>NW_026526710.1:1200000-2400000 GCF_024362965.1 Panthera pardus
TGGGCCACGGGAGGCCGGCAGGATGGCAGCGTGGGCTCTGCCCCCACGATCGCCTGACTGTGTCAACCAGGTGCCACTAACTGGGTGCCACCAACTAGCTGTGTGGCCCTGCATAAGTTAAGTAGCTATCGTGTACCTCAGGCTTCTTCTGCCGTAACAATGAGGAGAACAGGAATTCTACTTCGTAAGGTTTTCCCAGGATGAAATGAGCTCTAAGTACAGTTTCGATCAGGTTTTTCCAGAAGGAGATTCTGAGATGAGAATTCCTGTGCAGGTGATTTTATTTATTTATTTTTTAAGTATTCATTTATTTTTCAGAGAGAGAGAGAGAGAGAGGCTGAGCATGAGCGGGGGAGGGACAGAAAGAGAAGGAGACACGGAATCCGAAGCAGGTTCCAGGCTCTGAGCTGTCAGCACAGAGCCCGACGCAGGGCTTGAACTCACAATATGCAAGATCATGACCTGAACTGAAGTCAGACACTTAACCAACTGAGCTACCCAGGCGCCCCCCCGCTTTTGTAAATCTTTATTGTTAATTTATTATTTTTGAGAGAGAGAGACAGAGAGTGTGAGCAGGGAGGGGCAGAGAGAGAGGGAGACATGGGATCCAAAGCAGGCTCTAGGAAGGCAGCGTGGCATCTTGGAGAGGACATGGGACTCGGAGTCAGAAAACCGGGGTTGGAGCCCTGGCTCTGCCAGGGCTTGGCCGCGCGACATTGAACAAGTCTGTCTCCGGGCCTCAGTTTTCCGTATGTGTAAGATGGGACTGATGTTAAAAACAACAGTGATAATAATACCCACTTCTGGAAATAACACTGAAATCGGTTAAGGATATAAAGCGGTTTGTCCTTAGTGGGCTTGGTGGGAGTGAGTCGTGCTTTGGGCATGAGGGGGGCAGCGGGGGATGAGTCCCGACCGCATCAGCCTGGAGCGTCTACCCCATGGGAAGCCCTAGAATACAGAGACAGTTGAGGCAGGATGGCTGCCCTCCAGGACGTCCGCATTGTGACTGTTACAAAAAGTCTCACGTTGTTCAGGAGCAAGGCCCAGGTCTTACCTGGGTTTGTGGCCCCCGCAACATCGCACAAATGCCCGTTCTAGACGCACAAATGCCTGTTCATGGTGTTGACCACCTGCTTGGGCATATCCAGGACAGGAGAGGGGAGATTCTCAGCGGGAAAGACTCAGATGGAATGGAGCAGGTTGGAGGAGGGAATCATGTAGGGAGAGAAAGGGAGAATGTTTCTCTCTTGTTAGTCTGTGGTTGAGGCTGACCACCACTGCTCCTGGGAAGCAAGGATTAGCTGTCAGCCCCAGTGCTTGTAGGAGGCTGAATAATGGTCCCCAAAATATCAGGTCCTGATCCCTGGAGTCTGTGGATGTTACCTCGTAGGGTAAAATGTTTACAGTTGCGGGACGCCTGGGTGGCTCGGTCGGTTAAGCAGCTTGCCTTCCGCTCAGGTGGTGATCTCCCAGTTCGTGAGTTCGAGCCTTATATCCGGCTCTCTGCTGTCAGTGTGGACCCCGCTTCAGATCCTCTGTCCCTCCCCTCTCTGTACCTGCTCTGCTCACCCTCTCTCTCAAAAATAAATAAGCTTAAAAAAAATCTTTACAGATGCGATTTTGTTTAAGATCCTGAGAGGGGGAGGGGTGCCTGGGTGGCTCAGTCCGTTAAGCGTCCGACTAGCTCAGGTCAGGATCTCGTGGTTTGTGAGTTTGAGCCCCACGGCAGGCTCTGTGCTAACAGCTTGGAGCCTGGAGCCTGCTTCGGATTCTGTGTCTCCCTCTCTCTCTGCTCCTCCCCTGTTCATGCTGTGTCTCTCTCTCGAAAATAACTAAACATTAAAAAAAATTAAAAAAAAAAAAAGATCTTGAGAGGGGAGGTTATCCTGAATTATTCAGGTGGGCCCTAAATGCGATCAAAGTGTCCTTATTATAAGAGCGGGGCAGAGAGAGGTCTGACACAGACAGAAGAGGAGGAGGCCCTGTGACCACGGAGGCAGAAACCAGAGTGATGTGGCCACAAGCCCAGGGACACTGGGAGCCACCAGAAGCTAGAAGAGAGAAGGGACTCATCCTCCCCTAGAGACTCCGGAGGGAGCACAGCCCTGGCGACATCTTGACTTTGGACTGATTTTAAACTTCTGCCTTCTAGAACTGTGAGAAAATAAATTTCTGATGCTTCAGGCTGTCCGATTTTGTCACTCGCGTTGCAGCGGCCACCCGTCCCCACGGTCTATGAACGCCCTAGATCGCTTAGCGAGCACCTGCTGTGTGCCGGGCACCGTGCTAGCCGAGGGAATACGCAGTGAACAGGGCAGGCAAGGCCCTGCCTCCCGGGGCCGACTGTATGCTTCGGGGGGCCGGGGGCGGCAAGAACAGACAGCGCCCCTTGGCTCTGTCTCCCACGCTTCCTGTGTATTGGCCGAATCAGTCCTCACAGCGGCCGGGTGGGGTAGGTACTATGTTTCCCATTTTGTGGATGTGCAAACTGAGGCACAGAGAGGCTAGCCCGAAGCAGCGGCCGGGGCCCTGAGGCGGGATGAGCTCGGAGGGGACCGGGGACGGGGGGGACGCGGGGCTCACCCGCTGCCCTCGCCCGCCCCGCCGCAGGCATGTCGGAGCGCGAGCGGCAGGTGATGAAGAAGCTGAAGGAGGTGGTGGACAAGCAGCGGGACGAGATTCGCGCCAGGGACAGGGAGCTGGGTCTGAAGAACGAAGACGTGGAGGCCGTGAGTGGCAGCCCCCGCCCCGTGCCCGCCCTCCGGGCCAGCGGTCCCCTTGCCCCCTTCCGTCCTTCCGTGGGCTCTGGGCGGCGGGGGCCGCGGGGCCGACCCCCGGCCGAGTGTGCGCTGCCCGCCCCGTGACCTTGCTACTCCCATGCCCCGGGGAGGTGCCGAGGCCCAGTCAGGCTTTGTTCTGGCCCCGACGCTCGTCGTGCCCCTCCGGGAGCAGGCCAGCAGGTCCGGGCTGCTCTAGAAACCCGGACGGCGTGTGCGCCGGAATTAGAAAAAGATGCCCCGTTCTCAAGGCGTGCTACCGCTGTCCGTTCGGAAGTCGTCGTAATACGCTGACGACAAAACACTTCTCTTCCAACTGTCATCAGATTATCCTAGCGTTTCTGGCCTCAGCAGTTCTAAGAATACGAGCAGACTTCAAACAAAGCAAGATGTCTCCGGTGCGAATGGCACGCCTGTAGGCGATTTGCCCTCGTGCGGTGCACCGCATGAGCCACTGCCCGTGGCGGCCCCATAAACAGGCCTTCCTCTTTCTCCAGCTGCAGCAGCAGCAGACGCGGCTGATGAAGATCAACCACGACCTCCGGCACCGCGTCACAGTGGTGGAGGCCCAGGGGAAGGCCCTGATCGAACAGAAGGTGGAACTAGAGGCAGATCTGCAAACCAAGGAACAGGAGATGGGCAGCCTGCGGGCAGAGCTGGGGAAGCTGCGAGAGAGGCTGCAGGGTGAACTCAGCCAGAATGGAGAGGAGGAGCCCGAGGTAAGTGGGAAGCCAGCCACCGAAGCCAAGTGGGAAGGTAGGTCTGGGAGCCGGCTCGAGGTGGGCAAGGCTGCCTGCTTTTTCCCATTACCCTTAGGGGAAGTGGGAGGAGCCTGAGGGGGGAGCTATAGCGTGCGGCTGGCTAACTACGCGGACTCTAGAGCTGGTCCGACTCGCTCCGAATCTAGCCTGTTACTACCTCCCTGACCTTGGATAAATTACTTAGACTTTCCGTGCCTCAGTTTCCTCATGTCTAAAATGGGAACAATAACAGTCTAGCCCCAGGTCATCGTGACAATCAAGTGAGTTAGTTCATTTACAGTGTTGGCTGTTGTTATTGAGTCAGAAAGGCTTTTTCTGAGGAGGTGATCAAGGGGCGCCTGGGCGGCTCAGTCACTTAAGCGTCCGGCTCTTGATTTCGGCTCAGGTCATGATCTCACAGTTTGTGAGATTGAGCCCCGAGTTGGCCTCTGTGCTGACATCTCGGAGCCTGCTTGGGATTCTCTTTGTCCCTCTCTCTCTCCCCCTCCCCCACTCGTTCTCTCTTTCTCTCTCAAAATAAATAAGTAAGCGTTTTTTAAAAAGAGGTAATCAAAAGGAGAGAGTAAACAGTGAAGGGGGAGTGAGTTCCAGGCAGGGGAGTGGCACACGCAAAGGCCCTGTGGCAGGAGAAATTGCAGTGCAATCAGGGGAGCCTAAGAAGACAAGGGTGGCTGGTACGCAGTGTGAGGGGGGAGGCGGAAGGCCTGAGTGAGGTCAGAGAGATGGGCACGGGCTGGTGCTGCAGGCCAGGGAGGCCACAGGGTGGGGTTTGGTCTTCTACCTGAGAGCACTGTGCTGAGTACTGTGGAGGTTCAAAGAGCTTACTGTCCAGTGCAGGAGACAGACTTGGACACCCACAGCCACTTAAGGTGGGAGGGGATTATCTTCGTGGTAAGAGATTGTCTTCTGGGTTCCGTTGAGGCAGAGCTTGGGAAAAGGAAAATGCGCAGGAGGTTTACCTGGGAGGTGACCCCAGAGATCAGGGGCATGAGACGGGGAAGAAGGAAAAGTGGATTCAGGGGTGTTACTGCAGTGGGAGCTCAGTCCTGCTGGGACCTCTGAGAAACACACAGAAGTGTCTTTCTGGGGGAGAAAGGCTTGGAACGTTCATCCACACGCACCCGCCCCCAGTGAGCTGGTGGCCTCTGGGGGTGTTATGTCCCCGACATTCCCGGGCAGAACTTACAGAGCAGATCTCAGGGCAGAAATGGAAAGGTGTGCGATGTGTGCCTGGGGCTGGGGGGGCGGGGGGGCTTTTTCCACGGCTGGAACTCCACCACAGCTACACCTAAAATCTGGACACGGGGCACCAGAGGGGTCTGCCCCAGAGAGGTGCCCCCGGGGGGTGTACCAGGAACACAGAGATGGGGCAGTTAATCCTGACGGGGGTGGCGCACAGTTTCATGGAGGAGGTGTCCCTTCAGCTGGATGTCAGCGTTGACAGTGCTAAGATTTTGATAGGTAGTTGTGGAAGGTGGACGTGCTGCTTCAGAAAAACAGTGGACTGTTCGGGAAGGGCTTGGGGCTTACTCTTTCTTCCAGCAAATATGTACTGACTATTTCAGGTTTGCAGACAGTGTGCTAGTTTCCTGGGTTACAGGTAGGGGAGGGAAGACAGATGAGCCCACAATCAGGTTGGCTGAAATGCCAGCACGGTCGTTAGATATCTCGTGAGTTCAGGCCAGACACTTCTAGATTCTCTGAAGCACAGGCACCTGGGATACAGTTAGGGAGGTTAGGGAAAGAGGCCTTAAAAGGGAGAGGTTAGGGCTTGCTTTTTGGCTAAAAGTGACAGAAGCCTAAATTAAAGTGGTTTAAGGAATAAAAAAACAAAAAGAGGAATTTTGGGTTGTATAGCTAAAAGCTTTGAGTTAATGATGGCTTCAGGTATAGCTGGTTCCAGGGGCCCAAATGATGTTATCAGATCTCTCAGCTTTGCTTTCCTCTGTGTCGGTGTCGTTCTCAAGTCGGCTCTTGCCATATAGTGGCCCCTGGTACTCTACCAGTATACCAACCCCAGTGAAAAGAAATTGCCTCTTTCCCAAATTCCCAGCCAGTCTCAGGAAACCCTCTCCTCGGCCCACCGCTGAACCAGTCATTGTGGCCTGAGGCCCGGAATATGCATGGGGTGTCTGTTCCTGAGTCACATGGCTACGCCACGCGGTGCCCACCCATGCCGCACGCACCGGAGGTGGGTAGGGGGAGTTTCTCCAGAGGACAGCGGCAAGGACCCAGCCCAGACAAGTATGGAAACGGGTGGCAGGGCAGAGACGGCAGCCGTCGTCTACAGCACCGGAAGTCGGAGCCAAGAAGGCCACACACAAGACTCTGAGCAGTGGGGACTGTGGCGCCCCCCACGGGGTTCAGCAGGGGAGGAGTGGCATCAGCTCGGAGTCTATGGAGGGCTCTTGGGAGGGGAAGGAGCTGAAGGCAGACATGGCTGTTGGGAGCCCTTTGCAGTGGTCCAGACAAGACAGGCGAGGTCTGTGCCAAATCTATGGCAGTGGGATGGGTGAGGAGGAGACAGATGCCAGAAATAACCACGAGGCGCAGCTGAGGGCAGTCACCCCCCCCTCCTCCCCTGGTGTCCCTCTTCCAGCCCCCTGTGCCCCATGAGAACTCAGGCCCGGCTCCTCCTGGGAAGGCGGGGCTTGCCGCAAACCCAGGTCCCGGGGACACCACCCCAGCCGCGAGGCGCCGAGCCCTGCTCCGCATCTATTTAGCGACAGGACAGGGACATGCCACGTCTCCTTGGCCCAACTGCCTGTCCGTTTCAGTTTCCCCTGCTGGCACCAAGCGGGTGGGACAGAAGTGGAGTAAAATCAGGTGGCGGTTATGACTAAGCCGCTGGGCTGCTTTGTGGAGTCTGTTCCCAAACTCGGGGCGTCCTTGCTGAGTTTGACTCCCTCCCTCGGAGCTGAGTAGGGTTCAAGATACTTGTCACTCACACAGGGAAGCTGCGGGTTGTGGTGGCTTTCCCCCTGCTGCTGTGGGATCTGGGGCCCGTCCATCTCTTTGGGGCTCAGTTTCCTATCTGAAAAATGAGGGGAATGAGCTTGAGGTAGTTCAGTAGACCAGCGAGCGTGGCAGGGATAGGGGGCCGTGGGGTCGCAGGAGGGCACGGTGGATCCTCAGTGGAGAAGCGAGCACAGTGCAGGTTTTCAAGTCATTGAGACAAGTCTTATGGGATAGCCAGGATGATGCCTAGGGAGGAACGTGGGCCAGGGCACTCCAGGCAGGAGAAAGAAGACGAGCCAGACTGGAGAAGGAACAGGTGCAGCTGGAGTGGTGGGCTGGTCCTGGCATAGGATCGGTGAGAGGAGATGGGAGCTATAGAGGGATCCAGAGGTGGGGAGGAATCAGTTCTCATCAATGCCTTGGTTACTCCGGTTCTCCCCCTCGATTCATGCGATCCTTTCTGAGCTACATCACTGTCTTTCACTGTGACCACCGGTAAATAAGCCTCCTTATATGTTTTTATAACATAGTTATTGAGATATTCACATACAATTCAGCCACTTAAAGTATACAGTTCAACAGGCTTTACTATGTTCACTCTATCGTACGACCATCTCCACGATCTAGAGCATTTCCATCACTCCCCAAAGAAACCCCGTACCCACTAGTAGCCACTCCGCATCTCTGCCTCCCCCAGCCCCTGGCCACAATGAATCTATTTTCTGCCTCTGGATCTGCCTGTTTGCGGACATTTCAGGGACGTGGAATCACGTAACACGTGGTCCTGACTGGCTCCCTCGCTCAGCATGTTTTCTAGCTTGTCCGGTTTCTCATGTTTTCACTGGAGGCTTACCTTTCATAGGTAGACATAGAACCCTCTAGAAAGTGATTTGGTGGGCTCCCTATCTAAAGGATTTCATCTAAAATCATAAGAAAACTGTGAAGCTAGTAGTTACCTACTTGATGTCTCTGCCTTACAAATTCTGTTATCTTAATAAATGTTTGTTTATTTAAGTGCTCAGGGAAAGCAGACAGGGGCCTGATGGCTGGTGTGTGAAGCTGGGTTTTCTGGCTGAATGCATGCATGGTGGGCCTGGAGTTACTGAAGGTGACCAGGGCAGAGTCACCCCCCGTTGCTGGGCCAGGAGCTGAGGGAGCATAGTGGCCTTGATGTGCCCAGGTCGGGGGAGAGGGGCCAGGGGGCCGGGCCTCAGGACGCAGGGCCCTGGTGGAGGATGTGGCCTTCCTTAAGCCAGTCTGGCCCCGCTGCTTGTCAGCTGGCTTCTGGGGCCTCCGTGGGGACAGCTGGGGCCTCAGGGCATCTCCTTCAAGCTGTGCCCAGAGTGCCTCCGGGGACTAGCGGACAGTCCTCGATAACCCCAGCCACCTCTGGTCCCTCATGGAGTAAACTTAGAAGACCCATCGGCGATGGGCCTGATTTCCACGGTGGGAAGAGCCTTCGCGGTCTCTCTCGGGACAGGCCAGTCCTGGGCTGCTCGAGGCGCTCCATTGGCACCTGCTGGGCCTCCGGAAGAGCAGGAGCCCCACACTCTCCCTCTTCTGCACTTCAGGCAACGGTCCCAGAAGTCGGGACTTTTTTGCAAACCTGTCTGGGAATCCCCCGAGCTCTAGGGCATGAGGTTGCTGCTCTGATTAAAGAAACTTCCCTTCCCCAGAGAAAAAGAACTCAGGTCTGAGGAAGCCTTTCCGTTTCTTGGGTGCTTACAGCCCACGGGGGTGGGTGGGAACCTGCTGGGTCCGGAGAGCATGTGTTCTGGGGAATCTCCGGTCTCCAGTGCCTGGGCGGAAACAGAGCTTAGACATATTACTGGATTATCAAGGGCTAGATGGGGAAATGAAGGGCCAGAGGGGATCAGGCAGCTTGCCCAAAGGCCTCTTGGGAAGTGAGGATTTGGGAACCCTCGTGAAGGGCTTTTCACCTTCCCCAGGAGGTGTGGATCCCTGCCAGACGGCCCCTCTCAGAGACACAGAGAGGCACAGACTTGCCCCAGTGAATGGCAGGGCCTGAGTTATCTGGGAAGGGAGAGGCTGGAGGGAGCGTGTGAGCCTGAAATTTGGGTCCACGGCAGGGGCTGCCTATGGGGTCCAGGCACAGAGGAATGGGGGGTGGGGGGGCGGGAACAGACACGGAAAGAACATATAAAAAGCAATAGCTGCTATGTAGCACCAGCCCAGTGTTGCCGTGTGGACCCAGTGTAACCCAGTCTTCCAATATTTCTTCCAAAAGGAAGCTCAAGACCCAAATAGTGTGAAATCTCCCGATATAAAACGGTTGGGAGGGGCGCCTGGGTGGCTCAGTCGGTTGAACATCCAGCTTCGGCTCCGGTCATGATCTCGCAGTTTGTGGGTTTGGGCCCGCATTGGGCTTTTTGCTGACAGCTCAGAGCCTGGAGCCTGCTTCCAATTCTGTGTCTCCCTCTCTCTTGCCCCTCCCCCACTCACACTCACTCGCTCGCTCTCTCTCTCAAAAATAAACATTAAAAAAATTTTTTTTAATAAAAAAAAAAAACTGTTGGGAACTAATTCCAAAGAGTTTTAGAACACAGTGAAGGCCACACAAAACGTTGGGGGGGGGGGGACTGGGGGGACACCCAGACTTCCTGGTAAACTCCTACACATTCGTCAAGACCCCATGCACAGAGACTACCTCTGCAGTAATGTCTTCCATGATCCTTCCCAGTTAGAGTTTGATGTCCTTGCACCTCTTATTATAGGACTTTGTAAGTTTCTGTCTATGTGTATCTTCCCTCCAACCCCAGCTGACTCATCTCACTAGCTCAGTGCCCAGCAGGCACACAGGCGATGCTCAGTAAATGCTGAATGTTTATTGAGACATCCAGTATTTATCGAGATCCCAATTATTTATTCAATGTTTATTACAGACATCCAAAGATGCTCTGTGCTTAACCTGGGCAGGAGAAGGGGATCGGCATTAGTGAGTGCCTACTGCATACAAGGCACTTGCCATGCATGGTCTTGGGTGGAGGACACTGTCCAACTGTGTGGCTTTGTAGGAGGCAGACGCTGAAGATGTCTCCTGAGGACACAGCCCACCTGAAGGTGTGGCATCAGCAGATACCTAGAGAACCTTCTTGGGACGTGAAGTCGTCCATACTTGTGGGACGACTCCATTGCCCAGAGGGCTTGGGGACGGCATATTTCCATCTTCTGCTGGAGCCAGGTGCCTCCCCTGCTCCGTGCTGACTCCTGGTCAGACCCACTTCCCCCACCTGTGCCTGCTGGGTGACTCTCTGTCACTTGATCTGCCCTGCTGAGTGGTGTCTCCTTTCAAGTGTCCTTTCCCAGAACAGCCTGTGCTGACAGTCCCAGGATGGAGGCATCTCAGCTCTGCCTCCTGGGGTCCTTCAGCCTGCTGGCCTTCTGTCATCGTCTGGGTCGGCATGCATTTCCTCCTATGCTGCTGTGGGATTTATTTTGGGCAGGGGGTGGTGTCTCTGTTTCAACCCCACTTTCCCCTGTTCCAGAGCTTCCCTGCTGTGGTCCTGAACTTTTGTCCACTCCTAGTTGATGATGGGATATTGGCGGTTCAAGGGTGTCACAAACCCCTGCAGATTTGGCCAGCTGCCTCGGAGGCAGTTTGCAAAACCTTCCTTGCTATCAAAAAAAAGGAGAAAAACACACTTGTTGGAGAGGATGTGGAGACTGTGGAACCCTCCTACGCTGCTGACGGAACGTAAAGTGGGGCAGCTGCTGTAGGAAACAGTTAAACAGAGAGAGACCGTGTGACCCAGCAGCTCCTCCCCTAGGTATCCCCCCCGGAGGAATTGAAAACGGGTTGAGACAAATCCTCGTACACAGATGTTCGTGGCAGCACTGTTCACAATAGCCTAAAGGTAGAAACAACCGAAATGCCCTTCAGTGGGTAATAGGATAAACAAAACATGGCATATCCATACGCGGAATAGTATTCAGCCATGAAAAGGCACGAAGCACTGACCTGCTACAGCATGGATGACCCTGGAAAACACGACGCTAACTGAAAGAAGCCAGACACAAAAGGAAACATACTGTTTGACTCCATTTATTCGAAATGTCCAGAAAGGGCAAATCCACGGACACAGAAAACAGACAGTGGTCGCCAGGGTCTGGGGGGAGGAGGGCTGGGGAGTGACGGCTAGTGGGTATGGAGTTTCCTTTGGGGTGATGAACATGTTGTGGAACTAGACAGAGGTGCTGACTGCACAACACCGTGAATGTACTAAGTGCCACCAAAGTGTGTTTTTAATGGTCAGTTTTATATTAAGTGTCTCTTACCAGTTGTGTTGTTTTGTTTTGTTTTGTTTTAAAAACCTTCTTGCTGTGAGAAAGGGAGGGAGGATGGCGTTAGGGTCTGGCCCGAAGCAGGTGACTTAGCACGCTCCGGTCCATCTGAGGGACCTGCGTGGAAAGAGAAATGCCCCGCCCGCGCACACCTGCTGTGATGTCACCTGCCTCTTGCCCCGGGCTCCCTCTGATCCCTCAGCCACTGGAGATGACGGGGCTTGACCAGAAGTCCAGGAACAAATGGGAAAACATGTACGACTCAATGTTAAATGAAAAGGGAAGAGAAAACTGGGCATAAGCTCTGATTTTAACAACTTTGGCCACATTAGCAAAGGTCTTCCTAGCAACGGTCTTAGTAAGAATACGAGGAGAGAATATGGGACAAGGAAAGCAGATCTATGAGGGCGGCAGCATTTGGGGCGTGCTGTTTCTTCCCCTTGGACGCCTTTTAGTGGTGTTGGTAATAACCCCCTGAGTCAGGTGGGGAGGCACCAGGACGGCAGGGCTGGCTGCTGAGAAGGCGAACAATGAACAGGTGGCCGCTGGCTTTCGTCTCCACCGCGATGCTGACTGCACAGAACGTGAGCAGAGGCCGCCTGCGGGTTCTTAAAATAGCGCCCTTGGCAAGCTGCGAGGCCCCGGGAGGGTGGGAGATTCGGGCTCCGGCAGGATGCGGGGTGGGTGCTGATGCTGGTGGCCGCCAGGAATTCATTAGCAGCGTCTCTGCCTCCTCCAGACGGAGCCGGGCGGAGAGGAGTGTGTCTCAGAGGCGGAGAAGATGGCCATGGATCTCAAGGACCCCAACCGCCCCCGCTTCACCCTGCAGGAGCTGCGGGACGTCCTGCACGAGAGGAACGAACTCAAGTCCAAGGTGTTTTTGTTGCAGGAGGAGCTGGCATACTATAAGAGGTGAGCGTCCCCGGGAGCGCCAGGGCTGGCTCCTTGCTGGGGTTGTGCGGAGTTTGGGAAGGACAAGGACTGCATCTGTCTCCGTTCCGGGGACCCTGTCTGGAAGCACTTAACGCACAAGTTCACGATCCCTTTCTGAAACTCTTGGGCCCAGGTGCGTTTTCTAATTCAGCACTTCCCAGCTGTTAGAAAGGAATATATAACACACACCACCAGCGAGCCCTGCGGCAGCCCCCCCAAATCAAACACGCTAATATTTTTGTGGCCAAGATGTGACTATTCATATGACATGGGATAAACACTGTCATCGGCCTCATGAGAGTTTTTCAGGTGTTGCCACCAAATGAATGACCAAAAAATGAATTTTTGTTTTTAGAGCTTTTTGGATGTTAGAAATTTGCAGATAAGAAATGGTAGAGCTGTGCAGCCTAAGTATTTGTTCATTCGGTTCATGGCCAGTGACCTCCTTGCATATATTAGGGCTGCGCTGTCTCCTACGAAAGCCACTAGCTGAGTGGCTATTTAAGTTTAAATGAGTTAAACTAAAATAACATTTAAAATCCAGTTCCTCGATTGTACATACTGGTTCAGCTTTATACACACTATCCCTCTATTGGTTTCTCAAAACGTACTACATTTGTTTCTACCTCAGGACCTTTGCACATGCTGGTCCTGTAGCTGGGAAAACATTCTCTTTGACTCTTCCCATGGTTGACTGCTGGTCACCCAGGATTCAGGTCAGAGGTCACCTCCTCAGAAAGGCCTTCCTTCCACATTATCTCCCTTTCAAAGGAGTGCGCTGTCCCAGTCACTGTCACTTTACTCAGTTCACAGTCCTTCACCGTCTTTTTGAAATCCTGTTCGTTAATGTGCTTGTTTTATTGTATGTTTCCATACCAGACTATAACAGCGTGAGACCAGAAACCACATTCGTCTTGTTCATGGCTAAGTTCCCAAGACTTAGGATAGAGCTTAGCACAGAGTCGGTATGCAACAAATACTTCTTGAGCGGAAAGCCAGAAGGAAGGACAGATGCACCAGATGTGGTCCCTGCTCCAGTAGGGACGACGAGAGGCACAGAAAACACAGTGCCATGTATTTTTATTGAAAACCCACTGTAAGCCTGGCACATAAGAAAGTTTTACTGATGCTGTGTGCACTGGCTGTTCAAAGGGAGAGTTTACTTCTCAGGGATGGGGTAGAAACCAGGAAGACTTCATGGCAGAGGTGGCATTTGAACTGGGCCCTTCCCTAAAGGATAGGGTACTAGTCAGGTATGGGAGGTGTTGAGTTGGAAGAAACCACAAAGGTACGAAGATAGCATGTGGCAAGGACAGGTTCTGTGTGGCAAGATTCTTCAGAGGAAACTGAAGATTGCGTTTCTGAGATGTGGGTTCCTTTCCTGAAATTCTTCACATTTGACCAGCTGGGCCAAAGAGACCACAGGCGTTGCCTCCAGGGCTGACCTCTCTCTTCACTGGCCACGCCCACTGCTAAGAGGCCAGCCCCCCAGGCAAAGAGACTGTCGGGGCACAGGCCACTATGGCCATCTTCCTAGGTCCCCCTCTTCCTAGTACAAGCCCTCCCAGACCATCAGACAATACCCTTCTAGAATATTCCAGCTCTTACAGAATTTTTGACTGTCTTATCTCACACCTCTCAACTCCTTCCAGTGAAGAAATAGAAGAGGAAAATCGGATACCCCAACCTCCACCGGTCGCCCACCCGAGAATGTCCCCCCAGCCGGAGTCTGGGATCAAGCGACTGTAAGTGGTGTGCTTCCTGAGTGTGGGGCTGCTCGCTCACGGCTGACCTGGTGGTTCACACAGCCTCTCACTTCTGGGCACCTGCTCCAGGGCCAGGCTTGTCACTAACCATCTCCTGCTGAGACAGGCCTAACCCCGGAGCACATCGGGCCTGGCCCTCGACTCTGAGTTCGTCTCTGTACCTGAATGCTGAGTTCCTTCAGGGGCTCCCTGGGCAGAGAGGTTGGGGTAAGGCTGAGAGGGTGGAAAGGGGGCGGGGCCTGTAGCCAAGGCTCGGGGCTTCGGCGGGGGCCTGTCACTGGGCAGCAAGTAAGACTGGTGGGCGAGATTCGAGCATCTGAAGGGTTGGGCCCTGGTCCGCTCGATCAGTGCGTTCCCGTGCTGACTCCCACACCACCCCCGTCTCTCCACTAAGTATTCACTGCTGCATGATACATGCAGGCAGTCAGGCCCTGTTTGCTGTGGGGAGCACACAAGAAAGAAACTCAGCCTTGCCCCTCAAGCAGACTTTAAACTACTTCAGTGCGTCTTTACATCAAAAGACTCCTTTGAGATTGCGAGAGTCTGTAGACCCTGTCCCTGAGGGCAGAGGAAAACCACACGTACGGTTTCAGGTTCATTGACACCTGCAGCCCTTTAGGTAGAGGGTTAAAACTTCTGGTCTAGTTGGCTAATGTCTGCTAAGGGCCTACTATGTGCCAGGTTCTTTTCCTGCAGATACATGATCTCATCCAGTCCCCACCGTACCCCTGGGAGGTAGAGACACTGTCATTCCCGTTTTACAGTTAAAGAAGCTAAGGCAGCTGCCTAAGGACGTTCAGTTGTTAAGACGCAGAGCCAGGGTGCAAACCTGGGCAGCCTGGCCCCAGAGCCCGCGTTTCGAACTATTTGCAGGGTATGCGTGCTCACACTGTTGTCTTGTAGCCTTGATGTCTCTCCCGAGAGGGTCTTCCTCCCTCCGGGCCTTCTGGCTCTACCCTCCTCCTCTCTTTCTCCCAAACTCTGGCAGAAGCTTTGTGAAAGGAGGTGGCAAGAGTCCGAAGAGCCGCCGGGAGTGTGTGGGGAGGGGCACTGGGGTGTCACTCGGGGACCTCACCCTTTAAAAAGCCAGTTACGTTAGGAAATCCTCGGCTAGCCCTCGCCCTGTGAAGCGACTGAACGCTCAGCATTGGTGGCCGGGAGGGGAAACCAGGACACGTGCAGCCTTGTGACTGCTCTTGGAAAAGGCCGGCCGCCCTCTGGAGCATGTGCGTGAACGCGTGGCCCCTTCCCAAGCCTCTCTCGCCAGCCTCACGGTGCTTATTTGCTTGGCCCTCCATCCCTGTGTGGAGTCCCCAGTTCTGGTTAGCCGTAAATACTTACCGAAGGGTGGAACTTGGAACCAGAAAGGCTTCCCCTGAGTCCCAGCACTGTTTGGCCATGTATTAATTAGTAATAACATTGGCAATTGAACCTCAACTCAAAGTAACTGAAGAAAGACTGGGAGCTAAGGGACCAAAAATTCCCAGGTCGGACTGGCTTCAGGCTCGGCTGGATCCAGGCCTTGTCATCAGGCCTTTGCCTCATTCCCTCCACCTCTGGCTGTTTTCCTGAACACACTGTCCCTCAGGGTGGCAACATCTGCTTTCTTCTGTCTGAGACTCCGGTGGGAAGAGAGTCTTCCACAGGAGTCACGGAATCAAGTCTCATTGGCTCAGACCGGGTCACGTGGCCTCTAAGCCAATCACAGGACAGTATATCCATCAGCCGGGTTGCCTCTCCTCCCATGCCTGAGGCTGGGATGGCTCAAACTTGGTCTGGTTCAGATGGACCGGAAGTAGGGGGGAGGACGGGTCCCACGGGGCTCACAGGGCTGGGCGGACAGAAGGATTGGGTGTCCGTTGTGGCCTCATCATGGGGGTGAGGGTCCTCCAGTCTGAAGTCTTATGATGTACTCAGTACCCAGGGAGACTCTCACCCTTGGTTAGCGTTTCTCATCCAGCGCTAGGGAATGGGGTTGACTTTTGTTGAACTCTCAGCCATCTGCCAGCCCCACACACACGTGTAGGAATGAGCATCATTGACCTTGTGCTTCAGTAGCTACAACTTTGGGTTAAGACCTGGGGAAGCTGAGACAAAGTTCACGAGCCCACATAATCCGCCCCTGGGCTGAGGAGGGGCAGGACCGAGAGACCAGGCCTGTGCTTCCTTCAGCGACTCGTTGCCAGGTCTTTAAAAATCAGACCCTCTTAGGGGCGCCTGGGTGGCTCAGTGGGTTACGCGTCTGACTCTTGGTTTCAGCTCAGGTCATGATCTCACGGTTCGTGAGTTCGAGCCCGGCATCGGGCTCCGTGCTGACGGTGCGGAGCCTGCTTGGGATTCTCTCTCCCCCTCTCTCTCTCTGCCCCTCCCCCACTCACTCTCTCTGTCTCTCTCTCAAAATAAACTAAAAACAAATCTTTTAACGCCTCTAGCGCCGTAACCCTAGGATGTACGCAGCTGTAAGCCTGCCCTCCAAGCGGGGCTGTCCTCGGTGCTAGAGTTTCCTGCTCCAGCCCCCCTTTACTCGCAAGCAGACAATTAAGAGGGGCTTTTGCATATCCCAAACTGGATAAAATGCAGAGACGAGTTATCAGAATGAGCCAACAGTCTTCTTCCCACTGGTCCGTCTACCCACACCTGAATAGGCTGTGGTGTCTAATCCTTTTTTCCAGACTGTTCTGCAAAGGACTCTGGGCCCTTCTCCCCTTCACTGTGGCCTCTGTCTGCTCAGCAAGACCTTGGGCTCCGAGACTGGGAAGAGAAGCCGCTGGAATTGGGGAGCCAGAGAGCGAGAAACACACAGAGGGGGAGAGAGAAATCAGAACCCCCCGGTCCACAGGGTGCAGGTGGCCAGTCCCGTGGCCACCCCGGCCTTCTAGGGGATGACTAGAAGATCAGACTGGCACAAAAGGCTTTTGACCAGCCCAGGCAGGACACTGGTCGCCTTTGTCCACCTCGGCTGCTGACTGAGAACTGTCAGTGTGGCCCGTGAGCCCAGAGCCAGGGGCCGGGACGAATCTTTCCTGGGGCTGGGGCAGGGAATGGGGCTCTTAAGATCGTTTCATGCCCGCCTCCCTTCCTGTCCCTCACACCTCTGGCCCCCATCGGGGTCCGCTTGTCCCTCGGTCCTTGCCTTGGTGGAATAGGAATCACAAAGCCTCTTTAGTGCAGGACCTGGCTGCTTCCTAGCTCAACCTCATGCCCTTGACCGGTTTTTTCCACCCACCAGTGAGTGAGCAGTACCTACCCTCGAGGTCTGGAGGGGCTCCACTGAGGTATCTTCCCCCTGGTCAGAGACTCAGAGCTGGGAGACTTAGCCCCACTTCTCAGATGAATATCGGGCCCAGAGAAGCCCACTGACTTCATGTAGATCGTACCATTGGGAAGGGTCAGAGATGGGGTTTGAACCGTGCCTTCTGTGGACCTCCCACCGCCCGTTTCCTTGCCCCATTCCTGAGTCACCAGCTGTGGGCCGACGGCCCAGTCCCTTCTGTCCCAAGTGCACCACAAGCCAGGGACGTCAGCGTCTACGTTTCTGGGCTGAACCGGCGAAGGGAACCAGAAACTCCTGTCACCAGTTAAAACTGTGCCCAGAAGACGGTCCAAGAAAAGCTTGTGACTGAGCAGCTGCCGGCCGGAGAGTCCAGGTTGGCACTGCCTGGGAAGGTCACGAGGGAGCGCTGAGTGACTCCAGTCTTGTCCCCAGCGGCCACCAGGCACCAGCGCCCCCTTTGTGTGGCCTCAGCACCCAGCTGTCTGCTGAGCAGGGGCGGAGGGGCCGGCCAGGGAGGCAGGGCGCAGGCAACGGTTCTCATGCACCCGAGAGGTTGGCCTCAGAGGAGGCAGCCACCCAACTATCAGACACTAGTCCCTGTCCTCCTACCCACCGCCCTCCTTGCTTCAGCCCAGAAATAGCTTCCTCACAGCCGCCCATTGCACTGCCTGAAATGCCACTGTTAGAACTGCATTTGGTTTGCATCTTCCAGAAATAATCAGTGGGGAGGGAGATGGTAAAGCCAGCCACACCATATTCAGACATAAACTTTTGACCAAAAAAAGCCAGTCTTTTTTTTTTTTTTAATGCTTATTTATTTTTGAGAGAGAGAGAGACAGAGCACAAGCAGGGGAGGGGCAGAGAGAGCGGGAGACACAGAATCCAAAGTAGGCTCCAGGCTCCGAGTGGTCAGCACAGAGCCCGATGCGGGGCTCGAACCCACGAACCATGAGATCGTGACCTGAGCGTAAGTCAGACACTTAACTTACTGAGCCACCCAGGTGCCCAAGCCAGTCTTTTCCCAGGAAGTGGCTGTCCCTCCAGAGGACAGGGAGGCTTCTGGGAAGGAAGGGGGCCGTCCATTCAGTGAAGCATATAGTTACTTGACTGGAACCTTCCAGATGTCCCAAGGCCCCTGTGCACCAGTCTGACCCCTGATGGGACCCCAAATGAAGCCCAGCATTTCCAGGCGGGCATACATCTCACCCTGCATCTGGGGCCATCCTCCACAGTGACTGTCTTTAGGGGCTCCCTGTTATGCCAAGAGGGGTCCTGGCAGAGGTCGAGCCCCTGGAAAGCCAACAGTGCCGGACAGCCCGGCCTCTGGGGATTGGGCACGTTCAGATGACAAAAGGTGTCCCCTTTTCTCATCGCCGTGAGAAGACATCCACGTGGTTCTGCCAGGATGCCAACTCCCAGCTGCCTTTTGAAGTGTATCAGAGGTAAATCCAAACACAGATAATCCCGAACCTCACTAGACACTCACATTCTATCTTTTCCCCGCCCGCATCTAAAAAAAAAAAAAAAAAAAAATCAAAATTGTTCAGAATAAGCTCTGACTCTGACTTGAGTGTCGTTTCTTCTTCGTTTTCCTTGCCAAGACCAGGGACGGACGAGAACTCGGTGTCAGCTCTGACTTAGCAGCGGGGGTGGCCGGTGCACGTGCTCTGCCTCGGTCCCCTTGCCCCGCCCACTTGTCTTCTCTCCTGCCCCCCCCCCCACCGCACCGGCTGCCTTCTTCGGGGCACGGGGCCTGCGGTGCATGGTAGTGGTGGAGTTTTGCTGGAAGACACCGAGGGTGTCCCCACTAAGCTACAGCGGGTTTTGACTCCTTCTTTCCCAAACCCAGGCCTGCTTTTCAGCCCCGAGGCCGACCCTGTCTTCCCTCGGTGTTGCGTGACTTTGCTAGGGCTGCCTTAATAAAGAGCTGCCAACTGGGAGCCTTCAGCGACAGAAATGCTTTGTCTCACCCTCCTGGAGGCTGAGAGTCCCGGAGCCAGGGGTGGCCAGGGCCCGTTCCCCCGGAGGACCGAGAGAGAATGTTCCGTGCCTCTCCTAGCTTCAGGGGTTTGCTGGCGGTCTTTGGCCTTTGCTGGCATGTGGAGGGCATCACCTGGATCTCTGCCTTCATCTTCACAGAACGGCCCCCCTGTGTGTGTGTGTGTGTGTGTGTCCAGATTTCCCCCTTTTATAAAGATCTGCTCTTCTCGGGGCGCCTGGGTGGCTCCGGCGGTTGAGCGTCCGACTTCGGCTCAGGTCACGATCCCTCGGTTCTTGAGTTTGAGCCCCGCGTTGGGCTCTGTGCCGCCAGCTCGGACCCTGGAGCCGCTTCGGATTCTGCGTCTCCCTCTCTGCCCCTCCCCTGCTCGTGCTGTCTCTCAAAAATAAACATTAAAAAAAAAAAAATTAAAGGGAAAAAAAAGATCCACTCTTCTCTAGTAGAACTTTCTCTTGTTACCTCCTCCAACTAAGGTCGCTTTCCGAGGTCATGGGAGGACTTCACCATGAGTTTTGGCGGGGGGGGGGGGGGGGGGGGACGACACAGTTCCATCCGTAACGCCTACTATAAGCAAACCCTTCAGCCGGTCTGTGCGTGGAATGTGTTTGTTTTTCATGCCTCCTCTGTTTTTATCTTCTCTGTGTCTATCTGTACTTTCCTAACCAGGATCTTTACAGCCATAATGCCCATGGTAGCAGCGGGACTGATAATAGATGACCCCACACTGCAACCTGTCCGACGACTCGTTTCCCTCGTAGGCACTGTGTGTGTTTCTGCTTGCGTTCTGAGCTGTGCCTTTGGAATGTGTGCTGAGGCTCTGCCAAGGCCGGCCTGTCTTCCTTGGCCACTCCAGCTGCATGGCCCCCACCCGCGCGTGTGTGGAATGTGATTTCAGACCTGTGCCCGTGAGTCTCGATCTGCACGAGGGCAGCTGCGGAATTCTCGGCTCTGTCACCGATCATTCTTTTTGTCTTTTCTCGTTTCCGTTCTAAAAATCACCTTGTCCGTGATCCAGTAAAGAAGGTCCTTTAAGTGACGGGTCAGTAATCAACACCCACTGTGACCACCCCCCCCCCCCAGCCCCCGAATGACACTAATGCCGTGTTCGACCTTCACGCCCTAGCTTTCTAAACCGCTTTGTTTCGCCGAGCCATCGTCAGAAAGCCATTTGATCCCGCGAGGAGGGGACCAACGCTTTGTGTCTCTCTGGGTCCCCTCGGACAGGAAGCGGCATGTGGCTTTCCTGTTTGAGTCAGGTAGAGGTGACATGCGGCAGTGATGTGTTGCTGTATTTTGGGCCAGCTAATCGCCCTGAGAGCTCGCAAATAACCCGGTATGAAAATTGTGCCTTCGTGTGTCAGGACGCATGTCTGTTGTAGAGAAAAGAGCCTTTAGCTGGCAGGGAGGATTTCTCCAGACACACTTGGCTTGCCCCAGCTTTACAGTGAAAGACCCCTTTACTCCCGGTAGGAGGTGACCGTAGGGTCCAGGAATCACAGAATAATAAAATCATGTTTGCCCAGATGTGATTAAAACTGAACTCCATAGGCCACAGCACTTACAAGCTGGGGCGGGGGTGGGGGGAGCTAATAGGTGAACAGACAGAGGAACTAAAAATAGTTGATTTGAAGCTTCAGTTTCTCAGCGGTGCATTCCTATTCCTGCCCCCGGGAAACGTAACATAGCTATTATCTCTCTCGCCAAGTTCAGAAACCAAAATTGAAGAGTAGCAGAACTTGGTGAGAGAAGAATGAATCTCATTAGAAAGCACGAGTATCGAAGGGCAAGTTAGCCAAGGTTTTTGGGAGAAATTCAAGGTGGGCCACCTCAGGTTTACTTGAGGGCCCTGGTCTTTGTGGAGGGGGAGCTAAGGCAGACCTCGTTTTAAATGGGCCAGTTCCGGGGCGCCTGGCTGGCTCAGTCTGTGGAGGGTGCGACTCTTAATCTCAGGGTCGTGAGAGCGAGCCCCATGTTGGGTGTGGAGCCTACTTGAAATAAAATTTTAAAAAATCAACGGGCCAGTGTATAAGCTTTTTGCCTGTCATTTCTGCCTTCGTCTTTTAGGCATCAGATGGTTCACTCTGATCAGTGATCAGCAGTCACGGCTGTTTTAAAAAGACCCCTTGGTCTACATCGGCCACTGCCGGTCAGCAAGTCGCTGTGCGAAGGTCTAAAGGCTTCCGCCCTTAAGTCGGTTTTCAACGCCGTAAACCGACGGTTTCCCCAGTCTCATTGGCAGACGGCTTTCACAGCGTTTAATCACAGAACTGTGTCCACCGTTACTGTTTTTGGTTGTCTCATTCTTCTAAAATAACTACTCCCGACTCCTCTCTAGCAGTAATATCCAGGGAATCTGGGCCCTGATGTGCTGCTTTTGTAGTTTCCAGATTCACGTTACGTAACTACCTCAAGGAAAAACATTTGTCTCTTTATGTCGGAATCATCTTAAATTCTAGGTGGCTCTCAGTCATTACTTTCTCTGCATCGTTAGGGTAAAGAGACTCCAGACATGTGTTTCTAGTCATTTTTTTTTTTTTTAATGTCCGCTGATAATGAGGACAGACCCGCAGTGCTTAAGTAAGAGATGAGATACATCACACACACATCAGTAGTTGCATATGCCCCGTTCACACTGTGTCACCTCCAAGGTGCGGTGACAATGACATGCAGAATCCCCTGCTGCTTTCTCACGTAACTTTGACCCGCACCCCTACCTCTCCTTTCACACCTTGGATTGATCTGCTTCCTTCCACGTCTGCTGCTGTGTGTCCTGGCATTGCAAAAACGCTACAGTGCACAGCCAAGGCGGGCTCTCATTTCTCTCTTTCCCTTTCGAAAGGTTTAGCTTCTTCTCCCGAGATAAGAAGCGTCTGGCCAACACACAGAGAAACGTGCACATCCAGGAGTCCTTCGGCCAGTGGGTCAACTCCCACCGTGATGACGGTTACACGGAGCAAGGACAGGAAGCCCTGCAGCACCTGTGACCGCAGCCCACCTCTGCCTTTGGACCTGAACTGTCCACCGTCAGCACCTACAGTGGAACCTGGCAGGGGTCACTACCTTGCACACCTCTCAGTTCAGATGCACCCTCAAGACTGATCCCTCAAACAGACTGTCTCCTTTGAGGAAGCACACTGAAAAACTGATGCCAAACTCTAAAGAAATGTTTATTTATACCCAGGGCTATCACCGTTTATAATAGATGACCGATCTCTTAGGATATATATTTAATAATAACCATGAGCAGAGGCCAGACTTTTGCATTAACTTCAGTAACACAAGCTTCTTTAAGCCAAATACATCACATGCCACTATAATTGCTGTTTGACTTGCTTTGTATGAAACTGTGTGTGTAGAGGTTCTGTTCACCTGTTTGTCATACTTAAGTGGGAGGCAGGGAAGTGGTATTCGTTAGCTCATTCATGGAATTGTCAGCGGTGGTAGCATAATACGTAGGATGCATCCATTAGACAAACCGGGCCCCCAAAGTCACCAGACGGGCTGGCCCCACTCAGATGCAAAGCAACAGAAGCTAAGGACCACCGTCCTCCCACCCGGAAACCGGACACAACTTTGCAAGAGCTGGTGGTTCTCTTTTGCACCTTGTTACGGATACTGCCTAGAGCATGTAGCGAGTGCCTTGGAATCGGCTGTGAGTTCTGCAGTGCTAACCAAACAAAGTTGCTAAGGATGAGACATTGCAGCCTTTCTCATTTCTCGTTCGCTCCCCCCACCCTTTTTTTCTTTTAGCCTCCAATCCATCAAACACGGTCCCCTGTAAAGAAGACAAGTGTCCCAGAGCGGATGTGGAAGGGGGTTGGGGAGCCTAGGGGGTGCAGCATGGGGGTGGGGAGTAGAGCTGCCAGTGCCAGGGTGAGGGCAGTGGGTGGAGAGGTAGTTTGGGGACTACACGTCTGGCTGACTCATGGGGCTGTGGTGGCAGACGGAGAGCCAGAAGCCTGCATCTGCTGAGTTGGGGTTTTGCCCAAATAGCACTTTCTCTCTACCCACGGAGGACCCAGGGCACAGGCTGGGTGCTGACAGATTGAGAGAGGCAGTGCGTGCTAACAGAGCGCTCAAGTACATCTGACGGGTCCACGTTCTACACCTTCTCCCCTGGTTTGCTGAGAAACCATCAGTTGGTTTGCAGGGTTCACGGGGACAGTGTTTCCACAATGCTGAAAATAATGATCAGACAAGATAACGTTGCTTTTGCGCAGTGGTTCTCAAAACTGACTGCCGCTAGTTTATTCTCGGAGTATAAAAGCAGGTGTATTGAGGAGTCTCCCTTCCCCTGGCCACCTTTGGTTGCCCTTTCCCCACGAGCAACCAGTGTTGCCAGTTTCTTGGGTGTCTTTCCTGAAAGGGTTTATAAATATACATGCGGTTATGTAACAAAATATATTTTTTCTTTCTTTTTTTTTTTTTTAACATAAATGGCAGCATACTATATATGTGCTATGCTGTGCCTTCCTTTTCTTAGAATACCCTGGAAACGATTCCACATCAGTACGGAAGATAGTGGGTTTCAACGCCCCCCAGGGACGTTTGGCAACGTCTGGAGACATTTTGGTGTTTTGGTTGTCACCACTACTACTGGCATCCAGTGGGTAGGTTCCAGGGATGGTGCTCAACATCCTGCAATGCCCAGGACAGTGCCCCACAACAAAGACTCTTTCAGCACCGGATGTAATAGTGCGAAATGGAGGACCCGTCTGCCACGTAGATGTGTCATTTTTCATGTTTGTCCAGACCCCATGGATGGACAGGGAGCTTCCTTTAGCACTGCACACTTTCACACCCATGCGTCAGTCTGCAGAATAAACTAGAAAAATTGCCAGGTGAGAAGCCACATGCCTTTGTTGCGTGGCTACTGCTAAGGTCTCTGCTGTGGGGGCTCTACCAATTTTTTTGTTTTGTTTAGTTACCAGGGCCCATACAAGATGAAGCCTCAATGTCAAGGATGCGGTCTGAGGGGTCTAATCCATCCATGTTCTGGGACCCAGGGTTGACAGCCACTGGCTTGGACAATGTAAGCACCGCGACTGGATCTCTTTCTTCCGGTGCTGTCTCATAACACACCACCAGGGTGGAGTGCTCGTTCAGCTGAAATACCTACCAGCTCAAGCCCATAATGCACTTTTGGTGCTGTAATAGGGAGCCCTTTGTACAACCTGTGTGAAATCAGAAGGGTGTTCCTGAACGGCTGTTTTCTGAGACGTGGGGGACGTGGTAAGATTCTGCACTGGAAATCTACAAAGGAAAGAGCCTATTTTTCTAAAACTGTTCTTGGGGCGCCTGGGTGGCTCAGTCGGTTAAACGTCCAACTTCGGCTCAGGTCATGATCTTACAGTTCATGAGTTCGAGCCCCCCGTCGGGCTCTGTGCTGACAGCTCAGAGCCTGGAGCCGGTTTTGGATTCTGTGTCTCCCTCTCTCTCTGCCCCTCCCCTGTTCACGTTCTGCCTCTGTCTCAAGAATAAATATACATTAAAAAAAAAAAATTAAAAAAAATAAATAAATAAAACTGTTCTAACAGCTAACAGCAGTTTTAACATAGGGCAGGTTCCCTACATAACAAAGAGATTCATACTCGTAATGCAAAAACCTAGTCGTGAATGTGTTGAGTCTCGATAGTAAATTGTTTGCTTTGCATGAAACATCCTGAGTTTTAAGACCCTGAACTTGCAAAGATACAGCCATTGCTAAAACAGAAACATTAAGTGTCACTTTTTTTAAAACCACGTGAACAGCCTGGTACTCAAAGCCCTCAGAAGAAGTTATAGTCGATATGATCTATGCAGCCCTCCTACAAATGGGAGGCCAGGTGTCCAAGAGGGAGAAGACAAATCAGTCCATCAGAACCAGACAGAAACCTTTCACTGGCTTTTCCTCATTTTCATTTCACTCTCTTTGGAGCTTCATCTTTTCAAAGGGCTGGAAGGCCGCCATAAACCAGAACCCCATAGCCCTGCAACTTTGGTTTTTCACTTTAAATACCAGCCTCCCTGCCAAAAAACAGGAAAAAAAGGCAGTCAGCATTTGGCTCAAGAACGGAGTTCTATTTGTTCAAGGGTAGCTGATTGCTGACCTAGACCACTGCTCACACTGGCTTTGGTACGAAGGTCTGGACGTTCTCCCTGAATTCACTTTTCTATCCCATTTTTATTTCAGTTCGGCAGGCCTGTACGCTACAGATATACAGATGGGAAAGATACCACTTTCCCAACAATCTAGCCAGATTCGGGTTCCCAGGAGTCAGAGCGATGCAAAGGATTTTCGGTCGTCACTTCTTTTTTGCCAGCCCCTCAAAACGGTCAGTTCCAGTAGACAGGAGAAAAGGAGAATCGCAAAACAAGCTCTCTACTGCCAAATTAAACCAGAGTGGTGGCTCCGTAAACGTGCCCTTCTGTATGGCTGCCGGTGAGGACACGACTGTAATAAATGTAATGGGTCCCTAGAACTACAAGGTGAAGAGGAGAAACCCCGTAATATCAGCGTGTTCAGCTTAAACCTGGGTTCTAGACTGGAAAGAAAACTCAACTCCAGACCCCATCACCACCAGCAAGTTTTATTCAAGCACTGGACGTACACTTTGTATAAAAGCCACGCATCGCTCTGTGCCTCCGCGGCGTCTTTGTCTGGGCTCTGGTGGTGCTGGTGAGCCTCTACTTACTTCGGTCCCTCTTCTCCCTCCCCTTGGCTCTGTCATCTCTGAAGTCCCTCTCTCTCTCCCAGTCACTTTCTGGCCACGCCCTGGTTGGCTCTCTCTCCTGCCATCTCTTCTCCCTGCCTCGGTCATGGTCTCGGTCCCTCGTCCGAGAGTCCCAGTGTCTCTCTCGCGACCGAGATCGCTCCCGCTTTTCCCTTTTTACCTCTCTGTACTGGTCGTTTTTAACAACTGGCAAATTAATGGGTTTCCGAAAAGGTCGATCACGCCCCCCAAATCTCAGTTGCCCGGATTCCTTTTTCCCCCCCAGACCTCCTCCAAGGCGCCGAGGGATCCACCCTTTGAGGGTCCTTTCCAGTTCGTAGTCCACGAATATCTCGTGCTGGTCAATCACCAGGCCGTCTGCATCTCGGTAAGCTTTGATCAGAGAACGCTCCTCTTTGTATTCGATGAAGGCATAGCCTTTCGAAAAGCCCGTGACCAAGTCCCTCACCAGCCGAAGCCGCCGGATGTCCCCGTAGCGAGAAAATACTTCCTTTAACTTCTCCTCTTTGGTCTGCAGGTTTAGTCTTGCCACGAACAGGGTGAGGAGGGGGTCTCCCGTGACGCCTTTGTTGGGGGTGTATCGTGCCAACATTGCCCTCCAGATAGCGCGATCGTGTGGGTCTTCATCGGTGCCGTCAATGCTGCCAGCTTTAAGCGGGTCATACTCCTTGGCGATGGGCATCCAATCGTTCATGTTCTAGGAGGGATCACAGCAACCTTTAGGGAGCACCTACTACGAGCTACCCATTTAATCCTTACAACAACCCCACGAAGCAGATACTACCATTCACCCCTTCCTTCAACAGGGAAGGAAGCACGATTCCCAGGGCCTGAGGCCTCCCAGCTAGAAAGTGGGAAGAATGGGGATCAAAGCCAGACAGCGGGGCTCCAGGATGCTCTCACCCGCTGCTCCTCCGTCCCTCCCGGGAAGAAGCAGAGGGCATCGTGCTTGAGTGTGGTCCATCTGTGTATGGACCAGGTTATCATCTCAGGGCACTTACCAATTATATAATAACGTGGCAACACAGATCAACATCCAGGCTTGCCTTTCAGACTTTCAAATGGCCCTAAGGGGCGCCTGGGTGGCTCAGTCGGTTGAGCGTCCGACTTCAACTCAGGTCATGATCTCATGGTTCGGTTCATGAGTTTGAGCCCCACATGGGGCTCTCTGCTGTCAGCGCAGAGCCGGCTTTGGGTCCTCTGTCTCCCTCTCTCTCTGCCCTTCCCCCCACCAACATAAACAAACATTAAAAAAAAAAAAAAAAAGGTCATAGGAAAACCAGCCTGGAAACTGCTAACGGAAAATGGTGTTTTTAAAAACTTCACTACCAAGAATTTCGAACACGTACCAACTTAGAGAATGGCATAACCCTCCACAAACTCATCACCTGACTTTGACCAACACGTGCCTAGCCTGGTTTCATCTGTGCGGCAACTCACATCCCCATTCCTAGATTACTCTAAAGGAAATTCTAGATACTACATCGCTCATCTGCAAATGTTTTGGTACGCATCATTAAAAGAATAGAAAGATAAGGACTTAAAAAAAAAAAACTACAAGGGAAAATGGTGCTTTTAATGTAGTATTTTGCAACAGGTAGCAAAGCTAAAACTGTGACTCAGCAACAGCAGGCTCTCAGGTTCAAAAAGGAATATGGGATTTCTTCCCAATTCCCTGGCTGATAATCTGTTTACGCCTCTAGGCATGGGAATTGATTGCAATGGTAATTTTAGCCTGCAAGCATACTCCAATTATCTGATACATGATAATTTTTTTGAAAGAGGGTGGAAAGTTTAAGTTCAGAGGAGAGGCTGATACATGGTAATTGATTCACATTCTGGTGAATCTGCTGGAATAATACTTGCCAACATTTCAAGACACTGCTACAGCTCACATGACCACCTCCGTAAAACTGTAGAGCCAATACTGAAATATGTTACCTTAAAACTAGGACTCCAGGGGCGCCTGGGGGGCTCAGTCGGTTAAGCATCCAGCTTTGGCTCATGTCATGATCTCACGGTTTGTGAGTTCAAGCCCCGTGTCGGGCTCTGTGCTGACAGCTCAGACCCTGTGGCCTGCTTCGGATTCTGTGTCTCCTCTCTCTCTGCCCCTCCCCTGCTCACGCTCTTTCTTTCAAAAATAAGTAAACATTTTTAAAAATTTTTGTAATAATAAAAATTTAAAAATTATAAAACTAGGACTCTGTCAAATTTATATAGTTATCCTCATTCATAACATCTTTCCATATTTATTTATTAAAATATGGGGCATCTGAGTGGCTCAGTCTGTTTTCCCGAACACACAGTAAACATTCTTCAGTCTAGTGTCTGCTTCACTTTATCTCCAGATTCTACGACACTGCATGATAAATACTGGGGAACTGAACTAACTCCAATCAAAATTCAATGAAATTTTTCTTTTGTCCAAATCAGACAAAAAAGATGACTTCATTGTGAACTGAGAGGCAAAACGACTTTATACTGTCTGCCACCAAACTGTAAAAGGAGGTATATATGACTGCCAGCACTAACCAGCAACTTTGGAGGAAGCGCCTCTCTGGCACCCTTATCAGTGAAAGGATGAGGAACAGCTGGGGCAATGAGACGAGAGAGGATTTCCAGGCCCCTCTGGGCGCTGCCTCTAACTCTTGGGTCTCTTCTCTCTCATGGTTGGAATTTCTCCACATTAGGAAAAAAAAAAAAAAAAAGACAGAAAGAGAAAAGAGAAAAGAAAAAAGAAAAGAAAAGAAAAAAGAAAAGAAAAGAAAAAAAAGAAAAGAAAAAAGAAAAGAGAGAGCACGATGTCGACTCTCTCCTGCTCCAGTATTCTCTAACAATTCCATTCTACTGGCCCTACCACTCTGGGCCGCACTCCCCACCCTCCATCACAGGGTTGCAAGAAAACAACAAGGACGATAATAGTAATTATTGTTAACTTGAAGACGTAGGAGGTGCCAGGCCCTATGCTAAGCACTTAACTCCCCTCACCTCCCAAAACTGTCAGGATCTAGGTTTTACTATTAATGCCATCTCCGGTGAGGAATGAAAGACACAAAAAGGCTTTCTTTTGGGGGGCGCCTGGGTGGCTCAGTCGGTTGAGCGTCCCACTTTAGCTCAGGTCATGATCTCACCCTTCGTGAGTTTGAGCCCCACTTCCGGCTCTCTGCTGTCCGCACAGAGCCCGCTTCAGACCCTCTCTCTCCCTCTCTCTCTGCCCCTCGCATGTTTGTGCACGCTCTCTCTAAACAATTAATTAATTAATTAATAATTAATTTTAAAGCAGTAAATGCCAAGAGAGCAGCAGGCTTCACGGCTTCCCGTTCGTCTTTCTGGGAGTATTCCCTCCCTTGCCGCATTATGTTGAGGTTTCCTACAGTTTGTTTGGATTTCTAGATTCATGTCAGTATTTCATAAAACGGGGATGAGATGTGAGAGATGACTGGTGGGGGATGGAGGCGGAAGGGGCAATTAATCATGAAAGGCAGAAGTGTGGAAAGTGAAAAAGAACGCTGGATCCGGAGACAGAAGACCAGGTTTAAGACCCAGTCCTATCGTGGGAAAAATTTAAATCATCTGTAAAATGTAGCTACACGCCACTCGACTAGGTTTTTGTGAAGATCAGAAACAGCAGTGTCCGTGAAGGTGCTTTATAATTATACATTACGATACAGGTCAGTTAATTAAGAAACCACCGAACAAAGCGTGCCTCTCCTTACAGACTCCGCCGAGTTCGCATATTCCCGCGCTTCGCATCCAGGTAGGAAACAGAACTGAAGTCGGACCGACGGAACTCTCCCGAGCATGCGCAGTGGCGCGGTGGACGCGAAGGCGGAAGTCGGGGGGGGGGGGGGCGGGAAGCCTACACCCCAGTAGCCCCGCAGTGCCCCCTCCTTGACCGCCGGCCCTCGAGGGTGGCCCTCCCCGACCTCTCGCCTTTTCAGTGGGCGAAGAGGAGAAGGGGTCCTTCTTCCACCCCAGCTACCGCCCTCGCTTCCCGCAACACAACCCTAAAAGGGCTTCCCGTTTGCCAGGCTTCAACATGGCGGCCCTGACAGGAGCGCGCGCACTGTCCGGGCCGAATTCTCTCGTCCTTCCCGCCGGAGCGGGCCCTGCTGCCACCAAGCCGCTCCCACTCACCTCAGAAAGGCTCGGGATCCCTTCCCACGGAAGCCAGCACCAGACTCCGAACGCCGGTAGATCCCTCTTGCCCGCCTGAGCGGAGCTTTACATTGGGAGAAGCAGATTCGCCACGGGCAGTGTGTTGGTGGGTTTTTTTTTTTTTTCTTTTCCGTTTTTGCTTTTGTTTTAAGAAATTTAATCCACGTGCGTTGAGCGTCGACGGTACAGCATCCCCGAAGAGAATGAATTTTCCATTTTTCTGACTTTTTGCACGAAGACAGAAACTGCTAAATGGAACAGTTAAGTTGAACGAGTACCGAAAGTGCAGTTAGTGGTCTGGGAGTGGCCGAATCGCCCTCCGCAGCGAAGGGATCTGGCCGCGCAGCGAGAGTGTCAATTCTCAGACGCCGTTTGGGAATCGGGTGGTATAGTAGCGTCTTCAAAGGATGCGTGTGCTGGTTCACACCAAAGAAGAAAAGGGGTCGGGGAAGGGTTGACAACCCTGACTCCATCTTGCGGCGGCCACCATTTTGTGGGGTTCCCCGACGAGCCTCCACCTCTTGAAATCATGATAAACATCCTGAGGTTTGAACACCCGGGAAGTTCCCCCGTCTCATAATAGTGAGGCAAAAGAGGTCAACCGATTACTCGGCAACCAACTGAATTTCCAGCTGAAATTGCTCCCTCGTTGGGGCTTTAAGCTTTAAAAACAACTCTGCGGACGGGCACACCAGCTAACTTGGACTGCCCTTCCCAGTTTGCAGACCCAAAGAAAGCTTTGACTCCTTTTCACTCGTTTATAGGCTCGCTCCTGAGGTTTTTGCTTAACAGTTTGGAGCCGAGTTTGGGATATGAAGCGACCTAGACACCTCCTGCGGATCTCTGGACCTGCAGAAGCGAGCACCGCAGCCCAGGGTTGCTTCTCTTCCGGCGGCCCCTATAATCCCGGGCTGGGAGTGGGGGATGACAGGTATGGTCCTCTCACATCCCCGACCACCCACCTTGGTAGAATTCAGGAGGCTTTTCTGCTAGCAATTCAGGGAAGGACTCCTCCAATGCAGAATGGGTACCAATCTCTCAGAAAGAGCTCTCACTCACCAGCCATCTGGGGCCCAGGGAGCTGTAAGTTTCCTCAACCTGGGCTCAAATCACTAAAGATCATTTAAAACCTCCCTGGTCCCGTTGGGCGCACCTTTGGTATCCCTAAATTGGTGTATTTAAGAGCACAATTGGAAAGGTGAAACTATCCTACTTCCCCAAATCAGTGGAAACCTATTTCAGTTGGTACTTTTGGAAGTAGCCTCCAAAAGAACAGACTCAGCTCTGGCCTCCGCAAAAGGAAAAAAAAAAAACAACTCAATAACCAAAGAAAGATGAAAAGGATTAGAACAACTCAATACTGAATCAAAAATGACCCACTCCTCTTCCATCCAATTCCCTCCCCCCCACTGCACGCCTTCTATTTCCTCCAGTGTATGCAGGTCTTTCCAACCTTCTTATTCTTTGAAATTTCTCCCTCCCCAGCCTTGCCACCATCCACACTCCCAAAACTAACATCATAGCCCCTTTCAAAGTCAAAGGCACCAGCCCTAATCCCAGTAATCTAGTCCTCTGACCCTCCGGTCCTAAACAGAACTTCTAAATCTTGCAAGACTTTCCTAACCCTAAAGAAAATCCGGAAGAGTTTACCCGACAACTAATTTGCACTATCAGTGCCTATAATCCAGGCCCTTCGGACCTTTACCAACTAGTACGCGTGCTTGTTGGACCAATATAGGCCCAAGAATGGATAAATAAGGCTGGATGGGAAGACCCCCTACAGGATTTAAAATTTCCTCATAATGAGGTCCTAGAAAAAACTACTGATATAGTTGCAAATTTAGTCAAAATGATTCCCCATATGTGGGGACCTCAAAATAAATTAGAAGGCAGTACAAAATAAATAAATAAATCCTGAACCTTCCAAAAAGGAATACTTGAAATATAAACGATGGTTCCAAAAGAACAAAAATCTCAAAAACCATTCCTTTATCAGATTTGAGGACAAAAAGGGGATTTTTCCCTTTCTCTTAGCAAACACCTATAACATTTAGAATGAAGATGGTTTTATTCTTATAGACATTAGGGCACCTTATTCAGTCCTCAGCCGCAGTCTATTTTCCAGTCCCCTGCCTCAAGAATATGAAAGCATCTGACCATGATCAGGGTGCTTAATCAGCCACCAACTATCCCATTATCTCAACCCCTAGATTTATTCTTGGCACTTAACAAGGCAACCATTCCTTTTTATGGGTGCCCTCATCCCCAGCACTTTTTTTTTTTTTTTTAAGTTGGCTCCATGTCCAACTTGGGGCTTGAACTCCGGACCCTGAGATCAAGAGTCACATGCTCTACAGGCTGAACCAGCGAGGTGCACCACCCCCCTTTCCCAAACACTTTTCTTAGGAAGAAATTTTTTGCAGGCTCACTGGGCCCATACTTCCTTTGACCAAAAAAATGAAATGCTATTAGATCTGCCTTCTCAATCTTCAGAATTCCTAATTCTACTGATCTGTTCAGGACTGCCCCCCAGTCAGTCCACTGCCCCCCATTCCTAAATGCACTCCCTGATCAATTGTGGGCCACCTCTTCCACCGATATATGACACATAACCTTGGTTCCCCAATAACTATTCAAATTGATCATTAAAGGCCTCCCCCAGGGGCGCCTGGGTGGCTCAGTCGGTTAAGTGTCCGACTTCGGCTCAGGGCATGATCTCGCGGTCCGTGGGTTCGAGCCCCGCGTCGGGCTCTATGCTGACCGCTCAGAGCCTGGAGCCTGTTTCAGATTCTGTGTCTCCCTCTCTCTCTGACCCTCTCCCGTTCATGCTCTATCTCCCTCTGTCTCAAAACTAAATGTTAAAAAAAAATTTTTTTTTTAAATAAAGGCCTCACCCAATATTAAGCAGTACTTATGGCCATTATAAGAATAACTCCTGTTATCAACAAAGGATTGATCATCCCCATTACTAGTCCTTGTATTACCCCCATTTTTCCAGTTAAAGAGCTCCGTAATAGAGGAAGGTATCTTGTTCAAGACCTTAGGGCAATTACCAGTACGGTCATACCCTGTCACTCTGTTGCTCCTGACTCCCACACCCCCCCTTTCTAATATACCAGCTGCAACCACTGCTTTTTCTGTTGTTGCCTTATGCAGTGCCTTTTTCAGCATCCCTGTCGACCCCCAAAGTCAGTATCTTTCTACTTTTACGTGGAACAATCAACAACACATTTGGAGAATCCTACCCCAGGGATACACTGAAAGCCCTACCTGTTCTCTCAAACCTTCCATGCTGACCTACAAGATCTTGATTTCCCTGGGATATCTACACTTTGCAATATATAGATGATTTATGATTATGTATGTTCTCCTACCCTAAAGGCCTGTGGCACTGACACTAAATGCCTTCTGAAGCAATTAGCCAACAAAGGACACAAAGTATCTAAAGATAAATGACAATTCTGTTCTGCCTCAGTCAAATTCCTAGGCCACCTTTCTGCCAGATGGGCTAAAAATAGAACCAGACAGAATTACTACCTTCACCCAGGTCCCTCAACCCCAAGACTAAAAGACAATTACACGGTTTCCTGGGTCTTGCTAGATACCGTCGCCCTTGGATTCCCAAATATTTCCTCACAGCTCAACCCTCATACTAAGCCTTCCATACTACTACTACTCCAAACCTGATCCCATGGTCTTAAGAGGCTCCTTTGTTATTTTTTTTTAAGTTTATTTGTTTATTTAAATAATCTCTATACCCAACGTGGGGCTCAAACTCTACTTGAGATCAAGAATTGCATGCTCTTGGGGCACCTGGGTGGCTCAGGTCATGATCACACAGTCTGTGAGTTTAAGCCCTGCATCGGGCTCTGCTGACAGCTCCGAGCCTCGAGCCTGCTTTGGATTCTGTGTTTCCTCTCTCTCTGCCCCTCCCCTGCTCGTACTCTGTCTCTCTCTCGAAATAAATAAATATTAAAAAAAGAAAAAAGAAAAAAAAAAGAGTTGCATGCTCTTCCAATTGAGTCAGCGAGGTGCCTGCCTTTATATCTTTAAAAAACAGGGGTGCCTAGGTGGCTCAGTCGGTTAAGCGTCTGACTTTGGCTCAGGTCATGATCTCACTGTTCGTGGGTTCAAGTCCCACACTGGCTCTGCACTGTCAGTGCAGAGCCTGCTTGGGATTCTCTCTGCCTCTCCTCTCTCTGCCTCTCCCTCACTCACACTTTCTCTATCTCTCTCTCAAAAATAAATAAATAAATTTAAAACCAACCAAACAAAAAAAACCTCACCTCTTCTGCAGCTCCAGGGCACCCTAATTACCAACTGCCTTTCTTTGTTTTTGTCCATTTGAACATCCTTTCCCAAAGGCATGGAGGCCTACAATGCCCCCAAGGGTATGGCAGTCTTCAATTAGACCCTGTGGCCAAAGGTTCACCTCCCTGCCTCCGTGCCCTGACAACCCACCTGTATACTCATTATATGAGTATACTCTATACTCATTACTGCCACCAAAAAACGAACACTAGATTCTCCCCCATAGGTGTTAGGCCTACATACAGTTAGAACTCTCTTAGACTCCCACCACACACACCTGTCTGCCAGTTGACTTAGAAAATTGGAACTCTGGTTTCTTTGCTCTCCAAACGTTTTAGTCTCTCATTGTCCCCCTCTCAGTCCTTCTACCTTATGTCCCTTACCCCTCCAAAACTCAACTGAACACATCCTGTGACTGCATCCTTGTAACTGACTCATTACTTACCCCTTGATTAGACCTTCATGAAATTCCCAAATACAGATTTTGGGATTCTCTCTCTCCTTCTCTCTGCTCCTCCCTCATTTGCTTGTGTGCGCTCTCCTCTCTCTCTCAAATTAAATAAAGCTTCAAAATAAAATAAAATAAAAATGTTTTTAAAAAGTTACATATTAAAACAACTTGACACCATTCTCCTTCCCTCCAGCTTATCTATTAATAAAAGTTCAAGCCCGTTTCAAACAAGATACCCCTGAAGCCAAGGTCAATCATTATGCTGACCCGGCCCCCAAAGATGTGACACTTCAAACTTCTGATTCACAAATGTCTATCTGTATGACATATGGGGCACAAATAAAATGGTCCTATGGGCACAATACTGTTGGAAGCCATCTCCGACTATTGCCCAACAAATATTTCAAAATGTACAATTTAGCCCCTTGCACAATCCTGGGAAACCATATCACACTGCATTAGGTCAAGTTCCTCTTCCCAGTGGGCCTTTTGACATCTGGCAGATTGATTTCATCCAGCTTCCTCAATGGTAATGATCTGTGTGTTTCTCACCAGACCAAGGCATTTCCTTGCACTCAAGCAACAGCAAAAGCAGTGGCCAGAAACCTATTAGAAAAAAAATCATTCCCAATTGGGGTATTCCTTGACAGCTACACGGTGATTGAGGAACACATTTTTTTCTGGTCATACTGTCTGAGAGGTCTGCAAAATCTGGCCATCTCTCAGCATTTTCATTGCACCTCCCATCCTCGATATTCAGAGGATTAGTTGAACACTCTAATGGCATAATCAAAACTCAGTCGGCCAAACCAACCTCTGCCTTTGGTCTACCGCAGCCCAAAGCTTTGCCTCTTGTCCTTTTAAATCTAAGATCTACCCCTAATGGAAGGGCTCACTTGTCTCCATTCAAAATCATCACCGAGTGCCCTATGAACATAGTTGAGGATCCCTTGCCCTCTACTTTGTTATAAGGAGAAATTCTTCAGTACAGAATATATATGGAAGACCACATTTGTTCAAGATTCATTTTAAAGAGTGCTCCTGAGAGACAAAATACAACCTTAAGCCTGGAGATCTAATATATTATTGGAGGACACATCAACTTAGAGATTCTTTACGGCTGAAATGGAAAGGACTTTATCGGGTATTGTTAACCGCCTTGTGTGCAGCAAAGCTACAAGGGGCTGACTCATGTATAGATTCATGTTTCTCGTTTAAAAAGGGCTCCAGATTCTGAAAACAACTTTCAGAAACCCAGAACTGAAGGAGACAATGTCTGATCCCAAAAGCTGATACCCAAAATTTAGGACCAAGCCAGAACCCTCCTTTTACTTGAATTCTCATTTTTTTCCTTTTGTCTTGTTTCCACCACCCAAGATAGGCCTGAAGTCATTCATGACTTCTGCCTGCTCCGTTGGTTCGAGTTCTTAACTGAAGACTTCCTCATTAACTCTTAGGCTTTAATAAGACTTGACACTGGGGCACCTGGCTGGCTCAGTCGGTACAGTATGCGACTCTTGATCTTGGTTGGGGTTGTGAATTCAGACCTCACTTTGGGGATAGGGATTACTTAAAACAATAATTTTAAAAATAATAATAAGACTTGACACCCTATAGTCTCTACCCTTTGTTCTCAACTCCTATACAAATTCAAGATGAAAAACCAGTTAACAATATTGTTACTACTAAGTTCCATCAAACAGAGAACCGCCTCTGATTGGAATACTAACCCCATTATTAAGCTGTCCCAACCATAGCCCGGGGGATTCCCCCCCACCCCCGCTGAAGAATTGTTGCGTGTCATCATAACCCACTCAGCAGACATCCCAACCATATGCTAAATGCCCCCTTTTAACTCTTCTTCGTTCAGTAAAAATGCCCCATAGATTAGGATCACGTGCAGTGCCTCTAACCATCGCTCCTCCACCCCAGAGGCATCCTAACTCCATTGGCTTCAACCTCCTTTCCCTGTTTTGACATTATTCCTATCCCTAATTTCACTTCTTCTGTAAGATATGTCCACCTGGGACCTAGTGTGGTCTCTACAGACGTAAATCTCATCTTTGGATTAGCTGGTTGCTATAATCTTATCAAACCACAACTGTTTTTTAAAGATAAAAAGGCAGGTGCCTGGCTGACCCAGTCAGAAGAGCATGCAACTCTTTTTTTTTTTTTTTTTTTTTTTTAAATATTTATTTATATTATTTGGAGCACCTGGGTGGCGTTCCACTTCGGCACAGGTCATGATCTCATGGGTTCATGAGTTCAAGCCCCGTGTCGGGCTCTATGCTGACAGCCCGGAGCCTGGAACCTGCTTTTAATTCTGCGTCTTCCTCTCTTTGTCCCTCCCCTGCTTGCATGCTCGCTCTCTCTCTCTTAAAAATATTTTTAAAAAATTTTTAATAAATATTTATTTTGAGAGAGAGACAAGAGTATGAGCAGAGGAAGGAAGGACTTGGGCAAGGAAGGACTCCACTGTAATGAATTTCCCCCACCATAACTGATCAATGGGAAATGAAGAAGAGAAGGGGCCAGGAAAGGGTTGGCAACCCTGACTCCATCTTGCGACAGCCACCATTTTATGGAGTTTTCCAGAGAGCAGCCACTTCCTGGAATCATGATAAACGTCTTGGTGTTTAGACACCTGGAAAGTTCCACCTGTCTCACAATACTGAGCAAAAGCAGTCAGCCAGTCGCTGAGTGCCCCATACCAGCTGAAATTTCTCCCTCGCTGTAGTTTTAAGCCTTAAAAATAAAATAAGCCTTAAAAATACCACCTCTCCTTGTCCTCTTTGGACAGGCACACCAACTGATTTGGATTGTCCTTCTGGGTTTGCAAACCTAAATAAAGATTTGTCCTTGCTCATAGGCTCACTCCTGAAATTTTTCTTTAACAACATGAAATTTTGTACATTTTCCCAACCCCTAAATTTAATAAATTCACTTTCGACACAAGCAAAATAGCTTTTTAAATTGAGCTTGGGGCCTTTGACTTTAGATTCATGTGGGAACTTGTTAAAATGCCATTTTCTGGGCCCCGCTGGGATCTGAGAGCTCAGAATCTCTGGAAATTTGCATCTTTAGCAAGTCCCCAAATGATTCTTGAAGCATACTAAAAGACTCCTGCCCGTTAGAGTCATGGTTAAGAAGCCCAGATTTAAAACTTGGGTGTAGGAGGGAAGAGAGAACCAGGTGGTCAATAAATATTTGTAGAACAGATGTATGCATTCTGATTATGGTATGTTTCTTTTTTCATAGGTGCTTATATTCCAGTAGATTACAACTTGATTGTGTTACACCTTGAAATTCTTCGATACAGTTGTGCTTAAATTTGATGGTGGGTGTCTGGTGGTTTTCTTAAGCCACTCATTTTCTGATGAATCCTTACAAGTGGATGATTTCTGCAACTGGTATCTTCAATGTAATCTTATCCTTAGAAGGTAAGTTTATCTCTAATTACTAAGAACGGTATTACTGTTATCTAGTCTTCATTAAATTTAAGTTTTTATGTATTTATTTTGAGAAGCAGAGAGTGTGTGAGCTGGGATGGGGCAAAGAGAGAGGGAGAGAGAGAATCCCAAGCAGTGAGAGAGGAACCCGACCTGGGGCTCGATCCCGTGAACCATGAGATCATGACCTGAGCTGAAATCAAGAGTTGGATGCTTAACTGACCGAGCCATCTGGCGTGCCCCTTTATTGAATCTTTATTTGGTAGGTGAACATAGTTTCTAAATATCTACAGCTTTCTTCGTAGTATGTTTTCTAAAAATATATTATTAATAAAAATGTATGGAGCACCTGGGTGACTCAGTCAGCTGAGCAACCAACTCTTGATTTCGGCTCAGGTCATGATCCCAAAGTTGTGGGACTGAGCCCCATATCGGGCTCTGCTCTGACAGGGTGGAGCCTGCTTGAGATGCTCTCCCTCTCTCTGTGCCTCCCCAACTTGTGTGTGCTCTCTCTTTCTCTCTTAAAAAAGTATTAACGGGGCACCTGCGTTGCTCAGTCGGTTAAGTGTCTGACTCTGGATTTCAGCTCATGTCTTGATCTCAGGATTGCGAGTTCAAGCCCCACATTGGGTTCCGTGCCGGGCATGAAGCCTACTTAAAATTAAAAAAATAAAAATTAAAAAAAAGGAAGGAAATCCTGATCATTGCAATAACGCGGATTAACCTAGGAGACATTGTGCTAAGTGAAGTAAGCTGGCCCAAAAGAACAAATATTGTATGATTCCATTTATTTACACGAGGGACCTAGAATAGTCAAGTTCACAGAGACAGAAAGTAGAATGTTGGGGGTGTAATGTTAGTGTTTCATGGATGCAGAGGGCTCAGTTCAGGAGGATGAACAAGTTCTGGAGAAGGAGGGTGACGGTTCCACAACATTGTGAATGCACCTGATGCCACTGCACTGCACACCTAAGAAGAGTTGAAATCGTAAATATGCACATGTGTTTACCACGTTAAGAAAAGTTTTGTTAAATATTCATGTGCACCTCGGTAGCAACCCGCACAACCTAGCACCCAGATCTGGCTTTCTGGTATCATCCTCTAGTAAAAGTAACCAGTGCCAGGGCGCCCGGGTGGCTCAGTCAGTTAAGCGTCCGGTTTCGGCACAGGTCATGATCTCGTGGTTCGTGAGTTTGAGTCCGCGTGAGGCTCTCTGCTGTCAGCGCAGAGCTGGCCTCGGATCCTCTGTCCCCCTCTCTCTGTGCCCCTCCCCCGTTCGTACTCTCTCAAAAATAAACATTAAAAAAATAACCAGTGCTCCTGGGAGAAATGGGGCAAGAAATACACAAGGTGAGCTTGGAGCGACTTGTAGTGCCAGAAGGTAAGGAAGGGCTAAAAACAGAGCAAAACAAAAAACGATGATGATGATGTCACGGGGACACTGGAGCCACCTAAAGGCTCCCCAGCGGCCAAAGCAGATAAAGTAGTGTTCTCCCGGGTGCCCCAGATCTGAAGTTGTTCTTAAATTAAAAGTTTACACAATGCATCTGTGTGGAGGGGCGCCTGGGTGGCTCAGTCGGTTAAGCGTCCGACTTCGGCCCAGGTCATGATCTCACGGTTCATGAGTTCGAGCCCCACATCGGGCTCCATGCTGACGGCTCGGAGCCTGGAGCCTGCTTCGGATTCTGTGTCTCCCTCTCACTCTGCCCCACCCCCGCTTGCACTCTGTCTCTCTCTCTCAAAAATAATAAACATTAAAAAAATTAAAATACATATGCGTGTGTTTAGAAAGAAAAAAGAAGAAACCTACTACCATATTTAACAATGTGGTTGAATCTCTCAGATATGATGATGAGCAAAGAAACCGGACTCAAAGAGTACAGTCTACACATTTTAATTTATGGGAAATTCTAGGACAAGCAGCATTGACCTGTGACAATGATAAGGGTCAAAATAGAGCTTTCTTACGGGGGAAGTTATTACCGATTGGGATAGGGCATGAGGGAGTCTCCTGGAGTGCTGGGAATGTCTTATATCTTTATCTTGATGGTGGTTATAGAGTTACACGTTTATGAAAATCCATCAAGGTGTACAACAGAGATCTGTGCACCTTAACATAGAAGGTATAACGTGTTTATACCTCGATCAAATGTACATATGTGCGTGGAAGTGTGTACATACGTGAACATCCAGGAGGCACCGTGGCTGCCAGCATGCTGGCCTCTGGCCCTTTGCGGCTGGCTGTATAAAGGTCAACTTAATTCATTCCAATTTTTAAAATTTAAAAACTCGGTTTCCCCGTCGGATCAGCCGCATTTCAAGTGCTCCATAGATGTGGCAGCTAGTGGCTCGCGTATCCGACAGTGTGGATACAGAACATTTCCATCACTGTAGAAAGTTCTGTCAGACCACACTGATCTAGAGCAGTGATGTTCCATAAAAAGAGGATGTCAGCCACATGTGTCATCTTAAGGTTTATAGTGACCACATTAAAAAAGTAAAAAGAAACCAGTGAAGCTAATTTTAATCATTTATTCTAAATAGAATAAACCCAGCACATTCTAAACATCATTTTCACAGGTAATCAGTAGAAGTATCATTAGAGAGACGGCTTATGTTCTCTTTTTTGAATTCCAGTGTGCACTTATAACTTGGTTAGGACTAGCCACATTTCAAGAGCTCGCGTGCTGGTGGCTACTAGATGAGTGCGGGTGTAGGTAGGTTACATCAAGCTGCCAGCATTAGCTGTTTCTGGGGTAATGGCGGGACTGCAGGGGGAGGATCTCTCACCTCCTCTATCTACTCAAGGAACATTTACAGTTTTTCACAGTGAGCATATATTTACACGTGTCTTGTGTTAGTTAGGTCCTCTGGTGAGCAAAGGGTCAGACCAACTTAGGAGCGCAAAGGGGGTTAGTGGAGATACACCTGTGAGTCACAGAGAAGGAGGAAGCAACGCTGGGCAGAGAAACTCACCTTCAGACCAGGATGCAGATTTGACATGTTAGAAAGGAAAGGAAAGAAACAGGAAGTGAGAGCCTCAGCCTACAGCATGCACTTGACCACGGAGCGGGGAAGGACCCAGAGCAGGTTGCCCCTTAGAGCTGTCCCGTGGGGGACACAAATGGCGTGGTCCTCGTCTCCCTGCTGTGCTCAGTCATCAGCTGAGAGCCCCTGGGAAGTGTGCCCTGGCAAGAATGCTGTGCGGAATCCAAAGGTGCTGAAGCTAGAGGCAGTCAGCGAACCACAACCCTCGCACTGACCGGCCAGTGCTTTCCTTTTTTTTTAAATTGTTAATTGTGGTCAGAGGAAACATAAAATTTACCATTTAAATTCTGATTGCCATTTAATTTCTAAGCATACAGCTCCATAGTGTTAAGTGTATTTACATTGTTGTGCAACCAACCACCAGAACTTTTTTTTTTTTTATCTTGCAAAACTAAAACTCTGTCTCCATTAAATAAAAACTCCCCCAGCCCAGCCCCCTGCTCCTGGTAACCACTGTTCTGCTTTCTGTCTCTATGGATTTCACTATTCCAGGCACCTCGTGTAAGCGGAACCGTAGAACGCTTGCCTTGTTTTTTTTAATGTTTTAGAGACAGAGCATGAGTGGGGATGAGGCAGAGAGAGAGGGAGACACAGAATCTGAAGCAGGCTCCAGGCTCTGAGCCGTCAGAACAGAACCCGAGGCGGGGCTCGAACTCACGAACTGTGAGATCATGACCTGGGCCAAAGTCGGACGCTCAACCGACTGAGCCACCCAGGCGCCCTGAGCACTTGCCTTTTTATGATTGGCTTCTTTCACTTAGCATCACGTTCTCAGATTCATGCATGTTGTAGCAACTGTCAGAAATTCATTCCGCCGTAGGGCTAGGCTACATTCTGCTTATCCATTCATCTGTGGATGAACATTTGGGTTGCTTCCACCTTTTGGCTAGAGTAAATAATGCTGCTATGAACATGGGTATACAAAGATCTCTTCCAGATCCTGCTTTCTTTTGGCTATATGCCCGAAAGTGGAATTGTGGGATCATGTGGCTATTGTATTTTTTTTTTTAATGCTTTATTTATTTTTGAGACAGAGAGAAACAGAGTATGAGCAGGGGAGGGCAGAGAGAGAGGGAGACACAGAATACGAAGCAGGCTCCAGGCCCCGAGCTGTCAGCACAGAGCTCCACACGGGGCTTGAACCCACAAACCGCGAGATCATGACCTGAGCCAAAGTCGAACGCTTAACCGACTAAGCCACCCAGGCGCCCCAGTATTTTTAATTTTTTGAGCAACACCATACTGTTTTTCACATGAGCTGCACCGTTTTACATTCCTACCAGCAAAGCACGAGGGTTCCGATTGTCCGCATCCTCTGCAAGGCTTCTTAGTTTCTGGGTTTTGTTTTTGTTTGAAGAATAGCCATCCTAATGGCTGGGCAAGGTATTCTCCCCTTGTGGCTTGACTGGCATTTCTCCAATTAGCGACGTTGGCTATCTTTTCACGTGCTTCTTGGCCTCTTGAAGGGTCATCTGAAAGGCATCTCTGTGACTGCCATGTCTAGCGACAGCCGACTCTTGAATAACATAGTTTTAAACTTGGCTGGTTCAGTCAGTGGAGCGGTGGAGCGTGTGACTCTTGGTCTCGGGGTTGTGAGTTCGAGCCCCACATTGTGTGTAGAGATTACTTAAAAAGAAAATCTTAAAAAAAAAAACTATGTGGGTCCATGTGGGTTGTTCTGATAAGTACAACCCTATGAATATATTTTCCTTATGTTCTTCAATAACCTTTATTTTCTCTAGCTTACTTTATTGTGAGAATACAGTATATGATACGCATAACATACAAAATATGTGTTGATTGACTACATTATTGGCAAGGCTTCCAGCCAACAATAGGCTATTAGTAGTTAAGTTTGGGGAGAATCAAAAGTCATACGTGGATTTCTGACTGCGCGTGGGGTCGGAGCCCCTACCCCTCATGTTGTTCAAGGGTCAACAGGTTCAAGGGTGATTAGAAATTAATAACACAATATTCTACAAAGGCAGCAGAAGACCTGGAGGGCAGCGTGGACTACCCTAGTTGACATGTGTGCACACGGATAGCATCTTACGCAGATCTGCCAGCACTGGGCCGGGACCATTCATTTCTCTCAACGACTATTTGAGGAACAGCTTTTTACATTCCAGGGTGGATCAAGAGCTGGGCTGGAGAGTGGGGAGGAGAATTTGATTCCCTTCTGCCAAAATTTCCTTTAATGCTTCCCCACCCACTCGGCACCCTAAATAAATATTTCACCCAAGTTAAAAAAAAAAAAAAAGTATGCTCTTGTGCAAACAGATTAAAAACTAGTGCCCTGGGCACTGCCCTTCCTGCAACCAGATTCTTTTCTAAAGCCCTTCAACTCCTAGAGATGAAGTCACTGACCCGGGATTGCAGGCATTTAAGCCAAACTGGGAAGTCTCCAAAATCTTGGCTGTTTCCATGCATGATTTATGGGTAAGAAGACCTGGAAATAATTTAAAGAACGTGAAGAAAGCCATACTGATGTACCACCCAGGAAATAAATGGTGCCATAAGTATTCACAGGAGCGTAAGACTTAAGTCTACTTGACGTACCAAGATAGGACCACCAGATGTTTGCTAATGGAACTTAACTGCTGGTGGGCATTAGCCTGCAAACATTTATAGTTTCTTTAAGTGTGACCCACCCACAACTTTTGTTTTCCATGTCAGTTTTTCCTTTGTTTAACCATAAGGCATGACTTTACTCTAGGATCCCTTTTGCACTTTGATTTCTACTCAAACACAGAGGGTGGAGTGGGGGTAGTGGGGGGCTAGTGCAGCTGTATACACTTTTTTTTTATGTTTATTTATTTTTAAGGAGAGGGAGAGACAGAGAGAGAGGGAGACACAGAATCCAAAGCGGGCTCCAAACTCTGAGCTGTCAGGGCTCCAAGCTTTGAGCTGTCAGCACAGAGCCCTATATGGGGCTTGAACTCATGAACTATGAGATCATGACCTAAGCTGAAGTCGAACGCTTAACCAACTGAGCCACCCAGGCACCCCTATATACACTGTCTTAAATCTCAGGGGAAGAGTGTGTCTTCAAGTCTTTTTATTTTTTTATTTTTTATTTTTTTTAACGTTTATTTATTTTTGGGACAGAGAGAGACAGAGCATGAATGGGGGAGGGTCAGAGAGAGAGGGAGACACAGAATCGGAAGCAGTCTCCAGGCTCCGAGCCATCAGCCCAGAGCCTGACACGGGGCTCGAACTCACGGACCATGAGATCGTGACCTGAGCTGAAGTCGGATGCTTAACCGACTGAGCCACCCAGGTGCCCCTTCAAGTCTTTTTAAAACTTTGTACGGGGCACCTGGGTGGCTCAGTCGGTTGAGCGGCCAACTTCAGCTCAGGTCATGATCTTGAGGTCCATGAGTTTGAGCCCCGCATCCGGCTCTGTGCTGACAGCTCAGAGCCTGGAGCCTGTTTCAGATTCTGTGTCTCCCTCTCTCTCTGACCCTCCCCCGTTCATGCTCTGTCTCTCTCTGTCTCAAAAATAAATAAATGTTTAAAAAAAATTTTTTAACTTGTATAATGATATATCCTTGTGACTTTTATTTTTTTTTTATTTTTTTTTTCCAACGTTTTTTATTTATTTTTGGGACAGAGAGAGACAGAGCATGAACGGGGGAGGGTCAGAGAGAGAGGGAGACACAGAATCGGAAACAGGCTCCAGGCTCCGAGCCATCAGCCCAGAGCCCGACGCGGGGCTCGAACTCACGGACCGCGAGATCGTGACCTGGCTGAAGTCGGACGCTTAACCGACTGCGCCACCCAGGCGCCCCTCCTTGTGACTTTTTTTAAGTTTATTTATTTATTTTGAGAGACAGAAAGAGAACAGGGGAGAGGCAGAGAGAGAGAGAGAGAAAGAGAGAGAGAGAATCCTAAGCAGGCTCCATGCTGTCAGCACAGAGCCTGACGTGGGGCTCCAACTCACAAACTGTGAGCTCATGACCTGAGCCCAAGTTGAGTCAGAGGATTAACCGACTGAGCCACCCAGGCACCCCTATCCTTGTGACTTTAAAAAACTTTGTTGTAAACATGTTCTACATGTGTTACTAATCCAACTTTCCATATCTCGTTCCCCAATAATTATATGAACTTGAGAAATTTCTTATGTTTCATATTTGAGTGGTAAGTAGCTTAAGATAATAGCTGACATCTACTGAGCACTTACTATGTGCCAGTCACTGTTCTAAAGCACTTCACAACAATCTTATGAACTAGATTTTTTTAATGTTTGTTATTTATTTATTTATGAAAGAGAGAGAGAGAGAGCACGCACGAGCATGGGAGGGACAGAGAGAGAGAGAGGGAGACACAGAATCCAAAGTAGTCTCCAGGCTGCCACCCAGACAGAACCACCCAGGAGCCCCACAAACTAGATTTTATCCTTATCCCCATATTACAGATGGGAAAACTAAGCCCCAGAGTAGAGGCATGATTTACTTACCTAACATCACACAGCTTGCCAGTGGCAGATTCAAGTGTTCAATATCTGAACACTTGTGGTCTGGTCTAGAACCCACCCTTGTGAACACTGTGCTATCATTTATTGTTTTTCAAACTTGAGCATGCATTAGAATTATCTAGAGGGCTGTGGAAACACAGATTGCTAGGGCCCATTCCCCAAGTTTCTGATTCAGTGGGTCAAGAATTTGCATTGCTGAGAAGTTTCCATGCACCCCATTGCTGTTGGTCTGGGGAGAACACTTTAAGAACCGCTGTTGTAACTCATAACTGTTTTCATAATTTCCCAGTGGAGAGAGAAGGGTTGAGACTGTCAAATTCTATGAGGGATCTAAGAGTTAAGATCATTAACGCTTTATAATAATAGCCAATAATAGTCAACATCCATTGATGCTTATGATGTGCTAGACCCTGGACTAGGCACTTCTCATGCATTATGTCATCTAACCTTCATGCCAATCTTGGGGAATACTTTTATTTTTTCCAGTTTCCAGTGAAGAAATGTGGATTTGGAGAGATTGGGGAACTTGATCAAACTTATGTACCAGCAAGTAGCAATTGTGAGGTTCAAGTCATACCGCTCAACTCCAGATCCCAGTTCACCACGGCACTGTAGACTTCGCACATAGTAGGTGCTCTGTCTCTGTGGGTTTGCCTCTTCTGGACATTTCACACAAACGGAATCATACAATAGGAGGTCTTTTGTGACTGGCTTGACTTGGTGTAACTTCCCAGTAATGAGTTATGACAATGTGAAATGTTGTCTGTGAGAGAAGCTCATTAGAGACTGTGCCAGAAGTTCTTAAGGGGGCTCGTCATGCAGATACCTTCTGCCTAGCACATACCAAAATTCCAGACTCCCCGGAGGAAGCCAGTGAACTATGCTGTTTGCATGAACAACTAAGGAACACTGAGCTACTCTTTTCAGATGGGGCGGTGGGAACCCTCCCCAAACACAAGTTCCCAGATCCTAGCTAAGGCCAACCTTGAAAGCAGGATTTTCCAATGAGCATTCCCGGGCCTGCTATGTTAACTGTTTTCTGCGCAGATTTCGATAGGGATTATGCTGATTCTGGAGATCAGTTGGAAATGTAAGATGGAGAATATTGCCATCTTAAACATCTTGTTATAATTTATAACACATGATGTCTTTCCATTTATTTACATCTTAATTCCTCTCAATGAGATTTTGTAGTTTTCAGTGTGCAGGTCATCTTCTTCATTTGTTAAATTTATTTTTAAATATTTTATTCTTTTTGATGCCACTGTTAAGTGGAATTGTTTTCTAAATTTTATTTTCAGATTATTCCTTGCAAGTATATAGAAATTCAATTGGTTTTTGTATATGGATCTTGTATCTTGGAACCTTGAGCTTTCATTAGCTCTAATAGTTGTGTGTGTGTGTGTGTGTGTGTGTGTGTAATCTTTAGCCTGTTACTATGGTAGATGACATAGATTATCTTTTCTGAACCAGCCTTGCATCCCTGGAATAAACCCTGCTTAGTCATGGTGTATAATAATTTTTATGTAGTGCTGAATTCTGTTTGCTAATATCTTGCTAAATATTTTACATCTATTTTTACTTTACCCATGTTTTATCTAGATTTTTTTTGTTTTTTGTTTGTTTGTTTTTAAGTAAGCTCCAGGGGTGCCTGGGTGGCTCAGTCAGTTAAGTGTCCAACTCTTGGTTTCAACTCAGGTCATGATCTCACAGTTCGGTTTGTGAGATCCAGTCCCTCATTGGGCTCTACGCTGACAGCATGGAGCCTACCTGGGATTCTCTCTTTCCTTTCTCTCTGCCCTTCCCCCACTCACACTCACGTGCGCGCGCGCTCCCTCTCCCTCTCTCTCTCTCTCTCTCTCAAAATAAATAAATAAACTAAAAAAAAAGTAGGCTCCATGACCTGAGCCTAAATCAAGAGTGCGACATTTAACCGACTGAGCCACCCAAGTGCCCCTAGGTTTTTTTATTATTGCATAGTAGGAGTTCTTTGTATAATCTGGATAATAACCCCTAATAACCCTTATCGGATTTGACTTGCAGATATATTCACGCATTCTGTAGGCTGCTTTTACACTCTGTTAATTGTGGTCTTGGACACACAAGGTTTTTTTTCTTATTTTTATATATTTTTGGATGCACAAGGTGTTTTTTTAATGTTTTATTTATTTATTTGGTTTTTATTTTTGAGAGAGAGAGAGAGAGGAAGAGAGAGCGAGCAGGGGAGGGGGAAAGAGAGAGGGAGACACAGAATCTGAAGCAGCTACAGGCTCTGAACTATTAGCACAGAGCCTGTCGCGGGGCTCAAACTCATGGACCGTGAGATCGTGACCTGAGCCGAAGTCAGAAGCTTAACTGACTGAGCCACCCAGGTGCCCCTGTTTTTTTTTCTTTTAACTTTGAAGAAGTTAAACTTTGAAAGTTTAACTTTGAAAAAGTTAACTTTGAAAAACTTTTAACTTTGGTGGGAGCAGGGGAGGGGCAGAGAGAGAGGGGGAGACAGAGGATCAGAATTGGGCTCGAACCCACGAACCCTGAGATCGTGACCTGACCTGAAGTCAGATGTTCAACCTACTGAACCACCCAGGCACCCTGAATGCACAAGTTTTAAGTGTTGATGTAGTCCTGTTTATGTATTTATTCTTTCATTGCCTGTGCTTTTGAAGAAATCGTTGCTAAATCCAGTGACATAAAGCTTTTCCCCTATGTTTTCTTCTAAGAGGTTTATAGCTTTGTCTTTTGTATCTATTTTGAGTTAATTTTTATATATGGTGTAAGGCAAGGGTCCACCTTTATACTTTTGCATGTAGGTATCCAATTTTTCCAACAACATTTGTTGAAAAGACTGTCCTCCGCCCCCCACCCCACCCCCCGCGCAAGAATGGTCTTAGCACCCTTGTTGAAAATTATTGGACCATATATGCTAGGGTTTATTTCTGGGCACTCTGTTCTAATCCTTCATTCCTTTTTATGGTGGAGTAATATTCCATTGTTTGGATATACCATACTTTATTTATGGCAAGTCTAACGTTTTATCTCCTTATTTAATCACTGGGCGTTGTCACGTCTGTGATTTATGGATTACTGAGTCCTTGCCCGGGGGCCTGGCTCCAATCTTTAGAACACAGTACCCTGAAAATAGTGTCTTTTCTGTTTGCCTGCCTTGCTCTTTGCTTGCTTTATCCGTGGCCACTCACCGTTGTGATGGTAGAACCTCAGTGTGGAGAACATCAGGTACATCTACCCCCATACAAAGGCAGCAATATATTCCCGGGAAAGACCGGCACCATTGCAGAGTTTTCTGCCTATGACTATTACAAATTTCTAATCAAACCTAAAAGAACTCGTTTTGTAATCCACACTGCTAATATTCTTACTAATACCTTACCTGTAGAATGCTTTCTAATTTTCAAAGCAGTGATTTTTGTCTTGTTTAGTACTCCTAACACCCCAGCCCACGTGCCACGTGTCTCTCACACAAGCGGGGTTTGTTGGAGAACACTTTTTGCGTACTTCCGAAGTACTTTTGTCACATGCAGTATCTCATGACCTCACCTCGTATGTTCCCGCAGCAACCTCACCACGTAAGTGCTCTTACTCCCCGAGCAGGAAGCTGAGGGTTAAGTAATCTGCCAAGCCTGCAACGCTGCCTAAGGGGAGGAGCCCGGGAATCGGCCAAGTGCACAGCGCAGGGATTCTCCATTTTATTGAGAGTCAGATGCCACACACAGGTCCTGGTGACAACCGACCCGGGAGTTGTGCGCGACCCGGGCCTCCCGACTCCCGCGCGCAGCCACCAACAGCACTCCGAAAGTACCCCCACCCCCCACCCCCCACAGAGACCCGGATATTCCTCCACGTACAATGCAAATTCTATGGCTGGAAAGCGTGAGCACAGAAGAAAAAGTTGTGGGCTTTTCACCTCTCTTTTCCAGACTCGCTGTGGAAACTCCGCTGCGTCTCCATAGAAACCCGGCGGCGGTGGCGGCCGTCACCGGGGGCGGGGCTCAGGCGGAGGCCCCTCCCCCTCCCCGGTTTGCAACCCCTCCCAGCCAGGAGCAATCGCGGTCACCCTTACCCTCTGCGTTCCTCTTCTCGGCTGCCCTCCCTTTCTGTTGTCTTTTCGTGCCCCAAACCACATCCTGGAGGCCGCCCTCCTGCACGGTCCTCAGCGGGGCCGGTGCACCAGGCGTCCGGGCCCGGGAGCCGTGGCGCTCGGCCTTTCTGTCCCGGGCCCACCCCTCGGCCGCGCTGATTGGCCGCTCCTGGGCCACCCTCCGTCCCCGGGCAGGCAGGGTCTCAGCCTGCGGAAAGTTTTCTGCGCCGGGAGGAAGTTAGACTTTTGGAGATTGTGAGAAAGCAGCTCTCGTGGCTGCAGGGTTCTGGGCGGCCATGGAGGAGCCCCCTTTGCGAGAGGAGGAAGAGGAGGAGGGGGAAGAAGAGGGGGAAGAAGGAGACGAGGCTGGGCCCGAGGGGGCTTTGGGCAAGAGCCCCTTCCAGTTGACCGCCGAGGACGTGTATGATATCTCCTATGTGATGGGCCGCGAGCTGATGGCCCTGGGCAGCGACCCCCGGGTGACACAGCTGCAGTTCAAGATCGTCCGCGTCCTGGAGATGCTGGAGACGCTGGTGAATGAGGGCAACCTGACCGTGGAGGAGCTGAGAATGGAGAGGGACAGCCTCAAGAAGGAGGTGGAGGGGCTGCGGACAGAGGGCTCGGCGGCAGGCAGGGAGGTGAGTGCGGGCTGCAGGGCATGGGAGGAGAGTACCCAGGGGCCCGGAGCCCCTGAAAACAACCACGGCGCCTGTCCAATCCTCAGATTAGAAGCATTGTGATAGCTACATTTAGTGAGCACTTACTAGGTGCTGGGCCCTGTGCCGAGTTTGTTCTGCATCAGGGCCTCCCAGCATTTTTGACGTGACCTAGAGCGGTGGCTCTCCTGCTTTAGCGTGCCGCGGAATCGTCTGGGGTGTTCATTAAAACACACATCACTGGGCCCTAGCCCCAGAGTTTTAGATTCCAGAGGGGGCCTGGAAATCTGCATTTCTAACAGGTTCCATCACATTTTGAGAATCTCGACCTCTAGTAAGAAATAAATTCTAAGGGAGAGAAATCCGTGCCGAGGCCACCAAAAGACACCTACAAGAATGTTCAGAGCACTTTTCTTCAGAAGTGTGCCGAACTGGAGCAAACGCTACAGAAGAGTGGATTTTTAAATTGTGGTATAGTCGCTGTGGAATACTACACAGCAGGGGAAAAGAGCAGCTGTGGGCGTGACTCTCAGTGGTGTCACACAGGGAGACAGGAGACCGGCACAAAAGAGAATCTACTGTGGATTTACGTGAAACCGCAGCACAGGCAAAAGAACCTGTTTTTATAGAAGACAGATTGGTGGTAACCCCAGGGAGGGGAGAGCAGGAGGAAAGTTCATGGGGAGCTCATCTGGGTGTGGTCACATGGGTGTATACCTATGTTAATAATTCTCGAGCTAGGGGCACCTGGCTAGCTGTCAGAGGAGCCTGTGACTCTTGTTCTCAGAGGTCATGAGTTCAAGCCCCACTTGGGGGTAGAGATTACTTAAAATAAATAAGTAAGTTTTTTTAAAAAATCATCCAGCTATAAACTCAAGATTAGTGCATGTGTGTTATACCTCTATTTTACAGAATTACCTATTATATCACTATCCAATATTGATGAAACAGAAGTTTCAAGAAACAATTTACCCTAACTCACCCTTATTAAACATGATGCGCAATCACACTTGCCTGTTCTATTTTTATGAGTTTTTTTAACTAATTTTTTATTTAAAAATTTTTTTCTTTAATCCTTATTTATTTTTGAGAGAGAGAAAGACAGAGCAAGAGCGGGGAAGGGACAGAGAGAGAGGAAGACACAGAATCTGAAGCAGGCTCCAGGCTTTGAGCTGTCAGCACAGAGCCCAATCGGGCTCGAACTCACAAAGCGTGAGATCGTGACCTGAGCCAAAGTCAGACGCTCGACCGACTGAGCTACCCAGGTGCCCCAGAGTATTTTTTTTATTTTACAGTGAGAGAGAGCATGGGCAGGGGAGGGGACAGAGATAGAAAGAACCTTTCTTGTTTCTTAATGTTTATTTATTTTGAGGGAGATAGAGAGCGGGGGAGGGAGAGAGAGAGGGAGAGAGAGAATCGCAAATAGGCTCTGCACTGTCAGCACAGAGCCCGACACAGGGCTCAAACTCATGAACCACAAGATCATGACCTGAGCCGAAGTCAAGGGTAGGTTGGTCCCTTAACAGACTGAGCTACGCTGGTGCCCCATGAAAGAGAGAGAATCTTCAGCAGGCTCCATGCTCAGTATTGGAGCCTGATGAAGGGCTTGCTCCCATGACCCTGAGATTATGACCTGAGCCCAAATCAAGAGTTGGTCGCTCAACCAACTGAGCCACCCAGGTGCCCCTATTTTTATGAGTTTTAAAATTCTTGTTGCAATTGATTGAATTAACACCATGAATTACTAGTGGTCTCCAGCCACAATTGAAAAAAAACAAAACGGTTCTAAGTGGACATCTCACTTAATCCTCTATCAGCATATCCATTTTATAGAAATGGAGGCATAGAATAGTTAAGTGATTTGCCAGGTGACTTTCTTGGAGTAAGAGATGAAGGCAGGGTTTGAGCTCAGAGATGCTAGTCTCAACCTCTGCACACTAAATGCAGACATTTGACCTCATTTGCTGGAATGACATTTGATGAGCAACTTCATAGAGCTGGATCCTGGGGCTGCAGAGGTAAATTAGACAGGAGCCTTCCCTCCCAGAGCTCACATCGAGCGGGAGAGCTAAGACACCCACACCTCCCGAATCACAAACCAAGAAGTGTGCCGGGAAAGGACAACAGGAACAGGGCGCTGACATTCGCAGGGGGAAAAAAGAGTGAAAGTTTCCGGTCGCTTCTCTGGCAAACTTTTATTTCACCTACTCACGTGTCACAGTGACAACAGTGTTTGTGGATACATTTCTGCTTTAGTGTCCGTCATCTAAGGTGGCTGAGAATCATGAGTACCATTCGTAGCCTGGCTTTGAAGACTCGAGAGAAGTTAAATGTCTTGCTCAGGGTGGCTCAGCTCACATTCTGAGCTCGTTCCCGTCACCTCCGATTCCAGGAACAAGGATGTGGAGGGAGCCCCACACGGACCATGTACAGTGTGCTCTGCCCAGGGGCCGGGTGATTTTCTGTAGTGGGCACAGCGGACAAGCTTTATCAGGCAGCAGATGAGACGGCATGTTCCTCCCAAGCCTTAAACCCTAAGCCCAGAAGTGGGGAAAGGGGCAGAGAGAATGAATGTTTAGCGCCACTAGGCAGTTCATAAAAATACATCTTCTTCCCCTTTTTCTTTTAACTGTGGTAAAGTACACATAAAATTTACCATCGTAACCATTTCTAAGTGCACAGTGAAGTGGCGCTGAAGTATATCCACGCTGTTGTGTAACCATCACCACTGTCCTTGCAGAATTCTTTTCATCTCACAAAACAAACTCTGTCTCCGTTAAACACCAGCTCCTTCTTCCCCCCTCCCCGTGTCTGTTTTCTATCTCTGTGAATTTGCCTATTCTAGCTACTACATATAAGAAAATAATATGTGTTTCCTTTTGTCACTGGCTTATTTCACTGACCACAGTGTCTTCAAGGGTCATCCGTGGTATAGCAGGTGTCAGAATTCCCCACCTTTTAACAGCTGAATAATAGTCTGTTGTGTGGAGGTACCATATTTTGTTTGTCCGTGCATCTGTTGGTGGATGCCTGGTTTGCTTCGACTTTTTGGCTAGGGTGAATAATGCTGCTATGAACGTGGATGTATAAATATCTCTTCAAGCCCCTGCTTTCACTGCTTTCGGTATATAATTAGAAGTGGAATTGCTGGGGGGACCCGGCTCAGTCGGTTGAGCGTCCGACTTCGGCTCAGGTCATGATCTCACGGTTCATGAGTTTGAGCCCCGCGTCAGGCCCTGTGCAGACGGCTCAGAGCCTGGAGCCTGCTTCGGATTCTGCCTCCCTCTCTCTCTGCCCCTCCCCCGCTCCTGTGCTTGAGGTCTCTCTCTCTAGCTCTCTCCCTCTCTTGCTCCCTCTGTCTCTCAAAAGCAAATATATAAACATTAAAAAAAAAAAAGTATAGGGGTACCTGGGTGGCTCATTCTGTTGTGTCCGACTTCGGCTCAGGTCATGATCTCACGGTTTATGAGTTCGAGCCCCACGTTGGGTTCCGCGCTGACAGCTTGGAGCCTGGAGCCTGCTTCAGATTTCGTGCCTCCTTCTCTCTCTCTGCCTTCCCCCACTCACACTCTGTCTCTCTCTCTCTCTCTCTCTCAAAAATAAATAAACGTTAAAAAATTGTTTAAAAAGAAGTGTAACTGCTGGATCATGGGATAGTTCTGTTTTTAATTTTTTAAGGCTCTGCTATAGCATTTTACATTCCCAACAGCAGTACCCAAGAATTCCATCTCCTTTCAATACTTGTTCTTTTCTGTTTTGTCTGTTTACAATAGCCACCCTAATGGGTGCGAGGTAGTTTTTTCCTTTCCCTTTTAAAAGTTTAAGTTTAGGGCTGCCTGGGCGGCTCCGTCAGTTAAGCGTCCGGCTCTTGGTTTTGGCTCAGGTCATGATCTCACAGTTCAGGGGCTCAGACCCCGCTTCAGGCTACATGCTGTCATGTGCCGACAGCACGGAACCTGCTTAGAGTTCTCTCTCTCTCCCTCCCTCTCTGCCCCTCCCCTGTTCTCTCTCTCTTTCTCCAAATAAATAAATAAAATGGATGGAAGTTCAAAGTTCGAAAGGTAACAAAAGTGTTCGCCTTGAAAACTTTTCCTGCCCAATTCTCTCCACCCCCAGCCAACCACTTACCCTCCCTGGAAAAAATTAAAATGATCAGTTTCTTGTGTGTCCTTCCAGAGGTACTTTATGCAAACAAAAGCAGATATGAAAATATTTTTTTTCTTTTTTATACAGATGGTATTATAATATATACCCAGCTCTGCCTTTTGTGTTTTTTCACTTAACATAGCATGGAAGTTGAGTTAAATCGGGATGAAGAGCTTCTTCATCTTTTAATGGCTTTGAAAACTTCCATTGTACAATATCAGTTATTCAACCTGAGGGTTCTTAACTCGAAGTTCTTAGATGCCCAAGGGAATCGTGATTCTAATCCAAGAGGTCCATGCCCTGGCATGGGAAAAAATTATATTTTCATTTTCATCAACCTCCACCTGAAATGTGTCATTTTCTTCAGTTGCAAATATAGACGACAGACCACAGTAATAATAGCAGTACCTGTGGCAGTCTCCAGTGGAAACCGCAGATATTTTCAAGTCCTGTAACAATATAGTTCCCATCTTAAAGCTTTGTGTTTGTTCAGTATTTTACTAGGCCTGCCTCTAGATCACCTTATTTTTTTCTTAAGTTTATTTATTTTGAGAGAGATCTCAGGAGCAAGTGGGGGAGGGACAGAGAGAGAGGGACAGAATCCCAAGCATTCTCCACACTGTCTGTCACCACAGAGCCTGACATGGGGCTTGAACTCACGAACCATGAGATCATGACCTGAGCCAAAAATCAAGAGTCAATGCTTAACCGACTGAGTCACCCAGGTGCCTCTAGATCACCTTATTTGATAAAGAAGTAGATATAGGGGCGCCTGGGTGACTCAGTCGGTTGAGTGTCCAGCTCTTGATTTCAGCTCAGGGCATGATCCAGGGTTGTGGGATTGAGCCCCGCTTCAGGCTCTGTGCTGAGTGTGGAGCCCACTTAGGATTCTCTCTCTCTTCACTCTGCCCCTCTCCCTGGCTCACACTCTCTCTCTCAAAAAAAAAAAAAACAACAACAACAACAGAAGAAGAAGAAAATACACATCAAAGTATTTATATACACACACAAAACACATATACATATATGTATATATCCATATACAAAAGTAATATTTATATATATTATTTATTCACTCACAGTTTTTCTCAACTATTTGAGCAGACATTATGTTAGTTGCAGGATTAGTAGAAGATTAGGACCCTTTACCCTAAAATCTCACAAGACACACTATTGCATCGTGACAGTAAATGATTAAATTCAGGGGAAAAAGGTCATAGAATACTAAGATCTAATATACTATCCCTATTCAAAATTCATGATAATGCCCTTTACAGCATCTTCTTTCTGGTGCAGAATCTAGTCCAGGGTTACATAGTACCTTTAGTTGACACGCTTCTTTAATCTTGAAGAGTTCCTCAGCTTTTCCTTGTGTTTTACAACCTTGACATCTTTGAAGATTATATATCAGTTTGTTCGTAGAACGTCCTTCAATTTAGGTTTGTTTTGATGTGCCATCGTCATCGTTAGATTCAAGATACGGAGTTTAGCAGGAATACCACTGGAGAGATGCTGTGCCCTTCTCAGCGCGATGTATCAGGAGGCACCTGCTTCAGTTTGTGATTATTGGTGATGTTAACTTGCATCACTTGGTTAACGTGGTGTCCGCGAGATTTCTGCACTGTAAAGGTGCCTTTATTCCCTTTGTAATTCGTAAGTTGTTGTAGGACGATGCTTTGAAACTGTGCAAAATATTCTATTCCCCAACAGATTTTCACCCTAAAGTTTTAGATCCATTCCTTAGTCTTGCCTGAATCAATTATTACTAAGTTGGTTGCAAACGGATAATTTTTTTTTTAACTCTGTCATCTTCTGCACTTATTACTTGGCCTTCTGCTGTAAGATACAAATTCCCCTCCTTCTCTCCTGTACTCATCAGATCTCTCCAGAGACACGGGACCAATAGGAGAAATAGCTCTCAATATAAAGAGGATAGTTATTTGGGGAATTGGTTCATGCGGTTATGGAGGCTGAGAAATCTTACTTAAAATCTGCAAGTTGCAAGCTGGAGAACCAGTGAATCCTGTGAACTGGGGGTGGGGGGCTGATGGTGGAAATCCTGGTCTGGATCCCAAACCCCAAGAACCAGGAGTGTCAATGTCTGAGGACAAGAGAAGAAGGGATGTCCTGTATCAACTGAGGGAGCTCAAATTCACCCTCTTTCCCCCTTTCCTTCCATGTGGGCCCTCAGGCCCTCAGTGGATTGGATGATGCCCGCCCCGCCCCCCAGCTGCTTTAGTCAGCTCGTCAAACCAAATGCTAATATCTCCCAGAAACACCTTCACCGACACACCCAGAAATGTTTAACCAGCTTTCTGGGCATCCCTTAGCCCAGACAAGTAAAATTAGACACATAAAATTAGCCATCACATCCCCATTAATTAGTTAGTTGATTTAAATTTTAAATATGAACTCCTGAATTCTCTTTTTATTCTCTTTTTATGTGAACTGTTACTGTCCATTCCTGTTATTACTCGTTTTGATACTCAAATTGTTCTCAGTCTGGCCAGGGGGAACTCCTTCAAACTGTCATTTTGACGTTTTGTTCCCTTCCACAAGGAAACGTTCCAGGCTCATCTTATAGTTTTCCTGTTCCAACCCTGAAATCAGCCATTCTCCAAGGAGCCTTGGCTGTTTACTTGGAGAATGGTACTTAGAACTTTTGCTTCTTTACCATCAACCAAACACTTCCAACAGGCAGCGTCTCATCCGATAGGGTGCCTGGGAGTAACAAAACAGAATTTTCCTTTCTGGGGTGGACAGTCCATCTTTTTACTTTTTTTTAAGAAAATTTTTTTAATGTTTATTTTTTTTTTGAGAGAGAGAGAGAGTGCGAGCAGGGGAGGAGCAGAGAGAGAGGGAGACAGAATCTGAAGCTGGCTCCTGTCAGCACAGAGCCCGACGCGGGGCTCGAACCCACGGACCACAAGATCATGACCTGAGCTGAAGTCGGACGCTTCACCGACTGAGCCACCCAGGGACCCCAACCGTCCAAGTGCATGAGGGAAACTGTATAAGCAACCCGGTATCTTTTCTTACAGGTAAACCTGGGACCAGACAAAATGGTGGTTGACCTGACAGATCCCAACCGGCCACGCTTCACTCTGCAGGAGCTAAGGGATGTGCTCCAGGAGCGCAACAAACTCAAGTCCCAGCTGCTGCTGGTGCAGGAAGAGCTGCAGTGCTATAAGAGGTGGGGCTCTGATGCCGTGGGGACCCCTGCACTGAAGGACCAGACCCCGTCTGGAATTCCGTGATGTGCTATGTGTTCGTTCTTGTGTTCGCTTGGCCAGTTTCTCAAAGACCTAGTATTCCTGGGGAATAGCAGTGAACAAAACAGAGAAAGTCCATGCTAGTCTAGGGGAAGACCAGCAATCAACAAGGAGATCTGAAATGCACACACAGGATGATGGCGACAAGTGGTCTAAAAAATGTAAAACAAGGTGACACGGGGCGCCTGGGTGGCTCGGTCGGTTAAGCATCTGACTCTTGATTTCGGCTCAGGTCATGATCTCACAGTTAGTGAGCTAGAGCCCCACTCTGCTCACAGCGCAGAGGCTGCTTAGGATTCTCTCTCTGCCCCTCTCCTGCTTCCTCGCTCTCTCTCAAAATCAATCAATGAACAAAACAAAACAAAACATCTTTCAAAACAAGGTGAGGGGCGCCTGGGTGGCTCAGTAACTTACGCATCCGACTTCGGCTCAGGTCACGATCTTCCAGTTTGTGAGTTCAAGCCCCGCGTCAGGCTCTGTGCTGGGAGCTCGGAGCCTGGAGCCTCCTTTAGATTCTGTGTCTCCCTCCCTCTCTACCCCTCCCCCACTCAGATTCTGTCTCTCAAAAATGAGTACACGTGAAAAAAAAAAAAAAACAAGCAAACAAGGTGACATACGACAGCAAAGCAAAGTGCTAGGGAATGGAGGGATCCTGTTTTACATGGCGCGGTCAGCTCAGACCCCTCTGAGGTCAATGACAAGAAGTAGCCGACCATGTAAGGACTGGTAGGGCAAAAGTGGAACAGAAGTGCTAAGACCCTGATGTGGGAACCAGCTTGACCAATAAGAGACCCCCCATGGTGGAAGTTGTAACGTAGGTGGAGGTGTGCCACACCTGTGGGCCACAGGAAGGAGCTCTAGTTTTATTGTTAAGTGTAACGAGAAGTCATTGGAAAGTTTTAATCAAGGAAATGACAAGATCCAATTTACTGTTTTAAAAGATCAACACGAGGGGCCCCTGGCTGGCTCATTCGGTAAAGCATGCAAGTCTTGATCTCGAGGTCATGAGTTCAAACCCCATGTTGCGTATAGAGCTTACATTTTTTAAAAAGTGTAGAATAAAATATCAATGTGGTAACTCGATAGCTGAACTACTTGTTTATGTCAGAAATGTCCTCGTTCCTCAGAAATACACACCGAAGTATTTAGGAATAAGGGGGTAAGGTGTCTCCAGCTTCCTCTCAAGTGGTTCAGAAAGAAGACAGATACGTGGATGGATGGGTAGATGGGTGGGTGGGTGGGGATGGATGGATGGATAGGCAGGTAGGTAGATAGAGACATAGATGAACAATTGGGAGATTTGGATAAAGGGCATATAGGAAATCTTCATACTGATTTTACAATTTTTCTGTAAGTTTGAAATTATATAAAAATTAAAAGTTATGAAAGATCATAATAGGGGCACCTGGCTGGCTCAGTGGGTAGAACGTGTGACTCTTGAGTTGTGAGTTCAGGTTGTGAGTTCAGGTCCCACATTGGATATGGAGATTACTTAAAAATAAAATCTAAAAAAAAAAAAAAAAGATCACAATAACACATGTAGGAAAAGATTGTAGGACAAGCAAGAGAGGCAATAAGAAGCTGTTAACATGCCGGGTTTGGACTTTGCTATATCCATCTGCATCCTGTTTCCCAAAATATTTTCTTTCATGCCGTCACTTCTAGAAAAGGGGGCTCTGTGGTCGAATAACTCTGAGAAACCGTTGAGTTGAACAACACAGGTTCTCTTAAAGGCAGAAGAGGGAGAGACAAAGAGAATGAACGACTCAGCACCAGCTAATACTTATCAATGTATAAATATTATACGTGCCAGGACTCTGCCAGGTGTATTCGAAGCATCAGGTCCATTAGTATTCACAGCAAGGTGAGTTACGGTAACGTTACCCGCAAGGTGTTCTAAGGTCCAGGGAGGTCAATGCCTGCCGAAGTCCCACGGCTCGTGGTGGCTACAGTAAGACATGACCTCAGACAGTGTGATTATCAGAGCCCGTGCTTTTAATTCTTGGCCACGTTTACAAGTAAGAACATAGGCTGGTTCAAAACAAGGCAAAGTCCAAGTGACACCACTCTTCTGCTTTACCCCCCGCCCCGCGGCATTACGTTTGAATTTGCTTAAGGTAGACTCATTAAGACGTCAGCGGTACAGTAAAAAAAAAAAAAAAAAAAAAAAGTTGTAGCGAGCCACATCCAGAAGGCCCGAGTTCTGGCAACAGGAACTTAATTTTCTTCCTTCTGCTGAGGTTGGAACCGTGTTAATGGAAAGACCTGTCTTCGTCTCATTTAAGAAGTCCTTCAGACACAGGTAGTTAGATGTGGGAATGGCGGAACGGCTGGTGCTGGAGCAGCTTGTTAGCGAATAAAGAGACACACCTTATTTCCAGGTCCGAATTCCCAGAGAACGGTAGCTGTGCACGTCCCGTCTGGTATAGGCCAGTAGACAGCAGGACTCTGCTTACTCACGCGGGTCCTACATTCTGGAGAAACTGGCATGCCAGCTGAGGTGTTCTCCTAGCGACCGCATCAGTTTGGAGTTCCAAGCTCCAGTGGTTTTGTTTGTTTTGTTTGGTTTTTAACTAGGCTTCACACCCAACGCGGAGCCCAACGCGGGGCTCGAACTCATGACCGTGAGATCAAGACCTGAGCTGAGGTCGAGAGTCGGGCGCTTGACCCACTGAGCCACCCAGGCGCCCCTAATGATAGTTTTGAATTGAGGCAGTGGTGGGAGGCTTCCAAAGATGGCCACGATTTTTCCCATCCTGCATGCCTTTGGCAATGAGACTTTTCCAGCCTCTAGAGGTAGAGTCTGTTTCCCCTTTCCTTCAGTCTGGGCAGCCCGGTGACTTGCCTTGACCGGTGGAATGTAGTGGAAGTGATGCTGTGTGGCTTCTGCGGTGAGGGTGCCGGGAGACCTCGCAGCTTCCATTTTTATCCTTGTGGAATGCTTGAGACCATAGTTCTGTGAGGAAGCTCAAGGAAGTCCCACGGAGAGGTCACACAAAGGAGAAGTGAGGTGCCCCAGCTGTGTCTGGATGACCCATCAAGCCAACCATAAAAATGGAGTCATCGTAAGAAATCCTAAATCTTCCTTGTTTCCAATCACGGTGTTTTGGGGCGTTATGCAACAAGAGATGATGGAAGGGGGGATTTTATTAATAAATTAATAATGTATTAATATTAATACTAAAGTAAATATAGAAATAATAATGTCAAGTAATAAGAGCTCACTCTTTGCAAAGGACAGAGAAGGATGAATCCTGCCCTGTGACATTCATACCTAAAGAGGTGTCTTAGTCAGCTGGGTCGCCATAACAAAATACCATAGACCGGGTGGTTTAAACAGTAGGGATATTTTCTCATAATTCTGGTGGGTAGAAGTCCAAGATCAGGGTGCCAGTATGGTCAGTTCTGACTCTTCCTGGCTTCTTGCACATGGCAGAGAGAGCAAGCCCTCAGATGTCTCCTCTTACAAGGGCTCTGATCCAACCATGTCCCCCCTCCATGACCTCATCTAAACCTGGTTGTCTCCCAAAGGCGTCATCTCCAAATACCATTACACTGGGGCTTAGGGCTTCCATATGAATTCTGGGAGACACAATTCAATCTGTAGGGAGGAGGAAACACCACGCGCTTAAATTTGCCAGCAGGTGCCACAGCAAAATACCTAGGTGGATACAACGAGCTATGCCATTGAAATATTGCATTGTGGGGTGCCTGGGTGGCTCAGTCAGTTGAGTGTCTGTCTCTTGATTTTAGCTCAGGTCATGATCCCAGGGTTGTGGGATCAAGCCCTGCATTTGGCTGGAGTCTGCTTGAGATTCTGTCTCCCTCCCTCTGCCCCTCCCCTGCTTGCATGTACACACGTGCCCTCTCTCTCTCTAACATAAAAAAAGTTAAAAATTTGGGAGGTGTCTGGGTGGCTCAGTCAGTTAAGCCTCTGACTCTTGACTTTGGCACAAGTCATAATCTCACAGTTCATGAGATTGAGCCCTGTGTCTGGCTCCGTGCTGACAGCGAGGAACCTGCTTGGGATTCTCTCTCTCTCTCTCTCTCTCTCTCTCTCTCTGTCTCTCTCTGTCTCTCTCTCTCCCTCTCCTCTCTCTCTTCCCCCCTCCCTCCTTTCTCTCTCTCAAAATAAACAAATAAACTTAAAAAAATTAAAACTAAAATTTTTTTGAAATATTGCATTGTGGTCAGGTTTCTTTTTGTTGCAAGTGACAGAAATCCAATTCAAACTAGCTTAAGTACAAAAGAGAATTTACTGACCCACAGAGTTGGAAACGATCTTGGGATTGCCTTCAGAAATAAAGAAAAAACTGCAGTTAAGGCCTCAGGGTTGGAGCCGGGGACTTGGTGCCTCTTTCTCTCCTCCTTGCTTCTCTTTGTTTGTTGGCCTCATTATCTTGTGTTGTAGACACACCTGCTAGGAATCTTAGGAAACATGGCTGCTGGCGATCCCAGTTGACCAAGTGAGAGAGAACAGCTTTCTTCCAGCTTCTGTACATCAGGTCCAGGGAAATACTCTGGTCCTCTTTGAGTCAACCGACCTCAATATCTTATCAGTCAATATCAATTTAGCTCTTGTTACCATTTGACTTACTATATATTTTTTACTTTATTTATTTATTTATTTATTTATTTATTGACTCCTTCCTTCCCCAGTGGAAAAATACGAATTGCATGATAGGAGATAATTTTGTCTGTTTTGTTCACTGCTACAGTGCTTTGGCACAGGATGTGGCTTAATAAATATTTGTTGAGTGAATGTCAGGTGCTGTGTAAGATCTCACTTAGTCACTCAATCCTAGATGGCAGTTACTCTTATTATTCTCACTTTATTGATTAGAAAATCAAGGCTTCAGTTACAGAATTGGTATGTGGTCATATTCCTAGAGACTGGAGAAAGTTGAAGTGCTAGCCAATGCAGTTGGACAAGAGAAAGAAAGAAGAGGATCGGCATTGGAAACCTGGGAGGAAGAGTCTCATGATTGGAAGCAGAATCTCTCTGACTCTAGCTTTCAGTTATTACTAATATAATAATTATTATTAAGACCCTTCACTTTCAGAGCTGCAGCGACAGAAGGTCTGCCATAAAACAACCCATTTATTTGGCCCCTTTTCCCCAGTGGTCTGATTCCACCAAGAGAAGGCTCAGGAGGACGAAGAGAAAAAGATACCCTTGTCACCAGGCCCAGCAATGCCAGAAGTAACAAGGAGGAGAAGACCATCATAAGGAAGTTGTAAGTTACCCTGCTGCCCCATTGCCACCGAATCATTGCCAAAGGAAGGAGTGGGGGCCCGAGGAGGCTGGCCAGCTACCCAGGGTGGAGAGGTCCTGCTGTCCTGTTGGTGGTACTGCAGCTGATAGGAAAATTCAGAGAAGTATTACAATATCTGTTAGACAGCAGTCTAAGCACTTAACATACATTAATTCATTGACTTTTCACAGTGACCTTAGGAGGTAGGAACTGTCATTATCCCCATTCTGCACGTGGTAAAATAGATACAGAGAGATACGGTAATTTGCCTGAAGTCACACAGATAGTAAACAGCGAAGTCAGGATTTGAACCCAAGGAAGTTCAGATGCTACACTGCTGCCTCCCTATGATATAATAATACTACAAATAATACTTATTAGGGTGTAAGGGGGACTCACGGGGTGCCTGGATGGCTTAGTTGATAGAGCGTGCAACTCTTGATCTTGGGGATGTGAGTTCGAGCCCCACGTTGAGTGCAGAGTTTACTTAAAAAAAGGAGGGTGGCCTGATTCATTACTTCTCTTACTTCCAACTTTGGAGGACCCTGTGTCTCCCAGCATTGGGCCACATAATGTAGTTTCCTTTGAATACTCCCCTCATGTTTATGCTCCCTTGTTAATCCGTCATTTCTCCGGGTGCTAAGCCTCAAACCATAGTGTGTGTGGTACTTGTTTAAAATTCAGATTCTCAGAAATCAAGTCTAGGATGAAGCCCAGAAGTCTGGATTTCTGATAAATCCCCTAGGCAGCTCTGATGTGGAGAACCCTTGAACCACACCTCGAGAGGTGCCTTCTCGGTCACCAGGTGCCGGTACAACGAGGCACGGCTTTCTCCCACCCCTCCATGAAGCAAACAGCCCGTTTGCCTTGGCTGTCCTGGGAATGTCTGGCCTGGAGACAGTTACCTGTCCCCGATCTCTTGGACAGAAACTGGGAAACAGCCTCAGTCAGGGATCTCAAATGCCTATGGGGGCCAGGCACTTAATGTTGATGAGTGATGGGGGGGGGGGGGGGACATTTGCCAGGGTCCTGGCAAGAAACAAATTGCACATGTTAAAGGGGTGACTGAAAAGATTTAAAGAAGGGACATCTTACAGACATGAGCGGGGTTACACTTTGGGGAGTCCTGGAAGGCTTTCATGAGGAGGTGACATTCAAACTGGGCCCTGAAAGACCATGAAGACCGAGAGAAAAGCATTCTTGGCAGAGGGAACAGCATGCATAAAGGCAAGGCAGGAGGTGAATGGAGGGGAGGCTGGAGATTAGTGGTGGTAGTGGCGGGGGGGGGGGGGGGATGGCGAGGGTCCCACTAAGGAGTTTGAATTTCACTCTGAGAACTTCGCTAAGACATGGAGGGTTTTAAGCAGGGGGGCAACGGGACCACATTTACCTGTAAAAGCTCATCTGGCTGCCTGATGGAGGAGGTGTGGGGGCAGAGTCAAAGCAGGGCCTAGGGGTGTGTTTCTTTCCCAGGGAAGCCTCTCCTGAGGCGAAGTAATAAAACGAAAGAGCATCTCCATTCCACACTAGGTGTCATTTCTGAAGGTGTTTTTTAGCACTTTTATTGTCTGGACAGCCCATGTAGATAAGGCTTCCGGGGGGCATAAACTGCTGGTTTCTTTGTGCCTCTTCTAGGAAAGTTCTTTGGGCCCCTTAGAGAGTTTGAGCCTGAGATGGGCAAAAAAAAAAAAAAAAAAAAGAAAAAAAAGCCAGCCTGAGGTCATATGTCTAACGAGCACGAGGCCACAATTTCGTGGTCAGACCAGCTCATTGAATGAACGAACGAACGAACGAATGAATGACTTTCTGAGGAAGTAGGTCATGCTAAGAAGGACATTTGTCTTTATCCTGAGAACAATGGGGAGCCATGGAAAGGTTTCAGCTGCAGAATGACTTAGCTCTGTATAGTGACACGGTCACTCTGGCTGCCGCGTGAGTGTGTTCTAGGGGGTGGCGGGAAGGCTGTTGGACTGGGGGGTGGCAGTGGAGGAGAGGAGAAGTGTTGGGATTAGGAACATATTTGGGGCATGATGACTAACATGTAGCAGATGGGGGGGAGGAGCTGAGAACAACTCCCAGGTTCCCGGGAGTGAATGACGAGGCGGGGGATGGTGTCACTTCCTGAGACTGGGTACCGGTGGGGGTGGGCACTGCGTCCAGGTTCAGGGGAGAGTGACTGAGCCCTAACGCCTGAGCCCGAACACGCGTCCAGGGCCTGCCCCAGCCATCGCTAGCAGAGCGGCTCACGGTCCTAAGGGGTTTATCTTTGACAAGAAGCACGAGGCCGCATTCCTGTCACTGCCTTTCCAACCCACCAGCCAGCTCTGGGTCTCTCTCATAGCTGAGCCTAGCAAGCGCTGAGACTGAGCGTTGCACTCAACCCCCAGACAGCATGCTTCCTTTTCAAAGCTTTGCATATGAGGGGGGAGACACTGAACGCTTGGTATTCGTGTCTCGGGGGGTATCTCTGTGTTTCATCTGAGCATTTACATGCCCATCTTTATTCATTGCAAAGATCCGTCTTATAATTGGAGGTCGCGCGCATGTTTCCTCCACGATAAACCTCCTGAAATTGAAAAAGGTGTCGGACACCATCTTTCGGCACAGCACAGGGGTTGAGTGGGCTCTGGGTCCTCCAACTCCTGGTTCCACAACTTACCGTGTGACCTTGGGCCTGTCACTGAACCTTGCAGGGCCTCGGTGTGCTAATCTATAAGATGGGGACGTTGATGGTACGCAGCTCATCGAGCTGTTTTGAGTGTGAAGTGAGCTGACGGAAGGAAGGCCCTAGACAGTGTCTGCCCCTCGTGAGTCCGTGACCCGCAAGAGCCTCTTACAGATCCTTCGGGGTTCTGCACCCCTCGTCTCATTCTCCGTGTGCCCTTGACCCCTCCCTCTCTTCACACAGGTTCTTTTTCCGATCAGGGAAGTAGACACAGCTCTAAGGCCACGACTAAGGCAGAGGGTCTCGGACTCAACAAGGCAACGCGCCAAGACTCCCAGACACATCTCTCGGTGCCACGTATATGCACCGTCCTCGCTCATTTGTTTCCCCTGAAAGCCACCAAGGAGGAAGGAGGGGAGGCGCTCTCATGATCACTGTCTGCCAGGCTGCAGAACTGGACACCCCTGGGCGCTTGGCCTGGGCAAGACAGGAGAAGGAAAGCAAAACAAGACCTAATTCCTGCTCCATTCAGCCTCGCTGGGGGGGGGGGGGGGGGGGCCTCCAGCGTGTGCATGCGCCTTCCACTTGTCTGGTCCCGCAGGTGACCCTCGTCTCTACCGTGTGGTAGCGGCAAAAATGCATGAGCCCACAGGGAGAGGGGAGGAGAGAACGCAGGAAAAAATGGTAATGACATTCCAGTGATTTCATGGATATGTAGTGAATATTCGATTTTGCTTCACGTGACTTTACATGATTTTACATGATTTTGTATCAAAGTAAAACGACTTTTATACTTTCTTGGAGTGTTTTAGAGTGGTCTTATGTGAGGGGCTTTAACCATTCAGACCCTCACGTGCCAGATCTGTGAATTGTATGTATGTACGTATGTGCATATTGCAGATGGTGGTATATATACGGTGCAGATATATTGCAGTGACTCTGACACATCAGCATTTTGTGTGTCACTATGAGAGAAAAAGAATGCCGCAAATTATTATTTTTGACAAAAGTTCCCAAGACAACCAAAGCATCTCGAGAAAGAAGAACAAAGCTGGAGGTATCACCGTCCCAGATTTCAAGATACACCACCAAGCTGCAGTAGTCCAAACAGTATGGTGCCGGCACAAAAAAACAGACGCACAGATCAATAGAATGGAATAGCCCAGAAATAAGCCCACACTTATATTGATCTAGGATCAACTGATCTATGACAAAGGAGGCAAGAAAACACAGTGGGAAAAGACAGTCTCTTCAACAACTGCTGCTGGGAAAACTGAACAAATCGTAACATTAAGATGCTATTGATTTCAAGGCTCATCCTGATTTCAAAGATGTTAAAACGTGAGGGGAAAATGCACGTAGGATTCGGTGAAATACAGTGCAGGGAACAGGGAAGCTAATGAGCCTGCTGGACGTCCCCTGTGAGCCTGGCGTCCTGGTAAGGAACCCTGCCTTGCTGAATGTTTTGCCTGCTGAATGGATTACCTCGTTTACTCCTGTAACGACCCGGGGAGGTAGGGACCGGCACTAACTCCCCCCCCCCCCCCCCTCCGGTTTACAGATTTGGAAGGTGAAACTCCAAAAGGTGAAAGTACCTTCCGCGAGGCCGCGTCGCTAGGAAGTGGCTGCCCCAGGTGCAGGTGAAGGCCTGATTCTAAGGCCTAGGTTCCTATCTGCAAAGTGAAACGTACGCTGCCTCTCCAAGCAGCACCAATGCGAACGATGAATGCGCATCTCGCCTGCACCGTTTTGAGGACCTTATGCGCGCTGCCTCACCGCACCCCTGTGCGATGGGTATTGTCATTCCCGTGGGCCACCCAAGGTTACAGCACCCTAGGGCTGAGGGGCTCGTCCGGGGCCCCAGCTCACAAGTGGCGGAAGTCGGACCTGAACCCGGATACAAACTCCACAACCCAGACTCCGCCCACTCTGCCTCCTGAGAAACGCTGGCCACGCTGAGTCCCGTCCAGAATGCTATCTCGGCAGAGCCTTCCTTCCATCAGGGGCTCCTGACTGCTACCCCCAGATTTGCTGCAGTCCTCACTGGGTGCTGTTGTCTTCATGGAGGGAGGGAGGGGAAAGGTTTCTGCACCTTGGAGGGGAGAACCAGCTGGGGAAACAAATATGCATCCTGCCGTCCGTCTGCACCCCACGCAGAGGCTGTGCGGAGACCACACCCAGGGGCGGTGAGGTCACAAAGCAGAGTGTGTGTGTGGCGGGGGGGGGGGGGGGGGCGCAGGGCTGTGTCTTTTGCAGGACTGTGGAGCAGGCTCCACTCCTGGGAATGACATTTAAAGTCCATCCTCCGAGGCACCAGCCTTACATCCTGAGTCCCAGCAATGGCAGCCAACTCCCCTACACCTGACTCATTCCTGCCTTGGTTTCCCGATCTCCCGGCTGCAGGATGACCATAAAGTCTAGAAGCAGACAGATCATTGTGTGCTGCTGTCAGTAAAGCCTACTTAAACGGATCACCTGCATTTTCAGACTTGGGGGTCCCCCTGTATCAATGCTTAGCTGCCCCTTTCTCCCTCTCGAGGATAGATAAGGCAAGAAAACCCACTCAAAAAGAAATGTCGGAGAGCCTGAGTGGCTCAGTTAAGCATCCAACTTCGGCTCAGGTCACGATCTCATGGTTTGTGAGTTCAGGCCCTGGGTTGGACACGCTGCTGTCAGCGCAGAGCCCTCTTCGGATCCTGTCTCCCTCTCTCTCTGCCCCTCCCCCCCAAAATAAATGAACATTTAAAAAAAGAAAGAGAAAAAGCAATGTCAAGTTAAAACAGCCTTCGGGGAGCCTGGGTGGCTCAGTCAGTTAAGCATCTGACTTCACATGATCTTGAGGTTTGTGAGTTCGAGCCCCGCGTTGGGCTCTGTGCTGTCAGTGCAGAGTCCGCTTCGGATCCTCTGTCCCCCTCTCTCTCCCCTCATCCCCTGCTAGAGCGCTCTCTCAAAAATAAACATTAAAAAAAAAAGGTGACAGTTAAAAGAGTGCTCAGATATTACCAGCTCTTGGTGAAATCAGACACTGGGGTGTGGGAGTTCCAGAAGGTAAGTCCTGGGAGCATTTCTCTTGGAGCTGGGGCCTGGTGCGACCACAGGAAACAGCTACAGTTGCTCCCACACTGCGGGCTTTCTTCAACAAACCCAGCACAGGGAGGAACAGGCTGAAAAGTTGGGGTTTCACAAGGCACAAGAAGCGGTCACTGTAGCGATCATCTTTAAAAAAGAAATATGACCAGAGGGGCACCTGGGTGGCTCAGTCGGCCGAGCATCTGACTCTCGATTTCGGCTCGGGTCATGATCTCATTGTGTGAATTTGAGCCCTGCATCGGGCTCTGTGCTGACAGCGTGGAGCCTGTTTAGGATTCTCTCTCTCTGCTCCCCCCCCTCCACTTGTGCTCTCTCAATAAACTTAAAAAATATTTTTAAAAAACAAATCAATACAGCAACTATCAGAGAGCGGAGGCTCTTCACCATCAGTTCTGGGCGCTCGTGAACAGCAAATGGTAGAAACAACGCCAAGTTTTAATCCGAACAGCAAACATCAATGACAGGCAGTGCTCCACAGCGTTTCTTGCACGAACTCAACCCTCTCAATCACACACACACCAGCACCGCCCTGTGCCGGGCGCGCAAAGCTGTCACCTGCCCGAGGACACACAGCTGCGAAGTGGGTGGAAACAGAGGTTCCGTTCCAGGGCTGAGTGCACTCGGCCACCAGACCATTCTGTCCCCTCTGAGGCGAAGACATAATCCACGGCGCCTGAATCCTCAGGACCCCCCTGCGTGTCAGGGGGGCAGAGGCTGTTCTCACATGACGGGCAAGCTTCAGAGAAGGAAAGGGATTTGTGCAGGGGGACAGGCTGACAAACACTTAAAGCTGGTGCTGGCACCAAACCTCTGGCTCATAAACCAAAATTAATTAAAAATAAATATTTAAAAAATAAATGAATACAAATAAAAAAGTAAATATTTTGAAAATGAATACAAATAAAAAAGACAAATATTTTAAAAATAAATGAATACAAATAAAAAATAAATATTTTAAAAATAAATACAGGGGCGCCTGGGTGGCTCAGTCGGTTAAGCGGCCGACTTCAGCTCAGGTCACGATCTCATGATCCGTGAGTTCGAGCCCCGCGTCGGGCTCTGGTGCTGACCGCTCAGAGCCTGGAGCCTGTTTCAGAGTCTGTGTCTCCCTCTCTCTCTGCCCCTCCCGTGTTCATGCTCTGTCTCTCTCTGTCTCAAAAATAAATGTTAAAAAATAAATAAATAAATAAATAAATAAATAAATACAAAGAAAAAACAAGATAAATATTTTTAAAATAAGTGAATACAAATAAAAAATATTTAAAAAATAAATGAATACAAATTAAAAAAACAAAAAAACAAAAACAAAAAAACCCAAGGACTCTATCCACTGTCCCCATCCGCCCCTAGTGCCCAGAGAGGAAGGGAACCAACAGCTGACAGAGGGCAGCTGGTGGAGTGCATGGTGGGGACAGAGATCTGGTGGGAGCAACTTCCGGCACAAGACGGGCACAGTTGATGACAGACTCCTCCTGAGAACCGAATCTCCTACATTAGAAACAGTAATAATGACAAGTACAGCAGCTAAAGACCTATGCTTACTAAGTGCCAGGTGCCATCCCTAAGGGAGGACTCGACATGCATTAGCTTTTAATCTTATCTAGCACCTGTGACCCCCATTATACAAATAAACCATCCCCTAGGACATTCACCAAAACACACACATTCTGCTGTCTAACCTCTTTTAAAAGAATATTTTCAAGTAACCTCTGCACCCAACATGGGGCTTGAACCCACAACCCTGAGATCGAGAGTTGTGTGCTTTACCGATGAAGGCTGGCCAGGCGCCCCTGCTGTGTAACCATTTTCCTGTCTCTGCTTTGTAAAAAACAAACAAACAAACAAACAAACAAACACCCAAACAGAAAGACACACAGGTGGCCTCGCCTGGCAATAAATATTTTAATTTTTGTTTCATTTTTATGATGACAAATAATTTTCAAGTTATTTCCTTTTTTTTTTTTAAATACAAAGCTAAACCACAAACAGGTACAACCAAGACATTTTATCTCACATTTACACACTCTGTCGGATCCTCCTCCAATTCTCTGACCACTGACCAGGCAAGTGTGGGGGGTGGGGTGGGGGGGCAGGGGCGGGAAGACTTTCGTAGGTAGCACCGTGGTGAGGCCGGGGTGGGGGCCAGGGGAGCATCAAGGTTGAGGACAGGCTTTCATACCTGTCTCCATTCACATTTACCCGGGACCAGGGGAGGCCGGGAAACCCCAGGTCATGGCTTCAGAGCCACGGCCCCCTGGACTGCAGGTTAACAGAACAGGTCTCCCTTCGGGAGGGAGGAGGAAGCTACCTACTTCTCCTGCATCACAGTCAAGGTGGAAACTTTACCCTTAGCCTTGATCCCTGGGCTGCCGGGCCTGCCCACTCCCCTGCACATCAGTGGCCGGGGTGGGGGCCACGCATTTCAGGGCCAGCAGGCTCCCCCTTCGGTTCATGGCTGCATCTTCAGTTTTGCAGGAAGGATACCAGGTGGTCTGACAGACAGAAAGCCTGACAGCAGGTCTGGAACTTTCAACCCATTGGAATTGGGTCAGGGTTTGGGGGCGGGGGGGCGGAATATTGGGTAAGTAATTTCTGGTCCCACTACAAAACTTTTATTTTTGATTAGAATAGAGTACCATCTCAAATCTCTTCTACAAAAACAAAAACCAAAAAAAAAAAAAAAGAAAGAGAAAGAAGAAAAAAAATGCAGCCACTTCACTCACTTCAAGACCTATATACATGTAAGTTGTTTTCTGTGGTTTTTTTTTTTTTTGTCTTTTTAAATTTTTAAATTTTTATTATTGTTTTTTAAAATAAACTCAGTGTTCACATTTCTATAAAGAATTAACCCAGTTTTGGGAAACCCTGCCCCGGCAGGGCTAGGCAAGCAACGCTTTTCCCTGCCCACGTCGACTCTGACCGCCCGCCCTGACGCGCGGAGGCGCCCAGAGAAGCGGCGGCCTGCGGAAGAGTGAACCGCGCTCACGGGCCACTGGGTCAGTAAGCTTTCGAGAAAGCAGAGGGGAAGACTAGCTTACTGCGAAACCTTTTTAAAAAATATTCATACACTTCCTTGTGCGCCTGTCCAGACGTCAGGAAAACAAGAGCTTGGGAACACCCCGTCCGGGCCTCGGGAGGCAGCGTCTTCCGGGACTCGCCTGCGCTCGGCCGGCGGCCGTCGGGGGCGTGGGGAAGAGAGTCCTGGCTCTGCGGCTGGAGGCAGGAGGGTCGCCCAGCTTCCTAATTCATGTCCACTCTTTCCTCTAAAGCCTGTGCTGCGTCTTTGACTGCATGCACGGGAAGCACAAACGTTTGACTTGTATGCAAAAAAGGTACAAAAACAACTAGAATATAAAAGTTTTGGTAATATAAGGCCATCTGTTCAAGTCCACCTTGGAAACCTGTAACAGATATTTAAATACTACAGTGAAAAGGCATCTTAATATACTTTTTAAAAACATCTGAAGTAATCTGCTAAGATTTAAGTGTGTAAAAAAAAAAAATCAATTCCCTTTGAGGGCACTTTGTCCATGGAAGAAGGGAGAGGGGCGGGGAGGGCGGGGTGGTTAATGCTTCAGCCAGGGATAGGCTTCGATGGAAGCCCGGCTGCGGTCCCCATAGTCATACAGGAGCTCCTCCCCGGCCTTGATGTCGCGGGAGGCGATGAGGATGAGGTGAGGCACGCCGTCAATGTCGTGCAGTTTGGTTTGGCAGTTCCCACATTTACTGTGATTGATCAGTCTTCCCAGGCGATTTGTCTCTCTAGTTGCATCCACGCTGGCGGGAGGGAGGGCAACAGAGGGTTTAAATTGATAAAGAGGCTTTTGATCCCAGTCACAGCCAGCTCTCAACTCGGGTGGGATGTCGATTTATAGCCACGTTTTTGGGGAAAGCAATTCAAGTCAAAACAACATCTTTTAAGAGCCGAGGGAGGCACTGGGCGAGAGAGTGGGGGGTGGGAGGAGACGGGAATGCAAGAGGCTCTTTGTGGAGGCCCGTGAGGCAAGCGCATAAGAAATAAATGAATAAAGATCAACTGCGGATAGTGGGGGAAGCTGTGAGGAGGCAGGAGTATCGGAACTCTCCGTACCTTCTGCTCGGTTTTGCTGGGAACCCAAAACCGGTCGGAAAAATAAAGCCTGATGTCAAACACCACCACCACCAACACAACAAAACACCGAATCGAGCGCACTGGCCATATGGGGACAGGAGCAGTCGCTGGCTTCTAGAGCCGCTCTGGCCGAACGCCAGGAGCAGGAGCGGGAGCGGCCTGGGGAGCCTCGGAGCGGGTCTGCATGGACTGGTCCGCCTCTGCTTCTCGCCCGGTCAGATGGCAGCCACAGCAGCTCCAGGCCCAAAGGCTGAAGTGGCAAGCGGGGGGAGAGCCGCTTCACGGCTTGGAAAAGGGCAGCAAGAGCCAACCAAGAAGCAGGAGCAACAGAAAGAATCAGCAGGCTGTCGTGCTCTCTGCCCTCGGGCCTGTCCTCTCCGCCAGGGCGCGGAAAAGCCATTCGAAGCGCTAGCGGACTTACCAGTAGGTTTTGCTGAGATACTGGAAATAGTACATGTAGCAGCCCGTGGAGGGGTCTTGTGCGTACAAAGCCTCCCGCTTCTTGGCATCGGTGATCTCGATGAGGTCCCCGTGGTATTCTACCACGAACTCGCCCCGGGAGAACTGCTTGGTGGCGATCACGCCCCTGCCCTTGCCATCGATGAGGTCAATCTGTTGGGAGGCGAGGAGAGAGCGTTGCTTCCTAACACCACGCGTGGCCGGCTTCCTGGGCGCCTGGGGTTGCCCGCCCCCCCCCCACCCCTTCCTCCATCGGCTTTCCTGAGGTGTGCCCTAGATCTCACTCTCTTTACGTGCCCAGCACAACCGGTATGAATGTACACAGCCGTGCAACTATCGCCAAGATCCGTCACCCCAGAAAGTTCCCTCGTGCCCTTCGCAAAGCACTGTTAACGCCTCATCCTCCTGAGGGATCTGCTGGGTGGATGTTGCCCCATTTTGCAGATGAGAAAACGGAGGCTCAGAGAGCCAGAGCCACGTCCAAGGCCACATGGCTGGGAAGTGGTAAAGTCCGGCTGGCAGCCGCATCCGTGGCCCCTTCCGGGGCGAGGTGGGGGCGGAGGGGGAGAAACCCCGTGTTCCAGGTCTCTCCTTTTTCTGTAATTTACCCTCCTGTGCTTCTGCTCACTCATTATAAATGGGGTTGCAGGCTGACTGCTTGAGGGGCCCAGACTTAAGTTTGGATCCTTCTAGATGGTACGTGAAACGGGAGCTTTTTTTTCGGACTCTGGAGTCCCAGCCCAGACCCACGTGGCCACCACTGTAGAGCCCTGCCCTTCTCATCCACCCAGTGTGTTTGCAATATGTGAAAAGAAAAGCAAATTTCTCGGGTCCTGTCATTTCCCAGGAAAACTGTTTAAGAAAAACTTGTTAGCTTCTCTAGGAACCCTCCAGGCTTCGCCTCCGTGCGCTGGGCCCCACTGCCCCTTACCTTCATTCCTTCTTCCTTCCCGCTTTCAATCAACTCATCTATTCTCTTCCTCTCTTCAGACTGTGTGGAGAGGGAGAAAAACAAAAAGCACCTGAGCTTTCTCTCCTGGGCCGTTCAGGGCAGTCCGGCAGCCTGGGCCACCCGCAGGGCCACTCCCGGTTGGCCTCCATGACACGGGTCCCCAAGGACGCCCAATCCCCCACACCCCTTGTCCTTTTCTCACTGCCCACCTGTTGTGGACGGTTTGGCACCTGGGGTTCAAACGGACCAGGAGGGATACAGTTGTGGCCCAAGGGCAGAACTGGGTTGAGGGGCTATGTTCCATTTGGCACACGCGCTGTTTTTAAAAAGATCTAAATTGCCGACATCTGCAAATCAAGACTCCGACCTCATCTGACATCGGCCAGGGCAGATCAGAGCACAGCCTTTCGAAGGGGCATGTGCACACTATGTTCCTCCTGTCTGACGGCCCCTATGGGCGCCTTGGTTTAGCAACTCTCGGAGGTGGGTCTTTTTGGAAGCCACTGCCATGGACGAGAAAAGGGCCTCCCACCCCAAAGAGGTAATACCACCCTGAATAGGGAAGTTAGACAGGAGTGGACATTCCTGGTCTCACCTGCCCCTCAGGGACACCCCTCCTGCCACCACCTCCCTCCCGGACCCAGACCCCATGCTCCGTCCATGCACAGGACTGCAGGCAGGCACAGAGAGCCGCTGAGGGACCCAGCAGGAGCCCAGGCCCCGCGCTGGCTGGCACACGCGGTGGCCACGCCCACGGCAGAGCCCTCCACCCACAGCTGAGCACGGACCCTGCCCGCCCAGAGGCCTCAGGACGCCATCTGCGGCCCACGCGCACTTCCCCAGTCCCTCTCCACACAGAAGTACCACACGCGTGTGACGGGCAAAGCCCAGGTCTCTGCAGGTCCAGACTGACCAGGCTGTCACTCCCAGGCCCAGCCCACATCCCTGCTCTTCTCCTGCCGTCTTCCAGCCACATCATGGCTACCTCACTGGTCTCCCGGCTTCCATTCTGACCACCCACTTCACTCTGTTCCCCACAGAGCAGTCACAAGGGTCTTTTAAAAATGTACATAAAGGGCGCCCGGGTGGCTCAGTCAGTTGAGCATCCAACTTCGGCTCGGGTCATGATCTCGTGGTCTGTGGGCTCAAGCCCCACATCAGGGTCTGCACTGTCGGTGCGGAGCCTGCTTGGAACTCTCTGTCTCCCTCTCTCTCTGCCCCTCCTCCTCTCCTGTTCTCTCTCTCTCCCTCTCAAAAATAAACAAACATTTAAAAAAATGTACGTAAGATCATGTCATTTCCCTGCTTAAAGCCTTCCAGGAAGTTCACTGAATAGTGACGTGCCAACGTTGGCTCCTTAGCGTGACAAATGTACCAGGATAGTATACGACGCTAATGATGAGGGAAACTGGGTAAAGGGTCTACGGGAATACTCTGTACTACCTTTGCAACTCCCCCGTAAATCTCAAATCATTCCAAGGGTTTGTTTAAAGAGAAGCAAAAGCTTTTCCTCACCTCCCCACTCCTACCGAGATAAAATCTACTTTTCTGATGGCCTGTGAGTCTCTGCAGGATCCCGGCCCCACATCTCTGGCCTCGCTTGCCGTCTTCACCCTTGCTCTCACATTCTGGCCACGCTGGCTGACTCTCTTACAGGACCAGGCTCGTTCCCACCTCAGGGCCTTTGCACTTGGTACTGCCCCGCCTAGAATACCCTTTCCCTAGTCCATTCACCTGGCTTGTGTCCTCCCTTCCTTCCAAGCTCTGCTCAAAAGGCACCTCCTCAGGGAAATCTCCCCGACTACCGTAGCTAAAGTAGCCCTAAGCCTCACCATGCCTTCAAACTACCGTCTTACTAAGTTAACGTCAAAGGACTATCAGAAATTATCTTGTTCTATGCCTGTCTTTTAATGGGTAATCACTCGAGTATAACCTCCCTGAGTACAGGGGCCTGATCTTGTTTACCGTGGACTCTCCTGGCCTAGGACAGTGCCTGGCACATAGTGAGCCCTCAAAGCAACAGCAGCATTAACACACGCAAGTGCACACACAACCACCCTGCTAAATAACTAATTACAAGTGTGTGGAGACCAGCGAGAAGTACAGGAAGCTCCGGAAGCGGGAGCGGAGTGAGCCGGGCACCTGCAGACTTTCCTGCCGTGACTGTGCCGGGAGGAGCTGAGCTGGGGAGAGCCGGGACCGGGGCCGGGACCGGGGCCGGGCTAAATGTCCTGAAGGCAGAGGCACAGAGTCTGAGTTTCATCCTGCGGCCTCGGTGCTTAGGGGCATGCGTCAACCAGCTCCAGGCTTCCAAAAGAGAATTCAGGCAGCAGCCTATGGGCGTGGGAGGGGGGCCAGAGGCAGACTGAGTGGGAGGGAAGCAAGGCCTAAATTGGGTCGAGGCTGCTCTGCACATCAGGCCTGGGGCTGGGCCGGGGTGAAGAGGCCAGGGCACGGCCCACAGGTGCAGTCCTCGCCCCAGTGCGGGGCACCCGCAAGCAGGCCAACCGGCAAAGGGATCCCCGCGGCCAAACGACAGGGGTTCAGGGCATCTCTCCAAGGCCCATGCCCACCCTCCTGCCCTGGACCCAACACCAGGCCCTGCCCGCTCGGTCTTCCAACTCAGTCAAGTGCCTGCAAAGCTTCTGATTTTAGTTCCTCTCCTGCCTCACCCCCATCCCTCTCTTGGGCCCCATGGGCCTGGGCCCTGGTTTCCGCAGCCCCGAAGGACAGACAGGTCAGGACCTACCTCACCGCTCAGCTGAGGGAGGCGCGGCTGCCCCAGCCTCAAGCTTTACCTGTGCGGTCAGGAGAATACAGCACCCTGGCCAGCCGCGGCCTCCCGCCGGGCCGGCAACCAACCGGCCGTGGTGTTCGCTCGGCAGAGCCAACACAAACAGTGAGAGCACAGCGTGGCGCTCCCTTGCGACCGGCCCTCTGTCCGGGGACAGAGCGAGCCGCACCATGCTGCAGACCAAGCTGCGGGGAGGAAGGATCCGCTCCCTTCTGCTCCTCTGCCGCAAGACCGAGCAGACCTGCACCACGTCCTGTGGCAGCCTTCCCTCCTCCGGCCAGAAAGCCCTTCTTCTTTTCTTTTCCTTTTTTTTTTTTTAATTAAAAAGAGGCAAACTGAGCCGCGCCCACTCTGCAGCCCCCAACAGCCCCGACCAGGGCTGGGAGGTGCCCCGGGTTCTGCGGCCCGGCGCCACCCCGCCCTCTGCAGTGCTGTCTCGAAGAGTGACCTAGCACAGCCTCCCACTGCAGGCAGACACTTCATAACAGCTGGTTATTGGCTGCAAGACACCGCCTTTCTACGGAAAGGAAAGCCCAAGCTTCTCTCTGAGGGGAAAATGGACCCCTTTTCTCTTTTATTTTAAGCGAAGCCTCATCGACTCAGATAAGCAGAGGAAGAGAACGCTACATCACCGCATCTACGTATCTGCGTCTACAGATTGAACGTAAAACACGCTGAAGGCGTCTTAGGTTCAGGCCGACAAGGCCTCCAGGCGGGGTGGGTGGGGGCTGGCATCCTGAGCACCGCGCCCCCACCTTGAGGTTGCTTTGAGGGTGTGGGCGAGAGAGGGGCTGGCCCGGCCTGGAGCGGTGAGGGCGGCGGGCTGCGGGGCCACCCGGACCACGCCCTGGGTTTCCTTAACAGAAAGGCAATAACCACACGTCACTGCATCAAATATTGATTGACTGCTGAGCAGCTCAGCACTCTGTAAACACAGCGGGCGGAGGCTTGCACGGTCTGGCTGGCCTTCCTGCCTGTTTTTTCAGGTGTTCCTAGGACCACAGCTGGGAGGGAAAGAGGAGAGAGGGGGCCTCAGGAAGTGACAACAATGGGGAAGCCATGGTGACGATAATAAGAGTCAGCTAGTGCTTAACTGGGTGCCAGGCATGGTTCCAAGTGTGCTGTGTACATTAATCCACTTAATATCCCGACATTCCCAGAAGATGCCACATTATTATCCCATTTTACAGATAGGAAAACTGAAGCTCAGAGCAGTCAAGTAACTGGCCCTCGGTCACACAACCAGTCAGTGGCTTCCAAGCCACTTTACCACCTTGAGACACAACACGGGAACTTGTGGATGGCGGACAGACAAGCCTCTGAAAGCACACACAGCCTCCCCCCGAGGTCCCAGGCTCTGACCGTCCTGCCAACAAGTCCTGGAAAAGACGCCTTCATGGGAACGCAGGACTTTCCACACCATGTGCTACGGGTTACAAGACTCCTTCACAGAAGCATCTTAACCAAGCCTCGGAGTGACCCCAAACGTTAGAACTAGACCAAGGAGAGTACCAAGGCCACAGAAGCAGACCTACCCCGGGATGACGGAGAGAAAGCTCAAGCCCTGCCTGCCAAGCACTGCCCGCGGAGCCGCCCTGCCCTCCAAGAGCCAGAATTAAAGCCACATGACTCTACCTGCAGCTCAGCTTTGCTCTTCCTGGAGCTCCTTCGCACGGGGTAGAAATCCGTGAGTTTGCGATTCTGTTGTGTTTTTCCTTGAGCTCTTGGGTGGGAAGGGAAGAGGAGAAAACCAAGTGTTAGCACCGAAACCACGCTCACACCCGGGAGGCCCCCGGCTCCTTGGGAGGCGGCTCCTCAGAAATGATGTCACGTAAACACCTTTGTCCACGGGGGCCCACGTAGGCTCACGTGCCCAAGGGGGGCTCCGGGGGTCAAAGACAGGCTGCCTACTCTCAGGGACGCTGAGCCTCGATGACAGCCAGGCCGAGCAGGGGCACTGCTACCCGCTTCCCTACCCCCCAACTAGCACCTGAGCAGGGTCTGCTGGGGTCACAACAACCAAACTGCCCTGCGTGAGTCAGGGGAAGGGCTCCAGAGGGCACTCACTTCTTCCGAGGGGCCTGTTTGCCCTTGACGGGCTTTTTCAGGGCCTGCTTGGCGACGGCTGCGACGGGAGGGTCACAAGACGAGGTCGGAGTTTTTGGAGGTTCTGCTGCTTCAGATTTTTGGTTTGGAAAAGGTGCCAGGGGACCTCTCCCGGCGTCTTTGATCTTCTGTTCCTCGGACTTCATGGTGCTTCGGATTGCGTTCCCACTGTTCCTTTTCTCTGCGGGCAGAGGGAGGAGGAAGAGAGAAATTTAGTCTGGACTCTATCTCTCCATTTCTAGACCATCAGCTGCATTCTAAGACAGGCTTTTATTTACTTACTTATTTACTTATTTATTTTTTACGTTTTTAAGGGTTTTTTTTAACATTTATTTATTTTGAAAGAGAGAGAGAGAGAATCTGAAGCAGGCTCCAGGCTCCCAGCTGTCAGCACAGAGCCTGATGCGGGGCTCGAACCCTCAAGCTGTGAGATCACGACCTGAGCCGAAGTCGGATGCTCAACCGACTGAGCCACCCACGCGCCCCTAAGACACACTTTTACAGGAGACAGGATCCTGGGTGTGTCGGGCAGCGTTGCCCTCCGCCTGTTGAGCTCGGTGTCTACTAATGGCTTCCATGGGGGAAGCACTGGCTTTCCTTTTTGACCCAGGCGCTGGGCAGAGCTTCCGATCTGTGTCTTTTTTTTTTTCTTTTCTTTTTTCAGTTTTATTAAGGTATAGCTGACAAAATCGTAAGATATTGACAGTGTACTTCGCGATAATCTGATACACGTTGTGGAAGGATCCCTCCTCCCATCTAGTTCATGAACGCTTCTGGTGTTCTGCATCGCGGCAGGGGAGAGCCCTTGCAGAAGCACCACAGACAGCAAGAGCAGCGTAAGTGCTCAATCCGTAGCTTTCAGGAACTGGGATGCACACCCCGGAGAAAAAGCTAAACTCCAAAAGAGTGGGCCAGCGATGACGGACAGGAATAAGGTAATAAAGCAGAACTTCTTCCCTAGCAAAGACCTCTTCCCCAAGCCTGGCACACTTCATTTCAGACTCTTTTTTTAAAAAAAAAAAGAAGAAAAAGAAAGTTTGAGGTGCCTGGGTGGCTGGCTTGGTGGGTTAAGCGTCTCTTGATTTTGGCTCAGGTCATGATCTTGAAGTTCATGAGTCCAAGCCCTTCAGCAGGCTCTGTGCTGACAGTGCAGGGCCTATTTGGTATTTTTTCTCTCTTCCTCGCTCTTTGCCCCTCCCCCACTCACGTTTTTTCTCTCTCTTTCTCCCCCTCTCTCAAAATAAATAAGTAAACTTAAGAAAAGAAGTTTCCTCTTCTAAAGGGGTCCAGGCCCTATGTTCACAGTGGTTCCCAGTATGGTGACCAATACTGGTCAGTATGTCACAGTAAAGGACGTCAAAAATGATTTGTTACGAAAAATAGTTGCGAAATACCAGCGTGGGTGAACGATTCACTTTTTTAAAAAGATGATTTACTAGGGGCGCCTGGCTCAGTCGGTTGAGCGTCCGACTTCAGCTCCGCTCATGATCTCACGGTTCGTGAGTTCGAGCCCCGCGTCGGGCTCTATGCTGACAGCCCGGAGCCTGGCGCCTGCTTTCAGTTCTGTGTCTCCCTCTCTCTCTGTCCCTCTCCCCCTCATGCTCTGTCTCTTTCTCTCAAAAATAAACGTTAAGAAATTAAATAAGTAAATAAATAAATAAATGATTTACTTTAAAGAATAAGTAAATAACACACAGCTGGTAGGAACATAAAATGGCGCAGTCACTTTCGCAAAGAGTATAGCTGGCAGCCGTTCAAAAAGTTCAACATGGAGTTACCATATGACCCAGCAATTCCACGCCTAGGCGGCTATTAGGAGAATTAAAAACATATGTCCACACAAAGACCTGTATGGGAAAGTTTGTGGCAGCATTATTCACAATAGCCAAAGAGTGGAAACAACCCAAATGCCCGTCAACTGATGAAGGGGTAAATAAAATGTGGTCTCTGCACACGATGGAGTATTGTTCGGTCGCAGCAAGGAAGGAGGCCCGGACACCTGCTGCAACATGGATGGCCCTTGACAACACGGTGCTAAGTGAGAGAAGCCAGGCACAAAAGGGCACATATAATGTATGGTTCCGTTCACATGATATGTCTAATACAGGCAAATCCACAGAGACAGAAAGTAAATTAGTGGTGGCCAGGGGCCGGGGGGAGTGGGGGAATGGGGAATGGCAGCTAACGGGTACAAGGTTTCTTCTTTGGGGCGAGGAAATGTGCTGGTATTAGACAGTGGGTGACGGTTGCACCTATCTGTGAATAGACTAAAACCACTGAATTGTACACTTTAAAATGGTGAACACTAGGATACGTGACTTTTATATCTCAATCAGCTAAAGAGAAAAATAAATACATCAAAATCCATCCAGACCATTCTCACTCCCTCACACGTGTCAAGCGGAACCAGAGGGAGTTAAGTCTGGGACATCATGCGAAACCCAAGGAGTATGTGATGCCCGTGAATATCAACTATCACATCAGTCTGCATCAAGGCAGAAAAGAGGCTGAGAGTCAAGGACAAAAAGCGTGGCCCCTGGGCTCTCCTCCAGAGTGTATCTGGCCCCAAATTCTAATTGTTGCCATTTAGTCACGCTACACCCAAATAAGCTGGCTTGTGCACCGTGTCACCATTTAGGATAATTTACCTCCCACCCCATTCCAGAAGGGATGGGAGACTGGCTGCCCGTCATTCAGAGAGGGCCCTTTCCCCAGTGTCTGCATGGTAGGTGTTATCCTAAGTGCTGGCGATCCAGGGAGGAGCAGGGGAAAGGGCCGCCGGTGTGGGGCACTGTGCAAAGCCCTTTGCATCCATGCTTTCACCAATCTTCAGGATAGCCTTGCGAGGTAGGAATCCTCTCTCTCACTTCAAAGACGGAAGAACTGAGACTCAGAAAATAGGAGTAAGCTGCTCAGGCCTCTCGTAAGTAGTAGAGCTAGGATTCGAACCCAAGCCATTTGAAGACTGACTGCAACAGTATCAGCCACTGCACCGAGGAGGGGCATCAAGCAGAGGGCTGGCTCCTGCCCCTAGTTCTGTGTGTCCCGACCCTCGGTTCTCAGATCTGGTCCCAGACGTTGGCCTAAGCATCACTTATGGCACTTTGCATAAATGAATTACAAGGCTGCCTTGTATGAAGCTGCTGGTAGCCAGAGTGCTACATCTTTAAGACAAGTTTTAATTAGAAAGGAGCTTGGTGAATTTGGGAAAGCTCATATTCCCCACTGCAGCTTTAGAAGGAAATATTTGGAATAGAGCGAGATTTCTATGAGGCTTCAGCTTGTTTTGCTGGGCCAAACAGAATTTTCCGGAACTTTATGTTTTCTCGTTCAGTATTTTAACTCCAAATCTCATCACAGAGCATGCTGCTTCAGAGAGCAGCACCGAACACTTGAGTAGAAAGAAACTCAGAAATGAGGTCAAGGCCAGCTCAAAAGAGGGAAGGAAGTCGGTTTCCTACGTTCACACAACACAATCAGGGCTCCACGCACCTGGCCTGTACAACCCAGACTCAGAATTTCTATATTTTGGGCACTTGTGAGCCTCTTTCAATACAGGCCAGGTGTATTATTCTTGCAACTTGGCGACACAATCAAGCTTGAAGGACGTGCAGACTCTCTCGAAAGCGGGGAAAACCGGTTCGACCAACAGGGTACACGCCCTGGGACAGGCCACTCTTCCCCCCTGTGTCTGCTTCTTAGCAGCAAGACAGAACGTGGATCCCACCTTCTGAACTTGGGTTTGAAAAGGCTGGATAATCATTTAATATAGATGCACAGTTAATGGCAGAGAGGGGCTTTCTGCAGCCCCACCAGCTGCGGTCAGAACCTTACCTTCTCGTTTCCTGTAGAGTCCGGCTAATGGCTTCCCCTGGCATTTGACTTCGTGATGTGCGACTGAGTTCTCTTCCTGAAGGGGGGAACGCATTCCAGAGCATTTGTTGGGGCTCATGTAGGAATAGATCTTTGATTGCCCGGTAAATACGTTCTCCTAAAACGACAAATGCATGCTCTGAAAGAGGCTTGAAGAAGATCCCGTGGCAAATGGCGCAGAAGGGCAATCAGAATACGAAAACCAGAAACAGACACCGTATCTCAAAAGCCGAGCCAACCCAGGGTTGCCGGCCCCAGGAGATCAGTGGGAGGTTTAGGATCTCCCGGGTCCGAGTTAGACATTTCCTGAACTCGTGTGGTCTCTAATTCTGGTCACTCAGGGCACATCTGGCCAGCAGGAAGCCAGCTGTGCACCAAGGTGTACATAAGCAGACAACCTACCAGTAGCAGAGAGGTCAGAATGACCCAGACTAAACAAATGCGGAATTTGAAGGGCTGGCCTCTGTGCAGGAGCTGCAGGAACTCTAGCACGGAAACAGGCCTCAGGGAATCTGATTAACTACTTCTTGGTCCCGAAGTCAGCCGATAGGACTTATTACTGCCTGAGCCGTCTGTGTCCCCAAGCCTGGCCCCTTTCAAATCAACGCAGCCCAGCAGCCTCCCAGGACTGCGGACCGGACTGCAGTGGTAATTGAAGGGTGGGGTGGAGGGTGGAGAGCTTAATAAAAGCAGAGCCTATAGCCAGCTCATTTAGGGCGGTCACTCTATTGCAGACGGCATCTTGGCATCAGTGGTAGGAGGGTGGGCAGACGGGTGGGGCGGTACAGGTCACTGCCGGCGTCTCTGGGCGTGGGGCCTCCCCCTCTGAGTAAGCACGGAATGGAGGAGGACTTCCCCAGAAACACTGCTAGGGCCTTTCTGCTGGGTGAACCTTTCAACACCAAGTCAGCGAGACCCGTGAGCTCTCTGAGGGCCCCCGGGCAGGCCCCCGCACACCCTGGGACGGCAGCCACCGCGGGGCTAGCTGGGTCTCGGGGTGCGGAAACGCCATAAAGACACAAACTTTTCCGAGGTCAAATATTGCCAGGGTCATGGCGGAGCCAGGGTGGACGCCACTCCCAGGCAGGCAGCAGAAAAGGAAGCTACCCGAGCCGGGCGCCCCGCCCGCACCCCCGCACCCCCGCCCCCGGGCCCAGGGCCGCGGGCGGGAGGGGAAGTGGGGGGGGGGGGGGGTCCAGGGGCGCGCGCACGTGCTCACCGCGCTGGGCCGGCGGGGGCGGCCGGCCGCGCGGCCCCTCGGGGCACGCTGAGTGAGTGCGGGGAGGGTGCCTGCTTACCCCGTTGGTGCGGGGCCTCCCCGGGCCCCTCCGCTCCACCATCTCCGGGCCCGGGGCCGTCGCTGCCACCGCCGCCGCCGCCGCCGCCGCCTCCACCGCGCGGGGCTTGGACATCTTCCTGCCTGGAGAGGGGGACCCGGGGGAAGCGGGGGAGGGGGCGCTCAGGGCGCGGCGGGGCGGGGAGCGGGGCCGCCCGGGCCGGGCGCCGCGGCGGCGCCTCCCGCCGCAGCCATGTTCCGAGGGCCTGGCGGTGGTGGGCCGCCCGCGCCGCCGGGAGGCAGGGGCCGGCCGGCCGGGCCGGGCCGGGGCCCGCGTCGCCCTCCCGCCGCCCGGCCCGGCCGGGCCCCGCGCGCCGCCCGCCCCCCGCGCGGCCGGGCCCGCCACACCCACCTGCAGCCCGGCCAGGCCCATGGCGGCGCGCCCCGCGCCCTCGCCCTCGCCGCCGCCGCCGCCGCCGCCGCCGCCGCCGCGGCCCGGCCACCACCGCTGCCGCTGCCGCTGCTGCTGTTGCTGCCGCCGCCACCAGCGCCGCCGCGGCGCCCCGGGGAAGGGCCGGCGGCGCCCCACGGCGCCCCCTTCCCCCATGGCCTGCGAGGCAGGGCCCGGCACCCGCGCGCCGCGGCAGCCCGGGCCGGCCCGGGACCGAGGACGCAGGGAGGGAGGCGCTGGCGGCGCGTCCTCCGCGTCCCGCCCGCTCGCCCGCCGCCGCCGCCGCCGCCCACCGTCCGGCTCCCGGCCCGGGGAGGGGGGCTGGCAGGGGCGGCGCCGAGAGGCTCCTCGGGAGGGAGGGAGGCAGGGCGGGCCGCGCGGCCGCGACGAATCCCGACTCGGGCGCGCCCCCTCTCGCGCGTCCTCAGCCACTCGGGGAGGAAGGGGTGGGAAACATGATAATGACAGCCCGGGCTCTCGCCGGCCGGGCTCCTTCTCTCGCTGGCTCCGCGGATATTTTGGGAGGCCCGTCGGTGCCAGGCGCAGTCAGCAGCGGTGAGCGCGACAGACGAGAGTCTTCCTGTGTGCCCGAGCCTGGGCTCCCCGAGCATTATAGGGACATTTAATTCTCCACGCAAGTCCCCCCGCCCCAGGGGACGGGGAGGGGAGGAGGGGGAGGCAGGTCCTGTGGCAAACCCCTTAAAAATGAGCGTACTGAGGCTCAGGGGAGGTGCAGGGGCTTGGATGGGGCCACAGAACTAGGAAGCCATGGGGGGGGGGGGGGTGTCAAGTGTCAAACCCAGGTGGTCTGCACCTGACCCGTTCGGGCCCTGGGGAGATAGAATCAGTGGTTATTATGGTAAGTTGGTGGGGTGCTTCCCGTGCATACACGATCTCATCCAAACCTCACAACAGGCCTGCGAAGGGACACACCCTTATCTCCTTTCCACAGATGTTGAAACTGAGGCTCAGAGAAGTGAGGAGCTCTGGCCAAATTCTCAGAACTAGAAATGGATTTCCAGGCCAACTGACCCCGGAGGCTGAACTCCCAGACACAGATGAGGAAATTCAAGATGGGAGAGCCAAATGCTGCTGCAGAAGTCTTTAGCAGGTCACCGACTCTCCTGGCCACCCCATGAGAAGACATCCTAGGGAGGCAGGGGTTCCAGGCACTCAGGTGTCCGTGTTGGCATAGCTCACTGCCCTGCGCCACTGTGCTGAGGCCATTAGGGTTTGAGGGCCCACAGCCAAGAGTCACTGTATTTGTGCAAAGTCACAGATGCAAACAAGACACCTCGGGACATCCAGCTCCTACTGCTTGGGTCATGGCCTGGGAGGCAAGGATTGGGTTTCTCTCCCTGCATCTGCCCCAGAGGTGCTTTGTGACCATGACCACCAAGCCACTTCCCTGGACTAGACTTCCGTGTCCTCATCAATAAAAAACAAGAATTTTAAATTTCTTAACGCACCCAGGGCACCTTTCAACATCTACAGATAAACAAATGGCTGTCACTTTAAGTAGCTGCCTCTCCTTAGAAGGGATAAGACTAAGTAGGATTAAATGGCAGGAACAGACTCAGGACAATGTCTCCCAAATCAGCTCATGCTGTAGCATCCTGGGCAGGGCTGGGGAGCACCCTCCTCCCCACCGGATCTCAGTCCCCACCCCAACCCTAACTCCAGTCGGGTAGGGGCCTCTGACCATGTGAATACCCAAGACACTATGCAGACAGTGAAAGAGGATTCTAAAATAACACTCTGACACCCAGGCCAAGCCATTTGAAGCAGTGTGTGCGACATCTCCAGGGCAGAGGTTTGCAGTTTGTCGTCAAACTATCATGGGAATCGTGGTTTGCGAACAGGAAGCAGCCTCTCGGATTATCTTGTCTACATACGGTTTCGACATCACCCGACCCCCAGCCTCAAATACACACACATGCTCATGGCCGCAGCCTTCTCTATTTCAGCCCTCAGATGCAGGGGCGCATACGTTAAGGTCCAAGTCTGGCACCCATTCCTCAACTCTGCAGCTCCAGTACTAGAAGATATAATGCAACTCATTCAGGGTAAGCTTCAAAACAGGTTTTCCTTTCTCTGTACATGAGGTGTCCAGGTGCATATAACAAATATACCCATCAGCAGAAATAAAAACTCTTAATGTTGCCCAGGGTCGCACAGAAATAGAATTCAACAAAAATGAGACCAATAGCTAACATTTATTCAATGTTTACTATGTGTTAGGCCCTGTAATCGTGCGTTAACTTAACCTTCCCAACCCTTTATGAGAAAGTACTATTCCTATTTCAGAGATGTAGAAATTGAAGCTCAGGGAAGATAAATCACTTGACCGAGGATTACACGACTGAAGTGGTAATAGAGCTGAGATCTGACCCCAGTGCTGCTATATGAGGGTACTTTATCATAAAGAACGCATATTGCTGGAGTGCCTGGGTGGTTCAGTCACTTAAGTGTTTGGCTCTTGATTTCAGCTCAGGTCATGATCTCAGGGCTCTGTGCTGATAGCGCAGAGCCTGCTTAGGATTCTCTCTCTCCCTCTCTTTCTGCCCCTCCCCTGCTCACGTGCTCTCTCTCTCTCTCAAAATAAATAAATTCAACATAAAAAAGAAAAAGAATGTATATCACTTCCCCTGAAGTCAAACGCAAAAACAGCAATTCATTCACTCCACAAACATTTATTGAATACCTACTTTGTTCCAGGCCCTTGCTAAGGACACAACAGTAAAGGTAGAGACAGACAGGGCCAGATGAGGCCAGAGGGGTAGGCGGGACCCCACAGGCCACTGTGAGGATTGTGGATTTGATCCTAAGAGCAGTGGGGGAGGGAAGAGGAGTGAAGGTCACATGATAAAAATCTGTGTTCTTGGGGATCACTCTAGCTGCTAGGGGGATAATAAATTGGAAATGGTAAAAATGGAAAGAGGGAGACCAAATAGGAGGCCATCTGGCTGTGGCAGCAGAAATGGAGAAAAGCAGATGGACAGATCCTTCTCAAACTAATATATTTAAGGTTGAAAATATCTACATGATTGTAAAACTTCAAAACCAGAGAGGAATTGCCTGGTATCTGAACATTTCGCTCATGTGACCCAGCAAGATTCTCTTTGTTTGCAACAAAGACCCCTTTTCTAGAAGAAAAAGACTGACCCTTCATTTGAAGTACTATAAATGATTTGATATTTACACTACCAAATGCCCAATTTAGTAATCTACAAGAGAAATAAAGGCTAAGAAATAAGTAACTAACGGGGTGCTTGGGTGGCTCAGTCAGTTAAGCGTCAGACTCCGGCTCAGGTCATGAGTTTGAGCCCCGCGTCAGGCTCTGTGCTGACAGCTGGGAGCCTGGAGCCTGCTTTGGATTCTGTTTCCCTCTCTCTCTGCCCCTCCCCCACGCATGCTGGCTCACGCTCTCTCAAAAATAAATAAACATTTAAGAAAAAGGGGCGCCTGGGTGGTTCAGTCGGTTGAGCGTCCGACTTCGGCTCAGGTCGTGATCTCATGGTTTGTGGGTTCGAGCCCTGGGTCGGGCTCTGCGCTGGCAGCTCAGGGCCTGGAGCCTGTTTTGGATTCTGTGTCTCCCTCTCTCTCTCTCTGCTCCTCCCCTGCTCACACTCTGTCTCTCTCTCAAAAATAAAGATTAAAAAAAAAATTTTTTTAACAAATAAACTTTAAAAAAAAGAAAGAAGTAACTACTAATTTGGGGGTCAAGTGAGATACTGAGAATCTCTAACCAATAAATTACAAAGGTGATTTGTAAGCCTGCTGTGGTAGGAGCTAGGAACCCTTGTGCTCACTTCGGCTAAGGGAGGGCGAGTGGAACAAGAAAAGCCACAGACTGGCCAGTGTCTAGACTCTGACTGTGGACTTTGGCTTCCACCTCTGAAAAATGGGAATAACAACTTGTTATTGTTGCCTGGCCCTCACTGGTAATTATTGTTTGCCGCTATTAAGTCCTTAAATACTGCAATGGCAAAGTGCTTAGTTTTGTTTTCCCTAGAGATCAATTAAAGCAAGCCATGTTGTTATTTTGTTTTTAAAAAAGGCAATACTGTTGAAGCAGTTAGCTTAAATGATTTTTGTTCTAATGGGAAAAATGAACCAGGGAAGCATAGATGTATTAAGACTTGTCAGATACTATTAAATATACTTTTAGATGCTTAACACTTTCCCGAGGAAAAAATATTCGTCTTAGCTTTCTCTGCGGATTGGGTTACAAAGCTCTTTAACTTGGAAGTTCACTCTGCCTCATTTCTGAATCAGAATCCGGTTTGTCCCAAAAGACCCTAAGCAGACGCTGGTATATAAAAGATGCAACTGGGTTCAGGGCCTGAAAACAAAGGTGCCCAATAAATATTTACCAAATGAATCTTTATTTTATTCATTATTACTGCTATAGGGAGCGTAACGCATTAAGGCAAATTCCTACTAACGTAGTCCCTTGGAATTTTGAGAAAAATGTCAAACCGCAACTTATTTTTCTAAAATAATAATTCTACTCAACCTTCACGCTCCAAGTTTTTGCACTGAAGGAGACACAGCGGCTGGAAATGGCCAGTGGCTAGAGATCACTTTGACGCATAACGTGGGACTTCCTGTCCTGACACCAAACTAAGTGTGCAAAGCTCTTAAGGCTGGGACGTAGCCTCCCGCGACGGACAATCCCACCCAAACCGTCTCCCGAGGGCAAGAGTCCTGACCGGCCACAGGATGAAGGGGCGCCCCGGGTGATGCGGTGAGACTCATCTCACCCCAAAGTGGGCCGGCGGGGCCCAGTCCTCGCCCCTGCGGCGCAGAGCTGACTCAGGGCGTGCGGAGGGAAGGCGCCCGCTGCGGTGTCCACTCCGATGCGCTCCCCACCATGGAGGTTACCCATCTGCGCCCTGGCCTGGAAGTCCCCTCCTTTCCCAACAAGAGAGAGACCCTAGGCGAGCGAAACTTCGCCCTCCCCCTTCTTCGTATCAATAACAACCATTCCCTGGAGGTGCCCTGTGCTTTAGTTTCCAAAGAGCTTTGACATATGGGTCTGTTGTCGCCGGAGAGGAAGGCCAGCGGGTGCCCATACTTTAGAAAGGGGAAACCTAGGCACGGAAGTGGGAGGGACTTCTGGAGGCTTGGGGGGGTTGGCTGGGGAAGGTTCCGCAGCAACCCCCCCACCCCCCCGGCCCCGTCTCCGCGCTCAGTCCGAGCAGCCCTCAGCAGGGCGCTTCCCCGCTGCCGCTGCCGACGCCCTGGTCCCCCACTCACAACATGACCCTCCCCAGCCCGAACCGCCCCGGCGCTGGCCACCTGGGCAAATACCTCTAGCCATGGCCCGGCTCTGTCACCGCCTGGGATCTCCCGGGAAACGCAGCTTTCGAAAAAAGTTGCAACAACTGTAGCCAACTGCTCCGCGCAGCTACGGCTGCTGCCCTGATTGGCGCCGCCGCCCGCCTCTCCCCAGGCTGTCCGCCGTGATAGGCGAATGCAGGAGGAAAAGCCCGCCCTTCTTCCCGCCTCCCCGGCTGGGGCGGGGCAAGCGGCCGCACTTTCCACGAGCGCTTTAGGGACAGGTCCCGGCGGAGGAGGTGGGAGGGGGTTTAAATTTTACCGTCGTCCTGCGCTGATTGGCTGCAGTGGGAGGACACCCGCGCTGCCATTGGGAGGCCCCAAGCTCCGCCCGCTCCCGGCTCTGAAGCTCCGCCTCGGGAGGTTCAGTCACGCGGCTGGAGGCCCGGGCCCAGGGAGGACCGGATTTGGGACTTCCGGTTCTTCTTGGGTTTGACCGGAACCCGACCTCTGACCCCTCGGCCTCCCGTCATGACCTGCAAAGCCTAGTTCTCCCAGCAGTTTGGCGCCTCCGGCACCTTGACCCACCCCAGCAGTTTCCTTCATTCATTCCTAAGTTTGAAAGGCTTAGGGAGTCTTCAGTATTCAACACTAGCTGGCACTAAATGGGCCAGAACCTCAGAGATCCTAGCCCAACCTACCTACCCATTTTACAGACGGAGAAAGAGAGACGACCAGAAGGACCAGGTAACTTGCTTGCTGCTCAAGATCACCCAGCAGTATGATTGCAGGGCCTGGACGAGTTTTGTGACTTTGAGTCCATAAGTAGTCCACTACCTTAATCCCAGGGAAACAACCCTGCCTTGTGCCCCACCAGGGGACCCTTGGTCGTACGTTCCCAGAGAAACACAGAATGTCTTGGATAGTCTTTGAACACAGGGAAGGTGTCCAATTACAGCTGTCTTCCGGGGGCCCCTCCTGGAGATGTAGGCAGAGGTCACTCATCCATCGTCTCTCTTTGGTCCCCAAGAAGGTTTTGGAGTCCATGCCACCGCCCAAGGACCCTACCATTGCACAAAAAAAAAAAAAAAAAAAAAAAAAAAAAAAAAGGAAAACTAAGGTGATGAGGTGATGTATGATATATGTGAAAACATTGGGAAAATTACAAAGTGACACTCTGTCACGAATTCACTGTATGGCTTTGATATATCATTTCATCTCTCTGAACTCAACGTCCCCAGTTGTCAAATGATAGACTAGGACTGTTCTCTTCAAGGTGCTCCCAGCTTCCACAAATGTACACAGGCTTTTCCTTTCTCTAAGATGCATTAATTCAACACTTAGTAAATTGTATATACCTGGTGCCATCTGGTACCCTTAAAGAGACAGTGATGAATAAGCCACAGATCCTTCACCATATTTTTTTAGGGAAAAAACAAACAAGTAACCACTTTTTAAAAAGATGAATAGTGGTGAATGCTATGAGTAGAAAGAAAAGGGAGAATTTTACCACGTGAGTGGGGAGAGGGTTGCTTCTCTAGATTTGATGAAGTGAGATATATCATCTTTGAATAGTAACTTTAAGTTATACCCTAAATAAATAGGGCGCAAGGGAAAAGGTACTTCTGGTAGAGGGAATAACGTGTATGAATGTCTGGAGGCAAGAATGAGCTTAGTGTGCTTGGGAAAAAAGAAGACACCCAATGTCATTGGAATTGAGCACGTGCTGGGGAGAATGGAGGGAATCAGGCTGGAGAGGTAGGCAGGCGCTAGATCACATAGGCCCTTGAAGGCTGTGCTGGCCTCTCAGCTCCAAATCTAGTTTTCTCGACCCTGTTCTGCAATATTGGGGCTACAAGCCAATGGGTCCTTTGTCAGCTAGCATTAGGTTCTGTCAACAGGAGAGGAAACAGGGAATCTGGAAATCAGGGGGAGGGAGAGGGGACTTGCTAATGCCTGTTTGTTTGCAGTTCCCGTCGTGGTCACCTAAGTAATGACATTTTGCTTCTCACGGTGGCATTTGGTTCAGCGTCCATGTTCTTACAGGCTCCCCCTCTGATTCTTCTAGCTCTAATCTCCCCAATTTGTTCTCCAGCCCTCAAGATGGGAGCTACTTCCTGCGGTTAAGTTACCTTAGTGGTCCCACTACCTCTTTAGTGAATTTCCTATTTTATTTAAAATTTTTTTAATGTTTATTTTTGAGAGAGAGAGAGACAAACAGACTATGAGCAGGGGAGGGGCAGAGAGAGAGGGAGACACAGAATCTAAAGGAGGCTCCAGGCTCCAAGCTGTCAACTCAGAGCTCGATGCGGGGGTCGAACCCACCAACTGTGAGATTATGGCCTGAGCCAAAGTCGGACGCTTAACCGACTGAGCCACCCAGGCGCCTCTGAATTTCCTATTTTAGATTCTATTCCTAACGAGACCCAGACGAACACAAAGGTCATAGCGAGGACTCCGACTTTTATTCCATGTCTAATGGGAAGCCACTAAATGGTTTCAAGCCAAGGATAGATAGATGGGTGAATCTGAATAGTTACTCACTGCAAATAGTTACATAAATTACAATAATCTATTTTGAGGTTTGGAATCTTGGAATAATGTGACATGTTTTTGGACTGTTTGCTTAATGATCCCCACTTTCCTAAGATGGTTACATCATGTGGGTGAAATCACACCAATGCTATGATTACTTTCCTTACTCTAGTGTTATTTTTGCTTTCATATTTGCTCCAGGCTTTTGCTATTGTTAAATATTTCACATCAGCGTCAGTTCTTGTAAGGTTCTATCAAATGGGGAATGTGCACCCTAAAGTTTCATGGCTGGTGGCCACTGTGATCTACTAACTGCGTCCCATTCTCTGTGAATACATATATAGACACACACATATATATATTTTCTATTATGTATATGTGTGTGTGTATATATATATATATATAATATATATATATGTAGGGATACATGGATACACACATACAAATATATAAAACTTCCCCTCTCGATATGTATATACACGTAATACATTAATATGTGTAATATGTATACAATATATGTACATATTTGGGATGCAAACAAGTGACAGTAAAACAATACTCTTTACCTCATAGGCTTATTGTTAGGCTCAAATGGGAGACTGAATATAAAGCATATGGGGATGTAGGAGTTGGAAATGGTAGCCATTTAGCGGTGACTAAAATAAAGTTACAAAATTGCATCTTAGTGAATTGCTATAATTTGGGTTGTTAACAGTTTCCTCTCCTTCTCCATTCTTTTCTTGGTGTCCTCAGAGGGAAGCCAAAACTTGTCTATTGAGTAGCATTTCAAGAGAGGACTCTGTGGTCAGGCTCCTTGTTATTGAGTATGGAGAGAATACGCGAAAATGATGTCTATAGCATAAGATTTGGTATCAGGTGATATAGAACCAATAGCTTCTATGCTTCAGTCTTTTTCCTCATCCTTTAAATGGGTGTATCTTCCTTCCATCTTAACATCTCTTTTTAAGAAACAGTATTATAAACTAGTTCTTTAGCTGACTAGAATTCCTTAAGGGTTTAACATTATTAGTGTATTGAAAAAGTAAATGGGGAATGTATGTATCGATCAGTAAGGGTGTTTGTTTGAAAAGTCAAGCTGAAAGATGGTTTAACAGCACAGGTCAAACTGTTTAATTTAGAATGTGATTAAAACCTTTTTTTTTTTTTTTTTTTTTTTTGAGAGGGAGAGAGATAGAGAGATTGGGGAGGGGCAGAGAGAGAGAGGGAGAGAGAAAATCCCAAACAGGCTCCACGCTGTCAGCACAGGGCTCAAGGCAGGGCTCAAACCCACAAACTGTGAGATCATGACCTGAGCCTAAATCAAGAGTCGGACACTTAACCGCCCGAGCCACCCAGGCACCCCTAGAATGTGATTTTTAAATTTCTTTTATGCATGGGCTTTTAGTTTTTGGATAGCTCTTTAATTTGTGAGTTTGAAGGGGGTGAATAAACATCATTTTCTTTCTGAGAGATATACTTAATAGCTGGATCAGTTTGCTGGGACTGCTGTAACAGAGCACTACGAACTGAGTGGTTTAAACAATAAAACCATCTTGCCTGCACCTGGGTGGTCCGTTGGTTAAGCATCTGACTTCAGCTCAGGTCATGCTGTCGTGGGTTCGAGTCCCGTGTCAGGCTCTGTGTTGACAGCTGGGAGCTTGGAGCCTGCTTCGGATTCTGTGTCTGCCTCTCTCTCTGCCCCTCCCCACTCTCAAAAATAAATAAACATTAAAAAATTTAAAAAAAACAGCCTAGGGGCGCCTGGGTGGCGCAGTCGGTTAAGCGTCCGACTTCAGCCAGGTCACGATCTCGCGGTCCGTGAGTTCGAGCCCCGCGTCAGGCTCTGGGCTGATGGCTCGGAGCCTGGAGCCTGTTTCCGATTCTGTGTCTCCCTCTCTCTCTGCCCCTCCCCCGTTCATGCTCTGTCTCTCTCTGTCCCAAAAATAAAAAAAAAACGTTGAAAAAAAATTAAAAAAAAAAAAAAAACAGCCTAAAGTATCGGCAGGGCTGGTTCCCTTGGAGGGCTCTGAGGAGGGGTCTGTTCCATGACTGTCCCCTGCTTTCTGGTGGCATGTTGACAATCTTTGGCATTCCTTACTTTGTAGAAGCATCACCCCGACCTCTGCCTTTATCTTCACGCGGCCTTCTGCCTGTCTGCATGTGCCTCCAAATTTCCCTTTTATAAGGACACACCCATGTTGGATTAGGGATCACACTAATGACCTCGTTTGACCTCGTTTAATGACCTTGATTTGATTTGTAAAGACCCTATCTCCAAGGTCACATTCCGAGGTACTGGGGGTCAGAACTCCAATATCTGAATTCATGGGAGACACAATTCAGTACGGGACAATAGTGTGTCTGAGTTTAATAATTTAGACATCTTATGTTTAATGTGATGTGTCTTATGTCTAATTTAAATGTGATGCTTTTAGGGGAAATTTACAAAAACGAATAGCAGGGCATCCATTATAAAAACATAAAAAAAGTGAAGTATTATTTTAAGTTAATACACACATAGGGTGAAAACTTTCAACAGAAACCCTTCTCCTCCTTAATCTCATTCTCCCAGCTCCAGAACCATTCTATGCATATGCTACTATACTACCTTGGAGAAGGTAAAGACAGGTTATGGCAATGATCCAAACCGATAATGACCGTCAACACTTTGTGTGTGAAGAGTCGCCAGAACATTCTGAAAATCTGTATTAAGAAACAGGTAATAGGGCCGCCTGTGTGGCTCAGTCATTTGGTTGAGCATCCGACTCTTGATTTCAGCTCAGATCACAATCCAGGGTCATGGCATCGAGCCCCACCAGCAACTCAACTCTTGTTACCTGGGCCTTCATTTTTTCTTGTCATTCTTCCATTTCGTTTTCCCTTTCCTAAAGAGATACTCCACAGGGATTAAAAATGTCCATACTTTCTTGGGACAGTTTGAGTCCATATCAGTCTGTGCTCCAAAAAGCTGGTTCTCAGGCCAGGGAAGACTTTTAAAAATTCGTTTAAATATCTGTTTAAACCTTTCAACTTTTCACTTTAATTAGTGTCTGTATTAATCAAGATTGGTTTCGGATTGCCATTGAAAGAAGCCCAGCTCCACCTGGCTCAAGGAAATGAGGATGTGGATTATCGCTCATAACAGAAAAGTTCAAGGGTAGAAGTAACTTCAGGCAGGACATGATCCAGGGAGTCAAAGAGTGTCGTCTGGATTTAGTGTCTCCTTGTCCCTCCCTGTCCACCTCTTTGCCCTACTGCTGTTAGGTCAGCCTCACAGACTGGTCTCCCATTCTCCGTGGCCTCTGCCCCCACTTCCTGATGCTATCTTAGCAATGTCAGTGGCAAGGAACTGTCTTTTTCCAACTACTTTCAGTTCATGTCTTGGTTTTATAATGATTTTTTTTTTTTTTTTTTAAGTTCTAGGTCCAACACGGGGCTTGAACTCACAACCCTGAGATAAAGAGTTGCATGCCGACCTGAGTCAGCCAGGTGCCTCTTTTTCCTACTACTTTCAACATAAAGTTCTGAAACTGAAACTCGTTGCCTCGGCGCTGAATCTATGGGTGTGGCCTAGAAGTGCACCCAACACTTCAATTTGCCAGAACTGAATTACATGCTCAACTCTGGAGTAATGTGTATGGGAGATGATCACTGTTCTCCAAACCACATGGACTTTGAGACAGAGAGATAAAAATTAAAGTGCCACTATCTGAAGAAAGACAGGTGGGGCACCTGCGTGGCTCAGTCGGTTAAGCGTCCGACTTCGGCTCAGATCATGGTCTCGCGGTTCATGAGTTCAAGCCCTGGGTCGGGCTCTGTGCTGACAGCTCGGAGCCCAGAGCCTGCTTTGGATTCGGTCTCTCTCTCTCTCTCTCTCTCTCTCTCTCTGTTCCTTCCCTGCTCACACATACACTGTCTCTCTCTCAAAAATAAAGATAAAAAAAAAAAGAGACCGAGATGGATGGGGGGGGGGGGGAGTCAAAAACAACCTGTTCCAGAGCACAGAAGATTTTTAAGGCAGTGAAAATACTCTGATAACTGTAACAATAGATAGATGTCATTATGCGTTTGTCCAAACCCGTACAACGTATACCACCAAGAGCAAACTTGAAGGTGAACTACGGACTTTGGGTGATAGTGATGTATCAAGGTGGGGTTAGCACAACTGTAACAAATGTATTGTTCTAGTAGGGGACATTGATTAACTGAGGAGCCTGTGCATGGGTGGGGGTGGGGGTACATGGGAAGTCTCTGTACCTTCCCCTCAAATTTGCTGTGAATATAAAACTGCTAAAAAAAAAAAAAAAAAAAAAAAAAAAGGCCTTCAAAACACAACCCACCAAAAGCCTCTGTCCACATGATGTCTGCCATTGTGAAAAGTCCAGTAGATGCTTTAGTCACATTCTGATGCTGCATTAGGCTGCTCACCACTCATCCCTTGAAACGCTACTTCCGTGGCATCCGTGATATAATCTCTCCCTGGTTCTGCTTTACCTCTCTGCCTGACTTAACTCAGGCTCACTGAGTGCTCACCTCTTAGATACACACCCTGAGGGTTCTGCCTTTGGCCCCCCTGCTTTCCTCTCTGCATTCTTTCTAGCACAGTTTTATCCTTTTTCATGTTTTAATCCCCATCTAGATCATCAAGCTGTAGACTCCCAACTGCTTGCTAGACCTTTCCACTTGGATGTCCCATTGGCCCCTCAAAATTCCTCATGATAGACTTACTTTCATGGCCTCCAATGAACAATACCTCCTACTGTTCATATTTTTTTAAAGATTATTTTAGGGACGCCTGGGTGGCTCAGTCGGTTAAGTGTCTGACTCTTGATTTTGGCTCAGGTCATGATCTCACAGTTGTGGGATTGAGCCCCGCATTGGGCTCTGCACTGAGCATGGAGCCTGCTTGGAATTCTCTCTCTCTCTCTCTCTCTCTGCCTCTCCTCGACTTGCGTGCTGTCTCTCAAAATAAACATTTTTTTTAAAAAAAAGATTATTGTATTTTCAAGTAATCTCTACACCCAATGTGGGGTTTGAACTCACAACCCAAGATCAAGAGTTGCATGCTCTACCAACTGAGCCAGTCAGCCCTTCCCACCCCTTCGTACCCTTGTGTTGTCTTTCCTTGAATCTTGTGCGGCCTTGTTAATTGACAGAATGTGATGGAAACACCACTTGGTCAGTTGCAAGCCTAAAATTCAAGAGAGGCTGTAAGCTTCTGCTTTTGTGTTTTTGGGAGCCCAGAGCCACCAGGTAAGAACCATGAGGCAACTGGAGAGACCACAGGGAGAGAGAGAAACAGCTATTCCAGCATCCTGCCAGCATCTCCAGCTTGCAGCGTGAGAAAAAACCAAAATGGTGGTTAAGTCATTAGGTTTGGGGGTGTTTGTTACATAGTAATAGATAAGCAAAACTTTCTCCATTATCTAAAGCCAAACTCATTGTCTTCCTCTTCACATGTTGGTCTTCCTGAGGTCATAGTTTCAGCTGTGGCACTATTATCTACCTAGGTTCCGGAGAGAGAAACTGAGGCTTCATTATAGACTCCTCCCTCCTCACAACCCCTATACAACTAGGGCTGTTGTACAACACACTATAGTGTACACACTATAGTGTGTTGTACAACGACACTGTGTGTCGTTGGCTTTATCTCCTAAATATCTCTTGAACCTGGACCTCTTCTTTTGCTCAACAGAATTTTGCTCCATATCACCTTCTGTTCTTACCTTCTCTCGATCTATCTAGTCCTCATATCTGCAGCCCAGTTCTTAGATCCCTCTGCTACACTGCTCCCAGAGTGATATTCTAGAATGTCTAGCCAACCATGGCAGCTCTCTGCATAACAGGCTTCTGAGCTCCCTGTAGCCTACAGAATAAAGTCCAAACTCAGTTACAAAATGCTCTTGGAGAATGACCTTCATCTATTTTTATAATCCTACTGATAATTCCCTGTTTCTTGCTATGTCAATCAAGGTTCAGACAGGAGGCCGAAACTACACCGGGTTTTGAATAGAGATCCATTAATGTAAAGAACTGTTAACTGGGTCTAAGCTGGTTAACTAGGTGACCTGAAAGGGTGAAAAGAGAACTTTAAGACATCACCTCTCCAGCTGCAGGAAGCAGCTCCCACCACTTGGGCTACGGGGATGCAGGGAAGGGGTTGGTGGTCATTAAACTTAGAAACACAAAAGAGGGACCCGTGTTGCTCAGACCTAAACTCCAAGGAGGGAGCTCTGCTCAGCTGGTGCCAGCATCTCAGACCTTACAGGGTGGCCCTGTGGAGGGTCCTGCTGGTCCCGCCCCCTGAGAGGAGGGTTTGGTGGGACTATCCCGCAGGCCTGGGGGACACTGAGGAGAGCTGCTGCTACAGGAAGGAGAGGCAGCTGCTAGGGTGAAGAAGTGTTGTTGGGATGACGTCCACAGGAAACTTTCTCCTCCTCCAGCTTTGTCGTCTCCCTCTGGCACTCCCTGTTGCAGAAACAAACACTGAAACAGCTGGCAGAGCAGAAATGTGGTTTTGCGCATCACGATACAGACTAGAGAAGCCTGGGTTTGGAGCTGAGAGACGTCTGTCTTAATGACCCGTGCGCTTGCCTTGTTACTGTCGCTTCTCCTTGCTTTGCTCCTACCTGTTTCAGGACATTTGCATGTGCTGTTTCCTCTTCTTGAAATGCAGTTCCCTCTTCTCTTTGCCCACTTAATACCTACTTTTCCCACTTCCTCAAGGAGGCAGCTTTTGAGTCCTCTGGTGAGGTCAAATCCCTCTGTAATAGGCTGTTAGCTTCTTTGTAACGGTGTCACAATTACAAGTTTACATTTTGTGTAATTTTTGGATTAACACCCACTACAATGTAGGGATATTAAACAATTTTTTAATGATTATTTATTTTTGAGAGAGACAGAGTACCAGTGGGGGAAGAAGAGAGAGAGGGAGACACAGGATCTGAAGCAGTCTCCAGGCCCTGAGCTATCAGCACAGAGCCCAACACAGGGCTCGAACCCATGGACCATGAGATCATGACCTGAGCCAAAGTTGGACACTTAAACGACTGAGCCACCCAGGTGCCCCAACACTGTAAGGACATTAATCTATGGGTAGGAACCATCCCCGTCTCTATTTTCATTTGGTTTTCTTACATTTGTGCCCCTAATTTCTAACAATGTACCTGGCCCATAGTAAGGGCTCAATAAATACTTGTTGAATGGAGTGAGAAGTGCAGTTTTAACAGCCATGGAGAAGTCAATACCATGCCTCAACAGGGTTTGGTTTTGTTTCTGAATTAGCTGCTTCCAATAGCATCTCTGTTCTGGGTGGACCCAATACGTCTTCCTCCTGCTTCCGGTCCTCAGTAGCTTGACTCCCATCCCGATACAACTGCTACTTGCATTGTCATTCTGAGATGCTCTATGTGTACACGCAAGCAAAATATATTATTATACGTACTCATAGATAGAGGTGCTTCATTCTCTTGAACAACTGTTTTTCACTGTAGGAAAGTACCCCAGTTCAGTTAACCAGTCCTTTCCTCAAAGACATTTAGTTTGTTTCCCATCGTTTGATTCTACAAATAATGCTGCAGTGAATAACCTTGTGTGTGACATTGTGTGCAAATACACGGTTATATTGCAATATCTCCTGAAATACCATCTCTTACTTTGGTCCCAGAGAAGGAGATTATGCAGATCTGGCAGCAAGGACCTGGCTTGGATGCTCAGAAAATATCTCTAAAGGTGGGGGTTTCTAGGTCAGACCTCCACTTTTTGGAACCTAGTATTTACCTAGTCCTAGCGTGCAGCTAGAGTTTGAGGGCCACTTGGAAACCAAATTGTACCAGTCATGCTCAGAAGACACTGATTCATTAAATACAGTGTTTCAGATTTTTTTTTTCTGCATCCTTTCTCCTTTCATTTCCTTGTCTTTTCATAATTTGACAGATTTGTCATGGCTTGTTTGGTGTCATCTACACTAGACCAGAAACTAGGGCTAGTCTAGTGGCCAGCAGTGAACAGGACACATGAGGGCCTTGTTCTTATGGGACTAGTTTTATCCTTTTTACCTTTACCAGGTTTCTTTGTGTGTAAGGATGAAATGAAATAGTGAAAGCAAAGTAATTAGTCAGCAATTTAAAATGTTCACTTATATGAATATATATATATATATATACATATATGACACATACTTAGGTATATAAACGCCCAGTTGGAAGATTCATAATCATCTTGCCATGACTACTTTTTTTTTCCTCCCCACTTTCCCTCTACTTTCTCCTGAGGAGCTCACACCTTAACCTCCAAGTGTTTTGGGGACTTGGGTTTTCAACGCAAGGCGAGCGGGATGCGCCGCCAGTAGGGGGCAAGACTCACCCAGGCGTGCCTATTACCTAAGCAACGGAGTCAAACAGCATTCAGAATGACTTTACAAAAGGGTTACCATGAAGTTAATTTGTTTATTCTGTCAGGTCATTTAATAAGAACAATAATAATAGTAGTAGTGGTAAGAATAAGGGGAAGGAGAAGAAAATAAGGAAGCGAGAGGTGGTGGGGACAAACCTTTTCTGCAGCAATCATTAATCAAGAGCAATGGTTCAGAAAAAAGAAATGGGGCTGACTCTGCTCACACTCCTTAGGGTATGATAATGACAGTGGACCAGCCGAAGGTCTCCGAGTTATACTGCGGTTTCATATTGAATAAAGTGCTTTGAGCGAGCCTAACAAGCAAAGAATAAGCGAATATTTTTTTTCTCGGATTGACTGGGTAATGAAGAGCTTTCCAAAGTGATAGAGACGCCACTAGGTAACTTCCTGGGCCGAAGCCACACACCAAAAGGTTTTGAAAATAGCTTCGGGCCCCTCCTAGCCCGACTTTTGAAAGCAGGTGTGGGACGCATGCGCCCGGCCCACCGGCTGACCTCCTCGTGGCAAAACCAGAGTGCGGACCTTCCTCCCGACGGCCCGCGGGGCAGAAAGGGAGGGGGAACGGAATTCTCGCGAGGTGTTTGAGCGCCGGCGGAAGCAGTAGACACGTGACTCTTCCAAGAGGCCTTCGCCTTCCCCCCTCCCCCTTCTCGGAAACCCGGCCCCCTCACCCCTCGCCCACCCCGGAGACGCGGTAAAGGACCGTTTGGGTTCCGGAATTCTCTTGGATCCAACCACTGGTACCGGGTCGGCTGGGGCCGGCGGAGTCCGTGCTTGGCAGCGAAGGCAGGGGGCGGTCAAGATGGGGGGGGGAAATCATCTTCCTTCACCTAGGAGGGAGGCGGGGCGGAGGGGGGCGCTGGGGAGCGGGTGGGGGGGGGGGGGGGGAAGGGAGGAAGTCACGTGGGGCGCGCGGCGCGCGCTGCGTGCGCGCGGCGCCTCGTCCGTCGCCCCACCCCCTCCCCTCCGGCGGGGCGGGGGGGCCGGGGGGAGGGGCGTCAAGATGGCGGCGGGGAGGTAGGCAGAGCCGGACGCCGCTGCTGCCGCCGCCACCGCCGCCTCCGCTCCAGTCGCCTCTAGTTCTTCAAGCTCTCGCCACCCGGGAGAAGCTGTTCCGGCGTCGGATCCCGCGGGGAAAGTAAGTCCTTTCCTTAGCTCTCTTCTGCTTCCACACTCCCCCTCCCGGACAGCCAGCCTCCCACTCCCACCCTCCTCAGGGGGCCGTGTGGGGCCGGGCTGGGGGGGGGGGGCAGCCACCTCACCCCGGCTTGGGGCCTCCCTCGCCCCTCTTCGCCCCCTCAGCTGCACGCCCCAGGGTTCTCGGGGCCACGGTCCCAGCAGCAGCCCCGCCGCACTCGCTTCCTCCGCCCGTCAGCGCCGGGCCCTGCGGTCGCTGCGCGTGGGGCTCTCGGGCCCCGGGGGCCCCGCTGTCCCGGGCCGGAGGCACCCAGTTTGGGCGGGGAGGCAAGGTCTGCGGACTCCGGCTCCGACTCTACTTGGGTCGCCCCCCTTGCTTTCCCCGCTCCACTCGAGGACTGCGAGGTCCCGGACCCGCAGGAAAGTGAGCTCCGCAATCCTTCAAAAGTCCTCCTGTCGGAGGCTTGCCCCCGGCTTGCGACGAGTGCGGGAGGCGATGGGAGCGCCCCGAATCTGGACCCCACACCCGCAGTTTCCCGATTACCTGGCTCTCAGGGTGTCGAAGCGGTTCGTGGGACACGTGGGGGCCACCTTCAAGCCTCACCGAGCGATCAGGTTAATTTTGTCTCAGGCTCGCTCGCCTCCCAGACCCTAAGCATCTATGCAGAGAAAGGCGGTTGCGGATTTGCTTACCCTGAGAGTGCTTGGCGTAACGAGCATCTAAAGTTCCCCAAACCAGTGCTTGCTGGTGGTTTCCCTGAAGTGGGTTGGGATCGGTTTAACCGCCGAGGAGACTTGGATGTGCCCGAACCCTTGTGATTGTTTCTTTCCTGACCCTGGCGATCCAGCTCCTCCCCTTTCCAGCCCGGCTTTGTGCGGCTGTTTGGTTAATGTTTGCGGACCACTAACTTGATCCTCGCACAGAGAAGCCCTTTTTCTGTGCGGGCTCCGTTTACTGTAGGAAGCTTTTGTTTTGGGGAGTCGCTGGTTGAGAAACGTGGGGAGAGACGGGCCAAGAAAACGAGAGTCCAATAAAGCAACGTTTTTATCCATTGAATTGCGCAGCCAATTGTAACCGCACCCGGAAGTTTGTACTAAACACGTGTTGCTGAGGGAAGGTTAAAAGCTGGGTCCCCTTTGACCTTTGAGAGTTGATCATTAGCGGTTTATGTTGGGTTAAATGGTTGTTTGTTTGTATTTTTTTTTTTTTTTTCTAGACAGCCATGATTAGGGACGAAGTAGGGCTTGTACGGAGTCGGCCAGGAGGGTCTAGAAAGCTGTCAAATCCGGAGTTGCCCTGGAGCAGGTAGACTCGGAGACACGAGCCAGCTAACAGTGCGAAGGGGTTCCTTTCCCCCAGTATTTTTACGGCAATCAAGTGATTTTTTTTCCCTAAGCTGCGGGGAAAGCCAGGATCATTGCCCCAAAGACAGTTTGTATGGAATCTCTAGGACAAAATGCAGAATTTGGCACGGGTGCCTTGCATCGGACAGTGATTTTGAGAGCAAGGGAACGTTTCATTTTTGTGTTTCAAGAAGCTGCTTCCAGAATTTCCTTTATCTGGAAAAACATCTATATTCTTTTGGCTTCTGCTCTTTTGTCCCCCAGGCTAACTTAATTACACACAGTTGTCTATAGAATTTTAAGTGAATTTTACTCTAGCTCATGTAAGTATTAGAAGGGGAGGCTTAGTTGGTGGCTGACAGTCCCGTTCATTCATTCATTCGTTGGATGCTGTTAAGTGTCTGGCAGTTTTACTTAAGGGCTTTGCTGAAATCACGTACTGCTTAAAAACGGACAGTGTGGAGATTCTTTCATGCTTTTTAAAATGATTCATCTCAAAGACTCCGGCTGCAGATATATTTCTGCGTTTCTTAGTTTCTAAATTGAGCTTTGATTTGAGACTTGCCTCCTGTGAAGGTCCTGAACGCTCGGATCTGAGATCTGGTCTTGCAGGTACCCTGACTTCATGAGTCTCTCAGTTCCCGTGCTTTGTCTGCCTAAAATTAGTGTAAAGATACTTTCTGAGAAGAACTGCTTTCACATGAAATAGCTAAGTAGTTACCAAAATGATAGGATCCTAAAGTTTTTGCAGTTGTCTTTTTTTTTTTTTTTTTAATACTGAAGATTGACTTTGATGTCGTTGAACTTATTAGGACAGACTTGGGATACCACTGAAATTTTGTGTAGATGGAAAGATAGGCTCTTGAAGAGCAGGAACTCTGGTTTTATGAGTACAGTACAAAACCCATCAAGTTAACTTGCTTATTTAATTCTTGGGAGGCAGTGTATAGTACAGAGTAGTGATTTTGAAACCTTTTTACTGCATCCCGTGGTATTTTTACGTTGTGTAAACATAATGACATGTTTTACGTTGTGATCTAGTATATACGCACGCACGGAACTGAAAAAGTCATGTCGTGAAATGTTTATCCTCTCTACGCACTCTGCGCTAGTTTTCTGTTCTGTATTGAAATATTTAAGAATGCTGATCATGATACACTGAATTGACTTGACAACTCACTGTGGTGTGACCAGCAGATTGAAAAATATGTTCTAGGGTTAAGAGTACAGTATCTTGGGGGGATGTGGGGTCAGAGCTCCTAGGTTTCTAATTCTGCTCCATGCTTGCTTTGTTCTTACCTTGTTACAGTTCATCTCTCTAAGGCTCAGTTTTTATCCGTGACAAAGGGATAACAGGTAATATTTATTCATGGGTTATCTGGAGGATTAAAAGAGAAAAAAAATCAACACTGTAGTAAATCTCAAGGTGTCTAACCATCTGGATTTGATGGTGGTAATCAAGAAAGTTGTCCCACCCCCTCCATTCTTTCATGTGTTTTTTTGTAAAGCATATTTGAAATTTTGTTATCTGCACATTCCTTTGTGAATCCATTCTTCCTATAAGTTTTGTAGTGAGAGCAGGAAGAGGCAAACTTCAGTGAGCAATTGCTCCCTTGAAAAATAGCTATTAAAAAATACAAATTATATTCCTCAAGGTAATGAAAATCCTTGTTAATGAATTTTTTATATTATCTTTTGTATCTCGTGATGTTCTTTTTTTTGTTGTTGTTTCATTTATTTATTTTGAGAGAGGAAGAGAGAGCGAGAGAGTATGCATGCGTGAAAGGGATAGAGAGAGAGAGGGAGAGAGAATCCCAAGCAAGGCTCCCCACTGTCAGCGCAGAGCCTGATGTGGGGCTTTGAACTCACAAAACGTGAGATCATGACCTGAGCTGAAACCAAGAGTTGGACACTTAACCAACGGAGCCACCCAGGCGCCCCTCTCCTGATGTTCTTAATTAAGGAATTGCATTCAGTAGACACTGAATAAATACCTTGTTCATAGATTATATTAGCTAAATTCTGAGTGGATCATTATCCTTCAACTTCTTAAACTAAATGTCATTCGTTACGTGTGGGCTTTGTAAAAGCAAAGTTGAAGCGGAGTTAAAAGGCAGACATACTTAGCGTTGTTAAGGAGAAAAAGTCCTGTTTGTTATTAGTTCAGGCAAAGAAAGATACTTGCTTTACATAAAGAGGTCTACCAGTCTCCTCTAGGCAACCTAACTGATTAGCTGGACAAATTGAATATGTGACACTTATAGGTAAAAAGGAACTCGTGTTTTATAGAACTAATGTGGAAGTTATTGAATAGATTGCCCACAAGTAAAGTTGTATTTTAGGGAATAAAGCGTTGGATCAGTGATGTGGAAGAAAACCTGTATTTTTGACGTGATACTAATATTTATCCAAATGATATTTAATAGCTAGTAATGTAACATTTATGCAACAGCAATCCTGTAAAATAGGTTCTCTTTTTATTCCCATTTGAGGAAACAAGTTATTACTTGATCACATAAGTTATTATCTGACCGTATTATACTACTAGTGGATGATGTAGCCAGGATTTGAACCCAGATATTGTTTGACCCCATTGTCTGCACACTTGCCACTGCTACAGATAGACCCCTTGTATCTGCCCAGAGCTATAAAGATCTGCTTTAGGTCTCAACAAGAGCAATCTTGTCCTGGTTGATAGGTTTCAGTGTTGGTATTCTCGGTGGGAACTGTACCCTTGCATTCTTCTGATTGGCTGTTGTTTCTCAGGATTCTCTTCCTGCCAAGGATGGCTCTTCATTTCTACTACTGTGTCCTTGTTTCTTATTTATCGTAGATGCTTTCATAGGTGTACTATTTTGAAATAGGTGGTATTTTTGAATGTGTTTATTTATGATAGAAATGGAACCTTTTGTTCATTGTTTCAGATAGAGTCACTCTGAGGTTAGCAATTTTGGGGTTTGTTAAAACATTGCTACATGTTAAACTTCACCTAAGGTCTACGAAATCCTTTGTTAGATACACTGTAACACAGTTCTCTTATATCTACCTAACAGTATTTGCATTTATATTGTATTTAAAGGGTTCAAAGTAAAATTGTTGTTTTTCCTCTCAATAAATCTTAATTGTAAGGTGAGGAGAAGATTGAATAATATAACCTTTTTAAGAGCTCTTTTCACCTGAACACTGAAATTCTGTGAGTCTGTAATAGTTTCAGAATAGGAAAAGTAAATATTAAGAGTATTGCCTAATGGCATTAGAGAATGGCATTAGATGTTCCTCCATATCCCTTTCCCCCTTTTTCACTCCAAAAAAGTGCAAGTAAAGAATTTGTGCCCAGTTGACTAAGAAAGGATCCCTAGGGGCGCCTGGGTGGCTCAGTCAGTTGGGTGTCCTACTTGGGCTCAGGTCATGATCTCATGGCTTGTGGGTTCGAGCCCCGCATCAGGCTCTGTGCTGACAGCTCAGAGCCTGGAGCCTACTTCGGATTCTGTGTCTTCGGATTCTGAGTGCCCCTTCCCCATCATGCTCTGTCTCTCTTTCAAAAATAAACATTAAAAAAAAAAAAAAAAAAAAGATCCCTAGATTTTGTGTATAAGATGTATATAAACCTAAAATCTCCTTCATTAACAGCTTGTAAAAGTCATTGTCATTACTAAGTCACTACTGAGGTTAGAGGTCTCGAATTGTTATTCCTGTGAATGAATTTTCAGTAGGTCATTGAGTGTTATTTATAATTGTGCTGTTATTTCTTGTAAAAATACCAAGTTTTTCCCAAATTTTTCCCTTCCCTGATAATATTTTTGTACTTTCAATTCTCACTGTTCAGAAAATATGTTTCAAAAACCTCTCATGAATTTAGTAATGCTTTTCAATGATTTTTTTTCATTAATGATGTTTTTACACTTTTTAGTATAATTAGTTAGGGCTTGGTGTGCCTCTAGTGGATTAATGGATCCCTTGGCCTCCCAAGCGTTCTTTGGTCTGTAGTTTAGGTGTCACTGGTTCAAAACAATGTATTTTTATTTCAAACGTGAGTAAATCGTTATTTCTAATATTGACTTTAAAAAGATGACATTTTGATAGTTTCTGGAGTGTTATCAATCAATCTAGGTCAGGATTAGTCATAGCAAGCAGATCAGGACCACCACACATTCACCCAGGTCACTGGATTGAAAATGTTTTTATTTATTTTTTATTTTTAAATGTTTATTTACTTCGAGTGAGCAGGGTAGGTACAGAGTGAAGGAGAGAGAATCTCAAGTAGGTTCTGTGTCGTCAGCATAGAGCTGGATGTGGGGCTTGAACCCACAAACCGTGAGATCATGACCTCAGTCGAAACCAAGAGTCAGATACTTAACTGGCTGAGCCACACGAGCGCCCCTGAAAATGTTTCTAAAGCATTGGCTTAGCTCTCAGTACATGTTTGTACTACATTACTAGGATTAGTTTGTAAAATATGGTCAGCTATTTATTTTACATCTTCATTGGGACATTTCTCCTATTTGTCTCCTCTGTTCATTCCCTTCATACCGTTTCCATCTTGCTGTGCAATAATCTGTCTTCCTTCTGATTTTAATCTCAAACTGGCATTTATTCCAAAGTTAAGTATTGAAACTTCTTAGGTTGGCAACATTGACTTCTTGATCTATTCATTGGAAATTTCGAGAATGCATGGGCTTTGGGAGTTTGAACAATCTAGATCTGGGTAGGTGTAGGTAATATAAGCTTTCCGCGCCTCAGTTTCATCTCTGGAATTATAATACCTACCTTTTTCGGGGTTGTTGTGGGCTCATAGTGTACATGAAGAGCCTAACACTGTGAGCTTTGTAAAAGATACTTAGTTGTCAATTTCCTTTCTGTCCTTCTTCCTGCTCAAAATGTATTCCAAAGACTTCTTTTCCTTTTTCTGAAAAATTTTGGGGGAATCTCATTCGGCTTATCTCTTCTTCCTTGGGGCTGTTTAAGACCCTCTTTAAACAGTCTGCCCTTAGTTTCATTTCTGGGTATCTGTGGTTTCTATCTTAAACTCATTCATGTTTCTGTTAGAACTTCTTTCTAATTGATACTTAGGCTCCTGTGACATAGGCCTACCTAGTAGAGGATTTCTCTGTTAAGTATCTTGCTTTCATTTGAAACAGTATTTCTGCACATTGGAAGTCATGGTCATGGTGACTAACACCTTTCTTTTAGTAGGACATAATGAAAACACTGGCATTTAATTCTGTCACACAGCCTGAGAACAAATGAACTAGCTGAAAATTAGTATATTTATGTAACATGAAATTAGTGTTTTGAGAAAAACAAGTACAGTCATTTTTTTTCCCCGTGTTTATGTATGTAAATTGGTTATTTCAGATAATGACAAAAGTTAAAAATTGAGAAAGTTGTTTTTTTCCCTCTACAAAATGGATAAAAATCTGTTTTGGTGCTAAATTACTTTGATACATTGGATCAAAGTACATTGGTTCCTGGGGCGCCTGGGTGGCTCAGTCGGTTAAGCGGCCGACTTCGGCTCAGGTCATGATCTCGCAGTCCGTGAGTTCGAGCCCCGCGTCGGGCTCTGTGCTGACTGCTCAGAGCCTGGAGCCTGTTTCGGATTCTGTGTCTCCTTCTCTCTCTGACCCTCCCCCGTTCATGCTCGCTCTCTCTCTGTCTCAAAAATAAATAAACGTTAAAAAAAATTAAAAAAAAAAAAGTACATTGGTTCCTTAGAGTACAGTTGGAAAACCCAAACCTGAGATGTATTTGCTTGCTTCATTTTCCCCTACTAAACCATATAACTCCTTTTTGGGTCTCCTGGGCTCAATGCTTATTTTTTCACTTTGTGTTGGCTTATCTCTAATCGTCCATCAATTCATGCTTTTTGTGTATTTCATATTTTCTTTGATCTTAAGAGCTTCTGTATAAACTTAGCCTTATGGATTGTCCTTCCTAAATATCTTGGAATCCATCCCCCCTTCTTTCCACACTGTTATTATAGCACATCATCTCTCTCTTGGTGTGTGTAGCGGTTTCCTAAAATGTGTCTCTGCTTCTGGTCTTATTCTACCCATTCTCAGTTTGCTTCCATACTTCTGTGGAGTAACCTGTCACAAATCTGACTGTGTTCTGCAGTCTTCTATCTGATAACTCTTCAGTGACCCCCACCACCCACGGGATTAAGTGAACTCTCTAGCATTGTATAGAAGGTTGTGGGTGACATTTTCCTCATCTCTCGTCATCACCTATCTGAGCCTTGGATTTCTGTTCTGAGCTTCCGTACCAATGGTAAATTACTCATAAACGTTGTTCTTAAAGTACTAATGTCTTTCATGCCTCCATAAATTGTAATGCACTGTGCAGAAGATGCTTCCCCACCTGGTGATTTCTTCCTTGAGACTTAGTAGTTCCCGGTCGTCTTTGTCCCCTCTCTCCCCAGGCCAAGTTTAACATTCCTTTTCTGTTCCCACCGCATTTTGTACACAAATACTCTTGCTGTGTTTTACATATTTCTCTGTCCTTTCCATCTTGTGAATTTTTTGGAATCAGAGACTATTTCTCGTTAGTCGTTCTTACTTGATATGTAACAGGTTCTTCATAAATATCAAGTGAATGGATCTAGTAGAAAATGTTCATTTATATTTAGAAGAGAGTTAATTGTCATTTTAAGTTTTTTATGTTAACATTAAATCTTTTGTTCTAAAGATGGTGGAGCCAGGGCAAGATTTACTGCTTGCTGCTTTGAGTGAGAGTGGAATTAGTCCGAATGACCTCTTTGATATTGATGGTGGAGATGCAGGGCTTGCAACTCCAACACCTACTCCTCCAGTTCAGCAGGTAAGAGTTTTCCAAAGCCTCTGTAAAAAGTAGATGGCTTAAATTTCATTTCTACTTACAGAAATAGGTATTAAGATACATTAAAAAAATTTTTTTAATGTTTATTTTTGAGAGAGCGCACGTGTGTAAGTGGGTTAGGGAGGGGCAGAGAGAGAGGGAGACAGAGGATCCTAAGTGGGTTCTGGGAGCCTGATGCAGGGATCAAACCCGCAAACTGAGCCATGAGATCATAACCTGAGCCCAAGTCAGACACTCAACTGACTAAGACACCCAGGCGCCCCAAGACATAATTTTAAATATGCATGTGCATGTTATTTTTATGTTATTAGTCTTCATTCATGAGAGGGACATTTTTGCAGTGAAAAATTAAGACATTTTCTGCTCTGATATACATATATATTTATATAAGAGAGACGTATTATTTAGAGTTCTTGTGGGAGGGTTGTTAATTTCCTTACTAGTTGTCTTTGTACTTCTTGGGGACCTTCTGAGGTTTCACTATATGCTTTCTCTGAAAGTTAAAATAAGATTCTGGTGTTAGCATAATTTTGTGAAGATGTTGTACTTGGAAAGATTATTACTTTATACTTGGTATCATATTTTTTTGAGGGTAAAACTTTTTTGTTTTTGTTGTTTTAATAAAATGAATACATCTTTGGTTCTTAAAACAGTTCACTCCCATCATATTTTATTTGTTTCTCTGATGTTATTTTCTCCCCAGTCAGTGCCACTTAGTGCATTAGAATTGGGTTTGGAGACCGAAGCAGCAGTTCCTGTTAAACCAGAACAAGAGACAGTACCTACTCCAGCACTGTTAAATGTTAGGGTAAGAACGATTTACATTTGACATTGTTACTGAAATGGTTTAGGATCATAGTCAGAAAATAACCTATAATATGAAGTCATTTTTATCTTACTGGTTCTGCTTTTTGCTGCTTTCCAATATGCTACTCTCACATCCTACTTGCTAAAATAATGCTTTCATTCTTCTGGTAGCTATGTTGATCAAAAGACAATTAGGACAAAACAGAAAATTTTTTGAATTTACTCATTGTAAATGATATAAAATTTGTGAACTACACATTAACCCACTGCACTTAATTTTTCCTTGTTTATTTCAGCTTTTGTCCATTATGTGATCATAATTGTGCTTTAAATACAGAGTTTACCTTAAACGTAGCATTTATGAACTTAAGCCTAGTGGTGTAAAAATTTGATAATTATGATAAATTATTGTCGAGGGTTTTATTTGAAAGTGGTAAGTGTTGGGACGCCTGGTTGGCTCAGTTGGAAAAGCATGTGAGGGTTGTGAGTTTGATCCCCATATTGTGTGTAGAGATTACTTAAATCTTTAAAAGAGTTCCCTGCTTTAAAAAAGGGGGGATAAGTGGCAGCCTACAAAATTCTTATTATAGGAGTCATGGAAAAATACCAAATACTTTGAAGAGGGAAGGAAGTAGAAATAGACTGAAATTTATAAAAATACTCAGTTGTACTTCAGTCGTTTAAGATCACAGATATTTTATCATTCTCAAATCTTTGACTTTTTTTTCCTGCATTTTTGTCCAGCTTCTAATGTTCCCTCCCCACCCCCCAACTATAAAAAATAAAATGCTATATGGTTTTTCTTAGGCTCAGAGGTGGTACCTGTATTATCACCAATGTTTGATATTGATGATATTGGTGGATTCCCTTGATCATTCATGCAAGATAGGTATTTAAAATGTTGCTTGGGGTTGCCTGGCTGGCTCAGTCAATAGAGCATGGGACTCTTGATCTCGGGGTCATGAGATCAAGTCACACATTGGGTGCAGAGATTACTTAAAAGTAAAATCTTCAAAAAAAAAAATGCTGCTTGGTAGTTTTCTCTTTTAAGTTCTAAATGTTGGTATAGTCTGTATGATAGCAAAGAAAACATTGTATAAGAATCACAGAATGTTAGAAATGGAAAATGGACTTCAGAGAGCCTGGGCCTCCAGGGGTGAAGTGATTTGCTTAAGGTTATTGACCTAGTTGAGGCAGTGCTGGGATTAGAAATACTTTCTCTTCCTAGCCCTTGTATTATATAGGGTTGCAATACATCACAGCTTGCTTGGGATAGTCCTATTTTATGCTTGCTGCCCCTGACAGTTATAGAAAATGTCACACTACTACTATACCTTTTTTTTCCCCCCTCAAAATGGTGTGTTTTAACTTGGTAGTTTATAGTTAGGCATATTTAATTAAAAATACAGCACCAATAGTTTGGTAAGAAAGTCAGTTTTAAATTTTATTTTTTTATTATTAACTTTTAAATGTTTATTTATTTTGAGAGAGGGAGAGAGCCCATACATGTGCACGCATGGGAGCAGGGAAGGGACACAGCGAGAATCCCAAGCACGTTCACAGAGCCCAGTGCGCGGCTTGAATCCACAAACCATGAGATCACGACCTGAACCAAACCAAGTGTTGGATGCTTAACTGAGTGAGCCACTCAGGTGCCCCCCCCATTTTTTTTTTTTTTTTTTTTTTTTTTTTTTTTAATTTTAGAGAGGGAGTGAGCAAGGGGAGGGGGCAGAGGGAGAAAGAATCTCAAGCAGGTTCCATGCAGACATCAGGCTCGATCCCATGACTCTGGGATCATGACCTGAGCTGAAATCAAGAGTCAGACACTCAACTGACTGAGCCTCTAGTTTTAGATTTTTAAATGGCCTTCCATGTGTGTGGATCTAGGCTGTTAGAGAGTAAAGTACTTCTCAGTGGTCTGATGTGTTATGGTTTTCTTTTATAGCAGCAGCCTCCATCTACTACAACATTTGTGCTGAATCAAATAAATCAGCTTCCGACCTTGGGATCTACAATTGTGATGACTAAAACACCACCTGTAACAACGAATAGGCAGACCATCACATTAACAAAGTTTATCCAGACTACTGCAAACACACGCCCTTCAGTCTCAGCACCAGCAGTACGAAATGCCATGACCTCTGCACCCTCAAAAGACCAGGTTCAGCTGAAGGATCTACTAAAAAATAATAGTCTGAACGAACTCATGAAACTGAAGCCACCAGCTAATATTGCTCAGCCAGTTGCAACAGCAGCTAGTAAGTCTTTCTGTTTTCTATGGTGTCACCTGTCTCCCTGAGGTAAGATAGGTCAGTGTGTTTTTAAGGGTTTGCTTGGGTCTTAAAAGAACTGGGCAGGAAGGAGATGTCTGCATGACTCTGTACAATTACAGTATTTATACAGTACAAAGGAGGAAGAAATTTAGAAGCCTTAGCATTTACCTTGAAGTAAAATATGAAATTTCCAGGTGGCTACAATCATTAACACCATGAGATACTGGTTTTATATACTGGGAATAACTGGTTAACACTTTCTTGGTCCTTTAAATCTGTGCTTCTCAAACTTTATGTGATCTTGTTCACAGCCAGAATCAGATTCAGTAGGTCTGGGTGGGGCCCAAGATTCTGCATTTTTCTAATAAGCTTTTTAGAGGTGTTATTGCTGGTGGTCCTTGGACCATGTGTGAGGTAACTGGCTTTAAACTGATACTTTACTGCTTTACTGTGACTTTTACAGCTTTTTGATTTTGCCTGTCACTGGCTTCATTGCTTGTGGATAGTCGTGTATTTAGTAAATTCCCTTTTAAAATACATATGTTTTCATTATAAAATAATTTACTGCATTTTTTTTGAAGAATGAGCACCCATATAATAACTTTCTAAAAAAACAGCTTTATTGAAATATAATGTGCATACGATAAATTTTACCTTTTTAAAGTATACGGTTGAGTAGATTATAGTATATTCACAGTTGTTAAACCATCACCACTAGCTAATCCAGAATATCTTAAGGATAAGGTTTAACGGGAAAAAGTTCCACAGTGGTTTGATTACATTTTTAAAGAGTTCATTTATGCATAAAGAATATAGATTTTGTAGTTTTTCTTTGGAGTTTGTTGTTGCTCATTTATTCAACGAATATTTATTGAGTGCCTTCTATATGCCAAGTACTGTTCTGGGGTTTTGAGGCTATGGCTGGGAGAAAAACTGTTGGAATCTCTGCTCTCATGGAGCTTGCATCCTAGTGGAGAGATGCAGACAATAAACAAAATAAGTTATACAGTACGTCTGATACGGACAAGCTCTGTGGAAAGAAATAGAAAATGGGGTACAGGGCAGGAAGAGGTTACAGTTTTAAGTGGAACATTCAGAGGAAGCTTCGTGTTTAGTGTATTAAGGTAATTTTTAAGGGTAAAATAGAATTAATTGGTGTTTTTAAAAATTTTAGCAATGTCATATTTTAGTAGTATAGTTTTAGAAACTGAAAAATGTGAACTCTTAAGAGGGATATTCTTTCCTTCCCTCTACATTCTGCTGAAATATATTTGAGTGCCTTTTTTTTTATTATTATTTAAAAAAAATTTTTTTTTTTTTTAACGTTTATTTATTTTTGAGACAGAGAGAGACAGAGCATGAACGGGGGAGGGTCAGAGAGAGGGAGACACAGAATCTGAAACAGGCTCCAGGCTCTGAGCTGTCAGCACAGAGCCCGACACGGGGCTCGAACTCACGAACTGCAAGATCATGACCTGAGCTGAAGTCGGCCGCTTAACCGACTGAGCCACCCAGGCGCCCCTATTTGAGTGCCTTTTATGTAACAGTACCATGGCAGGCACTGTTGGAAATGGTAACTGACCTCAGTCATAGTCTGAGCTGACCACTATTGTATAGTTTTTAGCATAGGAATTGGTGCCTTTTTTTAAAGTAGATTTCCTTGGGATTATTGTATGTTTGGATTAAGGAGGTAGAATGGAGGTTCCTGATGATTTATACTGGCACATAAATAGCATCTTATTAGGGTTTTGGAATGAGGTGATAGGTATTGTACAGTTCCTTTTTCCAAAGGAAAAAGGTATTTGTATTTCTAATTGTGGGAACTAAATAAGTTCTAATACCTGATATAGACCAATATATAATTTAGGGACAGAATTGACTGCTTGGAAGTTGTGCTTATGTTTATAAAGAAGAAGGCTGGGGCGTTCGAAAGCAGTGGTCAAAAAGTGTTTGTAGCGCGATGTAGAACTAACTTTGTCTCCAGTGAGAGATGCAATTAAAAATATCAAATTATTTAATCTTTTCTTTGAGTCCATACCATTGTGGCTTTATGGTTATAGTTTACTCAAGGTCATTGTCCTGAACTAACTGCAGCCTGGCAGCTGGATGCCAACTGAAAAATAATTTTAACTGCCTTAGGACAGATTTTTATTTTCTGCCATGGAGAGCAGGACCGTGGCCCTGACCTGGCTGGGGTTCAGGGCAGCATCTGGGATGGCTCTTGGGAGACTTAGGGGTGGGGTGGGGTGATCAGTTTTGGAAGCAACTTTCATTAAAAGTTTTTGGGTTTGAGGAAATACTGCTGCTTTTTTGAGTGGCTTTCTGAGCATTCTACCCCTCAGAGCACGTGTCCTCATAATGTAAAGAAGACTGTGTTATTGTGAGGGAAGTTCAGAAAGCAAAACAAAACAGGATAGGTTTGGAGCTGATCCAGTAATACTTAGTAAGTACAGTAACATCTACCACATCCAGTGGAGTAATTTTAAAAAGACAAAAGAGTACCAATCAAGGCCATCTTTGTGTGGAAGCCTGAGAAACCGTCAGACTAGACCAGGGCTGAAAAAGAAACATGTAAGTGAATGCCGAAGATAAGCATACTTTTGTGTTGTAGCAGAGGATCATCTTTTTACTAAAGGGGAAGAACAATAAAAGTATGAAACTGCAAAGAGCAAGATTTTGCATGTTCCTCCCTCACTTAGCTATGGGTGTTGCGCCTTTTGGAGCCATGAGCTGTTTGGGTCTCTGGGTTCTGAGTCCGCTTCTGTAACTCTGAACTGTTCACTGGCTCTCCCACAGTTAACGTTAAACAGATAAATCCGTTATCTCTGTTCTGACCTCCTTATTTTGTTAACACTTTGTTATTTTGGAGTCCCAAGTGACAGGCCTCCAAACACTCCCTATCTTTTGGTAGAATAGATCCGATCCGGTCAGTCCTCCTGCTGGGATTGTCACACTGTGGTCTCAAGGATCCCAGGTACCTGAAGCGAGCACTTCAGGGATGTAGGCTGGTTACGGGGCTCTAGACTCCTCAGTCAAGAAGTTCTCCTTGGCCTAGTACTCGAGTTGAAGGATTCAGTTCTCTTGCTGTGTGTAAAAAGAGTTTGCAAACCACTGGTATAGAAGAAGAAAAAATTCATTGTTCGGATCTTTGAGGAGAGGAGGAACGTAGAATTTCCAAATTTTTTTCTTTTTTCCTTCCAAGAAAGAATTATTTTGCCTTGAAAGCAAGTATCATCAACTCAGGTGAGATTGATTCTGTCTTGGTGATAATACCAAGTTTTGTGGGGTTTTTTGATGAACCAAGTGAAGTGTCCCAAAGTAATGCTAGCTCTTGGTGTTTGTGTTGAAAGAAACTATCAGATATTCTGATTAAGGTGTCTTTTTGATAGTTTTCACGTTTCCTGTACACGCATATCCGTTTAAGGTAACTTGTTTTCTAAGGTTAATTCTTACCTCCACGATAACACATTGCCTTGCGTGTTTTTATCCTTATGCTTAATTTAAGGTAGTGATAAGCAGATCGGTATTTTTTCATTTGTGAAGTGGGTAAACTACTGAGTTTTTAAAAAACTGTTGGAAAAGAAATTCAGAAATCGTTCTAAAATGTAATGACTCTCCCCCTCAGCTGATGTAAGCAATGGTACAGTAAAGAAGGAGTCTTCGAATAAAGAAGTAGCGAGAATATGGATAAACGACATGAAAATGAGGAGTTTTTCCCCAACCATGGTGAGTTTTAAAAGCTGTATCTGTATTGTGTTATGGAAGTACACTTGGCTAAAAGTACTCTAAAACAACCCTCAGAAAACTTTTTTGGGGTGAAGGGGGGCTACTCAACTGCATAAACTAATGAGTAAGCATTAAATCTCACTGCAGTAAACTAACCTACTGAACAAGGTGATAATAACTTGCATATTTGATAGGGTGTAGTATTACACGCGGTCCTCACATCCTTTTTTTGTGGATCTCATCTGGTAGACAAAGACAATGTGAGTTAACCAAAAGTGTTAGATAATGGTCCATTTTAGGATTGAACTTGCATGTATGGCTAGTTCTGAGCTGTTAGATCATATAATGTTCTAGTTACAAGTAATCTTTTTCCTTGTAGTTTGGAAATGTTGTATGTTTTGGGTTAACTAATTCTGTACATTTATTTCATTGCTGTGTCTAACACTGCATGTGTGTGGTGGGTTTGTTCAAGAGGTATGCTACGTGGTTCCCCCTTCCATAATCACACAGTTTGACAAGCACATGGTGTAAGTGGTAATAGAAGGTACAGCAAAAAGTACATTGGGACAGTCACAATTAGGGTTATGACTTTGGAGGAAGAGGAGGTCTCCCTGGACTCAAATGGCCTGCGACGATTTCATTTTGTGGCAGAGATATAATGGAGATTGGGTGTTGAGTTTGGAGAGACTGTAGGAGGGCATTTTAGGAAGGGAGCTAATGCATTGGCACAGAGGCGGTGGCTATATGTTTAGGTGACCGTAAGCCATGAGGAAGTTCGAATAGTTGGATTTGGCACTTTGGAGGGTTCTGAGTTGAGTTTGAAAGATTTGGACTTGGTGCAGCACCAGTCGGGGCCACCGGAAGTGGAGGATCCTGTTAGTGACTCAGGATGGGCTGGTGGGGGGGAGACCCTTTGGCTAAGTACTCCAGAAGGAAGTATTAGAAATTAAACCTGGGGGACTACAAAGAGAATGATTGGAACAAGGTGAGAGGGAAGAACAAAAGGAAAACATGTAACAATACCAGAGGATTGCTAAGACTTGGGGACAGAATAAGGAACTGGAGACACAGCGCAGCCGTCTGTGCCTGAGGTTTTGAACAGGGACTAGGAGAGTGAATGCTGGCCGGACCCAGTTTACTTAATAGTTGTGTGCCAGCAACTTACATGGAAGTTGATTTTTAGAAAATACAATTGCGTTTTTCTTTTTTCTTTTTTTTTTTAATTTTTTTTAAGTTTATTTTTGAGAGAGAGAGAACCAGCCAGGGAGGGGCAGAGAATGGGGGACAGAAGATCCCAAGCGGGCTCTGTTCTGACAGCAGATAGCCCCGTGCATGGCTCGAACTCATGAACCAGGAGATCATGACTGAACCCAAGTCTGACACTTAACCAACTGAGCCACCTACGTACCCTGAGATTGCGTTTTTCTTTAAAAAATGTATGTAGTACTCAGGTTCCCAGTTCAGCTTATGTTTGCCCATAATATGCCAGAAGTTCTTTGTTGTCCTTGCAGTTAAGAAACCTCTAACAGGGAGTGCCTGGGTGGCTTCAGCTCAGGTCATGATCTCTCGATTCGTGAGTTCAAGCCCTGCATGGGGCTCTCTGCACAGAGCACGCTTCAGATACTCTGTCTCCTTCTCTCTCTGCCCCTCCCCCGCTCGTGCTTTTTCTCTCTCTCTCAGAAATAAATATTAAAAAAAAAAGAGGGGCACCTGGGTGGCTCGGTTGGTTTAGCATCCAGCTTTGGCTCAGGTCATGATCCCCCAGTTTGTGGGTTCAAGCCCCACGTCGGGCTCTGTGCTGACAGCGTGGAGCTTGCTTGGAATTTCTCTCTCTCTCTCTCTCTCTCTCTCTCTCTGTCTGCTCCTATCCTACTCATTCTCTCCGTCCCTCCTCTCTCTCTCTCCCTCAAAACCAGTAAACTTTAAAAAAAAAAAAAAGAAACATCTAACGGGCGCCTGACTGGCTCAGTCCGTGGAGCATGTGACTCTTGATCTTGAGGTCTTGAGTTCTGGCCCCACACTGGGCATAGAGCTTACTTTAAAAAAAAAAAAAATCTGTATCTCTGGCAGAGATCACAAACTGGTAGACTGTGGACCAAAGCCAGTTGACAGATGTGTTTTGTTGGGTGGGACTCCACAGTATTTTGAAAAAATTTGAATTTGTTGCTACCACATAAAAATCCTCTGATTTCCAGGTTCTCCTGAAAAACAGGAGTACCTGACGACCATGGGCCCACATTCCCACCTACACAGGCTCCTGGCTGAGTAGGAACGTGGACTTTGTGTGTTGGGTGGGCGTTCTGCAGGTACCACAGTCTCCCCACTCCCCCTCATTTATCTCCTTGACTTGAAGCTTGGGGACAAGCTCAGTTGCCTTTTTATTGGCTTTGAAATTTACCTGTCTGTCCCTGGATTTTGTGACCAGACAGTAGACCAGCTTATCTTCCAGTTAACACTCTTGGTGATTTTTTTTTTTAATTCAGGTAAGGGAAGATAAGATAGAGGGAGAAGGAAGGAGGCTGGTCATTTAGCATAGTATGCATTCTTTTTTTTTTTTCAATGTTTTGTGTTTTATTTATTTTTGAGAGAGAGAGCATGAGTGGGGGAGGAGCTGAGAGAGGAGGACAGGATCTGAAGCGGGCTCTGCACTGACAGCAGAGAGCCCGATATGGGGCTTGAACTCACGAACTGGGAGATCATGACCTGAAGTCGGAAGCCCAACCCACTGAGCTCCCCAGGTCCCCTAGTCTTATTTGATAACGTGAGGAAAGGGCTGAAGGTGGGATGGGGAAGACACAGAATTTAAGTGATTTAAGCAAGGCCACACAAATTAACAGCAGAATGAGGATTTGTATGTGTTTCTTTGCCAACCCCACTTTGTCTCCGGTTTCTGAAATTGAGTTTTATTTTGGCATACTTTCTAAGAACATTCGGAACTTTTTTGGATTTTTTTCCTAAGGATTCCATGGATTGATGTTGATTGGATGTTTATCTACCATCTCCCTCTTCCTTCCCACTTTGTTGAGCATCTGTTTGCCATCATAACTCTAGACAAAATATAAAGAAATCGAAGAGCCTGTCCTTACCTTTCGATGTTTTGTTATCCTTGGCGTTGCCTGTAGGGCCTGACTGGCTTCTCTCTCTCTTTTTTTTTTTCCCCCTCTTTTCTGGATATACTGGATTTCACAGATTTTTCTCTATAGTCTTTCTTGAACAAGCACATTAATAAATATCTTTGGTGTTGGTTTACTTGTAGTGAAAAGAGGCTTGTTCAGGGGCTTTCTATTCCCCTATTTCTCCCTACCGCTCCTCCTTTAAGATTCTGTGAAGAAAAAAAGGAACATGTGATTGGTAACCATTCACACAAGTTGTCTAGGACAGTCTGGCTTTATTCTAGTTTTCCTGGTGTACTTAACTAATAGCTCCCCATTTCATTTTCACGTGTGCCAAGGATTAGAGAGTAAGTGATAAGGCTTTCTTATATGTGATTGTTGTGTTTGTGGAGACACAGATGTCTGAAGTAAACGCTCCGTCCTTCAGAAGAACCTTTAAATCCAGAGTTTTCTGGGGTTTTAGTTTCAGTGTCCGAGGGAGAGAAGACAGGTGACATGAAGGTTCACTAAAACGAGGGTGGGATGTGTGGCTTCAGTGGTTTCTGCCATTGATGTTGTAGGATGAGCTGCTGGGGCTCATCCACCTTCCTTCCTAAGCCTTTTGGTCCTTCTCTTCCTGGAACTGACAAGGACTAAGGTTAGAAAGAGTTCTGGGCATCAGGGAGGGTGGTAGGCAAAGGGGAGAGTAGTTTGAGAGGTAGTGACTGGAAGGAAGGTGGAGCCCTGACGTGACCCAGCGGTGCGTTAGAGCTGAGAGTAGGGCATGGATTATCTTTGCTCATCAGAGAAGCACGGAAGAACCAAAGTATGATCCAGCTTTGAGGGAACATAGAAGAGGAATGTCATGTTTCCAAGACTGAAGATTGCTAGTGTTCCTACAGAGGAGTTTTCCTGTGTGTTGGCTGGACCTCCAGTCTCTGATTATGCTCTATGTTACAGAAGGTCCCTGTTGTGAAAGAGGAAGATGAACCAGAGGAGGAAGATGAAGAAGAAATGGGTCATGCAGAAACCTACGCAGAATATATGCCAATAAAACGTATGTCTTTGGGATTTGTCAAAATGATGAAAGACTTTTGGGTTCCTCTTGAACTTAAGTAACTTTCCCACACATGTTATTACCGATTAGGATCTATCAATATTGGGTACCTTGGAATTTGACAAGTGTGAGCCTTGTAATCTGTTTTAAACTATTACAGGTTTTAAAATATCTAGGTGAAAATTTTACTGGTGTATTTTTTCCTACAGAAAGTTAAAACTGTTTTGGGTTGAAGTCCTTTAAAACTAAGAGGAAAAAAGCTTGGGCTTTATTTTGTTTCAAGTTAATTTTGCTCATGTCAGCAGCAGGTATAAAATCATAGTGAATTATAGAGGCGTAAGTCTGTACCTTAGCTTTATATACTTTATGCAAACAAAAGCATGGGAATCTTAAAAATACAATGTGCTATTTATTTCAATAGTGTACATTAACATTTCTCCCTTTTTGGCATAACAACCATGTTTTATTTTTTTAGTGACCATTGTACTATGTCAAACTGAAAATTAATAGTTTTTAACTTTGGTAGAAAAATGTTCACTTTGGGTGGCTCAGTTGGTTAAGTGCCCGACTCTTGATTTAGGTTCACTCAGGTCACGATCTCATGGTTGTGCATTTGAGCCCAGTGGGGCTTCAGTTCGGCATGGAGCTTGCTTGAGATTCTCCCTCTCCCCACCTCCCTCCTGCCTCGAGCATGTACTCCCTCCCTCTCAAAAAAAAAAAATGTTCACTCTCATTATATGGTGGTGATAAGATGGAAAAAATATACACATGGCTAGAATCTTTTATGTACTCTGAGTTTCTATAAAAAGCCACTAATATTACCACTTGAACTAAAAAATCTGTTTACCAACTGTGTATGGACTTCAAGCTCCCATAATTTTCTGGCCATTTAAAAAGAAGTTATTTATTTTTAATGTTTATTTTTGAGAGAGAGCGTGTATGCATGTGAGTGGGACAGGAGAAGGTGCAGAAAGAGAGAGGAATAGAGAATCCAAAGCGGGCTCCACACTGACAGCAGAGTGCTGGATGTGTGGGGCCTTGAACCCATGAATCATGAGATCGTGACCTGAGCCGACATTGGACGCTCAACCTACTGAGCCACCCAGGTGTCTCTATTTATTTATTTAAGTTTATGTATTTTGAGAGAGCGAGCCAGGGAAGGACAGGGAGAGAGGGAACCCCCAAGCAGGTGCATGGTGTTAGTACAGAACCCGACTCGGGACTTAATGTCATAAACTGTGAGAACTGAAACCTGAGCTGAAACCCAGGAGTCAGACACCTGATTGACTGAGCTACCCAGGTGCCCCTAAAATGAACTTTAGAAGTAAAAGAAAAACAATTTTTTTAATTAAATTTTATTTTTTAATTGAAATCCAAGTTAGTTGAACATACAGTAAAAATAATTGGTTTTTTTAATTTTTTTTTTATTTTTTATTTTTTTAATATATGAAATTTACTGTCAAATTGGTTAAAATAATTGTTTTTTGACGAACTTTAAAGAGCACTTGGCTTGCTCAGCTGGTAGAACATGTAGCTTTTGATTTCAGAGTTGTAAGTTCGAGCCCCACGTTGGATGTGGAAGCTACTTAAAAATAATACATACACATATACTTACATACCTGTATAAATTTTTAAACTACGAACTTCAGGTTGTGGTATCCGAAATGGGTAGTTTCCCCCTCCCACCCATAATAGTTCATAAAAGGATTGAGAGTTTATCCGTGGCCCTTGAAACCAAAGTCAGCAAACTAAATTTGGACTTTTGCTTGTTTTTATAAAGTTTTATTGGAACATAACCATGCGCGTGAGTTTATTTATTTATTGGCTATGGCTGCTTTTACTTTGCTACAATACCGATGTTCAGTAACACCAGATACTCTGCAAAGCTGGAAATATTTATTGTCTGACCATATATAGAAAAGGTTTGCTGATCTCTGTTTAAAGCTATTCACATAGGGGCGCCTGGGTGGCTCAGTCGGTTAAGCGTCCGACTTCAGCTCAGGTCACGATCTCACGGTCCGTGAGTTCGAGCCCCGCGTCGGGCTCTGGGCTGATGGCTCAGAGCCTGGAGCCTGCTTCCGATTCTGTGTCTCCCTCTCTCTCTGCCCCTCCCCCGTTCATGTTCTGTCTCTCTCTGTCTCAAAAATAAAAAAAAAAAATAAAGCTATTCACATAATGCATTTTAGGGAATTAGTTGCTGTTTAATTTTATGGCCAAGATTTCCATCAAAATCCCTTTCAAAATAAAATTACATTCCAAACTTTTGTTTCACTGATGCAAGGGAGTGATTCATTCAAATAAATTCCCAAATCTAGGATTGTGTTTGTTGCTATTGGAGAACCTGATGGTATGAACCAAGTCCATATTTTTCTAGACTTTTTTAATCAGCGGGTCTTTATTTAAAGCATGAGTATTTGATAAATAGGTCCTTTTAGTCAAATTTAAATAGTAATTTACCACCCATCAATGCCTTTATAGAATCCTGAAGTGTATAGTTACTTATTTACTTTTACTTTTTCTATGATAGGAAAAATATGGCAATATCATATAATAAAACTGGAAGTGTTATTACCTAGAAAAATTAAAATGGAGTTTTTTTAATTTTTCGTTCAGTAAAAATTGGCCTACGTCATCCAGATGCTGTAGTGGAAACTAGTTCTTTATCCAGTGTTACTCCTCCTGATGTTTGGTACAAAACATCCATTTCTGAAGAAACCATTGATAATGGCTGGTTATCAGCGTTACAGCTTGAGGCAATTACTTATGCAGCACAGGTAAGCAATAATATTTCGTAGCTACATACAATATTTATCTTTGAATGCTGGTCCATATAATACAGTTGTTTTAATGCAAGTTTAAGTTTTCCTTGCATGAAAAACTTGTGAATGTGATTTTTATAGAAGTTTCACGTGTCTGATAATTAAAGAGGTAGCATGGATTCAGGAGGTGCGCGTTTCTACTAGAAATGACAAATGTTACAGCCTTTTTGGAATGTGTATTAAAATTAAAAATACATATATCTTAAGGCGTCTGGCTGGCTCAGTCATGCAACTTTTGATCTTGGAGTCATGCAACTCTTGATCTCGGGGTCACGAGTTCAAGCCCCACGCTGGGCGCAGAACTTGCTTGAAAAAATAACACATATCCTTTGACCTAACAAGTGTATTATTGGAAGTCTATTCGACAGAACTATTAGATTGAGAACATATATATTAAGGAGATGGATAGATGGGTGGTTGACTTTGTTTTTGTTTTTGGTGGATGACTATTCGTTGCAGCTTTTTTAACTTTGGTGGTAGAATGCTGGAAAAGACTTAAAAGCCCATACCCTTGTGGGTGTTTGAATAAACTGTGGTATTAGTGTATGGGTATGGTACTGTCTTTTAAAACCATGAATTAGAGTTATGCTAGTTGTCTTGAGAGGGCTTCTGTCTTACTCCATTTCTGTAAAATAAGTAATGGCCAAACAGGTAACCATCCCCCATGTTTATGTGTGATTAAAAGTTTGTATTTGACTCTGCAAGCATTGAAACAGGTATGGGAGAAGCTCACCAGTTTGTTGACTTCAGTTACCTGGTGCATGTGAGTGTGGCAAGAAACAATACTTAGTAAATATAAAGAAAGTATTCATACTAAGCCAAAGCGTATGTCATTTGTATACGCATAAATCACGTTAATATTTTCCTGTTTAAAAGACTGATGACTAAGGTATTTGAAGGAGTAGATTAATTATCAACTTTCTCTTTTTTAGCAACATGAAACATTCCTACCTAATGGAGATCGTGCTGGCTTCTTAATAGGTGATGGTGCTGGTGTAGGAAAAGGAAGGACGATAGCAGGAATCATCTATGAAAATTATTTGTTGAGTAGAAAAAGAGCATTATGGTAAGTAAGTGCCAAAGACTGTGTAAGCTTTCTTTTGTGAATAATTACTTACGCATGTGAGATGGGTTTTATTACTGAGTAGGTGTATTTTTTAAGTGTCGAGGCCTGGTTTTATTTATCCTGAGTACTGCTGGATTGATGGAATTTGCATTTAATTTGTGTGTGTGTGTGTGTTTTTCTTTTTTATGTGGCAGGTTCAGTGTTTCAAATGACTTGAAGTATGATGCTGAAAGAGATTTGAGGGATATTGGAGCAAAAAACATTTTGGTTCATTCATTAAATAAGGTATGAAAGTTTTCTATTCAGTTAGTCATTCAGTAAATATTGATTCATCTGTGAGATTGGAATAATAACAGGTTCTACTTTGTAGAGTTACAAAGATCAAGTGAGTTATTTTACAGAAAGCATTAGTTGAGGGCTGGCCATTCTCATTGGGTTGTGGATTACTGTACGTCAGCTACTGTGCCAGGTACGGTTGGGTGGTGACAAACAAAATAGGCCTTGTCTCTGTCGTTACGGAGTTTATTCTCAGTCTTCGGTGTTGGTCTTTGTTTCTGAGGTGACTTTATATGCTGAAGCTCACAACTGTGTGTGGAAGGGTGCACTGTAGTAAAGCCGTGTGGACAGGTAGTGTGCCCATCACAGCACATAGGGAATTGTTGACTTTTGGAGACTGATTTGGAGATTTGTCTGGTAGATTTGTGTATCTGTACCTGCGTTTATGTAAGAACAATACTGTCAAGTGGAAGAAAATGTGGGTAGGTATCTGAAGCAGTTTACTGTGATAAGAATCTTCATGTTCATTTAGCAAACCCTTACTGACCTCCTCCTGTGCACCAACTGCTGGAGTTACCAGGGTGGAATAGACAGACCTGGTTCCTGCAGGTGCCTCCCCGTTAGCCTTTTGAAAATAAGTAAGGACAAGCATTCCCTGTGGCCCTAAGTTGGTTCAGTGTCGCCTTGCTCATCATCGGCTTTTTGGGGTGGGGTATGACTGAGTGGGTTGGTGGTGCCGGTTCTTGAATTGATAACCGACAGCTCAAACTAAAAAACTGACCGGCATAGCTCGTTATATATGACACAGGACTGACAGTGACTTGGCATATAGCAAGTGCACGATAAATATTTGTGAAATGAATATCGTGACTTTTTTCTTAGAGGGGAGCTTGGTTTATAACCTTGCGGCTTTTTGTTTTGTTTTTGAGAGAGGGAGTAGGGGAGGGACAGAGGGAGAGAGGAGAGAATCTTAGGCAGGCTCTACATCCAGCACAGAGCCCCATGCGGGGCTTGATCCCATGGGGGCGAAATCATGACATGAATTGAAATCCAGAGTAGGATGTTTAACTGACTTAGCCACCCAGGAGCCCCTGTAATCTTTTGTTGTTGTTGTTGATAGAAGTTTTTTGAGGAGGGCCTGGGTGGCTCCCTGCTGGGTGTGGAGCCTGCTTAGGGGAGTCTTTTCCTCTCCCTCTGCCCCTCCGCTGCCAGCACTCTCTCAGAAAAAAAAAGGTTTTTGAGACTTTGATGAAAACTGGATCCTTATGTCATGAAGTTATGTGTGTGTGTACGTACATACATACAATGGTACGTGTGTGTGTATACGTACGTAGAAGAAATTTTGTGTATGGTCTTAGGGGTCCTTTGACTTCCCTAAAACCCATGATAGACTCACCAGTTTCCTGCTATAGAAGCTTAGGTAAGATAAATGTTTCAGAGAAAAAAGTATATTTATAACTTCTTTTTTCTTTTTTAGTTTAAATATGGAAAAATTTCTTCCAAACATAACGGGAGCGTGAAAAAGGGTGTTATTTTTGCTACCTATTCTTCCCTTATTGGTGAAAGTCAGTCTGGTGGTAAATACAAAACTAGATTAAAACAACTTCTGCATTGGTGTGGTGATGACTTCGATGGAGTGGTATCCTTTTCAATAAATGTTTTTATGTTTTTTAATGACACAAAAGTGCATGTGAGAGTAAACCTTTGGAAAACTACATCCTGAGGTTAACTGCAATTGCTGGGATGAGAGCTTTTAGGATAGCTCAGCATCCAAGGGGTCAGAAAGTTGATTCTGTTTTGTAGCTGCCATATAGGAGGCCAGTATGTAAGCTCCTGGTTTAGGGAAATGTTAAGAGGTGTGGGACGTGATGAATGCTATATTCCTCTTTTTGGGGATTCACGGTGCATATTGATATAGTAAAGCACCTGAGAGACTAAGGGGAAAAAACTGAACTTAGTGATGTTCAAACCTATTTACCCATGGCAAACCTTTTGCTGTCCTGCATGAGGAATGCCAGTTTTTAAAATGCTCATTAAGTTAGTTACCAATTGTACTTCTACTTAGAGAATTTGCCAAAATTGTGTGGCGGACCTTTCTTGCCAGGGTGGATCCTTTCCTCCATTCTAATCAAGAATTAAATATCAGGTTAAGAGAAATACCCAAATGAGAGGTTGCCTCTGAGACTTGAAAGGGAGGGGTTACGTCAAAGAGAGGCACGTAGAGGGCTTCATTTATGTTTGTGATCTTAAAAAGAATCTGAGGCAAATAAGGTAAAATGTTATAGGTTTTACAAAGCTGTATGATGGGTATGTTGGTATTATTTTAAAAAGTTAATGCTCAGGGGCTTATTATCCGTGGCAACTCTCCCTTCCTGATTATCTTGAACTTGGCCCACTCCTCTACCACAGAAATTTGGGATGTTCCCCAAGACCTTAAGGAAATAAAAGTTAAATCTTCTTTAAAGATTAGAAATACTTGCTACTGTGATGTGTTCCTTAATTCACTCTGTACAGATAGTCTTTGATGAATGCCATAAAGCAAAAAACTTATGTCCTGTTGGTTCTTCGAAGCCAACCAAGACAGGCTTGGCAGTTTTAGAGCTTCAGAACAAATTGCCAAAGGCCAGAGTTGTTTATGCTAGTGCCACTGGTGAGTTGTTATTTTATTTGAAAGATACATGTGTGAGTTATTTATTCAGCTATAACATGTTTTGTTTTGGGATTTTTCAGGTGCTTCTGAACCACGAAACATGGCCTATATGAACCGTCTTGGAATATGGGGTGAGGGAACTCCATTTAGAGAATTCAGTGATTTTATCCAAGCAGTAGAACGGAGGTAATGTAGTTTACGGTATACGCTGTTTGTTCTCAGTTGCAGTTTAAAAGAGGTGTTACTGCTAAAACCTTTTCCACTTATATTAAAGCCCTACTATATTTAATGATAGTTACTGTGTGTTTTAATTTTATTCAGAGGTGTTGGTGCCATGGAAATAGTTGCTATGGATATGAAACTTAGAGGAATGTACATTGCTCGACAGCTGAGCTTTACTGGAGTGACCTTCAAAATTGAGGAAGTTCTTCTTTCTCAGAGCTATGTGAAAATGTATAACAAAGCAGTCAAGCTGGTGAGAAGTTATTTCTTAATTCCTAGTATTTTTAATGTCTGTCAGCCCACAAGAGTATATTTTGCTGTAAAACAACAGATAAATCACCAGATCCTTACTTTCCTAATTTTCTAAGCTTTCTCTTTGTTAAAGTAATTTATTAGGAGAAAAAAGCTATTGGGGAGCCTGGGTAGTTCAGTCGGTTGAGCGTCTGACTCTTGATTTCGGCTCAGGTCATGATTCCAGGGTCATGAGATCGAGCCCCGCATCAGGGTCTATGCTGGGTGTGGAGCCTGCTTAAGATTCTTTCTCTCCCCCTCTGCCTCTCTCCACCGCTTGTGCACGCGCGCTTTCTCTCTTTCAAGTAAATATAAATAAATAAAACAACACAAAAAAGCTATTTACAATGGGGTGTCTGGCTGGCTCAGTCGAAGAGCATGTGACTTGATCTTCAGGGTTATGAGTTCAAGCCACATTTAGTGTAGAGATCACTTAAATGCATAAACTTTTTAAAAAGCCATTTATTTAAGTCGCATAGTTTTAAAATTACAGTGTAACTATTCCCTAAAATGACTGTAGTTGCTAAGAAGAGTTTCGAGGCAACTGTGAACATCCTGAAAAACATTTGTTTAGAGCTTCCCAAGCTACTGAAGTTGGTTTATTAAATTAATGTTAAGTAGTCTTGTGCCTAACATTATTTTGCTTGAATCGGTCATTTTTAAAAAATGTTTATTTATTTTTGAGAGAGAGAGAAAGTACACAAGCGGGGGTGGGATGCGGGGGAGGCAGAAAGGGAGACAGAGAGAATCCCAAGCAGGCTCCATGCTGTGCACGTAGAGCCTGATGCGGGGCTCGAACTCAGAAACCGTGAGATCATGACCCGAGCCAAAATCAGGAGTCAGACGCTTAACTGAATGAGGCACCCAGGTGCCCCGAATCAGTGATTTTTAAATAATTCACACTTACAGATGAAATATCTAAAATGTTGATTGTGTATCTTCAGTGGGTCATTGCCAGAGAGCGATTTCAGCAAGCTGCAGATCTGATTGATGCTGAGCAACGCATGAAGAAATCCATGTGGGGTCAGTTCTGGTCTGCTCACCAGAGATTTTTCAAATACTTGTGTATAGCATCCAAAGTTAAAAGGGTTGTGCAACTAGCTCGAGAAGAAATCAAGAATGGAAAAGTAAGTTGAAGAACACATTAATAGATTTATTCTTTGGTTATGTTTTCTAGTCTTGTGTGTTCAGGCTTTCTGCTTGGAAAGCCTGCTCTTTCTGAGAGTTGTAAAAGTATTAATGTAGTCAGACTTTAAAATACACATTTCTTTAAAGAATTTAGATAGCTCAAAAGACTATAAAGAAATAAACCACTATAATTTGGCCATCCATAGATATAACTACTGATGACATGTGGGTATTTATTGCCATACAGTTTTTTCTTTTCAGCAAAATATAGATATACTTGAAGTACACAGAACTGAGGCAGGGGCTTTAATTATGTCCACTGCTGTAATCCTATTTCCTAGCTAAGTTTTTTACACATGGTAGCATGCCTCAGATATATACAGAATAAATAAATGAGCACGTATGTACAATAATGGGTCATTCTTGTTTGAAATCCTTTTTCTTAACTATTTTAAATATGTAAAATACATCTTAAGAAACCACATGCGTGGTATTATTTATAATTCTGTTTTTCTCTCCAGTGTGTCGTAATTGGTCTGCAGTCGACAGGAGAAGCTAGAACATTAGAAGCCTTGGAGGAGGGTGGAGGAGAATTGAATGATTTTGTTTCAACTGCCAAGTAATGTTTTTGGTTTTAAGTTTTTATTTAGATTAGTTTTAAGTGTTCGCATTTCCTGGAGGCAAACGTTTTGATTCATCCATACCATCATTAAAGTTTTTCTGATCTTAGTTTTTGCAGTTCTGTGCGATCCATGACAGTATATCCTTTGGAAAACAACATACGAATGCTCAGTTGTTAAGCATTTTGACAATATTGTGCCCAGTATTTGAACTAATGGAAGGGTATGATTTTTGTCTCGTAGATCTTGGAAATGTGTGACAGCTTGGATTAGTTTCTGTTTTAGTTTCAGCTTTGTGTGTTTGAAATTACCATTATCCGCACGAACAATAAGTAGAGTTTGCCCCAGTTTAGTAATCTGTGTATAAAAATTGCACGCAATCATGGGATATTGAAAAAGAGTTTTAAAAAGAAGTTTTTAGACATCGTTTCTCAGTTTATTTGCCTACCCTAGCCATGTTAACTGTGGTAGTAAAATTAGCAAAATAACCTTCGCCCCACCTATCTTTTGCCTCAGGCGATATATTCAAGTGGTTCCTTTTAAGGTGGATATAATCCAAAACTGCTTCTAAAAACAAAACATGCACCTACTAATCTGTTGTCTTTTGTACTTATGTGCCTATTACTATGTTTAAAATGGTAGGAGCTAGTCACTGGTGCCTATCAATGGCTAGTCCAAATTGAGATACGCTGTGAATGTAAACACAGGAGATTTCATTCAACGACTTAAAGTATATGTTTTACATCTCACTGATTGCATTTTGAAATGATACATTGATATATATAATACTAGAATATGTCCTGAAACGTATTATTAAAAAAACGTTTGTCTAGTTTTCTTTTACTTTTTAACGTAGTTACTGGAAAATGTAAAAATTGCATATTTGGCTTGGCCTGAACTTTATTTCAGTTAGCGTTGACCTACAGTATTAAAGTTATTTCAGCTGGATTATCACTGTTTTGTAAAACTGAACAGAGTATACAGTATTTACTTTTTAGGAAATGTATTTTAAAAATATATTCAGTAAGACTTTATATATAATAAACTATTTGGCAAACTGAGCCACTAATTGTCACTTTTTTTCTCCTATAAACAGAGGAGTGTTGCAGTCACTAATTGAAAAACACTTCCCTGCTCCAGATCGAAAAAAACTGTATAGTTTGTTAGGAATCGATTTGACAGCTCCGAGTAACAATAGTTCACCAAGAGACAGTCCTTGTAAAGAAAATAAAGTGAAGAAGCGGAAAGGTGGGTTTTTTTTCTTTAAATGATGTTGAAAATAGTGTAAATTTGAGCATTTTGAAGCAGCTATATTTTGGGATTGAGCCGCCTTCCTTAAATTGGCATGTAGTTGTATATTTTCACTGTTGCCTATGTGGTTTTGAACACACAAGTAACTCCCTGTTTTAAATCAGGACTTGAACAGTTTGGTGCTAGGCACTATATTAAGCACTGGCCATACATTGTTTCATTTAACCCACAAGGGATCCATATGAAAATAGGTCTTGCTCTTTGTTTTCTAGACAGAGGACACTAAGGCACAGAAAGATTAAGAGGTTAAGGAATCTTCCCAGGTTCACATAGCTAGTGGGCAATACACAGCAAAATCTGGGCCTTGCTATTGTTATAGCTGCATATGCATACACACATATGGTGTTTTTACAGTCTTTAAAGAGTCATTTGTTAATTTATTATTTTTAAGAATACACTCCGTGCTTACTAGACATTTTATAATATGCAAACTTCAGCTTCTGTTTAGATGCTTAGTAAGACGTTTGGCTTTCAGAAGTTAACTTCTCAGGCACCTGGGGGGCTTAGTCGGTTAAGTATCTGACTTCAGCTCAGGTCATGATGTCACCATTCGTGAATTCGAGCCCCGCATTGGGCTCTGTGCTGACAGCTCAGAGCCTGGAGCCTGCTTTGGATTCTGTGTCTCCCTCTGTCTGCCCCTCCCCTGCTCATGCTCTGTCTCTCTTTCTCTCTCTCTCAAAAATAAACATTAAGAAACAAAAGTTAACTTCACAGGCTTTCTCTAGGACAGTGATAACTTCCATTGGAATGTCTGTGATGCTGTGTATTCTAAACACAGTGGCTGATACTTGAGCCTTAATTTTTTTTATCTGTTGTAAGTACATGTTTTTCACATTTTTTAAGTTTATTTTGAAAGAGAAAGCACGCGAGCTGGGGAAGGGCAGGGAGGGTGGAGAGAGAATCCCAAGCAGGGCTCAAACCCACGACTCTAGGATCATGACCTGAGCCAAAATCAAGAGTCAGACACTTAACTGACTGAGCCACCCAAGTGCCCCTACATTTTTAATATGCTTGAAAGTGGGTTGGTTATTATAATTGAGAACATTTTTTTATGGTAGTGGCACAAAAAGTAATGCTGTGTTTTAGAATCAGTGGCCTCTTAAATGGTCGCGTGGTCGTTTCCCTTTGCTGAGTTATGTTCTTACCATATATACCATTAATATGTGAACTTTTAATGGTTTGTTCCAGATCTCTTTTCTGAATATTCAGTAAAATAATTCAAGTCAGCACCCTGTTTGATTTCTAAAATGGTGTGTTATAGATTTTTTTTAAGTATTCCGTAAGTTATTTTTTTAAGGTATTTTATTTTTTAAGTATTCTATAAACCTATAATTATTAGGTCTGTTCTCTCAACCTGATATGCAGTTGGATTGTGTGAAAATGCCAGAGATTCTGTTTTGTGTCTGTTGTCCTGAATTTGTTTTGAAACATATATTTAAAGGCAGTCTTGGATATGTATTGACATGTTTCATTTCTTCTTAATAATTAAACTTAACCTGATTTCTTACGGGAGTCTAAAAGGTTAACACTTGTGAATTTTATGCACTTAAGGAAATGTTTTTCCTCTGTTTTCTCATGTGATTTAAAAACATTTTTTTTTCTAATGTTTATTCATTTTTGAGAGAGCACAAGTGAGCGAGGGAGGGGCACACACAGAGATACAGAATCTGAAGCAGGTTCCAGGCTCTGAGCTGTCAGCATAGAGTCTGACATGGGGCTTGAACTCACGAACCATGAGATCATGACCTGAGCCGAAGTTGGATGCTTACCCGACTGAGCCACCTAGGCGCCCCCTCTATGTTTCTCATTTGAATAACTCATGAGTTAAATGTAATTTTTTGGATATTTAGAATAGTGTGTTTGGGCTGACTGTCTTGTTTGGGGGTTTGAGGGTAGGTGAAGAAATAACCCGAGAAGCCAAAAAAGCACGAAAAGTAGGTGGCCTTACTGGTAGCAGTTCTGATGACAGTGGGAGTGAATCTGACGCGTCTGACCATGAAGAAAGTGACTATGAGAGCTCAAAAAACATGAGTTCCGGAGACGATGATGACTTCAACCCGTTCAGAGATGAGTCTAGTGAGGATGACGAAGACGGTAAGTGTGTCGGTTAAATATAAACTAAAGGATACTTATCTCTGTGTCTGAAATGGGATATATATATATATATTTTTTTTTTTTTCCCCCCCCGTGCAGTACAAATCATCGCACAGATTCTCATCTTTGCTTGGTGGACAACTCCCAAGCTTGTTTGTCTTTTGGTAGTTTATCTCATTTATGGGAGATGGTGGCCTCCGTTTTGTGTAGTGCTTTTTAACCTCAAACTCTGGCATTGTACCTTATGGTGTGTTGGATGTACTACTGGAACAGTGTAGCTGGTGACAATTATAAGTTACCAGTTAATACAGAAAATTCAAGTGTTACTGCCTTTGAAGATTCTGCTTCATTCACAAATGATTTGACACATCTTTTCTTAACTTTCAGATCCCTGGTTAATCAGGAAAGATCACAAGAAAAACAAAGATAAAAAAAAAAAGAAAAGTATAGATCCAGATTCTATTCAAAGTGCCTTATTAGCATCAGGTCTTGGATCAAAACGACCTAGTTTTTCATCTACGCCAGTAATTTTGCCTGCTCCTAACAGTGCACCAGGTATCTTAAGAGGAAGCTTGCTTTGTCCTTGAAATGTACTTTTTAAACAAAACACATTTAAACTTTGTACTGATTTTTTTTTTTTTTCTTACCAAATGTGCCTTATCTAGCCAACAGTAACACCAACAGTAACAGTAGCCTTATAACAAGTCAGGATGCTGTGGAAAGAGCCCAGCAGATGAAGAAAGACCTACTTGATAAACTAGAAAAATTAGCTGAAGACCTCCCTCCTAATACCCTGGATGAACTTATTGATGAACTTGGTGGCCCTGAGAATGTTGCTGAGGTAAATATGACTCGATCAGGGCTGTGTCTCTCCTTGGTCTTTTTTTTTGTGTTCCTTTTGGCCACTTCCAAAATGCTGAGGAATGAGTGCTATTTTGGATATCATAATAATGTGTCTAATTTTCTCTTAGATCTTAGAACCTTGTTCTGTATTTGTCTTCCTAGAGTCAGTGAATTCTTATCCTTAGTATCTGGTGTTTACCCAACACTGATCTGTTACTGCACCTGTCATGAAGCCTTTGTGATCATTGCCCCACATCTGCTTTCTCTGCTGGAATCTGAACTTCTCCAAACCAGAGATTGTATTGCAGTGTTCTCTCCCCCAGGGTGCCTGTGCGGCCCAGGCTGCACAGTACATACTGGCTTCATCGTCCCCTTCTGTCCCCCACCACGTTTCTCTAATGAAGGAGTCCTGGGTGTCCTGCGTCTTAATCAGGTAACTTAATTGTAAGGACACTTTGGTTTTTCAGATGACTGGCCGCAAAGGGAGGGTTGTGAGCAATGATGATGGAAGCATATCTTATGAGTCAAGATCTGAACTTGATGTCCCTGTGGAAATACTAAATATCACAGAAAAACAAAGATTTATGGATGGAGATAAGGTATGTTTTTCTGGGATGCTTTTCAATGAAAAGAACAATGCCCATATGTTAAAATTAATGTTTAGGGTTTTTGTTTGGTTTTGTTTTTTCTTTTAAAAGAAACTACGTGTGGGGGCACCTGGGTGGTTCAGTTGGTTAAGCTTCTGACTCTTAATGTCGGCTCAGGTCATCGTCAGAGGGTTGTGGGATTGAGCCCCGTGTTGGGCTGCCAGGATGGAACTTTCTTGGGATTCTCTCTCTCCCTCTCTCTTTGCCCCCTCCCTCCACTTCTCTCTCTCAAAATAAATAAACTTTAAAAATAAATAAAAGAAATTGCGTTGAATGTTGTTACTATTCTGTATTTTTTAGTAATTGCACATACTGCACATTTTACATTTTCATTATTTTCTCACAAATTGGATGTAGTAAGTATTTTCTGTTGTGCACAAAATTAAATGTGGATCTTAATAACTTTGGAGGCTTTCTACATTTTTAATCAGAATCTGAAACTACTGAGTTCTCACAGGTCATCTTAATGCCTTCACATCTAATGCTACTGTCCAGTGTCAGTCTACTTTTGAGTCTAAAAATACATTTAAGCACACACAGATTCCTGATGGTCTTTGGTTTTGCTGATTCTTACTGCTGTGCAGCCGTGTCATATTAGGGTGATTCCTCTGAATGACGTTTAGATTGGCTTGCATACCTCACCGCTGTGGAGACAGACCTTGGTTGCCTCCGGAGGCTCTTTGTATAGCCTCTTACTGTTAAGTAACCATCAGGCAATTTTGAGATTCTCAGACTAGTTCTTCCCCATTTAGTTGGAATTAACCATAAGCATTTGCTGATGAGATTGCTAAAAAATAGGAGTGCCACTTAAACTTAATTCCTTAATTTAAAAGGTAGAATAAAATCTTAAATCTTTACTCACATTTTTCTTTATATTTCAGTGAGTTTTTCTGTCTTTGCAAATGAAATAATTGAGGATAGTTACCATTATCAAAGTCTTCTGGAAATACATTTGTCTATTTTAAAAATTTATTTATTTTGAGGGAGAGCACACATGAACAGGGGAGGGGAAGAGAGCCGGAGAGGGAGACTCGTAAGCAGGCTCTCTGCTGTCAGCATGGAGCCCTTCGTGGGGCTCAGTCTCACAACCATGAGATCATGACCTGAACCAATATCAAGAGTCGGATGCTTAACTAACTGAACTGGCTGAGCCACCCAGGTGCCCCTTATAAGTATATTTAAAAGCTCATGCTACGTATTTTAAAGATTGTAGAAAGAGGTATTACCAGTTGTGCCATGTACTTTGTTTCATGAATTTTTACCCATGTGCATTGGGAATTGTATTAGTTGGAATTAGTTTTAGCTGTTAAATGACAGAAAATCCAAAAGCATACTGATTTAAACAAGGTAGAAGGTAATTTCTCCCATGTACAAGTTTGAGTATGTAGACCAGGGCCGTTAAAGCTCCTTGAAGACTATGCCTCTTCTGTCTTATTCCTTTAATATGTGAACCTCCATTTTCAAGTTACCTATTTTAGATTCAGTCATAATACCTTTACATTTCATCTAGCAGAGAGGAGAAAAAAGGAGAAGGGCACGTTCTTGACTTTGAAGGACATTACTTAGATGTTCGTATCACCTACAGCCTACTGGAGTATGCCCACAATTAGCTGCCCTGCAAAGTGAGAAATACAATCTTGATTCTGGGCAGCCATGTACCTGCCTAATTTGGGGTTCCATAATTGAAGAAGGAGGGGAGGATAGGTATTGGTGGACCACTAGTACTCTAAGAAATTTACTTAGGGTACTGGCCTACTTGTCTTTGTGCAAAGGTGATTATTATTTTTTTTCCCTTTACATTTAATACAGAATATTGCTATCATCTCAGAAGCTGCCAGCTCGGGTATTTCATTACAAGCAGATCGGAGAGCTAAAAATCAAAGGCGACGGGTTCACATGACTTTGGAATTACCCTGGAGTGCTGATAGAGCAATTCAGCAGTTCGGTAAGTTCCTACATTGAATATCACTTAAGAGATAGCTAGGGATCATTGGGAAAATGTGTACATATCAAAACCTATATTTAATGTCAGATATCTTAAAGCATGACGTATGTGTAATTTTGGAGTGGATTTTGTATTGCATATACCTAAAAATCTAGAATACGTGAATTCATTTCTTACCTGTTGTGAGAAATGTAAAAGAACTGTGTTGGATTTCTTGGGGGTTTCTGGCATTATATCTAAGAATAAGGTTCCTCGGGAATATCTTCATTATAGATCTTCAGGATGTATGTGGTCTCTGTCAGAGCACCTGCCACCTCATGTCCTTTTCAGCCCTCAGTGGCTTTACTGAAGGCATATTACTCCTCCCTTGCCCTACACATTCATGTCCCTGTGACTTGATGATTTAAAAAATAAAAATTTTGGAAGAACCCAGAGTGACTTTGCTTCAGAAACATTGTGGTTAACCCCAAGTGGGGCAGCAGTAATAATATGTTTATCATTGGACAGTTCTGTGGCAGTTTCTGTCCTTTTGTAAGGGGGGAGTAGTGCTCTGAATATGGATGTTGTTCAAGCGAGTGTTTTCTGTTTTGTGCCTTTTGGAGAGTCACAGTAATTGTTACTTTTTTTTTTTAATATTTACTTATTTTGAGAAAGAGACTGTATGAGTGGGAGAGGGACAGAGAGAGAGGGAGTGAGAATTCCAGGAAGGTTCTACAGTATCGGTGCTGAGCCCGACATGGGGCTCAATCTCATGAATCATGAGATCGTGACCTGAGTTGGAAGCTTAAACGACTGAGCCACCGAGGTGCCCCAAATGTTACATTCTTCAGTTTTTCTCTTAAAAGTTTCCAGATACCAGCTTAGTGTTAAAATGCTAGAAATCGATCTCAGAACACTTTGTGTATAGGGAACACGTAAGTATTTTTAATGTCTTTACAGGACGGACTCATAGATCAAACCAAGTCACTGCTCCCGAATATGTGTTTCTGATTTCTGAATTGGCAGGAGAGCAAAGATTTGCTTCTATTGTTGCTAAAAGACTTGAGAGTTTGGTAAGTTTTTGAAGTTGTATAGTTGTATGTAAGAGATGGTGAATGTTAACCTGTCTTCTGTGCCTTGATTGGAAACTTTCTGTTTTGATAGGGAGCGCTTACACATGGTGACAGAAGAGCAACAGAATCTAGAGATCTGAGCAGGTTCAATTTTGATAATAAGGTACATTTCAGCTTTCAGTATCTCTGAAAATTTGTGGTAGTGTCTAGTTCTCTGGTGAACAAAAAGGGGAAGTGGTTACTGTTTAAAACTTAAAACTGCCTCCTCTTATGTTTTTGCTGTAAAATGATAGCATCCTGTAAGACACAGATTTTCCCCTATCAGACCTTTGGTGATCAACTCTGCAGTATAATCGTATTTTCATCCTTATTAGGAAATAGGAATATAATAAATACTTGTGAATGAATCAAATGTGAATTTAAAGGAAGTTATTTATTGGACATGTGCTTTCTGCTATTGTGTGAACTAGCATATATATATATATATGTATATACATATATATATATACATATATATATACACACACGCACACATGTATATGTATATACATATTATATAAAGTCCTGTCATTTTTGAATCTTTGGTACCATACATAATAGTTTTTATAGCATTCAGCTGGTCATGTGATTGAAGTGTAGCAAGTGCTGGAATTGGTTGACCTTTGTTTTTTATTGCAGTATGGAAGAAACGCTTTAGAAATTGTCATGAAATCTATTGTCAACCTGGATTCTCCTATGGTATCACCACCTCCGGACTATCCTGGAGAATTCTTTAAAGGTAACTTTTAAAAATTATCACTCAGGGGTGCCTGGATGGCTTAGTCAGCTGAGCGTCCAACTTTGGCTCAGATCATGATCTCACAGTTGATGAGTTGAAGCCCCACATGAGGCTCCATGCTGGAAATGCAGAGCCTGCTTGGCAGTCTTGCTCTCCCCTCACTGTCTTCCATTCACACTTTCTCCCACTCAAATAAACTTTAAAAAATAAAAATAATCACAACAGAGGAAAACAAGTACAAGGTAGGCACTAAAACTTATTCTGACATGCGCTGTTTACATTTTCTTTGGATGTAAATTGTATAAAATTTAGAAATTAAAGGTTAACAGACACCTAAGTTGACTTCTTACAATCAGATTATTAAATTTCATTTATATGAGGTATTTTTTGCCATTGGCAGTTTATTGCATGTTAATACTAGATTAATAGAGCAAAGTGGATTTGTTACATTAATTTAAAATGACTATGCCAGGTAGCTTTTAAATTTTAATTTTAGAAAGTGCCTAGGTAAATAATCTGTGGAAGTTGGTACAGGATGTACGTAAAACAAAATTAACCACGTATTAATAGTTGTTAAAACTGGATGATGGGTTATGTGTATCTGGTTCATAGAGTAATTCTTTTTATATTTCTATACGTTTGAAATTTTCATATTAAAAAAAAGCCCCAGGTAGTGCTATAGAAATTCTTTTGACCTGTCTTGCAAATCTGTAGAATACTTTTTCCCCATGAATGTAAGTAGTCTAGATGATTTTGATTTTTGATGATTTATTTTATAATTCAGAAAGTTATGAAAATACTTTGGAGGGGGTGCCTCGGTGGCACAGTCGGTTAAGCGTACGACTCTTGATCTTGGCTCAAGTCATGATCTCATGGTTTGTGAGTTTGAGCTCCACATTGGACTCTGTGCTGATGGTGTGGAGCCTGCTCGGAATTCTCTCTCCTTCTCTCTGCCCCTCCCCCGCTAGTGTACACGCTCTTTCTCTCTCTCAAAATAAATAAGCCTTTTTTTTTAACGTTTATTTTTGAGGGGGAGAAAGAGAGTGTGTGCAAATGGGGGAGGGAAAGAGAGAGCGGGAGACACAGAATCTGAAGCAGGCTCCAGGCTCTGAGCTGTCAGTACAAAGCCTGATGCAGGGCTCGAACCCATGAGCCATGAGATCATGACCTGAGCCGAAGTCAGATGTTTAACCAGCTGAGCCACCCAGGCACCCCTCAGAATAAATAAATCTTAAGAGAAAAGAAAATATTTTGGCAAATATGTAGATGTAGGGTATTTGAAACATTATTGTAGAATTAGAATTTTTCACTAGAAAGTCCTTTCCAGTTGAACCAGTATTGGTTCATTATTTAGTATTGGTAACAAGCTATATTGACATACTGGCAAGGATGCTTATAATCACTGATGGCATTTAACAAAGCAGAAACTACAGGGGCACCTGGGTGGCTCAGTTGATTGAGCCTCCGTGTCTTGATTTTAGTTCAGGTCATGGTCCCAGAGTTGTGGGATCGAGCCCTGCATCAGGCTCCTCGCTGGGTGTGGAGCCTATTTAAGATTCTGTCTCTCCTTTTGCCTTTCTCCCCATCTCATGCTGCCTCTCTCTCAAAAAAAGAAAAAAAAAACCCAAAGCAAAGAACCAATTAATTCTTTTCCTCTTTCTCTTTTTTCTTCCTGTTTTTTTGTTGTTTGTTGTTGTTGTGTTTAAAATGACTCCCTCATTTGTTTCTATTGTTTTTTTTTCATTACATGTTACTTGGGACACCTGGATGGCTCAGTTGATAAAGTATGCAACTCCTGATCTCTGGGTTGTGTGTTCAAGTCCCACGCTGGGTGTGATTACTTAAAAATAAAATCTTAAAAAAAATAAGTAAATTACATGTTACTTACAAGCAATGAAAAAAGTCAAAGTATATAATGAAGAACCAGTACTCTCCCCTTAATCCCCCCCTTTCTCATCTGCTGAGGTCACAAGTGTTGACAGTCTGAACAAGGACCGCCTTCTACATCTTTTCTCCTTGTTTGTCTAAACACAGGGCTTTTTTTTTTTTAATGTTGTTGATATCACGTACAGTGTACTTTTCTCATTTAATAACATAGACCCCCTCTTAAAACTCAGTAGCTATAGCACTAACATTTTTTTAACATTTATTTATTTTTGAGACAGGGAGAGACAGAGCGTGAACAGGGGAGGGTCAGAGAGAGGGAGACACAGAATCTGAAACAGGCTCCAGGCTGTGAGCTGTCAGCACAGAATCCGACGCGGGGCTCGAACTCACGGACCGCGAGATCATGACCCGAGCCGAAGTCGGCCGCTTAACTGACTGAGCCATCCAGGCGCCCCTAACATTTTTTTTTTTTTTTTAATTTTTTCTTTCTGTTAAATTTTATTTATTTGTTTTGAGAGAGACAGAGATAGCATGAGTAGGGGAGGGGCAGAAAGAGAGAATCCCAAGCAGTTTCTGCACTGCTAGCACAGAGCCCAGTATGGGGCACGAACTCAAGAACCACGAGATCATGACCTAAGCCAAAATCAAGAACTGGACGCTCAACCAACCGACCCACCCAGGCGTCCCAGCACTGATGTATTTTTAACATTTGGATGATACTCAACAGCTAGCTTATACAACAGTTTTTTAATCATTCCCTCATTGGTATTCAGGTGGTTTTCATTTTTTTGCCATCATAAACAGTGATGAAATTATACAGTTATCCTTCTGTACAGATTTTCTTCCACAAGACTGGTTTCCAAAAAGAAGGATTTTTGGCAGCAGAGATCTCTGGCTGCAGAGTTGTCACCTACAGAATTTAAACAGTCTTGTGTGTGTAGCAGAGTACTGACTGATTCATTAAATGTGTAAATAGGATGCAATCATGCTTTCCTATTGACTCTGTTCTCTTAGACCCTCATTCTGTAAGTCTGGTTTGGACCCTGGACATCAGTAATAAAAAGCCCCACAAACTAGGATGCATGGGTGGGTTCATCGTCCGACTCTTGCTTTCGGCTCTGGTCATGATCTTGTGGTTCATGGGTTCGAGGTTCACACTGGGCCTTATGGTAGCAGTGTGTAGCCTGCTTAGGATTCTCTCTCTCTCTCTCTCTGTTCCTTCCCTGCTTGGGCATGCTCGCTCACTCTCTCTTTAAATAAGTAAATAAATATATAAATAAACTTTATTTTTAATGATTCTATTAATTTTTTGAGAACGAGAGAGGGTGTGAATGGGGGAGAGGCAGAGAAGAGGGAGACGCAGAATCCAAAGCAGGCTTCAGGCTCTGAGCTGTCAGCACAGAGCCTGACACGGGGCTTGAACTCACGAACTGTGAGATCATGACCTGAGCCGAAGTCCAATGCTTAACAGACTAAACCACCCAGGTGTCCCAATAAATAAACTTAAAAAAAAAAAAAAGGCCCCATAAACTGCCTTCTTAGTAACATAATTCAGAACATGTTAACTAACTGTTACACATTTTGCTTTTGTACCACCTTGTCAATGCTGATGGGTAACATTTGAGAGGGAAGCAAGATTAATAGCTTGTTTACACAATTATTTAATCAGCTAGTCGTCTTTACGTGTCCAAAATTGTTTATGGCCTGTGGGTGACAGCTGCGTAACCAAACATCTCCACTTCCAGTGACTTCTGTTGGGAAGATGAGATATTTTAATGAAGTAATATAGTGTGAAGTTTGAATACTATAGGATTTTGGAGTGCCTGAAGACCTGTGGGGATGGCCATTTAATTCAGCTAATAGGAACTGTGAAAAATACTTTAGGCTGTGTTTTAATGCTAGAACTTGATGTAGTTTGGTCATCTCACAGCTCGTTGAGTCATTTGGGCTATAAGGTTTTTTATCAATTTCTTGACAGATGTTCGACAAGGACTGATAGGAGTTGGCCTGATAAATGTAGAAGATCGCTCAGGAATTCTGACTCTAGATAAAGGTAAGAGTATGAGTTTTGTACATAGACATAACTGTTGCTGTATCATTACGTACAGCCCCTTTTGTTTATACTTTTGTCAATTTGAAGTTTCAAGTTTGTAGTTCTCAATCCCTCCTCAGTGCTCCTCCTAAACCACTCTGGCTGGTTTTTGCTAATGTGGTTATTCAAAAGAGATTAAACCTTTATTATGTCCATATAGCAGCAGTTTTCAACCCAGGTTGCATGTATGATCAACTGTATGATCATTTTAGAAAATGCTGAAGCCAGGGCTGGGGCTTAGACATTGCTATTTCCCACAGTTCCAAATGTTGTAGCCAAAGTTGAGCTTCACAGACGTATAGCACTTAGAACTTTATAAATCAAGATTTCATGTTGGAGAACAAACATTCTCATGTGCTAAATTGTGTTCATACTTTCAGTAAGTGGAGTTGAAGATGCAGAAATTCAGTAGGATCATTATCTTTTGGAGCATGTGTGCGGCCATACTAATTGTTAGAGGTAGACATGGTCAGGTTACAGCTCTGTTCTGGGAGCAGGGGGAAGTCAAGGCTGTGAGGGAAGAGCATGGGGGAGAAAGGAGACTTGGCCTAGGCCTAGATGAATGAGTTTTTTCTTTTTTCTTTTCTTTCTTTTTTTTGATGTTTATTTTTGGGAGAGAGAGACCGAGCACGAGTGGGGGAGGGTCAGAGAGGAAGACTCAGAATCTGAAGCAGGCTCCAGGCTCTGAACTGTCGGCACAGAGCCTGTTGTGGGGCTTGAACTCACGAACTGCGAGATCACGACCTGAACTGAGTCATGACCTGAGCCACCCAGGCGCCCCATCTTTTTTTGTTGTTGTTGTTAATTCCAGGGGCGAGTAGATTTTAATTGCCATTTGAATGTATTAAATCTTTGACATAATCTTGTCCTTGCAGATTATAATAACATAGGAAAATTCTTAAACAGAATTCTCGGCATGGAGGTGCACCAGCAGAATGCGCTCTTTCAGTATTTTGCAGACACACTTACAGCCGTTGTTCAGAATGCCAAAAAAAATGGAAGATATGATATGGGAATTTTAGGTAAGTGGAGAAACTTGGAAAATGTCCTGTGTCTTCCTAATAAAATGTTCTTTTTTCACTTATATGTTGCTTTTTCTTTTTTAAGATCTTGGTTCCGGAGATGAAAAAGTGAGGAAAAGTGATGTTAAGAAGTTTTTGACTCCAGGATATTCAACCTCTGGTCATGTAGAGTTATACACTGTAAGTTTGGAAAATGTGCACATTTAAATGTAATTTCCTTTTGTGACAGGCACTCACAGAAATGAGTGTAATTTGAGTTTTATTATTTCTTTTACAGATTAGTGTAGAGAGAGGAATGTCTTGGGAGGAAGCTACCAAAATTTGGGCTGAGCTGACAGGACCAGATGATGGCTTTTACTTGTCACTGCAAGTAAGACTTGTTTCCTTGCAGTGCTAATTGTGAAGATAGATAATGCATCACCATTGCCAGAATTCTAATTATCTATTTGCTTTGTGCCAGTTTTCCAGTTGTATTTAGCTTTTTCTGTTTTGATCATTTATCTCTGTAACTGGGTTTGTCCTTTTATAGACACTTTCATTTAATGGATTATGATGGATATTAGGTACAAGTTTTGGATTATTATATATTAGTTAATTGGACTGTTTTGCATGGGATAGTGACCTTCTTTTGCCAATATAAAGGACTACATAGTTTTGTAGTCTTATATTAAGCTTTATATCTTAAACATTGATTCATTGTTGGCTATTAGTGTAAATAATTCTTTAATATTTGTCAGTAGAGCTAAGGAGGAGGGAGGTGGGTATATGTATGTGTGTGTACGTCTAGACACACATCCCTACATCCACAAATGCATGCATGCGTGTCTATGTGAAATCACATAGGGCCTAATATCTTGAACTTTCCTCTTAAAGACTGTGGAATTTTTATGTCCTCTCTTCTCTGGTATCTGTGTGTTCTTTTCTTCAGTAATAATCTTTATTCTCCATCGCGCACAGGATGATAAAATAATGATACTATACCTAAGTATTCCTGAAAATAATTTGGAAAAAAAAGCATGAGAGGTTTTTTTTTTTTTTTTTTTTTGGGGGGGGGTGGCTTCTCCTTCCCCTCATTCTCCCATTTTAAAACATAGCTGTGTTTTTCTGCATTGTTAGCATATGGCACTTACATAGTATGCTTTTCTTTTAATACTTAACCTTACCTCTTAAATTTAATGCTCACCTCTCACTAGTCCTGAGGTTACTATCACTAATCATTTTGTTTGAAGCCTGTTCTGTAGTAGAATCCTCAAGAAGGGCTTGGGAGCATTACTCCCTGAGTTCTTAAATGGTTCAAGTTTGTGCTTTGGTACTTAAAAACCACTTTACCAGGGGCGCCTGGGTGGCTCAGTCAGTTGAGTATCCGACTTTGGCTCAAGTCATGATTTCACAGCTCGTGAGTTCGAGCCCCATGTCAGGCTCTGTGCTGACAGCCTGGAGCCTGCTTTGGATTCTGTATCTCCCTCTCTCTGTACACCACTCACACTCTGTCTCTCTTTCAAAAATAAAGATTAAAAAATTGTTTAAAAAAAGATTTTTTTCTCAGGTCTTGTTTTATATGTTTTTATTAAGGTATAGCATACATAACATAAATCTTATACAGTTCAGTGAATCTTCCCCTCCCCCCCCTCGTTTTTAAAATGTTATTTATTTAGAGAACACAGCAGGGGAGGGGCATAGTGAGAGGAAGAATCCCAAGCAGGATCTGCACTGTCAGCTCAGAGCCCGAGGTGGAGCTTGAACCCACAAACTGTAAGATCATGACCTAAGGCGAAATTAAGGGTCGGCCGCTTAACCGACTGAGCCACCCAGGTGCCCAGAATTTTCCCCTTTTTAATTTGTTTTTTTTTGTTTTCATCTACATACTCAAAGGATTCCCTTTAGAGTTTGATAATTTTGTGAACATATATTGGTATTATTCTTAGTATTTTCAGGTATGTGATATGCTCTTTCAATATAGGAAGTTTCAAATCTTTTTTCTTTCTGTTTCAAATCTTTTTATTTCAGAAAATTTTCTAAGTTTTTATTTGCAAAGACTTTAGTATGGTTTCCTTGAATTTCTCTTTTATCAAGATTTCTTATGGGTGCTTGGGTTGCTCAGTCCAACTTTGGCTCAGGTCATGATCTTGTGGTTCCTGAGTTCAAGCCCTGTATTGGGCTCTCTATGGCTCAGAGCCTGGAGTCTGTTTGAGATTCTGTCTCCCTCTCTCTCTCTGCCCCTCCCACACTCTCACGCTGCCCCTCTCTCTCTCTCTCTCTCTCTCTCTCTCTCTGTCTCTCTGTCTCTGTCTCTCAAAAAGAAACATTAAAAACTTGATTAGATTTTCACCTTTTTTTTTTTTTTTTGCTGGAATTTTATATATTTGTCTATTTTAATGTTTATTTGCTTATTTTGAGAGTGAGAGAGAGAACGTGAGCAGGGGAGGAGCAGAGAGAGAGAACATGAGTGGGGGAGGAGCAGAGAGAGAGAGAGAGAGAGATTTTCACCTTTTATTTGTTATTTTGTTGTGAGTTGTTTTTAATCTATTCCTTCGTTTCTTTTTTTTTTTTTTTTTAATTTTTTTTTTTCAACGTTTATTTATTTTTGGGACAGAGAGAGACAGAGCATGAACGGGGGAGGGACAGAGAGAGAGGGAGACACAGAATCGGAAACAGGCTCCAGGCTCTGAGCCATCAGCCCAGAGCCCGACGCGGGGCTCGAACTCACGAACCGTGAGATCGTGACCTGGCTGAAGTCGGACGCTTAACCGACTGCGCCACCCAGGCGCCCCTCATTTCTTTTTTTTTAAACAGCTTTATTAAGATAGGATTCATATACCATCCAATTCACTTCAGTGTATAGTTCAGTGTACATTGTTAACTTTTAAAGTTGTGGTAAAATATATAACGAAATCTACCACTTTAACTCCTTTAAAGTGTATAATTCAGTGGCATTATGTTCAGTATTGTGCAACCATCACCACTCTCTATTTTCAAAACTTTTTTATCATCCCACAAAAACTACAACCGTTAAACACTCTCCATTCCCCCTTCTCTTAACCTCTAATAATCTCTGATCTCCCCTCTGTTTATGAATATGCATATCTGCGTGCCTCGTATATGTAAGTGCAGGCATAGAATACTTCTCCTTTTGTGTCTGGCTTTCACCCGGCGTAAAAGCCTTCGGGGTTCATTCATGTTGTAGCATGTGTCCGTGCTTCATTCCTTTTTGTGACTGAATAATGTTCCATTGTATGTATGTGCCACATTTTAGTTTTGATTTGCAGAATTTGTGGAGAGGCCAACTGTAAACGAAGACCAGGTTGAAGATGTAACTGCATAAAAGAGACCATATATGGTGCTGTCATAAATAAGCTAATGTAGAACAGGTATCCTGAAATAACTTCTACAATGGATCAGATAGTAAATATTTCAGGTTTTGTAGGCCATAGATGGTTTCCACTGACTATTCTTTTTTGTTTTTGTTTTTCTTTTTCCCTTCCTTTCTTCCTTCCTTCTTTCCTTATTAAACTGTTCGTGTTTTGTTTTTATTTTTTTTTATGTTTATTTTTGAGACAGAGCACAAGCAGGGGAGGGACAGAGAGAGAGGGAGACACAGAATCTGAAGCAGGCTCCAGGCTTTGAGCTGTCAGCAGAGCCCGATGTGGGGCTCAAACTCACGAGCTGTGAGATCATGATCTGAGCTGAAGTTGGACACTTAACTGACTGAGCCATGCAGGCATCGCTTCCCGTAAAGTGTTCTTAAGCTTAGGAGCCTCAGGCCTGATTTGGTCACAGTCCTGATTTACTGGCCCTTGATCCAAGAGCAAAGCTCTCAAACTGAATCTGGCTCCTAGTTAATTTATTTTTTGAAAATCTTACTGAGATATTTGTCGATTCACATGAGGTTATGAGAAATGATACAGAGAAATTGTACACCAGTTTTCACCAGCAGTAACATTTGATAAAACTACAGCATCATCATATCAAAACCAGTATGACATCACAATTACTGATCGAATTCAACAGATTTTATTATTCTCCCTTAGATGGGATTTTTATTGATGCGGGTTAGGGTATTGGCTATTCTTTATTTGTTCCAAACTATGGCCAGAATTTACACGCTGGTCGGTTTTGAGGAAAGTGCTGATCCTCGTCTCCCTTTGAGTGGAAGGGCGTGGTAACACTGGTCCTTTGTTACTTCCTGCACGGCAGCGGGCCATTGGATGTGAGGAGACGCAGCCTTAGAAGGGGCAATCCTTCCAGGAAGGTGCAGGTGTTGTTTGTCTTTGACACTCTACAGAAATAAGCAGGTGTGCTTTACAGTGTTTAATGTGTGTTAACATTAGGAAAACCATGTCAAAATCACTTTCATTTCCACTGTAACATGATGATTTATTTTGTAATTGTAATGAACTAATTTGACACTGTAAAGATAGATTACACTGTTAAATGCTTTAAACACTGTCCTCCAAGCATAATTATTATATGGAGTTTCACATCAACTGATAAAACATCAGAAAATGTAATTTTTACCATAGCTATTGTTTTATAGACTTTGTAAATGTATAAACAATGTTTCAAGATCATACAAATGATCTTTAATATCTATGAGATAAGTAAAATATTAAGTGTTTTTCTTTTATCAGTGTAAGAATTAATGTAAAGTTAGTAGCTCAGAGAACAGTTTGTTTTGTAGAGGGGCTGAGAAAGTATCTTTACTTTGAAACTTTTTTTTTTCCTTCAGTTTTGCTCCAGAGATTATTGCTTAGAAATTGTTCACCATTCTTTAAAGGAGATGTTAATTTTCCAGTCTTAATTTTCCTTGAGTTTAATGGGCTTTTTCCTTCCTCTTAGTATTTCTGCCATAACTCCCAACTTTTTAAAAAAAATTAAAAATATGTGTAAGTTCCATCATTTGTCTGATACACCCACGTCTTCCCTTGTTACCTATATATATTTATTATTTGCTCAACGTTTTGGCTTTTTTATATCGTAGCTTTACTGTTTACAGATCATGTGATGTCTTACTTCACCCTACAGCAACCGTAGGGATAGACAGCCCTGATGGATGGATTATAGATGGGTGCAGGGAACTGTGGGTGATCAAAATCATTATCTTAGAGGTTATGGTTCATTGTAACTTCAAGGAGAGTAGCTTTTTTTTGTTGTTTTTTTATACATTTTATTATGAAAATTTCTAAACATAGAGTACAGGTAAGGCGCCTGGGTGGGTCAGTCAGTTGAATGTCTGACTCTTGATTTCAGTTCAGATCATGATCTCACGGTTTGTGAGTTGGAGTCACGCGTTGTGCTCTTGTGCTGACAACCTGGAGCCTGCTTGGGATTCTCCCTGCCCTGCCCCTTCTCTGTTCTTCCCTGCACACGGTCTCCCTTTCTCCCTCTCTCTCTCAAAATAAATGAAAGAAGAAATGGGAGATGCAGGGGTGGCCCAGTTGGTTAAGTGTCCAGTTTCGACTCAGGTCATGATCTCACCGTTTATGAGTTTGAGCCCCGCATCAGGCTCTCTGCTGTCCCTCTCGCTCTACCCCCCCCCCCCATTCACAATTGCTCTCTCAAAAATAATAAACGCTTAAAAAACAAAGAACAGTAGAGTAGAGGTAAAAGGATTTTCCTCTGAAGACCCTTTCTACCCCCTCCCTAATCTCCTATCTCATGGATCTCTGAGGCAAGAACATGGCCTAGAACAAGCGAAATTGTCTCCACTGGACATTTATGCTTTAAAACTTATTCTAAACAATCTCCTAAGGAGTGTCTTGGCCCTCAACCTATGTTTTGAGTGTACCTAAGAATTTAGGTCCAGACTTCATTCTAGTGAGACCTTGTAAAAACTCAGGTAGATGAGCAGCTGCTGTCCTTTTCCACAGTTACAGATTCATGTGCTTATTTGGCATTACAGTCTTTCAAAGGATTGCATTTGCTAATGTGATGGTACAAAAAAGTGTATCTTAAGGTATGCAGTACAGATCTTTATACTTTCTCACTTTTTTTTAAATAGATAAGGAACAACAAGAAAACTGCCATCTTGGTTAAAGAAGTGAACCCAAAAAAGAAGCTTTTCTTAGTTTATAGACCAAATACTGGAAAACAGCTCAAATTAGAAATTTATGCTGATCTAAAAAAGAAATATAAGAAGGTATTTTTTCATTTGTATTATACTATCTATGAATACTTGTTTTATAATAATATATTGAAACTGTTTAGGAGTGCTTTATGTCTATATATAAAATTATGTTGTGAATTTTCCCTATTTGATTACAGGGAGATTATTTTTAGGAAACATTTTGTCACATTTTGTTACATTAACATACCAGTCTTAATGTTATCAACCATTTAAGAAACTTGTAAGATGATTATTTGAAAGAGCTTGTGTCGTAGAAGAAGAAACTTCCAGCGTTAACTCAAAAAAATAGAACCGTTAAAAATATTTGTTTTACAACGATTTGTAGAAAAGCGGTGAATGGCTACTTTTTTTCTAGCATTACTATTATTTATTCTTAGTATTACCTTGTATTACTATTCTTCCTAGCCAGTTTCAACAATTAACATTAAACTAGCTATTGGAAACATTTGTTACGTAGGAAGAGCCTAATGGCAGGATTTTATGAAGGGCGTTCAAACGCAGCTAGTAACGGGCCAGATTTTCTGTATAGAGAGGATTGTAAATTGGCTTTAGAGAACATAGAAAGGCAGCCAGCTTGTTTAAAACAATCCTGTTTCAATGGAATTTTTGTCTTATTTTCACAGGTAGTCTCAGATGATGCCCTGATCCACTGGTTAGATCAGTATAATTCATCTGCAGACACTTGTACTCATGCTTATTGGTTAGTATTTCATGTTTCTCACCGTATTTTCCAAAATGTAATCAAGACTTAATTGAAACACACGTTTGCTCTTTAGTTGTCTGTCTCTCGAAGCCCGTGAACAGATTATCTGATGTTAGGTGTCATTCTTCAGTTAGAATTGCTTGTATGTCTGTGGACCACACGCTGTTCAGGTGTCCCCTGTGTTCTTCACCAGTGCTTTTTACTTCCGGCCAGCTGCAGTCTGGCAGTGTGGATTTGTCTATCCTCCTCGTTAAAGCTGACTTCTTCTCCCTCTCCTCTCCTCCCTTCCCTTCATTTATTTGTTTGTTTATTTATTTCTCTCTTTAAAAAAAAAAAGCTGTACTGGCATCCCAAATCACTTTTCATTTTTAAGGCTAGGAAACTGCTAGGAAATTAGAGTTGCTGACAGCACCAGAAGACCGTTGTTGAGCGCTGGAAGTGGTCCTACTGTGCCACTAGGCTGGCTGGAGGTGTGTTCTTTCAAGTCACCGTGTCATCCCCTAACTTACAGTGTCCACTTCAGCTGAGGCCGTAGGTGTGGAGGGCACGTAATACCCTGCACATCGTGGTTCCCCTATTTCCTTACCCACCGTTTCCTCACCCATTAAGTAGACAATGGGGTATCTGGCCCATTTTATGAAAAGGAATACAGGACATGGATGAATTTTAGCTAGTTTTTTTTTTTCTTTTAAGACACACGTAGGAAGATAAATTTGATACGAGCAATGTTTTTTGTTTTCATTTGGAGAGCAAATTAGTGTTTTGGAAATTAGGAAAATCTTTCAAGATAAAATATTTTTAAAGTTAACTTACAGTAGTCCTCTCTAAAACATTTGCTTTGAGCATTAGCAAGACAAGTGCCCAGTACTACTGTGTATCCTCTTGAATTACTATTAAAAATATAATTTTATTGAGGAATTATATAAATTTATAAATTTAAAAATTTTATAAATCGTATAATTTTATAAACCATGTCTTCTTTTTCTTACAGTTTAAAAAAAATGTAATAGTTCCATTCTTTTGGTTCGCTGAGGCCTTTCTCAGTGACATGATTTATAATATATTGGTTGTTCAATACTTTAGAAGTAGCTGGCAGAATTATTTTATAAGCTAGCGTCAATATAGTAAACTAACAGATGTTAAAGTGACAAATGTTTACTGGAGGGGTTGTGGGTGGGGGGATGGGCTAAATGGGCAAGGGCCATTAAGGAAGACACTTGTTAGGATGAGCACTGGATGTTACACATAGGGGATGAATCACTGGAATCTCCTGAAATTATTATTGCGGTATATGCTAACTAACTTGGATATAAATGAAAAAATTGTTTCAAGACAAATGCTTAAATGGATATCAAACCCAGTAAATAAACCCTTTTAACTGGGAGTCAGGCCCCAGAAATCTTATTTTCTAAAACAGATTTTAGAAACTTAACAAACCAGTAATGACACCTTAAATTGGACAGGATAATCCAATATGTCAATAAGAGTGTAATCGAAGAAACTGTCAATAAAGAAAGGCAAATTGGACTAGGACATCTTCCATTTGAAACCTAGGTAGACTTTGCTAGCTGTTCACGTGCGTGTATGTGTATACGTATATATTTTCCCCTATTTTTCCTAGGCGTGGCAACTGTAAAAAGGCAAGCTTGGGATTAGTTTGTGAAATAGGTCTTCGTTGCCGCACATACTACGTATTATGTGGCTCTGTACTGAGTGTCTGGACAAAGGTTGAGGGTGTTCTAGCATCTGTCAGTGGCACAAATGTGAAAATGCAGATTGTTCGACTGAGAACAGAGGATGGACAACGGATTGTAGGTGAGTCTCATTTTGGGGGGTTTGAGCTATTGGGAAAAATCAGATCCTATTCTTTTTTTATTTTGCTTCTAACGTTTTAGAATCAGTATCTCTTCCAGTAATGGGGGAGAGCTTGTTTTATATGTTCTTAAAAGGTTGAACAGAAGTTAAACCTTTGAATGGGCATTGGTGATTCTAGCTGAAGTTACAATGTCATTTATTTTAGGCCGCTCTCAGCTGTTCTTGCTCCCCTTCCTCACTGTCGCTGTCTGTGCAGGCTATGGTATAAAGACCGAGCCCAGCCTCTTGCCCCGGATCCTCTGAAGTCTACCCGTTTCCAGTCACTGAGCCAAATTGAGACTGGAACGACAGTCACTGCACAGAGGAGGGACTGGAGTTTTAGCAGAGAGCACGGGCAGACCGGGCTAGCTGTTCCCACCATCCTCTAAATGGCAGGCCTTGCAGGAATTCATCGTTACTGCACTTTGGCCTGTGGTTTCGTGTTTGTTGCATTTACGACGACCTTCCTTTTTATTGTGGGCTGCAGGTTGGCAGCCCATGGGCCAAAGTCAGTCCATGACCTTTTTTTTTTTTTTTTTGACCCTCTTGATATTTTTGGTTTTTGCGAGTCTGCATTTGAATTAGTTGGCCAACATTTAAAAATCAAAAGCCTGGGTTTTGTTTTCTCAAAAACCGCACGCATGCACGCGCACACACGCGCAGTTTATGTGGCACATCTAGCCCCTGTTCCCACATGGGAGGAGTTAAAGTTCCTTTACCGAGGGCGTATACTTTCCACAGTTTGCTAACGCCTGTAGCGTGCCCACTTGGAAATTACCTGCTTCACTAAGCAGTTGAATTCACATCCACTATTCTGTAGCCTTGTTGGTCCATTAATACTTGCCCAAAGAAGGTCGTGTTCGCCTGCATTTGTGGAGCTGCAAAGACAGTAGATAGAGAGACACTATAGTCCATTTTCCAATCCTCCACCGAGAAGTCAGTGTTGCTGTAGACTTTGCATATGCTTAGGTCTCTGCGAGCAATGCTGCTGAGGAATTGGGTTACTTCTGAGGGGGCAGTTTCAGTTCTCAAGTATTCGTTTAGTGTTTGGGTGGAGTCTTATTTGTTACACTTAATATTATGCTTCATTTGGAATGTGCTGTGCAGCTGTAAAACACAGTATGATTTCTCTTGGATACAGCCTTGATAAGTTCTTGTTTCTAATTGCAGGTTTGATCATTCCTGCAAATTGTGTGTCTCCTCTTGTAAATCTCCTGTCAACTTCAGACCAGTCTCAACAGCTTGCGGTCCAACAGAAACAGCTCTGGCAGCAGCGTCACCCGCAGAGCATCGCCAACTTGAGCAACGCTTAAGAACAGACAGGTTTCAACATGGATGTATCTGAAATGCTGTTGAAGCATATCATTTGCATAAAAATCAGGGACAGTTTCCAAAGAATTATAATTTTTTTCAGTTGTGCTCTCTCTAGTTAATTTTTTTGGGAATAAGGACAAACCTGGAATAGATAGCAAAACTGAAAATCAGCAGTGCCGATGGTGGTACATATGTCTTTCCTTTTGCTTTTCCCATGGTACTTCCCATATGCTTTTACTTTGGGTGAGCAGAGGGGTATGTATGCGTGCGTGTGTCTGTTTGTTTGTGAGTTTGTTAAAGGCTACAAACCACAATTGGTTTAAAAATGCTTGGAACTTCCCAAACTGGCTTTACTTTTATGTTACACAGTGCTCAGGGTTAACGCAGTACATCCATGCAATTGCTGTGGGACTTATCCCCAGATGCATGTGTTTTGAGTCTATAAATATAGAAAATATATATTGGTTTCTTTTTCCAACTTATTAAACAATAGGTTTATTAAAGCATGAAATGAAAGGTTGCATATCATGCACTCGGGTTCTTTTTTTAGTTTTTGTTCTGACAGTGCATGTCTTTGAAAGCATGCGTAAACAAGATGAAAACAAGTCAAGTAACGGAGAGAAACATTTGTAGATGTACAGCATTGGTTATTGCATTTTTATAGTGTTTATACCTGGGTATTGCTTCTCACCCCGCGGATTCCCCTCACCCTCTTCTCCCTGCCCCAGGTTTCTTGTCAAGGTAATGAGTATATACATTTTTTTGGTGGTAAAACTCTGAAAGTTAATTTTAATGTATTAATAGTATTCCTAATGTGTGCTGCAAAAATGGCTACAAGCCTGCTTTTCTTAAAACTACATTTTCCTTAACTTAAAGATCGTTTTAGAAAGAAGTACAAATCGGCTTCCATCTTGCAAACAATCTTTTTTTACTCCATTATCTTAATTTGTCACTCATAAAAAAGGAAACCGTACTTGAGCTGTAAACTAGACAATGAGGAAACACTTGAGGCTTCTGCTGTATGTTTATTTCTTGTTGTTATTGTTGTTACCCAGTAACTTGAATATCGTTTAATGTGTTGTAAGACATTGTAGAGTTTATCTCAAGCTGTTAAAAATGGTAATGTACAAATGTGAATAGACACTTATCTATAATATGGGTAAGTTTTGTTTCGCCTATAATAGATGTTTATGAAAACAAGTGAGGGGACAATTGGGTTTTTTTGTTTCCTTTTGTTTACCTTTCCCTTTGTTTTGCCTGCACAGGTTGCACTATTGAAAAATTGAGATTGTATAAACCTGGTCAAAAGCTGCAAGATACCACAGTCTTGTAGATGTCAAATAAAAAGTTGTTCTACTAACCAGAAGTGGACTCTTGCTTAGGCCCTCACCACCTTCAGAGGCAGAGTCTGTGACGGGGATTCTGCAGAACTGGCGTGTTACGCGGCACTCCAGGCAGCCTTTTTGGGCTTAAAACCTACCCCTCAAAACTGAGATGGTGTCGAGAAAGGGGTGTAGCGATAGTCGTATTGAATGTTTCTCAAGTTGAATTGTTCTCCTTTGTCACTTTTGAAACTTCTTGCAGAATCAGGCAAGATGTCTGTTCGGTGATGGCTAGGGCTTTCATCTTCCTGTGTTTCTTTAAGGCCGAGTTTGCTTACGTCAAGTTTACCGTACGTTTCCTTTGGATTTATTTATTCTTGATACGTGAAAGAACACATCGAGAATCGTTTCTGTTCTTTGGCATGTGTTGCCAAGTGGATGCAACTTTTATCCTCAGTCTAGGCTTTCTATCTCAGGCAGTGATCCGTGTGAATATCAGCCAGTGTTCTTTGTCAGGGCCGCTGGACCCAGCTGGCAGCCAAGGGCAGACCGTCCCACCTGCAGCAGAACTTCCCAGTTAGTTCCTCTGTTTTAATCCGGTAGCCCGCTCGGCATCCATCCGCGCACTAACGTGAAGCAGAGTTGGGGACGGGGACCGAACCCCCTGACAAGCCTGCTCCCTCCGGGGAGACGAATGTGGTCGGTTGACCCCCACGGTTCCTGATGTGGTGTTGGCTCTTTGAATAGCTGTCTTGATACAAAAGGGCATAGGCGTGTTCTGTTCTTGGAGGAGCAGCATTGTTTCGCTTTTAAAAATAAGGTCCAGAAATAAGGCCTCTGAAAAGTCTGAAAGGAGACCTCAGAAAGGCAACTGGTGTAAGGGGGGGGTGGGCGCTGAGGTGCCACACGCCTGTGCTCCTCCCATCAGGGCACCATGAGTCCGCTGCTCACCCCCCCTCTGGAGGTTGAACGTACGACCTTTACACTGTGCCCTCATCCTCCTCTAAGCCAGCACGTTCAGGTTGGCCAGCATTCAGGGTCCCCCTCTGTTAAAAACCCAAGTCTTAACAACAGCTGACTTCTATAAAACGGCTCCGTGTGTTTCAGGATCTGAATGCCACGTCTGACCCCAGGGCCTTGCTGAACCTGATGTGAGTCCATTTGGCCCCTGCAATGCCTTTCCTCCCTTTTTAGCAATATGGCTCTGAGCACAAAGATTTGATTGTAAATCACGTTAGCGTTTTCAGAGTTTACAGTGTCGATTGTGCTGAAAACCACTCACTTCCTGAGTCCAGAGCTGCTCAGATGGTATCTTGGGGGGAATTAGTGTTCCCCTAATTTAGCAACCTCCACACCACAAGGTCTTTATCTGCAGTTTAGTGAGATTACCCAGATAGGGATCGATGATGTGTAAAGTCCTACAAGTATTAACAAAGTATGTCTTTAAACACAACTTGATCAAAAAGTAAATATCCTAAGCAATTTTCCCTTTTTGCTGCTATATTGCAGATACAGTCTTCAATACCTTTTCTTTACATCTGTATATAAGTTAGCAAGAACTTGCATCCAAAGCAATGTAGTAGTGTGTGTGTGTGTGTACATATATTTATTCCAGTCCAATTAATTAGCACTTGAGAAATTTTTTTGAGCTGCAACAATAACCCTTTTCATTTTAGTGTGCTTTATCTGTGAAGATAAAAGTTCTAGATTACCAAGTTCCAGGGGAATATAACATTTTAGAGGCACAATTTTGTGCCTGTAGTCCCTGGGGCATTCATCTGCTAGCCTCCGTGTGATGCTATTAGAACTTCTAACAGGCATGACCAGCACAGCACTTAACAGTTGTGTAACGGGAACCCTTGTCCCTACCCCTTCTACTTCCCAGTTAGCATGAGGGCAAAAAGCGGTAGATTACAAATGATTGGTGCATCTCAATTCACGAAAGAGAGAGGAAAAGTATTTTCCCTTTCAGTCCTGTTCTTGGTAAGATGTTAAGAGGAAGGTCCCTATCTAGATACTCTTATTTTAAAAACGTTACCTGGGTGATATTTGATAGCTTCTAAGAATGGTGCTACGTACGAGTCGCCGTTCGGCCGGGATCCAGTTAGCCAGATGTCTGGTTAGTTCAGGCATCCCAGTGGCAAAGGCAACCGCTGTGACGATGGGCATTTGTTGAGTCCCCCTCCTGTGTCCGGGGTCTCCCTGGCTAACCACATAACCCACGCACAGGGCCGTGCACGCTTTGCTGCTGGAATGAGGCAAGCAGTCCCCGTTGTGGCGATAGCCGCGAGCAGAACCCATTTGTGAAAATTCCTCATGGGAGGCCAATTATCCGATACAAATGCGGTGTCTTTTAAGGGGCATGTAAGTGAAGGAAACTCAACTAAATAGATACCTGCAACTCAAGCTAGCTAGTAATTTCTTTCTGAGTACTTGAGGTGAAATCCCAAAACCCACCTTCTGATTTTATGCTGTACCTATATATATGTACATAAATGTGTATATATAGAAATGCTGAGTTCTTTTGAATTCTGAATGTAAATATTTCTTGTAAATTGGGACCCTACCCACTCTTTCTTTCTCTTTCCCCCCGCCCTTCAATCCTATTTATTCTTTTCTTGACTTCCCATACGGGGCATCTTATAATTTTTTTTTTATATATATATATATATATATAAAAGTATGAAAAACTTCTTAGTTGAATTTGTTCATATATTTTAGGATTCAGTTTTGCATCTTGACTATAGAATTCCTATGTCTGTTTTGTGTTAATATTTTTCAACATGCCTGATTGTGTTTTGCATTTTTATTACAAATTTTTACTGTGTGCAATGCATTGTATTGGGGGGAATGTACTTGAGTGCAATTTCTGATACTGTCATTATATGACTAGTTATGCTCATTTATGTTGCTCTTTGGAAGCTGTAGTGAGCCTGATGTTTTCACACAAAAAACATTTCTTCCCAAGACTTCTTTAAGCTCCTCTAACTTCTTCAGTGCATTTGGGATCAAATGTAGCTCTTCAGTAACCCGACTTGCTCCTACCCTTTCCGTTTTTCAGGCCCGTACCAAATCCTTCATCTGTGTGGCTTTCCAGCTGAGAAGAAAATCTTGCAGATCTGAACCTTGGTTTGTGGCCTGTTGCCGCAGAGTTTCTGGTTTTGTTTTCGTTTCTTGAATTAAACAAGTCAGGCCTCTGCCATTAACCTGCAAAAAATAATCAGGAAGTTAGTTTGCAGGGAGCACAGGTAATCTGCCTCTGCTCTCACCTGTTAAGGATATTAAGAGCAGACGGGGAGACCGGCCCGGTACACGTGGGTCTCTGTTGGGACAGGTAACGCTGAAGAATGTTCTGTCAGGAACCGTTGTCCTCCCAGAGAGAGCAACACAGCTGCTGTGGGGGCTTCACACGAGCCTTCAGCCCATAGGTTGATTCTGCGCTGAGGGTAAAGCAGGCAGTGAACTGTGGCCGGACTGGCCAGCAGGATCCCCTGAGCTGCTCGCACCACCAGTGTACTGCTCCTGGGGCATTGACCTTGACTGGATCGGCCACAGATCCAGTGCCGAGCCAGATTAAGGCCCTCTTGACAGTCAGCGTTGCCAATAGGGAAGACCCTGGGCTGGCTCGTGAAAGTGGTGGGAGTCATCAGCCGGGAGGCAAACATTGGGTTTTTACGTAAAGATTTTGCACCTTTAAGGAAATGTTCCCCTGTAACTTTGAGGAAGGATTGCCGTGGGCATTTCTTGGGCCTTTTCCTCACATACATGTTCCACCCACCACTACTGAACTTGGTACACTTGCCGAAAACTGAGAAGTTGTTTGCGTTTAGATAGGTAAGTCTTGGGAACCTAGCGTGTCCTGAGTTAGGCCCCGTCAGAGATGAGCTCCAGCGGGAATCCCGGCCCAAACCCGCCCCGTCCTCCCCCTTCCTGTGGCGCCCGAGGAGTGGTCGAGCTTGTGCGCAGCAGTGCCGAGGGGCGCCCCTCGGCGCCAGCCCCGTTCTCTTCGCTACTGGCAGCTCAGGCCGCCTCCGGGCCCAAAGGTCAGTCCACAGGCCCCTCAGTGAGGGCACCCCGTTCGTCCTTCCGCCTCCCCTCCCCACCACCGCCCCAAGGGCCTTTCTTGCTATGACAGTATTTGTGGCACTGAAGAGGATAGAAGCTTGAGCCTCCTTTCTGACTTCCCCTTTAGGGGGCAGAGAGCTTTTTTTCTACGTAGCACATCTGCAGTCTCACCGCCATTAGAAAAAACTCATCCTGTTCACGGTTTATACTGAATTTGCAAACTACTGATATTATTTTTCAATAACCACTTGTATCTACCATCAACCATGAGAGGTGGGAAGAGGTACGCCGCTGTATCTCTGCAATAAAACTTTTGCCAGGTTCTACCTCCGCTGAGCAAAGGATACTTTTATACGTAGGCATAGATCTTCCTCCTTTACCGATCTGACTTGGTGCATCTTGAGACAACGTCTGATGGAATCCAAAGACAATTTGAAAACAGAGGTGGATGTAAACTCTTGGTTGTTTTTATTTGGTTCTCTTTTTTTTCACCTCCCTTTTTATATTGCTACTCTGTCTTGAGTGTCTGTCAGTGTACGAAGGGTACGCGCTGTTCTGATGATACTGCACTGCTCCATTCAGCCTTCCGTGATTAAAACAGTACCGAGTGTCCAGAAATGACTGTTGCAACCATTTTGATGTGTAACTTTAAAAATTGGGTCTCATGCAATAAAAATGTGTCGGCTGCATTTAGCGAGGTTTACCCTCGCAAGTAAAAAACGATCAACCATGAAGCATAACAAATTCTGTATTTAGTTTTTTGTTGTTGTGGCTTTTGTTTTGTTTTCTTTTTTTGTAAGATTCTTAAATAAATTAAACTGGCTAATACACTTTTTCCCACTCTGTGTGTTCTTTATCTGGGTGCTGAGCACCTCTTAAGTTTGTTTATTTTGAGAGGGAGAGAGTGGGGGTGGGGCAGAGAGAGACTCCCAAGTGGAGCCTGCTTGGGAGTCAGCCCCAAGCAGGTCAGCCCAGAGCCTGGCACGGGGCTCGATCCACGGACCGTGAGATCATGACCTGAGCCAAAATCAAGAGTCGGTCACTCGACCGACACCCGCCCAGGCGCCCCAGAAGCCGGCACTCTTCGGAGCGAGAAGCGTCCGCACCCGCGGACGGCGCGGTAGGGCCTGGGCTGGGGTCCTCCGGCCTCCCGCGGCTCCTGAGGCCTCCCCTCTCGAGTGTCTTCCCTGAACGATGCCACGGAACAGAAGGGTGGCCGCCGGCATCGGAGGACGTGGAGGCAGGCACGAGGCTCTTGTTTAAAATCATTCATTCCTGGCGTTGAGCCACCCAGTCCACGATCCGAGCTCTGCTTAGGAAAACACTGAAAATGTTTGATGTAGAAAACTATCCGGGAATACGGAGTGCCTAGTGTATGCCGGTGGCTGTGGGGTGTTCTGTCTTCATTTCCCTGGTCTTCAGTCCCTCCCTCGTTCTCAGATGAAGTTGCCTGGCTCGTGAGCCGTGAAAGGTGTTCAGTTTCTAATTTGGGGGGGTCGGTGCCTGTATTTAGGAAGAGTTTAAGAAGAAGCGTGTGTCTGGCATCGGGTCACATGCTGTCCCCACGGGTGATTCCTCGCGGGTACTTCCTCTACTGTCGAGACAGCAGACGAGCGAGCACGGGAGATTCCTGCGGTCCTGGCAGTTAGGAAAACAGCAGGAATGCTCACGTGTGCCCGAGCAGGGGAGGCCCAGGAGGTGAGTGACCGGAGAAGCTGGGGCGGGTGGAGGCCGGTGCGCGGCAGTGTTGTGCTCCCGCTGAGCTCCGGAGCTCGTTGAGAAGGATTGGCCGGGAGGCCCAGTCTTGCGCTGGCCTTGGGAAGCCAGAGAACAGGGAATAATGGACAGATGAGAGGACACCACGGAAAGACGAGCCACCTTACCTGGGAGGCTGGAGTCCCTCCCTCTTCACAGATGAGACCAGCGCAGATCTGGGAGCCGGCGCGGGGTGGGCTCCCGTCCAGCCCAGGTGGCCTGGGCCAGGAGCCAGCACTGTTGTCCTGGAGAAAGGCAGCGGGAGGCAGGGTGGGAACGCATGGATGGACTTTTTTTTTTTTTTAATGTTTGGAATACAGCTTATTTGTGAGTCTTTGTGGGGTTTGAAATGCTTAAGAGAACCATCTCAATTTGTAGCTTGAAATCCTTGAGGGAATTGAATCAAGTTTGTAAATGGTGTTAATGTTTAGGGGGATTTAATCTGTCAAATATGTGAGATAATTGAGTATTAATGCAACGAGTGAAAGGGAGTGTTCTACATTTTAACTAAAATTTTATTAAAATACGTGTAAGTTGAGGGGGCACCTGGCCGGCTCAGTCAGTAGAGCACGCGACTCTTGATCTCAGGGTTGTAGGTTTGAGCCCCACATTGGGCATAGAGGTTACTTAAAAAATAAAAATCTCTTAAAAATACAAAATAAAATATTTGTAAGCTGAGCTTGAAGACTGAAACAGGACTTTAAAAATTTTTTTTTACATGTATTTATTTATTTATTTATTTGAGAAACACAGAGTGTGAGTGAGGGAGGGGCAGAGACTAGAGGGAGACAAAATCCAAAGCGGCCTCCAGGCTCTGAGCTGTCGGCACAGAGCCCCGCTCGGGGCTCGAACTCAGGGACCACGAGATCATGACCTGAGCCAAAGTCAAGCGCCTAACTGACTGAGCCACCCAGGCGCCCCTTAAAGGCATAACCTTAGTATTAATCTGAATAAGAAATTAAGAGACCTGACCTTCATTGGACGCCTCCACCATCCCCGAGTTTTTAGTTCCAGTTTGCTTTGACTTTGTTCCCCGTCGGTGTTTTCAAGTCTGCTTTCAGCCTCACCGTGGGACCCTGGGCCTTCACGCTATTGACATTTGGGCCGGGCCATTCTTCGTGAGGTGCTGTCCCGTTTGTTGTCGTGGGAAGTGCAGCAGCATCCCTGGTCCTAACCCAGGAGATGCCAGCGGTACGCGCTGCTGTCCTCCCGGTTGCGACAGCCCCAGGTGTCTCCAGACGTGGCCAAACGTCCTCTGAGGGGCGGGATCTCCCCTTGGTCAAGAACTACTGCCCGAGGGGCACGCGGGGGGCTCATTCGGTTAAGCGTCCGACTCTTGACTTCGGCTCAGGTCGTGATCTCACGGTTTTATGAGTTCAAGCCCGGAGTTGAGCTCTACGCTGATGGCGCGGACGCTACCTGGGGTTCTCTCTCTCTGCCCCACCCCCTTCTCAAGATAAATAAAACAAACTTTAACAATAAAAGAACTACTATTCTAGGCAAATTAGTCATAAAGAGGCAAAAAGTTGGTGTCTACGATGGGTGTGTGTGTGTGTGTGTGTGTGCACGAGTTTGTGTTCTACAGAGGACAAGGCCCACGAACAAGGGCCTTGAGATACGGAAAATACAAATGTTAACTGGCTGGGGGGTTGGAGCATGTACAGTACCATTTCCATAAGTATGAATATTTAACAGCTAGTCATTTGAGAGCATGATGTAAAGAAGCCATCTGTGGAGGCCTTTATGGAGAGAAAAGAGGCTAAAAGAAATGTGCAAAATGCTTATTTTTAGAGTCCGATTCTCGGCACGTTGGCTTCGTCTCCCGAAAGCTGCCCACGCCGGGCATCAAGTGCACTATTGGGTTAGGAGAGGCAAGTGCCTTGCGGTTGGTTCCAAATCACCAAACCCTCCTCATTTAAGAATTACCACAGAGTATCAGGCAAGGGTAGGAGGACTACGTGGCTGCTACATCAGTCTGGGAGACTTAACGTTTCGGGTTAGTCGTTCGCTTAAATAATAACCACGGGACCGAAGCCGATCGGCAGACGAGAACACACAGCGAATCCTGCTTCCACTCCTCCCACTCGCCCCCGCAGCCCCTAGGGGGCCGTTCCACCCCTCAAGGTAGCCCGTCTCGCCCGTTTCTTGAGTATCCCTTCTTGGGGGAACTCTGGAGGGGACCTCTTTTGGCAACGCCAACACCAAAATGCTCACCTTTGGTTCCAGGCGAGATAAGCTTTCAACAAAGATTGATGTGCGAGCCCTTAATTACTAGAGAAATCCAAACTAGAATAAATTAGAATGGTAGGAAATGTAACGGCGTGAACCCATAGTAGGAAGTTGAGTGTTTCGTGAAGGTGCCCGCTGGTTAGAACAGGAAGACTCTCCAAAACATCCCCCATTTTCATCTCGAGCCTAAGATCAAGATAAATTACGCATCTCTCTCAGTTCCTGCGTTAATCCTGGGTTTTTGTTTAACTTTGTGTTCCCACAGTTTATTTTTTGAGTGGGTTTCTTGTTCAGAGGTATCGATATGAAACTAAGTTCATTCTGCCCTCGAAGGTTTACGTGCCCTGTTCTTTGGTGTTCTACCCACAGGGACTCAAGCTTGAGAAACTAATTTTGTAGTCTGAAACAGGGATTGGCAAACCACAGTCCACGGGTCAAAACCAGTGCATCACCTGTTTTCGAATGACCCTGCAAGCTCAGAATAGTTTTTACACTCTTAAATGGTTGAAAACAATAAAAAGATTGTTTTATAACACGCGAAATTCACATGACATCCAAATTTCAGTGTTGTAAATAAAGTTTTATTGGCACGCAGTCATGCCTTTCCTTCTATGCATTGTGTAAGGCTGCTTCAGTGCTACAATGGCAGGGACTGTATCGCCAAACTCTATGGCAAAGCCTAGAAGTTGGTTATCTGAGCCCTTGCAGGAGAAGCTTGCTGGCTCCTGGCCTACAAACGGGAGTAATGGCAGAAACCGAGCCGAAAATTAATACATTTGGGAATGGATCTCTGATCAAAACCTGACTTGATATAAAATCAAGTCTAGTCTTACTGTCCTGAGGACATAACGCCACATTGGAGTCACTGATTGTGATAAGCTAACCATGATACTGCAACCCACAACTTGTCTGGCAAACTGCCTACCTAACTCGTTTCTTAGGTCACTGGTCTCCAAACTTTTTTGGTCATATATTCAAAAAGGTTTTTTTCCGGGGCGCCTGGGTGGCTCAGTCGGTTGAGCGTCTGACTTCGGCTCGGGTCATGATCTCGCAGTTCGTGAGTTCAAGCCCCACGTCGGGCTCTGGGCTGACGGCTCGGAGCCTGGGACCTGCTTCGGATTCCGTGTCTCCCTCTCTCTGCTCCTCCCCTGCTCATGCTCTGTCGCTCTCTGTCTCTCAAAGATGAATAAACGTTAAAAAAATTGTTTTAAGTTTTTTTTTCTGAGAATACCTTTACTACTGTTGATTAGGTTATTTGTAAGTTCTGTGTATGCTGCCGTGCTAATAGGTACACAGTAAAGCCCACCTAAAAAGAATTTCTATATTCCCCCAGTCCTATGACTGCCCCTTCTTACCAGGTGCAGCCCACTTTGAGCAGATTGCTCCAGAATGTTGTCCAGTGATGGGAATGGCTCCAACGTGATGATGCAAAGGCCTTTCTGGGCTGATGCTTTAGAGATCATTAGAGAAAATGGTCTGTGCTGTGCATTGTCTCCCTGCTTGCTTAAGATGTCGGAGTTCCCAGAATTCTTAGAGCTCTGTCCCATCAAATCCCCAAACTTACAGTTGAAACTAAAGCCCAGGGAGGTTAAATAAGCTGAGGGCTAAGGAGAAGTATATGGGTCCAGAGCATTATTTTAATAATGTTGTTCTGATTTACGTCAAGCTCTTCCACCAGGCTTCCGGTCTCCTTCATCTGCTCTGCTCCTGGCAAGCCAATCTGCGAAATGCCCATTAAACTAATGAGGAACCATTCTAGATCATTCTAAAGCCACTCATTAAAGGGTTCTTTGAGTGTCATCACAGACACGTTTTGAATGGAGCCACTAGGTCTGTTTTCTTCTCCTTTGAGGAGTTTTAACTCAGAGACAGAAGGAAGAGAAGAAAGGGGGGGAAATCCAAGTCGTTTTTGAAGCCTGTTGTAGTGGGTTGAATGGTTGCCTCCTAAAAGATGTGTCCACCTGGAATGTGACCTTTTGGAGGGGGGGGGGGCAGATATCTCTGCAGGTGTAATTAAGGATCTCAAGATGAGGGGCGCCTGGGTGGCTTAGTCGGTTGAGTGGCCAGCTCTCGATTTCGGCCCAGGTCATCACGGTTTGTGGGTTTGAGCACCGCATCAGGCTCTGGGTGCTGAAGCGCAGAGCCTGCTTGGGATTCTCTCTCTCTCTCTCTCTCTCTCTCTCTCTCTCTCTCTCTCAAAATAAACACTTAAAAAGTAATAAAAAAAAGGATCTCGAGATGAGATCATCCTAGATTCGGGGGGTCCCTAAATCCAATGACAAGTGTTCTTATGAGGGGAGAAGACAAGGAAAGAGGAAGGCCGTGGGAAGACTGGCTTGGAATGATGTGGCCACCAGCCAAGGGACACCTGGAGCCGCCAGCCGCTGGGAGAGCAGAGGATTCTTCCCTGGAGTCTTGGAGGGAACACCTTGACTTCAGGCTTCTGACCCCCAGAACCGTGAGAGAACGCACTTCCTTTGTTTTAAGCCAAGTTCCGGGTAATTTGTTATGGCAGCGCAAGGAGACGAAGGCACCGGTTACGGGAAGTGAGCTGTGAGCAGGAAAAGAGAGGGGAACTGCAGACCTTCCTCCAGAGGAGAACTGATCTCCTTTCCAGGACCGTATGGAGGCCATTTATGAAATGTTGTATGTGCCTGACTAGAACACGCAAGGATGCAATTCTTTTCTTTCAGGAAGCTCAAGGCTCGAGAAGGAGGCGGGCCGGATTAAACACAAGAGCAGACACCGGTAGAGGGCAGCCAGCCAGGGGAGACTTTTCAGAGGTGGGAGAGTCGAGCCGGGCTTTGATAGACGAGCAGAAGTTTGCCCGCTGAAACATAGGGGCAAGTTTCATGAAGGCTTAGGTGTGAGGATGAACAAGAACCAGACTCATCACCCAGTCTGGCCCGAAGAAGAATAAGAAACAGTGGGAGGTGAGGGGTGAGGTAATGACTCCCATGTGGTGGGGGGAAGGGGGAGAGCTAAGTGTGGCTGCTGTGCCTAGAACAGGAAGTCTCATGACAGCATGGGGCTTGTCTTCCTTTGGTGCCCCTAGAATAGCGTCTGGCACTTAGGAGACTCTCAAATATTTGTTGAATAAAGGGAAGAGAAATCCCACATGATCTTCTCAAGAGACGCAGAAAAACGCACTTGACAAAATCCAACTCTCATGATAAAAACACTCAACAGACTAGTGATAGAAGAGACATTCCTCCACCTGATAAAGGGCATCTATGAAAAGCCCACAGTGAACATCATACTTCGTGGTGAAACACTGAAATCTTTCCCCCTAAATCGGAAACAAGACAAGGATGTCTGTTCTCATCACCTATGCCCAAATTGTTCTTGAGATTCTAGTTAAGGCAATTAGGCAAGAAAGGGAAAAATGAAAGACATCCCACTTGGAAAGGAAGAAGTAAAACTCTTTACAGATGACATGATCTTATATACAGAAAATCCTAGAGAAACCACACAGACACAAGCAAGTCAGTTCAAAGAGTAAGTTCCAAAGAGTAAGAGCCAAAGACTAAGTTCAGGGAAGTTGCAGGATACACGACAACACACAAAAATCAGTTGTATTTGTATACGCTAGCAGCGAACAATCCAAAATCAAGAAGACAAGTCCATTTTCAACAGCATCAAAAATAGTGAAATACTCAGGAATAATTTTAACCAGAGAATTACAAGACTTGAACACTGTGAACTATAAAACATTGCTGAAATCAAAGGGAAAAAACCCAAGTGTAAAGACTTCCTGCGTTCGTGGGCTGGAAGACATATGTTGCGATTAAGATGGCAATGTGTCCTGGGGCGCCTGGGGGACTCAGTCGGGTCAGCGTCTGACTCTTGATTTTGGCTCAGGTCACATCTCAAGGTTCGTGGGTCGGGCTCCGTCCTGACTGCATGGAACCTGCTTGGGATCCTCTCTCTCTGTCCCTCTTCTGCTTGTGCTCACGCTCTCTCAAAATAAACAAACACTAAAAAAGAGGTAGCAATACTCCTGACTTTCATACACAGATTTAATACGAACCCTATCGGAATTCCAGTTATTATTGGCTGATGGATTGATTGATTGATTGCAAAAATGGACAAGCCGATTCTAAAACTTGTATGGAATTACAAGGAACCCAGAATAGTCAAAACAAGCTTGAAAAAGAAAAAGGTGGAGTGCTCACCCTTCCTAAATTCAAAGCTGACTTCGCCCTACCCAAGGCCAGGGTGATCGAAGCAGTGCCATTTTGGTTTAAGGATAGAAATATAGGCGGATGTCGTGTCTGGGTGGCTCAATCGGTTGGGCTTCTGACTTCAGCTCAGGTCATGATCTCGAGGTCCATGAGTTCGAGCCCCGTGTCGGACTCTGTGCTGACAGCTCAGAGCCTGGAGCCTGCTTCTGATTCTGTGTCTGCCTCTCTCTCTGCCCCTCCCCTGCTCACGCTCTCTCTCTCTCTCTCTCTCAAAAATAAACATAAATTCAAAAAAATTTTTTTGATTAAAAAAAAAAATATATATATAGGTCAATGGAACAGAATTGAGAGTCCAGAAATAAACCCTCACATTTATCATCTATTGATTTTCAACAAGGCTGTCAAGACCATTCAATGGGGAAAAATAGTCTTTTCAATCAATGGTACTGGACCAACTAGATACACACATACAAAGAATGAACTTGGACCCCCCTCACACCATACACAAAAAAATAATTTAAAGATGGGTTAAACACCTAAACGTAAGAACAAAACCTATAAAACTCGTTGAAGGAAGTGTAGGTGAAAATCTCCGTGACCTTGGAATTGATAGGACACCAAAAGTACAAGCAAAGCAAAGGGGAAAAAAATTAGATAAATCAGACCTCAAATTAAGAATCTGTGTGTGTCCAAGGACAGTATCAAGATAATGAAAAAACAGGGGCGCCTGGGTGGCTCAGTTGGTTAAGCATCTGACTTCGGCTCAGGTCATGATCTTGCAGTCCGTGAGTTCGAGCCCCGTGTCGGGCTCTGGGCTGATGGCTCAGAGCCTGGAGCCTGCTTCCGATTCTGTGTCTCTCTCTGACCCTCTCTCTGACCCTCCCCCGTTCATGCTCTGTCTCTGTCTCAAAAATAAATAAACGTTAAAAAAAAAAAAAAAAAGATAATGAAAAAACAGGGACGCCTGGGTAGCTCGGTCAGTTCAGTGTCCAACTCTTGATTTTGGCTCAGGCCATGATCTGGAGGTTTATAGGTTCGAGCCCTGTGCTGTCAGTGCAGAGCCTGCTTTGGAATTCTCTCTCTCTCTCTCTCTCTCTCTCTCTCTCTCTCGCTGCCCCTCCCCCACTCATGGGCGCACTCTCTGTCTCTCAAACTAAATAAATAAACTAAAAAAAAAAAAAAAAAAAAGAAAGAAAGAAAATGAAAAGACAACCCACAGAATGGAAGAAACTATTTACAATTTGTATATCTGAGAAGAAACTGGTTTCCAGAATACATAAAAGAATTAAGTTTGAGCCCCACATTGGGTGTAGAGAGTACTTAAAAATAAAATCTTAAAAAAAAAAAAAAGCATTAAAGGGGTGCCTGGGTGGCTCAGTTGGTTAAGCGTCCAACTTTGGCTCAGGTCATGACCTCACTGTTCGTGGGTTCGAGCCCCGCTTTGGACTCTGTGCTGACAGCTCAGAGCCTGGAGCCTGCTTCCAATTCTGTGTCTCCCTCTCTCTCTGCCCCTCCTCTGCTCACGCTCTGTTTCTCTTCTCTCTCTCTCAAAAATAAATAAATGTTAAAAAAAAAAAAACATAAAAAATGGGCAAAGGATCAGAATAGACATTTTTCCAAAGAAGATATACAAATGGCTGGGGAGCACAGGAAAAGATGTTCGACATCACTATTTGTTAGGGAGAGATGTCAATCAGTCATGAGATACCAGTCTGTACTCACTAGGAAGCCTTAAAAAAAAAAAAAGGCAGAAAATAAAAATGTTGGTGAAGACGTGGAGATACTGGGCCACTTAACGCATCACTGGTGGGAGGGGGAAATAGCACAGACACTATGGAAAGCAGTCTGATAGTGTCTCAAAAAATGAAACGGAGTTACCACATGGCCTAGGGATTCCATTCCTGGGTATAGATCCCAGAGGATTGGAAACATGTCCACACAGACACTTGCACACCCATGTTTCCAGCCGCCCTATTCACAAGAGCCAGAAAGTGGAAAGAATCCAGATGTACCTCAACGGGTAAGGAGGTAAACGAAATGTAGTTTATCTATACAGTGGAATATTAGTCAGCCATAAAAAGGAACAGAGTACTGGTATGTTTTACAACATGGATGAACCTTGAGAACATCATGCCAAGTGAAAGAAGCCAGGGGCAAAAGGTCACGTATTGTATAATTCCATTTATTTTTATTTATTTATTTATTTATTTATTTATTTATTTATTTAATGTTTATTTATTTTGAGAGAGAGTGAGCAGGGGAGGGGCAGAAAGAGAGGGAGACGGAGAATCCCATGTAGGCTCCGCGTTGTCAGCGCACAGCCCGATGTGGGGCTCCGACTCTTACGGTGAGATCATGACCGGAGCTGAAATCAAGAGGCAGACACTCAACTGGCTGAGCCACCCAGGCGGCCCTCTATAATCCTATTTATATGAAGTGTCGAGCGTACGTGACTTCGTAGAGACAGAATTTAGGTTACTGGTTGCCTAAAGCCAGGGGTAGTGAGAAATGAGGAGTGACAGCCATTGGGTGTCTTTTGGGGGTGACAAAAATGTCCTAGAATTAGGTACTGATGATGGCTGCACAACTGTGAGTATACCAAAACCAGCAAATTGTAAATTACCAGTCAATTATTTTAAAGGGGGAAATTTTGTGCTAAGGAAATTATACGTCAATTAAAAACAAAAGGAGGGGGGCGCCTCGGTGGCTCGGTCAGTTAAGTGTCTGATTTTGGCTCAGGTCATGATCTCACAGCCTGTGGGTTGGGGCCCCGCGTCGGCCTCTGTGCTGACAGCTCAGAGCCTGGAGCCCGCTTCGGATTCTGTGTCTCCCTCTCTCTCTGCCCCTCCCTCGCTCACGATCTGTCTCTCTCTGACTTTCGAAAATAGATTAGCATTAACAAAAGTTAACATCGAAAGAGAATAGCCCAGACCATTTGTCGGAGGGATGGGGCAGATCGCTGAGAATCAGGTTCTTGTGCCAAGGAAGACACAAACAGTTAATGGGTGGAGCCAGTACCCAGGTGTGTGTGCTGTGTGAGCTCTGTGCTTGCAGCTTCTAGCCCTGCACTGTCCAATAGGAAAACCGCTAACTCTCGTGGGTATTGCACACTTGAACTGCGGCTAGTCCAGGGGCGCCTGGGTGGCTCAGTCACTTAAGCATCCGGCTTCGGCTCAGGTCATAATCTTGTGGTTCATGGGTTCAAGCCCTGTGTCGGGCTCTGTCCTCACAGCGCAGAGCCTGGAGCTTGCTTCAGATTCTGTATCTCCCTTTCTCTCTGCCCCTCCCCTGCTCACGCTCTGTCTCTCTCTCTAAAATAAACATTAAAAAAATTTTTTTAATAACAACAAAAAAAAGAAATGTGGCTAGTTTGAATTAAGATGTCCTATGAGTATACAATACACGCTAGGTTTTGAAGACTGTAAGATGAAAAGAATATAAAGTACCTTAATTTATGGTCATGATATAATCAAATCATTCTGCTCAAGACATATTGGGTTAAGTATATGATCAGTTTTGCCAGTGTCTTTTACTTTCTAAACTGTGACCACTGAAAAATTGAAAATGATGTTTGTGGCTCGCATTTATATTTCTATTGAACAGTGCTACCCTGTGGGACCCTGGGGCAGCAAAGGAGAGGGTGACATCAATTCATTCACTAAGTAAAATTTCACTGAGCACCCTTGGCTGAACTAGCTTAAAGCTGATCACCGGGGGCACTGCTTAAGCTGGAGAGGGGGTATCACCTTCACTTTAAAAAAAAATGTTGGGGAGCCTGGGCGGTTCAGTTGGCCAAGTGTCTGACTTGACTCAGGTCATGATTTCACAGTCTGTGGGTCTATGGGTTTGAGCCCCGCGTCCGGCTCTGTGCTGACAGGTCAGAGCCTGGAGCCGGCTTCGGATTCTGGGTCTCCCTCTCTCTCTGCCTCTCCCCAGCATGTGCTCTCTCTAATAATAAATAAATAAACTAAAAAAAATATATAAATAAACATTAAAAAAAATTATTCTTTGTAAGTGGGCTCCACGCCCAACCTGGAGTTTGAACTCATGACCCTGAGATCAAGAGTCAATACTCTGCGGACGGAGCCAGCCAGGTGCCTGTCACCCACGCACTTTTAATCCTAAAGGGAAGGAAGGAAGGCATGTGTGGTATCCCCTCCCTCCAGGCAGAGAATTTGACGCGTTCCTCACTAGATCCAGATGTGCCTGAAGGTCTGTGACTAATGAAAAAATCTGCAAGGCATGGCGATTAAAAATGGCAGAAAAGGGTGGGCATCTTGTGTATTTTGACGCACTTTACTATTTAAGCTGAACCCCAAGAAGCAGTACCTTCAAAAGCTTAGTCATCTAATCCAAGATATATATTTGATATGTTTCAGCCAGACCTGAGGATGGGCTGGAGGGGTAGGCGTTGAAGGAGAACCAAAAACTGTAATGCAAACTCCAGAAGAGTAGCAACGTCAAATTCATCCTCCTTGGCGCCTGGACAGGTGCCAGGCACACAGTAGGCGCTTCTCGAATACCTGACTGAGGTAAGATGTACAGTTACGTGAATTAAAGAGTGAATTTTCCAGAAAAGAGGCCTTTGGCTTTCGTCAGAATCCAAGGAGACTCGCAGGCCCCCAAGGAGTTAAAAACCACTTAATACAGACAGGGACACGAAATTTATTTGAAATCAATGTCAAGAATTGGTTGTTCTTATTCTGGGGAATGGCCAGACTTCGGCGTCTGGAATGATCTACGTGCTTAAAAATACCACTCGCCACCATTTTCTCCAGGTAATTTTCCATCCCTGCCCCCACAGTCAAGGGGGAAAAAAGTAATTCTGAAATCCTACCTCGCTATTTAAAAAAAAAAAAAAAGAAAGAAAGAAAGGAAGGAAGAAAGAGACGAAGCAGTAAAATCGCGACTATCCAGGCACACGGAGAGCCTCGAAGAAGAAAGGGACCCACGCGGGCCTCGGGCGCCGCCGGGACCCAGCCCCCCAAACTTTGCCAAGTTGCGGGCGCCGAGCGCGGCCGGAGGCGCGGGGCGCGGCCGCGGGCGGAGCCGCCCCCTGACGCCGGGCCGCGGCGCGCCGGGCCGCCCCCTCCCGGCCCGGGCCGGCCCCGCTGGCTCCGCTCAAAGTTTGCGGCCGCCCCTGCGCCCGCCCGCCCGATGTATGGGTGATATACTGCAGCGGGTGTCAGGGTGAGGGACGGCCATATTTGCCGGTGCGGCCCGAGCCGTCAACAACAAAAAGTGCGCGGGAGCTCGGCGGGCGCACGGACGGGCGCTCGGACGCCGGGCCCGCCTCGCCGCCGCCCGGCCTCGCCGCCGCCGCCGCCGCCGCCGCCGCCCTCGCGGGCCTGGCCCCGCGGCGCCCCGGCGCGCCCCGCCGCTCGGGGGGATGTCTTACAAACCGAACTTGGCCGCGCACATGCCCGCCGCCTCCCTCAACGCCGGTGAGTGAGTGCGCCCCGCGGGCCGCGCGCGCCGCGCCCCAAGTGCCGCCAAGTTGGGGGCCGGCGCGCCCGGCCCCGGCCCCGGCTCCCGGGGGCCCGCGGTGGCCGGGGGCGCCGGGCACCGGGTCCCGGCCCGGGGCAGCGCGGCCGCCGCCGCCATGATTCCGGCGCCCGAGCCGCCAAAGTTCGCGGGGGCGCCCCGCGCCGGCGGCGGGGATCGGCCGGGTCGGGGCCGGGGGCGCGGGCGCGGGCGGCCGCCGCGGTCCCCCCCACGCCGGCGGCCGAGGGATCGCGGGGAGCGCGGCGGGCGAGGGCGGGGGAGGCTTTTCTCTGCTCCTTTTTCCTCCGGCTTTTGGGCGGCTCGGCGAGGGCCCCTGCCGGCGGGAGTCGGGAGCGGCCGGGCCACGCCGGGAGCGGGGCGCGGGGCGCGGGGCCCGGGGCCCGGGGCCCGGGCCGCCCTTGCGGAGCGGGGGCGCGGGCCCGGGCTGGGGGTCGGGGGGCCCGGGCTGCAGGGGTGCACGAGAGCAAGGCCCAGCCACGCGTGGGCCGGGCGGGGGCGACCCGCGTGCCAGGTGCAGGCGCCCCTTAGGGCGCGGGGCCGCTGGGGTCACCGGCGGTGCAGGGGACTCGATCGTCAGGGGGCGGAGGGGGGCTCGGCCGGGCGCGCCGGAGCAGGGGTACCCGGAACGCGGCACGCCGGAGGTCCTCTCAGGCGTGCGCGGAGTGACAGAAGTTGGGAGACTGGGGGTTCCCGAGTGCCTGCGGGCGGTGGGTGGGAGCGGCGTTTCAGCGCAGACCCCGCGTCTCGGAGCCCCCAAGTCTGGGCTTGGAAGGCCCCTTGTGCGGAAGCCAGGGAATGGGCTGGGGGCGTCCTCTCTGTTCCCCGGGGGCTGGACCTGGGTGATCCCAGGAAACTCCTCCAGAAGTTGTCAGGAGCTTTAGGCCGTGCCCAGGGGGCTTGCCCCAGGGATCAAGGGAGACCCGGGGTGGGAGGGAAGAAAATTGTGAGTTAGGGTGTGACCGACTTTTTCCCGGTGCCTGGGTCTTTCTCCTTTAGACGCTTGGTTGGAAATAGACTTCCAAAAAAGCAGGCGCGCTGGAGGGGGGAGGGGGCAGAGGCCTTGTGGGGGAGGGGATTGGCCTTGCTGGTCAGAAATGCCACGTTGGCAGTTGGCTGCAAGTTTTGGGCCTTGTCTCCAAACGATGACTCCATCACTCCAAAAATCTGAAGAGGAACCCAGAAAAGCCATATATATATGTATATGTATTTTAACTTACGGGACACTGATTGGGGGGTTGGAAAGGGTTAAGATTTCAGGGTTCGGTTGGGGGCATAGTTGAATCGATTACGTTTGGTTACTGAGTCCCAAGAGCAAACAGCCACTATTTTCTCAAATGTTCTCACCACCGTTGGGGTCTGCAGACCTTACAAAGACAGGCTTTGTGGCCCAGGTAGGATTTTTCCCGGACTCCTGCGTCTGTCTCTGGGGTGGGCTGCGTGCAAGGTCTTGCTGCCAGCCTGGACACGCTGGAAAACTCAGGCCTGCCCTAGTATAGTTGAGGCAGGTGCCTTAAACGGGGACTTTTGGGGGTTGGGGTCAAGTGACAGGGGCACCCACTCAGGACCCCTGAAGCCCTGTTCTGGGCTGGCCGGCACCTGTGCACAGGTTTTCTTCCATGGTGAATTCCAGGAGGACTGCTGAGGTCCCCAGATAATCTGGTGTTTTCGTGGCGGGCTGCGCCCTTCCCCATGGACCCTTTAGAAAGCCCCAATCTCCCCCTGCCATTTGCATCCAAGATGGACTCTCCGCCGCCGCTCCTCCGGCTTCCTTGTCATCATCCCTCACGCCCTCCAGCCCTGCCTCCTCGCGGGTTGCCAAGCCGCGGCCTGGCCGGTGGTGGCAGTGGCGGAGTTAGACAAAGCCCCCGCCTCCCCGCCGGAGAGCACATCCCCCCCCCTCCCCAGGCGCCCCAAGTGGCGGGAAGGCCGCCAGCTCCCCAGGCCCAGGCTGCTCTTTGTCTGGCGTGGGGGCGGGGAGCTGCGCCTGGCCCCAGGAGCTGCTGGCCTCTGCCAGTCCCTCCCTCGGCTCCGGGCCCTCCCTGGTCCCCGCACACTGCGCGCATTGTCTGTGATGCTCAGAGACAGCCGTGCTCACGCCCAGTCTGGTTTTCTCCCTGGCCTCCTGCAGCCCGATGCACCGGCCCTCCCTGCCTCTGCAGGAGTCGAACTCAGGGCCCTTCTGCCAAGTCTCTCCAGGACCACAGAAGCCCCCACCCCCACCCCCCGCCGCCCCCGCCTTCGACACCGAGTAAGGGACTGGCATTGGCACAGAATCGGGGTCATGTACCGCGTCACCTGATGATGGGAGAGGCAAGCCCAGAGCAGTTGTCTGACCTTCCCCCCCCTCCCCAGCCCCAACTGGGCGATTTCTCCTCCTTCTCCCTTAGCCCCCCGAGACTTAACCCTAGCCCCGTGGAAGAGTGGGATCTAGAGCCTTTAGACATTCTATTGGGAACCATTGCCTCAAACAGATGGAGAAACTGAGGCCCAGAGAGCGAAGGCCCTAGTCCAAGGTCACGCAGCCAGGAGTGGCACAGCCAGACCGGTTCCTGGTCCGGGCCCTTGTCAGTAGGAGAGAGGATGGGCCAGGGAGGGAGACAGGAGCAACAAGAGGTGAGGGCAAAGGGTGGTGCAGAGAATGCACACCTGAGTCCCCTCGCCTCCTGCCAGGGAGTGGAATCTTCTAGACACTTGAGGTGCTGTGTGGTGATACGTAACCCCGTGGGCCCTGGCATTTAGCATTCTGGCCTTCCAGAGAGGGGCGATGTCTTGTAGTGGTCAGGACTGGAACCCGGGTCCGGGGCTGCAAAGACCACACTCACTGCCCACGTCAGAGGGTTGAGGAAGTTGGGGTTTGGCTGATGTGGTGAGGGTGCTTGGGGGGCACCCACCCAGTCCCATTTCCTGTGCTCTGGCCCCTGCACATCGCGGTTGCCTTGGATGGAGGTCACGGACGCGCTGGTGGTGCACCCCCGTCCTGAGCGCTGCTTGCCTGTAGCACAGGTGTATTATCCCCACTCCAGAGGCATGGCGACTGAGGCTAGGAGTGGCCCGGTGATGTGCTCACTTAGCAGCTTAGAGGTGGCAGAATCCGTATTTCCCGACTGGGCATCCCACATTTGAGCCTAAACCTGGGTCCCGGGGTGTGAGGAGGTGGTGAAATCCAGGGCAGGCCTGAGAGCGAGAAAGACATCTTGGGTCCAGAGCTGTCCCCGGCTCCTAGAGGGAGGGACGGGTGTCAGGGGGCTAGCCTCCTCTGTGCCGTGTGGCTCAAGGGAACACCTCCCCTCTCTGGACCGTTTGTCTCTCTACCCTGAGGGGCTCCAGGGCCCCCCTCGGGCCCCTTCCACTCCATCAGCCTGCGCCCCTGAGCTTCCTTCCTCCCCTTCCCTCCCCTGCTCACACCAGATGAGCAGCTGGTCGGTTTGGCCAGCCTGGCACCAGCTGTCCATCCCCGGGGCCAAGTCTGCGTAGTCCGCCGTGTGCGCGAGAGACCGTTCGGCTCTGGGGGCGGCAGGCAGAGGGGGAGCTGCTCCTCGACTGGGCGTGGAGGCAGGCGGGCGGCTGCCGAGGAGGGCTAGGTAAATTCTCCATGGTTACCGCTGTTTGTAATTCTGCAGGACATCCTCTACCCGCTAATGGCCACTTGGACGCCATTATGGGTCTGCATGCTGCCAGTTACTGAGCCGGAGCCGGAAAATTCCCTGCTGATGACTCCCCACCCCCCCATCCAGGAGACTCCATTCTTAGCTGGGTCCTGTCCCCACGTGGTCCCTCACAGATGAGGGACGGTGTCTCCGAGTGTTGCAGTCCATGAGTGGGGCCCTCTCCCTCCCCTCTTTGGATGTGAGCCATCCGGGGCGTAGAATCAGACTGTCAAGAGTCCTGTCCCCACTTTGGGGAGGGAGCCACGGGGGCTCAGCGAGAGCGAGAGGCTTCTGAGGACACACAGAGAGGCTGTGATGAACTCCGGATTCCTGACTCGGTGTCCGTCGAACCCGGCCCCAGCCAGGGTTGCGTCTCAGATCCTCTAAACCCTCCCTCTGTCTTCCTTAGCATGCGTCCAGCGGAGATTTGGGCACGCGGGAAGCTTTAGCCCGATGTGGACCAGCCTCAGGAGCAGGTGCGCTCTTGCGGCAGTGATGTGGCTCTAGGTCATCGACCTCTGGGGAGCAGGACCCAGGGAAAAGGGACTAGCGAGGATTAGGCTGAGAATGGCAGCGGGTTTCACCTTGGCCACCGAGCCTGACTGCACGGATGGGAAGTTGTTCTGCGGTCGATGAGCGACGTCCGCCCTGGTGGCGGGTACGAGGAGCAGTGAGCCGTTAGCTGCCTTCCGCCATTCGTCTGGGCTGTGTTGGCCATCGCCAAACCAGAGGACGGGAGCGGGGTCTCTGGCCCGTCCTGCGAAGACAAAAGACCACTGTTGGTGGCCTGGGTCCTGGGGAGGGGGACTGTGGCAAGACCCAGAGTCTTTGCTTTGGGTACGACTACACGATTCCCGAACTCTCCTCTCCTCCCCCCACAGCTGGGAGCGTGCACCCGCCCTCCACCAGTATGGCGACGTCCTCGCAGTACCGCCAGCTGCTGAGCGACTACGGGCCACCGTCTTTAGGCTACACTCAGGTATGGCAGCGGGGGGACGCCTGGCAGGAGGGCTTCTGGCCTGGCCACTGAGGGGACATGCTTCCCACCGTCCAGGGCGGGGGAGCTGGTGGGACAGATGAAGGAGTAAAAATGATGTAAGGGAGCAGTCGTCTGAGCTTCCTGGCTGGGTGTGTCAGCGGGGGAGCGGCGGGGTGGGGCGGTTCACGGGGCACCGAGAGATGGGGGGCGGCGGGGCGGTTCATGGGGGCACCGAGAGATGGGGGATGGGGGAGCCCAAGGAAAGGCTGGAAGCCCTGAGCGCCGCTGTTCCATTGGTGCCACCACCCATGTGTATCCCTGGGCGGGGGTCTCTGATCCTGGTTCTTGGGGAAGTAAGTAAGCCTGACCTGGGCTCTGGATCCGAGCCTGGACAGAGGAGAGGAGACCCTGTGGCCCCTCACTCCCCACAAGGTCACGGCCCCAGCAAAGATAAGAGGACAGGGCCGATATCCTCCTGGAGCCCAGGTGCACTTCAGTGGGGGCTGGTGGCCCCTGAGCCAGGCCATTTGGGTTTCCACCTGATTCTGCCACTTCCAAGACTGACCCCTGCTTGGTGACCTCGCGGAGATGCGGTTCCTCGCCATTGAGTGGGGTCGATGCTGCCACTGGCCTCACTGCCTGTTGTTGCTCGTGGAGGGACCCGGCCAGGCCGTGGCCGCGGTAGGGTTCTCTGCTGGAACGTGTCTGCGTTCTGAGGTCGCCGTGGAGGCCGCCCCTGGGACGGGCTGGTGGCCGGTCATGCCCCACCAGGCCGCGCTGTCCCAGGAGCAGAAGCGGGTGTGGCGCCACCGCGGGAAGAAGTGGCGGCGGCGTGTGGAGGGCGCTGAGGAGCTGGGCAAGGACGGGAGGAAGGCCCTGGAGGCCAGGAGACAGAGGCAGCAGAGGAGGAGGGAGGAGCAGGCGAGGGCCTTGTGGCGGGGAGGGGGGACTCGCGGGGACCCCCTCCTCACTCCTTGCGGTGCTTGCTGGGGCGGTGGGTGGGATCTGGAGAAAAGGGTTTTGTGGGGTGGGCCCTGACGGGGGCGGGGGGGGGTGGCAGAGGATAGGTGAACTGAAACACCTTCTGGATTCTGTCCAAATGGTCTTTGGTAGTTACGTGTAGCCCTGCTGACCCCGAGGTGTGGCCCCCGTCTCACGCACTTGCTCTGGACTGTCATCCCCCAGGATGTTCTGGCGCGTCCACCTGGGTCCCGGGAAATTCCCGGTGGACCCTTTCTGGCCGAGAAAACCAGTTCTCCTTTTCCTCATTTGAGATGATAAAAGTTTTCTGGAGGCCGAGTTTTCTGGAGGCCGCTAGTGGTTTCCTCAAGTGTAGGAGGACAGCACAGAGGCCCGGCAGTCTGGTCTGTGGTCGTCCCTCAGGCTGGACCCTCTGGGTCGGCCTCTCCCTGCCCTGCTCTCGCTGCGGCTGGCCTGTGGTGGGGTCCTGACCGTGACCTTGGGGTCAGGTTAGGGTTCGGTCCAGCTAAACTTCTCCTTCTCATTCCAGGGAACTGGGAACAGCCAGGTGCCCCAAAGCAAATATGCTGAGCTGCTGGCCATCATCGAGGAGCTGGGGAAAGAGATCAGGCCCACCTATGCGGGGAGTAAGAGCGCCATGGAGAGACTAAAACGAGGTAAGTCGGGTCCCCGACTCCCTGGACCTCCCTGCTGGGTGCTAACTGCTGTGAAAGATTTTCTGGGAGGAGAGTCCCCTACGCCCCAGGGGCTCCCTGGGCTCCCAGTTTGTTAATCTGATATGTTGACGGCAGGCAGGGGCAGTGGGGGGGCGGGTGTGTGGGATGTGGGATGTAGACCATCCTTGGGATCTGATGGGAAGGCCTGGCGTGCCTCGGGGGAGAGTCCTCGTGCTTTAAACAAGGAATCTTTTTTTTTTTAATTTTGTTTTTTTTTTTTGAATATTTATTTATTTTTGAGAGACAGAGGGTGAGTGGGGGAGGAACAGAGAGAGAGGGAGACACGGAATCCGAAGCAGGCTCCAGGCTCTGAGCTGTCAGCACAGAGCCCAAGCGGGGCTCGAACTCCCGAACCGTGAGATCATGACCTGAGCCGAAGTCGGTCGCTCAACCGACTGAGCCACCCAGGTGCCCCAAATTAAAAAAATTTTTTAAAGGTGGCTCAGTTGGTTAAGCGTCTGGTCATGATCTCACGGTTTGGGAGTTCAAGCTCTGCATCGGGCTCTCTGCTCAGAGCCCACTTTGGGTCCTCTGTTCCCCTCTCTCTCTGCCCCTCTGCTCTACTCCCCTCTCTCTCAAAAACAAATAAACATTTAAAAAACAAAAAAAAGAATCAGACACTTAATAGACTGAGCCACCCAGGTCCCCCCCCCCCCCAGCTTTCAATCTGTTTAAATGCCATTTAAATGTAAAGTATGTTCCAAGTATGCTGTTATTAATACTAGTGAAGGCATCAAATTTGTTACTGATTCTCTCCCTAAAACAGGTATCCGGGGATCCTTAACATAACTGCCCCTGTGTTTCCATGTTGGTTACTTGTTTGTACAGGATAATTGCTTACACAGGTTCAGGAGTGTCTGGATTTCAGTTCCATGTCTCTGAGTTTCAAAGCAGGTTGAGAACTGCTAGAGGACGTTAGAGACTTCTTGTTAGAAAATCTGTACGTAATACGAATCCCAGGCATCCCTAAACAAGGAATCTTTATAGCCCAGGTCCTGCAGCTTTGTCTAATGTTGGCCGACACCGGTCCCGGGAGCTGTAGGAGGTCAGACGCACGGGTCCCCCTCCTCTGGGGGAGCCGGTGACCAGGAGTCATGAGGTCCCGGGTCCTGTGCTGCCCTCTGCTGTCAGATCTTTGGAGCAGAGCCCAGTGGGGCGCATGGGTCCTTCCTGGTCTGGGCAGACGAGAGCGACAACACTGCGAAATTCTTCTGTGACTGAAGAGGGAGGGCGGGAGCATGAGGTCACAGAAAACAGGTGACTCCCGTGAAGATGTGACTGCCCGAGCAGGTGAGATAGGTTGTCCCCTCGCTACGTGAGTCGGGCGGAGGGGAGAAGAGGATTTCTGTTTTAGAAGGTGGCTGTTCAGAGCAGCAGTGGCCTAGGTGCGGATTTAATTTCAGAAGGGATGTGGGGTTTCTGAAGAAGGTTGGAGAGGCAAGTTTGGAGAGAAATGAGAGGAACGTTCTGTGGTTATAAGTGTGGGGCATGAGGAGGGGCTGCCGTGGGGGCGGTGACTCGGCAGCGATGGGCACGGCCGGCTGAGGACGGGCGCCTGCCCACAGCGGCGGGCTTCACCGCCCTTGATGAAGCCTTTGTGGAGGGACCGGCCGACTGGGTGGTGAACGGGCACCGGCGTGCGGAAGGGGAGCTGGCAGTAAGAGGCTGGACCTGGAGAGGACTTGGGGAGTGGTGGGGTTGACCTGACCTGAGCTGGGGGTGAGGTGGGCATCGCTCTGCGTCTGGGCTGCTATTTGGAGTCAGGAGAAGCAAAACAGTCCTGGCACCCGGCGTGCTGGTTCCCTGAGTGGAAATCCCTGGGAAGATGCTGGACGCCAGAGTCGAACAGGCGATCTGCAGTCACCCAAAAAACCTGTTGGGTCAAGTCAACATACAGATAAGCCTGGTGACCCCTCCAGGGCATGTCTTGCGTGAGCACCTGTGAGCACCATTGGTCATGATGAACTATAGCCAAATACAAGCTAGCCAAGTTTATGTCATAACGAGGTTGAAGAAGGGTCATAAAAGGCGCAAGGGAGTCAGGAGCATTGGTGATCGGTCAGCAAACTGCAGCCAATAGGCCAAGAATGGTTTTTAGTTTCTAATGGTGAAAAATGATTTTGTGACACGTGAAAAGTATCTGAAATTCACACTTCGGCGTCCATAAATAAAGGTTTATTGGAATATGGCCACACCCATTGCTTGTATAATGGCTGCTTTCTCTATCGATACAGTGGCAGAGTTGAGTAGTTGTGACAGAGACCGTGTGGCCTGCAAAGTCGGGAGATATTTACCGTCTGGCCCTTTCCAGAGAAGGTCTTCTGAAGCTCAGAGATAAGATTTGTGACACGTGGGACGCCTACGTGACTTGGGGGACGTCATTCACAGCGCCCTCCGGCAGTCGTCTCTCAGGAGGAATAGATTCTTGGCGTCTATTAAAACGAGATCAGTATCTCACGGAGTTCAGTAAAGGCTAAACCGAACAAACCCCAACAACCAAACCATAACCACCAGAGCAGAGAGAGAAGAGATGCACAGGGGCGTGGTAGGGCAGAAGAAGCGCGCTAGGCCCCCCGGCGGGCGGACGTCACGGTGGACCAAGGTTGAACAAAAATGAGCAGTCTTGCGTTCTAACTGTGCAGGCTGGACATTGGACAAGTCCCTTCTAGAGTTTAGAATGTGAAGAAGCCAGAGAAAAACAAGGATTTGAAGTCACAGACTCTCCAAAGTGGGTCAGGTTTAGTGAAAGCGGGGGACACGTTTACTCCAGTCATCTGACGGTATGACATGAAGAGAGCTTGCTGGTTGCCCCCTTGTGTGCAGGAAGGGATTGTCAGGGAGCCAGGAAGAGGAGTGTGGCCAGGAGAGAAGGCCTTCCAGGAGGGGATGGGATGCTAGCGCCTTTCCAAACCGCGGGAACCCTGGGGTGGCTTGGATGCAGGGCCCCAGTTCCCTTCCAGGGTGAGGGTGTTTCAGCTGGGTTGTGAAGGGCCCTCTCTTCTGGAATGGGTCCTGCCGCATGATTCTCAGCCTCTGCTTCTCTCCCAGGCATCATTCATGCCAGAGGACTGGTTCGAGAGTGCTTGGCTGAAACGGAGCGGAATGCCAGATCCTAGCTGCCTGTTTGCGTGGAAGGTTTTCCGTCTTCTTCCAAGAAGAGAAGTTATAGCTCAACTCCCACGTTCAGATGAAACTCTTGTTTTCAAAATGGTAACAGTTCGGTTTCTCCTTCCCGTGTCCCTGCCATGGTTCATGAGGCTCTAAGATTGAGAAATATTTTGCCGTTGATTAGGATTTACATTTTAAATAGTTAGGAATTACCCAGGTTTTTTTTTCTTTTTTTTTCAAGCATTGATTTAGAAGATGCACGGAAAAGATACCTATCTCACAGCAAAGATACCAGTGTCTCCCTTTTATCTTCCCTTTTGAATACCGTTATGTTACCCAGATTGTTCTTCGTTCCTTTTCATAAGCTAATACAACAACTCCAGGGTTTTGTTTCTAGTGCATACGTTTGCCACATGGTGTGGATTCTGCTTAATGTAACTTCTTTTGTGCTTAAGCATTTGCCTGCATGACTATTAGTGCTTTGAGGTCAAATTTAAAAATGCACAAGTTATAAATACAGAAGAAAGAGCAACCTACCAAACCTAACAAGAACCCCCGAAAATATTCCTACTAAGACTGTGTGTGGATTTCAGTTCTGCCTTTCGTGTAAGTTGATCCAAACATCTGGAAGAAAATGATTAAAACTGTTTGCATCTTTGTATGTATTTATTACTTGATGTAATAAAGCTTATTTTCATTAACAATTTGTGTGAAGGTGTGGGTTCCTTGAATTCTTAAGTGCTATCTTAAGAAACATCTCAGTGAGAGTGGCAGATACCTGTCACGGTGTTTTTCCACCTGGCCCAGAAACATTTTGTGTGACGATGCTGTTAACACCACGGGTCGAGGAAGGAATGTGTTTGCTTAAGTCAGAAGGTAGGGGTCAAAAGTAGCATCACAGCGCGTCTTAACTGCAGCTGAGTTAAACTCGTGCCGAGGATGAACACAAGACATCAGTGGAACCGGTGTTACTGACTCTGCCCACTGCCTCGCTCGCGATGAGGCCATTCTCTGATGATCCTGTGAACATTTCCGGGTGCTAAATAAAGGAATCTGTTTTTCAGGGGCGCCTGGGTGGCTCAGTCGGTTGAGCATCCAACTTCAGCTCAGGTCAAGATCTCTTTGAGTTTGAGCCCCACGTCGGGCTCTGTGCTGACAGCTCAGAGCCTGGAGCCTGCTTCGGATTCTGTGTCTCCCCGTCTCTCTGCCCCTCCCTTGCTCATGCCCTGTCTCTCTCAAAAAAATAAAACCTTAAAAAAAAAAAAAAAGGAATCTGGTTTTCATATAATGCAGCTGCTAAACGCAAGCTAGCTCGCTCTGGCGCTCGCCGAAGAATGGCCTGCTCTGTGCTGGGGAAAACCAGGTCGCGCCGGATGTGTTGAGAATCTGGTGGTCTCCAGCAGTGCCTTCCGAAGGAATTTTGCGGTAATTTTTACTACGTTCCGTAGGCACTAATCCCGTGTAATGAGGATTCACTGTGGTGAGGGGGAGACAGAGACAGATGAGGGACGGGGGCAGTTTTGCAGGCATAAGGCAAGGTCCCAGCCATGTCCGTTCTAAAGGCCGCCAAGAACAGGTTCTAGGGAGCGGGCTTATCTACCTCTCTTTTGTGCACGTGACGGCAAGTCCTGGAAGGTACGAGAAAGGAGACAGACTGAAGCCTCTGTCTCTCCTGTCTACGGCTCCCCATTTCCCTTCCCACCATTACCGGCTTGTCGTGTGCCATTGCAGGTACCTGGCCGCCTTCTGAACGGGGAAGGGCCCCGGATGCCGCTTGAACTTCCAAACCAGGTCACTCCAAGGTGAGAAGAGCCCCACCTGGCTGCCTTAAAGGTAAATTTATTTGGATCCGTGCACTGGGCGTGCCGTCTGTGCCTGCGGAATGGGCTGGTTTTGACTGCAGACCTCGACATGGGCCTTCTCGCCCCATGGCTTCTTCCCCCTACTTGTGTTATGCGTGAACTCCAGATGTGTTCTGACAAGCCAAGCTACTACTCCTGCCTAAAAACCCCAAACAGTTGTAGGGTCAAATGCAGCTTGAGTGATCGGTGTTGCACAAATTCGCAAACAAATCAGGTTCTGGGCCTTCATCTCATAAATCTACTTATAAGTCAACTCCTAGGGAATGTCGGGTGTATTTTTTTTTTGTTTTCTTTTTAAGTAAGCTCTAAACCCCACGTGGGGCTCGAACTCACAACCCTCAAGCGTTGCGTGCTCTACTGACTGAGCCAGCCAGGTGCCCCCATTGTGTGTATTTTGACATCAGAGAGGATATTTGGCAACATACAGTCTATTAAGTTAATGGGGTAAACGGGCAAGTAACTTACTGACGTGTACATCTTTCTCCATGTGGTTTTCTCTCATTCTCTTAGCCTGACGTTAAGCTAAGGGATGTCAAGTATCACCTAGCCATGACCTCCCAGTGGATGAACGGTGGCACTAAATGCCATTAATGTTTGGCTCAATTCCACAGTTCCCCCCGCCCCAAAAATGGACCTTCCTTATTAATGTTTTCTTTTTTGATAATAAAACAAGATACACAAATGTGTAGCTTAAAAAGATATGGTGACATCCTTCTAACTACCGCCAGCCATCCGACACCCCTCTGTCACCTCGTGGCGACCCCCTTCCTCCCCACAAAAAGTAGCTGCTGTCCTTTTATAGTAATGACTTCTGTGTGTCTCTTTATAGTTTTATTCTCAAAATGTGCATCTCTAGGGCGCCTGGGTGGCTCAGCCAGTTGAGCATCTGACTTTGGCTAGGTCATGATCTCACATTTCAAGAATTTGAGCCCCGTGTTGGGCTCCTCGTTGACAGCAAAAAGCCTACTTGGGATTCTCTCTCTCCCCCTCCCCTACTTGCACACGTGCCCTCTCTCTAAATAAATGAATACACTTTTATTTATTTATTTATTTATTTATTTATTTATTTATTTATTTTTAAATTTTTTTAACGTTTATTTATTTTTGAGACAGAGAGAGACAGAGCATGAACGGGGGAGGGTCAGAGAGAGGGGGACACAGAATCTGAAACAGGCTCCAGGCTCCGAGCTGTCAGCACAGAGCCCGAAGCGGGGCTCGAACCCACAGACTGCGAGATCATGACCTGAGCCGAAGTCGGCCGCTTAACCGACTGAGCCACCCAGGCGCCCCTACACTTTTATTTTTTAATAGTATTTTTTAAAGTTTATTTACTTTGAAAGAGAGTGGGGGGGGGGGCAGAGAGAGGGAGAGAGAGAGTCCCAAGCAGGCTCCACACTGTCAGCACAGAACCTGACGTGGGGCACAAACCCACGAACTGTGAGATCATGACCTGAGCTGAAACCAAGAGTCAGATGCTCAACTGACTTAGCCACTCAGGTACCCCAAATGAATAAACTTTTTTTTTTTTTTTTTTTTAATATTTGTTTATTTTTGAGAGAGAGAGAGAGAGTCAGAGCGTGAGTGGGGTAGGAGCAGAGAGAGAGGGAGACACAGAGCTCCAGGCTCCGAGCTGTCAGTACAGAGCCTGACGCAGGGCTCAAATCCACAAACCGCGAGATCACGACCTGAGCTGAAGTTGGATGCTTAACCAACCGAGTCACCCAAGCGCCCCTACACTTAAAAAAAAAAAAAAAAAAAACACAAAAAAAAACGCATTTAGGGGCATCTAGGTGGCTCATTTGGTTGAGCGTTGGACTCTCCATTTCAGTTCAAGTCATGATCTCATGCTTTGTGAGTTCAAGGCCCGCATTGGACTCTGTGGTAAGTGTGGAGCCTTGCTTAGGATTCTCTCCTCCTCTCTCTGCCCCTCCCTTGCTCTCTCTCTCAAAATAATAAAACTTAAAAAAAAAAAGTGTATCTTTATCCACCAGTTTAGTCCGCCATTAAAAAATTTTTGATTTAAAATTTGAAGTCGGTTAAAAATACAGAAACACTATAGTAATGCTTGAGGTGGAATAGAACTCCCCACCATTATTCCCTGGAAGCATCTGGCAGGTTCTTTAGTCAGAATCTGCTGTTCTTTCAGGGGTGCCTGCCTGGCTCAGTCAGTGGAGCGTGTGACTCTTGATCTCAGGGTCGAGTTCAAGCCCCACATTGGGTGTAGAGATTACTTAAAAACAAAACAAACAAACAAAAATTAGCATTTCTAATTCTTTCTCAGTGGACGTTTTTACTTGATTCCCACAGTTCTTTCAGGAGTTTCTTTCTTTCTAGAGTTTCCTTTGCTCTTTTTTTCTTCTCTTGCTTTTTCTTCTCTGCCTCCCGTTTTTCTTTGTAAACAAGACTGTTTTCGCCGTTGTAGAAAATATCCACTTTCTCTTGTAGGATTATCCGGGCTAGCTTTCTGTTCTGATCGACTGATCTCGTCTGATGGCACTGCAAGAGACAGTAACTTACACCGTGAAAAAGTTCATTCTGGACAGAACAAAGACCATATTGCCCTCCTGCCTCTGCTCTGCTCAGCCCTTGCCCTTGCCCCACCCTCCAGCATACGTATGATGTGGCTTTTTCTGTGATTATTTGTAATTAAGAGCGTTGCTTTGTTCGGAAGCGATGACAGCAGTAACATAACGTCCCCAAATAGTTTTGAAAATGTCAATTGCTATGTCTAGCTTGTGGCCAGGGAACAAACACTCTGCACCATTTATAAATGTAAAATTCTGGGGGCGCCCGGGCAGCTCAGTCGGTTAAGCGTCTGACTTCAGCTCAGGTCATGATCTTGTGGTTTGTGAATTTGAGCCCCGCGTTGAGCTCTGCACTGATGTGTGGACTCTGGGATTCTCTCTCTCCCTCTCTCTCCTCGTGTTCTCTCTCTCTCTCAAAATAAACTAACTTAGAAAAATTTATAAATGTAAACTTCTGTCTCAAGGAGGGAGATAGCATCTTTATTATTAGTCAACCGTAACAGTGATTACGTCATACCTGAGTTAGGAAGGGTGAGCGCCTTGCAAAGCTATCTGATAAAGCCTGTGAAATCAGAGTCAAAGCATACTACTAAAGGCGAATCTGCAGTGAGGTTATAAAATAGTTAAACCAAAACCGTGTCAGGTTTCAGAATTTTATTTGTTGCTCATGAATGACACCGTTTCTCAAGGAGGAAAAAAGCGATTGAGAAAAAAAGAAAAGCGAGTGAGGTTTTTAGTTGATAGGCTCTTGGCTCAAAAACTTGGCAGTGAAAAAACAGTTGTTCGGAGCCAGACTGTGGGCTTGCTCTCGGTTGATGCCTGCGGCTGTGGGATCTTGGGCAAGTTACTTAACCTCTCTGTGCCTGATTCCGCACTTGTACCGTGGAAAAGGTAAGGCACGAGGGCTCGCGAGGACAAAGACTACGCGCCTCATTGCACGACGCCTACCACGTGTGGACGTGACGGACGTCGCTGCGGTTAGTACCAGCCGGCACACGGAACAGCGGCTTAGCCATCTCCTCTGTTCCTCCGCCCGGGCCGCCCCTCGGGCCCTCGGGCCACTCAGAAGGGACTGCCAGTTCCACTGAGGCAGCGGGGCCACTACTCACAAGCCAGGAAAACGGGGAAAAAGCATTTCCGTATTTCCGAGGGCTTCGAACCGTGCTGAGAGCTGGTGATGCTCTGATCGGAGATTGGTTTTGATACAAAAAGGGGAGACTCTACAGGCAGCCAGCCGCCGCGTGTTTACTCCGAGGGCTAGAGAGGCTTCGCCCCGTTACCTCACGCTCAGAAGGGCGGGTGTCACTGACATTTACCCAAGAGGGGACGGGGGGACACGGCCAGGTCGCTGAGGGCCGGGACGGCGGGCAGACACCCCAGGCCAGCGTGCCGCTCGGGGACCGGGGCCCGCGGCTTCTGCCGGACCGCGAACACCGCACGGCTCTGCGAGAACCGCGCTGCCTGCCGGATGCCAGGCCCGCAGGTGTCCCCTGGCGCCACGGGCCCCCGGAAGGAAGCTTCTGAGGCTCTGCCTCGGGGCCGGAGGCGGGATCTGCAGCGCCAACCGAACCGGGCCGCGAGGAGAACGCACCTCGGCCGACCACCGCCGTCACTCAAGGCCCCCCCCCCCCCCCCCCCCCCCCCGAACCCCAGGACCCCCAGCGGGCTTCCTCCTCTACCTTGACGACGATGCCCGAGGGGATGTGCTTCAGCACCACACAGTTGCTGGTTTTGTTGGTTGCCTGGCCCCCCGGACCGTGCCCTTTCACGAACTGCTCTTCAAGGTCACTCTCATCCAGGGGAGGCAGCAGAGCGGGGCGGTCCCTCCTGCCTGCCATCTGGACCGCGGTGACTGCCGCTCCCGGGGCTAACAGCGCTGGCCTCCCCCGAAGCCCGAGTCCCCACGGCGCCGTGCACATTCTGGCCAGCGGTGCGGGCCAACGAAAGAAACCCGAGGTACTCATGGAGAGGAGCTCTGCTTGTTGAGGACCTGAGTTGGAGGAAGAAAGACAGCCTTTCAGGAAGACGCGTTTGCTCCCAAGAGGACACTTCGGGATCTAGGACGACCTTTTATAAACCAGTTCAGACCACGGCCACCCACCCGTCGCCAAGGTATTTAGGAAACTGGCAAAGACAGAGCGGCGAGCCTTGCGTTGATCTCCCGTGGCCTTAGCAGCACGCTCCCTGCCAGCGGATACATGTTTTCTTACGACGGACTGAAAATATCTTCGAAGCACCCGGAGGTGCCGTTTTCTCAGGGAGGAGAGGTTGTGAGTGTGTGACACACAACAGAAGAGGGCCGTAATTCGCTAAGGAAATATTACACAGGGCATCAAGCGGGAATTAGGATCTGAGTCAAGCGACGTTATTTCGACGTTTGAGAATCTTTGAAATCAAAATGTAAAGAACGACAGTATGCGAGTCTATTTTATAGCTGAGCTTACACAGTCTGACACGGTAAATATCACTATCAATCAATGTCATGATTGTTGTTTTTTAATGTTTCCAGTTTCATGGACTTGAATAGGAACATCTGTTCCCTCAGACGCACTGCCAATATCGTGATCCAAGTGGCGCTCCTTACTGGAACCATGAAATCAGCGGATTTTTAGTAAGGTGCCTGTTAGGTTCAAAATGCCACACGGGGTGTAGTGAGTGGTGCGAGGCGGAAAAGAGCGAGCCTCTGTCTTCATGGAGCTTGGAGTCTAGTCAGAAGATGCTAAAAAAAGAAAGCAGTATTTATTTAGACAATTTTTGTTAACGCTTATTTATTTTTGAGAGAGAGACAGAGAGTGGGAGCAGGGGAGGGGCAGAGAGAGAGAGGGAGACACAGAGTCTGAAGCAGGCACCAGGCTCCGAGCCGTCAGCGCAGAGCCCGACGCGGGGCTCGAACCCACAAACCGTGAGATCACGACCTGGGCCGAAGTCGGACGCTCAACCGACTGAGACACCCAGGCACTCCAAGTAAGCAGGATTTAAATAGCTGCTCCCGACGTAGCAGAAGGCTGAAGCGTCTCAGCTGACAGGTAACAGTATAGACAGGAGCTCCCAGGACATGGTGGTCCCGCGGGCCTTTGCTTCCAGGGGAGGAGGGCAGAGCGAGCTGAAAGGTGTTAGCTCCTTTCAAAGATCGGTAACCTCGCCATGCGGACAGGGACAAGTCACAACGGGGGCCCGTCTTATCTGGAAAATGGGTAAATGAGCCCTTCTCTACCCATCCGGCACAGGCATAAAGATCAGAGAAAAAAAAAAATATCCCGGAAAGATCTGTTTTGAGACCAATTTGTAGCAAAACTCCTGTCACTCAGGTGGATTATGGGAACTATGAGTGTGCCGCTCCCTTGCTTGACGCTTCTTGATCCGAGAGGGCGCGGACGCTAAAAAGGGATGTGTGGCCCTTTTTAACAACTGCTGCTTCCTTTCAGACTCTAAATAGCTGCTTTTACCATTTGAGACCCTGTAAATTCCACCTGATGGCCCCCGGTCTCCAACATAGGTAGGAAGTGGCGTGTGCCTAAGCCACAAGTAACTTAACCTGCACCAAATACTTTCCGCAGGTTTGCTCTTGGCTCGTTTACCTTTGTTGTCGTGGGATGTCAGGTCTGGCTGCTGACTTCCACTGAGCCCACGCTGGTCTCCAACTAGCTTTGTGGAAGCTCAATGCAGACACATGCTGCTGGGCATTGCTGCCTTGTAACCACATGCACTTCTGTCATTTCACGTGTATCTATCTGAGTAGTCCTCTCAGCTGGCCCTGAGATGACACTGGCCATCTCTAGAGTGACAGTAAGGTGTTCATCTCTCTCCCTCTATGGAAAATAAAAACAATGAAATCTGCTTTTCAAGCCTTATGCCAATGCTAATTTTCAATTCTATGACTGACATTGTAGTCTAAACTCGTAACTTCTTCCTTCCCTCCTTTCTTTTCTTTAAACAAGTGTTTTATTTTTGAGAGAGAGAGAGAGAGAGAGAGACGGCACGAGCGGGGGAGGGGGGGGAGAGAGAGAGAGAGAGAGAGAAAATCTGAAGCAGGCTCCAGGCTCTGAGCTGTCAGCATGGTGCCCGACGTGGGGCTCGGACCCACAATCCGGGAGATCATGACCTGAGCCAAAACCGGATGCTTAACTGAGTGGGCCACCCAGGCACCTCTAAACTCGTAACTTCTTTCTGAAAAGTACGCCATTCAGCGTGTAGGTCAGTCCCTTGGGGCGAGGATTAGCGTGGCATTGGCAAGATGCTCTGTGGCTGCGAGGGGCTAGATTTTGAAACAGAGTGTGCCGGTGCCACTTAAAAACAACCGGGTTTGTTTGTTTGTTTTTTTTTTTAATTTTTTTTTTAACGTTTATTTATTTTTGAGACAGAGAGAGACAGAGCATGAACGGGGGAGGGGCAGAGAGAGAGGGAGACACAGAATCGGAAGCAGGCTCCAGGCTCTGAGCCATCAGCCCAGAGCCCGACGCGGGGCTCGAACTCACGGACCGCGAGATCGTGACCTGAGCTGAAGTCGGACGCTTAACCGACTGCGCCACCCAGGCGCCCCAGAACAACCGGGTTTGTTTATCGTGTGTCAGGTCTCTCCAAAGTCCGCTCACGAGCAGAGAAACGATAAACCCATAAACTCAGGCGCTTTTCTGAAATCGCTGCAACAAAGAATCCGCTCCCCTGTAACCGAGTGAAGTGAATGAGACTGAGTCGATGCCCAAAATTCCCCTTTCCCTTATTTCTGCTTTCAAGCCACAGAACAAGATCCCTTTGTGTACCAGACAGCATCTAGTCCCTGGATCAGATTTGTTGTGGAACTCAAGCCCAGGGCCTCCCTTGGGGTTTCTCTTCCGCTGGTTGGTAAATCTGACCGGCCAGGGCAGCCTTGGAATTGAGTGCAGGGACAAAGAAAGGAAGAGAGTCGGAGACAAGGCAAAACTCCCAGACAAAGGGCGGAGAGGAGAGTGCGTTTATCAGCTGCTCTGTCCCCGGCCTGCTGTGTTTCCAGTCTCTACCTTTCTGTCCTAGTTCAGAGCCGACACACACACTAGAAGGTCTCCCACCCAACTGGAGTTCACGAAGGCCCCCGGTGTTCAGTTACTGGCTGCTTTGTTTAACAGCTAATTCCAACAGCCAATCGGACGATTCTAAATACTTTCAGTATCTCCTGGAGCTTTGGCTCTACGCCAACGACTGCTCAAAATGACAAACTCACCCGTGGTTCCGCTTCCCCAAAGCCCAGAGAAGAATACGGATTGGGTTTCAGTTTTTGTGATACCCGCAGAGCAACCCAAAGTCTTCGGGGGAACAATACAAGCATCTTCAATTAGAGCTCATTGTGACATTAAGAAAGAGAAAAGGACAAATGGTAACAAGTGCTGGCAGAGGGAAACCAGGAGTCCTGACAGCTTGCCCCAGTTCCTTTCTGTGAGCGTGCGCCTCCCTTCAGGGCCGGCTCTCCACCCCGGCGTCGCCTCAGTGCTGCTCTTCCTCTGACGGCTTCGGCCCCCAACGGCTGACGCAGTTGGGCTTAAAGCCTCTCTCGCTGTCCCAGTCCCTTCCCACTTGGTCAGGTCAGAGATAACGGGAGTCAGGACTTTACAAAACGGAACGTTCATTTGTTCAATGAACGTTTCCAACACCTCCTATGTGCCGGGCGTGGGTCTCAGGGAGCCCAGGGGGCCTGTTGCACAAATGGGAAATTAAGATGCCCCGAAATCTGACACGTGCTGTAGCCCGGAATGGAGAAGATGCCACAGAGAGCGGTGGTTCTTGGTCACTGTGCCCGAGTCCCTTGGACTTGGAATCTGCATTCTGTTAGGTGCCTCCTCTCCTGACCTGGACCCAGCCGCCACACATTCCCGCCTCAGGCCTCCGTGGCCAACCCAAACCCAGGAAGACGTCTAGCTGCAGGGGTGGTGTGGTCCGCTCTGGGATGTGGCCCGTGACTGCGGCCAACAGTCAGACGTAAAGCAGAGCAGCAAGGCGAGGCTCGCTTCGCCGGCAGCATTAATGCTCCTGAGACGGGCAAAGGGGACGCTGATGCCTTTCCCGTTGTGCCTCCGAGACAGATAAGGGTATCTGAATCCATTTGCAGGAAGTCATAGGATTTCAATCTCTGGACTCCCCTCCCGGATGCCATTTGCCCCAAATTCACTGTTTATTCTTCTGAGAGAGAGAGAGAGAAACTATTTTCTCTTAGCCACGACTTTCATATTGTCTCAACCTCGGAGAGACTTCATCAAAGCCAACTGAAAGAACAGATGTGGAGCTCAATGGGAACAGGGTGCTTTAGGAAAGGCAACCGGTAAAGCTCTTGAGAGAGACAAATCCCCGGGAATCCTGCAAACCAGGATCCCGCTTCATTAGGCCTGGGGTGGGGCCTGAGACTCTGTATTCCTAACCAGCTCCCTGGTGAGGCTCTTGCCTCCAGGAACCCCACTGCGAGAGCATGGCCAAAAGCTCTGAGCAAAGGTGCTGCCTGGGTGCTGGCTCTTGGGAGCGTCTAAATGCTGGATGGGGTCCTGGGACGACGACGGAAAAGATGACGATGAGGAAGGTGTGAAGGACAGTAATGGTGGGAAGAGAAAACACTCACAGAAAGAACTGAATGCATATGGGTTTGAGCTAATAGGGAATGTGAAATGGTAACCAGGGGACTGAGAAATGGGGTCATCCGAAAAAAGAACGCCAATAATGTGTTCTAGAACAGCGTTGTCCGACCTGAACATAATGTAGGCCACGTGTGAAATTCTAAATTTTCTAGTAATCACCTTAAAAACAGTAAAAAGGGGCACCTGGCTGGCTCAGTCGGTGCAAAATGTCACTCTTGATCTTGGGGTTGGAAGTTTAAGCCCCAAATTGGGTGCAGAGATCACTTAACAATAAAATCTTAACAAAACAAAACAAAAAACAAAACAAAACTGGGGTGCCTGGGTAGCTCAGTCGGTTGAGCGTCCGACTTAGGCTCAGGTCATGATATCGCGGTTCGTGGGTTCGAGCCTTGCGTCAGGCTCTGTGCCAAAAGCTGAGTCTGGAGCCTGCTTCGGATTCTGTGTCTCCCTCTCTCTGCCCCTTCCCCACTCGTGCTCCCTCTCAAAAATAAATATTTAAAAACATTTATAAAAAAGTAATAAAAATAAACTCAAAACAGTAATAAGAAACTGATGAAATGAATGTTAACATATTTGAAAGATACACATTTAATATACTTTACTTACTATATTAACCTGGTATGGCCAAAATATCATTTCAACATGTGATCAATATAAAAATTATGCACACCTTATTATTTATATGAAGTCTTCAAAATCTACCCTATCAGACCGCGTAGCTCCAGAATCTTTCTTCTCATTATGGTCCGCAGAGCAGTAGCAACATAACCACTTGGGAGCTTGTTAGGAATGGAGACTCTCACGCCCTACCCCAGACTTCCGAGCTGAGAACCTGCATTTTATGAAGATCCACAGGTGACTCAGAGTCACACTCCCAAAGTCTGAGAAGCACTGTACTAGGACACAGGAACGAGCAAGTTCTTTCATCTGCTGGGACAGACGCTTCTAGAAACTGGTGTTTCTCATGTTTGTAATATTTAAGAAGTTGAGGCCAGAATTCTGGAGTGCCGACAACCTTCTTGGTCACGGTCCTGTTTCCCTCTCCGTAACAGGAGAGAAAGTGACAAGTCGCGAGACAATGACCTGATCGATCCTGAGGGACCAGAAACGGTGACTGCTGGGACAGGCGGATGTGTGGTGGTGAAGCTTGAAAAGGACAAAATGGCCAGCTGATGGCACCAGAAGCTAAGTGAGAGAATGACTTTCTGAGAAATGCTTAATCATAATCCATGTTGCCTAGTATGTTTCGGTGCGCCCTGGAAAATGGGAGTTAAAAAAAAGCAGCCGTTTCCCATGGGCTCCAACTAACTCGTCCCTCTGTTCTGCGTGTCTGAAGTCCTTGCAGGGGCTAGAGCACCTCCTGGTGCCGCGGCTCAGGCCTGAAACAGACCAAGCCCTTTCCTGGGCTTGGGGGTTTGCTCTGAAGATAAGGCACCTTTCACTCACAGGAAGTGCTGGCAGAGGATTATTTCTCAAATAAGACGAGCATAATAGATTGAGCAGGAAATGCCCAGCTGGGGACTGCGCCAGGTCTGGTCTCCATGTAACAGAGCTCAAGAGACAACTCATGAAGGAGATAAAGAGAAAAGCTTTCAATTCACATGACACTAACATCCCATTCTGTGTTTTTTTTTTTTTAACAGAAAACTCTGAATCCACAGAGAATGACACCTGTCCTATTTGTGTGCATTGCTGTGATTTTTCCTCTATTTATGGCATCTAACAGGAACTTTATAATTTTATCACCTGCGGTTTATTTAATTATAATTTTTTAAGTTTATTTATTTTGAGAGGGAGAGAGAATGAGCAGGGGAGGAGCAGACAGAGAGGGGGAGAGACGGAATTCCAAGCAGGCTTGATGTGGGACTCATTGTGGGACTCGAATTCACAAACCTGTGAGATCGTGACCTGAGCCGAAATCAAGAGACGGACGCTTAACCAACTGAGCCACCCAGGTGCCCCCAACTGTTAAAATAAGGCAGAAACACATAAAAAAGCAGCAGTAATAACACTCTACATGTTCTTAAATTCTCAACGCCTCCATTATCATGATTGATACCTTGTATTCGTTTAGGACTTAGATGCTTTCAAGGTATTTTCAAGTATATTATCATATTTGACACTAATAAAGAAAAAAAGGGATTAGCTGAGGAAGACTTATCTTGGAAGAACATTAGGTATCCCATTATTATTATTAATTATTTTTAATGTTTCGTTTATTTTTGAGAGAGTGCAAGTGGGGGAGAGGTAGAGAGAGGGGGACAGAGGATCTGAAGCAGGCTCCCTGCCGACAGCAGCAAGCCCGACGCGAGGCTCGAACTCATGAACCGTGAGATCATGACCTGAGCTGAAGTCAGACGCTCAACTGACTGAGTCACCCAGGAGCCCCAGGTATTCCATTTTTAAACTAAACTTATCATTTCGACAGCTTTCTTTTTATCCCTTTTCCCTTCACCTTTCATAACATCTCTAGATGTTCTTTCTCCAGCTCCTTAATTAGCTCATTTTCCTCAACTTTCTCTTCTTGACTCTTCCTTTAATTTTTTTGTCCCTGAAAGGCCACATTGCCTATAGTCACTGTCTTGGCTTCATGATTTGCTCACTGTGCAACTTTGGTCATATTTCATCATCTGTAAAGTGGAAGTGATACCACCTACAATGAGAAAAAAAAAAAGTACAAATCTCCACAAACATTGAGCACTTAGGAGTACTTCAGATCCCTAAACTATAAAGCTAAAGAGCCTCTGACTAACACACCATATAAATTGTGGTCTTATCCCACAAACCTAACCTGCAAACTGATTGTTTCATAGGCTTTAAAAAAAATTTTTTTTTTTTTTAAATTAAGTCGTCTCTACTCGCAACATGGGGCTCGAACTCATGACCCCAAGATCCCAAGAGTCACATGCTCTTCCAACTGAGCCAGCCAGGCTCAGTGAAAAGGAATCTAGAACAGTGACCTGCAAATTATTTCAGTTGGTACGGTCCAATTTAAGAAGTACTTGAAAACCATGAGGTTACCAAAGACATGCTATTTGGTGAGGTCATAATTGTGGTCTATGAAATCAGGTGCCAGGAGATAATTATGATGCCACGAATACAGTGTGACTTCCCAGCAGGCTCACATTGAAAGATAAACCACCTGCATCCAAGCAAGTCCTGGTTTAAACATGAAGGTCATTAGGGATTATCTCATATAGGAAGAAAAACCGTGAAGGACAAGAAAGATGAAAAAATTTATATTTAAATTTTTTTTTTTTTTTAATTTGAGAGAGAGCGTGCGAGCAGGGGAAAGGGGCAGAGGGAGAGAATCCCAAGCTGTCTCCGTACTCAGTGCAGAGCCCGATGTGGGGCTCGATCCCACAACCCTGGGACCATGACCCTAGCTGAAATCAAGAGTCAGATGCTCACGATCTACTACTCTATCACTCATGAGCTACCGGGGAGCCCTGAAAAAACTTAAATATATATCCGAAGATTTCATGTTTAATAATTAAACTATAAAGTTTTAATGTTCCATATATATATATATATATATATATATTGCTGTAGAGAACTGCACCCCCCCCCCCACCCCCCCCCCCCCCCGCCAAATGACAAACAGTTTGGACATAATAATCAAAGAGTAGCAACCCTAGGGTTAACAGAAACCAAATGCTGTAAGCTATTATCAGCCATTATGACTGCACAGCCTGGTCTTATCCACACCAACGTGAAAGGTTTCTGCTCAAAAAAAAGATCTCCGCTCAAAAGCTGTCAGTGTGAAGCCTTCAAGGTCAAAGAGATACTTGAGCAATTTGTTATGATAAAGTCCTATAGTAATCATACCATCATAAAGGGCATAAAATAGTGGTGTCAGCTTGCACACAAATAGTGCAAAATCTCCAGGATGGGTGGTAGGTTTAGATTAGATGAAGTTATTATACATTTACTGGAATTTCTGAAGCCTCTACTTCTGTTTTCTACATTCAGAAATCATGTCTATGGGTTTTAAAAACTACTTTTTTAGGGCCGCCTGGGTGGCTCAGTTGGTTAAGCGTCTGACTTCGGTTCAGGTCATGGTCTCATGGTTCGTGAGTTTGAGCCCCGCATTGGGCTCTGTGCTGATAGCTCAGAGCCTGGAGCCTGCTTCAGATTCTCTGTCTCCCTCTCTCTCTGTCCCTCCCCTGATCACACTCTGTCTCTCTCTCTCAAAAATAAATAAACATTAAAAAAACAAAAACAGGGGCCTGGGTGGCTCAGTCAGTTAGGCATCTGACTTCAGCTTAGGTCATGATCTCGTCATTCCTGAGTTTGAGCCCTCCGTCAGGCTCTGTGCTGACAGCTCAGAGCCTGGAGCCTGCTTCGGATTCTGTATTTCCTTTTTTCTCTGCCCCTCCCCTGCTCACACTCTGTCTCTCCCTCTCAAAAATAAATATTAAAACAACAACAACAACAACAACAACAGCAACAACAAAACGACAAAAAAACCCAAGAAAACTTGGTTAACCAGAATAGTAGCTCCTGAATACACTGGCTTATTAGGACATTAATAGATAAAAAGTTACCTAAAACCACACAGCCAAAACAAAAAAACCCCAAAAACCTACATCCTCAAACTGAACAGAACCCATTGGATTTTGCAGCCAAAAGTGATCATCTCCTGCCTCTTGCATGGTTAGGAACTAATCACCAGAACTCAATTTTGGGGTTAATATTTTTTCTTGTAAGGAAGCACAACTCGGTCTGCCTGGAGATGTCTCAGTAATTCACACTTCTCAGTTCTTCTGAGTGTAAAAGATTCTACAATGTCTTGGGACACCTGGGATCTCGCGGTTTGTGGGTTTGAGCCCCGCGTCGGGCTCTGTGCTGACAGCTCAGAGCCTGGAGCCTGCTTCGGATTCTGTGTCTCCCTCTCTCTCTGTTCCTCCCCTGCTCGTTCTCTGTCTCTCTGTGTCTCTCAAAAATAAATAAACGTTAAAAAAAAAAAAAAAAGATTCTACAATGTCTCAAATAACAGACAACTGAAATTATGTTCAATTATGACCAACTGAAATTAGTGATAAAACTTTTTTTTTTTTTTGTGGGCTTGAAATATGATCACTGAAGTCAGAGCCATGTGCTTAGAATTAGTTTTTGATTTTAGTGAGGTATTACATGAGCACAGAAGGATTAACACAATGGGGCGGGTGTGGATTAAGTTTATTTAAGCTTGAAATCTATCATATACAGATGGGGTTTTGGACACAGACTGAATTTTTACTCTTTGAGACAGAATTGTTAGGAAGCTCAGATGACATGGAATGCCTCGAAGATCTGTCATTGCTGCCAATAACATTTCACGGTGCATCCTGGCTTTTCAGCCATAGCTACATGATAGGGCTAGCAAAGTTCTTTCACTTTGGACCCAGGAACCCTGGAGGGAAATCTAAGAGCTGGCCTTAAAAGTTAACTAGTCTTAAGAATGTGAACTCAACAGGGGTGCCTGGGTGGCTCAGTCGCTTAAGCATTTGACCTCGGTTCAGGTCCTGATCTCACAGCTCTCTGCTAACGGCTCTCGGAGCCAGCTTCGGATCCTCTTTCTCCCTCTCTCTCTGCCCTTCCCCTGCTCATGCTCCCTCAAAAATAAATAAATATTAAAAAAAAGTGAACTGAACAGAGAGAATGAAATGGTGGCGCCTCCAGGAAAGGACACAAATTCTCTGTCGTCCTTGAAAGGCCTGGCAAGAGCCATGCTGACACCTACTATGTGCCAGCTTGGAACAGCACCTGCTGCGTGCTAAGAGCTCTATAGAGCTCTGTTGGACAAGTAAATGAAGCTCTTTCCATTTCTTCTCGGGCCTCGGTGGACCCGTTTTCTCCAAGGCGGTGAGCTGTCCTCCCCTCCCCACACCAGTCCTTGAAGAGCCCCGGGAAAGACCCCCAGCAGCTTAGGGTAAACCAGGTGCAGAGAAAACTTAGCTCAGTGTCTGGACAAGTTGCACCTCACCGCCAGCGGTGTCTCAGGTCAATTGGTTGCACGAATCAGGACCGCAAGCTGGGAGAGTCAGGCGTCCTAGCTCCCAGTCCTCTCTTCAGAGTCCTTGACAATCGCAGGCAACCGTACAGGCGGCTGGCTGCTCCACGGATGCTTACCTGGCTGCAGACGTGGTCTCCAACCCGCCACTTTCTAGGGTAACAGGAACCACTGCAGAAGGTGCATCGAAAGCGCACTCCTGGATTTGCGCACGCGCAGTACTCCCGCCGTCGCTTCCCTCACTAGCCCTGGGCTCATTCTTACCAACTGCGCATGCGGAGAGCGGAAGCTATTTTTAGCGTGGCAGCTGTACGTTCCCAGAGAACCAATCAGACGGGAGGGCCTCGCAGAAGCTCCGCCCCCTCCGAGTTCCCAAGCGTAGGACCTCCCCCTTTGGAGAAAGGGGCGTGAAGAGAAAGGGGAGAAGGACGGACGCTCCGCGGTGCAACCGTCTCCGCCCCCTTTCGTGCAGCCAATCACAGGCAGGACGACGGGCGCGCGCACGCTCCCTCGAGTTTAACGGTCGCGAGAGGCCGCTCGCCTGACGCTGACATCCACTGTGGGAGCCCCGGCCAGGTGAGTGGTCGCCGGCCTGCGGGGAGCCGTCAGTCGCGGGGGGCAAGGGGACGAGGCTCGGAAGACCTGGACTTAGCAGAACCCTAAGTGTGCTGATGGGCTCAGGGCGGGGGTGGGGGGACGACGGCCACACGACACAACCCCCACCACAGTCCTCGGGTATGTGGGGGCTTCGCCTGCGGCCGGGTGCCTTTTCTAGACTCAGTGCCCTTGAGTGACACCCGCGCGGCCCAATCGCAGAGCGCCTCATCCCGAGTGGCGGGGGGCTTGTGGGATTTGTCTCCTTTTTTTGATCTTCCCTGGTTGACTTTGGGAATCGCGGTTGTAATTGTGGGAGCAGCGGCTTTTCCTTCCGCCTCCCCGCTGCCCACAGTTCAGGCGACCGCGTTTTGTTCTTGCTCGCCGTCCCACTTTGACCCGAGAGCCACCCCATCAGCAATTGAGGTCTGGCTGTGAAGGCAAGGGGGTCAGGATCTGGCCTCAAAACCTCTGGAACCCTGTCTTCCGTACCCCCCTCGGGCTCCTAGCAAAGCGAAACACCTGGTTAACTTTCCGAGTGTCGGGCCCCAATTTGTACCATCCCATCCCCCATCCTCCCAGCGACCTTCTTTTTGGCGAGGGGTTTTGGGGACCAAGAGCGTCACATTTCGTTCCTGGGAAATATAAAAATGGCTCTGTGCTTATAACCGTTGTCCACGGCGTGTTTTTGTTTTAATTTTGCATTTATGTCGGGTCCCCCCCCCCCTTTTATTTCCCTTTCCTCTCCCCCCCTCCCCCACTGGAGAAGCATCTTTGCGTTTCGAGTGGTTTTCCATCTCCATCTTCTGCATCCGGATTACTTCAGCGGGCGAAATAGTGGATGGGGTCGCAGATCCAAGTCCCTGGAGAGCAGGGTGATTTGAATCCAGATATTTTCGTTGCCGGGTGGAAGGTGCAGCCCCAGACCTTTTCAGGACCCCATTTGTGGCTGGTGATGGGCTGAGCCACGGGGGAGAAATCCATTTAGGTAGGTCCAGTTACCCTTGGCTTTCACAAAACCTACCTCCCGCCAAGGAAGTGGTTCCTTGATGAGCTGATGTTTTTTAAGGTTGTGCTTTGTAAAACCAGGCCCCAGAAGTGGGAACCTAGTGGAATCTTGTAAGCAGCATAAATGGTTTTTTTTTTTTGTTTTTTTTTTTTTTCCTTGCTCTTTCACTTTTTCAAAAAGACATGAATTCCCTAAGTAGGAAGCGTGGTGTTTGATTTGTGATGGCCAACTTGCCTCTGTACACCTGGCGTCAGTTAACCTGCATCAGTTAGTTATTTTTAGTTGACCCGGCAAATAGTCTTTAAAGAAGTAATAAAGGCTATGTAGCGCAAAATGCATTCCAGCCAACGGACAAACAACTGTTGGTAACCATTTAATTGGCTGTTTTTAATACCAAATTAAATACTAAGTAGTTCCAGTTTATCCGCCGTGTAAATCAGCAAGCATTACTGGGTAGAGCTTCTTAAATGAACAAGGCATGTACGTGTTCCAGTTGTTACGCAGTAGAGTCGTGTCTAGAACCTTGATAGTTAAACACATAGAATTCTGAAATAATACCTGGAAAAGATGAAGCTACTTTTGCAAATCACCCTTATTGTAGATTTCTTGAGATCCAATTCATGTATCGTAAGATGCGTCCCTTTAAAGCGTACAATTCATTGGTTTTTAGTATATTCACAGATGGGTTGTGTAACCATCACCACCATTTAATTCTGGAATTTCTCATCACCCTAAAAAGACACTCCATACCCATTTTTTTCTTTTATGTTTATTTATTTCCGAGACAGAGAGAGACGGAGCATGCGTGGGGGAGGGGCAGAGAGAGAGGGAGACACAGAATCCGAAGCCGGCTCCAGGCTCTGAGCTGTCAGCACAGATCCTCACGCGGGGCTCGAACCCACGAACTGTGAGATCATGACCCAAGCCGAAGTCAGTCGCTCAACCAACTGAGCCCCCCGGGCGCCCCTCCATACCCATTTTTGGTCACTTCATGCCCCAGCTCTGGCAACCATAAATCTACTTTCTGTCTCAAAAGATTTGCCTATTCTAGATTCCTCACATAAATGACATCATACGTTATGTGATCTTTTACTGAGCTTCCTTTACTTGATTATGATATTTCGGCGTTTGTCCACATTGTAGTATTGTATCAGTATTTCATTTCTTCTTATGGCTGAGAAATATTCCATTATATGTATATACAACATGAGTTTATTCATCAGTTGATGGACGCCTTAGTTGTTTCTGCATTTTAACTATTGTAAATGATGTTGCTATTCTTAATGCCAATTTATATAAAAGGATCAAGGTTTCCAAAGTAATGAAAAAGCAGTTGCTAGATTTAGTGGCTTTTTATAGTATTTTTTCCTCCATTCATTTTCAGACTCTCTTGGGAGCTTAGGATATTTCCCAGTTCTGAATGTTAGCCACTGAAAATGCCTGTAGACGATGAAGCATCTGAAGATGACTCGGATTCAGTTTCTTCAAACATTGAAAGAACCTACATTTTCAAATAAGAGAGTGTAACGATTTCTATACACTATGGAAGATTTTGATTTGGTGAAACCCTTACGGAAAACTTCATCTTCTGTAGAATCTGATATAAAAAATTCTCCCCATTCTTTTGGACTGAACTTAAATATTAATAGGTAAGAATGGGATAGATAGATTTTTTTTTTTTTTTATGTAAAAACAAATCAAAACAAGTTTATTTGCCCAGTTGACCCAAATAGCATCACAGTTATTGGTTCGCATTTAAATAACAACAGCCCCTGAGCAGGAACTGTTCAGGGATAGTTGTTTTAAGTCCAGAATAGTTTCATTCTTTTCCTGTTTTTTGTTTCTCCCAGAGATAATACACTTTTGCATGGGGAACATTGTGGAAAAGAACTTATTTTCCTAGTTACGGTTCTCTGTACACTTTTAAAACTTCCTCATAGATTACGAACATGCCTTTAGAATTTAATTGACTAAATACTGTTTCTACATACAAATAACGTTTAATATTTCAGAACTACCTCACCAACCTGGGAAGTAACAATTAAAGTTGAATACTAGGAAGTAAGCAGAAAAACAGACCCTGAGTAGACAAAAATAGATGCTATCCAACAATGCATTTTATGCATTTTCTTTTTAAGCTATCCCGTGTTTGCGCCTTTTTTTTTTTTTTTAAGTTTATTTATTTTTGAGACAGAGAGCGAGAGAACGAGGGGCAGAGAGAGAGGGAGGGGGGAGACAGAGAATTCCAAGCAGGCTCCAGACTGTCAGCACAGAGCCTGATGCAGGGCTTGAACCCATGAACCGTGAGATCATGACCTGAGCCAAAATCAGGTTTTGGGACGTTTAACCGACTGAGCCACCCATGCACCCCTTTGGTTTGTTTGTAATCAGAACCCGTTTGCTTTCATTTTGTACATAATCTGACAAACTTGGGTTATTTGATTTCTAAATTTCTAGTAGCTTAAAAACAGCAAAGGGGTAGAGTCCATTAGAGAGGAGACCACCTATATACCAAGCAGGTACAAGGGAGCAAAAACTTACCAGTCTGGGCCCTACTGTTAAAGGGTCAGATATTTTCGAACACAATAGATCTTGATGAAATTAATAAATTCATTAATTCCTTAAAAAGTTTGTTCATTCTCTGCCCTTCTCAGGAGGAATATAAGGCAGCTTACAAGAATATATAAAATGAAAAAGCAAGGTGAAAGGGTGGGAAAGTGTGTGGCAAATGGTCCAAGAGAGATGTCTGTGTTTGTAATCTATACCATGTACTGAAAGTTTGTTTCCTATATCACCTAGTGGTCCCTATGAAGAACTCCCTTTAAAATTTTTTTTATGTTTATTATTTTGAGAGAGAGAGAGAGAGAGAGAGAGAGAGAGATCCCAAGCAGGCTCCCCACTGTCAGTGCAGAGCCCAATGTGGGGCTCGAACTTATGAACTCTGAGATCTTGGCCTGGGCCAAAACCAAGAGTCAGACACTTAACCAACTAAGTCACCCAGGTGCCCCTGAAGAAATCCCTTTTAGAACACAATTTTCCTAGGGGAACCTAAATATGTCCTTTTTTTTTTAAGATTTAATTAAAAAAATTTTTTTAATCTCTACCCCCAACATGGGGCTTGAAGTCACCAACCCGAGATCAAGAGTTGTGTGCTCCACCAACTGAGCCAGCCAGGTTACCCCTAAATATGCCCTTGTAATGAAAATTATGTAACTGAACTTGTCTCCCTTTTCATTGTGACTGGTGGTTAAATCAGCCAAATTTAGACTTGATAATTACACAACTGTGTAAATCCGTAACGGACAACATGTATGTTCTCCTTTCCCTTGGGTTTTTATTAATCTTTCTCTGATCCTACTTGTCACTATTTTTCTGTTATTTTAATTAGTATTGTTTTTTTTTTTAAATGAACTCTTTGTGAAACAATATAGGTTATCAATAAATAAATGAAAAATGATCTCTTAGACTGGAATTTAAACAGATTTTATTTTCCTTAATTATGCTTTGTGTTTTTATAAAACAAACCTGAAATAACTTCCTCTCAAGTTTGGGAAAGCAGTCCTCCTGGAAAGAATGAGTGCTATTTTACACAATGAACAGGCTAAATAAGTCCTGAATATTTGCTGCTAATTTACTTGGCACAACTTTTATTCAAAGACAGTGCAAAAAAGATAAGCATCAGTTTATCACACCAAATTAGGGGGATGCGATTAACAACACTTGACTGCAGTTCTGGGCAGTGGAAAAAGAATCTCTGCTACGATAAAAAAGGCTCTTCTTACAGTAGAGTGCAATAATCCTCTGGAATAATGTAGATTGGAGAAGCTAGACCCTTTTCTTATCGTATGGCAGAAACTTACTTTCTGTTGGTACTTTGGAGTGTTCTCGCGCTTTTGGAGAAAGTCTTTCTGTTGGGTTCTTAAATAAGTGTTGTCTTTTTACTGCTATTTTCCTTTTGTGGACAAACGTGATCAGATTTTCAACAAACGAGGTGCCATTAAGAAGGATTAAATGTCAGTGGTTTTGTACTGCTCTGCTAAACTTGAACTGCTGAATTATTCAACACTTGGTAGAATGAAGAAAACCATTTGAATTATTTATGTTTCAACAGAAGTAGTCCCCACCTTAGTACAAATGGGGTATCCTCTTTCTCAGGGAAGACCAGACCATCTGTAATTCAAGGTACAGTTGAAGTCCTAACCTCTTTAATGCAAGAGCTACAAAACAGTGGAAGGACTGATTCGGAACTTTGGAAAAACTGTGAGGTATCTAGTTTTGTTTTATTTGTGGAATCTTAAAAAATATAATTGTACATGTGCCTCTACTAAACTCTAAATTATTAGAGATTTATCTTCTAAAGAGCATGATACTTATTGCTAACGTGGTCAAAAGTAGTAATTGGGGAACAGCACTGAACGCATACGAAAAAGATGATCAAAAGCATGTTTTGACAAATATCAGTCATTAGACACATTAATTTATATTTTAAGTGTCAACTAAAATATTAGCTTTGTTCAGAGAAGGGAGAAGTCCAAATTTACTGATACTATTACTAATTCTAATGTTTTAAGTAACACATACAGAAGTGTTACCATTTTGAAAAACCTAAATCCTCTTTGAACTATTTATAAATTAAGGCTTTTGCTTAGTAATGTTTTATCCCATTTAGTTGTGATACATTGAGTTATATTGATTTTTCAGGTCAGTGGTTCTTTCTTTGGTCTACAGGTTAAATTGTGATATAAAAACTTAGCAGATAAAAGAATATATAATATGTAAATTTTGATTCACAGAATAATGCCCAAGTTAGATTTTTCCAAAGCTAGATTTGGTAATGCTTTATAGAAATGTATAAAACATTATTATTATTAAATTGTTTATTTAGGGGACAGTAGATTTTATTTTAAATGTTTATCATACTTTTAAAACCATTGTTTGTGTAATTGTCAAAATGTAAAGTGGAACGGATGAATACCTGGTTTAAGAATTCGGTAGCAGCCACCCCTAATTGTAATTATTTGTATTCATTATCCATAATCACTGAAGTTATAAGACGACTGAGTATTGGGGCACCTGGGTGGCTAAGTCGGTTAAGGTCCAACGTCGGTCTCAGTACAGAGCCCGCTTCGGATCCTCTGCCTCCCTTTCTCTCTTTCAAAAATAAATAAACATTAAAAAAAAAAAAAAAGAAAGAAAGAATGACTGAGTATTAATGCAAACTTTAAGAAAACTGAGTTTTAAGTGTTTACAGTTTTTATGTTTTTTCCATGTAATAATCAGTCTGTGATAATGCAAGAGACCGGTAAAATGATGCAATTAAAAGTGAAATCCTTTGTGAAATATTTCCCCTAATATACTTACTCATTAGCTTATGAACCTGAATTAGTATGCTTTTAAAAAAATAAGGCATTGCTTTTCTGGCAAATTCATGTTTAGCTAGAAATTGTTGCTTTTAATACTTCGAAATCAGCATCTTTGAATCAGTATTTGTTTGTGAATCTAAGATACAGGTTTTTATAAGCCAGCATATCGACTAGCCACTAACACCTTAACATTTGAGCCTGTTTCTTTACACCCTTTCTTCTTCACCTGTGATATAATATTATTATTTTTACTATGTTTAATAATAACTAATTTTTGTAATGTAGACATGTAATTGATTATTCAGTGAATAGTTTCTTAAGATAGTTCTTTGACAGAGTATGAAATCTCCTGGTCATTTCAGTAAAATTTCTCCAATTTATTAGTGTGTTTTGTGGCAAACAAAACCAAAATATGATGTTTTAGTGTAGTATTGTAGGAAGAATGGGAGGGGTAAGGATCGTGCAAGCCTTATTCCTGACTATTTCCCCTGAATTTCATGTTTTCACCTTCTTCTGGAATTGTAACATTTGTCTGATTTCTACCACTTGTAGTGTTATTAAAATATAAACCTTCCACAGAGCTCAGAGCTCTGGAGATCTGATTTCTTTAGAATTTCTTTCTAAAACCTCTTTCCTGGAATTCTTTTTTTTTTTTTTTTTAATGTTTGTTATTTTATTTTTGAGAGAGTTGGGGAGGGGCAGAGAGAGAGAGAGAGACAGAGGATTTGAAGCAGGCTCCGCGCTAATGGCAGAAAGCACCATGCAGGACTCGAAGTCACAAACCTTGAGATCGTGACCTGAGCCGGAGGCCGATACTTAACCGACTGAGCCACCCAGGGGCCCCCATCTTTCCTGGAATTCTTAAGTTTATCACTGCTTAAACTTGAGAAGGTTATGTATTTTGATTCATGGGAAATAATTTTTTAACGCATTTACATAGAAATACTTCAATATATTCTTAAAGACTTGCTATTGCTAATATTTCTGTGATGGTAAATTTTTAAAACACATTATTAGCTAATTTGTCTTAATTCATTATTTTAGCATTTTAACTATTTAGTGCTACTGATTACATATTTAAGAGTAATGGTTGTACAATGATTGTTGTTATTATGTGTACTGTTTATTGTGTGTCGATTTGCCAAGCAATATACTAGACACTTTTTTTGTCAGTGGCACTCAACCTTATTAGACCCAAAGCCCTCAATTTGTAATATTACAATTAAATTACTAATTTACAAATAAATTTTACAATTTCAAAAATAACATCAACTTATATTGTCCTGAAATGAAGTTCGCAGATATATCCTGCCTGTACCCACTTTAAAAACAATCATCCTCTTAACTGTGATATAAAGGAGGAATGACAGTTACTTATAGCATGATAACAGGTATTTCAGTATACACGTGCTCAGGCACATCCACATTACAAGACCTAGTGAAGCATAGCCTGGTGTTTATACGTAGACTCATTGCGAAGACAGTGGCTACAGACGTGGACCGATACAGCTCTTCTGTATTGACAATCCAGAACTGCATTTGGTGACATGATTTTCTGAAACGGTGACCAATTTCTGATCAAGTTCTGAAGCAAACATAACATCTTTGTAGTTGGATTCCTGGACAATTTGGTGATTTGAAAGCTGTGCAAAATATATGTTATTTTTATAATATAAAGTGGACACAGGACAGTTTTTCGTTGTCGGGGACCATCCTGTGATTTGCATCCTTGGACTGCCCACAAAGTGCTGGTAGTGCTCTCCCTAGCTTTGTGACATCCATGACCTCACAGATTTTCAAAATCTAGTTCCCCCCCTTGAGATCACTGTTTTCACATCCATCATATTGGAATTTAAAATTTATCCTCCCAGCCACCTGGGAGGTGTTCCTCTTCCGATTTTATACTGCCCCCCCCCCCCCCAATTTATAAATTAGTAAAGAGCATAAATGAGATATACTTGTTGAGGACCATACAGGTTGTTAGTGGAGAGCAGGGAGTCAGGCCTAGGATGTCAAAGCCAATGGAATATTTACTAGGCATACGATAGAAACCCCATTCAGGCTAATAGCATCAAAAACTGTACAGGGGAAAGCTTTAATTAGATGCCTAAGTCCTCCAACAGTATGTACAATGTAGATCATATAAATAATGTTGGTTAGAAATGAATAATAGTTCTTAATAATTATGTGAAAAATGTTATTTGCTGCGTTTATAATGTTCTTAAATATGCTTATTGAAAATTGAAATATTATTTATAAAATCTGACTAGGGAGAACAAAATCTTCTCTACCAATTTATATCCAGAGCAAGCTCTCTTCATTTGTATCCTAAATAAGAAAATGATAATAAGGATGTGGTTAACGTTGCGTGTCACGTAAATATAAGGCCATTTTTTTGGTTATTTTTTTGTTGTTGTTATGTAATTCCGTCATTATTGTAATTTAGTTTTTTGTGACTAGTAACTTTGTCAGATTAAAATAACCCCTAAAGTAGTGCTTAAGTTAGTATAACTTAGTAAGAAAACTGTTCCCTGATTTATTTTTTGTTTTGATTAAGGTACTTCATGTTATAGGTAAGTTGAGAAGATAAGGAACTGAATTTGATGTAGCCTACCTTATCCTTATCAAGTTAGTTGATTTAGAATTAATACTTCCTATTAGCACTATTCTATTTTCTTTCTTTTTATTTTTATTTTTTTTATTTTTATTTTTTGAGAGACAAAAAGAGAGCATCCACCCAGTGTGGAGCCCAAAATGGGGCTCAGCGTGGGGCTCGATCTCATGACCGTGAGAGCATGGACCTGAGCAGAAATCAAGAGCTGGATGCTTAACTGACCGAGCCACTCAGGCGACCAGCACTGTTTTATTTATTTGTTTTTAAAAATGTTTATTTTTGATAGAGACAGAGTACGAGCAGGGGAGGGGCAGAGAGAGAGGGAGACACAGAATCCGAAGCAGGTTCCGGGCTCTGAGCTGTCATCGTGGAGCCCGATTCAGGGCTTGAATTCTCGGACCGTGAGATCACGACCTGAGTTGAAGTTGGACGTTTAACCGACTGAGCCTGCCAGGCGCCCCAGCACTGTTTTATTTCAATCCTGGGGTTTTTTGCTTCCTTTGTTTTAATACAGTTATATAGTCTTCAACTTAATTCTGCTCTATTATAATTATAGAAACGGTTTTCAGTATTAATCTGAAGGACCTCTGAATTGTGTAGTCTGTAATACCAAGAAAAAAAATTCATCTTGAACTTGACCTTTTTTTTTTTTTTTTTTTTTTTTGAGTAAACCACAGCCACTGTAAGGCTCAAACCCTTGTCCCTGAGCTCAAGAGTTGCATGCTTTACCGCCTGAGCCAGCCAGGTGCCCCTGAAATTTACATTTTTATACCCTCATTTAGACACTCTTTCCTTGGTATTGTGTCCTAGGTGCTGGAGGCAAACAGGTTAACAAAGTGAATAAACGAGATGCCCTCTTAATTGTGGTAAATGCTCTGCAGGCAAAAACAGGATGACATTGAGAAAGAGAGCAACTGCAGGATGGTTTGGGAAAACTGTCTTTGAGAAGCTGAAATTGCAAGGGGCGGGGGGGGGGAGAAGAAGGAAGCCATAAGAGCTGGAGAGAGAGCTTTCCAGGTAGCGGGTACAGTGAAGACAAAGCTTTCAAGGTGGAAGACCTTTTTGGCATGTTCAGGGAAAAGGTAGAGGCCAGTGTGGCCGGTGTGCTTTGAGCACGGAATAGATAGGGATGAGATGAAGTTGGGAGGTGTGCATGGGCCGGGTCACTCCGGGGCCTGTGAGGAGTACAGGAGCGTAAAGATGGTGAATGGTTTTAAACAGGGAGGCTCTTTTCACGGTAGCTACTTACTGATATTGCATATTATTGTGTAGAGTCTCTTACTGTAAACCAGCCTTGAGACTGAATTTAGCTTCTGGAGATCTCCCCGAACCCTTTTCTGGCTTGTTCTGTAGTCTGATTATAAGAACACTTACTATACTCTTGAGTCAGCATGGATCAGAACCTCAGAATGAAGGGAGTCCTAGGCCAGTTCCACAGGTTTTCAGACTGATTTTTTAAATTCCTTTTTCAGCTGTGGCGCTGTAAAACACTTCAGCACCTGACTTGAAAAAGTTTTGTTTTTTTTTTTTCCACTTAAATCCCATGTAAATTAGGGGTTAAATTTCCATAATAGCAAACTATCTCTTGTTTTAAGATGTGGGATTCTTTTTCCTAGGTACAAGTCATTGTTTAAGAAAATCACTAGCTGTTACAAAGAAAGGAAGAGAACTTAAGACAAATACGACGTATGACTGCCAGTTGTTGATGAATCAGAAACGATAGCAGATGACATGCCATTTGAAAAATAAGATTTACCCAGACCTTCAAATTTACCCAAACTACAGATTACATATGAAAGGGGTGACCAAGCCTGTGCCTGTATTTTTACATTAAATACAGTTTTATAACTACTTAATTCAGCTTATAAATTTAAATTAAAATACATTTTAAAAAGGTCCTTTCCCACTGGAGGAATTTTTCTGTGAAATATTACATTGAAAATTATTTTTAACTAAAATATTTTATAACTTAATAGACCAGGTGGTTACAACTATTCAGTTTGGTGGAAAAACAATGCCAAGAGCAAATAGCCGCTCAGCAGGAGCAGTTCCACAACCAAATTCAAGTAAGTTGTTATTTGTATTGATTCTTTTTTATACTGTAAGATTTGCAAGAAGAACCCGTTAATACTTTATATCAGTTTTGTTGATGAACTAGAAACATACCGTCTTTAGAGTAATAGCTCGTATTTTTAAGCAATATTTTCATAGTATTTATAAAAAATGCAATGTTTAGTATACTTACCAAATCTGTAACTTTGTTTTCAGCGTATACAGGAGGAGATAAAAAATTTAGTCAAGTTACAGACCAGTAATGCTTCCTGGGCTTCCTATGATACTTCTTTAAGTAAACAGTTATCTTCAGGAAGTCAAATGGGTTTTTTTTCTGAAAACAGTGAGAGAAATGAACCTATTATCAGTTATCCTAAGTCTGAAGAACCCGAAATGCAGCAAGAAACATCCACATCACAACCAGACTGCAATGTGGACAGTAGCTCAGTGAGCAGTGGGTATGGTACCTTTTGTGTCTCCGAATTAAATGCCTACAAATCTAAGGACCCTCGGGAGTTCATGGAGCACACAGAGGTTTCTGAGGGACAGTTTGGAGCATCTTTGGGGCAGATGGAGTCACTTGCAGAGGGTGTAAAAAACAAGAATTTTCGTATACATACCACTGAAGAGTTTTGTGCATCTTTAAAAGAAGATATTTCCATTTTTCCTGGTGAATTTGAACACAATTTTCTTGGTGAAAATAAGGTTTCAGAAGTATACAGTGGCAAAACGAATAGGTAAGTAGAATTTCTCCAACATTTGAAGGGAGGTTTACTTGTTTATTACATTTAGAATCTAGTAAATCAAGCTCCTTTTAGAGTCTAAATGTATACATGTGCATGTAATTTGCAACCAAAAATTATACACAAGCATACTCAATTTTACGCTTTTTATATAGAAGAGGAAATTTTCTAAGTTTGATGATAAGTGTGGCTGAATGTTTGTAAAGCAAACAATCATTTAAAATTTGTCATTTACCCTAAATGTTGAGTTTTATATCTCTAAAATTTGTTCTCTAAAATAAGTGTTTAGCTATAGCAGCACAGATTTGTATACCTGTAAGTACAGTCACTAGTCCTTGTAAACAAATAAGCTTTTGCTGTAGAGCTACATTGAGTATGTGAACAGGCCACTGTGGTGGTTTTGTTCTATTCCATGGCTACAGGTTAAATCCTTTATTAATCACCATTAGTCTTTGTGTTCAATTTGCCTTTGGTAATAAGAAATTGTACAAAGAAATGTAGGTGAATGGATAAAAATCCATTCTTTCTCTGCAGTTAGAAAAAGAACTCAAAGCATTTCCCACGGACACAATATTTATTAGTGTTTAGTTTTATGTGCAAAGGACAGCATCTAAAGAGAATAATTTTGTTTTCTCTTTCTGAATAGTAAGTCTGTAACATCATGGGCACAAAAGCTGAAGCAGAACCAACCAAAGAGAGCACTTACAGAGGAGGGGTGTGCAAAATCTATGCAAGGAAATGAGCAAGCCAAGAAATCACCAGTTGAGAAAGTAGGTGATGAGTCACTTTATTGCTAATTATGGTGGAGTTTACTACGCGCTCGTCAACATAAGTTTTTTGCCCTTTCTTTTGTATTGTTAATTTGTTCCATTGACCTGTCTTTCTCTGGGTGTCCCAGAGGATTGGAAACAATGATTTGCTCTGGGTATTGGTTTTTTAGTAGTCTGGAAATCAAAAATAATGAGGAATAAAGTACAATAGAAAATGAAAACCGTTTTGTAAAGGTCCTAATTCTCTTTGTGCTGCAACTGTTTACATTTAGCCAGAGAATAATCCATTTAACTTTTTTTTTAAACTCTCAAATAGGGGCGCCTGGGTGGCTCAGTCCTTTGAGCGTCTGACTTGGCTCAGCTCATGATCTCACGGTTCATGAGTTCGAGCCCCACGTTGGGCTCTGTGCTGACAGCTCAGAGCCTGGAGCCTGCTTCGGATTCTGTGTCTCCCTCTCCCTCTGCCCCAACCCCTACTTGTGCTCTGTCTGTCTGTCTCTCTCTCAAAAATAAATAAGCATTAAAAATTTTAAAAACTCTCACATAATTTATATTACTATTAAGTTGTAAGAAGTAGTACTGAATTTATAATCCAAATTGTAAGAGGTTAAATGTTTCAATTCTGTGTGGCCCTTTTACTAATCTAGCAGCTGCTTTCGTTAAAGAGGTGTAGATATTGAGTAGGTTTTAAACATCTTTGAAGTCCTTTTGGCTTACATCGTCATAGAGTAATGTTGTTTATTCTATGATACTGAATTGAAATTGCAAAATCACGTCTCTCTGCAAACTTGATACCTTTAGAAATTGGCCACTGTTTTTAATGTTTATTTTTTTAGAGAGAGAGAGAGTACGTGCACTGGCAGGGGAGGGGCAGAGAGAGAGAATCCCAAGCATTTTCTGTGCTGAGTGTAGAGCTAGACGCAGAACTTGAACTCATGAACTGTGAGATCATGACCTGAGCCAAAATTAAAAGTCAGATGCTTAATGGACTGAGCCACCCAGGCGCCCCTGGTCTTGATTGCTGTAAACATGGTCTTTCTATCATCCTGTGAAAAAGATTAAATAGAAGTCCTAAGAAGACAGTCCTTCAACCTTTATAAAGCACTATTCTCTTTTCTTGCCATAAGTTTTCTTCAGCCTGTGATATTTAGGGTTCTCAAGATCACCGTTCCAGAACCTATTCAGATTTGTGTTCAGGAGGGAAGTGAGGGTGATAAGGCTCCAGGGACCACTGGCCTCACCTGCAGGCGCCCTGTAGTACCGTATCTGTGGGTCTGTTCTTTTGAACTCGCGTGCCATTGGGATGGTACATCTTTGGTGTGAGCGCATAAGAGTATTTAGAGTCGGGGTGAAAGTTGCTTTTTCCATTGGAATAGGTTGGCAGAAAAAATGTTTTCATATATGCTAGTTTCTCTTCTGTTTTTACATTAAGTAAAACTCAGTCTTGGGGAGGCTAGCAAAAACCAAAAAAATGAACAGACAGACTAGTCTTTTGGAGACTTTCTCACCGCTGATAAACTTTGGGTCTTTGGTATATACCTCGGTGGGTACAGTAGTTTTCTTTTCTTTCTTTCTTTTTTTTTTTTTTAACGTCTTTATTTATTTTTGAGACAGAGAGAGACAGAGCATGAGCAGGGGAGGGGCAGAGACACAGAATCTGAAGTAGGCTCCAGGCTCTGAGCTGTCAACACAGAGCCCAATGCGGGGCTCGAACTCACGGAGTGTGAGATCATGACCTGAGCTGAAGTCGGACACTTAACCAACTGAGCCACCCAGGCGGCCCTATAAATACGTTTTCATTCTGAACTCATTAAGTAACACCAGCTCCCAGTGTTCTTCCAGCTCCGCAGAACCAAAATAAACTCGTGTAAACACACAGGAAAAGAAAATCCTTCACGGTTAATTCCTATCATTTTGTATTCTCGTAATCACAGGGAAAACTGGACTTTCGTAGTTCTTCCTGAACCCTCTGAGGCTTTCTCTGTGCCTTGGTTTGATACCTGGCTCTCTTTCCTTGGGTCAGTAGTTTGTGCCTAATGATTTTTATCCATCGACTAATGGTTTTCTTTCTTGCATTGCAGCCTAATTTCACTGCTGCTAAGCACCCTCATGCTTTTTACCTCAATAAACCAGATGAGAGTCCAAATTCTTGGATGTCTGATTCAGGAACAGGTATGAGACCTGTTGTTTTGTTTTGTTTCGTTTTGTTTTGATAACAACTTGTCTGCATTTCTCGCGGGATGTTAATTCTATCCAGTGTATTAGCGTGCTTTCTGTAAATGTGTTCTGTTGTGCCTCTGTTAACTATAACTTCCTTACTTGCATTAGTGTTACAGATTCTGTAAAGATAGATGGGAAAAATACTTTTGCAGTTGTTTCAAACAGCTGCAAAAGCCATCTCAGCATTTTTCAGATGCTCCAGAATGAATTAAGACATTCAAACCCTTTATGAGTCATTCTTTACTCTCCATGGTAAGCTTATTCTAGTTTACGGATTCCCTACCCTACCTCCCACAATCCCACATCCAGTTTGTCAGGATAAATTAGCTTTGCCTGATGAAAATTGCCAGAATTCAACCACTGTCATGCTGTCACCCTAATAGAGTCCCCATCACCTGTCACCTGAGTTCCTGCAACTTCCTGCCCAGCATCCATGCCCTCACCCTTGCACCCTTCCATCCGTTCTCCACACAGTAGCCTAAACAGTCCTTCTCTAAGATGGGTCAGATCATGTGACTCCTCTGCTCAAAACCCTTCTATGCTCTTTCCCTCAGAGTAACAGCCAGAGTCGTATAGGTGCCCGTAGGCTCAGCAAGATCTAGCCTTGTTCTGTTTGACCTCATTTTCTGCTGCTCCCTTTCTCTGCTTAGCAGAGAGGCTCTTTGCTTAAATGTGCCAGATAGGTTCTCATTTTAGGGCTTTTGCTTTGCTGCTTCCTATATTTGAAATGTTCTCTCCACCCGTTATATAGGGGATCTCCCTCATATGTGGCTAAAATGGCTAACGTTATCTTGTTACCTTGCAGTGAGCCAACCCTGAGCACCCCTCCACACACGCTACATATATTCCCTTTTACCCAATTTTTAAGTCTTACCATTTGGTGTTTACTGCCTTCTAACCTCCTGTGTATACGTTGTGATTTATTTACTGTTCATTTCTCACATTTTCTGCTCCCCAGCCTGGCACGGTAAACACTCAGTATGTATTTGAACCACTGAATTATTATTCTTATTAATTTTTAAAGTTTGTTTATTTTGAGAGAGCACGTGAGCGTGTGCACAAGTGGGGGATGGGCAGAGAGAGAGGGAGACAGAATCCCAAGCTGGCTCTGTGCTGTCAGTGCAGAGCCCAACGTGGAACTTGAGCTCACGAATCAGGAGATCATGACCTGAGCAGAGATCAAGAGTTAGACTCTTAACCGACTCAGCCACCCAGGTGCCCCTGAACCATTGAATTCTTTATATTGTTTCTATCTAAGTCTGTGCTATTCATAAAGAATTTTTTCTTTTTTAAGAAATACATTTTAGATTGTAGTAATTTATCTTGACTTTAAAAACATTTTTAAAAATAGTCTCTACACCCAGCATGGGGTTTGAACTCATGACCCCGAGATCAAGAGTTGCACCCTTCTCCAACTGAGCCAGCAGGCACCCCACATCTTGACTTTTAATAATATATTTCATTTTTAAATATTTCGATCATCAAATTAGAACTCTTCCATGGGAAGGCATTTAAGAGATTCTTGTTCCATTAAAATTCAATTTCCTGTATCCAGATAGCCAAAAACTAGTTACTTCTCGTATTTAATTTTCTGTAGGTAGAAGTAAGTTATTCTAGAAAGCACTTTTCTCTTTTCTCAGTCTTCTCTTCTGTGTATTTGTGCACAACAGGCCTGACTTACTGGAAGCTGGAGGAGAAGGACATGTATCACTCTTTGCCTGAGACTTTAGAGAAGGCATTTGCACCGTCCTCTGGAGATAGGTCACCAAGCCAGGTGATTTAAAAACACATTGTGTGTATGTGTTTGTGTCACACAATTATAGTTCAGAGCTCCGTTTCATTATAAACGTATTTTTCCAATTATTCGTTTAATGTTTTATTTATCCTTGAGAGAGGGAGAGACAGAGCATCAGCAGGGGAGGGAAAGAGCAAAAGAGGGACACAGAATCTGAAGCAGGCTCCAGGCTCCGAGCTGTCAGCACAGAGTCCAACGCGGTACTCGAACTCACAAGCCGCGAGATCTTGACCTGAGCCGAAGTCGGACACTAACCAACCGAGCCACCCAGGCACTCCAAAAGAAGCATGGGCTTTAAATTGTACTTGCTTTCAAATGTAATCTCTCATTCATTGCCTATGTGATCATAGGAAGGTTACTTAAAAATGGAATTTAAAATGCCCAGCTAATGTGTTGTAAAATTAAATGAGATGATTTTGTGCCTACTGTGCTAAGCGTAGTAGGTCTGCAGATAACAGCTTCCGCTGTTCCTACACCTGGTTTTGATTCTCTGTCTTATTCCGCCCTCCTGCTAATCCATTTGTACCAATAATGCTGAGCATTTTAATTTGCTGTCGTCATTTTCTTTGAGCACGAAATGTAAATATTTTCTTTACTTCAGCACGGTGAAATCAAACTACCCAGCATGTGTACATTCAGGTGATGAGAAAGGTTGGGGAAAAGGAGTGATTACAACGAAGGTAACCAGGAGAGTATAAGCATGAGTAATAGGCATCGGTAGGGGCAGCGGGGATACAGCGTATGTGTAGACAGCAGAGTCCCAAAGAGGGGTACAAACCAGCATCCCATCCTTCAGGAAGGGAGCAAAAGAGAGAGACAGATAAATGCAGGGAAAGGAAGGCTGGGGAGTGAGATTGTGAGGGGCTGGAAGCCTCGGTGGGCTTTGTGCTTACAGAGCTCCCTGTGTGTGACGTGATCAGCACCATCAGTGAGTGAATACTGTATTTTGGTGATTCTAAGATACTGTCAATTTTAAAACTTCCTATTTCATAGTCTAACAAAATTATTCTAGGGGCGCCTGGGTAGCTCAGTTTGTTGGGCCTCCGACTCTGGGTTTTGGCTCGGGTCGTGATCTCGTTGTTCGTGAGCTGGAGCCCCACTTCGGGCTCTGTGCTCACAGCTCAGAGCCTGCTTGGAATTCTCTCTCTCTCTCTCTCTCTCTCTCTCTCTCTCTCTGTCTCTCCCTCTCCCTCTATCCTTCCCTTGCCCGCTTGCTCGCTCTCCCCCTCTCTCTTTCAAAAATAAGTAAACAAACTTAAAAAATTATTCTAACAAAAATAAAAAGCAGTGTATATCAGTGCTTTCTTACCACTTAGAATTTATATTTTATTCTTAATGAAAGATCTTGTAACTGAACCTTGATTTTTGTCATATAACTCTTATACATACTTAAAAAGGATGATATAAGTGAAATAAATTTGTTAAAACCTCTTCACCTACAGAGGTTTATGCTGTCTTTTCAACTCAGTGTTCGTTTCTGTGTTTTTCCACATACTGTTTTCCTTGAGCCATCAAGAGCTTTGGGGATTGGCAAAGATGAGAGGCCTTGGTGCTGAGTTTTTACCTGGCCTAGTAGTTCTGTAGATCTGGCCTACTTTTGGCACCCAGATGGGGAATGCTGCTAACCATCTGTTAATTCACTGTCCCTTAAATACTGGTTCTCAGGGCTTCTGGTGTAGGCTCTAGGATTTTTTTCCAAACTGCTGATACCTGTTCTGCCAATTTGGATGTCTTCTATGTGTGCTTATGAGCAGACAATGACAATTATATCACAATTGCTACTTGACCAAAAGCAATGTTAAGAAGCTGTTAATTACAAGAGGCATCCTCACTTCTGAGATGTTAAAATATAGTGATCATAGACGTGGAAAATGGTGAAGAATGGTTCGTTATGCTACCACGACCTCTAAATAGAGTAATTCCAGCAGCTCTGCCTGGGGGTGCTCCACCAGGTTTGGGGCATCACCAGGCAGGGATTCCTCAGGCTCGAGGCCATTTCCTGAGTGCTCTGCTTGTTACAAACTTTCAGCTTGAAAGGGTCTTTTAGGTTGTTGGTGTATAAAAAGTAAAATTCCAGGGGCTCCTGGGTGGCTCAGTCAAGTTGGCCGTCCGGCTTTGGCTCAGGTCGTGATCTCCCAGTTCATAAGTTCGAGCCCTGCATTGGGGCTCTGTGCTGACAGCTTGGAGCCTGGAGCCTGCTTTGGATTCTGTGTCTCCCTCTCTCTCTGCCCCTCTCCTGCTCGGTCTCTCTCTCTCTCTCTCTTTCTCTCTCTCTGTCTCTCTCTCAAAGATAAGTAAACATTAAAAAAAATTTCAATTAAAAGTAAAATTCCAATTACAGAAATTGTAAATTTTAAGGGCTCACATTCAGAAAATTAATGTTTTTAATGCACACGTAAAAAGTTCGATTGTCCTATTCACAAGCTAGTTACAGGGTTTGTTAAAACATGTTAATGCATGGTAATCTGCAGCCTGTGTAGGGTCTGGAAACGGGACACATATTTAAAGATATATGTGAATATATTCTTTGAGTACTTTCAATATATCTCTTGCTGAATCTATAATCTCATTTAAAACAGTTTAAATTTGAGACCCAAGTTAAATGATACCCCAGCATGCCCTACAGTAGGTCCGACTTTGAAATAATTTGAGGCTGAGGTTTTAAATTTGGAGCTTTAGACCTCTTTGCAACATTTCCAGCGTGACAAAGCCCTGATTTCAAGCTGTAGGAATTAGGGTCGTATCTTCTTATCTTATTAATTTAAAAAGGGGCTTGTTTCCATTGGGTAACTTCTTTCTTAACACTTTTTCTTGGTCTGTGAACTCTTAAAAAAGTAGGAAAATAACTACACAGATAAGGAATTTCATCTCTGTATACCTGTCTCCCTGAGTCACATGATGTTAATCTAGCCAAAAGTCTTCTTAATCCTGCTTCACTCTTTTCATCATAAAGTCTTTTCATACCTCAAAACTTGGTTTTTATCTTGAGTACGGGGGACTACCAAGGTTTTTTATTCTTTGGAAGTATTCTGAGGCTATTAAATAACTTAGGTTCAGATTATCACCTTAATATTTATTATTAGGGGATATCATTTTTTTTTCATTCTGAGGGAGACTCATAATTAACAGGTAATGACATCTAAACTTGTTTTATAAGTCTGACAGTCCAGAGTCTCAGTTCATTTAAATTCTTTCAGAAATCTTTTTGTGGTGCTGATCTTGTGTCAGTGAATTTTTTTCATCATTGATAATACCACTTAAATAATTTTGTTTCATATCTTTAAGTCTAATACTAGTAATGAGATGAAGCTACCATCACTGAAGGATATTTATCATAAAAAACAAAGGGAAAACAAGCAGTTACCTGAGAGGAATCTCACTTCTGCTTCCAACCCAAATCATCCACCAGAGGTAAAGTTGGCAACACCCTGCTGAATGAAAATGAAAGATGCTTCATGGCTCTTAACTTTTATCTCAAGCTTTATTTTCCGTAGGAGATCTAAAGCCTACTCCCTTAAAAACAAACACTGAGTGCGGAGGGCAAAATCTTACTGTTGTCTGTCTTAATTTCTAGGTACTGACTCTGGATCCAACGTTACACATGAAGCCAAATCAGATTTCAGGAATTCAGCCGCAAGGCTTTTTGAATGCCCTTGATGACAGAATGTCCTTTTCACCAGACTCTGTTCTGGACCCCAGTATGTCTAGTCACTCTGACATAGACTCATTTTCACAAGCAAGTAATATCGCTTCTCAGTCATCTGGATTCCCCAAATATCCTTCAAACACAAAAGCTTCACCAGTGGACTCTTGGAAAAATCACGGCTTCCCAAACGAAAGTAGGAGTAGTTCCACGTTTCCTTCGGTGGCTACTACTGCTAGTAATGACATCTCGGTCAACACTGTAGATGAAGAAAACACGGCCGTGGTAACTTCAGCCTCAGCCAGTCAGTCCCAGCTTCCAGGGACAGCCAGCAGTGTCCCAGAATGCATTTCACTGACTCCTCTGGAAGATCCTGTAATACTGTCAAAGTATGTGTTTCAGCGCGTGGCTTGTAATGTTAATAGCCCTTCTTTGATGTCTGCTTGAATTATGAAAATGATTTTTATTGACCTTCACTAATGTATAAAATCTTAAAAAAAGAGACGCGGCACTTTTAAAGTAGGGCATCTAAATATCCGCGTCTTTGGTTTTTTTACTTAATTAGTTGTTAACTTGTGTATTGATCTGTTACGTGTTGTGTGAGTGTGCAGAGGAAGAAGGCTGTAGTTTTGCTTTTGAGAAAGATTGTATTCATAGTTTCTCTTGTGGGGTAGAGTGAGGAAATGCTTTCCTAACAAGTCGTTTTGCCCTCACCAACAGGATTCGGCAGAACCTGAAGGAGAAGCACGCTCGACACGTAGCCGATCTTCGAGCTTATTATGAGTCAGAAATAAATAGTTTGAAACAGAAACTGGAGGCAAAGGAGATTTCTGCAGTTGAAGATTGGAAGAAAACCAATCAAATTCTTGTAGACAGGTAAAGCTTATAATTCAACTCTGAAGTTAGTGTTTCTCCAACTTGGAAATGTTATTTTTTCCTAAGTATATTTAATTGTGATAAAACATTTTGCAAAGATGTGCTTTAGATTTGAAATTTTTAACAGAGACCTGTTTGCCTAAGGAATTATTTTCACAGATCGAAACCAACCTCGTGTAGCACACTAATAGCTGACGTGAGAACATTTGTTTCACACGGACAGGATACTGGAACAGTTGAGCAGATACCCTGTATGTAAAGGAACGTCATTTATGAGTGGATTAGTATTGTGTACAGATTTTCTCAGAAGTCTCTAACGTCCTCTAGCAGTTCTCAACCTGCTTTGAAACTCAGAGACATGGAACTGAAATCCAGACACTCCTGAACCTGTGTAAGCAATTATCCTGTACAAACAAGTAACCAACATGGAAACACAGGGGCAGTTATGTTAAGGATCCCCGGATACCTGTTTTAGGGAGAGAATCAGTAACAAATTTGATGCCTTCACTAGTATTAATAACAGCATACTTGGAACATACTTTACATTTAAATGGCATTTAAACAGATTGAAAGCTGGGGGGGGGGGGAACCTGGGTGGCTCAGTCTATTAAGTGTCTGATTCTTTTTTTTGTTTTTTAAATGTTTATTTGTTTTTGAGAGAGAGGGGAGTAGAGCAGAGGGGCAGAGAGAGAGGGGAACAGAGGACCCAAAGTGGGCTCTGAGCAGAGAGCCCGATGCAGAGCTTGAACTCCCAAACCGTGAGATCATGACCAGACGCTTAACCGACTGAGCCACCTTTAAAAATTTTTTTTAATTTGGGGCGCCTGGGTGGCTCAGTCAGTTGAGCGACCGACTTCGGCTCAGGTCATGATCTCATGGTTTGTGAGTTCGAGCCCCGCTCGGGCGCTGTGCTGACAGCTCAGAGCCTGGAGCCTGCTTCAGATTCTGTGTCTCGCTCTCTCTCTGCCCCTCCCCTGCTCATGCTTTGTCTCTCTCTGTCTCAGAAATAAATAAACGTTAAAAAAAATTAAAAAAAATTTTTTTTTAAATTTATTTTGAGAGAGAGAGAAGGAGCAGGGGAGGAGAAGAGAGAGAGGGAGACAGAATCCCATGCAAGCTCTGTGCTGTCAGTGCACTTAACTGAGCTGACCAGGCGCTCCAAGTGTCCAACTCTTGATTTTAGCTCAGGTCATGATCTCACAGTTTGTGAGATTGAGCCCCACGTTGGACTCTGCGCTGACAGTGCAGAGACTGCTTGAAATTCTCTCTTTCCTTCTCTCTCTCTCTCTGCCCCATCCCTGTTTGCTCTCTCTCTCTCTCTCTCTCTCTCTCTCTCTCTCAAAAATAAATAAATAAACATTAAAAAAAAAAACTCAGGTCAGTATAGCAGCAAAGTATTCTTTTTTTTTTTGTTCTTGTTGTTTTAAATTTGTTAATGTTTATTTATTTTTGAGAGAGAAAGCGTGAGCAGGGCAGGGAAGAGAGAGAGAGGGAGACACAGAATCCGAGGCGGGCTCCAGGCTCTGAGCCGTCAGCACAGAGCCTGACGCGGGGCCTGAACTCATGAACCATGAGATCATGACCTGAGCCGAAGTTGGACGCTTAACTGACTGAGCCACCCAGGCGCCCCTAAAGTATTCTTTTTTAAGGCAAGAAAAGACAAAGCCCCTTGAAAAAAAGATGAGGGAACTGAAATCTTCTGGTCCAGTTAGTAGTTTAGCTTGGAGAATTGTAGGAAAACTAGCCTTTATACTAGTTTGTGGTTGCTGTGGTAGTTAACATGCTGTTAACTACCTGAGTGTTACTACAGCTTCAGTTTTGCTGCTGGGAGTGGGGCTGGAGGTGGGGTTGGGGGTGGAACTGGGGGTGCCATGGTAGAGAGCAGTAATTTGAAAAGAGCCAGAAATAGGTTTTCTAGGATAAAAGGAAAAGAGTAGATGTCAGGCTAGGGGAAGTTGGTTCTTGTTGTTTGTTTTTAAGAAGTCAAAGATGAAAAAAAAAAAAAAGTCAAAGATGACTGTAGGTCCTTCCTGCGGAAAACGAGTATGAAAGAAGCTCGTAGACCTTGTTGGGTTAAAGATAGGCCACCAGAAAAGACACCTAGGAAGTGATAGCTGATTAACGCACTTTTCTGTCTAGAAGCTGCTAGAGCCATGGAGCGGTGAGGCAGTGTAGGTAGGACAGATTGGAAGTCAGGATTTGACTAAGTGGCTGTGTCCTAATGGTGGCCGCAGCAGTCAGGGCGCTGGGGTGGGCGCAAGGACAGTGTGCAAATGAGTGGCAGTAGTTGCAGTCAGCCAGGACTGGAGAAATGATTCGCCAAAGACGAAAACCAAGTTTAAGTTGTCGGCGTACACATCGGGGTTTTTCAGACTTAAAATTGCAATCGGGAGAATCCCCCTGGAGCTGCCGATGGGGCCATGGACACTTCTCTCGGAGCCAGCTGCGATATCAGATTATGTGACACGGCCTCATGCCGGAGTCAGTGTGGGAACTAAAACAGAGAAATACAGTTAACGTACCTACACTTGACTATTTAGTGCTCTTTCTTTCTAGAACGGTTTTATCAGTATTTCATTGCTACGTGGCATCGATGCGCAGTGGTGAGGAGCGTGAACTCTGGAGCCGGACTGCCGGGTTTAGAATCCCGGTTTGATGGCTTACAACCCAGGAGGAATTAAGCTTCATATTGTTTTCTTATCTGTAAAATGCTGATGATAATAGTCCTAACTCATAGGATTGTGAGGATGAATGTAAGTGCTTAACGTGGACTTGGCATATAATCAGTGCCAAATAGATATTGGCTTGTGCTCCCGATTCATGAACACGGAGTCAAAATGATAACCGAATTCTTCCGTGTATTCTGTTATTTTAAGGTTCTGTGATGATTAACTCTATGAAGAAGGTCTTTAATTCTAAGAAGAATACATTCATGCTCATTTGGAAAACTACAGGGGGATATAATAAGAAAAGTCTCCCTACCCAGCCTCTAGGTTTCCAGACTTAAGTTTTATATCCTACAAATCACAATACACATATTTATATATAGGTTTTCTTTCATAACAAAGATCAAGCTGTTTAATGCATTCTTTTATATCTTATATTTTTTAATTTAAAATTTATTTTTAGTGTAAAATATAAATAACAAAATTTACCATCTTAACCTTTTTTTTTTTTTTTACCATGTTCACCATTTTTAAGCGATCATTTCACTGGCATGAAGTACATTCACATTGTTGGGCAACCGTCACCACCATCCATCTCCAGAACTTTTCATCTTGCAGACCCGACCCCCTGGACCCATTAAACAGCAAGTCTGCACTCCCACCACCCCCACCCTCGAGCACCCACCATCCTACTTTCTGTCTATGAAATTAACACCTCAGATGAGTTTGGGTGCCACGTATAAGTGGAAGCATACTTTTGGGTCTGGCTTATTTCGCTGAGCATAATGCCCTCAAGGTTCATCCATGTCGTAGCAGGCTTTGGATGGTCATCCTTTTTGAGGCTGAATCATATTCCACTGCATGGATAGACCACATTTTGCTCATCCATTCAGCCCTCATGGACACTTGGCTAGCTTCCCTCTTTGGCTAGTGTGCACATTGCTGTGAACATAGGTATACAGATGTCTTTCATATTTTGCCTTTTTCACTTCTCTATTAGGGATCTTTTCATATTGTAATTTTCTCTGGAAGATGATATCAGGTTTATTGGGATGTATTTTATTAAAATGGCATCCTCTGTGTTCAATAAATGGAGAATTTGTTTTATATATGGGCAAATCAGATTTACAGAATACTTCTAAGGGAAAGGATTTTATCTTCTAATTTTTTCTTTCCAATTTATGGTTTTTAGATGTGGCCAATTAGATAGTGCTCTAAATGAAGCAACTAGTCGTGTGAGAACACTTGAAAATAAGAATAACTTGCTGGAAATAGAAGTTGTAAGTATTCTTCTGTTGTTTAGTGGCTCAACGTTAAGAATTTAAGCCTTTTTATTAACTGAACTTTAGAGACAAATTAATAGTTTTATGAAAATATTGGCTATGTGTTTTTAATCTTCTTAGGTTGTCTTATTAAGTAAGTTTATATTTTGAATGCTGCTGGCTTCATAGGATAGGATGAACTTTTACCCTTTAAATTTTTTATTTTTTTATTGAGATATAATTTGCGTATCATAAAACTCACTGTCTGAAAGTATAGAATTCTGTGGTCTTTAGTATATTTGAAAACTTGTGCAAGCATCACTATAGTCAATTTTAGAATATTTTCTCTCAAAAGAAACCCCAGAGGCACCTGGGTATCTCAGTCAGTTGAGTGTCTGATTCTTTATTTTGGCTCAGGTCATGATCTTGAGGTTCGTGAGATTGAGCTCCACATCAGGCTGTGGTGCTGGCAGTGTGGAGCCTGCTTGGTATTCTCCCGCTCTCTGCCCCTCCCCGCTCTCTCCTTCCCTCTCTCTCTCTCAAAAATAAATAAATGAACATGTAAAAAAATAAATAAATAAAAAGAAACCCTGAAACCCTTAACCATTAGCCTTTCCCTCCTAACCCCAAACCCCCTTGTTCCCAGCCCTGAGCAAGCACTACCCTACTTTCTGTTCTTTGGATTTGCCCATTCTGGACATTGGTATAAATGGAATCTTATATATATGACCGTTTGTGTCAGACTTCTTCCACTTAGCATGATTTATTTTCAAGGGTTATCCATGTTGTAGCATGAATCAGTATTTCATTATTTTTTATGGTTGAATAATATTTTGTATTTATTCATTAGGTGATAGATGTTTGGGTTGTTTTGATTTTTTTGGCTGTTATGAATGACAGTGCTATGAATATTTGTATACAACATTTTATGTGGAGTTAGGTTTTAAATTTTCTTGATGTATAACTAGGAATGCATAAACTTAAAATTAAAAAAAATTTTTTTTAATGTTTATTTTTGAGAGAGAGAGAGAGACAGATGTGAACAGGAGAGGGGCAGAGAGAGAATGGGAGACAGAATCTAAAACAGGCTCCAGGCTCTGAGCTGTCAGCACAGAGCCCTATGCGGGGCTTGAACTTGGGAACGGCAAGATCATGACCTGAGCCGAGGTCAGATGCTTAATATTTTAATATTTTAAAATATTTTTTCATGCGTTACCAAATTTTATTCTTCTATGTGTAACCTTGTTAGTAACATTTTGATGGAAAATGCCACTTATGTTCTGTGCACTGTTTCTTTGTCTTTCTTTGATATATATTTTTTTAGTTGTCTTTCTCCTAAACTGTAAACTTCTCAAAGTCAGGGACTTGTCTTTCTTGCTAATCTTACATTTTTTGCACCCTAGTGCCTGGCACCTAGTGGATATTCAAGAAACGATTGTTGAATGAATATTAATATAGCAGATGCATTTTGAATTTTCTCTTTTATTTTCATAGTAAGAGAATAGGGGAAGAAATGCTTGATTCTCCCTAAATATTAATGTGGGGCAACAGACTCCAGCTGCCCTTTCAGAATCATTTCCCTAATAGCCATGGTTATTTTTTTCATTAAAGTGACCTACAGGTGGGTCCAGCAGTTCAATGCCAGAAATGGTTTTCTGTCTGTACTTCATGACAATCTCATGAAGCTGTTATTGATTGATTTTTTTTAGAAAAATTTTTAAGTTTTATTTATTTATTTTGAGACAGACAAAGATAGCACAAGCAGGGGAGGGGCAGAGAGAGAGAGAGAGAGAGAGAGAGAGAATCCCAAGCAGGCTTTAAGCTGCTAGTACAGAACCAGATATAGGGCTTGAACCCATCAACCATAAGATCATGACTTGAGCTGAAACCAGCAGTCGGATGCTCAACTGACTGAGCCACCTAGGTTCCCTTTTATCTTTGAATTTTTTAATTAATTATTTTTTTAAATGTTTATTTTTGAGAGAGACAGAGAGGGAGAGAGAGAGACAGCGTAAGCAGGGAGGGGCAGGGAGAGAGGGAGACACAGAATCCAAAGCAGGCTCCAGGTTCTGAGCTGTCAGCATAGAGCCCAACGTGGGGCTCGAAGTCACAAACCATGAAATCATGACTAGAGCTGAAGTCGGATGCTTAACCAACTGAACCACCCAGGCACCCCTAAAGATTTTATTTTTGAGTAATCTCAACACCCAGTGTGGGGCTTGAACTTAAAACCCTGTGAGCAAGAGTCACATGCTCCACTGACTGAACCAGCTAGGTACCCCTGAAGCTGTTACTTTAGTAGAGTGATCCTTTTCAGTCTCCATCCCAGGACATAACAAAATATTAAACTTGTTAATTCCAATTTGTAGGTTTTATTTTATTACTTTTCTTTCAGAGTTTAATGCCCACAATTTATTAGCTGCTACTGAAACATCTATTTTTTTTTAATTAAAAACAATTTATTATCCTTGTTTTTATTTTGTAGAGTGATTTTAGAGAACGCTTCAATGCAGCCAGCAGTGCTTCCAAAATTTTGCAGGAACGGATTGAGGAAATGAGAACAAGTAACAAAGAAAAAGACAATACCATCATTCGACTAAAATCTCGACTGCAGGATTTAGAAGAAGCATTTGAGAATGCTTACAAACTCTCAGATGATAAGGAAGCAAGACTGAAACAAGAAAACAAAATGTTTCAAGATGTAAGTGACAAAAAATGGAAACTTAAGACAGGGTTGGCTAAAAGTTATTTTAGATGTTATACTCTTACAGACTATTATGACTTTTTCCAAGTTTATTTTTGTTTGACATAACTTTGCTGTGGCTGCAAATATAGATTCTCCCGATTGAGTCTATTAGGTCTTATCTTGAAGCAGGAAGTCAGAGCGTTCAGAACTGTGGTGTTTCCCCCATGCTTTTTGTCTCTATCGAGTCACCTTTTGAGCTATCTTAAATAAGCATCTATGTGGCTAGATGGGTAAAATGAACCAGATTTAGAATAGGTTTGATTGAATTTTTTCATTTTGCTATAATGTCACTTAAAATTTGGATTTGTACAATATTGAAACTGCATTAGGTTTCGGGTTGTGTATTTTTTTTTTCTTAGATTTTTCTTAATATTCTTTGTCATGGTACATAAAGAAATCTAAAAGCATTTTGGCTGTTGCAGTTTTCTCCCTGAGAGCATTAGATTGTTATTACTTTGATTTTTTAAATACTTATTTTCATGAAGATAATACATGTACATTTTTTAAAAATTTTTTATTTATTTCTGAGAGAGAGACAGAGCATGGGGGGGAGGGGCAGAGAGAGAGGGAGACATAGAATCTGAAGCAGGCTCCAGGCTCTGAGCTGTCAGCACAGAGCCCAATGTAGGGCTCAAACCCACAAACCATGAGATCATGACCTGAGCTGAAGTCGGATGCTTAACCCGACTGAGCCACCCAGGTGCCCCCATGTAAATGGTTTAAATATTCAGATGTTAAGGGAAAACGGTGGTCTTCCCCACCTCTCCCTTCCTAGGTGTCCCCTACCTTAGAAGTCATCACTCTCAGCTCTTCTAGTGGTGTCTCGTAGCATTTTTCTCCATGTTTCTATGTAACAAACTTCTATTTCTCTTTCTCTTTTTTTCCTCATCAGTTTCAGACATTACATATCGACTTCTGTGCAAGGAAAGCCACAGTTTAGCCTTCTTACACCATTTGCTCCCAATACAAACACTTCTCTCCTTTCTTTTTCTTTTTTGTTTTTAAGTTTATTTATTTTTGAGAGAAAGACAGAGAGACAGAGAGACAGAGTGCTAGCAGGGGAGGGGCAGAGAGAGAGGGAGACACAGAATGTGAAGCAGGCTCCAGGCTCTGAGCTGTTAACACAGAGCCTGACATGGAGCTTTGAACTCACGAACCATGAGATCATGACCTGAGCTGAAGTCAGACGGTTAACCGACTGAGCCACCCAAGCGCCCCCTCTCTGTCTTTTCAGTGTGATTAATAACGTTAACTCGATTCTAAGATGCTGTTCTTTTACGTTTTAACAACTTGAAGAATTGGTATACATCTTTACGCCGTGGTATCATAGTTTAATTGGCCGCATTTTATTTTCTCTTTTAGTAGAAAACAGTAGTAAATAATGGTATGATTTCTGGTGAATGGTGTTTTAGATTTGAAATGAGATGTATTATCATTGACAGTTAGATCAGTATTCAGTATTTCTTACTGTCTGTGTAAATATTGTTGAGAGCCAGGCTGCAGTGTTCAGTGATTACATTTCCTTTCTCTTATTTTCCCTAGAATTAATAATTACTTTGTTTTTTTTTTTTTTTTTTTTTTTTTTTTTTAACTTGATTAGTAGCCTGTATTTAGTACTTGCTCCCGCCTCCAAATACTTCTGCTTTGTTATGAGCTGCTTGCTCTTGAGGTCGGGTACACAGATGTCTGGGACTTACCTTTGCCATCATCCTGGGAATGGTCTTTGCTTCTTTCTTGTATTAGGTCTCTTGTTTTGTGTGCATCCTGTACTTCTTTCTTAGTTGAATTCTCTGTTTTGCCAGAGTGTATCTCTTGAGAAAAAGAGTACTTGGGAGACAAATTCTGAAGCCTTCCATGTCTGAAAACATTTATGGTTTGCAGTCACACTTAAAAAAAAATTTTTTTTTAATGTTTGTTTATTTTTGAGAGAGAGACAGGGCGCGGACAGGGGAGGAGCAGAGGGAGAGGGAGACACAGAATCTGAAGCAGGCTCCAGGCTCTGAGCTGTCAGCATAGAGCCCGATGTGGGGCTTGAACTCATGAACCGCAAGATCATGACCTGAGCCAAAGTCAGAGGCTCAACCGACTGAGCCACCCAGGTGCCCTTGCAGTCACACTTTTTAAAAAATACTTTTATTTCTTACAACAGTTTTAGATTTACAGAGAAATTGAGAAGATAGTGTCGTGTTCCTGTATGCCCTGCACGGTTCCCCTGTTATTAACGTCTCACATTAGTATGGTATTTTGCGGCAATTAATGAACCAATGTCGACTCATTATTATTAAGTGTATTCCATAGCTTATTCAGATTTCCTTTGTTTTTACCTACTGTTCTTTCTCTGTCCCAGGATTCTGTAGTACATTTAGGTACCATGACGCCTCCTTAGGGTCCTTTTGCCTATGACAGTTTCTCAGACTTTCCGTGTTTTTGATGACCTGGACGGTTTTGAAGAGGATTGGTCAGGGGTTTTGTTGGGTGTCCCTTGGGATGTTTCTCTTATGATTAGACTGTAGTTATGGAATATTGGGAGGAAAACCACAGAGGGAAAGTGCCATTTCAGCACATCTTATCAATAAACCCTATGTATTTTATTCTCTGATAGTCAAGTTTCAGGAGAGAGTGGATATAAACACTCTGCTCACTATGTCATATTTGATTACAACTTCACATGGTTTTGATTATTACTCTTTTTTTTAATGTTCGTTCATTCATTCATTCATTCATTCATTTATTTGTTTTGAGAGAATGCAAGCAGGGGAGGGGCAGAGAGAGAGGAAGGGGGCGAGAGAATTCCAAGCAGGCTCCACGTTGTCAGCCACGGAGCTCGATGCAGGGCTTGAACCCACAAACTCATGAACCATGAGATCATGACTTGAGCAGAAGTCAAGGGTCGGACACTTAACCAACTGAGACACCCAAGAGCCCCTGGTTATTACTGTTCTTATTCATGTGTATTAACAGTATAACTTTGTGTGCGAGTACAGGATGAGATCCTGGTTTTTAAAACTACTTGCACATTTTACTTTGCCATAATATCAGACGTACAGAAAGTAGCAAAAATTGTATAAAAACTTTGCAAATACCTTTCACCTTGATTCTAAATCTTAACATTTGACTCTATTTGCTTTATCAGTCTGTCAGCGGCCGCATGAGGCTGTGGCTGCCCCATTAGGCAGCACAGATAAGAGAACACCTCCAGTGCTGCAGAAAGTTCTGTTGGACAGCACTGTTGCAGAATGTTCTTCAGTTCGGGTTTGTATTTTGCAGTCAGATTCAGGTTGTTGTAATGCCCAAGAGTGGAAGGAAGCTGAGCCTTCCCATGTTCACTTTGTGGTGTTAACCCTGATCTCTTGGTTAAGGTGCTGTTTCCCTGGTGTCTGCACTGTAAAGTTATAACTCCCAGTTTGGAATTTATAAGTATTAGGGGATATTTTAAGACTTTGTAAATCACCTTCTTCTCATCAGACTTTACCCACTGGCTTTAGCATGAGGAGTCTTTCCTGAAACAGGTAATTACTATGGTGGTTGCCAAATGATGCTTTTCCTATTACCCCTTCTACATTTTTCTGAAAGGAGGACCTCTCTGCTCTCCTTTGTTTATTTATGTCAGCGTGGACTCATGGATTCTTATTTTATTCAGTGGGTCATACAGTTCTTTTTGCTGTCTCTGTTATGGTTATTATTTTGACGCTTGCTTTGTCCTAGTTTTGGCCAGTGGGGTAAGTGTTAGGCTGGCTGGCTCCTGTGTCCTTTTGACGTGTTCCTGTCACTCTCTGAGCACATCCACGCTTCCTGGCACAGCAAGATATTCCAGGCTCAGCTTGTACTTTCCCATAGCTCTAAATCACTCATGACTCCAACGAGCCCTGGTTCCTTTAAGTGGAAAATATGTAGAAACGGAGATCTAGTACTAGGTATGTTCATTGTTCATTGGATCACTGGAATGTTGTTTTGAATTGAGATTAATGTTGCCAGTGATGACACTGTTTGTTTGCATTTGCTATGTCAAATACTTCAAGCCTAGGGAGATGTACAGAGAGTAATAGATAGGACATCCACATACCAGCCGTCTGCAAATCCAGTTGAAACACCCTCTTCTATTCCTTTCTCTCCTACCTGCTATGCTGAATACACTCTTGGTTTCCCCATGCATTTCTTTCTACTTTTGCTCCAAACCCACGTGTCTATAAACAATATATAGTAATGTGTATGAACTACGTATGAATCGTACTACCTATATCTTCCAGCAGCCTGTTTTGTTTTTTTATTTTTAAGCGGCCTCCACGCCTAGCGTGGGGCTTGAACTCACGACTCTGAGGTCAAGATTTGCATATTCTACTGACTGAGCCAGCCAGGCACCCCTCCTACAACCTGTTTTTTTGCAGCATTGCTTCTGAGATTTACCATGCTGATACATGCAGCTTTTACTCGTTTTTATTTAAACAGCTTTTAAATATTTCAGGTATATAAAAAGAAAAATCACATGTGGACCAAGCACTCATCTTCGGATTTAAAATACCACAGATACAATTGAAGTCCCCCCATGCACCCATTTCTGATCACCCCTGCCTTCTTAGGAGCGACTGATGGAATGAACACATTTGTTACACTGTCTCTCTCAAAGGTCTTCCAGGTTCAAGGAAAGAAGAAGTAGGTACCACCTCTTGATGGGGTGTCTCAAGGTTCTGGAAGACCTTTTGTGAACAGAAATATTGCTGCTGCCTCTTTGGGGTACACAGTATCTGCCACAAGAGCCTGTGTTCTGTATGCAGTGGCTGGGACATAGAATGTGAACGCGGTCATCCTCATTAGATACTGCTAATATTGCTAGATTGCCCTCTGAAATAGTTGTACCAGTTCATTTTCCCACCAGTAATCGATGAGTGTTCTTATTTTCTAGAGTATTTCCAATGCTTTGTATTGTCAGACGTCTTAATTTTTTGCTGGTTTGATTGATGTGCAGTGATTAATCTGTATTGCAGCTCTCTTGGCTTGTGGTTTGCATTTAACTTGGCGTTCTCTTTTATGGGGTACAGGTTTTAGATTGTCATATTCAAAATACAGTCTTTTCATTTACAGTTGAGGCCTCTTTTATGTCTTGTTTACACAGTCTTTTCCTGCTCAAGGATCAGAAAATTAATCTCCTATATATTGCCTTCTAAAATTATAAAGTTTTGCTTTATACATTTAGGCCTTTAAGCTACCCCAGATTACCTCGTATGTATGGTGTGAGATGTGAACTGAACTCGATTGTTGTTTCAAATGGTTAACCGATGGTCACAGCACCATTTTTTAAAAAGTTTATTTAAGCAATCCCTACACCCAAGGTGGGGCTCGAACTCATGACCCAAAGATCAGGAGCCACATACTCTTCTGACTGAGCCATTTTCAAATAGAGTATCTTTTCATGTCAATATTACTGTCAGCTTATCCTGTTTTGTAAAAGCAAAAACAAAAAAACTGCTTTTGGAGCTCCTGACTTGCTCAGTTGGTGGAAATGTGACTCTTAATCTTGGGGTCATGAATTCAAGCCCCACATTGGGTGTAGAGATGACTTCGAAAGAAAACAAAGCAAAAATTCTGCTTTTGTTTGGAATTTCACTAAATTTATAGATTAACTTGGAGATAGTTGAGACATAATATTGAGTCATCCCATATATGAATGTGGTTTATACCTCTATTTAAATCTTTTTTTAAAAAGTCTCTTAACAAAGTGTTGTAGTTTTCTTCATTAAGCCTTTTCACATCCTTTGTTAGGTTTTTCTCCTTAGATACCCTATTTTAATATTTATGTATTTCTAAATAATGTGCTTATGTTATTCCTTGAATTTTTATTTTTTATTTTTGTCTTAAACGTTTTAAAAATGTTTATTTATTTTGAGAGAGAGAGAGAGAGGGAGAGTGCATGCAGGGGGGCAGAGAGAGAGAGAGGGAGGGAAGGAGAGAGAGAGTAAGAATCCCAAGCAGGCTCTGCGCTATCCTCTCAGAGCCTAACACAGAGAACCATGTTTCACGGACGGTGAGATCATGACCTGAGCTGAAACCCAGAGTCATACGCTTAACCGACTGAGCCACCCAGGTGCCCCCAATTTTTTTTTTTAATGTTTGTTTATTTTTGAGACAGAGAGAGACAGAGTTTGAGCAGGGGAGGGACAGAGAGCGAGGGAGACATAGAATCTGAAGCGGGCTCCAGGCTCCGAGCTGTCAACACAGAGCCTGACACGGGGCCCAAATTCACAAGCCGTGAGATCATGACCTGAGCCGAAGTCAGACTCTCAACCGACTGAGCCACCCAGGTGCCCAACCCCCAATTTTTTTTTAAAGTAAGCTCTACACCTAAAGTGGGGCTTGAACTCACGACCCCAAGATCAGGAGTTGCATGCTCCACCAATTGAGCCAGCCAGATGCCCCGATTTCTTGAATTTTTAACAATATCCATAATTATTGTGGATGAAGATTTAGGTCTTTCGCATGTCATTTGGCTAAGAGTATAGAATTCTAGGGTATATTTTCTTATCAGATTTTTTTAAAGTTTATTTATTTTTGTGAAAGAGAGAAAACACAAATGGTGGAGGGGCAGAGAGAGAGAGGGAGACACAGAATCTGAAGCGGGCTCCAGGCTCCAAGCTGTCAGCACAGAGCCCAGCTTGGGCTTGAAACCACGAACCATGAGATCATGACCTGAGCCAAAGTCAGACGCTCAACCGACTGAGCCATCCAGGTGCCCCTGGGTTGATTTTCTGAGACTTATTTATGCTTTACTTTCCATCATAGCCTCTTCGTTCTCTATCTTCTGGTTTTAGTATTAAACTTATTTTCTCTCTCATTTTTAGTTTCTAAGAGCTGTTTCTTGTCCTTTCATTGCTAGTTTTTCATTGCTTTCTGGTCTTGCTTTATGTATATAGCAGTTACTTCTCTGAGGATATTAATAATAGCTTTCTTGTAATACTTCTTTAGTTTTGATTTATTATTTCTTCCAAGTTAACCTTTCCTTTTGAAATCAGCTTCATATTGAATGTTTTTGCTTTTTTTTTTTTTAATGTTGGTTCTTTTACTAGACTCACATTTAAGGGGGAGGCAATCAAAAGCCATTTGGAGACCGTATGTGTACAGATGTGACTTACTTCCTGGTAGCCTTTACTTACCAGCAATCATGGAGTAATTATGTAGAGGTCTTCTTTCTGGGATTGTTTGGTTTTCCCAAGGAAGAGTCTCCCAGTCTCTTGTCTGGGACCTTTCATCCAGGATCTGGTGGCACTGAGGGATGGGGAGCCAAGGTGGGTTTTGTTTTGTGTTTTGTGTTTTGTTTTTTTGAAAACTTTTCCATCTTCTCCTTATCCCTTTACTTCCTCCACCTGTTGCACTTGGGTTTCCAAAGTTGAATTTGTGTCTCATTCACCTTCACTGAGTCCTGTTGCCTGGCTGGTCAGTCTGCTGCTGTATAGGATGGGGAAAGGTCCTGGGCTCTAACCACTCAACTTTTATTTATTTATTTATTTATTTATTTATTTATTTATTTATAATTTTGTAATGTTTATTTTTGAAGGAGAGTGAGACAGAGTATGAGCAGGGGAGGGGTGGGCAGAAGAGAGGGAGACACAGAATTCGAAGCAGGCACCAGGCTCTGAGCTGTCAGCACAGTGCCTGATGCAGGGCTTGAACTCAGGAGCCACAATAAGTAATCTATATTAGACTTGGGATTATGCTTTTTTTTTTGGTAATTTTTTAAATGTTTTATTTATTTTTGAGAGACAGAGACAGAGAGTGAGTGGAGGAGGGGCAGAGAGAGAGAGAGACAGAATCCGAAGCAGGCTTCAGGCTCTGAGCTGTTCACTCAGAGCCTGACATGGGCTTGAACCCACGAACTGTGAGATCATGACCTGAGCCAAAGTTAGCCGCTTAACTGATTGAGTCACCTAGGTGCCCCACAAATTTTAATCTTTTAAAATATTGCTTTCTTGAGGCACCTGGGAGGCTCAGTGGGTTGGGCATCCAGCTCTTGATCTTGGGTCAGGGCTTGATCTCCAGGCCGTGAGTTCGAGCCCCACACTGGGCGTGAAGCTAAATAAATAAGTAAATAAGTAAACAAACAAACTGCTCAAGGGGTCTGGACTGGTACTAAATTGTTTTTGTTTTACTTTTTATTTTGAAGTAAATTCAAACTTAGAGAAACCTTGTGAGAACGATTATATTCCTTTTACCTAGGATCACAGTTGTTAGCATTTGCCATATTGGCCTTATCATCTCCCATATGTATGTGTTCACACATACATGTTTTTTTCTTGAACAATTTGAGAGTAAATTGCAGACCTGGCCCTTTACCCTTACCTTTTGGTGTGTATTTCCTAAGAACAAGGGCCTTCGGTACATAGCCACAGAACGAATCAAAGTAAAGAAGTCTAATGTGCAATTTACATCCAAATTATTATTTTATGATACTTTTTTTTCTAGTCCAGGATCCAACCCAGCATCATGCCTTACATTCACTTCTGTTATCTCTTTAGTCGCCTTCAATCTGGAACACAGTGTTAACCATTCTGTTTCATGACATTTGCATTTTTGCAGAGTAAGGGCAGCTATTTTATAGACCATCTCTGAGTTGCTATTATAAATGTTTAACTTTGTGGTGCAATTTTTTTGTTTTTCCTTATAGCTCTTAGGAGAGTATGAGTCCCTTGGAAAAGAACACGAAAGAGTAAAGGTAATGGTTGATGATTCATGTTCTGAACATCATATAGGGGCAGAAACACTGGGTTGGAAATGAAGAGGGGTGACCCTTTCTTCTCCCTTTCTCTCCCTCTTCTACCTCCATCTAGCCGCCTTAGTTAGACTGTCTCTCCATCACCTCATCTTTGTCAGCATCCTTATTTGCAAATATTTGCCCGCTTACGTCGCAGATTTGTTGGATTTCTTTGAAATCTTCAGAAATGTTGAATGGCTGTTGTATTTGAGATGAGTTGAGATGAGATTTTTAGAAGAATATAAGAACCATACAGATGAAAACAATTATTTAATAATATTTAAATACAAAGTTTTGTTTTTTAAAGCAGTAGCTTTTTGTGGGATTGTTTGAGTTTATTGATAATGCTTGAATTCTTAATGAAAGCTCTCTTTGGGAACTATATGTTTGAATTCCGCAAAACCCCACAATAATGCTGTAAGTGGGGTCCAAAGTACTTGTGTTGCATAAAATACAGGGTTGTGATCATTCAAGGTTGATGAAAAGGCCTGCACAGCTAGGCAGGAGGGAATTCTGGGGGGTCAGGAGCCAGTCATCACATGTGAAATCTTACTAAGTGGCAAAACAAATACCTGTGTGTTTACTACTGAGGTTTTAGGCAAGCTGTAGTTAGAATATGTCCATTTTGACACTGGATTGTGCAGAATTAAGGAAAGCATCATAGGTTATACCTATTACACAGGTCATGTACATACAGCTGCTTGTATCAACCAGCATTTTGCTGTCTCATTTTTTCCCTTGAATTGTGCATATTGGCTCTGTGGTCAATGCTGTATTTGCTGAGTATCTGCATAATTTTCTTTGTAGCTCTCTGGTGTGACCTTAGATTTGTTTTATATTATGTATTTTAAAATAAAAGGAGTATAAACCTGAATATTCCAGTTATCTGAATTTTTCCTTTATTTTCATAGGATACATTAAATACAACCGAGAACAAATTGCTTGATGCACATACTCAGATTTCTGATTTGAAAAGGTAAAATGTGTTATCTTTCTAATAAGATAATTATGCCTCTATTCTTTTAGCATATAAATATGTGTCTGTACCGAAAGCGATGAAAAGGAAGTTTTTCTTGAGGATTTTTAGGCACTTTGAGGTCAGGTTTTATCCTGATCTTCCCCTGACCTGGAAATACATTTGATTTTAGCCAAAGATTTTTAAATGATTAGAGTAGATTGGTAGTTGTGCTTGAGAAGTGTGCACTCCTGAAACATTTATTTGGTCAGCGAAGCAAAATCTAAATGGTACTAAACCTTTGAAAGGAAATTTAATCTATCCTTAAAAAAGAAGAAGAGAATTTTAAGAGGCAGTCTAGTTCACCAAATGATATTTGTGCTCCCAAAAGAAAACAGCATTCACACCAACTTTATGACCATCTACTTTCTTAAAAACCTGGTTTGGGGACTACATTTGTGATCTCATTTGCTTAATTAGATAGAAACAGAGGCATAAATGGTCTCTATGGCAAATGATTAATTATTTCTAATTGGCTTTGGAGGGTGCTTTTGTGTTTGTATTTGGAGATACGTCCCTTCTTTGGAGATTTTACTGCGCTCCTAAGGACTTCAGGTTGGAGAGAACGCGAATGCTGCCTGGCCTGCGCATTTGCTTAGGTCTTTGCTGGGATGCATTCAGTTCTGCCAATAGCTTCCTTGTCAAATTGGCACGAGGTGTCAGCCCTGCTAGAGCTGTTCTTCCTCAAACCCTCCTCGCAGCAGGGCAGACAAGAATTTGAGGTTAGAAGGAGATGAACACATATGCAGAGTTTAAGAGAACAGAAGGAATGCCAAGGTAGCTTCAAAACAGAAGTACCAGAGTACTTACCCCTGTTGGTGAATTTGAAAATGGGCTTTTATTCTGAACATGGCACAAATGAGGTGAGTTGCCTGTAGGTAGAGAGTTGTTCAGGATAGTTTAGCCTTTGTGTCTTTTAAAAATTAGGAAGTTCTTATTAGCTCTTTTATTGGATGTTATATTAAAATATTAAAAGCTTCCTCTTTTGTGAAAGCATTACCTATTTAGATTTCATATGCATGAATATATACGTTCAGAATGAAACATAACTAGAACTGCATTTTATTTGAGTACTTGGTTTTATTTTATTTTTAAAATTTATACCATGTGTTTTGATCTGTAGTCAAATTTATAATTTTTCTTTTTTTCCTTGGCTATATAAAAGCCATTTGTTGTCTTTTCCTTCAGTTGTAGTATGTGAAATGCTTCTCTGTAGAGTTTAATGTATTTGTCTTTCAGTTTAGTTTCCAATTTTGTTCAGCTTTTTTAAGCTTACTGGTGGCATTTTACTGTGAAAACAGGTGTATGGACCAGCAGTTTCTAGAAGGGTCTGTTAAATAATTTGTAGTTGAGCTATATTTAAAATCTATCGTGTACTTAATTTATCTTATTGCTTTTGAATTAGAACAATTTCAAAACTTGAAGCTCAGGTCAAGCAAGTAGAGCATGAAAATATGTTAAGTCTTCGTCATAATTCTAGAACTCCTGTGAGACCCTCACGTGCCAAGTAAGTGATTTTCTTTAATCTCAGTAAAGCTAGAAATAGGTGCACCCTTTTAGTGAACTGAGAAACTCATCTGTCTAAATCATGAGAAAGTCAGGGTTAAGTGTCATTATAGAACTTAGATGTGTAAAAACATCTAATTATGGGGCGCCTGGCTGGCTCAGTCATGAGTTAGAGCCCTATGTTGGGTGTAGAGCTTACTTAAAAAACAAAAACAAAACCATCTAATTATTAGGTATTATAAAAGGTCTTATGCAGAGGCGTTTGCCAAAAGGAGGGAATAGAATCTGATGGGGTGTAAAGAGACCTAGAATGTTTTTTATTCATTGATTTTGCCCAGCTGTGTGACCTTAGGCAAATCACTTAATTTGAGGTTTTTTTGGAGCTCAATTTTATTATCTGTAAATACCAGGACATTGGGCTAGATCACCTCAAAAGGTCTTTTAGCCCTAAAATTCCAGAAATTGTATCCCTATGTTAATGGACATATCTACAAAGATAGTGGATTTTATTAGGTTGTAAGGATTTTTCTTTTTAGTTTTTTTAGTTATTCAGAATTAGCTTTGTTGTAATCTCAGAGCATTATCTTGATGATACTTTTATAGAGCTATTTTTTTCTTTTTTCTTTTTATTTTTTTTTAATGTTTATTTTTGAGAGAGAGAGAGAGAGAGAAGGCGAGCGAGAGGGGGAGGGGCAGAGACATAGAGGGAGACACAGAATTCGAAGCAGGCTCCAAGCTCTGAGCTGTCAGCACAGAGCCTGACACGGGGCTCGAACTCACAAACTGCAAGATCTTGACCTGAGCCAAAGTCAGACACTTAACCGATTGAGCCACCCAGGTGCCCCTAGAGCTGTTTTTTTTCGTATTAGAATTGGTTTTTATTATGATTTTATAAAGAATATTAAATGAGTAGATCATAAGGTCATAAATTGATGTGTATCGGATTGTTAAATTGTAAACTTTAACCTAGGTTGTAATTGTCAAATGAGAAACTTTCTTTAGATCTTTTTATTTATTGTTAAAAAAATTTTTTTTAATGTTTATTTATTTTTGAGAGAGAGAGACAGAGCCTGAGGGGGGGGGAGGGGCAGAAAGAAAGGGAGACACAGAATCTGAAGTAGACCCCAGGCTCTGAGGGGTCAGCACAGAGCCCGACGTGGGGCTCGAGCCCACAAACCATGAGATCATGTCCTAAGCCGAGGTCGGACACTTAACTGACTGAGCCGCCCAGGTGCCCCTAGATCTTTTTTTTTTAATGTTTATTATTTTTGAGACAAAGACAGAGAGACAGAGAGCAAGCAGGGGAGGGGCAGAGAGAGAGAGAGGGAGACACAGAATCTGAAGCAGGCTCTAGGCTCTGAGCTGTCAGCACAGAGCTTGACCCGGGGCTCGAACTCACAAACTGCGAGATCATGACCTGAGCCGAAGTTGGACGCTCAACCAACTGAGCCACCACGCACCCCTCTAGATCTTTGTTAATTAATCTTAAGTTAGAACACAGTGAATTATTTAAAGAAAAAAAAATTGTAAGTAACTGAAATTGAACGTTTGTGGGAGAACAAGAGTGGGGTGGGATTGGGGTCAGGAAAGGCCTTTCTGTGGAGGTGACTTGTAAGCAGGGAGGTGTAAGCCCTGTGCTGGGTGTTTGGGGTGTGGACGTGAGGGCGGGGGATGTTCCAGGCAGAGAAATTAGCCTCACTATGTCCTGAGGTAGGAAAGAGCTTACATGTCTAAAGAACCTGGAGGAAGCCTCTGTGGCCCGAATATTGCCAACAAGAGGTCAAGTAGGTCCAGATGAAATCGTAGACTATCATCCATCGCCTTCTAAGCCACACATGGTCGAGAGTTTGGATTTTACTCTTAAGTCTGTTGGGAAGCCTCTGAAAGGTTGTATATGGTAAAATTAGGTCATCTGATTTCTATTTTTTTTTTTTTTAACGTTTATTTATTTTTGAGACAGAGAGAGACAGAGCATGAACAGGGGAGGGGCAGAGAGAGAGGGAGACACAGAATCCAAAACAGGCTCCAGGCTCTGAGCTGTCAGCACAGAGCCTGACGCGGGGCTCGAACTCACGGACCGTGAGATCATGCCCTGAGCCGAAGTCAGACGCTTAACCGACCGAGCCACCCAGGCACCCCTGATTTCTATTTTTTTAATGCACCTGCCTTGAGGAGAAGACGGAGAGGAAAAGAGTAGAAACAGACACACTAATTAGGCTATCGTAGTGCCGGGAGAGGTGGTGTTCGCTGGGTGATGTCCGTAGAAATGGACAGAAGAGAAAGGTGGGAGGGTTCTGGAGGTGGAATCCACAAAACATAGCTAAGAATGAGATAACAAGATAAGAAAGGGAAGTGTCCAATAATGTCTTGGTTTCTGGCTGGAGCGACTCAGGGTTCCGTATATTGAACTAGGGAAGGAATGGGAAGAGCAGGCCATGGGTAAGGATCAGAATTTCTTTTTTTTTTTATTTTTTATTTTTTAACGTTTATTTATTTTTGAGACAGAGAGAGGCAGAGCATGAACGGGGGAGGGTCAGAGAAAGAGGGAGACACAGAATCGGAAACAGGCTCCAGGCTCTGAGCGGTCAGCACAGAGCCCGACGCGGGGCTCAAACTCACGGACCGCGAGATCGTGACCTGAGCTGAAGTCGGACGCTTAGCTGACTGAGCCATTCAGGTGCCCCAAGGATCAGAATTTCTATTCCAAATATTTTAGTTTGAGATTCCTACAGATTCCAAATGGGAATCCAGCAGGTGATTATACATTTGCATTTGGAGCTCAGAAATAAGGTCTCAGGCTGGAGTTACAAATTGTAGAATTATCATTCTGTAGTGCTTGACCACGGGATAGGTGGTGTAGGACGCAGCTCTGAAGAGCCCTGAGGTCCCGATGTTGGGGTGGGGGTTGGCACAAGAAGCTGAGAAAGAGCTGCCAGCACGCTGGGAGGAACCCCCAAGTGGCCAGTGTTGTGGCCGCAGCTGAGAGAGCGAGTGAGGGGGACTGGGGTTCCCTGGGTGCACCAGCCAGGGGTTGGTGGCCTGGAGAGCAGTTTGCACAGAGGGACAGATGTGAATGTTGGTTGAGAATGTTGTGTAGAATAAGTGAAGGCGACCTGTGTGTCTGACAACTGGAACATTAATATATTGTGATATATGTGTGCATGGTGCTGTCTGTGTGAGAGCGCACTTGCTAGATCAGGAATTGGCAAGCACGGCCCCCAGCCCCAATCCAGCCTGCTGCCCGTTGTTGGAAGGCCCATGAGCAAAGAAAGGTTTTTTTGTTTTTAAATGGGAGAAAAAGCATAATATTTCATACGTGTAAAAATTACATGAAATTGAAATTTCAGTGTCCATAAGTAACATTTATTCATTTACCTATTGTCTGTGGCTGCTTTGCGTTACAATGGCTAAGTTGAGTAGTTGCAACAGAAACCTCTTCCATCTGGCCCATAAAACCTATTTATTAAAACAAAATAGGGGTGCCTGGGCGGCTCAGTCAGTTAGGTGTCCGACTTCTGCTCAGGTCGTGATCTCGTGGTTCGTAGGTTCGAGCCCCGTGTAGGGCGCTGTGCTGACAGCTCAGAGCCTAGAGCCTGCTTCTAATTCTGTGTATCCTTCTGTCTCTGCCCCTCCCCAGCTCACACTTTGTCTCTTTCTCGCAAAATTAAACATTAAAAAAAAAAATAAAAAACAAATAACACAAAAAACTTATTTATTATTTGACTACAGGAAAAATTTGCCAACCACTGAAGTTGATCATTAACATGATTTAATCTTAGGAACATAATTTGGAACAACGAAAAACCAGTTGCAGAAGAAGTAGGATACTATTCATATTGACTTCAGCATGTAGAACAGTTGTACATATTCTTACAGGTTCATACAGAGGTAGTTAAAAGTATAATGTATGTACACATTACAAATTTAGTGTAAGTGGTTGCTTTGGGGAGGAATGATATTGGAGAGGTACACAGGGGACTTGAGTTGTATCTGTGGTATTTCCCTGTGTAAATTTTTTTTAAATGTTTATTTATTTTTGAGAGAGAGCGCGCGCGCGCGCTGCGCACACGAGCGGGGGAGGGGCAGAGAGAGGGAGACACAGAATGTGAAGCAGGCTCCAGGCTCTGAGCTGTCAGCCCAAAGCCCGACGCGGGGCTCGAACCCACAAACTGTGAGATCATGACCTGAGATGAAGTCGGACGCTCAACCAACTGAGCCACCCAGGCGCCCCTGTGGTGTTTCCCTGTTTAAAAATCTAACAGAAATATTGCAAATAATCAAGATTGTATAAGCAGACGGTTGGTGCATGAGTATGATCTGTGTGTCTATGCATGCTGAAGTGAACATGAACCAATAAAGGATTCATATCCACAATATAAAGAACTAGGAAAGAAAAAGTCTCCTCAATAGAAAAATGATAAAAGAACATGAACAAACGATTCGTAGAAAAAGACATATAAATGGCTGATAAAATGAAAAGATGTTCATTTTACTGGTAATCAAAAAATGTAAATTAAAACAAGCATGGGATACCACTCACACCATCAGACAGGCCACACTTTAATCAGTGTAAAGTTTGGCAAAGATGTGAAGAAAGAGGTACTCTCAAAGTAATGGTTGGACTGAAAATCAGTAAGCTTGACTGGAGCGTGATTTGGCAATATCCACTAAGACTGAAAATATGTGCACCCCAAATCGCACACTTCTGGTTTTAGATATTTACCTTAGAGGAACTCCTACATGTGTTAATCGTAGCACTGTTGAAAGGTGATGTGTTGGGGGGCGCCTGGGTGGCTCAGTCGGTTAAGCATCCGACTTCGCTCAGGTCATGATCTCGCGGTTCGTGAGTTCAAGCCCCGCGTCAGGCTCTGTGCTGATGGCTCAGAGCCTGGAGCCTGTTTCGGATTCTGTGTCTCCCTCTCTCTCTGACTCTCCCCCCGTTCATGCTCTGTCTCTCTCTGTCTCAAAAATAAATAAACGTTAAAAAAAAAAAAATTAAAAAGAAAGGTGATGTGTTGGAAACTAAACATCCACAACAGGACGAAGAATCAATAATGGGCAGTATAGTCATTCTGTAGGCAAATGATTAAAGTGACACACCTGTGTGTGTTAACATGGGGATATCTGAAACATGTTGAGTAGAAGCAGCAGCATTAGAAGGATGTGTACATTAGGTGGACATTATTAAAAAAAATACAAACAACCACATATATAGAGTTTTGTCTTTCCATTGAAAACACGTATGGTAAGATGTTAACATTTGTTAAAACCAAGTACAGGTGCTCATAGTGGTCTTTGTCTTTTTTTTTTTTAATAAAAAAATTTTTTTAATGTTTATTTTTGAGAGAGACGGAGCAGGAGTGGGGGAAGGGCAGAGAGAGAGGGGGACACAGAATCTGAAGCAGACTCCAGGCTCTGAGCTGTCTGCACAGAGCCTGACGCTGGGCTCAAACTCACAGACTGTGAGATCATGACCTGAGCCGAAGTTGGATGCTTAACCAACTGAGCCACCCAAGTGCCCCATGTAATTTTCTAAAAATGTTTGGAATGTTTCTTAATTTAAAAATTGAGGACCAAAGCAAGGGAGTGACTGGGAGTTGAAATGAAAATAGAGGCAAGTCGTAAGAAATTTGACTGTGAAAGGGAGCAGAGAGAGGAAGACGGCTCTCTCCTCTAGGTTTCTCTTCTTCGCCAAAGTGTGATGCGAGGTTATCACCTGACCATCAGGGTTGGGTAAGAGGTTTGAGGAGAGTGGAGAAGCTGAAAGGTAGTCCTGTTGGAGAATTGGAGCTCGTTGATTACAGAAAGGTATGTTGCCAGCCGGTGTCGGGTGTCTGTTGAGATGGTGAGAGTGATTCTGTAATGATAGCCCAGTCTGCACGGATGGGTGGCTTTTTTCCAGCAAAGCCCAAGTGTAGGACTGCAGACGCTCAGAAGTGAGGCCCCTGTGGTCCTCCAGGGTTAGGTCTCTGCTGCCAGTTGGGTGTGATGGGAGGTGAGCGGGGAAGGGGGCAAGGCAGTGAGTAACTATTATCGGGGGTGTGCGTCCCAGAGTAGGTAGAGAGGAACTGGAGGGGTGATACATAGAAATTGGTGAGGCCAAGGATCACAGGCCTTGGGGACACAGTGCCTTGGTGATACTTGAGTGTGTGAGCCAGAAGAATCTTTGAGTTGCGATTTCTTAAGTGGGGGGTGTTCGCTGTCGATGACAGAGTGCATTGAGTGTGTGCTGAGGGGGGTGAGTGGGCAGGAGCGGAGTCCAGTCACTAGGAGAGGTCGTGGACCGCTCCTCTGCATGGACCCTGACGTTGCCCAGAGTGGGGTCAGAAGCAGGTGTAGAGAAGACGAGACCGGTTCTGGAGTCTAGCGAAGGGCCAGGTAATGCATGATGTGTGAGCCTCAGCTGGGCAGGGTTTTCATAAGATGGGGCAGGTACTAGCCTAGAACTGCACCACTCAGTACATTAGTGCCAGTCCCCACGTGTGGCCATGAAATTTACATTAATTAAAATTACCTCACAGTTCGTGAGTTCGAGCCCCGCGTCGGGCTCTCTGCTCTTAGCTCGGAGCCTGGAGCCTGGAGCCTGCTTCGGATTCTGTGTCTCCCCCTCTCTCTGCCCCTCCCCTGCTTGTACTCTGTCTCTCTCCAAAATAAATGTTAAAAAAAGTTTTAAAATTCATTAAAATTAAGTAGCATTTAAAAATTGGTTCTTCACCTCACTAGCCACAGTTCACGTGTTCGATAGCAGTATGTGACTAGTGGCTACTGCATTGGACTGTGAGATGGAGGATGTTTCTGTGCCGGTCTGGCAGGAACAAGAAGGGTAGTCTGGCTGGCGTGGCCGTGGCCTGAGCTACGGGGCGTGTACGAAGCATAGGAAGTGTGGTGGGAGGTCGGTTGGGGGTGTTCAGAGCCGCGTAGAGAGGGGAGTACCTGAATCTTGACCGAAATGCAGAAATACTCCAGAGTAACAGAAAACCTAAAATAACAGTTCAGTTGGATCTGAAAACGATGAAACAGAGTTCACGTATCTAACGTAAGGTCGCTTTATGCAGTCTTTAAATTCCTGTACAAATGCGTAGATGACGTTTCAAAGCAGGTCGTTTTCTGTACGTGTTCAGTCTGAACTGAAGCACGAGCCTGTAACGCCTCAGATCATTTCTCGTTGTCCTAGCACGCTGGCCACCTCCGACGTCAGCAGACGCAAGTGGCTGATACCAGGCGCGGAGTATTCCATCTTTACTGGCCAGCCTTTGGACACCCAGGATAATAGAGGGAATAACCAGCTGGTGGAAACCTGTGTTCCCGGGTAAGGTAGCTTTCTCAAGGGTCATATTTAGGAACTGTTACGGTTTCATAGAGATTTTAATTGCTTTTAAATGTTCAGGAAGATATAAAGAGCCTTCTCTTTGTGGCTTCAGTGCCTTAATTTTGAGGACGTGATTTTTAGTTTACTTTGAAAAACGAGCGCTTTTAGGATTCTTGACCATCAAAGGCTGTGCAGAACGTCCCCCACTCTGTGCTCCCGACACAGTGGTGCGCTGCGCATGGGCTCTCGGTTTGGGTAAGGTGTCGATCCTCTCAGGCTCTGGATAGCTCGAACAACCGTATTACTCCAGAGCACCATATAAATACGATATTCCTGCCTGTGCGAGGCTGGGAAAATGATTGGGAAGCACTGCACTGTTACGTGCAGGTTCGATCGTAATGTATTTATATTGTAAAGCATACATTTTCATTGTGGAGCGTAATTGTCAGCTCTCGTGTTACTCCCCTGACAACGCCACGAGCTCTGTCTTAGCTCAGGCTGCTGTATCCAATCACCGCAGACTCGGCAGCTTAAAACAAGAAACACTTACTCTTGCGGTTCTGGAAGCTGAGAGTTCGACGTTGGGGTGCTGCCAGCGTAGTTGGGTTCTTGGTGAGGCTCCTCTTCCTAGTTATATGGTCTTTCTTTGGTGACTGTGTCCAGACAGAGAGATGTTGTATCGCTTTTTTTTATAAGGGCACGAATTCCATCAGGGGGGTCCCACTCTCATGATTTCATCTAAAGCTGATCACCTCCCCAAGGCCTCACCTCCTCCCACCATCCACTGAGGATTGGGGCTTCAGCATACGAATTTTAGGGGGAGGGGACACAAATATTCAGTCCATAGCATTGCATGTCTTGTAATTATTATTTAAGGTACCGTTCTCCTCCGGAAAAGGATTCTTCATTTGGAAGTTCACCAAGAAGCGTATTGATAAAGAAACAGAGAGAGATTTCAGATACACCAATCATGAAAGCTTTAAAAGAACTTGATGAAGGAAAAATATTGAAAAGTTGGGGCACACAGACAGAGAAAGAGGACACCTCAAATAGTAAGCATTTTTTCCTTGTTTGATATAGATAGGTAATAGATTATAGATACCTTCCCCTTCGCCCCCCAGTTACATCACCTTCTTTAAATCCCCTGGTTCATAACTTACCACAATCATGGCATAATAGGCACCTTTTATACAAAGCAGACTACGTGTTACGTTCTGATTAGTAAAGATTTATGCGGCATTCTTAAAGGTATTTGAGAAATTTCTACATCGGTTTGTCTCACGTCAGAACGTTAAGACCGTTGGTATTCATAAAGTGAGCTGTAACGGTTTCTTCTCTCCCTTTCTTGGTTAATGAGCATCTCTCAGCAGGACGAGAAGTCTGGGAGGCCTGTTTTTCTCGCAAGTGCAGCTCAACGGTACTTGCGTCTCCTCCTACTTACTCCAGTGCTCACTTGGTCGGGCCTGCTGATCACACGGTTAACATCTTCAGCATTGCATCTCCAAAGCACTATCTCCTAGTAAATAAATTAGTGACCTGGTTTCTAAAATAATCTCTCTTGAAAAATCACCTTGAATGGCACTTGTAAACGGAGCCAGAATGAATTCGTTATAAACTCCCACATTTTTCTTCATCCAGCATTTTTTTTATCCTTATAATGTGCATTTGCAAATAATCATCCTAACCTAAATGATGACAATTGCTTGCCTGGTGTAATCATCTGTTAAAGGGAGGTAACTGAAGCTAGGTTTGTTTTGTTTGTTTATTTTTTGACCTTTGTCTGTTACAGAATTAGTGAATCCTCGGCAAACCGAAACGTCTGTCAGTGCAAGTCGGTCCCCAGAGAAATGTGCCCAACAAAGACAGAAGAGGTTTAACTCTGCTTCACAGAGATCCTCGTCTTTACCACCTTCGACTCGTAAATCAAGTACTCCAAGTAAGAATCAGATGTATATATCTCCTGGACTCAAGAGTGGCATCCAAGCCGTGCACACATGCCTGATGTTTTCTGTTTGCCTTCTGCTCTCTCCCTGGCACCTAGTAGAGTACTTTGAACGCAGGATCCCAAAATAGAATCTTGTTCAATAACAACATTGCCTGATTGCACAGATACTACAACTAGAGCTGAAGAAATCACAGTATATTAAAATATTTTGTGTGTCCAGCAAATTTTTTTTGCAACTAATACCACTTCACGGTTTTTCAGATCGTTGACAGTTGTCTAATGAAACATTAGTTCAAACAAATTAAGCTAGCTTAAAAAAGATGCTTCTTTGCATATATTTGCCTCAGGTTTCTTTAGCCAGTTATGGATGTGGTTTTAAAGGTTAAACATTGGATTTCTGTTTTCTCAATTTTCCATTTTGAGAACAGCTGAAGATATCTGTATATAACTGTGTTATAGGAATGTTCACTGGTGTACTGGTGTTTCCATCTTATTTCCAGTCGACTTCTAAAATCCTGAAAAACCAGTTTTGAGTCAGGGTGCTGAAACTACAGTCTGATGTACTAAAGTGTTGGCAGTGGTTCCCTCTAGATGATATAGGATTGTGAGTTATTTTTATTGTGTGTGCTTTTATTTATCTTTTGGAAGGTTTTACAATGAAATTGCATTCCATTTAAAGTTAGAAAACGTCCTGAAAAAGAAAGCTTGTTTTGCCGATATATGTATTATATAGAAGAAAAAGAATATTTCCTCTTCATTTTCTTCTGCAGCAAAAAGAGAGATTATGTTAACACCAGTGACTGTGGCTTATAGTCCAAAGCGATCCCCTAAAGAAAATTTGTCCCCGGGATTCAGTCATCTACTTAGCAAAAATGAAAGCAGTCCAGCTCGGTAAGTTCTCTAAAATAGTAGATTAAAATATATATATTCTCGATTTTTTTTTTTTTTTTTTACAAGTGTCAGCTTATGCCTATAGCTGTCACTCATTTTTCATTCATCAGTGGGAACTCTGTGGTTTTAAATCACTTAAATGAATGTCATACTAAAAAAAGTACTATAAAACATGAAAACAGTTTTTAACCATATAAACTAGCTACTAGTAAATTTAAATACCGCCTCAGAATCCCTTCCAGCTTTTGGATATAGAATGATAATTCTTTGTTTTCCTGAAAAGGTTTATGATAGAGGGAAATTTTTGAGCCATTTGTACAAGAAGGTGGGCTGTCCTGGTAAGTTTCCCTGGGCGCCTGAAAAATTGTCCTCTGAGGGGACTCAGCAGTGTGTGCGGCCGGGGGAAGCCTGACTCCTCAGATGTAAGAGCTGGTGACCTAGCTCTCTATCAGGCTCTTGGAGAAATTACTTAAGCACATTGAACCGCAGTTTCCTTTTCTGTAAAACGAGGATAATAATACCTGCTCTGTTTATTTTATAAGGTTGTTATAAACATCAAAGGAGATAACATATGGATAAATGCCTTACGTGTCTAATACAGAATTTTGTGTTAGAAATACAAGTTTCAGTTTTAGAAAGTCGTATGACCAGCTTTCTTTTTAAAAAATATGTGAGCTAACTGGATGCCAGTTCGTCTTTCTAGTGGAGATAGGGAAAATCAGTTAACATTTTCTTCTCACAAGTAACTTGCTTCATTCAATAGATTTGATATACTTTTGGATGATTTAGATACTGTTCCTGTGTCTGCGTTACAACGTACCAATCCAAGAAAACAACTCCAGTTTCTTCCTCTAGATGACTCGGAAGGTATCTTTTCCTAAAAAATTATTAGTTATGGTTTTAGTCCTTCATTTTGTGAATTTCTGGTATCTTTTCAAGGTTCTAAATGTTCTAATGTCCTGCACTTAAATAATTTTTCCGTGCAAGGGCCTTTAAAAATAAGCATGCGTGATGTTCATATTGTGTGTCAATGTTGTGATCCTCATTTAAAAGTTGGGAAACTGAGGTACAGGGATTGTTAATGCTTCCTTACCAGGGCCATACTGTTCAGTTTTTCTGAATATTTATATTCTGTAACTTCTATGCAGCTTAGGTATTCGGTGATTTTTTTTTCCTTTTTTCTCGTTTATCTTCTAAGTTTGGAATAAAGTTCTAAGATAATGCATGTGGATCACTGGGGCAGGCCCATGAGACTCTCGCTCTTTACCGTTGGTGTGGCTGTGTATCCACTAAATGTGTAGTTAGTATTTCTTTTTTTTTGTTTTGTTTTTTGTTTTGGCTTTAAGTTTAAAGTTCATTTAACTTTACAGAAAGTTTATCTACCTTGACTTAGGGAAGTTGTGCAGGGTGTCAAATCGAGGGTAAGACTTTTAGAATTCTTTGGAGAAAAAGCACTGAGTAAATATGATTGATTATTGTGTCTCTTTTCATGTTTTTTGGTTTGTGGCAGCCCTTTTCAGAAAGTGAAGTTGGATGACATATATAGTTATGTAAAGGATCTATCAAGAAAATTGATAAGAAATAAATTTCTTTTCTCTCTGACAGAAAAAAAATATTCAGAAACAGCCACCGACATCCATGTTAATCATAGCTCTTCTCCCGAACTGTTGCCAAACGGAGTGAAGAAAGTGTCTGTGAGATCAGCCTGGGAGAAGAATAAATCAGTTAGCTATGAACAGTGTAAGCCCACGTCAGTAGCACCACATGGTAATGATTTTGAGTATACAGCAAAAATTAGGACCCTAGCTGAAACGGAACGGTTTTTTGATGAACTTACAAAAGAAAAAGACCAGGTAAAAACAAACAAAACTTAAAAAAAAAAATCTTTCTCTGAACTCAAATGCTTATGTCTGAGGGATGGTCAGAAGGGAGTTACTTGAGTCAGACCATCCCAGGAAGTTACTGTGGATGCACACCAGCGCTGTGCTAGGAGTGCATTGGAGCTAAGCTGTCCTTGCGGATTAGGGCGGAGGGACTTACGTGAAGGCGAGACGGACAAGAAAATACTAGGCTGAAGTCTGTCTTGTCCATTCTGTTATAAACTCCCCGGCCATGAATTAGATAGAATTCTTCTGTTTTTACTTAATTTGTTTTTGTGTGTGTTAACAGATCGAGGCAGCGCTAAGTCGAATGCCTTCTACTGGAGGACGAATCACTTTGCAGACAAGATTAAATCAGGTGAAATATCTTACTTACCTTGAATCTCCTTTAGAAGCGTGATGCTGGTTAGCGCTCCATTTATCCAGGATGATGTTTTAGGCATCCTGAAGCAACTGGGAGGAAAAACTTTTAGCCTTTTAGAAAAGTGGTGATTATAGTGCATTTTAGAACTGCAGGCTAGCTTTCGGGAATAAAAAGTGATTTTACCTTTGTACTTCATGAAAAAGATGTTCATGCCTTCATGCCACTCTGCAGTTTGTCTTTTAAAAGATGGTACATTAAGTTAATACTCTCACATTAAATGTCCCTTTTGGTGTTTGTTTCTTCCTCCCCGATCTAATTTATTTCTGAACCCCTTTCCATTTAGTAAACATGTAAAAAACAGTTGCACTTTGCAGCTGGATGAGCTGTAGAGGTTAAAGAGAGATGTGATTCCACCATAGGGCAGGAGGGTGCAGGCGAAGCGACTCGTGTGCGTTTCTTTTCATTGCTTTTCAGAGAGAATTAAAATGCACGAAACCATGGGACATTTAAAATCGGCTCTTTTTGTAATGTTTTAACCATAACGATAGGGATAGGTCTCTTACATAACTGCATGTTTTGGCTTTTCAGTGCTTTAACTTTAGGAGAAGTTCATTTTCAGGTTGATCTGTGATACCAGAAGGAACAAAACGCTAAGAAAACAACAGAGGTCTTTTTCTAGGACCTATTTCCCTAACTTCTCTTTAAGACTTTAAGTCTTTTTTATTGTTTTTGTTGTTCTGAAAGTCTTTACTCAATAATTGATAAGACTCAACACAGGAAACCCTTCCTCCTTTTTGGGAAGGAAGAAGGAAAACTTATAGATACTCCGATGCTAAATTTATCTGAAACATTCGTTTAACATATTTTTATGTAATGAATATAAGCTCTTAAAATAACTTAAAAGGCAGTAGTTTCTGTTCATACATGTCAAAGCTGTTTCTGTCCAGTAAGGAGACCAGTGACAGCAAAAAGGGGCTGAGCATGCTTATATAGGATTCATAAGTGGAAAAGGTAAAATTGGGCAGAAAAAAGATGAAAAATATTCAGCCTGACCAATGAGTAAAAAACAGTACACATTTGAACAAAAGCATTATTTTTAAAAAATGTTTTATTTACTTTTGAGAGAGATGGCGGGGGGTGGGGGGAAGGAGGGGCCGAAGGGGGTGGGACAGAGGATCTTACGTGGGCTCCGCACTGACATCAGCGAGCCTGAAGCAGCACTCAAACCCACAAACCATTAGATCATGACCTGAGCCGAAGTTGGACATTCAATCGACTGAGCCACCCAAGTGCCCCCAAAGCATTATTTTTTTAAAAAAACGATTACATTGACAGGTATTTAAAGAAAAATGGGGGAAAAAATAAAGCCCAGTACCCAGGATGGAGAAAATTATATTCTCATACACGGCAGGTGGAAGTAGAAATTATCACAAACTTTTCTGGAGTACAATTTTACCTAGGTCCAAAGCTTTAGAATTTTGGATTTCTTTGGACATAGCATTTTTATTTCTGGGAATGATTCCTAAGGCAATACTTCCAGGTGTTTGTAAAGAAATATTTTTTTAAGAGTATTTATTGCAGGAGCGCCTGGGTGGCTCAGTCGGTGAAGTGTCCGACTTTGGATCAGGTCATGATCTTGCAGTTTGTGAGTTCAACCCATGCTTTGGGCTGTCTCCTGTCAGTAACACAGAACCTGTTTCGGATCCTCTGACTCCTCTCTCTCTGCTTCCCCCCCCCCCCCCCCCGCAAAAAAACCCTCCAAATATTTAAAAAAAAAGAATATTTATTGCAGCATTATTTATGATATCCAAAATTAGAAGCAACCTAAATTTCTACTAAAAGATTCTTGGTTAAATCTAATGGAATATTGCACATTGATTTAAAAGGATATCATAGAAAGATATTTCATAACAAGTTCAATTGAAAAATGTGGTTTTTTTTAAACTGAGTTGAATCCTCAGCAGCTTTTTTTTTTTTTTTTTTAAGTTTATTTATTTTTGAGACAGAGACAGAGCATGAACGGGGGAGGGGCAGAGAGAGAAGGAGACACAGAATCGGAAGCAGGCTCCAGGCTCTGAGCCATCAGCCCAGAGCCCGACGTGGGGCTCAAACTCACGGACTGCAAGATCGTGACCGGAGCTGAAGTCGGACGCTTAACCGACTGAGCCACCCAGGCGCCTTGAAAAATGTTTTTAAGTAGAGAATTTATTTTTATTTTTCTTCTTAAAAATGATGTGCATATCTACAGGAAAAAAAAAGGAAAGAGGAACAATGGTTATTTTTACTCATCTGTCTTCTAAATACTTTATCATGAATGTGTGATCTTTTAATAATTAAAGTTGTTAAAGAGGAATTTTTAAGTTTTATTACAGATACCATTGGAGTTAATACTGAATAAAGTATCTAAAATGATACATATATATTCCAGGCACTATTTACTTAACACTGGTACTGCTTATTTAAAAATAGCAGTTGTGAGGCACCTGGGTGGCTCAGTTGGTTGAACGTCCAACTTTTGATTTTGGCTCAGGTCATGATTCCAGGGTTGTGGGATCGAGCCTCATGTCAGGCTCTGCGCTAGGCATGGAGCCTGCCTCTCTCCTTCTGCTCTTCTCCCCTGCTTGTGGTCATTCTCTCTCTCTCTCTCTCTCAAGAAAGAAAGAGAGAGAAGAAAAGAAAGAAGTTGTTACATTGCTTCGTTGTGAGAGCTCTTGCTTCTTGGGAAGCAAACTCCTCCATCATTTTCCTTCCTTTTTAACTTAGAAATTCTTGTCAGAAAACAGTTGTTCGATATACGTATACGTGAGATAAGGCACCAGTTCAACGTGTCCATTTCTTCTGGTGAAATGTGTGAAGAACCTCCTCGGTTCCTCTTGTTCTGTTCGCAGTTCTGGAGTCAGGGAATTACCTCTTTCCAGTGAGCCGCACTGCCCTTGCTGGGGTTTCCACATACTCAAAGTGGCACATGTACTGAGGATATGTTAAGGTGCAGCAGTTGTTTTGAGTGGTTGAAACGTTGATTCATGTTGTTAGTTTAAAGAAATCCGATGATGTGCATAAAAAATATAATAATTCTGTAAGTTTAATGTTTATACTAGTTCTTTTGTTAAAAGAAAGGTCAATTTGGTGGTAATTATAGAACCAGTGAACTCGATGTAGAATTCTAATTAAACGTTTCCTGTTATTTTCCCTTAGGAAGCCTTGGAAGATCGTTTGGAAAGGATTAATCGAGAACTGGGTTCAGTTCGAATGACATTAAAGAAATTTCATGTTTTGCGCACCTCTGCAAATCTCTGAGATTTGTAGCCATTAAATTTTGAGACATTTTTGTTTGCACTAATGTATAATTATGCACTCAGAAAAGGCGAACTATTTTGTACTGTTTATAAGCCTTCAAATAGTAGTTTTACAATCATGCTATTCTTTACACTTGCTATTTTATACTTCAAATGGCCACATATTTTCAAGATATTTTTGTTATGCTCAGGAATCTCTTGTATATTTTACTATTTAAAAAGTCTTATTTTTAAATAGTATAAGTCTCCAGTTTATATCAATAGTAAGGAAATGTAAACAGTGGAGGCAGCTTGTTTCTAAACAAATAGTGTTATCCTTTTACAATGAACTTTGCACACTAATTTTATATACTTGTTCTACATTGTGAATATGATTCTTTTTTTTTTTTTTAATAAATGCTTAAGAACAGCTTCCATAATGATAGACATGCTGAATGCAAAAAGCAAAAGAAAAATGCAGCATTCCCTGGATTTTAGTTGTGTTGAGATTTAAAAAAAAAAAAATTGCTAATGCAATTCCTGTTAGGAACATGTCTTAGAGTGAATGTTAGAATAGTAATAGTGGAAATACTGGAAATGATGGAATATTGGAAAGCTTTGAAAACTATCAACAACTCATTTTGTTTCCCTTGAACTTTATTATTTGTAAGGAAAGAAAAATGAGAGCTGTAATACTCTAATTCTTTAGTCATATATGTAGTGCTTTTCAGAAAACGTTAAACAATCGGAGCGCTGTAGCTTTCTGCCCATCATTCTGAATCCGTGACCCACTTGTGACGATAAATCGATGGATAAAACTTTGATGAAATACAGGCCGCCGCCCCACTGGATCGTCAGAGCGGCCGTGCTTCTCAGTGCACATGGCTTCGGTTGTCAGAGCCCTCACACGGACAGTTTTAACCCGTCCCCCCCTGCCCCCCCCCCCCCCCGACTCCGGCCACAAACGACTCCCACAGTAGGTGCTGTAAGGGCGCCAGGTTTAGATCAGGGCAGCCCACCCTGCTAACTCACGGATGGGGAACGTGTGTCGCTGGAGCCTTGGACCTTTCTTCTGGCCTTGCCGGAGGGCTCCAGCTCACCGCCTGGGCGGTCCCTCTTGGCTCTCGGCGGTGGCACGTGGGTGGGAGGCTGTGCTCTGATCGGCACTAGTGGGTCTGTGTTCTGACTGCTGGTCTGGTTTGGTGGCCAGTCAGAATCCAGTGCCCACATATTTGTGTATGTGTTGATAAATAGATTCACTCTAAACTTTCCAAATTGATTCCCATTAACAATGCTCAGGTTTTAAAGTTTGGTGTTCTTTTGAGTCTTTTCTTCTCATGTAACCTCTTAACGGCTTATAGATATTATGGTTATGAGCCAAGCCAACCATTACTCCACCAGGATCTACGTATGCCTTTGAGCTGGGTTCTCAAACTGTCTTTGAGCACCCTTCACCAAAGCTTACCTGGCTGAGCCCCAGGCCTGATGCCCCAGCCGAGCACCCTTCTCAGCTTGGAGGGCGTCTCCGCAGGGAGTGAGGGGGTCTCCGCAGGGAGGGGCCTGCTGACCGATGCCCCTCTTACTCCTATCCGTGAATCGAACCTTAGATCCCAGCTCCTGCCACCAGTTGAACACCTCGAACTAGTCACAATTATTCATCAACGGAATAAGTGCCTTTATTTGTGGTATTTTTTTTCTAGCCTTTTTTTTTTTTTTAAGTCTCCTAGTTGTAGCAAAGAAAAAGTTAATTTTAATCAAGCTCCAGTACAGCTGTGTCAAAATCCAGTTAAGGGATTGACTTTACTGATGGTATTCCCTTTGTGTTCTATACGTGATATTAAAAACTAACTTGAAAATTAGGATATTCATTGTTCCCTACTTTTATCATAAGTAAAGTCTACTACCTTCTTAAGAATAGGAAATTGCCATTTCAGAAGAGATTATGGTTTTATCTTGTGAAGGAGTTATCTTAGTCTCTGTTGGCTTATTCCAAGAAAGATATGAAATACCTTCAAAATCTCTTCTGTGCTCACTCTCAGAACATGTACGCTTTTATTCTTGAAATGTATAATAGATTGGAAGTATCAGTCACTTACTTAAAAATTAAAAAAATTTTTTTTCTTCTTCATAGCTGTGAAGAGAACCAAGGAAAATCCTTTCAGCCATCTTTCCCTTTTTTGTGCTTAATTTACCCACAGGAACACTCAAAAACAATTGAACCCCAAAGATGGCAATCTTAGAAAGCAGCTGTTGTTCCTGGGAGGTGAGCCACTTTGTTCCTGCTGGGGCTAAGCTGCAGTGTAGTAAGAACCCGAGTGGGAGTGCCTTTTTAAACGCATACAGAGTTCTCTCTTTCACTTGGGTCTGCCCCCTACCTTTCCAGAGCCCCGAGGCACATTAGGTATTCAGCTGACTCAACAGAGGTAGCTAACGTGGCTGTGGCTGTCCTGGGAGGGCACCGTGCTGGGACGGAAGGGACAGGAGAGCCAGGTGGACCTGGGTCACCACCAGGCTCAGGCCTGCCTGCCTCGGCAGCCAGCAGCAGCGAAAGATAAGATGAAGTGATAAGAAACTTCCTAACAATTTAAAGAAGATTATGTAAAGTACCTGGTGCTTAGTCAGTTTTCAGTAAAAGTACATTTGAGATTCATTCCTAGTTTAAAAGGTCTTTCAATTTGAAGTAGTGATTTAGCACTTTTTAAATAGAAAAGTAGGTTGTGTCCCCAGCAATTGACTTAAAAATTACCTTGGGTTGGTTGATATTTGTTAGGTGGTCTAAGGTGTTCTCTCCACCTTTTTGCATAAAAAAAAAAAAAAAAAATTTCTTGGAGTTTGATCTTCTGGTATAAGGTTCTTTTTTTTCTTTCTTTTTTTTTTTTAAGTGACAAAGCTGGTAACCTATTGAGTGTAAGTTCAGAAGCATCTTAAATAGGTGATTTGGGGGTTATCTGATATAGGCGATTTTTCTTAAAAAAAAAAAAAGTGTTGGCAATGTAACCAAAATAACTGCTCCTTGGAATGTTCTGTAATTAGACATGTAAATTAGGTGATGGCCTGTGAAGCAGGACCACATGAAGAAGTGCCTGCCACTAGAAGATCCACATGAAGGTTATGATTTGAGAGTTCGATAAACAACCGAAACATGTTCCCCTTTTTAACTCTAAAAAGCCAGGTGCTTTGCCGAATGCTATTTAAATTTGAATCCTGCACTTAACATCTGTAGTAAAATCAGACATTTTTGTCATTTTAATTTTTATCTCAAAAGCGGTTTTCACTAAATTTTAAAGTGCCACTTGTGCTGCGAGTCTTTAAGAAGCTTTAAAAACTAAGTGTGTACCTAGAGCCCTTTAAGAATCATACAGGTAAACCCTACTCACCAGCCATGAGTGAGTGTGTGTGGCCTATGGTCATGAGGTTTACAGGTCTGATTCAACCAGTTATATTGCACAAACTTCGCAGGAAATTATTGTTGCCAAGAGTTCTGTGGCAGTTTGATAATAAACTACACCAGTATTTTTAGGACCTGTGTTATGAAGCTTTCTCCTTCTTATGTGTGTTTTATTTCAATAGATGCCTCTCAAATAGGGGGAATCAAGCCATAAATTTGCATTTGCTGGACATGATACACCATGTCATTGCTGTGACTACAACCTTCAAAGATACTTATTCACAATTGCACTGTAACAGTGACCAATATAATGTGAAAAACTTGCTTCCTCCAGTGCTGCTGATGGTTGGGCAAAGATGAGTGCTTCTTGCCGCTGTTTTTAAAGCTAGGCAAGTACTGGAGTGGTGGAACTGTAAGCTCCAGGAGAGCCGGCGGCCATCCTGTCTTCATTCTTGCATATAGGCACTCAATAAATATTTGTGGATATGAACTGTCTTGCGATGCTAGTGTATTTATTTCTGCTGGGTAACCATGGGGTCTGCTTTTTGATGGTAGTAAGGCCTCTGAGTTTATGGGTTTGGGTGTAATCATGGCAAGGTTACAATGGTATGCAGGTGCTCAGTTCTGAGTGGCTGATGGGCAAAGAGCCTCACTGGAGATCTGCGTGTGCCCCTAAAATCTTCCTCAGTGGGTCTCAAAGGCACATCGTGGTGGAGGGAAGGTGAGAGTTCGGTGTTCGATGGGTCACCCTCTCTTGTCTCAGAGGGATTGTCATAAGGTCATAAAATGGGTATTTTAAGGAGAGTTCTGTAATGACGGCCTTCCTGGCCTAGTCCCCAATTCTGACAGTGACCAAGGGGACGAGCAGCCTTTGGTGGTTTTGCTCTCTCTTTGTCTCAACAGAGTCTTGGACTGCTTTAATTTTAGCACTTGCCCTTCCAGAGGAAAGCACTCCTTTCAACTGCAGAAGGTGATACACTTGGTGATAGGGAAGCTAGGTTTTAGGTGTGCCCATTTAATTCTATGACTTCAGATCTTGGCAAGCGAGTCCATTCTTGCTCAGTCTAAATACACGCTTCACGATTCCTTTTAAATTGCACCCACTACCCTCTTGGTCTCTTTGTTTACGACCGGAGAGTCCAGCCCGGAGGGAACATCAAGATGAAGCTATTTCTGACCCTCTTCCAGTTTCTTTGGAGGTGGGTGGGCTGGAGCTGCGGGCGTACCCTCTGGCTGTTACTACTCCCACCTTTTCTGACGACCAAGGGGCGTTTTCATCTTTTTAGCCCAGAGCGAAAGTATTCGGTGTCGAGGAGAAGAACTGGCTGCCTGTGCGCTGCAAACCGGGTCTCTAAGTCGATAGGAGTATCCAGCATCTGGGTTTGGGCCTCAGTTAACTACCTCCGGTTTGGCCACAACATTCCAAGTGCTTCACGACGTCGCACGCGCTTTGTTCCCCTAGACTTGTCCTCTTACTCCTCAAGAACTTGATTGTTTAAAAAAAAAAAAAAAAAAAAAAAGCTACTTAAGGGTGCCGATTGCCGCAAGCCCGCTCGTGCCCTTCCGCAAATGCACTTGGCTCCTCCAGCACAGTTACAAGTCTGACGGGCAAGGCCGACGGGGTTGGAGGAGCCACGAGCACCCCCCCCCCACCCCGACCCCCACGCCCCGGAGAGGGGAGGGGGGCGAGCCCAGGCCGCGGCGGGGAGACCGCGAGTCGGCCCCGAAGTTTGCCGGGTTTCTTCCGGCGGAGCCCGGCCCTCGGGGCGGGCGGGGGCGGCCCCTCGCCGGGACTCGCCGCCGCTCCCCGCGCGGCCTGACGGAGGCGCAGGCCCGCCGCCGAGTGGGGGAATGCGAGGCGGGCCCGGCGCGCACGGGCAGCAGCGGCCGCTGGGGCGCGCGGGGCACGGCGGCGCCGCGGCGTAGAGCTGTCCAGCCCCGTCCGCGGGCGCGCCCGGCCCCGCGCCCCGCCGGCCGCCGCCTCGTCGTCCGCCGCGACCCGCGGGGCCAGCACGTGCGCGCCCGCCCGCCCGCCGCCCGCGCCGACGGCCCGGGAGCATGCCCGCGGGGGCCCGGCCGCTCGCCCGGGGCCAGCTGGCGGCGGCGGCGGCGGCGGCGGCGGCGCGCGGAGCCGCGGGGCGCAGCCGGCCGGGCCGGGGCCGCGGGGCCCGCGCCTCCCCGGCGGCGTGAGGTGGCGGCGGCGGCGGCGGCGGCGGCCCAGCGCGGGCCGAAGAGGACGGAGCCGCGGCCGCGCCGAGCGGGGTGAGTGTCGCCGCGGCCCGGCCGGAAGGCGGCGCGGCCCGGGGACCCTCCTCGGGCCGGCGGCGGGCCCCCGGAGAGCCGGGCGCGGGGCGGCGACCCCGGAGGCCCCGGCTGCCCGCTCGCCCGCCCGCCGGGGAGGGAAGGAAGGAAGGAGGGAGGGAGGGGAGGGAGGGGGGGAAAGTGGGAGACCCGGGCCCGGCCGCCCCGCGCGGGGAGGAGGGTGTGGCGCGCGCGGGGACCCCTGCCTCAGGAAGTCGCCCCGGAGCCCGGCCCCCGGGGACTCGCCGGCCCTCCGGAGTCGGGCCCCAAATGCTAATTGCCGAATTTCCGTCGGTTGCGGCCGGGGCGCGGAGGACTCCCCTCCCCCAGTGACAAGTGTCGCCGCGGTCGGGGGGCAGGTGTGTGTGCAGCACCGGGCCTGTCCGGGCCGGCCCCGCGCTCTTGAGGAAGGGCCAGGAAGGGGCCGGGAGGAAGTGGTGGGCACAGCGCTCTGTCCAGCCTTGTGCGGTTTCCCGCCTCCAGCCGGACAGCCCTCCAGCGCCGGCTGTGGCCCGGTGGGTTGTGTGGGGCCTAAGCACGGGGCGTGGCCCTCGGAGAGGGGCCAGAACTTAGAAGAAGGTGCTCCAGATCCCCCCCTTAGGCTGGGGGGAAATCTGGCCCATCTGCATCCTGAGAGTCCCCCTTTCCTGTTGTAACCTGGCGTGCCGGCTGTGTTAGAGCAGGCAGCTTCCCCTTCCAGCCTTTCTCGTCTGGGGCTCTGGCTGTTTGGGGGAGAGGGGGACACTTCCCGCCTCCCCCATAATGTGTGAATCCACCCACACAAGAAACCCCAAATCCACATTCTAAGTAAACAATGTGCTTGCTCCGCAAATGTCATTTCAAGGCTTTTCCTCTAGCCCGGTCTCCTTTCAGTGGACCTGCTGCCCCTATATCGAAATTCTAGATTCCTCACCCTACACTCCTCTCCCTGCCTCATAGGGGCTGGGGCACTTCTGCGAAGTCTCAGGCCTGCATGCTTCGCCCTCTGCAGAATCGGGATTCTTCAAAGGAGACCTCATTTGAGCATCTTTCTTGGTCCACTAGCAGCTCTCACCCCAGCGCCCGCCTGGGAGTCCCTGGAGCTGATAGGGTAGACCCCTCTCCTTCATCTGGACCTGGGCTAGCACCCAAGCGCCCGGCGGGACGGTCTCTGTTCTGAAGTGTCATTGCATTTTATGTCTCTTGTGTGGCTCTTATCGCGCTCTGCCTTATTTTACGGTTACTTTTTGTGCCTGGCTTATCTCCGCTCGCTGGCTTATGAGCTCCTGGAGGATGGGAGTGGAGTTTGGTTCATTCCCAGTTCCTCCGGCCTGGCTTGGCACCCTGGGCACAGTGAGCTTCTAGATGGAGTAGAAGCCCCCACCCCAGCTTGCCTGGGGTGGGGGTGGGGGGCAGGCTATCTAACGCCTGGGCTGTTGCAGTGAAATTATTTTGCATCTACTAAGAATCTGTACGCCCTGATCGGAAGAGATGCCCGGCCCTCTCCCTTTGCAAAAGAAACACCATGAGTTAGGTAGGGCTGTTTTCTTGTAGGGAGTGAGTCGCCAGATGACTAGGACAGTACGAGCTCTGCTGTTCTCTGGGTGGTGAGCGTGGGACGGTCCTTCTCTCTGGCCTCCCACAGCTCACTGTGGGCGGGAGGCAGTGGGGCAGAGAATTGGACTCCACGGGTCAAGGTTCCAGGCCTGTCTGTCCCACAGTGTCTGTGCGAGCTTAACTAAGACACTTGGTTTCTCTTGGTCTTGGTTGGTCCTTGTGGAATCTGAAAGAAAATTCCTCTGCAAGTACGGGCCCCTCAGGATCTGGGCCCTGCCTCTTCCCTTCTCTCTTATCAAATTTCTCTTATCAGGACCCAGGCTTGTCTTTACAGGCCTTCCCCGGGTAAAGGGGATCACCCCCACCTTTGTGCTACCCCAGTATGACTCACGGCGTGGAACAGCAGTTATCTGTTTATAGGCGCCCCTCCCCCAACCTCCCCACTTAGACTGAGCTCCTGGGGGAGTGGTGCTGAGTGCTTTTCTCTGTACCCCCAGTGCCTGGCTCATGGTCGGCTCTCAGGAAAATGTTGGGTGAATGTCGAGGAGTTGGCTCGGATGCTGCCAGGAGCCCTTTTCGTCCCAAGTTGACTTCTTGTAGATTCTCAGGGGATCCACCTTTCCTCCCTCTCTATCTAGAGGCCAGTTTTAAAACCAAGCGGATGCTTCTAACCATCCCGTCCGGTTAAGTCTTTCCGACTTGGCCTCTGAGAAGAGCTATTCACGGAGAATGTGCAGCGTTTGTAGAGATTACAAGAGGAAACTGCTGGTCCTTCAAGATCATTGCCTTGCTGCTTTTGAAAAAGGTGCCACGGGCCATGTGCCCTGCAATGGAGGGGTCCTGAGGATCTCACTCGTGAGGACTTAGCGCTGGGCAGGGGAGGTGGTCAGAGCGAGCAGTCATGTGCTCGCAAGCCTCTTCTCAGCCCTGCTTACATGAGGTCAGCCCCTTGGCAGACGGCCGTTCTGAAACCAGCTTACCAGGATCCCGTGCAGGGGGACACGGATGTGGCCAAGTGGTCTTTGCTTCACCGTAGCTCATTCTGTTGATGTTTATTAACCTTCTACTGGGTACCTGGGGATGTTGTTAAATAGAGCCACGACAAATCCCAGTCTGGTTTGCTCCAAAACCTGGAACAGGGGGCATTGACCCCCTCTCTGCTCAAGGCTTCCTACGTAGTCTTGTATGAAAACTGTTTTAGAATCTAGGGCCAGGCAGACTTTGCCTCCGGCAAGAAACTAGGTTGCCACTTCCTTTGACAACGAGAAGGAAGGTGGGGAAAGACATGCCGTGTGTGCGTACTGTGTGACGGGCTTCCTCGTTAGTCCTGGGGGTTAGTAAGTAGTGTTCTTCCCCCATTTTCTCAGAGAAAGAAATGGAAACACAGGGAGATTAACTGATTTGCCCAAAGGCTCTCTGGATTTGTACCCAGTTCTACCTGACCCTCCCCGTACCGCCCATGCAGTCTTTTCGATTGATTTACAGTTACCTTTTCTCCTTGGCTTCCAGGATGCTTGGTGTACAATGCATTATTCCATCTAGCAATTGTATTCACTGACCCTCGTGGTCAGCATATTTATTCCTACTTTCCTTTGTGTCTGTGTGTATGTTTATGTGTAAACCTATCTGTATTCTTTGCAAGTCTCAAAAGGTTTCTGGAAAACAGGACAGGTAAAGTGAGTTAAATACAATAAGTAGCATTGCACCTAAAACTTAGGCCGGCTCACCGTGTGGTTAGGGAGATGTACCCCACAAGTTACACAGGTTGTGTGTGTTAACTGTTGCTTAAATGGCAGGCACAGGGGCACCTGGCTGGCTCTGTTGGTACAGCATACGACTCTTGATCTCACGGTGGTAGGTTCAAGCCCCACGTTGGGTGTAGAGATTACTTATAAAAATCTTAGAAAAAAAAGATATTTAAATGGCAGGCACAGAGGAGGAGATGCCCTTTCTGGGTCAGGCAATCAGGGCTGACTTCCTGGAAGAGGTGGGATTTGAACAAGGCCTTGACAAATAGGTGGAGTTTTCATGGCCACAGCACCTGTGAAGGTGTGTGGGATTTAGGGTCTAATTACAAAGGCCACACCAGAAAAGTGTGGGTGTGAAGGGAGAGGACTGGTCTAGAGGGTAAAGGGCAGGGGGGGGGGGGGCGCTGAGTGATGCCTTTTCACACTGTCTCTAGCCCTGGACAGAGTGCCTGAGAACACTGGAGTTGGGAGAGTTGCACCCCGTTAAAGACTAGAAGTTGAGGCCAGCAGAAGAGAAGTGACTTGCCCAACACCCCTCTTTCAGCCTGGACCCAGGTCTCTGATTGCCAGTTCAGTGCTCGCTCTTTATACTAGCAAGGCTGATGACAGCGGCAGCCTCACACGTTGGCCCTTTCTTCCCGTAAAATGGGTAAAGGGGTGCCGACTCCCTCACACCCAGCCCAGCAAACACCATGACAAACCCAGGCTGAAGCTTTATGGCCAGAGACACAGAGAGCACTGTTGGAGAGGAGAGCTGGCATTTGCTTTCATTACTCATATTAACAACTGCCCTTGCCAGAGGACGGGAAGAAAATTAACCAACAGGCAGGGTTCCGGTAACAGACAAATCAAAACCCGAAGCAACGGCCTTGGAGGAGAGCATGGAAAAAGCAGTTTCACATCCTCTCCTGGCTGAAGGCCCTCATCCTTCGCAAAGCTTTTCTGTTGTGGGAATGGGGTCAGGAGTCGGGGTGCAGGGCAAGAGCAGAAAGTCTCCAAAACAGCAGCAGGACTCGGGGGACCGGGAGGCAGATCCTGTCTCAGAGCCATGTAGTAGGCGGGGTACGGACCTGCCCACCTGCGGCTGCGGGAAGGAGAGCCCTGCAGAGCAAAAGACTTCCACTCATAATATATCATACATCGCTTGTGCACACGGTTCAGGCTCCTGAATCCCGGCCATTCCGTCTATAAGGTGTCACGGACACTACATCAGGGAGCATAGAACCGCTGCCCTAGGGGAAGGGCAGGCTAGGTTCCTGTGAGCCTCTGGTCACACGTTGGTTCACCAATCAGTGCATCACCTTGTTTTATGTATGTTTCTGTTTAAAGATGCCTAATATAGTAGATACTGTTATTCATTAACACAACACAGCCAACAGCAGTTACACTCACACCTGAATGAAGCTTATCTAACATGGGTATTTCCTCTGTGAGGCCCATCACTGCTCGGAAACAGGGGGCTGGTGATTCAACACTGGGCCCGTGGCCACTTCACATGGTGGAATCACGACGAAAAGCACCAAAATGTGAGAAAACGTGGCACTAAATAGAAAGCAAAAAGGACACTCGTTTACAGTCCTAGAGCTGAAACAAAAGGCAGCGTGTTACCTTGTTCAGCCTCAGCTGGGATCACACACACTGGATGACTCAAAATCCTTCCCTGCCCTGCGCATGTTTGCAAATGTCCACGTAAGCACCACGACATGGTAACGTTAGTAAGGAATTCGTAAATACGGAATCCGTGAATAGTGAGGACGACCTGTGTATACAGAGCGCTTCCACAATGGCTTCTTTCAACTTGAGTGCCACAGCATTCCTCAGAGATAAGGACGGACTGTTACCCAAACTTTACAGAAAGAGGAAACGGGCTCAGAGAGGTATAGTAACCTGCTTGTGCTCGCAGAAGCAGCTGGGCGGGGCCAAGATTTGCACCCACCCCTGGTCGGCTCCCACGTGGCTCTTCCTCCTCATGTCTGGCACACATGAGGTGGGATTCTTTTCTCCTCGTGTCTCCCCCAGTGCAGGGACCTGGTCTGCCATTCATGCCATCGTGTCCGCCCCCCCCCCCCACACACACACCCCCGTGGTGTCTCCAGCATCTAGCACAGGGCACCTCATTGGTGCTCAGTACGTATGTGGGGAATGGAAGCTAAGGCTGCAGATTCTGGTGTTTGCTATCTCGGGTGCCATTGAAAAGGACGAGTTCTCGGGCATAGGTCCCCTCCTTTGGCTCCCCTGTGCCCTCTTTCAGAAGGTGCACCCACCTCTCCTTTCCACAAGCCTGCTGTCTGGAGGTGCTTGTGGGCACCCCGCCCCCAACAAGGGAGGGTCAGCAAGCCTACGTAGGTCCCTCTAACTGCTCTCTGCTGAGAGGAGCTGAGGGTAGTCCTTCACCCAAAGGAATGACCCTCTTAGGGAGGTGTTTCAGGCCAACGTGGGGCTTCCTATGGCTTCAAATCCTGGCCTTGTTCCTCCTGGGAACCTTTCCAGAAACGTTTTGCCCCAAGTGCCCTGTTAAGAGCTGGAACGCAGGTAATACAGATGATTGCTCGTTCTTCTCTCTGAGGCTGTTTCCCTTTGCAGAGGTGGTTCCTGGGGATGGACGGCCTTTTCTCTTTGGGCAGCTGGGGGGGTCCCCCCCCCCCCCCCCCCGGCCTCTGTAGGGCCTGGCTGACTCATCGGCTGTGCTGTGGAGCAGGGTGCCAGCTCTTTCCCCACTGCTGCCCTGCCAGGACTGAGTCAGGCTCTGCAGCCTGCTGGGCTCACCTGGCCTCATTCCACAAAAGAATCCAGCCCCCCGCTGGGGGCTTACCAGGCGCCAGGGTCCTGAGTGAGGCGGGTAGAGGGAGGGCCAGCTCAGCAGGTGCAGCCAGCTGTCCCCTGCTGTCCCTGTGCAGCCCTTTTCGAGGCCATCTCGAGGCGGGTGAGGGGGAGGGAGTGTGTGGCGTAGAAATAAGGTGACCATTCTCATTTTCAGTGGCGAATACTCGGGCACAGGTTGGCCGAGGGGCAGGGCTTCCCCGAGGTCCGGAAGCTCCGCTAAGGCTGGTTTCGTGATAGCACGTCCACTCCCCTCCTCTGTCCTACTGGAGGGCCCATTAATTGCTTTTCTTGGCACTTTGTAAGAGTTGACTTTTCACTTGCATTTTCATGAGAGGGGGGAAAAAACACCCAAACATTTTCTGCAATTACAGTTTTTCCCTCTTGGGCAATCACAATGGAAAAAAGCATTTAAGTCCTTTGGAAACCACACATCAGCGAGGCTCACCGAGCCGGGTGGGGAGCATTCGTCAGGGCCAGACACGAAGGCAATTCGGCGGCTACCGCGTAGGGAAACAATCATTTCACATTTATTTTGGGTTTGCAGCATATTTCAATTAGTTCGCCAGTGTTGTGCATCTGACAGGCCAAACGTTTATTATGGTTGAACCATCTGGGAGGTGGGAGGCCCGCAGCCCTTCCCCCGTGGCAGTCGGTAACTACTAGTTTAAAGGAAATTTGTTTGATGTGTTGGAGAACCCGACGCTAAAACACCATTAATAACAAAAGCCTGGAGAGTTCTGAAAGCTCCCTGGTTTAGCCAGGGACATGGATAATCCAAGACCTAATTTTTCCTCTGCGTGTGTGACATTTTCCAATACAGTGAAGCAAAGTTCTGAAGTGGCTTGTTTAATTGGTCCAGAGCACGGTCTGTATTAACCCCGTGCGGAAAGGAGCTCATTAATTGGGAGTTGGATGCAGCGAGGCCCGAAGCCCGTGCCTTTGCTGCAGGGAAGTAGCAAGGGAGGTGGTTAACAGATCCCTGCATTAGTATGCAGCTGAGCTCCCGTCCTGTGCTGTGCTAGAGAACGTTGGTTTTATTTCGGTTCCCAGCCTCCGGTGACTCACCGTAGCATCGTGAGTTCACGGTAATGACTGCTGACCAGCCCGGTCCGTCCCGCGCTCCCTGGGTACCCAGGCTTACAGCACTCGATTACACCCATTTTTCTTTTTACCTCTGTTATTTCCCCTGGCTAGAAAGTCTCTTTCCTGAGGAATGTTCTGTCTGACTTTCCAGCAGGGGGGAAGAAAGGAATTCAGAATCTTACGACTGGATGAACCGGAAGGAGCATTGGAAAAAACCAAGTCCAAGGGTTTGACCTTTCCGTGTGGAGGAATGACTTTCTGTTTCCCTGAAACCTTAAGAGCCTAGGGCTGGACGTGGAGCAGAATTGAGACTCAAGGACACAGTAGTGAACTGGAGGCCGGCTCATAAATTCTGGGCCAACCAGTTCACTCAAGTTTGTCCTGGTGGCCTGGTAGCTGCAGGACTGGTGTTTGGAGGGTTTAGGCTAATAATGGCACGTGTCTCGTACCCAGTTAGGTCGACCTTTAATTGTGGACTTTTCCAGATACCGAGATTCCTGCTCCAGGAGAAGGCTCTTCCCTCTCGAAACCGCAGTGGGGACCCCTGGTCTGGCCCAGCTGTTCAGCAGGCTGAGGGACTTGGCTTGTTTGTCTTTGAACCTAGTGCCTGGCACAGTGGCTGGTCGTGACGCAGGGCCTGATGACCATGTTGGGAGAGGCAGTGACTATAGGGTCCAGAGGCGAAGGGGCCTTTCTTGTTTATCCACCTTTTTATAATACCCTGCGGTACACACGGTGCTTTTACCCACCGTGCCTCATTTGACCCACGTAAGTGCTGCTGTGCCCGTTTGACAGGTGAGGAAACTGAGGCTCAGAGGGGTCATGAATTGGCAGCCTGAGCTTCCACCTTCCCTGTTTCACACATGGGGGCACCATAACTCAGAGAGGTTGTGACTTGGGCCAACTGCAGAGGAAGCTCACTGTTGACCTCGCCAGGTCCGGATTCTTCACAGCCGTGTTCATGTTCAGTCACGTCTGTTACACGCCCTTGCTGTGGTGTTATGTCCCATCAGTATTCCTGATCTGATTCAGTCTGAACAGTGCAGAGGGCTTCTCATTTTGGGTCCGTATGTGTTTTTCTCGCCTTTTTTCTTTTCTTCCTTCCTTCCTTCTTCTTTTTTTTTTTTTTTTTCCCCAGAGGGGAAAAACAGAATTCCTTTTCTGTCTGTTATGTAGCTTTTGCTTTTCAAAGAGGCCACAGAGCTCCACAAACTTAGGCGGATTCCCTGAGACAGCACGCTCTGAGGTCATGGCTGTTTACAGATTCGGGCCCTGATGTCTCCAGCTGTGCACCTGGGAGGCTCCCGATCAGAGACCCCGAAGCAGGCCCTTGGGCCACTGGGTATGTCTCGTGCTTTGTTTCCCTCCTCAAATGAGAACAGCATTCCTAGGAGAGTGATGGCTGGTCAACCCCTGTGTGTGGGGGTGATGAAGTTTTGGGGTGATGGTGAGGTGGTCTGGAGCTGACGGCCAAGAAAGAATTCTTGAAGATGTCTTTGGTACAAACGGGTGATTTTATTCAAGCACAGGGACAGGACCCGTGGGCAGGAAGAGCCCTGCTGGGGCTTCATATACTGTGAAGTTGGGGAATAAAGTCAAAAAGGGAGGCCTCCAGAAGGACTTTGATATGCTAACAACTCCTGAGATACCAGAGGCCTTGCTATTGTCAGGCTACGGTTGTTTTCCCTCTAGTGAGGCATTAACGGTAGGACAGTAGGGGGTTCCTGGAGAAATGTTACGCTCTGGATTTGCTTCAAGTGTTTGTCAATGGGGCTGCAGGTTATAAGGAAATTTAATTTTACCTGCCATTTCCTTCTTGTCTTTGTTCCCACATCACTATGGAGGGGAGGTTGATATTGGGGCTCCGGGAAACTGAGTCTACCGGTTTCTAGAGATTAGGCTGCTGATGGGATTGCCTTTTCTTGTAATTTACTAAGATGTTTGTAAACCGATGGAGACTCATGTCCTGTGTGACTGTGATCTCTGTCAGTTAACCATTGGTTTTCCCCTTTCTTTTGTTCTTGGGCAGCCAGGAGTGTCCAAGGAATTTCACACATATGCCACCTGCGGCTGGGGGGGGGGGGATGTTGTTAGCTTGTGTTTTGCCCTCCGCCTGCCTTATGCTCCCTCATCAGGGGTGGGGCAGGCAGTTTTTTTAAAAAGGGCACAGTTCAGAGTGAGCTTGTTGGGAAGGGGGAGGACCCGTTAACCATCCAGCCTGGGTTCTCACCGGAGGCCGGGTCAGCTTGGACTGTGTCTGTCCCCTCTTCCTGCTCTGCTGCTGCCCTTTTCCTCGCTCTGTGGCTCATCAGAGAAAGAGAAGGGACCAGAGTGGCCATGTTAGGAGTGCAGCAGGAAGCCAGGTAGAGGAGGAGGAGGGGAGGTGCATGGGCTTTGTGTCTCCTCCCTGCACCACCATCACCTGCCTTCCTTAGTGTGTCCGGGCTCCTGGGAGTGGGGAGAGTGGAAGGGCCCATGGCCCCTGGGCCGGAAGGAGCGCGGCTGATGGAGGTGGGTCCACGCAGGAGCCTCTGGCTCAGATCAGGGTCCCTTCACCTAGAGGTATGAGGGTTTGCTTTTCCCAGAAGGCCTAGAGGTGTATGTCCAGAGTGGCAGATTTGGGTCCTTGCTCCCGATGGAGATACACCCCTGGAGCTTGTCCCCCCTTGCGGTAATTCTTGGGCCCAGGTGTCCTAGCCACCCAGGCGGCTCAGGGCAGGGGCCGGGTTATCTCGTTTTGGCTTTCCTTGGAGTGCCTCACCTCGTGCTGAACTTGGAAAAGGGGTTCACAGAATCTCTGAATGAAACATGGGGAAGGTGGCCTGGCCCACCTGCTTGCCTGAGTTTTCTTGCTTCCACTGAAATCCTTTCTGGTGCTTGGAATAACCCAGAAGGATTTCAAGCCTCTGGCTATGCTCAGGCTTGGATCCTGAAGGAAAATGGAGATTCCAGCCTGTGTGGCACATGGGAGCAGGCAGGAAGGGCCGCAGGATATCCTTTCCTTCCCTTTCCTTTCTGTAAATTGAAGTGAAATTCACAGAACATATAATTAACCATTTCTGAAGTGTACAATTCAGTATGAGATAGTACATTCAGAAGGCTGTGCAATCAGCACCTCTGTCTGGTTCCAGAACCTTCTTATTACCTGAGAAGGAAACACCCCACCCCTTCCCCCAGCCACAACTAATCTACTTTCTGTCTCTATGGATTTTCTATTCTGGGCGTCCCATATAAAAGGAGTCCTACAATGCGTGACCTTTTCTTTTTTTCTTTTCTTTCCTTTTTTTCTTTCTTTTTTTTTTTTAATGTTTATTTACTTTTGAGAGAGAGAGTGAGAGGGAGAGGGAGAGGGAGAGGGGGAAGGGCAGAGAGGGAGACACAGGATCGGAAGCAGGCTCCAGGCTCTGAGCTGTCAGCACAGAGCCCGACAAGAACTGTGAGAACATGACCTGAGCCAGAGTTGGATGCTCAATCAACTGAGCCATCAAGGCGCCCCTGTGTGTGACCTTTTTCACGTCTGACTTCTTTCACAGAAACATAGTGTTTTCGATGTTCCTTCACGTTGAAACAAAAGTCAGAACTTCGTTCCTTGTTTTGTGTGTGTAACATACATATAATATCAAGTTTACCGTCTTAACCGTGTTTAAGCGAACGGTTCTGTGGCAGTAAGCAGCCGCCACCACCGTCCGTCTCCAGATCGCTTTCACCTTCCCCAAGCAGAGACTTGTGCCCATGAAACACTGACTCCCCGGTCCCCTCCACTTTCTGTCTCTAGGAACGTGACTCCTCTGGGTGCCTCACGTAAGCAGAATCATACAGGATCTGTCCCTTTGTGACCAGCCTATTTCACTTAAGACAGTGCCCTGACAGTTGACCCATGTTGTAGATTGAGACAGAACTGCATTTTTTTTTTTTTTTTTTTTTTTTTTTTTTTATGGCTGAGTCAGTTATATTCCACTGTATGGGTTTATCCATACATCTGGTGAAGGAGACACTTGCGTTGTGATTCCGGTCCAGTGAGGTGTTGACTCTGGATGGGAACGGTGAAAGACAGCTGAACTGGGAGGGCCCGGGGGTCCGGAGGCGGGAGTTGTACTCTTTCCGAGGGCTGTGGCCTTGGACAATTGGACCTTTCTGTGCCTTGGTTTCTGTATCCATCCGATGGGTAGGGATGCTCCCTTCTAGGGGTGCTATGTGGATGCAGCTGTGTGTGGCATGGGGGACTGTCATGCCACTGTCTTCCCAGTGAGGGGCATGAGGCCCGGTGGTGCCTGGCCTTCCACCCATCTGGGCTCACCTGTGACGTCCACTTGCCGGAAGTCTCTCTCCCTGGCAGAGAGGTTCCAGAGAGCCAGCTCCAGAAGGGGGTGGCCGTGGGTCCTGCCTCTTGGTGGCTTTCAGAGCACTCGCTGATGCCTCGCTGATAGCAGTGCCAGTCGCACGGCCTCCTGAAGCATCATCCCCATCCCCGGGGCCGCTCCTTCATTGCTTCAGGAAATCAAAGCCAGGAGGATGACATCGGCAGGCAGCCTCCTGGGGTGGCTGAGTCAGAGCAGAAAGTCAGTCTGGAATTCACTAAGTCACACTTGCCTTCATTAGGCTAATTAACTTTTGATGTGAATTAGCTTTATGAGCTGCTTTAGGAAATCCATGACCAGGCTGGGGCCAGCTTCGTGTGCAGCGGTGCCTGGGAAGCTGTGCTGTACATTTCCATATCTGCCAATTAAGGATGCTTAATTATTAACCTAAGGCTGGGTGGCTAATGAGGAGCCGCATACTTTGTGCTTTATTTGAGCATTTGAAGGCCTTTTAAAATTAGCCGTAATAGAGTCAAGATCGTACTAGGCATCATAAGCTGTGATCCGTGTTGCAGATTGCTTGGATTGTAAGCTGAGGCTGTGTGTGTGTGCTTAGTGGAAGTTCACACAGATTGAGAGTGAGGTGGGGGGGGGTTCAGTGTGTGTGAACTGCCAGCTAACAGCTAATGTGGGGAGTTCACTGGTAGGTTCTCAGGCTAGCCTACTGACAAAAATACCACCCAGCAGACGGCCGAGTGACTGAGTTCTTGGGGCACCTCTCCTGTGCCAGGTCTTCCACAGCCCTCTGCACGTAACCCCGTCGTACGGATGAGAAACCTGAGGCCCATGAGGGAAAAGCGACTTCCCCGAGAACACGGAGCCAGTGGACTCGAATCCAGCATTCTGGCTCTCCCATTTTGAGAGCCCACCTGGGCATCTAAGCATTATGTGAACTTTTTTGTAAGTGGACAAGCTGGTCCCACGGTGCAGTTGGTTGGAGAAGAAACACTTCTTACTTGCAAGGCTTACGTGGGCCTCGTGAGGCCTGCCATGAAGAGAGCACTTGTTTGTGCCCAGAGGGCAGGGTACCGTTCGCTTGCTGGCCCTTACCCACGTGGAGTCCGTTTGTCCAGGACCCTGTGGGTGACAGTCTTTGCAGACTCCTCCAGGGGAGTGTCACAGATGGTGATTTATGTTACCAGTGACCTGAGTGTGCTGTCACCTGTTTTCACAGCTCAGGGGTCTTTCTTTGCTGCTTAGGTGTTGGTCACCAAGTGTCACCGAGCTTTCACAAGCCCCCATGCAGCTGGAGCTGCACAGACGGGGGGCAGGAGGGGGGGGGTTTCAGGAGGTAGAGGTTTTATTTTTAGCCCTGCAGCCTCTGTGATTCTGTCACTATGGAGATACCAGGCTGGGGGCCCACGAGGCTCCATGCTTCCCCTGACATAGAGGAAAGAGGGTCCTGTTTCCTTCCTGGAACTTGGTTCCCTGGACAGCCTGGGCTTCTCAGTTGAGACCTCAGTCTCTGTGTGTGTGTGTGTGTGTGTGTGTGTGCGTGTGTGTGTGTGTGTGTGTGTGTGAGAGAGAGAGAGAGAGAGAGACAGACAGATGCCACTGCTCGTGATGAGGACGAAGTAGCTCTGGGACCAGGCCCTGTGTGGGGACCACTGGCCACGGCCGTCTTGTGCTGTGGCTGGACTGTGCCGGGAGACCAGAGGCTCTGTTTAAGCTGTGCTGTGCGGCCTTGGGCAGGATTCCTTCCTCTCCCTGGATCTTCATTTCCTCACCTGACAAGTTGGGATGAAAATTCCTGCCCTATGTCCTTCTCTGGATCTGGTGACATGATTTTTGGGGGGCAAACTTCGAGTCTGTAATGAGGTGTGAGTGCCACGAGTGTGTGTGTGTGTGCGCGCGAGTGTGTGAGCATTATTATTGTGACGCCAAGGTCACCCTCAGCAGATCTTCTAGAATTTTTCCTGCTCCTTCATCTTGCTACTGGTCCCTGTGATTTGGCTCCTCTGTTCGAAGGCAGAGAAAGAAGAGGTCGGAGGGAAAAGGATTTAGTGCTTTGCATACATTGTCGTAAAAGATAAATCAAGGGATGAGGTGGACACCGACCCCTCTTCCCCACTACCTGTGTGCCATCCCGTAACTCTGTCTTCCATTCCCGTGGCAAATACCTGCCTCCAGAGGGAAGTGACACTTGGCACGTTAGCTCTGTTCCTACAGTGGACATGACTGAGGCGCGCAGCGACCGAAGCGCTTGTCCGGAGTTGCCCAGCGGTGAGCACCAGAGCTGGAACTAGAACTGGGTTTCCCCCGACTCTACGACCAGCGCGGTCTCTGCGGCTCCGTACAGAACGGCAGGCATGAAGCAAACAGATGCTACTCTTTAAAATTCTCCTTTTAAAATCTCAGGCGTGGCTGTGATCCAAACACAGGACATAACGGGTGTTGGTGAGGATGTGGAGAAATGGGGACCCTGGCGCCCTGCTAGGGGGAACGTAAAACGGGGCGGCTGCTCTGGAAGACAGCCTGGCGGTTCCTTAAATGGTTAAACACAGAGTTGCCCTATGACCAGGCGGTTGCACCCATAGGTCACTGTGCTCGAAAGCATTGAGAGCAGGGACTTGAACAGATGTTTGTACACCGGCCGGAAGGTGGAAAGACCCCCAAGTGTCCATCAGCTGATGGATGAGCGAACATGGACGCTTGTCCAGTGGAGTGTCATTCAGCCGTAAAAAGGAGGGAGACTGACCCCTTCTACAGCACGGATGAAACATCAAGTGGGGTAAAAGAAGCCAGTCACAGAAGGACAATGTCCTGTGATTCTCCTTACCTGAGGTGTCCGGAATGGGCGAATTCACAGAGACAAAAAGTAGAGTGGTGGTTACCGGGGTCTGGGGGAGGAGGGATGGGGAGTTAGTGTTTAATGGGTATGGAGCTTCTGTTTGGGGTGATGAAAATGTTCTGAAATAGTGGTGGTGTTTGCATACCATTGTGAATAGTCTGTGAATGGTGCACCTAAAAATGATTACAATGAAAAAAACCCCCCAAAAAACCAAAAAAACCAAACCCAGGCTTGTCTTGGAATCCCAAGTGAGACTTGTGGGCTGGATCCCACGTTCCTTTTACTTTATGGAGCCCCTAGCTTCCCCCCCCCACCCCCCCTCCCAGGGAATTGGGAGAGGCCCGGCTGGTCCTCGTGCTCTTTGGGGAGTGCACTCCCGGCGGCTAACGGCCACGCTCGGTCCCTGCGTGCGAACGGCATCTGTCTCTGCGGAACATTTGTGCGCCTGACGTCGGGCATGTCCTTTTATGGCTCTGCTTGCTCTCCGCGAGTGGAAAGACAAATACCTTTTCAAAGAGCAGATGCCATCTGCCCGGGGTCCCTGGCATCCACAGCTGCAAAGTGAGTGGGAGCCGGCTCCGCCGAGGGGCAGGTGCCGCGGCCCCGGGGGGAGCCGGGGGGGGGGGGGTGCGCGGAGGAGTCAACCCCGCGGGTGGCCGGGGCCCCGTGCAGACAGCCAGGGCGCAGAGCGAGGCTCTGCCACCCACCTGCTGTGGGGACCAAGCGGGGCACGGGCTCTCGCCAAGCTTCTGTTGGCTCACCTGCCTCTCGGCCGGTCGTGAGGTTTCCAGGAGATTGTGTGTGCCCGGCACAGTGCCTGGGGCCTCACCGAGCTTCTTGTTCTGGCCCCGCAGAGGTGCTGGGGTCCTTGGTGTCTTCTAGGAAGAGGCCGCAGCCTTGGGAGGGTTCTGGAGGTGTAGCCGTTTGGGAGGGTGAGGCCTGTTGACTGGGGCAGGGAGGAAGGGGCCGTGTGATTTGAGGGGTTCTGGGCCACACCGAACCCCCCCTGTGCCTCACGGAGCCCCCTGCTCTGTGGGCAAACATATTCGAGTTCTGGGGCCGGGTAACAAATCACTGCACACCACGGGGCTCAAAACACAGAAACGTGCTCCCTCCTAGTTCAGGAGACGTAAAGTCCGCATTTAGGCTTTGGGTAACGTTGCTTCCTTCCGGGGGCTCCGAGGGAGAATCTGTTCCAGGCCTCCCTCCTGGCTGCCGGTGGTGTTCCTTGACACTGGACTCCCGTCTCTGCCTCTGTCTCCATGTGGTTGTCTTCCGTGTGTGTGTGTGTGTGTGTGTGTGTGTGTGTGTGTGTCCCCCTGGGTCTCTTCCTGTGAGGACACCAGTCATACTGGATCAGGGCCCCCCTAGTCTAGTGTGACCTCACCTTAACTAATATATCTGTAAAGATCCTATTTCCAGATAAGGTCACATTTTGAGGTTCCAAGAAGGACGTGGATTTTGGGGGCACAGCCTTCAACCCCGTATCATCTCCATACTTGTTGGATGAGCGAGCGAGGGGAATCACTATGAAAAGCCGTCCAAGTGTGTCTGTGTTGGTGAAGAAGGTAGGGGCATCCCCGTCGACCTGGGTGTGTGAGAGGGCGGCTCCAGGATCTCCCCCTTCTCCCGGCAGGCCCTCCACCGCTACCTTCTATCCCCTGAGTGAGCACTCCCGCTGCCTCCTGACTCAGCCCCCTTCGAGGTAGCAACAGCAACATTTATTACAGGGAAAGTCATGACACAGCGGGGGTTCTCTGCTTCCTCTCTGCCCGAGCTCTCAAAGCTCTCTTTGTTTCTCTCCCCTCCCCTTGGAGCCAAGGAAGACTGTAGGGGTGGCCCGTGGCCTTGGGCAAATCAGCTTCCCTCTTTGAACCTCAGTTTCCGTCTGCAGATGAAGGAAGCTGAGCTGGGTGCCTCTGAAGGGCTCTTCTGCTCCATGATTATTTGTTTTACTGCCGAGAAGATTATGGGCTAGGAAAGCATGCCCTTGGGCTCCATAGGAGGCAGGACTCAAGTCCAGAGGTTCCCGAGTCTTCCCTGCCACCTCCTGTAGGAAGCCCTCTGTGATTGACCCCATTCACGTGTGGTTCCTCCAGTCCTCACTGTGCCCCGTGTGTGACACATGAATTCACAAATCCTAGCCTGCTCTTCAGATGTGTGCCGTTGTGTTTGTGTGCGCGTGTGTGCACACGCACACTCTCTTCTTCATGTTCCCTTCCCTCCTTTCTTCTGTAGGCAGGAGCTATTTGCTTGGGGTCTCTCTCTGTGTCCCACCAGAAAGGCACCGGGCAGAGGGTTCACTGTACTGGGTTGTGGACCAGTCTCAAAAACATAAGCAGACGATTATTTACTAGGAGATCTGCTAAAAGAAAAAAGGGGGGGGGGGGAGAAAAACCACTTAGATGCTTTCAATAGATGCCAGGAAAGCATTTGATAAACTGCAACATCCATTACTCTTAATAACGTAGAGACTGAGCGATAGACACAGATCGCACTGTCCTAGAGAGCATTTCCACTCGGTGGCGGCTCACTCCTTCGTGGCGAAGCGCTGTTTGAGGGGCACGGAACGCTGTTGCAGGTTGTGCCGCAAAAGGATTTCAGGGCCAGCCAGTATCTGGAAACCCCTTGCTGCGAGAGGCATCCCTCTGAGACACGCTCACCCTCTGCCATTAGTATTAAACGTCTCTGTAGATGGATGGAAGCCAGGCCAGTGGGCCGGGGAAAGGAGGTTGCAGAATTAATGTTTTGAGATGGATACAGTGTTCATCTCAGGAAAGCGGACGTAACTGACAAGCAATTAGAAGCAGTAAGACGGGGCGCCTGGGTGGCTCGGGGTCGGTGAAGCGCCCGACTTCCACTCAGGTCATGATCTCACGGTCCGTGGGTTCGAGCCCCGCGTCGGGCTCTGTGCTGACGGCTCGGAGCCTGGAGCCCGCTTCGGACTGTGTGTCTCCCTCTCTCTCACTGCTCCTCCTCCACTTGTGCTCTTTCTCTCTCAAAAATAAATGAACATTAAAAGAAAAAAGGAGAAGTAGCAAGACAGTACGGTGGCCAAGTTGCCACACGCCCATCACTGCCTTCCTGGGTGTCAGAGGTAACTGGCTGGCAGCTGTGATGGGAAGAGTGCCTCTGGCATCCTGCTCGGGTGTCGACAAACCAGGGGCCCTCTTTCCTGGTTAGGAATAAGAGTGACACCCAGGCGGTCTCAGCCGCCAGCATCTCCTCCGCCTCCCTGGAGCCCAGAATCCCAGGGAAATGTGGGGGAGTGACGCAACGCGGAGCATTCCAGATCTCTCCTGGCCCTCTCTCCTGGGGTCAGGCGGGAGCTGTTTCGTGGGGCCAAGCTCCCCGCCCGGTGTTCCGGTTACGGAGGTGTGAGCCCCGGGTCCTGAGTCTGGTGATACCACTTTCTGCCTGTGGGGCTTAGGCTGGACTACTTCACCTGAACCGGAATTCCATCTTCTGTGAAAGAGGGGCCACAACATCTGAGGAATCTCCGAGAATGACTTGAGCACCTCTGTGCGCCAGTGAGCCGCTGTTACAGCGGCCGGAGTCCGTGGTCTCCAGCTCAGCGCCAACCCGGGACCTGCGGAGAGAGGACCCCGGCGCGCTGTCCGAGACTGGCTGTCAGGGTTCCCCTCCACCTTGTCACACGTCCCTGCCGGGGCATCCCAAGGCAGCCCTTGAGGAGAATCTGGGTGTAGGAAGTAACTCGTGAACCCCTGTGAGAAGCCAGAGCACAGGCCAGGCCACATCATCGTCATCGTACGAGGTCACCTCATTAGCCTCGGACTCGGGAGGACTTCACACGGCCCCAGTAATGCTCCTGCTCTTTCTCGAAGGCGTTTCTGGCCTCTCTTCAGGAAACGGTGAACATTAGGTAGAGAATTCAGTCTCTTTGGGACCCGGCATCACCGAATCGCCCAGCCGGCCGGCACTGCGGAGACACAGATGGAGGTTGGCCGTCGGGAGCAGTGCTGTGCGCAGAGGCCTGCGATGGGGCCGCCTGCCCCTCAGGCCGAACCTGTGGGCTCCCACCAATTCCTTTTTAGGTGGCCTTCCCTTCTTCCTGTTGCTTTTCCTTTGCTCTCCTTGGTATGGTTTTGCTGCTGTTAATTTTTTGCCTTAGTTTAACCACGATTGTTTTACAACCACTCGCGGGGGCCAGTGGAACTTTCTTTTTTTTTTTTTTAATTGTTTTAAATGTTTATTTATTTTTGAGAGAGAGGGGGAGACACAGAATGCAAAGCAGGCTGCAGACTCTGAGCTGTCAGCACAGAGCCCGACGCGGGGCTCGAGCTCACCGACCGCGAGACGGTGACCTGAGCTGGAGTTGGACACCTAACCGACTGAGCCACCCAGGCGCCCCCAGTGCAACTTTCTAAGGACTGAAGTTCTTGGGCTTTATGACAGCTTTTTCCTGGAAGCCTGGCACTGTTGCTTGGCCCACTTCTAAAGGGTTAAGGTTGCTGCCAGCTGGCCGGAGGGGTCATGGAGGTTAATAGGGCAATAGGGGTTAGGGGTTAATAGGCGAGAGTTCCCAAGCTGGGTTTGCACCCATCTCTGGAGAGCTTTTAACTGTAATCACCTCACTGGGGAGTGATGGCTTTTTGATCTACTTTCTGATTCTTTAGGAATATGTGGTTCATGGACTTAAAAGGTGGGCTGTAACGTGGTTAAAAAAAATATATTAAGGGGCACCTGTGTGGCTCAGTTTGGTTGAGCATCCGACTTTTGATTTTGGCTTGGGTCATCTTCTCATGGTTTGTGAGTTTGAGCCCCACATCGAGCTCTGTGCTGGCAGTGTGGAGCCTGCTTGGGATTCTGTCTCCCTCTCTCTGCCCCTCCTTGCCCCTCTTTCTAAATAAACAAACAAACTTTTAAAAAATTTAAAAAATATGTTAAGCGGTGCCTGAGTGGCTCAGTCAGTTGAGCATCTGACCCTTGATTTCCGCTGGTCACGGTCCCAGGGTCGTGGGACCAAGCCCTGCGTCGGGCTCCACACTGAGTGTGGAGCCTGCCTAAGAGTTTCTCTCCCTCCCTCTCTCTCCCTCTGCCCTTCCCCTGCTCGTGTGTGCTCTCTTTCAAAAACAAAACAAAACAAAACAAAAAAACAAATTTTTGTTTCATCGTTTGGACCACTCATTATTTTCTTTGCATTCTGCTATATCCAAAGAAACATTAAATACTGGCTTTTATTTTATTTTTTTTTTAATTATTTCTCTTTGTTTCTTAATTTACATCCAAGTTAGTTAGCATATAGTACCATAATGATTTCAGGAGTAGATTCCAGTGATCCATCACCTACGTATAATACCCCATGCTCATCCCAACAAGTGTTCTCCTTAATGGCCCTTACCCATATAGCCTTTCCCCCATCCCCCTACCCACAACCCCTCCAGCAATCCTCAGTTCTCTGTATTTAAGAGTTTCTTGTGTTTTGTCCCCCTCCCTGTTTTTGTATTATTTTTGCTTCCCTTCCCTTATGTTCATCTGTTTTGTATCTTAAGTTCTACACATGAGTGAAGGCATATGATAGTTATCTTTCTCTGACTAATTTTGCTTAGCGTAATAAACTCTAGTTCCATCCACATTGCTGCACATGGCAAGATTTCATTCTTTTTGATCACCGAGTAATACTCCATTATACATATACATCACATCTTTATTCATCCGTCGATGGACATTGGGCTCTTTCTATACTTGAGTTATTGTCTATAGAGCTGCTATAAATATTGGGGTGCACGTGCCCCTTTGAAATAGCACACCTGTATCCCTTGTGTAAATGCCTAGTAGTGCAATTGCTGGGTTGTAGGGTAGTTGTATTTTTAGTTTTTTGAGGAACCTCCATACTGTTTTCTAGAGGGGCTGCACCAGTTTGCATTCCCACCAGCAGTTAAATGCTGGCTTTTAAAAACATAGTTATTAAAATTAAAAATGTAAAACCCTTGTTCAGTAACCTGTCTTTTCTTTTTTAAAAATGTATTTATTTACTTAAGTAATCTCTACGCCTAACGTGGGGCTTGAACTCAAGGCCCTGAGATCCAGAGTTACATGCTGAGACTGAGCCAGCCAGGTGCTCCCTTGTTCAGTAAACTCCTGACGTCAACTTAACCATACGGCCACTGGTGTATCTCTTCCTTTACTGAATCTACTTTTTCTGCTGAGATGATCAGTTATCAACCAGTGTCTGCTTCCAGTCTGCCTCTTCCTTCTCTAACAACTTAAGACTCACCGTTTTCTAGTATTCAAAGAATGTTCATAATTTTTCAAACACTTTTCTTCACTCTTCATTCACGTATGCTTTCATTTATTTACAAAAATGACAGGGGCGCCTGGGTGACTCAGTTGGTTAAGCATCCGACTTCGGCACAGGTCATGATCTCATGGCTTGTGAGTTCAAGCCCCGCGTCAGGCTCTGTGCTGACAGCTCAGAGCCTGGATCCTGCTTCGGATTCTGTGTCTCCCTCTTTCTCTGCCCCTCCCCTGCTCACATTCTGTCTCTATCTCTCTTTCTCTCTCAAAAATAAATAAAAGTTGAAAAAAAAGAAAGAGTAGGGGCGCCTGGGTGGCTCAGTCGGTTAAGCGTCTGACTTCGACTCAGGTCATGATGTTGCGGTTTGTGGGTTCGAGCCCCGCGTCGGGCTCTGTGCTGACAGCTCAGGGCCAGGAGCCAGCTTCGGATTTTGTGTCTCCCCCCTCTCTGCCCCTCCCCCACTCACACTCTATCTCTTTCTCTCAAAAATAAATAAACATTAAAAAAATGACAACACACACACACACAAAATGTACATGATGTTATGCCAGACATTGGTGAGGTTTTAAAAATAAATAAGATACGTTGCTTGATTTATGGAACTTAAAACTCATAGGTTACAATAAAATAATAAAACAGAGGATAGGGGTGCCTCGCCGGCTCAGCTGGTGGAGGCAACTCTTGATCTCGGGATCTTGAGTTCAAGCCCCACATTGGGTAGAGAGATTACTTACAAGTAAAATCTTAAAAAAAATAAATAAATAAAATAGACGATAAAGCTATACTTGATATGAAAAACACTTTGGGTACGTATAATCTTACATTTGGTTACCAAGCTGACTTACCCTGGTCTGTGGGCTCCCTGTTTTCCTCCCCAGAGGCAACTACTGTCGCTAAGTTTGTATTGTGCGTGTGTATACTCTTTCGGGAAGATTCTCTGCATATATGAATATATATGACTTAGGAAAAAACCCCAAAAAACCGAAACCACAGACGGCTGCCTACCATTGTGCCCCTGCTGTTTTGACTAGGTGGTGCTCTGTGGGTTCACTTAGATTGTCTGGGTCTTTTTAACGATGGGCTTAGTGTTCGGCTGACGGATGATGCACCATCATTAGGTGAACCGATTCCCGACTCACGAAGCTCTACATTGTTCATGGCAGAAGCCTGGCAGCAAAGAGGGCCGCAGCGAGTGCCCTGGTACAGAGGTGCTCGTGCACATATACTCTCCTATCTGCGGAATAAATTGCCCGAAGGAGAAGCGCTAGGTCAAGGGGTGTTTTCCTTTTATTTTCGATAGCTGTTGCCGAATTGCTCTCCGTGAAGGTAGTACCAATTTACACTCCCACTTACAATGTGTGAGTGCGAGGTAGTGGTTTTTAACCTCAAAACCCCAGGCAAGGAAGAGCTTTTAAGTAAAATGAAAATCTGGAGAAAACCGTGAGAGCCTTTGCTACCGCAAAGGGCGGCTCTAGCAGGGTTCCTGGCACAGCCGACTAAGGACGCTGGTTCCCATTAGGTGCCTCCTCGCACGTGGCAGGGAGGGGGCCCTTGATTCCACCAGGCACGTTGTGGCCTGGGTGGTCCCTTCCTGGAGGGGTTTGGGCCTCCTCTGTCAGCTTGTCCATCACCAAGTATTGAGGAGCACCAGATGCTTTAAAAATGACACCAGGACGTGTAAAATTACAAAATAATTTTGCCAAGGTAAGGACACTATTTTTATTTGTTATTGTTGAGAAGGAGAGAGAGAATGTGAGCAGGGAAGGGGTAGAGAGAGCAGGAGACACAGAATCCGAAGCAGGCTCCAGGCTCTGAGCTGTCAGCACAGAGCCTGACACGGGGCTCGAACTCATGAACCTCGAGACCATGACCTGCGCTGAAGCTGGACGCTCAACCAACTGAGCCACCCAAGCGCCCCTGAGGACATTATTTTTATTTTATTAATTTATTATTATTGGTTTTTTTTTTTTGATGTTTATTCATTTTTGAGAGAGACACAGAGCACGAGCAGGGGAGGGGCAGAGAGAGAGGGAGACACAGAATCCGAAGCAGGCTCCAGGCTCTGAGCTGTCAGCACGGGGCCCGATGCGGGGCTTGAACCCGTGGACTGCGAGACGAAGAACGTTATTTTTAAAGAGCTGTGCAATTCACAGACGTTACCAGGGGCCGGAGGAGGGACAACGGGAAGCATGTGTTTAAGGGGTACAGAGTTTCCGCTTGGGAGGCGGAAAAATGTCTGGAGATGGGCGGTGGGGGCTGCGAGCGGCGTGAGTGCGCCTGATGCCGCCGAACTGTGCACTTCAGATGGTTAGGGTGGCGCATGTTATGTTCCGTGTAATCGACCACACACACAGAGAAGCACCAGTTCACTGTAGCCATCCTCCCGTGAGCAGAGGACACGGAAAAATAGGAACGATCTAACCCAAGAAGGAAAAGAGGAATGGATGGAGCTTTTTGAACAGCTTGCCCTGTTAGCCGTGTTTGCGGGTCACCTTGCACTGCCGAGAGCGTGGCGGCGCCTGGCGCGGACCGCTCCCCGGGTGCGAGAGCGGTCAGGAGACGCTGAGGACTGGAAACGGAGAGCTCCCTGGGGCAGGCGCTTGGCTGGGCCTGCGGGGGCTCCGTGGCCCCTGAGAAGACCCCGTGTGTGACCCGGGAGGCCCGAGGCTGACCTACTCTCCAGCCTGAGGTGCTGGACTCACCTTCACCTGTGTCATCGCTCTGCGTTGAAACAGGGCGCTTGTCCCGGGCCTGCCGCTGGGTGTTTTCTGGGCCTGGTATGAGTGAAGCTGGCAAGCAGTAACTGGGTGCGAGCTTTGTCACGATTTTTCTGTGTCCCCAGTGGCTCAGATAACTTTTGCAAAAAGAGCATTTGCCTGGTCCTGCCTAGAAGCTGGGAAGCGGAGCGGGTGTCTGCCTGGAACTGTGCAGAGGCTCAGGGCAGGTGCGGGGGCTCCAGGGATCTGGCCAGAAGGAACGTCTCCCCACAGAGGTCGCTTGGACTTCTGCACAGCAGCCACCAGCCTCCTTGAGGTGCTGCGTGTGTTACCGGTGCAGTCGTCACCCCAAACTGTAATGATCGTCGGGAAACCCGAGCTGCGAAGTCCCTGGTTTTAGAGGGGGTGGATGTGTGCGCGAGCAGACTCTCGCTCAGGCAAGGTTGCTCCTGCGGAGAATGGGCCTCCTGCTTTGTCTGGCTGTGGGTTATGACTTGCTTTAGGGCCCCGTCTCCGTTGGGTGAGTCTCTGGCCTTCACCTCACTTGCAGAGAGAGAAGCACCAGACCCAAGAAAGACCAGGATCCTGGGTTGGTTGCAAGACCACAAAGAGCCCCCTGACCCGGGCTAGTACGTCCCCGCCACCCTGTGACTGGAGCCACCCTGTGACTGGATGACGTCTCACCCCGCCTTCCGTTGCCAAACTCAGATTCCAGGAGGCGAGGTGGCCACAGAAAGCTGGAGCCCAGTCCGGGTGCTGCCCTGGCCCCGAGCACTCCGTCTGGGGCATTTTGCGTCTTAGAGGGTAATCGTGAAAAGACCCCGAACACTGTGGGTTCACGGTTGACGGAAACACAGCCCCACCTTTCTTATGGTGCGCCCATCCGAAAAACCGGTGTCAGAGCGCGAAGCCACCGCCGGAGGCTGTGCAGGCACCTGTGACGAGTTTCCATTTGACTCACATCTGTCAAGAAGGTGACACGACGTACCATATCCACAGGCCGCTGTGATCGCTGAGCTGACACAGCTCCGCATGTGGGCAGAAGCATATGCTTCCCATTAAGAAAATTGCTGCTTTTGAACAGGCTCCGAATAGACTTTTTTGCTTTTGCAGAAATTAAGACAATAATAATAAAACAACCCACCCGACACCCCAAATTTCTTAAAAAAGGAAAAAAACATTTGATGTCAACCCAGAAACCCAGCTTGGTATCGGAACCCGGCAGAGCCACGTGGACAGAAGGATGGCTGAGGCCGCCGTCCTCTATCCTCCTGGAGCCGTGACACCGGCTCGTCGTCCCCGCCCCCACGCCCGAGTGTGACAGAGCTTCAGTGGAAGGGGCCTCCGACACGAGCGAACAGGGCCGGATTTGCCTGCGACTCTGCAGCAGCCCCCACGGGATCACTGGAGAAACCCCCCAGGTGGCTGCAGCATGGAGCGGTCACGTTGAGTGAAGCCTCGTTTAGAGCACTCGAGCCCGGAAGGAGTCCTTGATAAATGGAAGGGAGACTTATTATCGGTGCTCAGCCCAGACAGAGCAGAGGGTGGGAGCTTGAGGGCTCTGCTCCCCGCCTGCAGTGGCCGAGGCCAACGGGGCACAGGCCGGCCGAGACTTGGGCTGCAGACCCACCCCTCTCTCGGGTCCCTGTGGTGGGGAGCGCGATGGGGATGGGGCAGACGGTCGCTGCCTGAATCATCGGTACCAAGGCACAGCGTTTGTGGACGGGCATGTGTGTGACAATAGTTACTGGATCTAGTAGCCAGATGGTCTAAACAACCCGTCAGTGGTACGGTATGTAAATATTTTCCGTCATTTTCATGGTGCTGCCGTGTTCACGTTAACAAGGATGAAGAATTACTCAGGAGCTTGCTGCAGTCAAGAGCCAGTTGGGCCACAGGCAAGGATAGCTTTTGGGGCGAGCTTGACCTCCTCTTGCTGCCTCCTGCCCAGACACCGGATCCTTCACGTGGAGACCCCAGGGAGCATTCCCTTAGAGCTCTTCGCAAGGACAGAGTTTGTTTCTCATCTTGAACCAGTATGTTTCTCACTGTTGGTGAAAGCTCTGTGACCCAGAATATTTCCCTTTTTGCTTTGCCTACCAGGAAGCACTAAGATGATGATGATGATGATTGTAACTCATTTGCTTGTGGATTGTCCTTGGGAGTCTCAGGATAGCTTTTCTCGTCCATTTTGGTTTCTTTCGTTCTTTACTCATCTAGTGTTTTGGGGGAGGTAAACCTACATAGTAAGGTTTTGAGAAGCAGGTAGTATGAGCGGAGCTCACATACGTGCAGGAGCTCTCATCACGTGCTTAGCCTGTGATTGCCGGGTGCAGAACTGGGCTGTACCTGATCCCCCTGAACTGTTAACTACACTGGTGATGCCTAGGCCTGATTCTCCTGCGCATCCTTCACACGTCTGACGCGCAGTAAGGGTTTGGTGAATGTATCAGTTAGGATAGGTTTGCTGGCTGCTGTAACAAACCGTTGTTACAGTCTCAGTGGCTTATCCCAACAAAGGCTGTTCTCACTCTTGCAGTTGAATTGGATGGGCTGGGGGTGGCCTCTGTGTAGTGATTCAGGGATCCCACATCCTTTCCTGTGGTGTTTCTGTCATCCCCTGGGGCTCCCTTGGGGTCCTCCGCTGGACCTGGGCAGTCAGCTGCCTGGTGAACGAAGAGAGAGAGGGCATTGAGGATCACGTGGGCATTTTAGGGGCCAGGCCTGGAAGGGGTGTACGTGCCGCTGCTCCCAGAACTCCTCACGCATCTTGAACCTGGGGGGCTCCAGGTGTAATTTAGGAAGAGGAAACTGGACCAAGCCGGAGTGGCATGGCAAGTGTTGTGGAACGAACAAACGCGTGCAGGGCACGGAGGTGAGGGTGGGGATCCTCAGGGGGCAGAGGGGAGGAGACTGTGCGCCTCCCTTGTAAATCTAGGTGCCACAGTCGTTTGGCCTTTGTTCAGCGCTTTGGATTCTGTTTCCGTGTTCCCTTCTGCCCAGACTAGGAGGTCGCAGAATGTTGGAGCTGAGTGGAGAGGCCCTTTAGAGGCCAGCCTCCTCACTGCACACGTGGAGAAGTGGATCCCGGAGAAGGGAACTGGTCCACCTGGAGTCAGCCAGTGAGAACGCTGGTCTCAGCACCACATCTGGGGGCATTCCCTGGGGCTCCCAGGGAGCATCTCTGCTCACAGCCTACCGGACGGTACGGCTGAGCCAGCCAGCAGAAGGTCCGGCTTCTGCGCCGGATCACTGGAGAAACCCCCGGCCTCCACAGCAGCTGTTTGACTTCAGCATGTGTTCCGTTGGGGCTTGGGGAGTGGAAAAGGAGTCTCTCCCTGACACTTATTTAGGCACTGCCTTGTCTTCGTGACTCACCTGTGAGAGCACCAAAGAGCTTCATTGGTCCCCCATTAGAAATAGACATCTCCCCCAAAGCCATTAGAGCGCCTGACCACCGTGTTCATCATTCATCGCTGCAGCGAAGTACTCCCAAACTCAGTGGCTTAAAACATCAGTCGTTTTATTTATTTGCTCACAGCGTGGCAAGGCAATTGGGGCAGGGCTTGGTGGGGACACCTCATCTCTGCTCCACCGGTGTCAGCTGGGACAGCTTGACTGGGGGTGGAGGATCCCTCTCCAAGATGGCCTCACTCCCGGGGCTGGCGTGTCGGGGCTGGCACTCGCCTCTATCTGCTGGGCCTCTTGGCTGGGACAGTGGTTCTCCTCCACACCACTTCTCCAGGCACTGTAGTAAAATACGCGTAACATAAAATGTACCACTTTAGCCGCGTTTAAGTGTCCAGTTCAGTGGCATTAGGTGTGGTGTTCACACTGTTGTGCCACCGTTTCCATCATCCATACCCAGATTCTTTTCTTCTTCCCATACTGAGACTCTGTCCCTGTTCAACGACAGGTCCCCCTTCCCCTCCCCCAGCCCCTGGCACCCACCCTCCTACTTCCTGTCCCTGTGAACGTGACTCCTCTGGACATCTCAGGTGGAACCATGCAGTATTTGTTGGCCTGTGACCGGCTTATTTCATTCAGCACAGTGGCCTCCGGGTTCATCCAGAATGGCCTTCCTTTTGAAGACTGAGTAATAGTTCATTGTATGGTGAGACCACACATTTTGCTGATCCATTCGTTCGTGGATGGACACCTGGGTTGTGTCCACCCTTTTCTATTGTGGATGGTGCTGCCGTGAACATAGGTGTGTGAATATCTGTTTGCGTCTCCGCCTTCAGTTCTTAGCCAGGCATTCCTGAAGGCTCGGGTCTGAACCTGGTGCAGAGTTACTTCCAGCACGTTCTGTTGGTTAAAACAGGTCTTGGGGTCAGGCTAGATTCTAAGGACCGGGACTCCACAAGGCTGTAGCTCATTGGGTCCTTCACAGAAACCATCTGCCACGACCCCTCTGGGGAAAGATCTTTGCAGGAGAGGCAGGTGGACCCGCTCGCACACACCCCTCCAAGGCCCGATTCCCCTCTCGGATGCCTCCGAATGCCCAGATGCCTGTGGCCCCGGCTTCCGGACGCGAGGTTCCGTCGGTCGTCGGCAAAGCTCAAGCCAGAGCCCTGCTGTCCCCTCCCTTGGGGGGGCTGCAGCGCTCGCTGTCTGTTTTGTATCGCTAATGGCTGTGCCTCTTATTATATAATCTGTTATTCTGTGCCGCACCAGGCCCTGGTTACTTGTCAAAAGTTTCTAGAAGCCAGCTGTATCAGCTCCAGGCAACTGGGGGTGCTGCCTGTCCCTCATAGTATTAGTCACTCTGTACTTAGCTAAATTTAACTTTTTATCATCCAAATGATATTTTTGTGGGCTTGGAATTTTACATAATGCTACCAACTGCTGCAGGCTAAGAATTTCTCCTTTGTGTTATGAGTGTGCGTGTGTGTGTGCGTGTGTGTGTGCGTGCTGGTTTTCTCCCCCATGAACTTTTGCACGCCCAAGGAGACATTCTTCAGTTTCCCTTCCCTGTTCTGCCTTCCCAGGCCCTGGGTTTCTTCTCAGGCTCTGCTTTGCCTTTTGCCAGCTGGGAGGAAAATTGCTCCTAACAGCTTTCTGATGGCCCTGCTAATGCTTCCTTCCTTACTCGAGGGCTCTCCACTTTGAAGGTCTCTGAGGGTTTCCCTGCTGATTCCGACAGTCTGGGATTCAGAGAAGGAAGCTCAGCTCCAGAGTAGAGAGTGTCTGCTGAGAAAGCAGAGAGAAGGGTCCGGAAGGGAGGGTGGGGGTGGGGGCGGTGGTGGTGGAAAGGGACAAGAAGTAAGAAATCCAGTGACTTGTCCAAGGTGTGGGGTCCAAGACGCAGGCGATTCCTTTGTGCCTGGGGGAGAGACTCACCTGTTCTGTCACCACTGGGAGAAGTCAGGGCTGCGGGGGGGTGGGGGTGGAGGGTGTGTGGAGCTGGGAGATCTGGCATCTCCTTGGGGAGGGGCTCCGGAGCTCTGACTTCCCTGAGCACCCGCCACTCAGAAATGGTAGCATGCCGGGCCCTTACCCAGGGGTCTCGTGCGGTCCACACGTAACTGTGCATGCCTCCATTTTCCAGATGGGAAAACTGAGGATCAGATCAGAGGGTGAGCCCTTTGCTCTGTGCCAGGCATGGCACCTACACTCGCATCCTGTAGCTCACCGGCTCTTGGCAGAGGTCTGTGAAGTAGGGGCCCGTGTCAGGGCTCTCTTACAGACAGGGAAGCTGAGTCCCAGGGAGGTTAAGCACACTGCTTAAGTTGCTTGAGGCGAGGCCACAGCTGAGAGGCCACCCCAGACCTGCCCTCAGACCACCCAGCCGTGTCACCTCTTCATTGCTCAGCGGCCTCAGATGGGACTCGCACTGGGCCCTGGGCTCTTCCCAAAGCCTATGAGGCTGACTCCAGCCTCACCTGGTCTCCAGGTTTCCTGTAAGCAATCTTTAAGTACGGGTGTGTGTGTGTGTGTGTGTGTACGTACAGGCTGCTTCTGGGAGAATCTACCTGGAATTGGGATTGGCTTCTTGAGCAGGGGAACCCTGTTCCGGGAAACAGGGACAAGGCTGAAACTCAGGCTCACCTCGCACCCTTTTTATGTTTTCAAAAATATGGATGTGATGCTTGTTTTAAATTATTTTATCAACAAGTTAGGAACTCCTGGGTAGAGACCCCAAAGAATTAAACGCACCTGCACACAAAAGCTCGTGTGTGATCGCTCACGGCAGCGGTTGTATTCACAATAGCCCCGAACGCGGCGTGTTCATACAGAGGAATATTGTTCGGCCACAAAAAGGGATGAGGCGCTGACACGCACTACGACACGGATGAACCCTGCAAACACGATGCCAAGCGAGAGAAGCCAGACGCAGAAGGCCACACAGGACGCGCCCGCTTCTATGAAACGCCCAGAACAGGCAAATCCGTGGAGACAGAAGCAGGGCGGCATTTACCGGGGACTAGGGGAGGGGGAACGGAGAGTGACCGGTGGTAACGGGTGTGGGTCTCTCTTTGGGGTCGAAGGAAACGTTTCGTTCTGGAAGCGGGTAGCGCTCAGGGCCGCGCAGCTTCGCGAATGTGCTAAATGCCGCCGAATCGTGCGCTTCGGGAGGGTGAACGTATGGCACGCAAATTATATCTCAGTAAAACAAAAAATCAGAAGCCATGTCTCAGGATGGAGTCAGACGCCCCAGCGTGTGCCAGCGACCTGTGCGGCCCCACTACCATTTGCATCTGTCCGCGTCTGCACGTTTTTTGCCACCTGCTTCACGGTCTCCATGTCAACGGGGGATGGAAACCACAGTGTTTAACTTCGGTTATACCACCCACTCGTTTGGAACTTATGCTTTCAACCAGGGCCAGCCTGAGACACGCAGACGTCTGGGCAGGCTCGTAATTTGGCACCCCAGCAAACCGGTATTCTTTAAGTGTTTGTTTGACATTTATTTAGTGGGATGAGGAGAGACTGATAGCCTATTAATAGAAGTTGGGTAGAGAAACAGATTCACTTACTAATTCACGTCCACTGACCAAAATCAGGCAGGGATCTGAAAAATTTTCAGGAAAGCGGTTCTGACTCCTCCAAAAGGTGGGTTTTATTATTATTTTTTTTTCCCTTGCCGTTTTTCAAATGACTCAGGACGTATATTGAAGATGTAAATCTTGTTTTTTACCTTCATTTATTTATTTTGAGAGAGACAGAGAGCAAGTGGACGAGGGGCAGAGGGAAGAAGAGAGAGAGAGAGGGAGGGAGGGAGAGAGAATCCCAAGCAGGCTCTGCACTGTCAGCTCAGAGCCTGACACGGGGCTCGAACCCACAAACAGTGAGATCATGACCTGAGCTGAAACCAAGAGTCAGATGCTTAACCCACTGAGCCACCCAGGTGCTCCCTGAAGATTTAGATTTGCTCTGTGAAGGAGAAGATCCAGTCTGTAAGGTGATGAGTGTAGTTGATTATACTGTATCGTATGATTGAAGTTTGCTAAGAGGATAGAATGTTCTCCCCACACCCGCCCCCAAAAAGGGTAGCCGTGGGAGGGGATGAATGTGTGAATTAACTCCATGGGGAGGAATCCTCTGCAGTGTGTCAAACATCACCTCGTACACTTAAAAAATTTTTTTAATGTTTATTTATTGAGAGAGAGAGAAAGAGGGAGAGAGACAGCATAAGCAGGGGAGGAGCAGAGAGGGAGGGAGACACAGAATCGGAAGCAGGCTCCAGGCTCTGAGCTGTCAGCACAGAGCCCGACACGGGGCTCGAACTCACAAACCATGATATCGTGACCTGAGCCGAAGTCAGACGTTTAACCGACTGAGCCACCCAGGCGCCCATCCTCGTTCACTTTAAATATATCACCGTTTTGTCAGTTGTATCTCAGTAAACCCGGGGAGAAAAACTTTAAAGGCACAGAACGTTTTCTTTTTCTTCCTGATAATCAGCAACTCACCACCAGCATATTAATGGGTTCCGGAACCCCGCCTCCCCGGGACCACAGCCACAGGTGTGCGCGGACCATGCACGCGACAGCTCTCAGCCACGAGGCTTGTGTTTTACTTTGACTTCTCATCTTCCCAAAGGGAGTGGGCTGATTTGCTTTTTGCCTTTTGTGCGAGGGGTCACGGGAGGAGACCTGAGTCACCTAGCAGCATCTTCTATTTAATCCCCGTGATGTTGTCCTGCCTCCTGCCTCCTGCCACCCACCCCTAGAGGTTCCCCCAAGGAGCTGACCGGCTCCTTAGGCTGATCCTGCATTCACTTTCTGGACTTCAAATGCTTTCTCTTTTTTCGAGTCAGAGAAATGATCTCCCCGCGGTGCACCTCTCTGTAAGGAGCCTGCGCTTCTCTCTCGCAGCCCCTGCCGGTCTCATTCTGCTGGCTGTGAGTCACAGCTGACCTTCTCACCCACAAGAGGCGTCACGGTGGCGTGGAGAGGGGCCAGCCTCCAAAATCTGGCTTGCCATTGACTGTTGTGTTGCTATGGCAAACTTCTGCCCTCTCAGTGGGCTTCCTTACCTCTGAGGCTCACGGCTGACCTCACACGGGGTGAGTTTGGAGGTTTTGTGATGGCCGCTAAGAAACAGAACGGAGAGACCACATGGAGGCAGGGCGTGTGTGCGGTGAGCTGTGGAATTTGGTGCAATGGAGAGGAGAGAAGCTGGAGGGCCCGACGTGCCCAGGCGGGGGCCCGGAACCTGGGAACCCTGAGATGTGTTGTTCGTTCGGGATCCGGCGTGCATATGGGGGTGTACGTGCGGCCGTGGACAGGAGCGGCAGGTGCAGGGCCAAGAAGGAGGCTCACCCCTGCAGGCCCAGCCCAAAGAGGACTTTTCAGAGTTGGCCGAGCCTCCTCCGGGAGTGTGGGCCCGCACCGCTTCGGGTGGGCGTGTGAAAAGCTGGTCTCCGCTGCTTGCAGCCACACCTCCCACTGCTGTGCTGTCCCCAGTTAGATTCTCTCCCTCCTCTGAACTCTTACTGCCTGTGCCCTCATTCGGCAGTTTATCGCTTCTGCTGTCCCGAGCCACCACAAAATGCCCCTTACTTTACCTTTACCTTTGTCGAGGATACTAGCCCCTTGCGGGCACAGGCTGGTGACCCCAGAGCCGCCAGCGCCCGGCCTCAGCCCTTGGCGTGAGGTTATCCCGGACCTGGGGGGATTGGTTCCTGAAGAGCCATGGCTTCTACGGCCCACGCAGGGGGTGGGGTGGGGAGGCTGCCTTCCGGTCATGGTCAGGGGAAGGCCTCCCGGCTGCTGCCCACTTCCTGGGCTCAGTATGGGGTCTGGCAGGCGTGTCAGACAAACAAGAATGTGTTGAGGTCGAGCTGCAGGTGTGGGGCCACGGCGGGAGCCCCGGGTTGGGTGGCGGCTTTAGCAGTGCCTGTGGATTTTCTGACGTCTCGTAGTCTGATTGTACCCGGGACTCCCCCGAAACCCATTTCTCCACCTTTTCCGTTTTGTTGTCGGTGCTCATCTCTGGCCTTTGGATGTCTGGCAGAGGTGGGTCTCCAGTTACACACCGCCCAACTGCAGGGACTTGATGGGAAGGAGAGAATTATCTGCATCACCCCATGACGCTGCTCGTGACCCCGCCCCGGGCACCAGGATGCTCGAGGCTGGTGGCCAAGAAGCCCAGGCTGCCGTTCCCCCCTCTCTTCCACTTGCCTCCTCTCTGCAGCCTGGGGTCCTGCAGTCCCAAAATTTGATAGGTGAGGAATCTCAGGTTTGACGCCGAGAGCTCTGAGCTGGGCTTCTGGGATAAGAAAGCTCGCGTGTGTGCAGGGGGGTGTGGGGTTCTGATTGTCTCCCTAAGCAGAGGGAGCCCTGGGCAGTGCCGGGTGCATCAGCCTCCGTGATTGAAAGGACTGGGCCCCTTTGTCGAGAGAAGACTCCTTCAGCCCAGCGTCCCCTGTCCTGTCCCCTAGGCACAGCTAAATTTCTGGTCTTTGGCGTTGCTCAGGATGAGGCCAGGCCCTGTGGGTTTCCTGGTGAGTTTCCCAGGCGCCTCACCTCCTCCCCGACTGGGCTTCTCCCTGCAGGATGCTGACTCGTGCTTCCTGGTCCCCGACACCCTTCCGTGTGCCTAGTGAATCGTCCCTCCTCCTGCAGCAGGACGTCGAGGGAGCCTTCTGACGCAGACCCACAGGTAAGGACCGCCCACTGGCTTTGGAGTTTGGGGGAGCTGGGGCTCGCTTGCTATTTCCTCTTTCTTAAACATCTGACTTTATCTGATTAATGGGGTAGATTGTATTAATCGATCCTGCTTCTTGCAAATATTGATTGCTCACTAAGTAGGTAGGACTGATGTTCTGTCTGTGGTTCCTTTAGATGCCAGATATGATACAACCCCCCTCTGGTGGCCCTTGTGACTCTCCACTGTACAGGGCACCCTGAGGGACTTCTCTTCTCTTCTCTTGGACCCCCCTGGCCCAGCCTGGGCTCCCCACCCCCAGGAAATACGGCAGGACAGGAGTTTCAGGATTCCTCGGCCTTGGCAGAGGGCAGGGGCTGGGCACTGCCTCTCGGCGTTTCCCATGAGCTGTGATTGGCGACATGGGAAAAACCTTGTGTGTGTTTTCACTTAGACATTTGCCTAGATGAGAAACCGAGCAGGGGCTGTGGCGTGTCTGAGGTCCTCTCTGGAGTCAGTGGCAGCCCCAGGACTAGGGGTGGAGTCTCCCTGTGCTTAGTTCCTTCTCTCCTTCTGCCCTGGATCCTCCTGGGCTTCTTGTCCATCCAATTCCATTTCCTGTCCCCGGGTCTCTGGCACAGGCCTCTGTCCGTCCCCTTTTTGTCATGCCAAGGCCTTCGGGGGGTAGAGCAGGTAAAGTGGTGTTGCCTTTTCTTGTTCTAAACTCCAACAAACACTTCTCGCTGGACACTATTCAGCTAAACACGCTGTGAACACACTGGCCCTGCTGAGCACACAGGGTCCATTATGACCCCGTTTTCCATGAGGAAGCTGAGGCTCAGAGATGGCAAGTGTCTGGCTCAAGGTCACCTAGCAAGTCAGTGGTAGGCTTGGGATTGGACCCCAAGTCTAGACCCTGAAGCACATGACATGGTTTTCCAAATATGGCATGACTTCCCCAAAAGATGGGGTTCAGACTGTGCCCTTCCTTGCCGTCTGGCTCCACGTCAGTCCCTTGCCTCCCCTGGGCCTCTGCTCCTTGCGGCGGAACAGGGCAGGGCAGACAAGGCCTCAGCTGTGTCCCCCTCACTCCTGGGTTTCCATGTTGGCACCGCAGGCTGTTTTCTCTGTAACTGCTCATTCTTTCCAGTTGCTGTAAAAAGGCCTCCAAGTGCTAAGAAGGGAGAGTGCTCTGTTGTATTTTTGTTTTGTTGTCTTGTGTTAATTCACTGTGTGAGAGTCTCGGAATCTCAGCTGCCAGGGTGGGTCTGGGGGAGGGCTGGCAGGGGAACGCAGGCCTGACCCTGAGCCTCCCCGAGGTCGCTCATCATCCTGCTGTGTCCTGCTGGCCTGCGGGGCCCTGGCGAGCCCTTCTCTGCCTGTGAGGCCTGAGCTCTGACGACAGCTTCTTTGCTTCCTGTTTCCTTTTCTACCAGAAGGCAGTTCTTTTTCCTTCCTTACAACTGCATTCCCCACGTATGTGGTTTTAGAGATGGTGGCCTTGTGGCCACCTGATCTGGGAGGGGAGACCCACTTAACCCCAAGAGTTCTCCAGGATTCCTGTGCTTTACTCGTTTATCCCGTGAATAGTTACTGCGTCCTTCATCCATATAGACCAGGTACTACTGTTCTAGGTATTGGGCGCACAGCCGTGAACAGAGAGATGGGAGTCCTGCCCGCGTGGAGTTAGGCTCTCGTGCTTCAGGAACACTCCCTGCCCTACGGTCTCACCTCTGCTCTTTGCACAGGGGAAGATCGTGGTTGCGCCTACCCACCTCTGAACTCCCCCTGGGAGTTTGTGGCCATGACAGGCGTCAGGACCCCTGGGCCCTGGCTGGCAGGAGTGTGTGGAGGGGGTGATGGGGATCGGCAGGCAGCCCTTCCCCAGTGGCTGAGAATGTGAAATCCCCTCCTCGTCCCCACAGTGGGGTGAGGAAGGAAAGGGCTTAAGGAACAGGGTCTATTTTTAGAGGAGCTCTTGCTCCAAAGGAACAGGAGCCCTTCCTTCCAGAAGGTGGGGGTGGGGTCGGTGCAGGGCAGGGGGCTGCTGGAGTTGTTTTCTCCGCTTAGCCTGCCTGTGTTCTTCATCTGCTTGACTTGGATGCAGGGCCGTCCGCAGAGAGGGTTTGCCTGAAAGAGGCAGGGGGAGGGGGGCGTCCCAGCCGGGGGACAGCATCTGCCCTCAGGCACCCACCCAACCCGGAGCAAAGCTGAAGACGTTTGCCATGAGCTGAGCCCGTGGGCAGAGCTTCTAGCATTTGACCTTAACCTCCTCGGATGGGGGCCTGGGGTGGGGGAGGGTCCGCAGGCACAGGTTCAGGGTCCTCACTTCCTTCCTGACTCCCCACACTCGCAGGGAGGGGCGCTTCCTGCCATTGTCTCTGTGAGGCCTCAGCAAGGTCACTGTCTCCTGAGGAGGAAGAGGGCGGATGTCACCAGCAGGACCTCAGCCCACAGCAGCACTGACACACATGTTTTGTCCCTGCCACCCGTGCTGGCCTCCCAGCCTCCCTGCAGCCCAGGACACAGGCCACAGGCAGGGTAGGGGCTCTTCTCCTTCACCTGCAGAAGCTTAACCCTGCCCGGAGCCACCCTAGCAGCTGTCCCCTCAGGGTTTAGGTCGGTGATGATCCGTGGCTGCAGCCAGCTTGCCTGGGCACAGAGAGGCAGGAGCTCGAGGTCAGGAGGCAGGGCCGTGGGACGCCGTGTTGTGTCCTAGAGCAAGGATGCTTCCCACTTCCTGTGTTCCTTTGCTGTCCCCCCACAGTGCTTGGGAGAGAACTGGGTGAGATCTGAGTCCCCCTCCTGTCCCCTCCTGACTTCCCTCTGCCATATTTCTTTTTCTTATGTGGTCCCTTGACACGCAGCCAGCCCTGCCCGGCACCTGGGCCGGAACGTGGAGGGGCTTTCAGCAGAGAGATCGCAGGAGCCTCCCTGCCCACCTACGGCCTCTCTGCTCTTCCTCAGCTCAGGGGCCTCCGGGAAGCCATTCCCTGGCTTTGCCCGCTGACTAGGTGGTGCGCGTCTTCCCGAGAGCATACTTTTGTTTTCATCCAGGTGGCAGAAATGCGTTCCTCCGGCTCCGTGTCGGGTCCCTGCTCCTGGTCACCTGGGGAGGTTTGCACAGGTGCACCGTGGCTCTCAGAGAGCCAGGCTGCAGTGCACTCGGCTCTCGCACTCCAGGGTCGGCAGAGCCAGGGTGAGAAGCCGGCTCAGCCTCCTTCAGGCCGTGTGAGGCCAGGCTGTGGCCCTGTCTCAGCCTCCGTGGTCCCGGCCGGGGCTCCCCCGGAGTTCTGCCCGCAGGCTCTCGGCACTGGCGGCACCCCCCTTCTGGCTGCCTTCTGTTCCCTCTTTCCCCATCTCTGACTTCACTCGGTTTTGAGGATGGGCCCACTGCTTGAATTTCTTGCTCTTCCCCACGTGGTCGTGCACTGACAGACGCCATGTGTATAAGGAGGCGTCTGGAAGCACTTGCTTATGAACTGACCCTTAGACCCACCGGGACCAGGTGCAGTCAGTGTTCTCTGGGTCATTTCCGTGCTTTGTTCCTCCCCGCGTTTCCTGAGCCGCAGACCTGCCTGGAACAATCACTTTGATTCCTGGAGACAGTGTCCAGAGCTTGGGATTCTCAGAGGGACTCCTGAGATGATGCCATTCAAGCTGGAGGTTGTGTGGCCCCAGACTGTTCATTTTAACAGCACGATGGAACCTGCAGATGATCGAAATGTATTCATCCAATGCATTGTAGTCATATGTTCACTCAATATTTAGTGAGTACCCACGATTCTGAGAGCTGGGTATAAAAGAATAATAAAACATTTAAAATGCTGGCCCTCCTGGGCTTATAGTCTAGTGTGGGTATACATACAGTAAACAAATAATGCAGCAAACTATGCAAGACTGACCGATGGGGATCAATGCTAAATTAATGCTAAATGAATGACAAGGCTTCTCAAGTCAGGACAGTTAAGCAAAGGCCTAAAGGCAGCGAAGGAGAAAAAGCCAAGAGGTTATCTGGAGGAGGAGCATCCAGGCAGAGGAGACAGCCTGTCCAAAGGCCCTGAGGCAGGAGCTTGTCCGGGATGTTCTTGAAACTGGAGAGAAGGAGGGAGGGGAAGGGGCTGGAGAAGAAATGAAAGCCCACATGCAGCAGGTCTTTGGAGGTCTTATTGAGACTTTGACTTTGAGCTAGATACGGTGCTGCTGAGGAGTTTGTGCCCAGGAGGGCCAGGCTCCCACTGAGCTTTAAAAGGATGGTTTCTGGCTATTGTGCTGGGAATGGACTGGATGGGGTGGAGGGAGGAAGAGGGGAGGCCAACGGGGAGACTGTTACAAGGGCCCGAGGTGGCAGGCCCTGGACCAGAGGGGCTGCGATGGAGGTAGTGAGGGACTTGGGCTCCAGGCATGTTTTAAAGGTAGGGCCTCAAGGAATCTCTGAGGAACCGGGCAAGCCCTGTGGTGTGGACTTTTAGAAAACAGGTTCTCACAGACTTGGAAGGACTCAGGAGGTCAGCTTTTTTTGCTTACCGTCTGGGGAAACTGAGGACCGGTGAAGGAAGTCACTGCCCAAAGTCACAATGCAAGCTGGTTAGTGGCAGAGCCAAGACTCAGGCTTCCAGCCCCAAATTCAGTGTTTTTGTAGCTGAACTGATGGACAGCTCTGGGCGGGGGACGTGCAGGGGTTCGATGGCTCAGGGAAGGACTGGCTGTGGACCCTGCTGCTGAGTGTGGGGTCCTGGCAGACTGCACCGGCGGGCAGGAATTCAGGGCTCTGAGAGCTGAGAGTTCTGGGTGCCCTGGGCCTTGAACAGCTCTCTCTGGGATGGTGTTTTGACTTGGTCGGACAGAGGTCTGAGTTGGTTGGCCATGTCTGAGCTCTGGGGTAGATCAGTTGGTGCTCTCGTGCATTTTATTAACACTTTATTGAGCTTCTTCCAAGTGCCAGGCCAGAGATAAGATGTGCTTGCTCTCGAGGAGCTAACAGTTCAGGGGAGACAGACAGGTGAACCCACATGCCCCTGGGACAGTGGCAAGCTGTCCACACTGGGGGGATCTCTATCCACGGTCAGGCCGGGCACTGAGCAGATTCTTCAGTCTCCAGATACCCCAGAGAACACAAGCCAGAGGCCGTCGGTACACCAAGGGGGTCATGCTAAATCCACAGTCCATCTCTTGTAACAGAGGGGGCAACGAGGGTCGGTGGGGGCTGGGATCTCAATGCCCTACAGCTGTGTCACCTAGAACAGGTTTCACTTAAACTGTGACGACCCAGTGGCACCCTGAACTTGATTATACTCCCTGGGAGGCAACCTTGAATTTCATCGCTGGGACTTCCTGTGTGCCTCTCTGTGAATAGGGCTGGTGACTTATTTTTAGCTTGCGAGCCTGCTCTAATGATGAACTTTAAGTCACTTGTGACCTTCGCGATGCAGAACAAGGCCTGTGAAGTTCCCGGCTCTGCACAGGGGGGTCTGGGCGTTGTCTTTAGACTCCCCAGCATGAAGGTAAAGACAGATTTTGCTTTGGCTCTCTTTGGTGAAGCTGAAACTATAGGCCAAAGGAGGGAAACCCAGTTTGATTTTTCTTTCGGCCTTTTAACTTGACCTGTCCCCATCACAATAAATGTACCATCAAGGAATGACAGCTTGGAAATTGCTTCCATTGATTGATTTTCAGCTGTCTCCAGAAACGGTTCTCATTGCCCTGTGTTCTGGTTAGCGCCCTGTGACCACGGGTAACAAGAGCGTGGTGCCCAGAAGTGGGAGATCCGGCCACATGCTGAAGAGAGGCGTGAGCCCCAGTGGGCTCGGTGTCCAGCCAGCCTCTGTCCTTCTGTTGGCGTCGTCCTCAGAGGCCAGAGGAGGTGCGAGGACGGCAAGGAAACCAGGCACAAGCTGTTGAGTCCCTTCCTTCCCTACTGTGGGCTGCAGCCTGTCTCTGGGCCTGTCTGCCCTGGGCTGACATGGCTTGACAGGGGATTTCATTCCTGCGGTGCTTCTCACGTGTAGACCCCTTGTCTAGGACAACTGAGGTTGGGTGCTGTGCCCACAGATCGGTGGTGGGTTTCGGGATTCACGCCTCCCCTCTGGGCTCAGTCTCCCTGAGAAAAGGGGGTTTGTCGGCTTGTTCTCATCGAGCAGCTTTCTGGGAGGTGGGTTCCCAGATGGGAGGCATGGCCTTAGGTTGGGCCATCATTTATCTAACATGTATTAAATACCTTCTGTGTGCCTGAGCTGTGCTATGTGCCAGAAGTAAAAATAAATCCAAGTTGTGCTTTGACGGGGGAGAACCATGCCTCCCCTCTTCCCTCTAGATGAGCTTTGCCCTTCTAGGCCATGCACTTTGAGTACTAAAGCCATTGGCACGGGGCTCGTGCTGTTTCCTGTGCCTTTCCCCCTTCTCCGTCTGGTAAACTCCTGTGCGTCCTTCAAAGCCCAACCCAAATGTCCCCTTTTCAAGTTACAGATACTCTTGGGAGATATGGTGCACCCACTCCCTGGTGCTTTGCTGTGAATGAGTTTATTAAGTGGAACCAAGTGGGTGAGGATGAGATAAGATGGCATCTCAGCAGGAGGGACATCTCTTACAGCATGAGTTGCCCCAGGGCCAGCCCATCCCATGACCTGTGCTCTACTCCTGCCACAAGGGGATATCTGAGGTCAGGGACATGTTTTCTTCAACCACTAAAGCATTTCACAAAGATGGCCTAGATTTGAAAGGACTGACGGGAGGAAAGAAAGCAAATGAGAAAACCAGTGTAGAGCATCTCACATGTGCCTGGCACTTAGTAGGTGCTTAATACACACAAGTTCCTTGCCTAACACAAACAAGCAGAGTTGACTATAGATCCCAGGGCTTACAGCTGCCTAGGGACCGCTAGCTGTGCCCCTAGTTGGCAGAGCTCTCTGATCCAGATCTGTGTGGGGCTCGGAGCACATGAGCAAACGGTTCCTTCTGTCTGTGAGGTCAGGAAAGGCTCCTGGGGCTGGGGACCCTTGGAGCTGTGGAGGCAGAGTGTGAAGGAGGGTGTTTAAGGATGCACCTGCCCCAGATGAGACGGCCTGAGTCCCCTCTTTTACACAAGAATGGCCCATGCCGTGCCAGCTCCTAAGCTCTGTGTATGACACAGGAAGCTGGGGACAGGCCTGGCTGGGGACGTGAACAGCCAGCGGAATGCCACAGTGTGGCCGCCAAGCCTGCCCAGCCTGCCCCCCCCCGCCCCCGCCCTAGGCAAGAGGGACTCCCCCTGCTCTGTCTCCCCGAGCATGCTGGGCTTGTACGCTTCTGGTTTTGTACTGCTTGGTGATTTTTTAGCAAGCAGCTGGGCCGAAATATAATTTATGGAGCTTACAATTCCCCCATTTAAAGTGTACAATTCAATGAGATTTCATATATTCGCAGACTTACGCAACCATCAGAGATTTTTGGAACATTTTTATCACTCCAAAAAGAAACCCGTACTCCTTTGCTGTCACTCCCCTTCCCCCACCCCCTGGCAGCCACTAATCTGCTTTCTGTCCCTATGGATTTGCCTGTTCGGGACATTTCGTGTAATGGGATCGTACACTGTTTGGCCTTGAGTGACCAGCTTCTTTCACTCAGCATCATCTTTCAGGATTTATCCGTGCTTCTCTTCTATTTTTGGCTATTACAAATAACGCTGCTGTGAACACTCATGTACAAGCGTTTGTGTGGACTTCGGTTTCATTCCTCCTGAGTATGTACTGGGGAGCGGAATTGCTGGGTCATATGGTAACTCAATGTTTAACATTTTGAGGAGCTGGAGGCTTTTCCAAAGCAGCTGTCCCATTTTACAGTGCACATTAAAAAAAACCTTTTTTAATGTTTATTTTTGAGAGAGAGAGAGAGAGAACGAGAACAAGTGGGGGAGGGGCAGAGAGGGAGACACAGAATCCAAGCAGGCTCCAGGCACTGAGCTGTCAGCACAGAGCGCAACTCTGGGCTCGAACTCACCCACCTCGAGATCATGACCTGAGCCGAAGTTGGACACTTAACTGACTGAGCCACCCAGGCCCCGCCCCCACATTTTAAAAAATACTGACAGACATGGAGAGTTGGGCCAGAATGGGCGAGGGCTCCTACTGGGAAGGAGGGAGAGGGTAGGTCTCCCAGGGGCTAAAGATCCATACTGGGTGGAGGTGTCAGGGACCAGCCCAGAGGCCCTGTCAGAGAACGCCCCACCCAGGCCACAGATACAGCCACAAGGATGCCGAGTGAGCCTCCTCAATCCCATTTGCTCAAAGGCTCTGCTCCTGAGATCTGCGATGGGGCCCAGCCCTTCTTAGTCTGACTCCATCTCACCACCCTTGACCCTGCACTCCTACCACTGCCATTCCCCAGTCAGACCATGCACTTTGAGTACTAAATCATTGGCTCATGATACTCCCTGTGCCTTTCCCCCTTCTCTCCTGGTAAACTCCTATGCATCCTTCAAAGCCCAACCAAAATGCCCCCTCTTCTATGAAATCTTCCCCATCAGGCTATCAGCTGGTGCCTTCTCTCTATTGCAGCTGCACTCTGTTCCTTCCTCTATTAATACATCAGGTGCTCAAATGAGCGCCTGTCCCCTATCCCAGAAGGTGACTTATTCCAGGATGCTGAAACTGAGGACCAGGAAAGGCCCACCGGTTCCCCTAAGGTGCCTGCTCTTCTTCCCTGCCCGGCCAGGCTGTCTCCGAACTGTCCTCCCTTCCAGGAGGTGGAAAGTGGCTGGGTAAGCTGGAGACTGTGCACATACTTCCACTGTGAGCTGAGCGCCTGTGTCCAGGTGGGAGGGGGTGAGGCGGGAGGACGTGTCCCTGCAACCTTGGTGCACGGGTGACCTGCTTTTTTGTGAGCGCGTGTCCGGGAACCTGCAGAGCCCTCCTGCCCACTCCCTTTGAGTCTCCGTTCTGTCTCTGAGCCGATTAACACGCTGACGTCCATCAGGAGATCACGTCACTTTTGGTCTCCCTGTAGCCCGGCAGCTGAGATGTATTGTTCTGTACTCGTCCACCGCACCACTACAGAGGGCCGTGGCCGGCAGGGAGAGAGGGATTATGTTGTTCCCATCTGGCTTCAGCTGCCTTGCCGGCCCATCCAGCTGTTCCCTGTTACCCACTGCCAAGCAGCAGATGCCGGGGGTGAGGTCAGCCTGGGAGCTGGGGACCTGCCCATCATCTTCACGTGAATGTCTTCAAGGCTATTTCTGGCTGCACCATTATCCCAACGGCTTCGGGGGATAAATATAGACACGGATTGAAAAGCCCCAGTGGCAGGCAAGCAGGCAGGCAGTGCTGGAGAGTGTGCGGACGGGGTACTTGGCTATAAATAAGTCTGCTAGAACACCCCCCCCAGCCACGCCGCCACCAGCCGTGTGTGGAAAGACAGATTTCCTTGCCGACTCCGTCCCAAAGCCCACGTGTGCCTGGGGGCCCCGGGGGGCAGAGGAGGGAGAGGGGAGGATGCAGGTGTGTCGGGACCTCGTGCAGATGGGCTGGTTGCTGGGAGTCGCTCCCCCGTAGCGCTCCTTAGAGTAGCTTGCAAAGGGGAATGGCCAGTGGCCCCCGCGGGAGTCCTAGGGACAGCTACGCGGAGGGACAGGATGTTGTGCTAAGAACCGTGGTCTGGTTCAGCTCCTCTCCTCAGCTCAGTCTCCCCAAGGCCTGGTTCCTGTTGCAGGGCTGCCCGCAGACAAGGGCTGGGCCTTAGGTGGTTCTGGGGCCCGGGCGGCAACGAGGCTTTCTCAAGCCTCATGCCCGTCTCCTCTTCTGCTTCCTCCCTGCCTGGATCCACCCTCCTGACAAGATCACAGCTTTGTTTATCTTCTGCTTCCCCTGTCCTCACTGCTCAGTCGAGGGAGTGACCCTTGTTTAGGCTGGCGTTGCAGGGGAGGGGTCCAGTCGCTCCCTGGACCTTTCCCTTCCTCTCTCTTGTCTTCCTTCCTGCCCATTTCCCCACTGCCTCCTCCTGGGCGGGAGCAGGTAGCTGGGGCTGGCGTAGAGTGAGGAACAGGACGCGTGCCCGAGAGATACTTCTCATGGACGAGGAGAGTAGTCGGTAAGCTGGCAAGAATCCTGTGAGCTCCCCGTGAATAAAATATTGTTTCTGTGCAATCACCGAGCCAGGGAAGCGGCTTCCCGTGAGCCCGCTCGCCTCCTGTGGCCTTGGCCAACAGAGGCTGAGAGCTGGAGTGTGCGAGAAGAGCCGGTGCGGGGAAGAAGTCACACTTGGTAACACTGCCTGCATAGACCCTGCCCGAGGGCTTGCTGCCTGCACATGGGGAGTGGGCAGCTGCTGCGTGGGGGTGTGGCCAGGCCTGCAGAGGAGGAGGGGCTATGCCCCTGCCCCACGGTTATCCTAGAGATCCTAGAGCTGGTGGCTTTAACCCCGAGTGTGGGCAGGGAGCTGAGATGAACTGTCTGATGAACCCCCACTCTCAGGAGCTCGTTGGACACTGGACGGGACAGGGTCTGCCCAGGGTGGTGATGGTGCTACACGCCTGTGGGGATGGGGCAGGGAGCCCAGGGAGGAAGGTCTCCGGTGCTGGTACTTGCATTCACCCCATGCAATGCCAAGTTCACCCCACAGCTGAGGTGCGGTCGGCATAAGCGGGGAGGGCCTTCCCTGCAGAAGGAACAGCCTACGCAAAGGCATGGAGGCACGGTGGGTCCCACTGTGAGTCTGGTTAGGGGGTGTGCTGGGAGGCCAGGCAGGGTGGAGGGAAGGAGCCAGGTGTGTGGGTGGTCGTGTGCTGCTTAAGGAGCGTGGATGTCCTCTTGAGAGCTGAGGGGAGCGTGGAGGGGCTTTTATCCCGGGAATGTCATGCTCTGATGCGGGTATCAGAAAAGGGCTTCATCTGGCTTCGTGTGGATGACAGGTCGGAGGCGGGGGGAGGAGGGGGCAGGCTGATGGCAGCGTCCCGATATCTTGCTTTGTCGAGTGCATACCTGAGAGATTTTTTTTTGTTTTTAACTGAGCCTGTAAAACCGGGACGTACGCGTGTGGGTGCACGCCCGAGAAAGTGGGATTTCTCAAGATGGCAGTGCTGAGCTGCGGTCCGCAGACGCCCGGCGTGAAGCCACCACCGGCTCCCCTTGTCACCGGAGGGGTGACTTTGTCCAGCAGGCTTGGCCCCCTGCCAGTGACCCGGGTCTGGAGCCAAGATAACTGACCCCCAAGGGTCTCAGCCCTTGACCTGGGGTTCCCTGGAACCCCGAGTCAGCTGGCTATAAAGAGATGTCAACGTGTGCCTCTCAGCATTCTCTCCGCCTCTGCCACTGCTCTCCCCTCCTTACGCTAGTGCTGAGTGAGTCTAGCACCCCAAAAGAGAAGTATCTCTAAAGTGTTGTTTGACAAAAAGATAAACATGTTTGCTTAAGCGAGCCACAGGACCCAGAAGTTAATCTGGTCATGTAAATATTTTCATGTATTTACGATTCTGCGGGTGTATTTTGATAGAAGAAAGGAGAGATTTGTGTGGCCCTGACCCTGCCTTCGGGGAGAGGGTGTGATGTTGACTACTGAGTGCATGAGTCAGAGGTCCCACACTGCTCTGGAGCCCTGCTGTCTGTCTGCAGGGGCTGAGAAGATCAGAGCCAGGACGCTCCCAAAGGCCACGCAAGGCCGGGCCTCCGTTTCTCCGATGGGGCCCGGAAGGAAGTCGTTTCTGTCCTCAGCAACCCCTCGGACACAAAACGTGTGGGTCCTTCACGCCAAGCAGTTCTCCGGTTCTCCGTGGACACCAGCTGTGCGTCCGGTGTGTCCGTTCCATTCTTACACTAGCGCCCCCCAGTTGGCACAGACCCCATGGGTTAAGGGCTCGGTCCCACAACTGCCTTCCATTTCAGATGCCTTTCGATCCCAAGTGACGGGTCCTGGGTTCCCCGCTCTTCTGTCCAATCTGGCTACAAAGGCGGGCTTCCCATACACCCCTCTGTCTGCCTCCGGTTGGATCATTCGCTAGAATGGTTCGCAGAACTCAGGAAACGTTTGCTGATGTTTGTTGGTTTATCATAAAGGGTGTGATAAAGGACACAGATGAACAGCCCGATGAAGAGGCATGCAAGGTGAGGTCCGGAAGGCTCCCCACCTCAGCAGCTTCTGTCCCTGTGGATTCAGAGAGTGCCACCCTTCCAGATGTCAACCTGGAGGCTCTCTGAACCTATCGTTCGGGATTTTTATGCACAGATGATTCCATCGTTGTCACTGTGGTTAGTTCAATCTCTAGCCCCTTCTCCCCTCCTGGGGGTAGGGGAAGGGGTGGGTAGGGGCTGGTCACTGGGGCTTCCTCTGGGGAGCTCAGCCTCCAGCTCATTAGCATACAGAAGACACTCTCATCATTCAGGAAATCACAGGAGTTTTAGGAGCTCTGCGGAGGCCAGAAAAGGAAGCAAAGACCAAATATGTATTTTTTATTATGTCACAAGATCATAGGGAAACTGATCCCTGAGGAGGCTGGGTGAAGGGACATGCGTTCAGAGCCACCCAAGGGACGCAGCAGCAAGAGCCTGGGCTTTCCCAGGGCCGCACCCAGACCCACCGGGCCCTCTCGGGTCTGTCCTGGCACCTGTGGAAGGCACTTCCTTGCAGGCCCAGGAAGATGGAAAGCTGAGGGCCCTTGCTTGGCCCTTGGGGACCCCCAGAGGTGCTCCTGGACCCTCTCTGTCTTGCCTTGAACCCTGCCCTGCGGCCATCCAGCCCTTGCTGGTGGACCTGGCTCAACCCTGCTCCCTCACCCACCTGCTTCCTGTTAGGCCTCCTGAGACGAGCAGAGCAGGTGGCCTGTGCCCGGCTCGTGTGGTCTGGAAGGCAGGCCAGTGCCGGGCTGAGGTCCTGAGCCTTAGAGACAACTTGGATTTGGATTCTGCCAGGTGCTGTCACCCTGGGAGCCTTATCAGTCAGACTCTGCAAAACGGGAATGTCACCTCCTAGAGTTTGAGGGAGGGTGAAAGAAAGCGCATCCGGGTAGGCGAGCTAACTAATGCGCATTGGTTGCCTTACCCGCCCTTTTCAGCTGCCCTTTGAAGGAGATGGCGGTGGCACAGACGCAGAAGCGAGGCCCAGGGAGGTGCTCGGAGAGGCCCGAGCGGCTTCCCTGTGCCTCCTCAGCTCCGTTCCCCTGATGGGTCACCTGAGCTGAGATGGCCCCCTCGGGATGTAGGGTCGGCCTGGGTTGGCAAGGCTGAAAGGAGATAAGCGCTCCTGAAAGAAGTCACCTGGCTCCGTAGAAAGCTTGTAATGTGGGCAGAGGCAGCCGCCGCATGTGGCGGGGTGAAACCTGGCCTGTTTGACGGTGTTTTGGGGTGCTCTCTCCCCGACCAGGCTTTCACGTCCTCCCCGTCTGCACTGGGCCAGCTGCAGCCTCAGACTCCAGTCTCTGGCCGGGGTCGCAGGCTTTGTCCTTGAGATGACCAGGTGCCGACGGGGTTCGGCTCTGCCTCTGCAAACTTCGGATTCCTCACCGTGGACCCCGGTCTTCTCTGGCCACTGTCCCCCAGCTGGTGCTGGTGGGTGGGCGTTGGGGGAGCGGGGCTCGTCCAGGGTGCCTGGCCCCTGCCCCAGAATGATACACACTTTTCATTCCTCTTGGCATCAGGTGTCATCACTGCTGTCTGTGGCTGCTGTTGGTTTAGCAGAGGTGAGAGAGGCACGGCCAACCTGTAGTCAGACCCTGTTCGCCCACAAACCAGCTGGAGGTCAATGTGTTGTTGCCTTTGGTCTCAGGGTTGGGAACTTTAAAGATGGGGAGCAGCAGGGGCACCTGGGTGGCTCAGTCGGTTGAGCCTCCGACTTCGGCTCAGGTCATGATCTTGCGGTTCACAAGTTCGAGCCCCACGTCGGGCTCTGTTCTGACAGCTCGGAGCCTGGAGCCTGCTTCGGATTCTGTGTCTCCCTCTCTCTTTCCCTCCCCTCCTCATTCTCTCTCTCTCTCTCTCTCTCTCTCTCTCTCTCTCAAAAATAAACATTTAAAAAAAACTGGGAGCAGCAGTTTCTGCCCAGGGCCACTACCACCTGTTCTCCGGTTCCTGGGGTGGGGGGGGGGGGGGGAGGGGAGGGGGGTGGGTGAGGAGAGCTGCGTCTCCTTGTTTTCCCTCCCAGTGCTGGCCCCGGAGGGACTGACGATCCCCTGAGCTGTGGTCACACTGGTGAGGGGGCTGCGGAGTGATGGACGGGGGCAAGGCTTGGGGGCAGAGCGAGCCTCCACTTAAGAGCCTCTTCCATCAGTTGTTAACGAATACTAGTCTGATTTTTGCATGTTTTATTTTTATTTATTTACTTTCTTAAATATTTTTTTAATGTTTATTTTTGAGAGAGACAGAGAGCGAGCAGGGAAGGGGCAGAGAGGGGGACAGAGGATCCAAAGCAGATCCGAGCTGTCAGCAGAGAGCCGGACGCGGGGCTCAAACTCACAAACCATGAGATCACGACCTGAGCCGGAGTCGGATGCTCAACCCATTGAGCCACCCAGGGGCCCCATTTTTGCATATTTTAAATAACGGCTTTATGGAGATACAATTCACATCCCCTACAATTCACCCATTTAAAGTGTGCAAATTCAATGGTTTTTAGTACAATTGACCCTTGAACATCACAGGTTTGAACTGTCCACTTATACGTGGATTTTTTTTTCAGTAGATTTGGGACAGGTCTGTAAATGTATTTCCTCTTCTGAATTTCTTAGTAATTTGTTTTTTCACCGGCTTCCTTTATTGTAAGAATACAGTATTTATTAATACATAGAACATATACCAAATACGTGTTAATGGACTGTGAGATCGGTCAGTCTTGTGGTCAACAGTAGGCTGTTAGTAGTTACGTTTCTGGAGAGTCAAAAGTTATACACAGATCCTCAATCACTCGGGGTGGGGGGAGCCCCATAAGCCCTGTGTTGTTCAAGGGGAACTGTATTTTCCCGGATGTCTGTAATCATTGCCACGATGAGTTTTAGGACATTTTCATCACTCCTAGACACCTCCCCCTGTTGCTCCCTGAACCCCAGCCCCTGGCAGCCATTCATCTGTTTTCTGCCTCCATGGATTTGCCTGCTCCGGACATCTCATATAATGGAATCATACACTATGTGGCCTTTTGTGACCAGCTGCTTTCCCTGAGTGTCATATTTCCAAGTTTATTCATGTTGTAGCATGTGTTAGTGTTTCATTCTTTTTTATGGCAGAACAATACCCATTGTATGGATGGACCACATTTTGGTTTTCCATTTTTATTTTTTATTTTTATTTATTTTTAATTTTTAAAAAATTTTTATTCATTTTTGAGAGATAGAGACAGACTACAAGTGTGGGAGGGGCAGAGAGAGAGGGAGACACCGAATCCGAAGCAGGCTCTGGGCTCCGAGCTGTCAGCACAGAGCCTGGTGCTGGGCTTGAACCCACAGACCATGAGATCATGACCTGAGCCAGAGTTGGACGCTTAACCAACTGAGCCACCCAGGCGGCCCGAGTTTTATTTTTCAAGAGAGAGAGTAAGAGAGCAAGCAAGGGATACGGGCAGAGGGGGAGAGGGGGAGAGAGAGAGAGAGAGAGAAAGAGAGAGAGAATCCTTTTTGTTTAATTTTTAAAAAACGTTTTATTTATTCTTGAGAGAGAGAGACAGAGCACAAACAGGAGAGGGGGCAGAGTGAGAGAGGGACACAGAATCGGAAACAGGTTCCAGGCTCTGAGCTGTTAGCACAGAGCCTGACGAGGGGCTTGAACTCACAAGCTGTGAGGTCATGACCCAAGGTGAAGTTGTATGCTTTACCCACGGAGCTACCCAAGCACCCCAAGAATCCTTTTTTTTTTTAAGTTTATTCATTTTGAGAGAAAGAGCCGGGGAGGGGCAGAGAGAGAGAGAGAGAGAGAGAGGGAGAGAGAGAGAGGATCCTAAGCAGGCTCCTGTCAGTTCAGAGCCCAACACGGGGCTCAAACCCACGAGCCATGAGATCATGACCCAAGCTGAAATCGAGTCAGATGTTTAACCAACTGAGTCCCTCAGGCACTCTGAGAGAGAGAGGGAGAGAGAGGATCTTAAGCAGGCTCCATGGCCAGTGGAGAACTCGATCCCATGACCCTGGAATCATGACCTGAGCCAAAATCAAGAGTCAGACGCTCAACCGACTGAGCCACCCAGGCGCCCCCCTTTTGCCATTATTAAAGGGTGATTTTCCATCTCAAGCAGAGTTCTGAGCTGCCGAGGGGATCGGGGGAACACTGAGTAGAGAATGTGAACAGCACAAACTGTGGCTTCCAAGAGGGGCGCCCGAGGGTGGAGGGTGTCCTTTCCCTGAGCAGCCGCCCGGGAGGGAGAGGGAAGAATTAGGAGACCAGGCGCAAGAGTGCCTGTTTCAGGTTTCCTGGTGACTTTTCTTTCCTGTTTCCGTGTGAGACAGGGAGATACTCTGCCCCAGCCAAGACGGTGGTCTCTCTGAAGGAGGCCTGGGTCCCGCGGCTGGCACCCTGGAGCGTGTATGTCCCGAGGCCTTGCTTTGAGGTGGCCTCTACTGCCTCAGGGAGCCCTGCGGGCAGATCCAGAAGGAGCCCAGATTAGAGCCTGCCTGATTGATCACAACCCAGGGATTAGGGGAGGGCAGTTAAGCATTTGTTCAATCTTGCCCTAATTGTCTCCTCTTTTCAGGCAGAATGACTAGTACTCCTCCTGTTTAAGGCTGTGCTTTGTGAACAATAGAGTCTTGGATTGAAAGGCACCATACCTCTCAGCTGTTTGCAGGCCACACCTGAGCCGCGGCTGGTTCTGAGGTCCGGAGGTTACAGCCAGGGGTCCGGGGGTCGCAGGGAAGATTCTGTAGCAGGTGGGGCCTGCTCCACCCGCCCCCAAGTGGGAGTGCAGAGCACTGGCTGGAGGCTTTACTGTAGGGCCACGTCCGGGTCCAAAACTAAGCAGCAGGGCAAGGAGGCGCAGAGAAACAGCTCCCGGACCGTCTCCCAGAGGCGGGCGCCGCTGGACGCTTTGTGCGCTTTTTAAGTTTCACTCTCGCATCAGCCCCGCAAGGCGGGGGCGATGGCTGAGGGCCTCTCTGTGCAGGGCGTTCTCCCGGCTTGTGAGTGGATCGGGGCAGCTGTTACCCTCCAAGGCCGGAGTCCCCTGTGCACAGTGGGTGGCCCCGGGAGGAGGGCTGGTCTTCATAGGAATTGCAGGCTGGTGGAGATGTGGGGCGAGGCTTCCTGGGTCTGACAGCCGAAGGCTCTGGGTGGCGGCCCCGCCTGGGGGTTGTAACGTCGCCGTCTTTTAAAATTGAGGCACCCGGCCATCTCAGTCGGTGGAGCACACAGCTCTCGATCTCGGGGCTGTGAGTTTGAAACCCCACGTTGGGTGTAGAGATTCCTTAAAAATAAAGTCTTAAGAAATAAATAAATAAAATATATCAGCAGGGCCGCCCCTTATGTTTGTTTGGCAGCAGGCACTTCTTGCATTTGGGCCTTAAACAGATGGTGACGCTGGCCTCTGTGTCCCCCCTGCCCCCCGCTCACCCCCACCCAGGCCTGTGTGGGAGAAGGGTAATCAGCATCGAGAACCACCACCCCTACGTGGAGAAGTTAGATTTGTGGACTTGATAACCTCCCTGTCCTCTGTGGTGTGAGGACAAAGTGGGCAAAGCTGAGAAGCCTCTGTTCTCTCCGAGACAGAAGGCAGCTCTCAGGCCGTGTGTTTCACCTGTGTCCTGCCTCTGAGCGGCTGTTCCCGGGGTCACGCATCACTCAGGCGCTTCTGGAAGCCCGTCTCCTAATGAAGTGGCTGCGGAAGGGGATCCTGCCGTGAAGTCAGGCACCTCAGAGCAGGTGAGGAGCAGGACCGAGTGAGGAGGCGCTCCTTGCTGTTTCTGCAAGGCCGCTGGTGGCTGGCGGCCCGGCCCCATCAGCGAGGGGGTGACCGTGTGGGCCGCCTGCCCCTGTGCTGCTTCTCGGGAGCCTTCCTCCTGGGTGCCTACAGCCACCCCCCCCCCCCCCCCCCCCCCGCCCCCAGCGCTGTCCTCCCCGCTCCGAAGAGTCCCGGCAGGTTCCCGCAGGGAGCCTCGAGTCAGACACGAGTCTCGTGAGCCATTAGAGCAGCTGCTGGTGTTTAGTGAGTGTTGCCCAGCCCCCCGGGGCCCGTGCTGGACGCTTCTCTCACGTGATCTCATCTCATCTTCCCAATGACCCCACCAAGTCCGCACCGTGATTAACCTTATTTTGTGAATGTGGGAACACAGGGATGAGGGGACGTGGCGGGGCCCCACCGGCCTGGCTTTGGACTCCTTTTGGAGGCCCCGTTGCCCGGCGGGGGGCCCCTGGGGTCCCCGGGCAGGACACAGTGCCTGTCAGAGCTTCACTTTCTACATCTGTGGAAAGAAGAGGGACAAGCCGGCCTCCCAGCTCTGCCCTGAGGATAAAAGGACATGGGCTGGGACTAGACTTATCAGTGTCCACGGTGGCCCCCTGCCGTCACAGCCCCGCCGACCTGTGTAGCCCAGGGATGTTGGGGAAAGGATGGAGCGTGACGGCCGGCCAAGGCACAGTGTGGCGTGTGCCGTCCTCTCCTGCGGATCTCTTGCTCTGGGAAGCCGGCCACCATGTCATGAGGACCGGCCAGCCGCTCTCTAGAGAGGTCCGGAGAGGTGGTGAGGAACTGAGGCCTCTTGCCCACAACCAGCACTAACTTCTTGGTCCCATGAGTCAGTTCCCTCACGAGTGGCTCTTCTGGCCCCAGTCAGGGCTTCCGATGTCACTGCAGCCCTGGTCAGCATCTTGGCAGTGACCTCCCGAGAGATCTGGAGCCCGAACCACCCAGCCCAACCGCTCTTAGGGTCTTGAGGCACAGAAACAGTATGAAACTAACGTTTATTGTTGTTTTTTTTTTTAATTTTTTTTTAACATTTATTTATTTTTGAGAGACGGGGAGAGACAGAGCATGAGTAGGGGAGGGCCAGAGAGAGAGAGAGGGAGACAGAGAATCCGAAGCAGGCTCCAGGCTCCGAGCTGTCAGCGCAGGGCTCCACGTGGGGCTCAGAGTCCCGAACGGTGAGATCATGACCTGAGCCACAGTCAGACTCTTAACCGACTGAGCCACCCAGGCGCCCCATATGATTATTTTTTTTATAAAGTTTATCTATTTTGAGAGAGAGCGTGCACTCATATGCACACATGGCAGAGAGAGAGGGAAAGAGAATCCCAAGCAGCCTTCGTGCTGTCAGTATAAATCCCAGCGCGGGGCTCGAACTCATGAACGGTGAGATCATGACCTGAGCCACAGTCAGACTCTTAACCGACTGAGCCACCCAGGCGCCCCTAAACATTTATTGTTTTAAACAACTCAGTTTTGGGGTAATTTGTTACCCAGCCGTAGACACCCAACACACAGTGCCATACGTGCTCTTTCCTTTCTGATGTTTCTCTAAGTGTTCCCTGTTCGTGGGCAAATCTCGTCGTCTTTCCAGTGGCCACAAAGGTGCCCGTTGGTCGGCTCTCCCTCATAATTGCAGGTCTGTTGGCTGGCAGGAAGGCCTTTACACAGAGCACTGCGGTTTGTCACGTTCAGAACGCAAAGGTCACATCTGCTTTGCCAGTACACAGGACTTGCCGTCCTTGGGCTGAGCTTGATGGCTGGCAGGGAGGTGACGGGGCACAGGGAGGCAAAGGAGGAAGGAGCCTGGTGCACAGATCCCTGGCTGATCCACCGGTTTCTCTGGTTTCGTTTGCATGTGTGCTTTTGTTGAGGGCGAGGCACGGATGTTCTGGAACTTTTCAGTCTGAGGATGGGAGAAAATTTGTCTTCTTTCTCCCCAGCATTCCTTGTCTTTCTCTTCCCTTGGCACAGTTTTACAGACCACTTGGGACTGGAGTGGTTCCCTTTTTCCCGGGCTGGTCTGCAGAGAGCAAGGCCTGGGCCCGTCGGAGAACCAAGGGCAGCTGCTGGTCTTTGCGGGACAGGGCTCTGGACCGGCGGCAAGGGTGGCGAGGGCTCCCTTTGGAAGTGGGCCGGACGTCGGAAGGCCACAGAAAGAAGACAAGGAAGGTGCAGGCTGGGCAGGGAGGCCTGGGTGCAGTTGGCCTGCTTTGTGGGAGCCAGACTGGCTGGCGGGTCAGAAGAACTGCCCTGGCCTGAGGGCAACGTGCACTTACAGCCTCTGCCAGTGATGCCACTGCTGCTGGCACAAAACATGCAAACGGGCTGACCTGGCTGGCCAGTTTTAAGAGAGTGCCCTGCGGGTCGGGTGGGAGTGGAGACAGTTTTACAACCTCAGGCTTCTCCAAGTTTGCACACAGGGGCCCTAGATATTCCCTGTAAGATGCCTCACTGAAGTCCGGGTGACTGCCATGTCCTGAAGGACTTGTCCCTTACCTTCTCAGTCTCCAGGAAAAGTAAGATGACTTCATGTGGGATGAGGAGAGAGACCGCTGTGTTCAACTTGGCTTGGTCTGCTCTGTCTTATTGACTTTATGTGCCTTTAAACTTTTTTTTTTTAATGTTTGTTTGTTTATTATTTTTTTAAAGTTTTATTTATTTTTTTTTTGAAAGAGAGAGTGTGTGCAGGCAGGGGAGGGGCAGAAGGAGAGGGAGACAGAGAGAATCAGAATCCCAAGCAGGATCCACAGGGTCAGCGTGGAGCCCGATGCGGGGCTCGAACCCACAAACCGTGAGATCATGACCTAAGCCAAAACCAAGAGTTAGACACTTAACTGAGCCACCCAAGAGCCCCAAATGTTTATTTATTTTTAAGAGAGAGAGTGTGTGTGCAAGTGGGGTAGGGGCAGAGAGAGCGGGGGACAGAGGGCTCTGTGCTGACAGCAGAGAGCCCTATGCGGGGCTCCAACCCACAAACCGTGAGATCATGACCTGAGCTGAAGTCGGGCACTTAATCGACTGAACCACCCAGGCGCCCCCGTATGTGCCTTTAAAAAGCTTTGTTGTACGTATTTCATTGTCTAGTTATCCCTAATTAATTCACTCAACAGAGCTTATTTAAAAAAGAAAAAACGCAACACTTTTTATTGAGCTGTAACAAATGTGTAGAAAATGTACAAATACTAAGTAAGTGCATTGCTGATGACTTTGTATAGACTGACTCCAGACCAACTAACAGGACATCATTAGTGCCCAGAAGCTCCCGCCACTTGTCTGCCAACCAGCTTCCTTTTTTTTTTTTTTTTTTTTTTTTTAAGGTTATTTACAGAGAGAGGATGAGCAGGGGAGAGACAGAGAGAGGGAGACAGAGGATCTGAAGCAGGCTCTGTGCTGACAGCAGTGAAGCAGATGTGGGGCTCGAACTTACAAACTGCAAAATCATGACCCAAGCTGAAGTCGGATGCTTAACTGACTGAGCCACCCAGATGCCCCCCACCTTGCCTTCTAAAGCCATCAGCAGTTTTTGAACAGCACTCGCATGCCAGACATTGTTCTGAATCCTGGAGATTGAGCAGTGAAAAAGATAAACTGTTTGGCGATGCTAAAACGCCAGGAAGGAAAATAAGAGAATAGAGTGGAGAGAGAGGATAGGGTGGTAGGGGGTTTTAGATAGGATAGTCAGAGAGGACCTCTCTGTAGAAACCTACATAGACTTAGGAAACAAGTCACATAATGTCTGGGAAAGGAGGAACAACAGGTGCAAAGGCCCTGAGGTAGTAGTGTGCTTGGCAAGTTTGAGGAACAGTGGGGAAGCCAGGGTGGCTGGAGCCAAAGGAGACAGAAGAGGTGCTGGGAGACAGTCAGGGGCCCAGTCTTGGAAGACTTGGAGGTCACGGTAGAGACTCTGGTCTCGATTCTAAGTGTGAAGAGAGTTGCTGGAGGGTTTGAGATGGAGGAGTGACGTACCCTAGGTACGTTTTTAAGTGCTCGCTTTGGCCGCCCTGCACTGGTAACGCCCTGGGAGACCAGATAGAAATTCAGTGCTGCAGGAGCCTACCTAGCACAGTGGTTACTGAAGAGGTTTGCAGATAGCCTTTAGGAAGTGGCACAGAGGGGGGCGAATCACCTCTGTGAAGGAGTTGAAAACAGCTTGCCCTTTAGCTATGTGCAGGGACTCCCGTGTCTCCCTTGGCGGGTGTGGGCTTTCAGGTGTCCCCTGGGTCTCTGAGCTCCTGGGACGTCGGAGCCGGGCACGGAGATACTGCTCCCCTGCTGCACCCCAGCCGCGTTCTGAGGGAGTCAATGCACTCTCGGTGCTGACCAGTGCAGCTGGCTGGATGGGACTAACTATGTGGATCTTGGGCTTGACATTGGAGACCTTCAGGAGAAACCAGGCCAGTATAGCCCTGCTGTGGGCTTCCCCAGGGGATCTGCTCTGAGAACTTTACCGCCGGCTTCTAGGGACTCACGTAGTCCTGATGTCAGAGCTGCGGAAGCTGGCGGGAGTTCTAGCCTGCTTGCTTGGGGCTCCTCTCTGTGCCTCCCTCCATCGGTCCCAACCTCCTCCCTTCCTTCTTTCTTTCTTTCCTTCCTCCCTTCCTTCTTTCTTTCTTTCCTTCCTCCCTTCCCTTCCTTTCTTCCCACCTCCCTTCCTCTTTCCTTCCTTCCTTCCTTCCTTCCTTCCTTCCTTCCTTCCTTCCTTCCTTCCTACTTTCCTTCCTTCCTTCCTTCCTTCCTTCCTTCCTTCCTCCCTCCCTCCCTCCCTCCCTCCCTCCCTCCCTCCCTCCCTTCCTCCACCCTGCCCTCCTTCTTCCATCCATCTCCAGAAACCTTTTCTTTCCCAAACAGAAATTGTGTCCCCATTGAGCACTAATCCTCAATCCCCCCTATCCCCATCACCACCCCTCTCCTTTCTGTCTCCTCGAATCTGCCAATTCTAGGCACCTCCTATAAGTGGAATCATAAAGAATTTGTCCTTTTGTGTCTGCCCACTGTCACTTAACATAATGCTTTCAAGGTTCGCCCATGCTGCTGGGGGTGGACTTTTTAGAAACAAGGGGGGTGTTAGCACTGCATGCCTGCCCCTGTCCCCGGAGTTACCAAGAAACAAAGGGGGAAGAGCAGGGCAGGTCCTGGATAAAGTAACTCACTTCGTCCCTACGCCCGGAAGGCTTGGGCTCCACAGCCCCTGGCTTCACCTGTCTGCACTTCTCCAGGTGGGCACACCTTGAAACCAAGGCTCCCACCCCACATTTCGTCCTCCGTGGAGCATATGACCACTGGAGATTCACTCACCATGGGTTCCCAACTCAGGCTCATTTTTTCCTTCTGTGAAATGGGTCTCAGGCCCTGACTCTCAGGTCACCTTTGACCCGATTCAGCCGGCTTCCCACAGCCAGCCTGGACCTGACCCCGGTGTGCCAGGCTGACTGCGGGCAGGGGGGGAGGAGTGCTTCTCAGACTATGACTTTTTTATTTATTAAAAATTAATTAAGGGACTTTGATGTATCAGGACTTAAGAGGGGCTGACAGGTCACATGGTCTCTGAAAGCACAGGGCTGGTAATCCATTTAAAAAAACATTTTCTTCTTCTTCTTTTTAATTTAATGGAGGAAATCATTAGCTGGGAAATTGGTAGAACTGATTTATTCCTGTTTTGGGGAGGGGGAATGAAAGAGAAAATCTGCTCTAATTGCTGCTTGTTCTAGAAGTATGTCAGCAAAACATTCCCATTAGCTGGGCCCGGTATGGGTGGAGGCAGAACGCTGAGATTTCTTCCCCACATTCAAATCGTACTCTGAGTGGGGGCAGGGGGCTCTTTCTGGGCCCAGGTGGGTGGCCGTCGTGTCCTCGTGTCCTCAGTGACACATCTTAAAAGTCCCAGCAGACCTGCGTTGGCCCCTGGGGCACATCCTGGTGGCAGCCCTGTTGCCCAAGAGCCCCAGGGATCTCCTCCTCAAGCCCTCGTTCCCAGGGACACGGGACCAGGACCCCCATCTGGGAAAAAGGACTACGTGCCTCTTGGGCTCTATCCGGTTCCAAGGAGAGGCAACTGCGTTCACCCTAAAAATAACCAAACATGCAAACAGCTTCAAAACATGCAAATGTTTTTCATATCTGTGGGCCAAATAATTTAAAGGTACAGCTGTTTTTCCACTGTCCCAATCTGTTTGTTTTCCCCCCGAGCGGGGTGGGGCTCTGGCCTGGTCTGGGGCACTTCTGGGGTCACTGTCTTCCAGCACAGTGACCTGGCTGAGGTCCAGCCGGGCACGGAGGCCTAGCCACAAGCTCCCGGCACCTGTCTTATGGTAGACGTCTCCTGCCCTGGGGACACCCCAAATCTGGCAAGAGGTGAGCACCCCCTTGCACTGTCTGTCACCCCTTCAGGCTTGCTGTGCATGCGGAGGGGTCTGCCTAATCCCATTTTCCAAGGTCGTCTGGCCCAGAACATAGGTAAATGAGTTTGCAGAGAGTAGGAGGCTATCAGTAGGCAGGCAGGATGTGGAGAAGGTGAAAGGCAAGGGACCACCAAGGTTGTGAGGCTCAGACTCTCAGAGGACCCCAGGTCCCCTAAATCCACGCCAGAGACAGCTGCCCTGCTGGGTGCCCGCCTCCTCCCCCGACCCCCAGTGGCAGAATCGGATGCTCCAGGCCCTTACTCACCTCTCGCTCTCCTCCCTCCCCATTCAGAACCAGCTACTGTGAGCCTTCAAAGCACATTGTCACATCCGTGGCAGGGGGACTCTGTCTGTTCCTGTTAATCCTTCCGTAGACATGCCACCTCTGGGGAGAAAGCCCATCAAGTCGGGGAGTCCTGTGGTGCTGAGTGTGGTCACCCCTCCGGATGGTGGGCGAGACTCCAGGGTGAGAGTGGGGAGGGGCCACCATCAGTGGGCAGTGGGGGGAGGGGTGGGCTCACCTCCGCAAAGTTTTTATCCATGCATTCATTCATTCGTTTGTTCATTCGTTCATTCATTCGAAAGATTCGTTCAGTGTCTGCTGGGTACCAGGTGTTCTTATAGGCCCTGGGGGGACAGCAGTGAATACAACCAACCCACAGCCTGCCCCCCCCCAAACCTCCGTTCCAAGGGGAGAAATGGTTTATTTGTTTTTTTTGTTTTTTTGTTTTTGTTTTTTAATTTTTTTTAACGTTTTTATTTATTTTTGAGACAGAGAGAGACAGAGCATGAACGGGGGAGGGGCAGAGAGAGAGGGAGACACAGAATCAGAAACAGGCTCCAGGCTCTGAGCCATCAGCCCAGAGCCCGACGCGGGGCTCGAACCCACGGACCGTGAGATCGTGACCTGAGCTGAAGTCGGACGCCCAACCGACTGAGCCACCCAGGCGCCCAGGTTTTTTTGTTTTTAAAAAAAGAACACACTGCACCATGGATGGATCTGAAGACATGCTAAGTGAAAGAAGCCAGACACAAAAGGGCAAATACCGCACGATTCCACTTGTATGAGAAACCCAGAGGACTCAGATTCACAGGGACAGACAGTAGAAGGGTGGGTGCTTGGGGCCGGGGACCGGGAATGGGGAGTTGCTGTGAAAGGGGGACCTGGAAATGGGTGGAGGTGACGGCTGCACGACGGTGGGACTGTACTTCATGCGGCTGAACTGGACACTTAAAAATGGTTAAGATGGCAAATTTGATGTTATGCATTTTACCACAGTTTTTAAAAATTTATTTTTAAGAGAGAGAGAGAACCAGCAGGGGAAGGATAGAGACAGGGGGAGACAGAGGATCTGAAGCGGGCTCCATGCTGACAGCAGAGAGCCCGACGCGGGGCTCAGACTCACAAGCCGTGAGATCACGACCTGAGCCGAAGTTGGACGCTTAACCGACTGAGCCCCCCAGGCGCCCCTGTATTTCACCATAGTTTAAAAAATAAAAACAGGAGGAGAAGGAAAAGTAGGTGGAATCTTCAATAAGGCACAAGCTGTGCAGTAAGTGAGGAAGGTCAGGCCGGTGCTGGGTTGGGGTTAAGGTTCAGAAGGGGCCCAGAGCGGAGGCCGCAGGAAGGGAGGGGCTCTGCGCGCAGGGCAGGTGGGTGCTGATGCTGGGGAGGCCGGCAGGGTGGGGCCTGAGTGGGTGAGACCAGGCCACTCGGGGCACGGGTTTGAGGTGGATGCCTGTGGCCCTTCTGTTGGGGGAGGCAGAGGGCACTCGGGAAGCGAAGAGAAGGCTTTGCTGGGGGCCCGGGGGCGGACAGGCTGGGGCTCCTTGTCCTCGGTAGCATTTTCCAGCTCTGGATGACCTACACCTGTTCATGGGCTCACACCAGGAGCTGTGGTTCTTTGTGGCAAATTTTTCTGAGTCCTCCCTGCCACTCCCCAGATGCTACTTCTCCCTCCCCCGCGTGGGCTGGTTGGGGTAGGTCAGGGCCGGGAGTGGGGTGGCTTGGCTAGGTTTCAGTTTCTGCCGTTCAGGCTTTTGAAGCTGCACAGACTCCTGGAAGCACACAGCTGCCCCTGGGCCCTTGACCTGCCGTGGTGTGGGGCCCTCCTGCCCTTCCAGAGTCGCTTCTGAGGAGGCCCGTGCAGACTGGGCAGGGCCGGGGGCTGGGCTTCGGCCCCGACTCTTCCTGCCTTGCCCATGCTCTTGTCCATCGGGGTCTGAGTTTCTGCTTCTGCAAAGTGAGAAGGTCGGATGGGAGTCTGGTCCGGGTTCCAGTCCAGACTCTGTGATGGCGGACGGCATCTGCCAGAGCTGCTGTGTGCATATGGGAAGGTCTCTGTGGGTGCCCAGCCCGGGACCGGGGACCTTCTGCGCGTCCCCACAGGGGTCCCTGCTGCCACTTTTAGGAGTTGGGGGAGGGTCTGTTCGAATCCTGTAGCTGTAGCCCAGACATTCCAGGAATGACCTTAGGAGTTGCTGGGGGAAACGGCAGGAGATGGGGTTCTAGAATAGGGGTCTGGGGCCAGTAGGGGCAGCAAGAGAGGGGCAGCGGTTCAAGGATCTGCGTCATTATGGAGTCCACCGAGCCCACTGTCCAGCCGGCCTCTCTTTTGTTCCCTGAGAGCCCAACCACCTGCCCTCTGTCTGTTCAGAGGGGGCCTCGGGGGCCAGGCTGCGACTGTGTGGAGTAAGTAGGGAGAGAGACGGACGGAGGAGGAGGACCGTGCAGCTGGGCGCCCCCTCTCAACAAGTCCGTAGGGCTGTCGAGGGTGGTCACCACCAGCCCCACACGACTACTTAATTTTAATCTTAAACTAAAGTGAGGTAAAACGAAAAGTCTCATTTCCCAGTCACGGGAGCCCCGTGTCAGGTAGTAAATAGCCGCATGAGCTGGTGACAGCCGTGCAGGACAGTACGGGCAGGATACGTCTGTCCTTGAGGAAAGTTCTATTGCGTAGTGCCCGTCTTGTTTCTGGTGCAACCCCATGATGGCGATTGTTGCCCCCATTTTACAGATGAGAAAGCTGAGGCTCAGAGAAGAGAATGACGTGCTAGTCATGGAGCCGGTGGGTGCCAGAGAGTTCTAGAACCTGGGTCCATCAGGTTGCAGAGCACGGATGTGGGGTTGCTGTGCTCATATGTCCTGTTGCCCAGAGAGCTGCTTCTCGGGACCAATGAGACCAAGGCCCACCTGCTGGCCACACACAGGTGTGGACTGGGACGCCTGCCACCTGTGCTCTGTTACCTAGTGGGGAGCGATCTTTAATGAAAAGGCAAAGGAGCCTCCCAGGCTGCACCCTTGAGACCAAATCCCTCAGGAGGGGCTTCCGGCGATGTCTCCAAAAAACTCTTTTTATTCATTCATGTATTTTTATTTGGAAAATATATACATTTTATTTATTTTTTTAAATGTTTATTCATTTTTGAGGAAGAGACAGAGCACAAGCAGGGGAGGGGCAGAGAGAGAGGGAGACACAGAATCCGAAGCAGGCTCCAGGCTCTGAGCCGTCAGCACAGAGCCCAACGTGGGGCTTGAGCTCACGAACCATGAGGTCATGACCTGAGCCGAAGTCCGATGCTCAACCGACTGAGCCACCCAGGTGCCCCGTAAAATATATACATTTTAATATTTTATTTATTTTTGAGAGAGAGAGAGAGATGGGCAGAGAGCGAGGGAGACAGAGAATCTGAAACGAGCTCTGCAGACAGCAGCGAGCCTCACCTCTCAAACGGTGAGATCATGACCTGAGCCGAAGTTGGACGCTTAACCCACAGAGCCACCCAGGCGCCCCCAGAAAACTCGTTTTAAAAGAGAGCTGGGGCACGTGGGTGGCTCCGTGGGTTAAGTGTCCAGCTCTTGCTTTCGGCTCAGGTCATGATCTCACAGTTTGTGGGATCAAGCCCCACATCAGGCTCTGCACTGACAGAACCAACCCTGCTTGGGATTCTCTCTCTCTCTCTCTCTCTCTCTCTCTGCCCCCCCCCCCCGCCGCCTCTCCCCTGCTCGCACGCATGCATGCACTCTCTCTCAAAATAAATAAATAAACATCTTTAAAAATTGAGGAAGCAATAGCCAAAAGGTGGAAACAACCCACATGTCCCATCGAAGGATGAATGCGTGTGGCGTATCCATCCAACGGACTACGCAAAGGAATGAGGCACGGACACCGGCTGCAACGTGGAGGAACCTTGAAAACGTGATCCTGAGTGAAAGAAGCCAGACACAGAAGGCCACACGCTGTACGATTCCATTTATGTGAAATGCCCAGAATAGAGGAGTCCATAGAGGCAGAGAATAGATTGGTGGTTGCCAGGGGCCGGGGGAAGGGGAAGGGAAAGCAAATGGTATCGGGTCTTGGGGTGATGAGAATGTTCTGGAACTAGATGGAGATGGTTGCACAGCATTGTGAACGTACCACGTGCCGCTGAACTGCGTACTTTAAAACGGCTAAAATGGTAAATTTTAGGTTATGTACGTTTTGCCACCCTGAAGAAGTGGCACAGAATGGCAGAATCTAGGTGTCGTGGGCAGGGATGTCCTCTATAATATGTTACAGCATTGCCCCGTGTCTGAACATTTTCATAATAAAGGGTCAAGGGGAAAAGACTGAAGGGAGGGGCGCCTGGCCAGCTGTGTCGGTGGAAGGTGCGACTCTTGATCCCGGGGCTGTGAGTGTGAGCCCCACACCGGGCCTAGAGCTTACTTACTTAAAAATAAATAATAAATACATAAATTTAAAGATAAATGAAAAGACTGTGAGAAGAAAGTGTTTGCAAGGCTGTGGCTTTCACGCTGGACTCCAGCATGGGCTACGCTGTGATCTTTTCTGTGTCAGGACAGTGAGGCCAAGCCCTCTGTGCTGGCTTCAGGCTTTGCTGGTCGATGTTGGGGAGCAAGAAGAGGTGGGGTGTTGGGGGATATGCCTGCCATGGAGAGAGGGTTCCTCAGGTGGTAGTGTTTCCCAGTGCCCATGCCCCTCACTGTCCCCAGCCGCTGGGGCGTCCCAGCGCCTGGGAATGCAGATTGGGAGAGGGTGGTGGGGTTATCATCCGTGTCGCGAGGAATGGAGACCAGAGGCCCCAAGCCAGGCCTCCTGGCTCCCTCCCCAGCCCCATTTCTGCTGCCCGGAGTCTGAGTGAGCCAGTGGCAAAGGCCCGCCCTGGAGCCGCCCCGGAGTCGGGCTCTGCACGGAAGCAGCGGGGCCACAGCAGGCAGGTGGGAGCATGTGTCCGCTGAGCTCCCCCCACCCACCTCTGCATCGGTGGCCTGGACCAAAGAGCCCCCGGCAGGGGACACGCTTGTTCCTCAGGGTGGGCAACGTGGCTGACGCTCCTGGGGCCCGAGACTCGGGGTTCGGCCACTCTGATTTGTAGAAATGGGGAGGCAGGTGGAGGTCCACCCTGCCTCCCCGGACGCCGGGGCCCCTGGTGTCGCCCAGGCCATCGGAGGGGCTCTGTCCCCGTCCCCGTGGCCTGCCCGGCAGCGAGACCTCAGATGAGGGCACAGCTCTCCGCAGGCCGCGCGTGATGGAGCAAGGAGCCCGGTGAGAAAGCCCCAGGCTCCTGCCCCAGCCCCCTTCTCCTGCCGGTGCACAGGGCTCCTTGCCCCACTGGGCCGCCCGTGGGCCCGAGGCTCGGGCCGCCACCGGGGGAGGCTGCGCCCGGAGAAGGTGGGGATTGGCTCTCCGCTGACGCCTTCCCTCTGGCATATGGCTCCTCCGCCCGCCTCAGTCTCTGCCAGCGGCTCCCCCTTCTCCATGGCAACTTCGCTCAGTGGTCCCAGTGGAGGAGAGAGAACCAATTCTCCCTCTTCCCTCCCTCCCTCTCCTCTCCCCACCCCTTCCTCCTGGCCTCCCTTCCTCCTGCGTCCCCGCCAGCCCTGGACTCCCGCGTCTGTCCGTCAGTCCGTCCGTCTGGGGACCTCCACGCTTGGGGTGCGCTCCCGCCACGGGCACGGGTCGCCGGCGGAGCCGCGAGCCGGGGGCGGCTCCCTGAGGCCCGGCAGGCGGCATGGGGAGCTGGGCCGGCCTCCGCAGACATGGGGGGCTGCGGGCCGAGCCTCGGCCCGGGTCCTGCAGCGCGCGGCTCCAGCTCTCACACTCTGTCCCCTCTCTCCCCCTTCCTTACATTTTCCTCCTGAAAGGTAATGTTCTGCGAAAACTGTCACAGCCTTAGGACGGGTTTATTAGCAAGGAAGGCTCTGTCTGGTCACGTGGGCTGCTTGTTTTCTCCGAGTAGCTGGGATGGAGGGAGACGGGGAGGGAGAGGCATGGGCCGCCTCGCCGCTGGGAAGGGGCATGGCAGAGTTGGGGGCACGGGGTCCCCTTCTGGGCACCCACGAGTAGCCTGGCTCCTGCTTCCTGGTGCTTGGGGCCTCCGCTGTCAGTTGCACTTCCATTTTCCCGTGTAATTGCTACACACATTGGACGGTCTGCTTTCCTGGACCTGGTCTGACCAGAGGAGGGGACGTTTCGAGGCACGCGCGTGCGCCCCAGATGGGGCAGAGCTCCCAAGTGGCCCTCGGAGGGTTTGGTTCTCTGCCTAGTTCTCTCTCACCTGAAAATGGAGTTCAGTGGGGGAATGTTTTGTCCTCGTAACCAAGAATTTCCGAGAGGATGGTGCAGCGAGAATCATCTGCTGGCTGGTTCCTGGCAGCACGGCGATCTGTTTGGGACGGTCCCTCAGCAGAGTTTGGTTCAGACAGGGTTTTAAGGCCGCTGCCCAGTTCCCCATCTCCAGCCGTGGTGCTCAGGATGGCTTCTGAATGGCTCCCCTGGAGGGGACTGCCGAGGTCCCGAGGCAGTCTCCAGATTTGCACCCCAGGGCGGGCAGCCCCCTCCCTTCTACATCTGCCTCCCGGGCAGCAGACAGACAGACCTCCCTTCCATCAACTGGAGCATCTTTATGTTGATGGAAAGTGAGGCCCAAAGGGAACGGATTTAGCACCCAGTTCTTAGAAGCCACGGGTTAAATGGTGCCTGAGAAGAAGCGCTGTGTGATCTTGAAATAGAAAGTGAACGCCAGGTGGCCCATCTGACTCCCAGGGGCGCTTCAAAGTTTGGTGCAGGTACGAGGGAAACAACCCCAGACTCTGAAGGTGGCGCCCGCAGTGGGGGCTAAAATGGCAAGTATGTGTCTTAGAGTCAGGCTCCTGGGCATCTGGCTGGATTATGTATTTTGTTTCAGTGTCCTCTCTGACAGATTGCCTTAATGATGTCGGCCCGAGGCAGGGCTCCCCGTCTGGTTCTGTGGTCTGGGTCTGTGGTCTGGGTCTGTGGTCTGGTTCTGTGGCTGGACCCCTTCAAACTACATTTGCATAGCTCCCAAAGCCACGTTCCTCCCAAGCTGCCCTGCACGCTGAGTTCTTGAGGCTCCCCTTTGATGATCAGGTCGGTTCCTGCTGGGCTGGCTGAGAATGCTCTCCAGTCTGCAGACGCCCCGTGCTGTCTTGCCCTCCCTTTGCTTGGAGCCTGGAGTCTGTCACTGAGCCCCTCCTGGCATCTGGGCGCTGTGCAGGCTTCTTAATGACATTACCTGCGTCTGGACTCTCTAGTTGGTCGGCTGTAAATTCTGATAAGTTTATGAGTCGTGAGACGGGCGGGGAGGCAGCGTGCTGGTTTGCTTTTGGTTTGCCGGCGAACGGAAAATCCGATGTGACACAGAAAAGGTCTGCCCCACTAGGGGCAACGACCCGCTCTGTCTCCATTCAGCCTCCCTGCGGAGGCCGGCCCGGCATGCTGCAGCTGGGGTGACTCTGCCCTGGGGTCTCCCGGGTGCATAGGGCGGGGGCTGCTCTGGTGATACGCATGTGTGTGCGCGGTCAGCAAGCCCGAAAGTCGGAAGGGATGGCAGAGCGGGGCTGGCGTTGGAGGAGGGAAGCGCCATCCGCCAACCCGCCCGCTTTCATCCCGAGTGAATCCTGAGTGCCTCGTGCCAGCCTCCCCGCTCAGTCCCCCGGCACAAGGAGCCAGCCTCCTTTCTTAGTGTAATTGCACGTTGCGGTGACTTACTTGAAAGCTTCGTAAAGAGCGGCGGAGGGTGTGAGAGCAGGTCGGAGAGGTGGGAGCCCGGCTGCCGAGGGCTCCAGCCAGAGAAAGCGTAGAAGGCTCGTTCCAGGAAAAGTGGAACAATCACCCGTTGGCTGGCTTTCAGGCGGTGAGCGACTCTCTCTTCCTTCATTCCCGGGGAGCACTGGGACTCGGGGAAGGGTGCGGTGGGGAACCTGGTGGTTCGCACAGATCTCACGAAGCTCTGAAGCGGAGATTGGTTTTATTTGGCCCTGAGTGCTGGCATCCGGCACCCGGGCTGTGCCAGGCAGGGGTGGCAGCACTGGCTCAGCGTCGGGGATTCTAGGACTCGGGATCATGTCCACCTGGGAGGCTGAGCCGACGCCCCATCCCCGCCCCACCCCCCCTGGACTTGAGAAAATCCGTTGGTGGTGGCTGTTGATCTCCGGGACACAAATGGTTTAAGAAAGTGAACAGGAGAAAAGCTCGTGAACGTTAACAATCCCGGTCTGTCTTGTGATGTCCCTGACACACACACACACGTGCATGCAGCCACGCATAGGTACACGCACACCCCACACTCATGCACATGCACACTCACACTGCCTGCACACACAGGCAGTCACGCATGTGCACACCCCACACATTCACACACACACGTGCACACGCACCCCCCGCGTGCACAATACACGCAGCCGCACGTGCACACACACCCATGCACACAGTCACACGTGTGCACACTCGCACACACAGATACGTTTTTCCCGTCTGCCATCGGGGCTGCGCGTCTCAGTTGGCACTGTGCTTGCGGTGACGTGATCTCCTACGAACGGCCCCTGGTGTTGATACGATCGTACAGCTGTCCCTTTGGTGCATTGCTTTTTAGCTCCGTGTCTTACCTGTGTAAGACAGACCATTCCTGGCCACTCCTGGAAAGAGCTGCCTCCCTTCCCAACCGCTCCTCTTTTCCATGCCCTCTGGGCTGTGTTGTCAGAAGTATTACAGAGCCCGGCTCGTTTGTGTCTGCAGGGAAAGCCCCGGTTGCCAGCTTTCCATCCTGAGCCTCTGGGTGTCTCAAGCCAAAAGGAAGGGGAGTCGTCAGAGACTGCTAAGCTTCAGATGTGCTGAGCAAGGCTGTGTGTGCACACGTGTATACGCTGTCTATAGTGCTCATAGTTAGGCTTCCTTAGCTTTGCTTCTCATTTTCCGGTTCGTGTCTCAGAGCACAATCTCAGCAGACTCTGACTGCAGGCACCTTCACAAATCCCATCTAAGTTAACTTGAGAAGTGCTTGGTGTGGTCCCATTTTACATAGGAGCAAACTGAGTCTCAGAGGGGTTGAATAACCCACCCAGGGAAGTCAGAGCTCAGATTCCATCCGTTCATTCATTCATTCGTTGGGCCCCAGGCCACCACACGCTGGGATGAGGAGGAGTTTATCCATCCCAGTTGTCTGAGGCATTAAAGCAAAAGGAAAGAAGCAGAGAGCAGGCCCTGAAGGAGGCGATGTCCCAGGGCCTGAGTGGTGAGGCCCTCACTGCCCACCTCCCCAGCCCCCCATTCCTGCCCAGAACTCAAGAGTTAATGCCGCACTGTGAGAACTTTCATATTGCCTGGTCCGGACCCCCTCTTTATTCTGCTTTTTTAAAAAAATTTTTTTAATGTTCATTTATTTATTTTGAGACAGAGAGAGAGAGAGCGCGCTCATGAGCAGGGGGAGGGGCAGAGAGAGAGGGAGAGAGAGAATCCCAAGCAGGCTCTGCACTGTCAGCACAGAGCCTGACGTGGGGCTCAACTCACGAACCATGAGATCATGACCTGAGCTGAAATCAAGAGTCAGACACTTAACCGACTGAGCCAGCCAGGTGCCCAATTCTGCTTTCTTTTAAAAATTATTCTGGCATTGTCACGTCGTCGGGAGGACAGTCTGCAGAATGGGGTCTGTGTGCTTTATGCTGAAAACTTAGGTGTGGGTGGGTCGATGTAGTAGGAGGGGCATATTGTATATCAGGAGACCAAGCCTCCCTTTCCTCCTCCTTCACACGCCTTAGCACAAGGGAGGGAGGTGTGAGGGTGCCTGGCAGTGAACCCCATGAATCGGTATGCGGGACAGGGGTGGGATGGTGATCGTGCACTTAGACTTTCAGGCACTTTACTCTCTGACCTTTCAGAACAGACCGTATGCACATCAGTTACACCGAGAGATCGTATGCATACAGATGTGCCGATAGCTCTCAAATGGGAAAGCACGTGGTTTCGACAGCGGTGCTGGGTGGAGGGTACGTGAAAGTTCTTCCATTATTTTTGCAACTTTTCTGTGAGTTAAAAATTATGTGAAAGAAAAAAAAAAAAAACTTAGGCAGTTTGAGGGCTTTTCCCCAAAGGTGGACGGAATAGTGACATGACAGAGGAGGGTTTGTACCTCTGGGACCCCACAGGAAGCCACATGGTTAAACTGTGGGTTAGCGCCCCCCCCCTCCCCCCGCCACGGGGGATGGCTGGCGGGGGGGGGGGAGGGAACCATGGGGGTGAGACCTTTTAGGCCACCAGCAGACTCTCTAGAGGCAACTCCCCTGGGCACAAGGGCCCGTGAGGTCAGGCTCCTCCCCACCTCCCTCCCTGGGCTCCCTGAAGGGGCACCAGGCTGGGATGCTTTCTCTTCTTCCAGGGGACACAGCCTGCCGACTGCCTGAGGCCAGGAGAAAATTGTTTGTGTTTTTTGATGGTTTCTTGATGGGGTGCAAATGCACCAGCTATGCCAGCCTTGTGGCTGCCATCGCCTGGACTCCTGAGAGCCCCCTGCAGTAAATGGCCACCCTCCCGTCCTTGAGGCAGCTGTGGGGAGGGAGTCCTAGACCTCTAGTCCTGCCCCCGCCCCATGCAACCTCCCCACGTCCCTCCACTGTCTCCCTGCCAGAGCCTAGCTTAGTGGGAGTGGATGAACTGGGTGCCTGATGTGCTCTGTTCTGTCCAGCCCAGCCTAGCAGCAGCTGCCCAGTGTGTGCCTCGGTTTCCCCACCTTGTTGCCCTAGCAAGAGGAGGTTTCCTCACCAGGTCCCCATCACCTCTCTGAAAGCAGCCCAGCCCAGAGGGTAGCAGGCAGGACAGAGGCGGCAGCCCGGAGGAGCGCTGGGGAGTCGGGCAGCTGGGCCATTTCTGTCCTGTCTCTTAGGTGAACACCCGGCACCGGGCGGTTGTGGGGGGGAGGGAGAGGCGGGGATCAAAGGGTGAAAGCAAGTCAGAAGACCTTGTCCTAATCCCCTATTCTGCCATCAGCCTGGGTGTGAGACCTTGGAGAATTCCCCTGGCCTCTCTGAGCTTCTCCCTCGTCTGTACAACAGGGTTAATGGCAGGTGCCCTCGGGAGCCTGGGAAGGACAGAAGGGACGGTGTGAGGGGAGCACTTTGTTCCGTGCGGGCGCCCTCCCTTGGCCCGTCGCCCTGTGCCCTTGTGAAGCACTTCACAGCTTTCTAGGCGTGGGCACACCATTATCACAGCCTGTGGCTTTGTCAGGGCTGCGGCAGGCTGCGCAGACGGGGAACCGGGGGGACAGTTAATTTTAAAACACTCTTGCTGCCTGGTGTCACTTGCCTGCTGGGCCCCTGCTTAACTGCATGGCTGAAGGCCTTCCCTAAGCCTCTGGACTCCTGGGATGGGGAGACTGGGAGGTAGGCGCTGACCTGGGATGGCAGGAAGGGTAAGGAGCCTGGGTGCCGGCTCTGTGACCCACAGAAGGTGCTAATCCCGGGAACCTTAGCTTCCCTGAGTGCAGAACAGAGGTGCTGGGTGAGAATATGAGACTGTGCTTGCCTCACCCGCAGGAGTGAGATGCCGGGGTGACCGTGTTACTGGGCTCTCCTCCAGTGCAGGACTTACAAATGGATTGGTCTCAAAGGACCACTCCGGATCAAAGCCCGTCCTCTTAGGATCAGGGCCTGGTCAGCTGCTGCCTTTCGTGCTTCCAAACGTTTGGAAGTCCGGTTCTGTGTCGCAGCCGGGGGGGACCTGCTGTCGGGAGGCGTGGTCACTACGCTGCCCGTGGCCTGGAAGAGGAAGCCTGTGCTCTGCCAGCTGCCTGAGCGCACATGGCACAGCAGGGTTGCTGATGGGGAAACCAAGGCACAGGGGGGTGACCCAGCTGGAGCTGCTTGTGGCCATGGCACCAAGGAGGGGTCTCGCCTGGACCCACAAAGAGAGCCAGGGCCAGAATTTATGCCTGAATCACCACCTAGCCCTCTGCCTTCCCAGGCAGCATGCGGCATGCTGGGATTCCAGGTCAGTCTAGGCAGATGGGGAGACTGAGGCGGGACAAAGTCCACCTTCCTCCCCCTGACACTGGCCTCTGCCCCACTGCTCCCCACTTGTAGCCGTGGGGGGCCCGTGCTGGGGACATGGTGACGCCCCCTCCTTTGCAGTGCTAGCCTGCGTCACAGCCTTCTCAGGCCCAGCTCTCGCCCCGCAGTCAACCCGGGTTGGGCTGATGCATGAAGGGGCAGGTGGGTGCTGGGCCCTTGAGAGTGTCCGCCTAAGTGGCCCAGGCTGAAGACTGGTTGGTCACTGTGAAGTCATCTGGAAGGCAGGGCTCCAAGTGGAAGCCGTGCCTACAGCTGGAGGAAGAGGCGCTGCCCAGTGGAGCAGAGTGTGCCGTCTGACGGGCAGCTGTGCTCTCTGACCGCTTGGCAGTCATGGGAACCAAGAGTGGCGGCCTGCCTTGGCCTGGCAAGTGTCACATTCCTCTGAGCTGCCCTGCCTGGGCGCTCCAGGAAGCCTGTCTCTAAGAGAGGGCTCAGGGAGGAGCACCAGCGTGCACCTGCCAGTGGGAGGCGGGGGGGAGGGGGACGGGTCCCCAAAGGCACAGAGCCACTGCCCCCATGGCCCTCAGGCCGTTGGACGTGGTCTAGCTCAAGCCTTCACTGTGGCTGGGAAACAGGCCCACAGAGGGCCAGGGTCCTCCTGCAGCCCCCAGGGCCTTGGTAGCACCACTCGACGTGACCTCATCTGCAGCCTGATAGCTGTCAGGACCCGGGCCCAGTCACTACAGGGCATGGGGCCAGGGTAGGATTTATGCCCCCAAGAGCAGTGGACTGTGTTAAGGAGGGGGTGGCAGAGCCTGTAGAACCTGCCTGCCTGTCTCACTGCAGGGCACGTGCCTGCCCCCGGGCACTCTCTGCTGCCCTGTCCACCAATAGCGTCTCCTGGCTGGCCTGTCTGCCCTGGGCTTCCAGCTCATCTCTAGTCCGCGAAAACTTGCTGGCTGTGTTAATACTGCTGTGCAGAGCTCATGCCTGGGTTGGCTTTGCATCCGGTTTGTTGGTGGATCTTACATTGGCCTTGTGAAATGGTCAAGGCAGATGACCAGACTGTTTTCCACGGAGGGGCAGAGAGGTTGAGGGAGCTGCCCAAGGTCAGACAGCTGCTCTGGACCAGAGTTTGGACTCCAGATCACTTACCTAACCGATATTTGCCAGGCACCTGCTCTGGCCAGGCCCTAGGGAGACAACCATGAGTGACCCACAGGGCCTGAGCTCCAGGGCGAGCCTGTGGTGGTGACATTGCCTTGTAAGAAGGGCCAAGAGGAAAGTCAGCGCCGGTTCCCCGGGGAGCTGACCAGCCCCCAGGGAAGCCTTACCTGGGAGAAGAGCTCTTTGAGCACAGGAGGCTCAGATCCCAGGCCCAGAGAGACACCAACCGGCTTGGCTCTGCCGTGTGACCTGAAGCAAGGCCTGTTCCATGTCTGCTCCCTCCTCCTTCACGAACTGGTTGAGCCAGGCCACTTGTTGTCACCTCGGTGGTCTTCCCAATATCGGCGGAGAACGTGTGTAAAATGCAGGGTCCCGGCCCTCTCATGCGGAGGTTCTGTCATACAGATTTGGTTCTGATTCTGGGAGGGAGAACCAGGCATCTGCGTTTTGAACAAGCTCAGTGAACCTTTGTAAAGTGGCTCATCCCTGTACCTGAGTTTGAGAAGTGCTGGACTTGGCTTCTCAGAGCCCTGTGAGCTACAAGGGTCCTAACCCTGCCCCCCAGGTATGGTAGCATCCGCGGAGCCGGGACCGTCACCTGCCAGGGGTTTGTAGATGCTGAATCATCTGCGCTCCTGTGCCCTGCAGGAGCCCAGGTCCCAAGTCCTGAAGCTTTCAGAGGCCTTGGCCAGCTTCCCACCTCCCTGCGCCCGGTGAGAGGTTCCCCCAGAAACCCAGATGGGGAGGAGATGCCGAGTCAAAGGTCAGAGTAGGGGCCGAGTATTTCTCGTCAGAGAAACCTGTGGTGCCTGGATTAAGACCTCACCCAGGGAGTGCTTCCAGCTGCTTGCTCAGGGCTGGCGTGCCGGGGGGCTCTGGCAGAGCCGGACTAGCCTGACCGGACACGGGGGCCTAGAAAAGGCTGTCCAGGTGCCAGCGTGGGGAGGCTGGGTGACTCCACACCCAGCAGCCACTGCCCCTTGAGTGTGTTTATAGCGAATGCAAGAGGACTTCTCGCTGGCTCCTCAAGTGCCCTGAGCTCATTGGCTGCAGCCCTGGTGATGGCCTGGTCACAGGCTTGCCCAGTCCTGTGCGGGTGCTGGTGTTGTCTCCTGGCCAGGACACCATTGGTTCTTCTCCCACAGACGCCCGGAGCAAGGGGACACTGGCTAAGTCTGGGTGGCCAGCTTGGGCCGTGTCCTGCTTGCCAATGCCACAGACCCAGAGTACTGTTTCACGGGGCTGCCGTCACACCTGACCGCAAACGGGGCTTAGAGCAAACGAACGTCTCATAGTCCTGGAGGTCAGGCTGTCTGCAGGGCCGTGTATGTCCCTCAGAAGGCTCTCGGGGTGAATCCTCCCTTGTTCCTTCTCGCTTCTGTAGGCCCCACCTGTTCTTGGCTGGTGGCTGTGTCACTCTGATTTCTTTTTCTTTTTTTTTTTTTATGTTTATTTTTGAGAGAGAAAGAGAGAGCACGAGTCGGGGAGGGGCGGGGGAGGGGGGGCAGAGGATCCAAAGCGGGCTCTGCGATGACAGCACACAGCGCAATGTGGGGCTCGAACTCACAAATCACGACATCGTGACCTGAGCCGAAACCAAGAGTCCGATGCCCAACCGACAGAGCCACCCAGGCGCCCCTGTGTCGTTCTGATTTCTGCCTTTGTCTGCCCGTGGCTGGCCCCTCTGTGTCTCTCTGTGTCTTCTCTTCTCCAAGGACCCTTGTCATTGAATTTGGGGCCCACCCTAAATCCAGGATGATCTCGTCTTGAGGTCCTTAACTAATTACATCTGCAAAGACCCTGCTTCCATATAAGGTCACATTCCAGGGTTCCCAGGTGGACATGAATTTTCACTCAGCAGGCAGAATGTCACCAGGTAAAGGGCAGGTCTGCTGCGCCGGCCAGGGGAGCCGTGGGCTGGCAGCTGGTCCCAGCAAACAGATCTGGGGCTTTTAGCAGCCTCAGGCTCTGTTGTCAGCCAAGGCAGTTTTGCCTCTGTTAATAGAATCAGAGAGCCCAGAGCAGAGGAGGTGGTGGCCAAGGGGGCAGCTACCCTCGAGAAGAAAAGCAGAACGTGGCTCTGAAAAACCAACCAGGACCCTAGGTTGAGTCCCCGGGAGGCAGACTGCACAGCATAAGAACTTCCTGGAGGTACCTTGCAGGTGGTGAGCATCCCCTCCTGGGAGGTGGTCTTAGCAGCCCCCCAGGGTGGGCATTGCAGAGCTATCCCGTCCCCAAGAGCTCTGAGCCTGCACTTGTCTCAGGGATCGACGGCCCCATCCAACAGCCACAGTACGAGCTCAGGGACCCCAGACCCCAGACCCTCCCTCCAGGCTGGCTCGTGGGTTTGCAAGGCAGGGGCGGGGTGGGGGGTGCCCCTAGTATCCAGGCCATCAGCTCCTCTGGAAGTCCCAGGCCCCTCTCTCTGCCCCCACAGAGCCCTCGGCCTCTGTAGCTGGGTCTCCCCTCGCCTTTCTCTGTCTTATGGCTCAGATCCTGACCCCCTTGCCCCAGAAGCCTCTCCCAGGGTGACTGTCCACAGAAGCTGCCTGTCTCACACCCAGGGCCTTTAAAATTTTTGGTTTTTGTTTTTGTTTTTAATGTTTACTTATTTTTGAGACAGAGAGAGAGCATGAATGGGGGAGGGTCAGAGAGAGAGGGAGACACGGAATCCGAAGCAGCCTCCAGGCTCTGAGCTGTCAGCACAGAGCCCGACGCGGGGCTCGAACTCACAGACCATGAGATCATGACCTGAGCCAAAGTTGGAAGCTCAACCGACTGAGCCACCCAGGTGCCCCAAAGTTTTTTTTTTTTTTTTTTAATTGAGGTAAGATTCATTTAAAATTAACTCTTTTAAAGTGAACAATTCAGTAGCATTTAGTACATTCACAATGTTGCGCAAATACCCCCTCTGTCTAGTTCCAGAATATGTTCATCACCCTTAAAGGAGACCCTATGCCCAACTCTGGAGCTTTTTTTCTCCTTTCCTATCCTTTCCTTTCCTTTCCTTTTTTAAAATTGTGATAAAATACATGTAACAGAATTTACCATTTTAGCCTCGTTTAAGTGTCCAGTTTGGTGGCATTAAGCACGTTCACACTGGATGCACTGAAACCATCCATCTCCAGATCTCTTTTCTTTCTCCAAATGACACACTGTCCCCATGAACACTAACTCCCCCAGCCCCTGGCACCCCATCCTACTTTCTGTCCCTGTGAATTCAACTCTTCTGGGTGCCTTGTATGTGTGAGTGGAATCATACAGGATCTGTCCTTCCTGACTGGCTTCTTTGGCTCAGCACAATGTTCTCCGGGTCCATCCGTGTTGTAGCAGATGTCAGAATCTCCTCCTTTTATTTTTAAACTTTTAAATTTTTAAAAAAATATATATACTTTAATGTTTTATTCATTTCTTGAGAGAGAGAAAGAGAAAGATGGACAGAGCATGAGCAGGGAGGGACAGAGAGGGAGACACAGAATTGGAAGCAGGCTCCAGGCTCTGAGCTGTCAGCACAGAGTCTGACGTGGGGCTCAAACCCACCAAATGCGAGATCACGACCTGAGCCGAAGTTGGACATTTAACCAATTGAATCACTCAGGTGCCCCAGAATTTCCTTCCTTTTCAACGATGAATAACATTCCATTGTATGGATAGGCCACATTTGTTTATGGGTTTGTCCATCATTCACTGATCGACGAATGCTGGGGTTGCTTCAGTGGTTTGGCCATTGTGACTCCAACTCTGGGGTTTTTTTTTGTTTTTTTTTTTTGAGAGACAGAGAGAGAGCATGGGAGGGGCAGAGAGAGAGGGAGAGAGGGAGAGAGGGAGAGGGAGAGAGAGAGAGAGAGAGAGAGAGAGAATCCTAATCAGGCTTTGCACTGTCAATTCAGAGCCCAGTGTGGGGCTTGAACTGAGATCATGACCTGAGCCGAAATCAAGAATCAGAAGCTTAACCGACTGAGCCACCCAGGTGCCCCAACCGGGGGCTTTTTGAGGGTCTAGTGAGAAAAGTATAGGGCCAGGGCTCAAACTGGGCTAGTCACATCTCCAGTACATGCACTGGTCCCCCTTCATCTGTAATTAACTCAGGTCCTTGGGCCCAGGCCCCAGTGGAGAGATGATCATTCCAGAATGCCCTCCCTACTTGTACCTTCCTCTCCGAGCTATGCTGCCTTTGCTCCCCATCAGCCCCCATATTTTCTCCAGAAAGACCAGGGCACAGCATGCTGAGAACAGCCCTTGCTGGAGGCTGCTGGCCTCCTAAAGTTCTGACCAGCCAGCTGACCTTGGACATGTCTTTTCTCTTCTCTGAGCCCCTGTCTCTCATCTGAAGGGCAGTGATCTGAGACAAGGGACTCACGTGGTGACTTGTGTTAGCTACTCACGAGGTGCCAGTCTCCTTGGAAATGCCCCCCAAATGGCTGTCCCCATCCTTGGTCCTGCTGTCTGTACTGCCAGCCCTGTTCCCTGGTATATTCTGTGCACAGGTGTTTGCTGAGCACCTGTCTTGGGCAGGACGGGAGGCTAGAGGGGCCTGCCCGGCAGAGGTGGCTTGAAGTGACCCCGAGGGATGACTGGCCAAGTCAGGGCCCCCGGCAGGTATCACCCTTCACATGCGTGCCCAGGGCCTCAGTGTTATCTCATTTGATCCCACCTGACCCTTGAAGACGAGGCCTGAATTTGAACTCACTTCAATCTGGTTCCAAAACTAGTCTCTCCCACGGCATCTTGCTGCCTCCAACTAGTTTTGTTTTTGTTTGTTTCCTGCCACCTTTGTTTTGCTCAGGATGGGAGGGCTGTGTTTGCCCCCACCACCCCCGGCCTCCCCCCCTCTCCCCTGTTCCTGCTGTTCAGTTCTGGGGCTGTTCAGAGCCTCACTTCCCACCCTGTTGACACAGGGCTGTTGCTGAGTTGGTTTTGTTTTTGACCTAGTTAGCCTGGTGGGGAAGTGGTGGGTTGTGTGCGATGATGGTCTTGGGCCAGGGGAAGATGACTCCATTGCCCGCACCCAGACACCCCCTCTTCTTTGTGCCCTCCCCCTGGGCTCCCCTGCCCTGTGCCCCCCCAGCCCAGGCCGCCGAATGCTGCTTCACACAGCTGTGCCCCCTTAGGTGGCTCTTCTCCCCCCCAACCCAGTGCCTCAAGGCCGGGATGGATTTGGGGTAGCCTGGGGCCTGGAATTAGGGATTCTCATTTCCTCCCTGTGACCGACTTGCTCAATGACCTTGACGAAATTTCCGGCACACCCTCGGGTTCAGTCTTCGTTTGGAGGGGGGGAAGGCCTGTACAACCGCCTGGTGTCATCATGGGGTGAGTGAGAGCGTGGGGGCCGGGGCCCAGCCAGGCAGTGGGAAGGTTGGGAGGAACAGTCTTGATGAGTGATTTCTTGTAACCCTTACCGTGTCGAGCATGTGAGGGTACCGTTCAAAGGGAAGCGCTCCATTAGCGGGCTTGTCCCGATCCTGTGTCGCATCACAGCGGGGCTGGCATCGCAGCCGCGGCCGTTCCTTGGGTGTTGCGTGCTGAGCACTTGTCACTGCCCTGGAGTCTAATCCCCCTCGACTACCCTACGGAGGGACGTGGCATTGGAGCTAGTTTTATAACCGTAAGAACTGAGGGTCAGAGATTTCGAGTAACTTGCTAAGACCAGGTGAAAGGTGGAGCCGGGATAGGAACGTTGGAGCTTCAAAGCTCTTTGATGTCTTACCCCCTCCTCCGGGGTAAGCCTGTCCCTGCTCCAGGCTTTTCTCTCCAGACCCTGAGCCCAGTCCCTTGGGGGATCCCCTTGGCAGCCACAGCAGCCAGAAAGTTCTGTGTTCACGTGGCAAACCTGCTGTAGGACAGAAACGCACAAAGGCCTTACCTCAAAAGAGAGCCCTGGGACATGGCTGCGTTTCTGGAACTGCAAAGCTGCTCCGTTGAACCTGTTCTTTTTATACTGTACATTGAAGCGACTTCACAGAATAGTCAGCAAGCGTCTCGCAGGCAAGCGCCCAGTGTCCCGGGCCCTTCGGGGCACTTCCATGCGCCTCGACAAAGCCTGGTGAAGCCCAGTTATTTAGACTTGCCAGGCGAAATGCAGCTCAGTGAGGAGGCCAGGCCACTCGTCTAAGGCCGCTGGCTCCTATGTGGCGATGCTGGGGCTAGATCCCAGCGTGACTGGAGCTCTCGCTGCCCCTCCGGAAGCCGGAGAGCAGGAAGCCCACGGCCACCAGGCTCCCGCCCTGTTCCTCCTTCCTCTCGTCCGGGTGCAGGTCTGGAGACACGCGTGGCTCAGCAACGTCGCAGGGCTTGGCCCAAGCAGGTGTCCGTGGCCGCTGTGGGTTCCACCTGCAGAGCAGGGCTTCCATCATTGTTTGCCCGTGTGACCGTGTTTATACGCATTTCTGTGTGTGTTTATGTGTGTGCGTGAGGTTGTTTTTTGGTTTGTGACTGATCTTGCACAGGATCAGGGCTTGGTGAGTTTTGGGGGCAGGGTGTGTGTGTGACTCCCTCCCCCTCTCCCCCCCCCAATCATCTGGGCTGCACCAGCTGTGGGATGAACCAGGGCTGACGCACGCTCATTTTCCCCAGTGAGACATTGAAATGCAGACCCACAATTCCTTAGCCTCAATTCCAGAATCCAGCAAGCTCGGAAAACCAAGCACTTTTTCATAACTCATTTGGCAGCAAAATCCCGCCTGAACCGAGGTGAGGCTATTTATAGTGCAAGTGAGGCTATTTATAGCCTTCATGTATTCTAAGTTCACGTATTTCACTGCAGAAATGTCAACTTATTTGGTTATTGGATGCTGCTGAAATATGCACTATCATCCATCTAAATGCGGGGAGTTCTGAATTCTTAAATACATCCGGCCCCAAGGGTAAGACCTCTGCTGTGAGCCTTCTGCAAATAGCCTCTTGCTCCCAGGCGCCCACAGTGTCCCCCCCGGCCCCACTGGGATTCCTGGAGCTGAAGGGAGGACCCCCACCCAGCCCCACAGCCTGGGCCACCGGCAGTGCCCAGCACTTAGATATTTTCAGTATTGCCATGGGTGACGGAATACATCTTTACTGCCAGGCACGGTGCCGGGTGCTGTCCACACTTACGTCTGTCCCCTCACTGGATGTGTCACCACGCTCCTTTACAGTAAGCGGAGGCTCAGGTTCAAGCATCCCGTCTCAGGACAGAGGGGTGAGAAGGGCAAGCGCTGGGGCTCCAGCCAACCTGTCCTTCTACCTCACTGCCTGTCTGGGAGGGCGTCTAGGGACGGTGTCTAGGGACGTGGCAATGTGTGTCCCTGGATTTGCAGCCAAAACCCGTTGAAATGGGGAGGGAGGAAGCATGTGGGGCCCCAGGTGCACGTGGAGGGGAGCAGGCAGATGCGAGTCAGGCCCCTCCATTGGCAGGGGGGAGGGGAGGGAGCACCTACGCTGTCATTCCTGCTTCTCAGTGAGTCCCTGTTGTAAGAGCACCTGTGCCGCCCCACCCCCACCTTGTCTGTTCCCAGCAGCTGGCAGCTGATCACACGTATCTGCCCCTGCCCTTGGGTCTTCTCTGCAGTCAGTGCTCACCGAGGCCCCAGGTGCTCAGAGAGATGGTGAAACTTTGCCTAAACCCCATCTGCTCACTGTTCTCGGGGAGCACCTCCCCACAACCTTCAGCGCCTCCCTTGTATCTGGGAGCTTCGGCGGGCTCTGAAGTCCCCAAGGGTCCATGCTTCCCAGTGTGCGAGCTCTTTCCTGTGCATACCCCATCAATCATCCTGTGTCAACCCAAGGATCCCTCAGCACCTGCCATGAAGTCAGGCCTGCCTCAGAGCCTTTGCTCAGCCTCTTGCCCCCCAGAATGCTTCCCCCGCCCCCGCCTCAGGCACACCCACCCTGCAGAGCCATGGTGCAGTGAGATCAGAGGAACCCTGTGATGGCTGTAGCTTTCTCATCTACAGAGCTGTCTGACCTGGCCTTAGGGCGGGTGCCTGGGGTAGTCTGTACCTTGGCCGGAGCCCTACGGTTTGTGGAGTCCCACCAGAAAGTACTTCCTTCTTGCCAACCCTTATTGGGTTGGAAAGTTTCTCAGAGCTGCCAGGACTTAAAGAAGGCAACTGTGGCATGCCGTAGAGAGCTTTGGGTTGAGAGGCCAGGACTCTGGGCTCCAGGTCTGTCTCTGCCCTCACTCCCTAGAGGGAGGAGAGGGATGGATGTGTATGGGATGCAGGATGGACGGATGCATGGGTACATGGTGGGCACATGGACGCACATGTGGATAGATGGATACGTGCGTGAGTGAATGCATGGTCTCATTCACACATGGATGTATACATGGGTCGATGGATGGGTAGATGCCTCGATGGATGGATGAAAAGATCAATTCCCTGTCCTTCTCTGGCCTCAATTTCCCATCTGTGCAATGACAGGATTGGGTTACAGGTTCTGTGTTCTGTGATCCTGTCTGTGACCCACGCCCCATGCCAGGCACCTATAAGGAACACCATACCTGTTCTGGAACCCTTTCTTGGCTCTGCTTTGAGCTCACACCAGACGTTCCCCGGGCTGGCCTTGCAGCCCCTGCCTCCAGCCTCTATCCGTGCGTGTGCTGTCTGCACTCCTCGTCCACACATCTGCCTGGAGGTGTACTTGTGCTTTTTTTGGCCTTTGTTTTTGACAGAGCTGTTTGTTTGTCTGGGGGAGGCTTGTATGTTTATGACGAGGAGCCACTGAGGGATCGGTGGGTGGCAGTGTTGTTGTGGAAGGGAACAGCGCCCCCTGGAGTTGGGCAGCCCTGTAGTGGCAGCAGGCCCTGAGGTCCACCGCCGAGGGCACGTGGCCCCCGTTCCTCCAAGAACGCATAGTTTGTGGGGTAGCAAGGTCTCAAAGCGGCACAGGCGTGTAACATTTTGTACGGCAACACACCCGCTTCATGCGTGGAGAGCTTGGCGGGGGGAAGGGCAGCTGTGGCCTAGGAGGCCGTGGGCCAGGGATGGCTTTCTCAACAAGGCAGGTCTTGCTGGGGCTCAGCTCTCTGGGCAGGGTGTCCCTGGGGGGATGGGGACCCAGATGATGACACCAAGTGCAGGCACCGAGACGGGCCTGGGACCCGATGCACAGGGCTGTCCCATCTTCAGCTTGTGCGCGAGACCGGATGCTGGGATAGGGAGCCGAGGTGTTCTTTGGTGAAGAAAGGTGAATTCTTGAAGGTCTTTGAGCAGGAGAGCGATCCAGTCAGTTCCCCCTTTCTTACAGTACGTGAGGGATCTTTGGTGAAAAGACAAGACTGACTCAGAAAACTCACCTAGGAGTGGTGTACTGAGCCCCCCAAGCCTGATGCTTCACGTAAGGGGCTGGGATGCTGGCTCACTGAAGAAGGGGTGGCTGCCGGGACCTGTGGGACAAAGAAGGGAGACTGACTAGCTGGAGTTTTGCCTGACTTTTTTTTTTTTTTTTTCTGAAAAAAAGAAAAATCTTTTTGGAGATATAATTCACGTAACATAAAACTAGCCATGTTAAGGTAACAGTTCCGTGGCATTTAAATACATGCACAATGTATTAAATTGCGGTTGTGCACCCACCACCTCTGTCTAGTTCCAGAACATTCTCATCACCCCAAAAGGAAACCCCAAAACCATCAGCAGGCAGTCCCCATCTCCCCTCCCCCAGTGCCTGGCATTCACAGGTCTGATTTCCTTCTCCGCAGATTTGCCGGTTCAACATTATCATATCACTGGAATCACACATACATCAAATGCCAGGGGCTTTTTTTTTAATGTTTATTTATTTTTGAGACAGAGACAGAGCATGAACGGGGGAGGGGCGGAGAGAGAGGGGGACACAGAATCTGAAACAGGCTCCAGGCTCTGAGCTGTCAGCACAGAGTCCGATGCGGGGCTCGAACCTGTGGACAGTGAGATCACGACCTGAGCTGAAGTCGGACGCTTAACCGACTGAGCCACCCAGGTGCCCCGGCTTTTTTTTTTTTTGAAATGTTTACTTATTTTGAGAGAGAGCACACACGAGCAGGGGAGGGGCACAGAGAGAGGAGAGAGAGAAAATCCCAAGGAGGCTCCATGCTGTCAGCACAGAGCCCGACGTGGGGCTCAAACTCATGAACCGTGAGATCATGATCTGAGCCTAAATCAAGAGTCAGAAGCTCAACCGATGGAGCCACCCAGGCGTCCCTTCTGGCCTGACTTTAGTTCCGCTTTGCCCCCCCTCCCCCCCCCATCCCTAAGCTCACCCTGTACTTTGTGCTCTGTGGCCTGCAAGCCAGTCCCGTGTCCAGCCTGGCTGTGGCTCTGGTCCAAGCGGGAGGTTCAGACAGATTCTCTGAACAGATTAGTCAGCCGTAGCCTGGACCTGCTGGAGAAGCAGTTCTTCCGTCCTTGTGGGGCATTGGTTCTGTGTAGGGCTGTGAGGCTTGCATAGTAGCCCCAACAACAGAGAGCACAGACTGAGCTCCAGAAGCTGCAGGTCACGTCGGAGGCCCCGGGCAGATTCCCTCCTGGCCTTCTCTGTGCCCACCACTCGGTCTTGCAGACCCTCTAAAGTGGCTCAGTGCCCCCCACGTAAGAGGGTGAAAGCTGAACCGCTGGGGAGGTGGCTCATCCACTCACCCCCCACCTGACTACCCCCTGGCAGATCCCAGGGAGAAATGACCGAAAGCCTCTGAGCGCCCCCTGTCTGACTGTTCAGAAACACCCGGGCTCTTCGTGCCCTGCCGTGCACCCCGGCCACCCTTCTCTCCGACCCCCGCTTGCCAGGTTTTCGTAGAGTTCTGCAGGGTGCCTTGTGGTGTGCTCGGCACTGAAGACGGTAATGAACCAGACATGGGCACTGCCCTTGAGCCTTGCAGTCGGGCACAGATGGTGGGAATGGGGTGAGAACAGAAGGTGAGGTGCTCTGGGGGACCCTGGGCACCCGGCTGCTCCCGGAGTGGTCTAGGAGGGCTCACTGAGCGTGAGCTGGCCAGGCAAAGTCTTATAGGACACTTTGGGGCTTTGCCACATAGACCAGGTGGGGAAGGGCTTTTTCGACAGAAGGAACAGCAAGTGTGAATGTCAGCAAACGCTTTGCTTTACGCAACAGTGAGGGATCTCCCGCCGTGCGCCAGACGCTGGGGACCGGGTGGAAGATGTGAGCACCGCCCTTGAGGGCTTCAGAGCAGGGGTGCAAGAGGGAACGGTGAGAAGGGCAGATGGAGCTGGAGAGCTGGGGTGGCCAGTGAGAGGGAGGACCTGAAAGGCCGTGGGCAGAGCCCAAGGGCCTCGGGGGATGATCTGGGATGAAGGCCTCTGACCCTGGAGGTCAGATACATTCTGACAGTCTGGAGGATTTGGGGGGACCCAGACTGGAAGGCCGGTTGGGCAGCTGTCCTGCCCCCGAGGAGAGCTGACGGGGCCTGAACCAAGGTCGAGGTGAATAGGGACAGCAGGTGGGGCAAATAAGAGTCTCCAGTTCTGCGTGGTGGCTCTTGGGGACCTGGTATGCATGCTGGCCTGGTCCTTAGCACCTGTGGGACTTTGGCTGACCTGCCTGATCTCTTCCAGCTTCCTCACTCTTGCAAAATGCCCAAAAGGAAGGAACGAGAAGCTCTGGTTCCTAACCACTTGGGAGAGTGCAAGCCAGCGAATGAGGCTGGGTTAGGTTTTGCTGCCCTGACAGGACGACCCCTGGGCTCATGGCCCAGCTGCTGCCAACTCTCGATCCCTCGGGTCTGTGCAGCCACAGGGTCGCAGCGTCCCTTCCCAACGTCTGCTCCCCACCTGGGCCCACCGCGTTGCCCAGCCCTCCTCCCCATGGGCCCGCCGCGTTGCCCAGCCGTCCTCCCCCAGTTAATAACTCAGGACAAGCAGACGGCTCTGCTTCCTTTCCTTCCTGCTCTCGCATCGCCTCCCGCGGCTTGTTCCTCAGCTCGGGGTGGGTGTGGGCTGGGGGGAGCCTAGGAGGCTGGCTGCGATTAGCTGGGCGCGTCTGTCTGAGCTCTCGCTGCCAGTGCCCACGGCCTCGATGGGCCCTGGGGTGCCCCGGCGTCAGCTCTGTCGGCCCGTAGCCCATGGAGGGGGAGAGTCTCCTTCGAAACTGCTGGTCCTGCCGTCTGCCCACCGCTGACCTCACAGGGGGTCTGCTGAGGGCACCTGTTGAGCAGTTGCAGACTGGAGAGGCCACCGGTGCCCTTTCCGCTCCTAGGAGCATCCCTTCCTTTGGTCTTCCTGATGTCCCGCGAGGCAAGGATTCACACACATACTTTCTGCTGTTGGGGTCTGAAGCTTCAGAGCGCCCCGAGTTACCCAAGGCCAGCAGCGGTGGCAGTCTGCACCTGCCTGGCGTCCGCTCAAGGCCAAGGGCAGTCCGCTCAGTGAGCAGTGAAGTCCCGAGAGACAGAGCCCAGCAGGGGAAGCTTTAACACGCGCGCCACTCTCTGGTCGTTGTCCTCGTTCTTGATGAAATCCTGGGGGAGCCACCAAGTGCGTGTGACCCCCTAATTGGGCTGAATGTGGAGGGAGCCAGATCTCAAGGCCTAGGTGGTGGGAGGTTACCCCACCCCTGGCCCGAGGCCAAGGAGGGCTGGGACAAGGTCCAGTGCCCCCACAGGATTGGGAGAGGGTGGAAAGACTCTGAGCCTTTCTCTGCTGACCCAGAGGACTTGCAGGAAAAGGGGGGCAGGTCAGCTCGCTTCTTTCATGCTGGGAGTCTGACAGAAGGAGGAAGCAGCACGTCCTGGGCCTCCTGGCACTGGTGGGAGCTGCTGGCGTAGAGAAGCTGAATGGGCGTGAGGGCACCTCCCAGGGCGAGGGGCCACTGTGGCACGGGGCCTACCTCCGTCTGCTCAGGAGAAGCCATCACGGTGAGCAGCTGGCACAGGACACCCTGGGGCAGCTCGAAATCGAGAGTTTGTCTCCCCAGCAACGCGAACATGAGCTGTCAGCCTGCACTCCTCCACCCGGGTACCCAGCACTGCCCAAGAGCCCTGACAAAGTTCCGGCGTTCGCTGTCCTTCCCAGACAAGTAAACGCAGGCCGGGGTTATGTGGTGCATACAAGTGGCTGAGCCCAGCCTGATGCTCTTTCCACTGACGCTCCACTCCGGCCCTGACCTGAGGGGTCAGGACTCAGGGCCTGGGACTCAGCCCTCAGGGACCCTCAGGGCTGACTCAAGCCTGACGGGGCTTGAAAACAGGCAGTGTTCTAGGAGCCAGAGGACCCCGGGAGCAGAGGCGGTGTAAGGGTAACACCGCAGGGAAGAGCCCGGGGAGAGGCCGGGGCCGCATGGTGGCCAGTGGGGGCATGAGCACATGACAAAAGCTGCCCCTCTTGGACTCGCTTCTCTCCATTTCTCTCGGTCCTGCTTTCATACTGCCTCCACTGACGTCTCACAAGCGTGTATGTTCGTATCTGTCTTAAAATCATCGTATCAGTGGACCCGGACACTTTTGTAGACAGGGCTCCAGGGGAGCCCCTGGCCCTGGTTCCCCCTGCCCTGTCTGCTTCTGCACGGGAGGGAAGCAAGATCCAGGAGGCTCAGGAGTCTGGCAAGAAGGAGACCCTCCATCTAGGATCTGTCGAAGGGCTGGGTCTGGTTTTTAAGTGGGTCAGAAGATCCGGCAGCCTGAGCTACCCTCAGAGTGGTCCAGAAACGTGTGAATCTGAGCAAAGGCTACTGACGTGTGATTAATTTACAAACAGGCGTGCAGAGTGGGACACTGTGTACACAGGAGCCTGCTGTTCCTGCAAAGCTGTGTCAAGATGTCACCAAGCTGGGTTTTATTTTAGTACCAAGTTATTGTATGTGTTTAGCACCAAGCCCATGTGGTGCCGTGTACGTGCTGGGTGGCCGACCTGGTGGTGTTATCACCTCCGGGAGGGGAGAAACCTTTGAGGTAGTTCCAGGCCCCACGCAGGTGGGCCCAGATTTGTTAAAAGCCCAGAGCAGCTCCCCAGATTCACAGAAAGTGTCTCACGGGTAATGTCTCCGCATGAGGAAAGGTCAGTGCACGTCCAGGACACGGGGCCTCGTGTTGCCCCACGTCTGCCCTCCACCCCGGCCAGCTGCATCCTTCCCCCAACCAGATCACCTCCCCATGACCTGCGCAGACTCAGAAGGTAGATTGTGAGATTTCAGAATGGCTGTACGAAGAAAAACGCCTTAGCTGGTTTGGAATTCTCAATCACTTTTGACCTTGGGGTAGAGTGAAACTTACCTTACTGCCCTTTTGGAGGAAAGGTTTACTTAGCAGGTGAATAAGCTTGCAGAAGGTCAAAAGAGGATGCACCGTCCTGCTGTTAGTCAGGACTTTCCTGGTTGAGAATAACAGAAGTCCCGTTCGAGCGAGCTCCGGCGCAAGGGGGGCCTGCTGGGAATGCTCGCATCAGCGCGGGGGTTACCGGGGCAGAGGACAGGGCTGTCAGCCTCGGCAGCCGCCAGGGTTGTGGATCCGAGGCTGCCAGGACTTGTGTTCGTGCTCAGCTCCGCTGAGGCCGGTGTGCCAGCTCCGTTGTCCCAGACTGGCTCCTGCATGGAGAGGACGGGGCTGTTGACACCTTCCTGCCTTTGCCACCAGGGGAGGGCCAGCTCCTGTTCTCTTTGACCCCAGGCTTAAATAAAGGTGCCGGCATTAAAAAAATTTTAATGTTTATTTCTATTTGAGAGAGAGAGAGAGAACACATGTGCATGAGCAGGGGAGGGGCAGAGAGCTGGAGACAGAATCCAAAGCAGGCTTCAGGCTCTGAGCTGTGAACTGTCAGCACAGAGCCTGAAGCGGGGCTCGAATCCATGAGCAGTGAGATCATGACCTGAGCCAAAGTCAGAAGCCCAACTGACTGAGCCACCCAGGCACCCCAGGATGCCTGCATTTTAAGCAGAGGCAAGATCACAGTTTGCAGATTGAGGGCAACATTTCAGCCTTCTCTTCCTCCTCCAAATCCTCTGTGTGATGGAACAAATATTATTAAATATCCAGGTGGGCAAAGAGATGCGTTTAGTGTATCAGAAACCATGATGAGTCAGCAAAGGATAGAGTGAAAACAGAATGAGGCCGAGAAAGGAAACAATAGCCAAATTGTACCCAGGAGGTAGAGAGGATTCTAGGTATGTGCCAAGCCTAGATGTGTGACATGTGAGGACCAGGAAGGGTCCTCAGGTGACCTACCCGGTTTGGTGGGTAAATGCGGACGAAGAATGAATACAACTGTCAAGTTTTCTCTCTTGTTGGGGAAGGAAAGGTGGACCTTTATTAAATCTGGGCACTCTAGAGAATCACATGTTTAACTTTAAATATTTAGGGGCGCCTGCGTGGCTCAGTTGGTTGAGCCTCTGACTTCAGCTCAGGTCATGATCTCACAGTTCGTGGGTTCGAGCCCCACGTCAGGCTCTGTGCTGACAGCTCAGAGCCTGGAGTCAGCTTCAGATTCTGTGTCTCCCTCTCTCTCTCCCCCTCCCATGCTCATGCTCTGTTTCTCTCTCTCTCTCTCTCCCTCTCTCTCTCTCTCTCTCTCTCTCTCTCTCAAAAGTAAATAAACATTAAGAAAATTTAAAATATATATATTAAAGAGTATCCCTGGGATCTGGCCCATGCTCTGTTTGTGTATATAAAGTTTTATTGGAACACAGCCACACCCAGTTGTTAGTGTATTTTCTGTGGTTGCTTTCCTGCTATAGTGGCAGAGCTGAGTAGTTACAGCATAGACTATCTGGCCCACAAAGCCTAAAATAATTACTATCTGGCCCTTAAATGGAAAAAGTTTGCTGACCCTGCTTTAGAAAAATGAAAACCAACACAAAAAATCTAGTGTAGTAGAGGGGAAAAAAAAGATATATCTAACAAAACAAAACGAATCCAATAAAGAGCAAAGAAGAAGAAAGGAGATATATATAATAAATAGAAAATGGCAAGAATTAGTCCAAATATCACTAAGCACAATAATTGTGAACAGAGACAGTCTCTCAGAATAAGCTAAAAAATTTTTTTTGAATGAGACTGAAAAAAAAAGAAACCATTTAAGAAGAAAATAAAAGGATGAGGAAAGAAATCCCTAACAAACAGAGCAAAGAAAACAAATGAGCAATTTAATATCAGAATAAAAGAGAAGTAAAATGAAAATATTTTAGGGATAGAGGAATTGCTTCAGCTGATAAAAAGAATATTCCACCGGAAGTTAAAGTGAAAAGATGTGGACTTTCTGTACTTAACAATGTAGCTTCAAATACAGTAAGTAAAAACTGATGCTATTATGAGTGAAAAAATGACACATATAAAGTAACAATGTTGAGCTTTGAAAGTCTCTAAGACGTCTACATAGATGCACCCAGATGATGAAGTTGTGTAGAACTTAATACACACACACACACACACACACACACACACACACACACACACACACAAATAAGTACAAGGAAAACTGGGGAAATGTGATTAAAATCTATAAATCTTATCAGTGTCAGTATCCTGCCTGTGCTATTATAGTTTTGTAAAATGTTACCATTAGGAGAAACTGGATAGTGTGCAAGCAATCTCTCTGTATTATTCCTTACGACTGCATGTGAATTGACAAGAAAAATCTTCAAGAGATACACGTTAGGTACAAAAAACGGAGTAACTCTTAGGTTAGATGAGAGTCAAAGCGAAAATTTTACTATTTTTTAAAAACTGTTTATTCACTTTTGAGAGAGAGAGAGAGAGAGAGAGAGAGAGAGAACACACAAGCAGGAAAGGGGCAGAGAGAGAGAGGGAGACACAGAATCCGAAGCAGGCTCTAGGCTCTGAGCTGTCAGCACAGAGCCCGACGCGGGGCTCGAACCCACAAGCTGTGAGATCATGACCTGAGCCAAGTCCGACGCTTAACCAACTGAATAGGCCACTGAATATAAAACCTATGGAGTGAAGGCAAATTGGTAGTCAAAGGACAATCTGTAGCCCTAAATTCATTTATTAAGAGGCAAGCAAGACTAAACATTATTGAAGTCAGCTTTCAATTCAAGAAGCTAGAAAAATAAACTCAGAGAAGGTAAAAAGATATCATTACACATGAAGTCAGAAAACAAAATTCATTAATAATTCTAAAAGCATGTTCTTTGGAAAGACTAACAAAAGAAACGCAACTTTGGTGAGTCTGATGTAAAAAAAAAAAAAGGCACAAGCGAGAAAGAGAATATAACTACAGAAGGGATTTTTAAAAATATTTATGTATTTTTGGGAGAACACAAACAGGGGAGGGGCAGAGAAAGCAGGACAGAGGATCTGAAGCGGGCTCTGTGCTGACAGCATGGACTGATGTGGGGCTCAAACTCACAAACTGTTAGATCATGGCCTGAGCCAAAGTCAGATGCTTAACCGACTGAGCCACCCAGGTGCCCCTTTTTTGTTGTCTTTAAAATTTTTTTTCCAGAAGAGATTTTAAAAAGAAAAGACTGGGGGCGCCTGGGTGGCTCAGTCGGTTAAGCGCCCGACTTCAGCTCAGGCCATGATCTCACGGCTCGTGAGTTCGAGCCCCGCGTCAGGATCTGTGCTGACAGCTCAGAGCCTGGAGCCTGTTTCAGAATCTGTGTCTCCCTCTCTCTGACCCTCCCCCGTTCATCCTCTGTCTCTGTCTCAAAAGTAAATAAACGTTTAAAAAAAAAGACTGTTATATGCACCTTTACGCCAATTAATTAGAAAATCTAAGTGAAATGTAGGACTTTCTAAGAAAATAAAAACTACCAAAACTGGCTTCTCAAGAAAATAAATTTGCCCCTAAAACAGGACTGAAATCTCCCAAAGATTTCAAGAATCTTTCCCTTTCAAGAAATCGATAACACTCGTGTTATATAGCCTATTTCGGAACATACAAAAAGGTGAAGGAGCCCTCATATCAAAGTCAGAGGATAACTCAGCCAAACTACAGGCCAGTCTCACTTTTGAATAAAAACCTGAATTCTTTTTGAAAACAAAACAAAACAAAACAAAAAAACATTTAATTCAGCCAAACATTAAAAGAATAATATAAGAATGACCAGGTAGGATTTATCCCAAGAGTGGAAGGAGGATTTAGTTACTAGAACTTTTCGTCGAATTTAGTGTATTGACTGTTTGCTTTTTTTTCCCCCCTAAGTAGTTGTTCAAAATTAAGGTGGTTCTTATCGTACAATAGACCAACCTTTGCCATTTGCTTGCTGCTGAGGGAGTCCGGGGAGAACCTTGTCACACTGTCCTTTCCTGTGTACTGTCCCTGAGGGTGTTCAACAGGTGGGGCCGCAGGAGGCCACGTCCCCTTTATTGGGGTGACAGAGGGAAGGCAGCGTGCTGCAGTGAATAGACTGAAAACTGTAACGCCAGGCGACACTGAGAAGAAACTGTAGAAATTATAAGGTCCAGGCTGCTGAGAGAGGTTACACCCTGACGGAGAGTGTGCTTTGAATTGTACCCTCTTCCCCACCCCCCACCTGCATATGTGACCTTATTTGGAAATAGGGTCTTTGCAGATGTAATCAGGTTAAGGTTCTACTGGAGTTGAGTGGGTCCTAAGTCCACTGACTGGCGTCCTTATAAGAAGGATTTACAAGGTCTTGTAACAAGGACCTTATAAGAAGGTCCCTGTGAAGACACAGGGACCCAGAGACACAAAGAGAATGGCCCGTGACAGCAGATGCAGCAGGGAGCCGAAAAATGCCCAGGATCCAGGATCGCCAGCAACTCCCAGAAGCTAAGAGGGAACCGACCTTACTGACACCTTAATTTCAGACTTCTGGCCTCCAGAACCATCAGCGAATAAGTGTATTATTTAAAGCCACCCAGTTTGTGGTCCTTTGTGACAGCAGCCCAGCAAATAAATATACTTGTTATCTGTTCTGGAGGATGCCCCCAACCCATTCTTCAGACCAACTGCTAGCTGGGAGTTGAGGGTGGTCTCAGGCAGTAACCCAGGCGTTTGCTGAAGCAAATGTAAATCTTCTCAGAAAGCACAGACCCTCGTCCTGAGTCTCAAAGGATTTTCTCCGCATAACTTCCACAGAAAATGAGCAGTTCGTCCTCAAAAATAACGAAGCATCAGAAGAGAGGAGACACCATGAGCCAGAGCCAGAGCCAGCACGAACCATTCACAGCAGAAACAGACCCTCGGGACCTCAGCTACAGCAATATTTAGGCAGAGAAGAGAAAATAACTGTTCGATGCGTTTGAATAAATAGAAGGCAGGGTTGGAAAACCGGGCAGGGAATAAGAAGCTGTAAAAAATGATGAAGCAGATCTGAAAAAGAACCAAATAGAACTTCAGTAGGAGAGTAGGCATAGCTGAAGCAGGAGTTAGTGACTGGAAGCCACATGTGAAGAAATCATCCAAAAAAAAAAAAAAAAAAAAAAAACAGCAAAGGGAAGGGAAGGAAGCCATAGAAAAGATAAGACACATGGAGAAGGGAAACACCTGACTTTCATCTGATTAGAATTCCACAAAGAGTAGAGAAAAATAAGCTCGAGTCATGTTTGGAGAGAGAATTGCTAAGAATTTTCCAGAACTGGTGAAAGATAAGAGTGGTTTGGAGAGAGAGGAGGGTGCTGGAGAAGCGAGATTCAGCTCATAAAAGATAGCTAATTCTTCCGTCAGGTCCTAGGCTTGGAGCTAGATTCCAGCCTGGCCCCCAGAATGACTCAAGAGATACCAAAGTCTTCACCCTGATTCCCCTTCGATTTTGGTCAGTTCTTCTGACCCAAAGGGTGGTTCCTGAGAATTGAAGGATCTTCATGCTAGGACAAGGTTTCAGTGAGGAGTGGACCTTGAGACTGTTGAAAACATTGCCCCAGATCAAGCAGGGCCCTTTCCCTGCACTGCCCAACTCAGGGGACTGCCAATCTTATAGTCCACAAGAATGTCATCTCTTGGAGTTGGGCAGTGCACAGCCTGTGCAGCTGAACTGGGCAACCCAACTACCTCTGATGCCGCCTTTTCCCAAGTTATGTGCCCATGGGGTTTTCCAAGTTTAACCAGAGGGCTTTTTTTTCCTTTGTGTTTTCTTTCCTCCCTCCCTCCCTCCCAGGATGGGGTGGCATCCATCATCGGCAGGAGGATTTTATGGGGCGATGAAGGGAAACTAATAGCACTGCAAAGAAGAGCTGGGCAATTTTCCAGGCATACAGTGTTCTCCGGCAGCCCTGGGACGCCTGGCTGTAAAGGCCACGCTTCTCAGTGAGACAGAGCGAGGCCTGGGCAGAGTCGTACAGACACATGGATTTTCATGTGCATACACAGCATACACAGCATACACAGCTCCCCCTCGGGACACTGGCTGCTCCTTTTGGCTCAGGATGGAACCAGGCCTGCTTGCTCCCTACCGAGTGAGCACTTGCACCCAATTGTTGGTGGCCTGAGGTGCTTGGACCCTTGCTTACCCAAGGGCACAGTAGGTCAAGCCTGGATCACAGGCCAGGAAATATGGATTCTGGTTCCCTCCCGCTCTTGACTCGCTGTGTGGCCCCGTCAAGTGACTCAGCCCCTCGCGGCTTTCCTCTTCCCACCTTTCTCTGGCTACTTCCAAACAATGACTTCCTAACGAGAATGTGGCGGCCTGGTGTGATAAATTGTAATGCACTGAGCCTATCTGAGAGCAGGTGGCAGCCACTGTTAGATATTTGGGCCCCTGGGTGTTGCTGGATCTCTGGATCTCACTCAAGGCCACGCTTGTCTTTCCCAAAACACCCCCGTAGGAAAGGGGTTGAGATGGCCCCGGATGCCCCCCATGCCCTCCATGGATAACAGCATCCAGCCCTCTGTGTGTCTGAGGTTTATGCCCCTGCATACTCTCGGGGGAACAGGGTGGGGGGGGGGAGGGGGGGAGGAAGGGGGGAGGCAAGTCTGGCTCCGTGAACAGTCTGAGTCACAGACGCTATCAAGAAACTGGGTTTGTTATTCCAGGGACGGCAAGGCTCTATTCTTGGAGAATCTTTTAGTTTCTCTGAGGAACAGCTAACAGAGCAGTTTGTAATTAGCACTTTGGCTGCTTAGTGGCATTATCTGCCTGAACATTCACCAAGCAAACCTTCTTGAGTACCTACTAAGTGCCAGGCCCCTGCTCCCCAGCACCTGCAGGGAATGAAAAGGCAAATAGGGCAGATTTGCTGTAATTTCTTCCGGCTGGGAATGAGGCAGGCGAGGCCCCCAGCGTGGGGTTGCCTGCGCTGTATACAAGTAAATCAGATCGCTCGAGAGCGTGGTAAGCAGTGGGGTCCTCCCCGGAGGGGCACGGCATCTGGTGTTGAGCCTGTATCACGGCAAGCAGCCAGCTGTGCCGAGTCTCAGGTACCGGCTTCAACAGGCACAGCAGAGGCTGGAGTTAGGAACTCACCTGGGTTATTCCAATAGAAGGAAGCATGCCGGGTGGCTAGAGCAGGGTGAGGCAGGCAGGCCCGGCCCGGGGGTCAGCATCTTCCTTCCTTTTTAAGGGTGAGTAATATTCCCCAGCAGGTCTTTGATAACTCAGGCAATGTCTGTCTTTTCATGTGGCCTAGAGGCTCCCAGTGGGCTCTGTTGTGGTCCCCCGGAACCTTAGCACTTGGTACAGATCCTGACATCTGGCTCAGTAAATACCCCTGGATACGTGAAGTTCAGAGGGAAGCCGGCATACGATTTCTTGGGGCGCCTGGCTGGCTCAGTTGGTTAGGCATCTGACTCCGGCTCAGGTCGTGATCTCATGGTTCATGAATGTGAGCCCCGCGTCAGGCTCTGTGCTGACAGCTCAGAGCCTGGAGCCTGCTTGTTTTCTGTGTGTCCCTCTCTCTGCCCCTCCCCCACTCGCACTCTGTCTCTGTCTCTCAAAAATGAATAAAAATGTTTAAAAAATTAAAATAAAAGAGTTCTTGCTGAGGGGGGAGGTTGGAGGGGCTTATTGAAACTTGGATTTAAGGAACTTATCTGCAGGTTATAAAGTTGAGATTTTATCCTCAATAAATCATCCAAATTATCCTCCCTCAGCAATGCAGTTAAGATTTGGGCTGGAACCAAGGAGTCTGTATTTTGAAAGAAATACCAACCTTTATTTCCAGGATCGGTCAGAAACATTAAATTAAAACCAAGTAATCACTCTCAGATGGAGTTTATGTGGGTTTTCCCTCGGCTGCAAGGTTTGCATTCACTACAGAGTAATCCAAAAGAGAAAATAAAAGCACCTCTCTAAATCATGCATCTTTGTAAACAAGTGTTCAAGCTCTCCTGTTAGCTTACGTTATATCTGGATTCCGATGCAGCCACCATAAATCCATCAATAAATGTCTCAGGCCTTGGACACACCACTTAAACTCTTGGTTCCTTCCAAAAATGGGGCACACTTGTCTTTTCCACCTTGGAGGATCGATCTGAAAAAGCAAGAGTATAAAGCGAAAGGCTTTTATAAACCATAAAGCACTATTAATAACGCTAAGGGTATACATTTATATAAATTGGTGTAAATGTGGTTACGTTTGTTCAGTTCTTGAGCCGTTTCTCTTGGCTGCACAGAAAGGTAAACTTGACTCCGGTCCTTACTGAGTGATGGGCGGGGGACAAGGGACTTCAAAGACATGGAGCCATCGTTTCTGCAGCTATAAAAACGGATGTCATAGCCATGAAGCAGGATGTTATTCCGCCATAAAAAGGAAGGGGGTACGGATCCAGGCCGCGCGGATGAACCTCAAAGACATGATGCTAAGTTAGAGAAGCCAGACAGAAAAGGCCACACATGGTGCGAATCCATTTATGTGAAACGTCCGGGATGTGCAAACCCACGGGGACAGAACGCGGATGAATGAGTGCCAGCGAGTTGGTGGGGGTGAGGGTGGGGGTGGGGACAGAGTGAGTGCTCACGGCTACTGGGTTTCCTTTCGGGGTGAGGAAATGTTCTGGAATTTGGGAGTGGCGATGGTTGCACAGCTCTGTAAACATACTAAAACTACTGAAGTGCACACTTTAAGAGGATGAATTGTATGGCACGTGAATTGCACCTCAATTAAACAAATAGATAACTGGGGGTCATGTTTTTAACACAAGGCAGTTGTGAGGATTAAGTAACTCTGACTCTGTAAAGCGGACGAAGGGGTTTATGCGCCAAGGGAGCGAGCAGAAAGTGTGGTTTTGCGTGTGTTGGGAGGTGGGATAAGATGAGACCCTGGTGGGGCCTCCAGGAGAGTCAGTGTTGGACAGACTGGACGTTTCCTCCTCCAACCTCCTCACCGGGGGCGGGGTGGGGGGAGGAGGGAGGCGGCTAAGGCTCCGACCTCTCAGTTTTTCTGGGATCTGTACCTTCAAAGAGCCCTCCACCTGGTTCCTGGGCCCCGGCAAGTTTGGGAACCACGGTGCCAGGCACTATGGGGAGCTGTGGGCGGTTTCTCAGAGCTAATGGCTTTAATACTCCACTGGACCCGCCCCCCACTGGGCTGTAGCGTCTGCAGAAAGAGCCTTGGGTATCGAGCCATGAGAGCTTGCCCTAAAGCGGGCAGGACTAGGGACCCCGGCTCCTAAACCCCACCACGGAGTCTGTGCCCCTCTAGATCGGAGGTCAGCCCCACGGGGCCACTTGCCGAGGCTGCACGATCCTGGCCGTGTTTTTTTGGAACAAAAACCGAAGCATAATCTATAGCTTATGGCCAATCAGCTTGGAGCCAACTGGAGTCTCGCATCCGCTGGGCTCCGAGCAGAGGTTTGTCCAAGGGCTGGGCTACCTGCCTGCCACCTGCACGTGCTCCATCAGTGGGTGTTAAATACAGGAAGTAACGGAGGTGGAGACGTGATGGAGCACCGAGAATCGGCTTAGCTGCGCCGGGGTCGCTGGCGGCCCCGACCGGTGCCTTTGTAGCGGAGTAGTGGGTTGAAAGAGATTAGGAACATGGAAACTGCGAGCGTAGCTAAGTCTTAGGAGGAGTTTTGCTATAAAGGGGGAGCAGAGAGATGGGGTGGGGTTAAGAGAGCCGTGGGGGTTTTGTTTGCATGTTGTAAACACGGGGGCCGATCCTTGCATGTTTGCGTGCTGGCGGCGGGGGAGACTCCGGTAGGAAGGCACAGGCCGACGGCAGGTCAGTTCCCCGTGTCACGGGCAGCGGGTGCGGGTGGGGGGACTTGACCCAAGGTGGGAACTTGAGGAAAGAAAGAAGAGGATTGGAGAGAGGTAGGCTTGCTGGGTGCTGGGCCCACCCGGGGTGTCCAGTCGTAACCCGGAGCCCAGGCTGGCCTGAGAAGTGGGCACTCGGCACCGTCTGCTGTGATTATCACTGGCGCTTACTTAGGTTATCGCTGTCACACTGCCGTTGTAACGAGGGGCCATCACCCGTTTGGGGGGAAGTCCCAGCTCTGCCTCTCAGCAAACTCGGGTGCCCCGAAGCTGCTTCTTCCGGGGGGGGGTGGTTGATGAGCAAAGGTGCTTTGGGCCGAGCTCTGTGCCAGATACCGGCGTAACCAGAGCCCCACTCGCCTAGAGGTGCCCCCCACTTTCAAACACCTGAGGGGTCCCCCCTTCTTCTGCCTCAGTAGCTGGGGGGCATTCTTACCCCAGAGCGGTGCTCATCTCCAAGGCCAACACGCTCTTGGGAGGCCCAGACGCAGGACCTTCGGTGAGCAGACACGTGCACTGCTGACATGGAATGATCTGGATGTTGCTGCTGAAGTGCAGCGCCCGCCCGGGAAAGGCGACCACCGGGTGGAAGGCCCCTGAGACCCCCCCAGCCGATGGCTGTGTGAGCCACCGCCTGCCGCCAGGCTGGTAGGCGAGGTCCCTCTGGATTTGTGTTTCCCTCGTCGCATGTACGTGTCCGGTGGCCTTCTTAAAACAGCTCAGGCTTGTTGGAGCTGTGCTGAGTGCTCACTGTGGGGAGCACCCCCTGGAGGCCCGCGTGGTGACAGTCAGAGCAGCAGTGGCCGGCAGGATCCCCCAAGGGCGAGCAGTACAGAGCAGGAGGTGAGTGCTGGCTCGAGCCCCTCATGTTGGCCCAGAGGATCTGGCTCTCAGTTTTCAGTTCCCCACGTGCAAATCTCCTCTCCCCTTTCCCCCACAAGTGATGTTGGAATTTGCGGGCTTGTCAAGGGAGTAGGAGTCAGGAAATCGGGGCACTGATACCCCTTGGCTTGCAGTCCTTGGCAGGGCACCCACCCTCTCTGGGTCTGCCTTGCTTTCTGCACCGCAGCCATGAAAAACCCTCCCGCTGAACCCCCTGGCTGCCATTCGGGTTGAGGTGTTACAGGTGAAAAGCTACACAGCCCTCAAGCATCTCCTAAGGGTCTCGCTCCTACCACCCCAAGCTCCTAGCCCCGCAGAGCAGCACCTGCCCTGCAGTGCCCCCAGCGGCCACTGTTCCTTGGGGTCTCATGGCCAAGCCCTGCAGTGGCTTGGCAGAGGTCCCCAGCTTGGCCCTCCGGGTGCACGGTGACGGGATTTATGGCCTTCCCTGGGATGTCAGTAACTGCAGGGGTGCCCAAGGCTTTGGGGCTCCATGGGTCCTGGTTCCATTGCTCAGGCCAGAGCAGGGGTGAGGCTGTGTCCTCTGGCTCTTCCCACCTGTGAAATCCAGGTCTCACTCTCATTTATAAGGTGACCGTTGACCTGGGGTGTGGTGGAGGGTGGGGGGAACGTCCTTTACCTTTTCCTCCAGAGAAATCTTGGTGGAAGTCCAACATCTAACAGCTAAAGACGGAACACCCTTGGGGGCAGGGATCGGACCCCCCTCCCCCAGCTCCTTCCAGCCCAGACTTCCCTGGGGGATGTGCCTACTACCCCCAGGGACAGAGAGGCAGCCCATGGGTGCTAACTTCATGCACACGCTCCCCCACCCCACCCCTGGCCTGGCAGGCACGTCCCTGGGGCACAAGGGGGTCGTCCCCTATTCATCTGGAGCCTGCCTTCCCTAGATGTGGATGGTGGGGGAGAGATGCCCACGTGGGGGCAGGTGAAGTTCTCTTACCTGCTTCTGCCCCTGATTAGGGGCCAGCAGACTTGGGAAGCCGAGAGCAGAGGAAAGGGGGCTTTCCTGGAGGATGTGGGGGAGAGACCCAGGGTAACCAGAAGGGGTGCTCCAGATGCTCTGAGGCTGCCAGTCGTCCTCCACGCGGTCACAAATGTCTAGGCAGGCTCCGACGGCCTGGCTCAGAGTTGCTCCCAGACCTAATGGCCAGAATGCAGCTGAATTGCGTTTGGACAGATCCCATCCCCCTTGTCTCCTCACAGCCTCGCTCCTCAATTCCATCTGTGACGTCAAACCCCAGCTAATCGTGGAAAAACAGATTAAGTTCCATAAACTCAATTTTCTCGCTTCCCTCCCAGCCACGGCCTTTGCTCAAAGAGTGGTCTTCCCCACCCGCTGTGTCACCTGCCCTCTTGAGCCCAGCCCCGGCAACCCGCCAGGCTTCACCAAAGTCCCTTCAGCCTGGCCACCCCAGCCCCTTCCCCACCATGCCCGGGGGGGTCACTGAAGACCTTTGGGCTTCCAGCCTGGGAGGCCCTGAGATGTGTCCTGCCCTTGACCCCTCAGGCAAAACCAGGTGTTTTGGTCATCTGCATCCTCCTTTTTTTTTTGTCTTCCTCATATGGGTTCAGATGGGACAGGCTGCCTGAGGAGGAGGGGGTGATGGCCCTTCCCCCTGTCTGCCTATGCCAGAGCCCTGGCCTGGAGCTCTCTGGACCTTGTGCCTTGTCCAGGGCTGGGCTCTCCCCTCATTGCCTCCCTGCTTACCATGCCTGCTGGTGCCCTGTCCGTCTCCTCCCTGGTTAACATGGGGCCTGGGATCATGAATATGGGGGTTCTGGAAAGCCAAGGCTTTTCTACAGATCAGGGGCCAAGTGCCACGCATGAGGCCCATTGGAAGGTCCGTCCCTGTCTTCCCTGGAGAGGGCCTGGGGGGATGTGCGTATGGGTGCACTGGGGGCACAGTGGTCACTCAGACTCCTCACCTGGCTTCCCTCGAAGAAGGGCGTCTGGAGCCGTTTTCCTTTCTTCCGTCTCACCGTGCCAGGCACTGAGGGCTGCCCTGTGGAAAGGAGTAAAATATAACCCTGTCTAACCCGTCACGACTCCAGCGGGGACAGAGATGAAATGGGTGTCTCGCGAGCACCCGAGTGGGTGTGATGAGATCGTCTGAGGGTTCGGCTGCTGGTTGAAGGGGGCTCAGGGCACAGGCAGGCACACAAGTCACACTGCCTTCTCTCGTTGGCCTGGGCTCCAGCTGCGCCCTCTTGCGCCAGGCTCAACCAGGAGGAAAGCACGGGGACCCTGTGTCATGCCTAGCAGGTTCACATTCTGTCTGGGAAGCAGACCCGGCCTGCCAAGGGGTCATTTGTCCCTCAGATGTCTGTGCTTGGGTGCTGGGCTGTCTTTCCCTGATGGTGGTAGGCTTCGTGTCTGTGCCTGAGGTCAGCAGCACAGCCAGAAAGCTGCCCAGGCCCAGGGCCCAGCCTGCCTGACCCTGCCGAGCACGTTAACACCACCTAATGGCTAGCTGAGTACCGGGTGGAACTGGGCCAAGCATTTTATGTGCATCGTGTCATTTAAGCCACAAGACAGCCCAACAGGGCAGGTGCTGTTCTCACCTACTATTTTGCTGTTTTGTGGAAGATAAAATGAAAGATCAAAGAGTTTAAGCAGTTTGCCCACAGTCAGAGCTGGGAGGTGGTGGAAGGTCTGGCTGACTCAAAGTCCGCGGTTTTAACAACTGCATTGACTGTCCTTCCTTGGTTAGTACTCAAAATGCTACTCAAAGTCTGCTGCTGCGCCTTGTAAAACATCAAGTAACAAAGAAAAGTACAAGTAAAAGTTGTCCCAAATTCCACCGATCTGAGATAACCCTCACCAGCATCCAGTGAGCATTATTTCAGACTCTTTATACAAACACACACATACAGAGTAGTAATAACTTTAAAAAAAAATGGATCTTAGTCTGTGTGCAGTTTTGTTTTGGTTTTTTTTAAGTATTTATTTATTTTGGGAGGAAGAGAGCGTGAGCATGGGAGGGACAGAGAGAGAGAGAGAGAGGGAAGGAGAGAGAGAATCCCAAGCAGGCTCCATACTGTCAGTGCAGAGCCTGATGCGGGGCTCAATCCCATGAACTGTGAGATCATGACCTGAGCTGAAACCAAGAGTCAGACACTTAACTGACTGAGCCACCCAGGTGCCCCTGCGTGCAGTTCTAAAATAAAAAGTCAAGTTTAATTTTCTTAAATTTAACTGAAGACAAATCCCTTTGTATGTCTTTGAAATGAAATGGAAAGAAATTGCTAAACTTCAGAAACACATTTCTTAACTCACTGAGCCACCCAGGTGCCCCAAATGTTTGTTTATTTTTGAGAAACACATTTCTTAATCTTAAGTGATAATAAGTAGTTCCTAAAAGTTCCTTAAAGTTAATGGGGAAAAGAGAAAAACTTTTTTTTAAGAGAAAAACTTTTTAAACAGCTTTATTGAGATACAATTCATATACCATACAATTCATTGATTTAAAGTGTGTGATTCAGTGGGGTTTTTTATACTACATTCTTATTTTTTTTTAATTGTAGTCATTATATAACACAAAATTTGCCCTTTCAAACATGTTAAGTGTCCAGTTCTGTGGCATTAGTACATTTATAGTATTGTGCAACCATCTCCTCTCCTATTTCCCAAATGTCCTCATTCCCCAAATAGAAATCCTATAACCAGTACACAATGCCTCCCCAGTTTCCCCCCTCCCCAGCCTCTGGTAAACTTTAATTAGCTTTCTGAGAGAAAACTTTTGTTTAATTATTTTATTTCATTTTCTAAAATTTACATCCAAATTAGCATATAGTGCAACAATGATTTCAGGAGTAGATTCCTTAGTGCCCCTTACCCATTTGGCCGTCCCCCCTCCCACACCCTCTCCAGTAACCCTCTGTTCTCCATATTTAAGAGTCTCTTCTGTTTTGTCCCCCTCCCTGTTTTTATATTATTTTTGCTTCCTGTCCCTTGTGTTCATCTGTTCTGTGTCTTAAAGTCCTCATATGAGTGAAGTCGTATGATATTTGTCTTTCTCTGACTAATTTCGCTTAGCATAATACCCTCTAGTTCCATCCACGTAGTTGCAAATGGCAAGACTTCATTCTTTTTGATTGCCGAGTAATACTCCATTGTGGGGGGGTGTATGGTATATATATATATATATATATATATATATATATATATATATACATATATATATATGTATATGTGTATATATGTGTATATATATATATATATATATATATATATATATATATATATATGTATGTATACACACACACACACACACACACACACACCCCACATCTTCTTTATCCATTCATCCATCGATGGACATTTTGGCTCTTTCCATACTTTGGTTATTGCTGATAGTGCTGCTGTAAACATTGGGGTTCATGTGCCCCTTCGAAACAGCATACCTGTATCCCTTGGATAAATACCTAGTAGTGTCATTGCTGGGTCGTAGGGTAGTTCTATTTTTAAAGTTTTGAGGAACCTCCAGACTGTTTTCCAGAGTGGCTGCACCAGTTTGCATTCCCACCAGCAGTGCAAAAGAGATCCTCTTTCTCCACATCCTCACCAACATCTGTTGGTGCCTGAGTTGTTCATTTTAGCCATTCTGACAGGTGTGAGGTGGTATTTCATTGTGGTTTTGATTTGTGTTTCCCTGATGATGACGGATGTCGAGCATTTTTTCATGTGTCTGTTAGCCATCTGGATGTCTTCTTTGAAGAAGTGTCTGTTCATGTCTTTTGCCCATTTCTTCACTGGATTATTTGTTTTTTGGGTGTGGAGTTTGATAAGTTCTTTATAGATTTTGGATACTAACTCTTTATCTGATATGTCATTTGCAAATATCTTCCCCCATTCTGTCGGTTGCCTTTTAGTTGTGCTGATTGTTTCCTTCGCTGTGCAGAAGCTTTTTATTTTGATGAGGTCCCAGTAGTTCATTTTTGCTTTTGTTTCCCTTGCCTCTGGAGACATGTTGAGTAAGAAGTTGCTGCGGCCAAGATCAAAGAGGTTTTGCCTGCTTTCTCTTTGAGGATTTTGTTGGCTTCCTGTCTTACATTTGGTCTTTCATCCATTTTGAGTTTATTTTTGTGTACGGTGTAAGAAAGTGGTCCAGGTTCATTTTTCTGCAAGTCGCTGTCCAGTTTTCCCAGCACCACTTGCTGAAGAGACTGTGTTGATTCCATTGGATATTCTTTCCTGCTTTGTCAAAGATTAATTGGCCATATGTTTGTGGGTCCACTTCTGGGTTCTGCATTCTGTCCCATTGATCTGAGTGTCTGTTTTTGGGCCAGTACCATACTGTCTTGATGATTACAGCTTTGTAATATAGCTTGAAGTCCATGAGAGAAAACTTTTAATAGGTTAGAATCATTTTTTTTTTTATCAATACACTGTATTTTTAAAAGAAGTTTTAGGTTCACAGCAAAACTGAGAGGATAGTACAGAGAACTCCCATATACTCCCCTGCCCCCACGTGCACAGCCACCCCCACTATCAACATCCCCCACCAGAGTGGCACATTTGTCACAATTGATAAACCTATATCAGGACATCATTATCACCCAAAGTCCATGGTTTGCATTGTGTTGTATATTCTCTGAGTTTTGACGAATGTATAATGATGTGTATCCACCTTTATAGTATCATACAGAATAGTTCCACTGCCCTAAAAACCCCTGTGCTCTGACTATTCATCCCTTATTAAGTTTTAAATCTATATAATGAATCAACTTTCATGCCATCCACCTCTGTCCACTTTCAATTTTTGTTATTATTTGTGTACATTGCCAAGGTTTTTATATTCTATTCAAAAACAATAATTGCTCCAATTTCAAAAATATTAATTCAGTATTCACCAGGATTCTTCCATTGATGAACTTATTTTGGTTGGCTGGATTTCAGCATGAAGTAATTTTTTAAGACCTTATGGATGCCTAAGCGTCTAAATTTATGTTATAGAATGTCCATTAACTTTATACTCAAAGGACAGTTTTGTTGGGTATAAAATCCTGGTTCATAATTTCTTTCTCTCACAACTCTGTAGATATTGCTCCACTGTTTTCTGAAATTGGGTTGCTATGGAGGATTCTAATTCTCAATTCACCTTTCTGCCCCCCTAGTTATATGGTTCTTTCTTTATCCTTTAAGATCAGGACCTTTTTAAAGATGCCTTGGTGTTAATTACACCATCGAGTTTCCTGGGCCAGTGAATGGCAGTTAATTTGTAGAGCCAAGTTTTGTTTTTGTTTTTGTTTTGTTTTTCAGGGGATTTTCCATTATATATTTGAATACTTTTCCTCCTGTTCTATTATTCTGTTTTCTTCACCAGTGTATATGTTGGGTTTTCTTTTGCCTCCTATATCTGTCATTTTTGTCTTATTAGTCTTCTCCATTTAATTTTGTGTGATTTCTTGCAACCCACTCACCAGAACTCTCTAGTTGTTTATGCTCTGCTTCATCATTTATTCATTGCTTATCATATGGGTTTTTTTTAAATATGTGATGTATTTATTTTTCTTTCTCATTTTCCCCTGAGCTCCACTAACTCACTTTTCAGCTTTCATCTCTTTCTGTTGTCAAATAATTTCCTTTTTTTTTTACATTTTTTTCATTTATTTTTTAAATTTTTTAAATTCGTTTAAATTTTTTAAACTTTTTTTTAATGTTTATTTATTTGTTTTTTGAGAGAGAGAGATAGAGAGAGCGAGCAGGGGAGGGACAGAGAGAGAGGGAGACAGAATCCCAAGCAGGATCCATGCCGTCAGCACAGAGCCCGATGTGGGGCTCGAACCCATGAACCATGAGATCATGACCTGAGCCCCAATGAAGAGTTGGATGCTTAATCAACTGAGCCACCCAGGTGCCCCTCAAATCATTTCTTTTTAAAATTTCTGTGTGTCTTTTTTTCCACTCATCTGACCCTGTCAGTTCTTTTTATTTTTTTATTTAAAAATTTTAAGTTTATTTATTTTGAGAAAGGTAAGGGAAGAAAGGGAGGGAGAGAGAATCCTAAGCAGGAATATGGGGGTTGAACGCATGAAACATGAGATCATGACCTGAGCCAGATGCTTAACCAACTGAGCCACCAAGTGCCTCTGCCCCTACCAGTTCTTAAGAGATTATATCTGTAGTTTCTCTGGGTCTGTGAACTGATTTTCTGAAGTCTTTCTGTATTTCTCTGGACGATTCCTCATGATGTGTGTTCTTCTTCATTTGCCCCCCACCCTTAATGCCATAGGGCCCATGTGAGTTCCTTTGTGATTATTATTCTTTAACCACCTTCCAAATAGCAGCATGTGAAAATGTGGGAGTGGTCCAGAGCAGATGCACTATGGGCTTACTTACTGTCTGGAAGGCTCTCTGGCCAGAGCTGTTATTTATCTTCTGCCTAGGGATTCGGTTTCTCTCGTGTTTCAGGGTCCACGGTCATAATGGTTGTCAGCAAAGCTCTTTACATCACTGGCTGTCCATGTTATGACCAACCCCTTGCTGCCCCTTTTCTCTCCCCAGCCTCACTTCACTCCCAGTATCTGTTTTAGCTGGAAAACGAGGTTCTGTCATAGAAATGGCCCATTGGTGTGATTTCCCATCAATTCCCACACCAGTTCCATCCCACAATGTAAAATCGCATCTCTACATGTGCTCAGTTGTTCACAGCAGCACTAGTCCCATCAGCCTCAAATTGGAAATCACCAAATTCCCATCAACAATGGAACAGTTAAGTCGATTATAGTACATCCACTCAATGAAATACTAGACAGCAATGAGAACAATCTACAGCCACATGCAAAAATTTGGACGAATCACATGAGCATCATGGTCAAAAGAAGCCAGGATCAAAAACACATACAGTATGCTTCCGTATGAAATCACCCAAAGACAACTGGATATTGGCAATTCATTAAAGTACAAAAGAAGCAAATGGCAGGAGAGTGGTTGTCCACAGTTGAGGAGCTATGACTAGAAGGAGACCCATAGGGGACTTCTGGGTTGTTAACTTCCTGTTTCTCGATCCTTGCTGGTCCTACAGTTGTGTTCAGTTTGTGAAAATATATCTGTACTTATGATACATGCATTTTTTGTATGTATGTAATACTTCAAATAAAACATTTTTCTTTTGGGGGTGCCTGGGTGGCTCAATCAGTTTAGCATCCGACTTTTGATGTTGGCTGAGGTCGTGATCTCATGGTTCGTGAGTTTGAGCCCCACCTTGGGCTCTGTGCTGAGAGCGCAGAGCCGGGTTGGGATTCTCTCTCTCTCTCCTTCTCTCTCTGCCCCTCCCCTGCTTGTGCTCACTCTCTCTCTCTCTCAAAATAAACTTATAAGAAGTTTTTTCTTTTGAAAAACAAGACAGGGAGATGCCTCCCCTCACCTGGGTGGCATCCACAATCCTATTTCTTCATTCCAGCAGGAGGATTGTGGCCATGACTTTCAAGAAGTGATATTTACTTGGGGGTCCAAGGAAGAGGCATGTGTAAGCTGTCAGCATGTTCCTTTCTTCCAGTTCAGACTTCATGGTGTCTGTGGTTTGGGGGAATAGTGATTGCCTTATTTCATCAGCCACGAGGACTCCCCTGTCTCTGTAGTTTGTGTTGTTTTTGAGGGAGGACGGTAGAACAGAAATGCTCCTACCCCACCGTCTTCAACAGGAAGTCAGGATGGATTCCCGAACCCACTGGTGAGGGTGTAGCTGTAAAGAAACAGGCCTGACTTTCTTTCTTAACTAAATAAAATGCTGGTCCTTGACGAGACCCCTTTAGAGTGATCAGCTTGAAAGACAACACCCAATGTGGCCAGCACTGAGAGATCACCCGTGGCCATCTCCTGAGTCCGGCTCCTCTCACTGGGAGCTTCCTGAAGGGGTGCAGAGCTCTGAGGGCTTCCAGAGGGGACCCCCGGCGGACATGGGGGACCGCACACCTGCACCAGGGGCTGCTTCAAAGGATAACATTTGCTTGCCTGTGGAAATTCTAGTTATGAAGTTCATGCTTTATGCTCAGACCTTGTCTGAGGAGTGTGTCTCTTGTCCCTCGGAAGGAGAGCACTCCTGGAAGCACATGATGGTCTCTTGTCACTCTGCTCCTGTCCCACTGAACATCATGGGCACTCGGCTGCAGGGCATGGCCTCATCTCAGCCTTGAACGCCACCCTTTCCTGTGGTCAGTGACTGTGGGGTGGCCTCCGTGCATTCGCACAGCCCCAAACCCAGCATGTGGCGTGACAGTGCTGGGGCACAGTAGTGGGAGGTCACTGTGATAGTGTGGCACATTTACGCCTCAGGGCCTTTGCTCGGCTTGTTCTGCAGCACGTCCATGTCTGCTGAGGATACCTCGGGTCCCAGGAAGCCCCCGCTCCTGTTACTATAAAGCTCCACCTTCCCTGAAGCCTTTCCCTAGTCCCCCCTCTGCACTGACAAACACCACCCCTGGCTGGTCCACTTTTGTCATCGTGGGGACACTGGCAACTCTGGAAGGCAGATGATGTTATCCCCATTTGCTGTATGGAGACACCGAGTCTCAGCAGGCCCCGTCAGTCGTCCTGGGGGACCATGGTCAATCAAGGCATTGTCAGGTTTTGAACTCGGATCCCAGACTGGGGCTCCACCTGCGATGTCCCAGGTCTCGCAGAGGTCTGATCCCTCTGACCTGTTCTTAGTCCCCGTGCACTGATCTCTAACTGTGCGGCACTCTGTTCTTTCCTTCTGTCTGTCTGTGCACCCACCTCTGAGTTCTGGTGTTGCACAGGCAGAAACACGGTCTCTCACCCAGTGGCAGATGGAGCTGTATCCCGAGCGTTCACATGGTCCGCTCATCTCCTGGCCGTCATGGGGCTGGCACCGCTGGTCAGCCCCAGGCTTTGCCCCTGGCTTTGCATGGGCACTTGGTCTGACTTGTGAGCAGGCGAACACAGGCAGGTCACTTTCCGTGGAGGCTTTAAGATCACTAAAGGTCAGATTGCTTAGACTCCCACAGTTTCTCAAGAACACTTAGGGATTGCATCTGACTTCTTTGTTATTGAGGTGATGCAGTGGGACTTGCCCAAAGTCATCGTGGGTCATTGCACTTGTCCTGGGTTGCAGAAGAGGCCCCCTGAGGCCCCCTAGACATCGGTGTGCATGCCACCGTGTCGTGCAGGGCACGATGCCTGACGCTTAGCAACTGGCTAAGTTGCTGTTCTGTGACGGGCGTCTAGTACCTTCCCAGCAAGGTGATGCTGGGCTTGAAAGAAGACCAGGTGGAAAAGCCTTGGAAGCACGGCCCTTATTGAACCTCATCCTTCCTCTTCTTGTCTCCAGGCCTCATCGCATCGAGCTTCTCCCAAGCGTGTGGGTCTCTCTCCTTTGTGTCAGGAAGGTCCCCATATCCAGTGCCTGTCCTACCCTGTCGGCCACTTGAAAGTTGCTCCAGGTGTCGGCTTGGATGTGCTGCCACCTGGCTGATCCCAGTCTCTTGTGGGAGGAGGTGACACTGTAGGGACTCTGGGGCCATCACCTCTGTCTCCAGTGGCCTCAGCTTCTAGCCAGACTTGAGCAGAGATCTGTGGGCCTCAGGGTGGGTGGGTCTCAGAGCTGAGTGGGGGCAGCCCACAGCCTCTGCTTTCTCGTCCTGGACAGTGTCAGCTTGGGCTCGAACCCACGGGCCCTCTCAGCTGCAGGCTGCACCCATCTACCTTGGACGAAGGTTAGCAATGCTCTTGAGTGTAAACTCTGGAAAGTTCAACCCCCTCCTCTCTGTGGTAAGTTCAGGGCTTTGGGTTGATGAGGGAGGCGACAGGACCCGGAGGGGGGCGGGGGGCTATAACAACAAGTGTGTAACAACAAGTGTTACCCTGTGGCATTCGGACAGGTTGCCTGAGAAAGTCCCTCCCAGCATGAGGCCTTGCAAATGCAGTGATGTGCGACCCCCACCCAGGAGGGGAAGGAGAGTCAGACAGGGCGCTCACGTGTCTGGTGACATCACTCAGAAGTGTGATGGGGAGCCTCCCTGTCTGCAGTGTTTTGTTGCCCCAGGCTTTGTCTTTTCTATGGCCAGCAAATGTGGGGTGCAGCTTCGTGGGTTATGTAAAGTAGATGACCTCTAGTTAGCTAAAAAGATGTTTATTTGGACTGTATTTAAAGCAGTTGGATGCGTGAGAGCTTGTGCTGGGGCTTTGGGCTAACGGTCCCACCTGCTGTGCAGAAGTGAGTAACATAGGGGTCATTTGAGGCTAATAATACAGTGGCCATCTCTGACTTATTTATGTAACACCCCCCACCTCTCAGTCTCTCTCCCTAGGTGGCTTATTAAAGAATTTCTTTCAACCCTACATGCTGATCGTTCCAAGAGTTCTGGTACATTCTTTTCCCCCAATCTCATTACATAGCCAGTAGTCCCTTAGTGCCTGGGTGACGCTCAGGCCTCGGACAGATGGTGCCCCAGGGAGGCTGCCTGCCTGGCCAGACCCTCGCTCTTATCATTTACCCAGTGTCACCATGAATCTCCACCGACTGCTGTCCCTGGCGTGGTCCCTCTGAAATGCTATCCTGATTCTGCCACTGTCCATCTTGGAAGCCTTCACTCACCTTCCATTTAGCAGTGTGTAACCTCTCTGGGGGTAACCACAGCAAAGCCCCCACCATCTAGGGGAAGGATTGTGACGGGTAATTCCATTTTCCAGATCACTGAGAGTATGCCTCCAAGCCTTGCTTGTTTGTTTTTACATTTGATTGCTCTCGGTGCACATCTCCCTCAAAAGCATTCTTTGTCATCTTAAAGAGAAGCTTCCATGGGTACACTGTTTATTTTTTAAGTAGTCTTACTGAGCTAGAACTCACATGCGATGCAGTCCACCCACTTATCTCACTTATCTCTTCTACTTCCAAGACCTAGGCTGGGTCGGCAGCAGAACAGATGCCAATAAGTACTTGCTGGATTGAGCTAAAACCACACTGAGATCACCTCTTTTGGATAAGTCCACATCTCCTGCCAGGAGGCAGCCGTGCCCTCTGTGTCTGGTGACATGAATGGAAATGATGGCCCCGACACCGAAGGGTCCCAGACTGCTGATTTTTAATTTTTTTTAACGTTTATTCATTTTTTAAGAGGCAGAGAGAGATAGAGCGTGAGCAGGAGAGGGGCAGAGAGAGAGGCAGACACAGAATCCGAAGCAGGCTCCAGGCTCCGAGCTGTCAGCACGGAGCCCGACACGGGGCTCGAACTCACGGACCGTGAGATCATAACCTGAGCCGAAGTCGAACACTTAACTGACTGAGCCACCCAGGCGCCCCGCAGACTGCTGATTTTTAAATTTCTCACCTGGGTTTTTCATCCTTTTGTGTGCCCTCCCTTCTTTCCCGTGGCCATCTGCCGTCACCGTGTCTGCCTGCAGCTACTCCAGAGCACGGGGCTGCTCTTGCCGGAACAGGAACAGTGTGTGAAACGAGAGCACAGTGCTCTTCACGCTTAGGGGGTGTGACACCCTCCCGCCGCCTGGCCCTCACTAGTGGGATGACAGTCTTTTATTTACCCCACGGCTGATAAGAGTTCACACGTCGTCTACAAGATTGCTCAGCAAACAAGGAAAGTGAAGGCTGGGGAGGTGAGGGAACTTGTTCAAGGTCACACCGTAGGCTCACGGTGGAGTCAAGACCAGGCCCGTCCTCTGTGCTGCTGTGCCCACCAGTCTTGCAGGAAGTGACTCTCCTGCTCTCTCTTTCTCTCCCAGGGGTCCTTGGTGAATTTTGTCATGGTTATTTAAGGAACCTCGCCTAGAAGTCCCAACACGCAGTTCCCCATCGACGGGAAGGCTTGGACTCCAAGATGATTATAAAGGAATATCGGATTCCTCTGCCCATGACCGTGGAGGAGTACCGCATCGCCCAGCTATACATGATACAGGTGGGTCTTGGGGCCAGGGCAGGCCACGCCGGGCGTACAGATGGCTCTCGAACCCTTGGGTGGGGTGGGGCGGCACTGTGGTCTCCACGGCAGTGTCTGCTCGGTAGGCTCCTGGTAAGTGTCTCAGTTGCCCGGGCGTTGTGGCTTCCCAGCCCGATGCCAGGAACACAGCGGAGTGCCGTGGGTGTTTGTGGCATTGGCCTGTCCCGCCAGCCCTGTATTCACGGCGCTGGCAGTGCTGACGCCCTTTGCACTTAATACCCGTCCTCTCACTGATTCAGATGTTATCCGTGCGTATAGTCAGCTTGGGCTGCTTTAACAAAGAACACAGACCAGGGGGCTGAAACAACAGACATTTGTTTCTCACGGTTCTGAAGGCTGGAAGCCCAAGGTCAAGTTGCTAACAGAGCTGGTGTCTGGTAAGGGCCCTCCTCCTGGCTTACAGATGGCCACCTTCTTTCTCACCGTGTCCTCGATGGTGGGTGAGGGGGCAAGGGAGTCCTCTGGAGTCTCTTCTGTAAGGGCACGAATCCCGTTAGGAGGGCTCTGTCCTCATGACCTAGTCACCTCCCAAAGCCTGACCTAGTACCATCGCATTGGAGGTTAGGGGCTTCAGTATGAATTTGGAGGGGGCACAGAAATTCAGTCCATAGCAACCCACTTGACAGACAGGAAGGTGTGAGGTCCAAAGAAGTTAAGCGACTTGCCTGGGAGCACCTGGCCAGTTTCCCCATTCTTGGCTCCACACTTTCCTCACTACTCTAGGCTGCAAGACAGTGGCATCTACTATGTGGCTGGTTTACAGAGTCACAGACGGATTTCAGGGTGACAGATTCCTGTGACAAGCCAGAGAATGCCATGCCCCACCCCTCCCACTCCCACACACCCGGAGCCCTACTCAGAGCCTGGCTGACCTGGAACACAGAACGGGGAGACCCAGGATCTGGTTGCTCGTGGCCTCGATGTGACCAAACTCCTGCTTGCTGGGCTCCTGCTCCTCTGTGGAGGTCCCCCGCCCGGCTACCCCGCCAGCGTCTTGCTCAGCCTCAGTGCCCCAGCCCTTTGCCTGACCTGGCAGCTTTCCTCCCAGTTGGGAGTCTGATTACGAACCAGCTCTCACCTGGCTCTGCTCTTCCGGGCATCAGGATGCCTTGGTGCAGCCCGTGGATCATCGTGTCACATGGTGTCCCACGGTGTCACACAGTGTCACATGGGCCCCTGCCGGCAGGGCTCCACCTCTGCCCCTGGCTTTGCTTGGTGGGTGCTCACCCTTCAACCCGGGTCTGGGGAGTTAGTAACAAGCTCCCTGTGGAGCCCAGGCCCCCAGGCCCTTCTGAGAGGAGCTCTGTGAAGCTACCAGAGTTTGACCAGGTGCCCCCAGCTTGGGGAGCTTGATGAGGAAGAGAATGGAAGGTGAACTGGCCTCTCTGGCAGGGGCTGTTGGCTCCATGCGGCTTCAGGAGTGCCACTCGATTCCCTCTTGAACCACTTACCTCGTAATTATTCCTAGAGATCAAGGAGAGAAGGGACTTAGCTCACTCAGCCCCCCAGCTCTGAGCTGTCTGGAAATTGCTCAGCCTATTCAACAACGCTATTTGTCCTGCGGCTTCCCAATTCCCGTCCCAGCCAGGGGAGCCCAGACCCTGGCAGGCAGCCCCTCCATGTGCCTGTCAGCTGGTGGAGGGCCCATCAGGATCCAGGGACTGACTTTTAGCTCCTAGGACATCCCAAAGCTTTCTTGAGCATGTGATCACCTCCGACTGGTCTCCTTAGAGGCACCTGCTATCCCCACCCCCCTTTATTGAGATAGTTTGTTCTTTTTTTTTTTTTTAATTTTTTAACGTTTATTTATTTTTGAGAGACAGAGACAGAGCATGAGCATGAGCAGGGGAGGGGCAGAGAGAGAGGGAGACACAGAATCCGAAGCAGGCTGCAGGCTCCGAGCTGTCAGCACAGAGCCTGATGCTGGGCTCGAACCCACGAACCATGAGATCGTGACCTCAGCTGAAGTCAGACACTTAACCAACTGAGCCACCCAGGCGCCCGGTATTTTGTTTTTTTTAAAACATCCTTATGCCTCCAGTTAATGTTAACTATCCCATAGCCTCCTCCACGATACCTGCTATGGGCGCAGGGCCGCCTGTGTGCGTTCACTCATCCAAGCCCTACTATAACACCTGTCTGTCTCTCAAGGCTGCCCTCCCCTGCTCCTGCCCTGACACTTTCTTACCCGCCACTGGCCCCAGCACTTCTGGGGGCTCCACCCACCGTGGGGGGTGATGGACGAGCATATCATCTCCGTTGTTTGATGGTTTCACAGCCGCGAACATGCGTCAGAGCTCACCAGCTGTATTTTTGTGTATGTACCGTTTGTTGCATGCCAGTCGTATCTCAGTAGAGCTCTTAAAACACTAAGTGAAATGCACGGACTTTTCTGTGCTCAGCCTGGGCCGAAGGCTGGGTTCCAGAGGAGAATGTAAAAGCACTTGCTCCTCTCCAGGAGCGCCTTTGGGGAGGTGGGCACACAGGCAGTTTACTGCATACAGGCCGGGAGACAGGGAGCGGATGTTCGTGTGGGCTTAGGGCCGCTGCTCCAAGAGTGCGTCCACTGGGAACTGGGCCAGTTGAGGAGGATGGATAGGCCCTCAAGGAAGGCAGCTGTGGTTTTGTGGAAAGAAGAGCAAGACTTTAGTTCATTTCCTCCAGACCCTGCTTACCAGCTAGAGTGGCAGCTAGCAACGGGCCTGCGTTCTGCTCTCACTAGCCAGCCTCCTCCTCCATGGGGTCATGAACAAGATGGGATGAGCTCACGTGTCAAGCTGCCTCGTGATGTGCCTGACCAGTGTCCAAGCAAAATACATGTTGTTCAAGGCAAGGAAGAGGGAGAAGGAGAAGAGGAGGAGAGGAGGAGGAAGAATAAGAAGAAAAGAAAAAAAGTTGGGCTGGCTGGGAGAGAGACTTCTGTCATCCATAGAAGTGTTCAGCAGATGCTTGCCTCAGAGGGAGGAATCCGAGGTGGTTTGGCCAGGACCCTGGACAGCTCTGAGAGCTGCCACTTTTACGGGCGTCCTGGAGCATTCTTGGTCTTGGGTCCTTCACCCCTATCATTCGTAGGGTCTGTGCTTTTTCTGCACCAGGCCCCTCCTGTGCAGCCCCCAGGCCCCAGAGATAGAGACGGGTAGGGAGGTGAAGTTCCCCAACTCAGCCCCAGCTGGTGGGTAGGGGTCATGGGTGAGGCCTCACCCTGGGCACGTGTATGCCCCTGGGGACCTGGGCTTATCTCTGCCACCCTAACTCGGTCTCCCTGGGAGGCTCCACAGTGCAGGGAGCCTGGCAGGGACGACTGGCAGGGATGGGGGTGGTGACTTTCGGTGCGAGCAGAGAAGGTCAGCACGTTTCGAGAAGAGCTCTCCTAAGTGGCATGACCGAGAGCCTCAGCTGTGCCAGGGGACTGAGCACCCCCTCAGATGCCATTGTCAAGGGGAACCAGGGGTTCAGCCCTTTAGGGTGTTAGCTTCAAAGTTGAAGGGGGTGCCCAGACTCAGATGGAACTGGCGATAGTTGAGAGCAGAATCCATTTTTGCTCATTCAGCTAATTTTTTTTTGTTTATTTATTTTGAGAGAGAGAAAGAGAGAGAGAGCAGAGGTGGGGCAGAGAGAGAGGGAGGGGGAATCCCAAGCAGGCTCCACACTGTCAGCATGGAGCCTGACACAGGGCTTGATCCCATGGACTGTGAGGTCATGACCTGAGCTGAAATCAAGAGTTGGGCACTCAACTGACTGAGCCACCCAGGCGCCCTCATTCAGCTAATCTTTACTGTGCAGAGACAACAAAGTGCTGTTCAGGGAGTACAGAGCACTGCCAGTCTGGGTCCTGGGGCTCTGCCACTGCTAACAGTGGCCTTTGTGCCCCCAAGTGGCCCATGGTATCCATCCTGCATGAGTGACCATAACGGCTTGCTCAGCTGGTTGGCCAGTGTCCCCCCAAATTCATGTCCATCCAGATGTTAGACCATGACCTTATCTAAGGACAAGACAGAATGGGCCCTAAATTGAATGACTCATTGTCCCTATAATTATGAAGAGGAGAGGACAGAAAGAGACACAGTGATGTGATGGTGGAGGCAGAGAGCCGAGTGATGCGGCCACAAGACCAGGAACGCCTGGGGCCCTGGGGTCTGGAGGAAGCCAAGAAGGAGCCCCCCTAGAGCCTTGGGAGTGGACATGGTGGCTTTCCCTGGCTAGGAGTCTGAGGACAGCTCAGGCCGGGTCACCCACTGAGGCCGGATGGGACCTTCCCTACCCCTGCTCCTTGTCCCTCCCTGCCTCTTCTCCACCCTCAGCTCCCTGGCAGGCTGGGTGCCCCACCTCAGCCTTCAGAGACTGCTTGTGGCCCTGGCTTCTGTGACCTGTGTGTCCCCTTCACACTGAGTCACCACAAACCCTAGATGTGTTCGTTTCCTGGGGGGGGAGGGGGGGTGGGGCTTAAAACAAGAGACATGTATTCTCTCTTGCTTCTGGAGGCCAGAAGTCTGAAATCAAGGTGTCCGCAGGGCCTGCTCCCTTTGAAGGCCCTCTCTCCCTCTGAGGATTCTGCCTTGCTCCCCTCCAGCCTCTGGTGGCGGCCAGCTTCATTGGCTAGTGGCTACATCCCTTTAGTCTGTCTTTTAAGGACAGACTTGGATTTAGGACCCACCTTAATCCGGTGTGACTTCATCTTAACGAATTATATCTGCGAAGATGCTATTTCCAAATAAAACTACATTCCTTTTTTTTTTAAGTTGCTTTCTTTGTTTTCTTTTCTTTTTTTTTTTTTTTAAGTTTCTTTATTTTGAGAGAGAGAGATTCAGAGAGGGTTGAGCAGAGCGAGAGGGAGTAACAGAGGATCCAAAGTGGGCTCTGCGCTGACAGCCGTGAGTCCAATGCGGGGCTCGAATTCATGAACGGCGAGATCACGATCTGAGACAAAGTCAGACGCTTAACCGACTGAGCCACCCCAGGCGACCATAAAGCCACATTCTAAGGTTCTGGGTGGATGTGAATTTTGGGGGGCCCTTTAGCCCACTACACCAGGCCTTAGACAGATAGGTAGCCCCATCTCCCCTTATAGTTTTGGAAATTGAGACCAGAGAGAAGTGACTTGTCCAGGATGAGAGGGAACTGGTCACAGAGTTGGGAGTACCGAGTACCTGCCTTATGCCAAGGTGTCTTCATGCTGTGGACTGAACAGGTCCCAGAGTCCAACAGGATCTCGAGTACAGGTTGAGCTCTGCCACTTGAAGCTGTGTACCTTGAACAAGTCATTCCACGTCTCTTAGCCTCCACCTTCCCTTCTGCAAACTGGGAACAGTAGCAGCACTCAGCCTTTCTCAAGGGGTTGTGGCACTACCTAAAGGGAGACGTGCACGCAGAGCACATGGCACAACCATAAAAGTGAAGCCACCACCAAGCATGAGCTTACAAAGTGTCTGGGAAATGGTCGCTGCTTTCATTACAGAATCTGGGCCGCATTCCGTGGGCTCCTTTGAAGAGCAAGGGAGGGCGTATCCCCGCTGACCCCATCTGTGCCCTCGGCCAGGGTCCTTTCTATTTTTTTTATGGAGGGGACTCAGCTGCTCTGGGCGTGGAGATATGGCATGTCTTTGTACCCCAGGGGTGAGACTGTGTTCTTGGGAGCGCCTGTGTGTGTGTGTGTGTGTGTGTGTGTGTGTGTGTGTGTGTGCGCGCGCATGTGCACACCTGCTATTCAGGAAGCTGACCGAAGGTGGCCTCGGTGATGCCGTCATGTCACCATGGAAACAGATGCTGGGCTTAAAGTCACCAGGACCTTGACCATGAATGAGGCTTTCTGCATAAGTAGAAACCTGAGCTTTTGGACACTGGGAAGAACATTTGGGGCAGAGAGACATTTAGAGGTGACCCAGGAGTCCTCTCTCTCAGGCAGCGCCACTGAGGCCCCTTCCCACTTCCCGTGTTTGATCTCTCTGAAATCTTAGTGAGTATAGACACAGGATTGGTTTCTGTTTGTTTGTTTTGTTTTATACCAGCTTTATTGAGGTGTGAGTCCCACACCACACAGTTCACACATTTGAAGGGTACAGTTTAGGGATTTTTCGCATATTCACAGGGTTGTCAAACCATCACCACGATTCTAGAGTATTGTCATCACCCCAAGAAGTCACTCTCCAGCCCCCCACCCCCACCCCCATCCCTAGGCAACCAGTAATCTGCCTTCCGTCTGTACAGATTTGCCTGTACTGGACATTTCGTGTCGATGGGATCGTACACTATGTGGACTTTTGTGTCGGGCTTCTTACGCATCGTTCTCAGGGTTCATCCACGTCGTAACAGGTTTTGGCCCTTCATTCCTTTTTATGGCCGACTCTTACTCCATTGTGTGGGTATAATTTGTCTGTCCATTTTTCAGATCACGGACATTGATTGGGTTGTTTCCACCTTTTGGCTCTTGTGACTAATGCTGCAGTGAACATTCGAGCACACGTTTCTATGTGGACATGTTCTCCTTCTCCTGGATGTTTACCTAGCAGTGGAATTGCTGGGTCATACAGCAATTCTATGTTGAGCTTTTTGAAGAACCGCCAAATTGTTTTCTGCGGCTGCTGTACTGTTTTATATTCCCACCAGCAATGCGTGAGGGTTCCAATTTCTCCACATCCTCACAACACTTGTTATTGTCTGTCTTTGTAGCCATCCTAGTGGGTCTGAAGTGGTAACTTGTAGTTGTGATCTACCTCTCCCCAGTGGCTAGTGATGTTGAGTATCTTTTCATGTGCTTGTTGGCCATTGATGTACTTCTTTGGAGGTATGTCTGTTCAAGTCCTTTGCCCATTTTTGAATTGGGTTGTATCTTTGTTGTTGAGTTGCGTAGTTCTTTATATATTTTAGATACAAGTCCCTCATCAGATACATTATTTACAAGAACTTTCTCTGTGGGTTGTCTTTTCATTATCTTCATAGTATCTTTTGATGCACAAAAGTTTAAAAATTTATATGAAGTCCAACTTATCTGTTTTTTATTTGGCTGTTTGTACTTTGTGTACCCTATTTAAAAAAAAAAACATCGGGGCGCCTGGGTGGCTCAGTCGGTTAAGTGTCCGACTTCGGCTCAGGTCACAATCTCACTGTCCGTGGGTTCGAGCCCCACGTCGGGCTCTGTGCTGACTGCTCAGAGCCTGGAGCCTGTTTCGGATTCTGTGTCTCCCTCTCTCTCTGACCCTCCCCCGTTCATGCTCTGTCTCTCTCTGTCTCAAAAATAAATAAAATGTTAAAAAAAAAAAAAACATTGTCAAATCCAAGGACATGAAGGTTTACTCCTATGATTTCTTCTAAGAGTTGTGTAGTTTAAGCTCTTACATTTAGGTTTTTGATCCATTTTGAGCTAATCTTTGTATATGATGTGAGGTAGGGGTCCAACTTCATTGTTTTACATGTAGATGTCCAATTATCCCACCAGTATACTGGGACATGTTGAAAAGACTTCTTTCCTTCATTGAATGATCTCAGCACTCTGGTTGAAAATCAATACATATAGTATGTAGATATATGGGTTTATTTGTAGACTTTCAGCCCTATTCTTTAGATCTATCCTGTGCCAGTACTACATTGTTTTGATTACTGTGGTTTTATAGCAAGATTTTCTGAAAAAAATGTAATGTTTATTTATTTTTGAGAGAGAGAGAAAGAGTGTGGTAAACAGGGGAGGGCAGAGAGAGAGGGACACAGAGAATCCGAAAGAGGCTCCAGGCTCTAAGCTGTCAGCACAGAGCCCGACATGCGGCTCAAACCCATGAATCGTGAGATCATGACCTGAGCCAAAGTTGGATGCTTAACCAACTGAGCCACCCAGGTGCGCCTATGGTAAGATTTTTTGTAGCAGGGTGGCTGGGTGGCTCAGTTTGTTAAGCGTTCAGTTCTTGATTTTGGCTCAGGTCATGATCTCATGATTTGGGAGATCAAGCCCTGTGTCAGGCTCTGCACTGACAATGCGGAGCCTGCTTGGGATTCTCACTCTTCTCTCTCTGCACCTCCCCTACTTGTGCGCGCGCTCAATCTCTCTCTCTCTCTCTCTCTCTCTCTCTCACGCTGTCTCTCAAAATAAATAACTTAAAAAAAAGATTTTGTGTAGGAAAATGTAAATGTTCCAACTTTGCTTTGCTTTGTTTTTGAGATTGTTTTGGCTATTTGAGATCCTTCTCTGATCCTTCCTGATTTTATGATCAGTTTTTCCACATCTACCAGAAAGGCCACTGGGGATTTTGACAGGGACTGCACTGGATCTGTAGAATGCTTTGGGGAATATTGACCTCTTAACAATATTAAATCTTCCAATGCATGAACACAGATGTCTTTCCATTTACTTAGGTTTTTACTTTCTTTTGGCAACGTATTATCGTTTCAGCATCTGAGTGCTTCACCTTCATTACATTTATCCAAGATATTTTATTCTTTTGTATGTTCTTGTCAATGGAAATGGTTGCTTAATTTCCTTTTTGCATTGCTTATTTTTGTGTGTTGATTTTGTATCCTGCGACTTTTGCTGAATTCGTTTACTTTGTCTAACAGGTTTGGAGGTGGGGGGGATTCTTCAGGATTTTCCGTATATAAGATCATGTCCTTGGCAGATTGAGGTGGTTTTATTTCTTCCTTTCCAATTTGAGTGCCCCTGATTGTTTCTTTTTCTTGACTAATGCCTTGGGCTAGAACTTCCAGTACAGTGTTGAATAGAACCTAGAGAGCGGGCATCCTCAACTTGTTCCTGATGCTGGGAACACTTTTAGTCCTGGGATGACGGGAGCCAGAAGGGAGGAGTTGGCATAGGCAGTGCTAGAGCTCACAGGGAGACCATGGCCTGCTGAGTCTCCCGTAGGGGTACAGGGGCATGTGGAGTCTGGGCCTGGATCTGGGAGTCCTGAAGCGACACAGAAGAAGCCAGCCTGGTTGGCCAAAGCCCCTCCTCCTCTCAGCACCCCTGGGCCTGGTCTCCTGGGCCCCTTCCCTTCTGCAGAGTGCTCTGGCCCCAACACATGCTGAATGCTTTTGTCCCTGTAGAAGAAGAGCCGTAACGAGACGTATGGCCAAGGTAGCGGAGTGGAGATCTTGGAGAACCGGCCATACACGGATGGCCCCGGCGGCTCTGGACAGTACACGCACAAGGTGTACCATGTGGGCATGCACATCCCCAGCTGGTTCCGCTCCATCCTGCCCAAAGCGGCCCTGAGGGTGGTGGAGGAGTCCTGGAATGCCTACCCCTACACCCGAACCAGGTGAGCCTTTCCCCACACCCTGCGCCACCCTCTGGTGGGGAAGGAACCCCGGGGGTGGCCCTCTAGGCGGGCTCACCCTCCCTCCAAGAGGCTCAGACTCCTGGGGAGCTAAGTCTCCATTCCAGGAGTCTCCATCCTCAGAGAACAGGCGGGAAAGGGGAGCGTGTCCCCCTTGTTACTGCACCTTCCCAGGAAGGCCGGGAGTCAGATGAGGGCCGCCTGAGATCCCTTTGCCATCTAGGAAGGCTCAGGGAATACAAACTCACGTTAATGATCACCTGGGAATGCGGGGCCACTAACCAACCAGCTAGGGAGAAACATGAACCAAGGGTAGACCAGATGGCCCAGAGACTCTCTCTGAGCCTGAGACCTTCAGCACCTGCAGCAGTGCTTCCTTATTTTCCACTTGGAACAGGGCTTCCTTTGGATTCCCCAAGAAGGGAGGCTCTTCACTTCGTGCTCCCACCCACCCAGTGTAGCTGAGTGTAACAGATAGGGGGCTGCTCCCAGCTGGCCACCCACTTGCTATGCAAGTGGAGTCCCCACGAGTCTCCTGGGGCTTCATTCTCCCCACTAAATGAGGACCTGGGCTTATCAGAGGGTCCACCGAGGTTATTCGTCTTCCCAGAAGTACTATCCTCCTCTGAGCTCATGTCCAGCCAAGAGAAAGGGGTGTGGCCTTGTCGTCAGACCTGGTGGCTTGGGGGGTAAGGGATTGGGGAGGTGTCACAGAGTGCTAATTTAGATTCAGCCTACTGGGTTCATGCCACATGCTTGTGGTATGTCTGTGTGTCTATGGCCATCCATGCCTTACACACATGAACAATGGCCATAGGGCTTCTGGAAGCTTCCTCCGATGTTTCCGTCCCCCTCTCCCCACACACATTCCCCACCCCCAGCCCGGCCTTGGCCTGGACAAGGAGAGGTCCAGGAGGTGGACAGACAGGCAAGTCTCAGCCACCACCCCCACCCTTTCTCCCTCTCCTGCCCAGTGGGGTGCCACAGGCCCTGACCCACCCCTGCGGGCACCAGTCCTGATGTATGCTTTCCTCCCCACAGGTTCACGTGCCCCTTTGTGGAGAAATTCTCCATCGACATCGAAACCTTTTATAAAACCGATGCTGGAGAAAACCCTAATGTGTTCAGCCTGTCTCCTGTGGAGAAGAGCCAGCTGACAATCGGTAACCACCACTACAGCGCTCCCCGCCTGGGGAGGGCAGGAGCCCTGCAGGGCCACTTTCCAGGGTCCCTGCCTACATGTCCCTTGGCTCTGCCCCTTGTCTCCAGGCCTGGAAGGCTCCAGACTGGCTCCTGTTCTGGGCGGGGAGGTCATAGTCCCAGCAAGCATGAGGGCACAGGGATGGCAGGATCAGACTCCTTGGCCCCGTTTTCCTGACGTGCGCATTGAGGCTCAGTGCCTTCCCCACTCAAGCCCCTTCCCTCAATCCCTTCCAGGTGTCCTCCTCCCCTGGAGGGCACGCGTGTGCTCAGGGGGCCATCTCAGGCTGGTAGCTGTGTGTGGGTGCAGCCTGTGGGGGCTCTGGCACACTGCAGGGCCTGTGTCCCCTTGACGGTGAGTGGCCTCTCCAGCTGACTGTACGTGAGGAAACAGCCCGTCTGTTAACTTAAGAGAGGCCTGAGATCAGGATTTGCATGTGAAATCTTCCAATTCCTAAGTAAACTTAGTAAACTGGCCAAAGAAATCACATCTGTGGGCCACCTGCAGCTCAGCAGCCACTGGTCTGCTCTGCGGGGCAAGCCACCATGGAGGTGCTTCAGGCAGGTGCGTGGCCAGGTTAGAGAGCTGCATTCCAGGCCGTGTGGGGTGAGCCGCCATGGAGGCAGGTGCATGGCCGGCGTTAGACAGATGGCTCCCAGCACCACAGGGTGCTACTCTCAGGCAGCCTCTGATGGGCACGAAGGGCTTCTCCCCGGGACCCCCTCACCCGGCTCCCTCCCTCCTGCTGGAGTTTTCAGGCCCCATGGGGCTTTGGGAGCTCTGTCAGTGTGAACAGGCTGCCGCAAGGTACCGCAGGCTGGGGGGCTAAACACAGAAGTTTAGTGTCTCGCTAAAGTCTGAGGTCAGAGTGTGAGCAGGCTTGTCCCCTTCTGGAGTCACTGAGGGAGAATCTGTGCATGCCCTTCCCCTAGCTTCTGGTGGCTCCTGGCAGTTTCTGGCATTCCTTGGCATATAAATACATCACCCTAATCTCTCCCTCATCCTCACGTGGCGCTCTCCCCGTGTGCTTGTCTGTGTCCAAATTTCCCCTTTTTAGGAGCAGATTAGTCATAGTGGAGTAGAGCCTACCCTAATGACCTCATTTTAATTTGGTTCCTTCTTTAAAGGCCTTATCTCCAAATAAGGTCACGTTCTGAGGAACTGGAGGGTTAGGACTCCAACATACGAATTTGTAGGGGACACATTCGACCCACAGCAGGAGGGATGGACCCCGCATGATACCGGCCTTCCGCCAGCTCAGGTGCAGCCAGCCTCAGACAAGGCCTGAGCTCCATGGGCTGCCTCCGGAGGCCACCTGCTGTGATTCCTAAGTCTCTGTGATATGACTCATCCATGTCCCGGCCTGCCCCTTGGCCTTTGCCTGTCCGCGCAGGCGGCGCATGTGGTCTGCTCCGGGAAGGATGTCCGTCCCTCCCCCGAAAGCCCCTGCCCCTGGGGAGCTCCTGACCCCTTGCCGATTTCCGTGGAGCCCACGTCTGTGCCTGCAAACCACCACGTGGATTCAGTGCGGGCCACCAAGCAGGGGAGACGAGACAGAGCGTGGCCAGGGCAGAGCCCGCCGGGTGCCATCATCCCCATGCATCCCGAAAAGGGCCTCTCTGAGCCACAAACTCTCTTCTGGGGTTTATGTACCCCAAGTGTGTACCCAGTCCTCTGTAACACATGCATGCCTTGGGAGCCCGCACAGCAGGGAGAGATTTGGGACAAGAGGTGGCATGGCCCAGGCCCTGCCCCGAGTTGCTGCTGTTCCTCTTGGATCCATACCCCACACCTGGCCAGGTCCCACCGCCCCCAGTCCTGTTTCCCCAGCACCCAGCCCTGTGGCATCCACTACCCGCTCTCAGGACCGACACCTCCTGCCGATCTCCTCCCTTCTGACCTAAGAGGGGCTTCTACGCGGCCAGCCTGCCTTAAAGCCGCTACGTGTATATATAAGGAGAATATAGCGCCATTTCCCCTCAGGGTACCGTGTGGGTGCCCAGCCTGGTGAGAGAAGGACGCATCCCCATCCCCTCCCCCGATACGGACATTCTAGTGGCCGCCCAAACTCTCCCCATCCCTTGCTGCTGGAACCTTCTCGGCTTCGCTGCTTTGCTCCTGTAGCTGAAATGCCACCTTTTCTGGGAATCTCTTCCCGGCCTTCCCTTCTGTTTCCCCGCCCCCCGGCAGCCACCACCCTGTCCCACATCCTCCGTGGAAACTCATCTCCCCGTGCCTCCTAAGCTCATCATCTAATTTGTCTGCTTAGGCAAGTGGTAGAGTCATGGGAGGACACAGGCCCTGAGGTCAGGAGAGCCCAAGGTCAGAGTGGCCCAGAGCAGCATCCCCAATCCCAGGTCCGGCCCTATGGCACAGGAGGCCCAGAGGCCTGCGAGGACTTGAGGGGGGAGGGCAGAGACACAGGGGAGGGGACTGAACAGAGAGGGGCGGGCTGGAGGTTGGGCGGAGTGGCCACCGGCGGGCTCTCCCCCACAGACTTCATCGACATTGTCAAGGACCCCGTCCCCCCCAGTGAGTATAAGACCGAAGAGGACCCCAAGCTATTCCACTCGATCAAGACACAGCGGGGGCCGCTGTCTGACAACTGGATCGAAGAGTACAAGCAGCAGGTTTTCCCCATCATGTGCGCCTACAAGCTCTGTAAGGTCGAGTTCCGCTACTGGGGCATGCAGTCCAAGATCGAGAGGTTCATCCACGACACGGGTGAGCTCACCAGTGCCCGCCGCCTCCCTCCGCGTCCGGGGCAGGTCCCTCCTCCTCCCAGAAGCTGACCCAGAGCCCATGCGCAGCTTCCTGCCCAGTTTATCTTGGCTGCTTGCCGAGCACCTATAGATGACAAGCGGCGTCCCCGGGCCCTGCCCCCAGACGCTCTTGACTGGCTTGTGTTTGGAGCATATAGTGCCAACCCCCTGAGGAGGAGCAGCCCCAGGAGGCAGCCTCCCTGCTCTTACCTGCACCTCTTACCCCAGGCCCCAGCTCTGCCTCCCCTATGGGCTGGACGTTCCAGGCACAGAGGGCCTTGGACGCCGTGGTGCCCTCACACTGTGGAGCCCGGCCTGGAGCAAGTGTCCAGGGAACGGGTGGACCAGCAGGACCAACCTGGGGCTCCTGGCCCAGCTAGAGCTGACCCGGGCTCCTCCCTCCCCTAGCACCCCCAGCTCCCTACCTGCCCCCCCCGCCCCTACCCAGGTCATGGCATGAGATCAGTGCCAAGGGCCTGGCCCAGCCCAAGCTCATGAGCCAGGAGTAGCACCTGGACAGACATCTTTTGACTCCAAGGCCCAGGGTTTTGGTTCAGATGTGAATCTTTGGAACAGATGTCCCACACTGTTGATGATATGCTTCACATGTGCCGTAACAGCTCACAATGACCCGTGAGGACAGCCATGTCACCCGTCCGTTTGTAGAGGAGGAGGCAGAGACCCAGTGCTGGGTCTGACCCCAGATCTCCCTTCCTAGCTACCCTGGATCTGAACTGATATTCTCATAGCAGTGGGGCCGTGGCTTCTCATCAGATGGTCTGTTGAGTGTGGGACCCAAGGATAGTATGCCTGAGGCCATCGCCCAGGCCTTGGAGGACATAGTCTTGGCTGAAGGAGGGCAGAGGGTGAAGGGATCTAGGAAGTATTTCTGGGGAGGCAGAGTGGCCTGAGCCAGGAGGAATGGTCACCATAGAGCTGCCTGAGGACATGACATGGGTTGACCACTTGGAAAGCCGCTCTACTTTCTCTAGGAGAGTGGAAGATGCATGCCTTGAGACCCAGTGATGTCCCTCCCAGGTTTGCCCCTTGGAGAAACTCTTATACACATTCCAGAATGTTCAGAGCAGCAGATTTGTAAAAGCCAAGTGGACAAACAATGAAAGTGAGCCAAAGGCCCAATGGCAAAAGAAGGAATAAATAAAATGTGGTATTTCAAACAAGTAAACACCATGCAGCAACGAACTTGAAACTCACCCAAAACAGCAGGCGGCAGGAAAATACATGCAGCTTGACACATACATGTAAAAATGTCAATAACATGCAAACCAACCCAACCTATCGTGTAGAAAAACACACCTGTGTGCTCCAACCAGAAAGAAAAGCAAATAAACACAGAGTTGAGGCTGGACTGGGCAGGGGGAGAATGCGTCCAGGAGGGCCAGCCAAGGGCTCCCTGTTACTGGTCATGTCTGCTCCCTCACTGGGTAGTGTGGGTAAGGATGCTCTATTTCTTCTTAATGTTTTCTTAACGAGTTTTATTGAGGCCTAATTTTACACACCATACACTTCACCCCTTGCAAGAGGACAGTTCTATAAGTGGCAGTATATTCAGAGTCGTGCACACTGTTCTAGAACATTCCATCACCTCAGTCTTTCGTTCCTGTTCACAGTCACCCCCACTCCCACCCCCAGCCCAAGGCAACCCCCATCTGCCTTCTGTCCCTAAAGTTCTTTTATTATCTTTTCTACCTTGAAAGCTCTTACTTTCGTTATTTTACACACATGATACATTCTTCTGTATCTTTATCTTCTTTTGTGTCTTATTTTATATGTATATATGTTCTACTTATAAGAAAAAGGACCAACCCACTTTGAACTGGAACTTGATTTCCATGTGGAAATTGGACAGGAAAAGTGTATAGATACCAACCGAGACACAAAACTGGCAGGAATCCCCCCTCTGTCTCCCCTTGGGGCAGGAATCCCCCCAAAATTCAGTGTGGCTTCTGAGCAGGCACATTCCCTTAGGAGGCACCCCTGCTCTAGTTATACAACCACCGTGAGCTTGTGAGGTCATCTGTGAGCCATTTGCAAATGGGGAAACTGAGGCACAGGGTAGGGAGGGCAGTGATTTGCCCACGGCCACACGGTGGGGATGACCTTGGGTTGCCTCCCAGCCCCGAGCCCGGCCCTGGGGGCTGACAGTGCCCGTGTCTCCTGTCTCTCCCCTCCCCCTGCCGCTGCCCGGGACCAGGCCTGCGGAAGGTGATGGTCAGGGCCCACCGGCAGGCCTGGTGCTGGCAGGACGAATGGTACGGGCTCAACATGGAGAACATCCGGGAGCTGGAGAAGGAGGCACAGCTCATGCTGTCCCGCAAGATGGCCCGGTTCAATGAGGATGACGAGGAGGCTGTGCAGCTGGCCAAGGACGAAGCCATCCAGGCCCAGGTCGCTGGGGAGCCCGCCCAGCCCAGCAGCAGCAGCAGCAGCAGCGGGGAACCCCTGGCGGGCCGGGGTCTCAAAAAGCAGTGGTCCACATCCTCCAAGTCTTCGAGGTCGTCCAAGCGGGGAGGTGAGCGCCGTAGCTCTGCCTTTTACCACCCCGGCAACAGCCCTCACCCCCGCTCCGGGCAGCCCCTTGCCACCCACCGTCAGAGAATTCTGGCTCCGCCCGGGGACTCTTGCCCCCAGACCTTGTGGGCCACGCCTGAGGGGGGTCAGAACCCTTCTGCCGGTAACCCCCCCCAAGTTCAGAGTGAGCCCAGGGTGTCTGTCCCCTCCCCCCAACACAAAGCAGGTGGCCCAGACTCACCTACGAGGGCCAGGTGAGACAGGCTGGCCGTGTGGGAACCCAGCTCCCAGCCTCTCCTGGGGCCCAGATGGCTGCAGCTCTGAGGAGCTGGGCTTCCCAGGAGGAGGGGGGAGGGTCTTAGTGGGTACCTGTCAGCACAGCCAGGAGGGGTCTCTGCTCCTGTGGTGGGAGCCAGGCTGACGGAGTCTGAAAGCCTTTACATCCTGAGAGAGGCCTTTCTCGGGAGAATTTTTGCAAAAGCGCCGTGGCTGTTTGGGAAACCAGGATTATCCCGTGTCGAGCCAGGAGTCCCCTCTGTGAGTCCAGCTTCCCCACACCAGGCTTGGCCGTCTATGTGCTGAAGGCATCTGTGTATGTATATGTGTCGATGCCTTTTATGTGCTCACTTGCCGACAGCACCCCGCAGCCCCATCTGTCTGCTCTGCTGCAGGGGAACTGAAGGGGCTCGCTCCCGGAAAGACCCAGGGCAAAGGCACAGGAGCAGACCCAGGTCTGTGCGACTGTGCGTCCTGGCCTCATACCTGACACCCTCCCCCTTCCTCGTCCTCCCCGGGACACACCTGTTTTGTGCCAGGTGGGCTGGGCGGGGCCGTCTTGAAAGTTCCAGGAGCTTCCGCCAAAATGAGCCAGGGTCACCCCACCCCTCATTTCTCCCTCCGTTCTCTCCTGAGCCCTCCCGGCCCATCACCTCCGCCTGCCTTCCGCCCGCCCGGCCTCACCCAGCCGGGTGGTGGGTCAGCCTGCGGTTTTGCCTTCCAGCCAGCCCTTCCCGCCACAGCATCTCTGAGTGGAGGATGCAGAGCATCGCCCGGGACTCGGACGAAGGCTCGGAAGATGAGTACTTCGACGCTCATGGTAGGCGGTGGCTCCTCCCGGGGCAGAGGGGGAGGCTTTGGGCAGGGTTGGAGCAGGAGGCGTGGACTGAAGCAGCAGTGGGGCAGAGAATGAGACGAAATCACCGGGAGTCTGGGGTCTCACCCTGGCCACGTGCCGGGATGTCTCTGCTGGGCCTGGCAGGCAGGGACTGTTCTCTCAAGCACCGCCCCCCTCAGAATGGATTTATACAGTCAGACGGGGGCTTTTTTCCATATGTGAGTTTATTTCCACAAGCAGCTTTACCAAAGCATGACATCTTACAGTTTTCTAAATTTTTGCAATGACCTTGTTTTTTGCCTTGGTTAAATGCAAGTACACCGAATGTAGAAACTTTAGAAACTGCGATGAGCCGGAAATATGTGAGGTGCCCATTTTCCCACTAATCCCCAAATCAACACAGTGAGCACACGGCCTGACGAGTCACCCACCTGTGCGGGTACACTTAACCCTCAAACGACACGAGTTTGAACTCTCCAGGTCCACTCACACGTGCTCTTCCCCCCAATAAATACAGTACCGTAAATGTATTTTCTCTGCCTTATGATTTTCTTAACAACATTGGTTTTTTTCCACCTAGCTTAGTTTATTGTAAGAATATGGTATATAATACATATGACATACAAAATGTGTGTCAGTCGACTGTTTATGTCACCGGTCGGGCTTCTGGTCAACAGCAAGCTGTTAGTGGTTAAGTTTCTGGGGAGTCAGAAGTCTTACATGGATTTTTGACTCTGCGGGGGGCCAGCGTCCCAGCCCTCCCTCCCTCCCCTCTCCCCCCACCGTGTTGTTCAAGGATCAACTGCGCTAAACATTCACTTGCTTCATACCTTGGCCGTTCCTCTCGACTGGCAGACAGGTCTGTGGAGACAGTTCTCCGGCTTGTGATTTACAAGGCAGGACACCGGCTCGGAAAGGGAGGGGAACTTGCCCACAGGCACTAGGCAGGGCAGCGGCAGGCCAGAGCCCTCTCACGCTGCAGCCACCTGACTGTTATGGCATCTTAGTTAACTGGCTGGTCTTCGAGGGAAAACTTGGTGGGGGGGGAGGCGGTGTCAGTGTCCAGGCAAGAGGGATCTAAGATGGGGAGCTGCAGAGGGTGGCAGGTGGTTCCTGAGCCGCCCTTGGTACCTGGGTCCTCCCCAAGGGTGAAGAAAGGTGTCTGGGGCATCCCATCCCACCCCAGCCAAGCTAAGAGGTGCACCCTCTCCTGGCTGTGAGTCCCTGACAAGAGGAAAATACACATCTAATGTAGGAACTTTTTTTTTTTTTAATGTTTATTTACTTTTGAGAGAGAGACACATAGAGCACAAGCTAGGAGAGGCAGAGAGAGGGAGACACAGAATCCGAAGCAGGATCCAGGCTCTGAGCTGTCGGCACAGACCCTGACGTGGGGCTCGAACTCACAAACCGTGAGATCGTGACCTGAGCTGAAGTCAGACGCTTAACCGACTGAGCCACCCAGGCGCCCCTAATGTAGGAACTTTAAAAAAAAAAAACCAAAAAACAAAAACAGAAGGGAGAAGAGACAGCAAAGTAGGAGGTGCCAGAGCGGCCGTGGCCGGGGAAGCACCTGCTGACCCGCTGTGTGGCCAGAGGAGTGACCAGTACAAGCCAGCGTCTGCACAGCTGCCTCCAGCCCCGTGGTCCCCAGGCCGATGGTCTTGGAAAAGCAGAAACTAGAGAAATGGATGGAAGTGTTCAGAGCAGCGCCTCTCGCCGGGCTGTACTCGTGCAGATGTTGAAAACAGGAACATTAGCTGATGAGTGGAGAAACAATATACCGTGATGCGGTCCGTCTATACTGTGAAATAGGACTGGGCCCTGAAAAAGAACGAAACCCTGACGCCTGCTACAATGTGGATGGAGTTTGATAGTATGATGCACAGGCAGAGAAACCAGACACAAAAGGCCACATCCCGTGTGATTCCGTTATGTGAAATGTCCAGAACAGGCAAATCCATGGAGACAGAAAGTAGACAGGTGGTCACCAGGGGCCGGGGGACAGGGTGTGACTGCTAATGGCTACAAGGCTTCCATTCGGGGAGGTGGAAATGTTCTGGAACCAGAGAGAGGTGGCAGTTGCACAGCATTGTGAATGGACTAAATGCTACCTTAAAATGGTTCAGATGGTGAATTTTATGTTATGTGAACGTTACACAATTTTGAGAAAAGGTCAGGCAGAAGCCCTGCGGGTGCTGGTCAGGTGTTCATCCTGCTAAGGAGGGAGAGGGCGGAAGCCAGCATGGAGGGTACGGGCCAGAGGAGCATGGGAATCCCCACAGTGGCCACACCTACCCCTGTGCCTCCCAGCCAGGCCTCCCGGTGCCCCTCAGTCCCTGCCTTCGAATGGGTCGGTGCTGAAGCCCCACTCTCTCCTCCCCAGAGGACCTGTCCGATTCAGAGGAAATATTCCCCAAGGACATCACCAAATGGAACTCCAATGACCTCATGGACAAAATTGAAAGCCCTGAGCCAGAGGACACACAGGGTACCTTGGTCTGGGGGGGCTACAGGGCCTGGGGGAGGGTGGCCGCAGGGGCCAAGCCCTTCTCTGCCCCAGCTCCTTAGCAGTGCTGGGCATGGCGGGGTGGGGGGGTTGGGAACACCCAAGGCCCCGCTTGTCAGGGTCACGGCCTCTGTCCTGTGGGCCTGGGGCTGCCCGGCTGCCCCTCCGCTCACAGCACCCACTGCTTCTGTCTTGCAGACGGTCTGTACCGCCAGAGTGCCCCCGAGTTCAGGGTGGCCTCCAGTGTGGAGCAGCTGAACATCATCGAGGTGGGTGCCGGGTGGCAGAGGGCCCCCAGGGCCGCAGGGGGAGGGGGGGTGAGCTTGTAGGACCTGTCCTGTGAGAACTTGGCACCCATGGCTTCACATCCACACTGGCATAGGTGCCATCAGAGAGAGGCCCGGGGCCTCCTTTCCTCCCTCCCCTGCCGTCCCTGAGAACCAACAGGGCCTTCAGACAGCCCCCAAGGAAGGCCTTGACCCAGCTCCACCTGTGGAAAGTGGAATGAGAAATTTGTAAATTCCAGACCAAACATAAGATCCCCACCTTGAGCCCAGCTTTTCTGCATTTGCTGAAGAACATGAGATGGAAGGGAAGGAAGCAAAAGCTGTCTAGGCAGAAGTGATGTGGTTGGTGGCCGCTGCCCTGCTGGGGGCACGTGGGGCTCCCAGTGTCCAATAAAGCTGTCTTGGTAGGGTGCCTGTGTCCGCTTTGGGGGTTCTTCGCACGAAGCTCAGGCCCCTTCTCCTCTTCCAGCTGTGGGCGGTCAGAGCTGTTTGCATGGGGCACGGGAGCCACGATGCCCAAGGTGGAGACAGAGCCGGGAACTCGGGACGCTTGGGGAGTTTGGACCGGGTGCGGGGGGGAAAGAGGAGCAGCGTCCACACTGCCCTCCCCAACTTGGGCTTTTCTGCTTTGAGGTCTGAGGTCAAAGCGGGCTTTTCTAGAAGGCAAACTGGGACAAGGGGAGTTGATTCCCAATTGGGGGTTAATGGCAAATAAAGCAGTCTCCTCCCCACCTAGGGCACGCACAGCTCTGACGGCCCCTCGGGAGGGGCAGAAGGGACGTTGGGCTTTAGATCTGCCACAGGATGCAATGTGCTTGTTGGAACCCAGCACCGATTCTGGGGCATGGCCATCCAAAGTCAGATCCCTCTGCTTGCAATGGCCCCCAAACCGGAGCCTCCACTCCCCACGCCCAGCCTTGTAGAGGGGGTACGGCTTTGTGGAGACACTGACGGGGACCCCCTGGCTCTCCAGAGCTGGCCCCACGGCTCCCAGGCCTGCCTCCACACTCTACCTCTCGTGGGCTCTGTTCCTACTGGGTTCGAGTCTTGGTGGGGGTGGGGTGTGCCCCAGTATTAGACATGAATGGGAGGAGAGCTGAATCTCCAATTGGCCCCGAACAGTCCCAGGCTCCGGTGCCGGGTCCCAGAAGATAGGCACAGGAGGCATTCTCTAGGCCTCTCACTGCCCACCCCCGCCTGGCCTGGGTTTCTCAGGGCCATTGGACTCCCCCTCCCTGACTGGGTGGTGGTGAGGTTGCCCGCAAGACATTCCTTCCTTGAGCCACTCACCGGGCAGTGTTGATAAGCCCTCGGGGCTGCTGGTCTGGGCAGCTGGTGGCCCCGCCTTGCCCTGGCCGTGAATTCACTCCTGCCAGGTGGGCCACTGGTGAGCAATCCTCACGTGGGGACAGGAAGCGCTCCGAAACTCTGCTGGGCAGGTGTTCCTGCCCGGGCCCCGGGGCCCACCGCCGGCCGATGACCAGCCTCCTCTCGGAGATGAGGCAGCCCAGTGTTGCTGTGGCTTCAGACCCCATACCACCCACCGGCCTGTCTTCCCCCTTCACTCAAGGTCATCTGCTGCTCAGTGGCTCCTGGGCCAGCCCATACGCTGCCATTTTCTGGCAGCCTCGCCAGCCCCTGGGTCCACTGCCTGTATTGCCCATGCCTCGCCTGGGCTCTGTGTTGGCACTTGGGCCCTACTCTGCCCCCCGACACACCACGCGGTGGCCCACTTCAGGGCCAGCTGTCCCCATATGGGCCTTCCAGGTGGCTTTAGACCCTCGGTCTGTCTCCAAGGTTCCTTAGGGATAGGCCTCTCTCTTCAGTTCCTCCTCCTCGTCCCCCACACACCTAGGCATAATAAGGGCATGGCAAGTACTCCCAGTGGCCTCTCTTAGGCCCTGGCCCTGGCTCCTCCAGTCGCACATCAGAAGTTAAGGTGGGGAAAGGTCCCTGGGGATGGGGCCACAGCCTGGATTGGAGGGAAAACACTGAACCGGGGGCAGAAGCTTTGGATTCCAGTCCAGCTTGGCACTGATGCGCTCCGTGACATTAGACATGTCTCTTGACCTCTCTGGGCCGCCACCACCACCTCCTCTCTAAATGGAATCGTTCCATACCCCATGCAGATGTGTACCAGTCTCAGGTCTCACTTTGACCTCACGTGCAGGCCTGGCCAGCCAGATGTGGGATCGTTACCCCTCCCAAATTAGGTGGGTTCAGACAGACACATCTGCATCCCCTCCCTGCTCTAAGATGTTTGGAGAGAGTCTGAGAATGACAGCACAGGGGACGGAGGAGAGGCCCTGTGTAGATGGGGGAGGGCTCGGAGCTGCAGGCTGAGTGCCCAGGATCACCGCCCTCCCGGGCACAGACACACGGAGGGCAGGCGGGCTCCAGAGGCCCCCCCATGGGATGCGCCTGTGCCTCCTCGCCAAGGCCAGAAACTGCCGCCTGGGCCCCCTGACAGGAAGCGGAGTCTGTGCTTTTGTTCGGACTGGCTGATGGGAGCAGGGCTGCTCTTGGGGAGGAAGAAAGGGGCCATCGCCGCCTCCCCCAAGGAAGGGGTCGAGGTGGCTAACACCAGGCCCTGTAGCTCAGGAACTGAAATCGGGGTTCTCAGAGGGAACAGTGGGCCAGATGGGCCTCCTCCTGGGGTGACAAGGACCCGGCAAGGGGTTGAGTCCGCAGGGAGTTGATGCCACGCCCCCCCCTCTCCCCGCCCCCCCCGCCCCCCCCGAACCTGCACAGGACGAGGTCAGCCCACCCCTGGCTGCGCCAGCCTCCAAGATCCACGTGCTGCTCCTGCTGCTGCATGGAGGCACCATCCTGGACACGGGTGCCGGGGACCCCAGCTCCAAGCAGGGCGACGCCAACACCATCGCCACCGTGTTCGACACCGTCATGCGTGTGCACTACCCCAGCGCCCTGGGCCACCTCGCCATCCGCCTGGTGCCCTGCCCGCCCATCTGCTCTGATGCCTTTGCGCTCGTCTCCAAGTGAGTGCATAGGCCCCAGACCACCTGGCCCTGAGGGTCAGGCTTCCCCCCTAGTGTCAGGACCCCCGTCTAGATGTCCAGACTTGGCCTCCAGCCCCTTCCGTCTGGAGGTGGCAAAACCTGTGCAGATGGCTGAGCTTACAGAGGAGACTAGCACTTGCCCTGTCTGTGACGTGGAAGACGCTGACCCGCCTCTGGGACAGAGGGCCTTACTCCCCCGCCCTGTTCCTCAAACTTCCAAGGCCTGGCCCACAAGTGACCCCGTGAGGTTTGCCGAGTCACAGCGGAGGCCCTCAGGTGGCAGGCAGCCCCAGCCCTGCTGCCCTGGCCGGGGAGAGGGGCCCACTGGGCCGAGCTGAGGCCTCCTGCTCTCTTCTGACCGGGCCCCCTCCCCCAGCCTTAGCCCCTACAGCCACGATGAAGGCTGTCTGTCCAGCAGCCAGGACCACATCCCCCTGGCCGCCCTGCCCCTGCTGGCCACCTCCTCACCCCAGTACCAGGAGGCGATTGCCACGGTGATTCAGCGGGCCAACCTTGCCTACGGGGACTTCATCAAGTCCCAGGAGGGCATGACCTTCAACGGGCAGGTGAGTCGTGGGATGAAGGAAGGGAAGACAGAAACCCTGCAGGGCAAGAGGTGGTGGCTCTCCCTGGCCGGCACCCCAGCAAACAGGGCGGGCACTCAGGCCTCTGGGGCCTCTCCCCCTGTAGATCTGCCTGATTGGGGACTGCGTCGGGGGCATCCTGGCCTTCGATGCCTTATGCTACAGCAATCAGCCAGTGTCTGAGAGTCAGAGCAGCAGCCGCCGGGGCAGCGTGGCCAGCATGCAGGTATCAGCTTCTCATGGCCCCCAGAGCAGGGGAACCCCAGGATAGAAACCGTGTCACCTTTAGCCCCAGACATCCCCCAGGGCTGCGGTAAAGGCAAGGGAAGGGCAGAGGTTTCCAGTACGGGTGCCCAGAGGTGGCGGGGTGGGTGCACGGGGCAGGTGAGCAGCTGTAGCAGGACCAAGCCTAGAGCACATGAGGCTCCGGCAGGTGTAAAGCAAGGTCTGCGCCTCGCGGAGCTGGGGTCTGGTGCTGGAAGGTGTGGCAGGCGGCTCCTCTGAACTTCCCAGCAGGGGAGAGGATCCGACGTCCCTGGGGCACAGGAGCAAATGGCCTGGGTGGGCCGGGCAAGGCGGTGAGATCAGTGGGAGATCATGAAGATCCGGGTAGCCAGTTCAGGCAGGAATGAAGGCTGTTGGGACTTGGCCAGTGGGTTGGGGGGACAGTGGCACGACTAGGGGACAGGGCTTTCTCCTCTCCGGCGTGGGTGAGACGCTGGCCGGGCAGTGGCCAGTAGGCCCGGAGTCCAGAGGGAGGACACTGAAGCAGGGCCCAGGCCAGCAGCCACCGGGCAGTGAGCCTGCATGGGGCTGTTCCAGGACACTGACCTGCTGTCCCCGGGCACCCTGGTCGATGCGGCACATGGCGGCAGTGGCAGCGGTGGCCTGGAGAGCAGCCGGCACCTGAGCCGCAGCAACATTGATATCCCCCGAAGCAACGGTGTCGAAGACCCCAAAAGACAGTTGCCCCGAAAGAGGAGTGACTCGTCCACCTATGAGCTGGACACCATCCAGCAGCACCAGGCCTTCCTGTCCAGGTGGGTGGGGCCGGTGGGACCCAAGGGTCAGACCGTGAGGCCCATGGCCTGGTGAGGAGGGGTGGCTCCAAGAGGGAGGGACATCTCAGGTTTAAGGCTGTCAGCCAGGTCAGGCTGCTGGCCAACGTGAGGGTTGGGTGCCTCTGGGGTCTTGTACAAGCAAGGGCCATCTCGAGCCCAAGGGGACAGTTTGTCCAGGGGTGAAGCCCAGTCAGGGGGCAAAACCGACCAGGGACAGCTGTTCCAAAGGCAGTGGCATCCCTAGGGAGGTTGGGACCAGCTGTCACCAGAGGTGGCCACATCTGCAGGACAGCACAGGGGTCAAGGCTCGTTTGGGCCTGATGACCCCTGGGGGGCTTCCTTCGGGAGACCGAGCCACGCCCTCCCCGCCCCCCGTCTGCAGCCTCCACGCCAGCGTGCTGAGGAACGAGCCCGGCTCCCGCCACTCGAGCGGCTCCACCATGCTGGACGGCACAGGGGCTGCGGGGAAGTTTGACTTTGAGATCGCAGACCTCTTCCTGTTCGGGTGCCCGCTGGGGCTGGTCCTGGCCTTGAGGAAGACTGTCATCCCTGCCCTGGACGGTGAGAGCTCTGTAGGGGCAGGGCAGGGCAGGGGGTGCATGAGCTGGGTTGAGGGTCTCAGCGGAGCCCCGTCACAAGGCCATGGCCACGTCCCAGGCCCGTTCCTGCATCAGCCTGCCTCATTTCTGCCCTCCGCAGCATAGGCTCGCTGCTCCCCTTTGCTCCTACTCTAGCAGCTCAGTCTCCAGCCTCCAGCCCTTGGCCCCTGCTGTTTAATCTTCAAGGCACCTCTGGGAGCTGAGGTCCAGAAGTGAAAGGGCTGCCCCGCGATCAGATCGGGACGGACCCAGTCTCCGGGGCCCAAGATCTTCCCCTAAGGAAGAGATCCTCCCGGGTGCCTGGCTTCCCGGCTTCAGAAGGGCCGCAAGCACGCTGCTCCAGAGCCCCTCCTCATGGCTGCGGGGACAGGGAAGAGGGACTTACTGGCCGAGCAGCCTATCAGAGCAAGGATCCCTGCACTGTATGCCCCAGGGGTCAGCCAGTGTGGCCAGGGAGCCCTGACATCCTGCAAGAGGAGACTTGCAGGGCTCGTGTTACGTCCCCAGGTCACAGAGGGGTCAACCGAGGCTCAGAAGGGTGTAGACACTTGCCCAAGAGCAAGTAAGCGCTGGCTGATATATATGTAAGTGGACAGAGACTTAGGAACAGTGACATGGCAACGTTATCTGTAATCGGGAAAACCAGAACCATTGTGACGGTTTGTCCATGGAGGGGGCTGCAGCCGTTAAAGGGTCGGGTAGGACTCGCAGTGCTGGAATGAAGAACGCCAACATTTTTGTGTCAAATGGGGGGTGGAGGGGAGCTCGAAGACGATATAGCACCTGTAACTGTGTGTGTGTGTGTTTAAAAGTGAGACATCTACTCGTGGGGTAGCAGCCCCACCTCACAGCCAGGGCTGCATCCACTCCGCTCAGTTTAAGGACACCTGGTTAATAAACGGTCAGACCCCAAATCGAGAGACATGCTTTTGGATGCTTCCGGACCCCCCACCCCTCGTGCTGCGGACCCCCGGCCTCCTTAGGGCTCTGCGATCCCACCCCCGCCCTCCCCAGTTTTCCAGCTGCGGCCAGCCTGCCAGCAAGTCTATAACCTCTTCCACCCCGCGGACCCGTCGGCCTCCCGCCTGGAGCCGCTGCTGGAGCGGAGGTTCCACGCCCTGCCGCCTTTCAGCATCCCCCGCTACCAGCGCTACCCGCTGGGGGACGGCTGCTCCACGCTGCTGGGTGAGACCCGCGGGGGGCCTGGGCCCTGGGCGGGGCGCTCCTGGGGCCCCTGCCGGGTGGGAAGTCACAGCCTGCGCTCAGCTCCTCGGAAGCTGGGTCCCCGGTATACCAGGTGGCGGGGGGGATTAGCCCCACACACCCCAGCCAGGGAGGGACGACGTGGCCTCACAGGTCAGGGCCTCACCCCAGGTGCCAGGAGGCAGAGTGGGACCCAGATTCCCACCCTGTTGCCCAAGACAGAGCTGGGGACCTGGAGGGACCGTGTGAGAACCCATCGTGGCAGTGGCTGGCGAGGGGGCACAGGGATGGGAAGGGGCTGCAGAGTGGGTCTGAGCAGGGGACGTGTGTGAAGGCAGCCCATCGCCCGCTCCCGACCCTCCCCGAGAAGGCCCCATCCCCCCGCCCCGCCCTCGAGCGTGTCCTGTCACGTCCTGGTCTTGAAGGAGCCCCACGTGTCTGTCGGAGGAGTACGTCTGGACTGCCCACGAGAGTGTCTGTTGTTGTCCCGTCTGTTCTCTCCCGTCTGCCTCCAGTTGAGACAGTGCAGAGAAACCCCGAGCTGGTCCTAGAGGGTGGGCCCCTGGCCCCTCTCCCCCCAGGAGACGGCTTCCTGGAAACCAGTATCCCCGTTCCCCGCGCTCACCTGCCAAGACGGGCCCCGCCCGAGCCCGGACTGTGCTGAGTGTGTGTAACACCCCCATTCGTGGTGGCGTCTGCTTCGCTGGCTGACTGCTGGTCCCCAGGGGCTTTCCCATGCCCTCCTTGGCCACTTGGAGCCTGTGGGACCCTAGTGGCATCCCACAGAGACCAGACAGGACAAGTCTTAAGGATCAGGTCCCGGCCCCTCCTCCCTAGGCTCCTGGGAGCCTCGGAGCCCAGAGAGGGGACCGGCTCTCCCAGGGACACCTGGCACGGGCGTCAGTCCAAGGGCTCTGTCTCCCATTCGTGAGGCTGGTGGGGGCAGCTAGGAGATGGGGTGGAACCTTGAGCCTCATCCCACCTGCTCCCCAGGAGAAACCTCTGGTCCTGGGGAGGGTTTGATTCTCAGGGTCCCACTCCTTACCTTCCCTGAGGGAGTCCCCATCTGCATGTGAGTTCTCTAGCTGAGCCCCGCTCTCCCTGCTCTGCCCTGCCCTGCCCTCAGCCCAGGGCCCAGGTGAGCCCTCAGCACCTGCCTCTGTTCCCGGACACACACGCAGGGCTGGCTCAGCGTGGCCCATGCGGGAGACGTGCAGGGGTGTTGCCTCATCCTCAGTGCCCAGCATTGGGTGCCCCTGGGAGACCACTCGGGCCCCTGTTGCAAGTGCCCCTCAAACCCAGCTGCAGGGGGCCGCGGGTCACACCTGGCCGGGCAGAGCCCGGGAGGCTGGGAGGGCTGGACGAGATCAGGAGCTGTGTATTGGGTAAGAAGCGTGGCCAGGGGGGGCTTGAGCCTGGCCGCCTTGCCTCCCTACCTGTTGTGTGTCTGTGTTGGTCCGTCTGTCCGTCCCTGCCCCGGCTCCGTACCCTGCCCTGTCAGCCCCGAGCAGTCAGGCCCCGGCATGCTTGGGCCTGCCCTCACTGCCAGTCGTGCTCAGATGCCACCGTTCGTCTGCAGTGGGAGGGGTTGGCCTTGCCCGCCCAGCCCAGGGCACACCGGGCCCTGCCTCCCACTGCTCAGGGCGCCGGGGGTGGGGGTGGGGGTGCTGAGCTGGAGGAGGAGTGCCTGTCTTACCCACTGGCCTCTCTGGTCCCTGTCCACCCACAGCGGACGCACTCCAGACCCACAGCACAGTCTTTCAAGAGCACGCAGCCCCCTCCTCGCCCGGCACAGCCCCCGCCACCCGAGGCTTCCGCCGAGCCAGTGAGATCAGCATTGCCAGCCAGGTGTCGGGCATGGCCGAGAGCTACACGGCATCCAGCATTGCCCAGAGTGAGTGCAGCAGCACCCAGGGCCTGCGCTCCCTGGGCCCTCCCCTCTGTCATAGCAGGGGTCTGCACCCTTCCCGCCCCCGGCCCCACCCCGAGGTAGCGGGCAGTGCCTGGCCGGCAGTCGCCAGGGATGCCGCTAAACGCCCACAACAATCCCAAATGTCCGTAGCGGACTCGAGGGAGGGGGGATGGCCGGGGCAGCCCAGCGGGGCCAAGTCCAGGCGGCACGAGATGGGCGGTACCATCCAGGCAGCTGGGAGGCGACGGGCCCCGGAAGAGGGGTCCTAACCCCAGAGGGCCCGGTGCTCCCGGAGGAGGAAGCTGTGGGCTGTTTCTGGACAAGCAAACAGAACCAGATAACCAGAGGGGCAGCTGAGGGGAGCTGGAGAGGCGAGATCTCGCTGCGGCCGCTCCTTTGCTGCTCCCCCATCTCAGAAGCTTCTCAGCAGCTGGAAGTGGAGCCCAGGTCACCCCCTCTCAGTTCGCCAGGGCCAGCCGCCCACTCTGTCCTCCTCGACTATGTGACTGCCTGCCTGCCTGCCTGCCTGCCTGCTCAGGGGCGCCTGAGCTGAGGCTGGCGTGGGCGTCCTTCTGTGAGGAGGGAGCCTGGCACTCTTCCCAGTGTCCTTCCTGGTGGGCCCGGCATGGCTGACCCCTTCCTCGTTGTTCTTGCTTCTCAGAGGCCCCAGGGTCGCTCAGCCATACCCCCAGCGTCAGGCGCCTGTCTCTGCTCGCCCTGCCCCCCCCACCCCCCTCTACCCTGGGCCCCCACCCACAGGCCCAGCAGGGGAGCCCCAGCCTGGAGTGGGCCCCCCACCTCCCCGACTTGGACATCAGAGAAGGTACCGGGCGTCCCATGGCCTCCGCCCACACACGCTCGCCTCCTCTAACTGGGGTCACTCAGCATTTCCAAGCACATCTCACCGTCAGGCCCTACGCTCTGTGGCCTAACCCGAGAGCTAGAGGCTTGGGCTGGGAGCACTCAGGTCTGGGGAGGACGTAGAGGGGTTGACTGGGGGAGTGATGGCCAAGGGACTGCCTGCCTGTCCCATGTGGCAGGCCGCAGGCAGAACTCACAAGAGCCCTGACCCCCATCAGGCACCACTTACCAAGTGTCTGTGTGAACCTAGCAGAAAGGCATCTGATAACCCTTTTCTGGAGCTAGGGGGTTTCCCAGCCCCGAATGGGGGCCAGGACTCACACCCAGACCGTGAAGCTCAGCCTGCGGCTCACGGCAGGCCTTGCCTCGGGGTTCACCTCTGCAAAGTCTGTCACCAGCCTGAGGCCTGCAGGGCACATGGTGGGGGGGAGGGGCAGGAGAGCCTGGAGAGGACAGCAGCAGGGCCCAGGGCAGGGGGTCAACAGGATCAGCGACAGGGCCAGGGATAGACCTATCTCCAGGCTGGGATTGTCCCCAGCCCCCTAACTCCACATGCTCCTCCCCCACCCCCGCACCCGGTGCCGTCTGGCTGCTTGTGCACCGTCCTGGAGTCCTGCACCTTCCCTGCTCCCCTCTGTCACCCAGCCAGGGGGGAGGAGGCTCGCTGTGGCTGCACCCCTTTCCCTGGTCAGAGGAGGGTCTAGTCTTTGGGCTGAGCCAAGCCTGCGGGGCCTGGGAACCTCCTGAGGTCCAGCCCAGTCAAGGATCCCTCCTGGCAGTTGCAGCCAAGTGGTGGGGCCAGAAGCGGATCGACTACGCCCTGTACTGCCCTGACGCACTGACAGCCTTCCCCACCGTGGCCCTGCCCCACCTCTTCCACGCCAGCTACTGGGAGTCAACAGATGTAGTCTCCTTCCTGCTGAGACAGGTATCCTGGGGCCCGCCGCTAGGAGCACTAGGGCCTTGCAAGTAGGACCAGATGACGCCACCGCTGACATGGCCCCATTTCATAGATGCGGGGGGGAGGGGGGGGGTGCTCCCATCAGACCCCAGAGCAAGCAGGATGGAGGAACCCTCGCAGACACGGGGATGGGGTGGCTGTTACTGAACATTCGTGAGACATGTGCATCTGGGGAGGACCAGGAGGCAGACTGTAGTGGGTTGAATAGTGCCCCCCGGGCCCCTCACAGGCTCCTGCGTTTCTGGTTCCTGAGTCTGCCCCATGGCCTGCTTCTTCCCTCCCAGGTCATGAGGCATGACAATTCCAGCATCTTGGAGCTGGACGGCAAAGAGGTTTCCGTGTTCACCCCCTCCAAGCCGAGAGAAAAGTGGCAGCGCAAGAGGACCCACGTGAAGCTGCGGGTGAGGAGGCCTCTGGGGGTCCAGGCCCCAAGGCTGTTGTCCTGTTAGATCCTCGAAAGAAGACACCATATCACAGATGAGGAAACCAAGTCGCAGAGAAGCGTGCTGTGTTACTTAATCCTCAGTCCGTGAGGTTGGAGCTGTTGCCCCCTTTATAGACAGGGACGTGCCAAGGCCGTGTAGGGCAGGTGGCTGAGCTGGACTCGAACCTGGGCCATCTTGCTTTAAGCCCGTGCCCACCCACCAGGCCCAGGAGATCCCAGCCACCCCTCCATCCCCTACCCTGACCCAGCCTCGCTCCTCCCGTCCCCAGAACGTGACCGCCAACCACCGGATCAATGACGCAGTCGCCAACGAGGACGGCCCGCAGGTTCTGACGGGCCGGTTCATGTATGGGCCCCTGGACATGGTCACCCTGACTGGGGAGAAGGTAAGGACGTGGGGAGGTGGCGGGAGCCCCTACCCTCGCCTCCCTCTGGCTGGGGAGGCCAAGGGCCCAGCCCCTTCGTGACCAGCCTGCCCGGCCCCCAGGTGGATGTGCACATCATGATGCAGCCACCCTCGGGCGAGTGGCTGTACCTAGACACGCTGGTGACCAACAGCAGCGGGCGGGTGTCCTACACCATCCCAGAGACCCACCGCCTGGGCGTGGGTGTCTACCCCATCAAGATGGTGGTCAGGTACGTGCCTCTGGGGGGCGAGCAGGCCAGGCCGGCCACCTCTGGGGCAGGAAGAAGAGGGTCTGGAGGGTTCTGATGAGCTCCCCCTCCCAGGGGCGACCACACGTTTGCCGACAGCTACATCACCGTGCTGCCCAAGGGCACGGAGTTCGTGGTCTTCAGTATCGATGGCTCCTTTGCTGCCAGCGTGTCCATCATGGGCAGCGACCCAAAAGTGCGGGCCGGGGCCGTGGACGTGGTGCGGTGAGTGACGCCCAAGGGCACGGTGGGTGGGCTCAGGGGCAGGAAGCTCCTGGAGGCCAAGTTGGGGAGGGCTCTGGGCACCCGAGCAGGGGCTCACGGAGTCAGCACCACCAGCAGCTCGCCGGGTGACCTCTTAACGTTGATGTCTCAGTTCCTCACCTGAGAAGTGGGGCTCCCGACAAGACCGGTTGTACTTGCCACAGAGGGCGTCAGACCGCGTGACCTGTGTGACCGTCCTCGTGGCTGTTACTATTTCTGCTGAGCCCAGAGATGCAGTGTCCTGCGGCTGGGCAAGGAGGCAGGGTGGCCCGGGAGGGAAGACCGGGCGGCCGTGGGACACCCAGTCCTGCCCCTCGTCGCCAGGCACTGGCAGGACCTGGGCTACCTCATCATCTACGTGACTGGCCGGCCTGACATGCAGAAGCAGCGGGTGGTGGCGTGGCTGGCCCAGCACAACTTCCCCCACGGCGTGGTGTCCTTCTGTGACGGCCTGGTGCACGACCCGCTGAGGCACAAAGCCAACTTCCTGAAGCTGCTCATCTCCGAGGTGGGTCCCAGGCGGCGGGGGCGGGGCGGGGGGCGGGGCGGGGGCGGGGCTGGGTGGGAGAGCCGGGCCACGCCCACACGTCTCGCCCACAGCTGCACCTGCGCGTGCACGCGGCCTACGGCTCCACCAAGGACGTGGCGGTCTACAGCTCCATCAGCCTGTCCCCCATGCAGATCTACATCGTCGGCCGGCCCACCAAGAAGCTGCAGCAGCAGTGCCAGGTGGGTGGGCAAGTCGTGGGGGGCAGCGCGGGCGGGCGGGGGCGGGCGGCCCCGACAGCCCACCTCGTGACGGCCGTCTTCCTCACCGCCCTTCCTCTGCAGTTCATCACGGACGGCTACGCGGCGCACCTCGCCCAGCTCAAGTACAACCACCGGGCGCGGCCAGCCCGCAATGCGGCCACCCGCATGGCACTGCGAAAAGGCAGCTTTGGCCTGCCTGGCCAGGGGGACTTCCTGCGCTCCCGGAACCACCTGCTCCGCACCATCTCGGCCCAGCCCAGCGGGCCCGGCCACCGGCAGGAGCGGACGCAGAACCAGGCGGACGTCGAGCAGCGGGGACAACGCAGCATGAGCGTAGCGGCCGGCTGTTGGGGCCGCACCATGGCCGGCCGGCTTGAGCCAGGGGCAGCCGCGGGCCCCAAGTAGGACACCGTTAGCGAGGCCTTGTGGTCTCCGTGGTGCTAGGCCAGGGCGGCCAGCCCCGCCAGGAGGCCCGGCCTGGGCACACAATGTCGGCTGGAGACAAGCTTGTCCCAGGGCCTGGCGGAGGACATAGGCCGTGCCACACAGCCCTCCCAGCCCTGCCTCATGTCCTAGGGTCTGAGGGGTTCCAGCTTGCAGGAAAACCTGTCCCAGGATGACAGAGGGACCAGGACTCCCCACGTGGACTGGCCCGAAAGGCACTCCCAGACACTTGCCCTGCATTGACCTCCCAGCATCCTGGGCCCAGGCCCCGCCTGCCACCTCCCATCCACTAGCTCACCCTGACCCCCAGGTCCCCTCCCACTTGGTAGCAACTCCGATGGGGGACAGCCTGCTTCTTGTTAACTCTAGTTACTCAACTGTTCAACCTCACTGGTCTTGCACTGATTTTTGAGAGTGGAGACCCATTACCGTCTCCTGTGGCTACAGACCCGTTGACATGCATGAAAATCCAACGTTTGCTGATCTGGGACCTATTGCCACACAGAAGGCTCCAGGGTGGCAAATCCTTGTGCAAGCAGGAAGAGAAAGGCCATATCTTAATTTCTGCAGCTCCGCCTGGCCCGCCAACGCTGTGGCAGCCCCGGATCCCTACCCGTCTGTCCACCTGCCCCACCTGGAACCCAGTCTGGCAGCGAGGCTGGTGAGGCCCAGAGCCGGCTCCCGAGAAGCCACGCCTCGGGCTCCTGGGCCTGGCCAGGCCCGGCCTCCTCTTCCACTCCTCGCCTGCCATCAGTCAAGGCCACGTGCCTCGGCTCTCCTGCGTTTCTACACCTTTCTACTTATCCAATCTGATTTCTATGAGGTTTTTTTAAATGAGCAATCCTTGGCTGCTTCCTTTTCTTAACTCTTTCAGTACCAAGCGCAGCCCCTCCACATGAAAACACCCAGCACTGTGATGGAGTCCAGCCTGGTTCTGGGTCCCGGGGCCCTGACCCCTGCCCACGCAGTGAGGTGTGGGGTCCCTGCCTCACCTGACCCCCGTTAATTCCACTGAATTTCTACTCTGGGGTGAATGGGCACACACTTAAGTTTTTTTAATGCCAATTCCGTTTTGATGCCGAATCTAAGAAGCCACAATTTGCTTCGTTAGCTTAAGGGCGGGCAGCCACGACTTCATTCCCCACCTGTCAAGGACCACGATGTCCTGCACGCTGGGTCTGAGCATCAGCCCTCCCTCCCCAGAACCGACCACGATCTCAGCTATGGCGCTCGGCTCCGGGCGGCCCTTCGACTGCTCCTCTACCTTCTTCTACAAGGCGGGGGAGCCTGCCTGGCCAGGCTCCCACTCTGAGAAGCTGCTGCCAACCTGGATACGGCCTCAGGGCCCCATAGGCTGGGATGGGGAGGCACGCAGATTGATGTTCACATTTTCCCGTGTGTAGATATGTACAGCCAAAGGGTTGTGTAAATGTTCTGCAAAAGTGGGTCTATACAGAGTGAAAGCTATTTATTTTGTGCAGAGAAAAATTTCTGGAGGAATAGGACCTTCAGGGTTTGTTCATATTTAAGATGTAGCTTTTTGTTTTTGTTTCAGGCGTTCTGTATAAAGCAACGATTATTTTATGGACCAAGTTTTAATGTAAGTGTTGCAATGAAAGTGCAATATCTGACCCCCACTCTGCTCCCCGGCGGGAAATCGCTTGGCCCGACAATCACAGCCCCAGCGGGGGGCCCCTGTGGCCAGTGCCTCCTTCTCTGTCGGTCCCATCTCACCCCATCTTGCCTACTGCCTCGGTGACCAGCCATCTGGAGAAGCACCTGGAAGAGCCTTGGGCCCACCTGCAATACAGGCTGGGAGGCCTCCTGGCCCGGGGAGGCCATGTGGGCAGTGGGCTCGGCCTCTCCCAGGGGGCAGCTCCCCCAGGCTCTGCGCTTCCCGCCTGCCTGCCCAGCCGCCAGCCATGCCAAGGACAACAGCAATAGTCCCCTGGGCCTCTCCCAGTGGCCCTTAGCCATAGATGGTGAGATGGGCAGCCCCCCCTCCCCGTTGACATCTCTCTTCTATATCCAGGTCTGCTTCCTGCCTCCCTTAAGATTCCTTTTGGCACATTCTCCTCTTAAGGAAGCACCAGTTTTTCAGAAACTAAGAGAGGGAGGGCAGAGTCCTTTAAAAATACCAAAAATGTTTACAGTGTTGGGTGCTGAGCTGCAGGGCTCAGGCCCGACCAGTCGTAACCAAAGGGTGAGGCAGGCCTTGCTGACTGCCACCCCCACCCCAGGCCTGTTAGAGTAGAAGCCTTAGTCCCACTCCCAACCCCACACTGAGCCTCCGCCCACCACCCCAGATCCAACCGCCTGCCTTCTCTTTGATTTCTAAAGACGGATTCAGCAGAGACCCCACCCCCAACTTTCCCAGCTCTTTATGAGCTGCCCCTCTACCACCCCACTCCCCACGCCCCCCCCCCCCCACCCCACCTCGTTAGTTTTCTCGTCTCGGCCCCTCCTGTCTCTCTGTCTGGGCCGTGTGTGAGCCGTGTCCTGACTCGCCCCATCCGCCCTTGCTTTCCCTGCACCTTTGGGCCCGAGTGTGCTCTGTATACAGTGTCGTTGTCTGTTACACCAATTAAAGAAGCAGGAAGGCTTCCTTCTGGGTCTCTTTACTGCACCAGCAACCACAGAGCACAGGGTGGGGAGGGGATCTGGGGTGGGGGCACGGCCTGTCCCAGAGCTAAAGCTGTGGTGGGGAGAGGATGTCCTTCCCAATCAACAGTGCCTGCTACGCTGACTGTAACACCAGTACACTTATGCAAGCCTTCCCCTGCACCGGGCCTCCTCCCAGCCCCTTCCTGGGCATGAACTCGGTTCATCCTCACAGCAGCCCAGCCAGGTGGATGCTGAAAGCCTCTCTGCTCTACAGAGGTCACAGCTAGTAACGTGGGCCCGGATTCCCACCCCGGCGGCCCGGCCCCAGCACCAGGACTCTGAGCAGTTGTCATCTGCAGAATAAACAGTGCAGGAAGCAGCCTCCCTCCAAATCGGAGGGGACGGGGTTTAAAAGCCACGTCTCTGGGTTTGGGATTCAGCTGAGGGTCAGGGTCAGGGTCTGGTCTAAGCAGGCCGACCGGAGGATGAGCAGAGCAAAGGTGGCTGGTCTTCACGAACGTCAGGGTACACCCCACCTTCCCCCCAAAAGTCCTATAGGCCTCCTTTGTCCTCTGGAAGTTGGGTAGCAACCTTCCCTCCCTTCAGCACAAAAAGCCGACCTAACAAAGTTTCCAACCAGGGAACATTTAATATTTGGGAAGTGACGCTCTTGCAGGAGGAGCTGATGAGGCCAGTGACCCCGTCCTCACCCCCTGCATCTGAGAGGAGGCTGGGCCAGAGGCCAGTCTGCAGGAGGAAAGGCAAACAGCACCCACTGGGCTTCCTGCTGCCCACTCTGAAGCCAGTCTCCAGGCCACGCCACCGGCACTTAGCCAGCAGGGCCCTCAGGGCAACAGCCCTGCTCGCATCTGGAAAGCCAGGCCATCCCCTCGGGTAGCTTGCTGGAGAAGAAAGCGCATGGGAGGAGACCCATCAGAAACAGAGCTGGGCGTGGACCCCGGGCAAAGGGGTGACACAAACCTTGTTGATCTCTCGGTGTCGTTCCTTAGTTACGATTTCCTCTAAGACCTCGCCATCTCCCTTAATGAGCCTGGGGGAGGAGGGGAGAGGAGGCTGAGCCTCTTAATGCCAGAGCAACAGAACCAGACCCACCTGGCAAAGAGATGCCAGGGCGCAGGCCCCTGCTACCCTGAGCGGGTGGAACACAGATGCTCCCACCTCTCCCTCTCTCCCACCCTTGGGATAGTGATAAAGGCAGCTGGGTAGGGTCTGCCACCAGACCGGCCAACTGGCTCTTTGAAGACCTTCCTCAAGGCCCTTCCAGCCCCTGTAAGTGCTTGCTCTGGGCAATAGGGAGGAACAGCCTAAAAACTCCCAGAAATGAGTTAACTGCCCTTCTCCCGTCTTTGGCTTTTTAGCGCAGCAGCCGTCGCCCCTCCTCCTGAGAGTGCAGAGCGTGTGGGGCTGAGCTTTGCCAAGCGCTCCCACCTGGTGCGTCCTGTCTCCGGGTCCACCACCTTGCGGATGACACTCTGCCGAGCATCCCACTCCTCCTTGGTCATGGGCTTCATGGCCTGGATGCGGGACTTCTGTTCATCCGTCAGGACTGCGAGGGGAGTTGGCAGGGAGTCGGCAGCTGGGTCTCGGGGAGGGGGCCCTTCCCCTCCTGCACACTGGGAGGCACCATACCTGGGCCGTCCTCTTCCTCCTCGGCTGATCGGTGCCACTGGTCCAGCGAGGGTCCCGGCAGAGCCTCCCCCTGCTGTACCTTTGTCTTCTCCTTGCCTTTCTTCTTCAGCTTCTTCTTCCTTTTCTTCTTCTTCTTCTTCTTCCTCTTCTTGTCCTTGTGCTTCCCCCGCTTCTTCCGGCCACCACTGGAGGAAGAGGAGGAGGACGAAGAGGAAGAAGAGCTAGAAGAACTGGAAGAAGAGGAGGAGGAGCTGGATCGTGGTCTCCTCCGGGCCTTGTGCTTGCTTCTCTCTGTGATGCAGGGAGAAGGTGAGGCTGGAAGGCCAGGAGGGGAAGAGGTAAACCTTTCTCCCCTGGCTCTGGCCTGTGGCAGGCTTAGGGGGACTACTGAGGGGTGAGACCCTCCAGGCCGGGCTTTCCAGCCAGAGCAGGGATCAGCACTCCCTGGAGAGGCACTTTCTGGGCTTCACCCTGTCACTGTTTGACCAGGAGCAGGGCAGCCAGGCCCCTATCGCAAGTCCTGCTGCTCAAAAAGCGCCATTACGTGCTCCCTTCAATCCTTACACAACGGGCTGGCCCAGCCCCTAGAATCTGAAGGTCTTTCGATCTGGATACGGAGGTCCTACATTCTGCACTCCTCTGACCACTGCTCACAGCCATGCAGGGACGCCCGCCCGGGCCTGCCCGCAGCTTCCTCCCTGAAGTTCCCACACCCCTTTCCCATTCCCTCCGGTCCTCACCCTCCGCCCCAGAGGAGATGGTGCTGGCCTTGTGGTCTTGGGATCTAGAAGCCGAGCAGGTCTTCGGGACATCCTTACTGCTCTTCTTCCTTCTCTTTTCGGACCCTCGCCCCCGGGACCGGCTTCGACTCCTCGAGCGCTTGCGAGAGCTGACGTGAGCCATAGCGCCGCGGGCTGGAGACGGGGAGACACGCTCAAACTGAGGCTCACAGAGCCGATCCCCAGACTGGGCTCCACGGGCGGCTCTTCTCGGGGCCTGGCTCTCGAGGGCCCACTACCCATCGCCACCCGGGGCAGGGACTTGAGGGGGTCCGCGGCCACCGCACGATCCTCACCCACCCCGACCCCCGGGGACCTCAGGTCCTGCGCCGACTCCCGGATCCTCTACCCCTTTAAGGGCTCGCTCCCGCCGGGCCGCTCCACGCCTGCGCACCGGCGCCCTGGCGCCCCTAGGAGCGGCCGCGGTCCCCGGCTGCCAGGTGCGTTCCGAATCCCTCCCCGCGCGCTCCTGTCCTCCACCCGCGCGGCCTCCGCCGCCTCGCAGCCTTGGGGAAGGTCCCCGCAGCTGCTCCGTTCCTTCCTCAACCGCCCATCGGGCGGGACCACCCGACCCGCGCCACGCCTTCGCGTGAGGAAGCGGCGGCGAGGCGACTTCCGGCCTGGGCAGTGCTCCCAGAGGCCGTCCGGCTGGGAAGCGAGGCGCTGCCTCCTTTAGTCCCGAAGCCCCAGGTTCCGCTTCCAGGGCTGCGGGAGAAACGGTGTGGCTCGCCCACCTCCGGAAGAGGGAAGCAGGGGATCCAGGCTTCGGCCGTGCTCCCCGCTCTTCTCAGACCGCCCTTCTCCAGCCTCCCTGAAGACCCAGGGAGGGAGGCGACCCGACCGTGCGCCTCTTTCCTCCTCGAGATGCCCGCCGTCCTGTCCACCCTGGCAGGCCGGGGGACACCCTAGTCATTCCAGCGTCCCCACCTGGTAATAGAGGTCGCGAACAAATAGCCATAGGGGCCGGAGAGATCGTGACAGTGAGCCAGGAAGGGACCCCTGTGAGGGAATGCGCCACAAGCCTGTCCAGCGTGAGCAGCAGCGGAGGCTCTGCTCCAGCTGATTTCTCCAGTGTGGGCTGGGGCCTGGTGTTCCAGACCTTCCCACCGTCCCCGCGAGGCCGGAACTCAAGATTTCCGTATGGGAACCCCTGGGTTTTCAGGTGTACAGCCCAAACCCATCACAGCTGCACTCTTCAGCCAACTTGGGGGCGGCCAAGTTGCAAGTTTTTCAAGAACAACAGCAAACATGGAGGGCTGTTATAAAGCACTTTATATACATTAAATCGTTTCACTCTCACAACAGCTTTCTGAGATAGGTACTTCCCAGATAAGGAAAAGTAAAGCACGAAGAGGTCAAGGGGCTTACTTGCAGCCACACAGCTGGAAGCAGCAGGATCAGAATTTGAACCCAGGCAGTCTGGCTCCAGAGTCCCTGCTCTTAACCCCTCTGTGGAAAGCGCCCGACACCAACTAGAAGTTGCTATCGATGGCTCACCCAGATCCCCTTCATAGACAGATGCACTCACCCAGGCTGTGGTGTCTCCTAACTCATACCTGTACTCTTCTCTGGAAGGTTCCCTGGGCCACTGGGAACCAGCACCTCCCCACCCACCCCGCCAGCCCGGCCTTGACACACCTGTGAGCCAATAACCGATGCAGGGGGCAAACTGCTACATTCACGCTCTAGGACGCTTGGTGGGATTGGGCTGAAGCTAGGTGCCCTCTGAAACCACATCTTGGCCCAGCTCCTTCCTGTCCTGTCCTTCCCTCACGCCCTTCTCCAGAAGGTATTCCCTCAACAAACCACCTGCACAGGAATCCTCATCTCGGGCTCTGGTTCTCACACACCTGACCTAAGCCAACGTGTCTGCCGAAAGGATGACTCCGAGGCTTGTGTGTCCTTTTGAACCAAGAAGTGCCTGAGGGCTGCAGGGAGTTTATTCTTGCCCTGCCCAACCCAAGGTGGCAGAGCCCGGCCATGCCACCCCGACACTGGCCCCGACCAGACTCAGGTCAGTGCGCACGCATCCACCGTGGTGGGCTCCTCACGAGTGAAGCCGTCGCCGAAGCCATCGTCGTCCACCAGGTCAGGTTTCCGGCAGCACATGGGGCACAGGCGGTTGCGCACAGCAGAGGCCCGGAGCCAGACGACAAGGTTCCAGCGCTCGCCAGTGCCTAGGGGCCGGGCCCCGTGCAGCTGGCCACCCCGGTGCAGGATGCCCCGGCCCACCACGTGTTCCACCTCCAGGGGCCTGGCCAGGGCTGAAGGTGCCTGCAGACAGCGGAGCTCAGGCCCGGGCACTCCCGGCTGCCCCAGGCCCTGCCCCCCGGGTCACACACACTAACCTGGAAGAGGTCCCCGAAGTACAGGGCGCCCCCCGTGAAGGCCTTGCCAAGGGCCACGTTGAGGGTGAGTTCGGCATTATCATAGTGGCAGCCTAGCTCACGGTCCTGGCCCGGTGCATATTTGACCACAAAGGCACGGTGGCTGTCGAGCCAGCCCCCACCGCAGTCTGGGTACAGCAGGGCCATCAGTGGCTGCAGGAAGCGTTCCCGCAGCGGAGTCACCAGCGGCTCATCCAGGCCTAGCTCGTGCAGCAACACCTGGGAGGGGGATCCTGGGAGTCGGCAGGGAAACCGGTGGGGGCCTCACCCTGGGTCCCTGCGGGCAGTCTCTTCCTAGGGACAGCAGCGCTTTGCAGAGATCGACGGGCTTAACTTCAAAATAACCCGACCGTGACCTCATCTTCCAGACTGGGAGACCAAGACCAACGGGACCCAACAGCTCTTCTCTCGCACTGCAGCTACGGCTCCCCAGCCCTGGCTCCCTGCCGCCTCGGGCCCCCCGGAGGGAGCCGCACCTACCCCATAGTTGTTCATGGTGTTGGGTCTTCCCTTGGGCATGTCTGAGTGCTCGAAGTGCTCCAGCTCCTCCAGCAGGGCCTGGCAGAATGGCGCCGTAAAGACCGGCAGCCGGTAGATACGCTTCTCCCCTGCGGAAGGAGGGACAGTCTGTTGGCTGGGAGCTTCCGTGTGGGTTTCAGTCTCCTTGCGAGCTGTGAGCCTGGGCACGTCTTTTCACTTCCCTCAGCCTCAGTTTCCTCATCCCTACGATGGGGATAACGCAGGTACTCACTTCTCAGGGCTGTTGTGACCATTAATGACATAATGCGTGGGCAGCAGAGGGGCCTGTTCTCGGGTCCCCTTATTTGTCCCTGGAGCCTCTCCTCCTGCTGCCGCAGGTGTCCACAGCCTAGCCATCAGGCTCAGATGTGGGTTCTGGTGAGACCCAGAGGTGGGAAGGGATTAGCCCAATGACCCCCAGCAGGCCAGTGATGGAGCCCAGCAGGGATCACAGGGCCAGCGCCAAGCTTTCTCTGCACCCCATCCCATGAGCCACCAACACTTGTACCCCAACTGAAGTGCCTCCTGGAGCCTCTGTTCCCCACACAGGAAGGCTGAGGGGGGCTGCTCTTTCTTGCCGGGTCCTGGTAGGGAGAGGCCAGGCTCTGAACGGAAATGCAAACATTTCTTGGCAGATGCACCAACACCCTGGGGTGCACGGCTGGTGTGCCCCCACACTTTTGGCCAACTCACAGCCGACAGCCTTCACCCAGACAACCGTTACACGATCTCCGCTGTTGGGGAGTGGATGGGAATGAGGAGGGATGCCCCCGGGCTGGGAGGGCATGTTTCATTCACACTCCACCCTGTGCCTCACAACAGAGCACGGGCTTGATAAGGGGAGCAACACCTTGCACCTATCTCCCCAAAGGATCCCCTAGGCCTAGGAATAGCCGTAACTGTAAGACTGAGGAAACCTCTAGATGCTATGCACCCAGCCCTTTACGCATGTTACCTCGCTTAATCACACTTTAGCGACAGGGTATTACTATCGCTCCCGTTTCACAGATGATGAAACTGAGGCAGAGGGCTTAAGGAACTCGGAAGGGCCAGACTTCCTGCTAGGGTTAGCCCACGGGAGATCCCAGCAGGAGACTCAAAGGCCAGAGAGATGCGGCATTTCTGAGTTGGGCATGGCTTTGTGCTTCTGTTCGAGGCCACAGCTGCTTCCTGGCAGCTGCTTCCCGCCCCTCTCCCACAGCTCCCGGTCGTGGCGGGCTCAAGACACTCACTCTTGCCCACTTCTCCAGGTCTAGGGATAAGGAACTGTCTGCTCCCCACCCCCCTCACCCCCAGGGAGAGGGGGGAGGGGGGTGGTCCTGTGTCAGCTGTCCCTGCGTTAAGTTCTTCAGTCACCCCCATTCGAGTGTGCCAGCTGGCTCATACCTGACACAGGCAGGTGGGCAAGTGAGTAAGTGACTACAGATGCCCTGCTCCCGGCGGGTCCCACCAGCCCTTCTAGCTCCTGCTGGCTTAGATTCTGGAGGCAGACATGGTAGGTGGAGGGACCCCACCCCTTAGTCCTAGTCCTACCGGGTGATGGGGCCAGGGTCTCACCAGACACTGTCTCCAGCCGCTGGAGAAGGCCTTCAAGGTCTGCACCCGGCGATGTGCTGTACTCGGCTGCGGCCAAAAACTCAGGGGCCAGGGCCTCATCCTGGGGGCAAAACACACCGGCTGTGGGGCAGACGGCCTCCGGTGCCGGCTGCCTCCACCTCCTTCCAGTAACCTGCCTCCTTCCAGTACCTGCAGCGTGTTGTAGATGTGAGGCCGCACCGGGTGGTAGGAGCGTGCGATGAGGGCTTTCCTGGCAGCCGCCTCCTGCCCCAGCCGCTGCCGCCGTTCCACCTCCTCCTCGAGCTGAGGATGGCACAGGGCCTGGTCATCCAGATGGGGCCGCCCATCACCCCCCAAGGTCATTGTACAGATGAGGAAACTGAGGCTCAGGAAGGCCAGAGCAGGACCTGGGCTGACAGCCCAGTCTCCCTACACGCCTGACTCGATCAGGGTAAACTGCAGGTGCCAAGCCGCTGGCTGAACGCAACTCCTTCTAGTAGGGGCCCATGCCGCTCGGGGTTGCACCACTCAGGGCCTGGCAGGGATGAGAGCCCCTCCCCAAACCTCAGCCAGCTGGGCCCCCGAGGGAGGGGAATGGAATCCCAGCCAGTCCTGTGTTCCAGAGGCTGCGGAGGGCTCGCCTAGGAAGTTTCCCGTTACTAACCCTCCGATGGAGGAGGAGGTGGAAGGTGGAGCAGCCCCGGCACCAGCCAAAGGGGGTGGGTGGACAGACGAAGAGCCGGGAGCCAGAGCCGGGCGGTCCCGGGTGGGATCTCAACTCCACCTGCTGTGACACCTCGGGCCAGTAATTCCCTCTTTAAGCAAAAGTGTCTCGTCTCAGGAGGGCGTGGGGTAGACGACCTGGCATTTGCCACTTTCTCTTTTTCTGGTGTCAGGACACAGATACTGCGGTGAGTGGACACAGGAAGGAACCCCCCCCCCCAAACTGCTGACACAACCTAAAGAGGAAGGGCTAAGCTGGGTGTGGAGGGGGTCCGCGAGGGTGGGGAGCGTTACCTCTGCTAATAGCTGCTGGAAGTCTTGGGGGCTGACACATCCTCGGCTGCGCAGGATCTGAGAGCAGAAAGTCCAGGGAGCTCAACTGTGTGACCTTGCGAGTAAGTCACTTAACGCCTCTGAGCCTCAGTTTCCCCAGGTTAAGATGCAGACGAGAGCCTGACCTCACAGGATCATTGTGAGGATGAAATTCGATAAGCACGCAAAACAGACAGCACCGAGAGCGCGCCGAGCCTGGCCCTGCCCTCAGCACTTTACCTGTATGTTCCACTCATTCATTCATTCCTTACGACAACCTCACTAAAGAGACACTATTATCCCCCTTTAAGGTGAAGAAAGCGAGGCACCCAGAGATTAAGTCATTCTTGTTATCACATCTGAACACCCGGGCAAAGCACAAGACCTGGGGGACGAAGGTCCCTCCTCCGCCACCCCTCCCCCATCACCCCGCCCCGCCCATTTCTCCGCAGAGCCACTGGGGGCCACTCACCGCGCCATAGTCCCGGCGAAGCTGCTCCTCGCCCCGGAAGCGCACGTGGAGCCGGTAGCGCGCCACGTACAAGTTCTCCGAGCAGAAGCAGGCGCAGCGGCAGAAGCGCCTCGGGCCCCCAGCCGTCGCCATGGTGAAGAGGCGAGCGTCGCCCCGCAGGGTTCCGTAGGGGCACTTCCGGCACGCCCCCGACGGGGGTGGGGACGCGGCGGTGGCACGGGAGGCAAGGGTCCGTTCTGAGTTCGCAAGTGCAGAAGAGGACGAAGACTCCGCGCCAGAAAACGGGTCTGCAATGGGGAAAGACGCTCCGGGGCCGGACTGGGGCGAGCAGCCTCGGCGGACAGAGCGTGTGGTCTTCTCGTTCCGCCTCACAGTTCCCCCATCCACGACGTGGGGATTAATCACCCCACTTTACAGATAGGCAAACTGAGCCGCACCTTCACAGGCCGGGGACAAGTCGGGACTTGGAACCGCAAGACGTTTTGCTTCAACGCTGCCTTCCTTTTCTGCTCGGAGCTTTTGAAGAGGCGGCCAACGCCGGGAGGACAGGAGTTCTGGGGTCCGGTCTCGTTCTCTCCCAACTATCCAGTTCTGTGCGTCTGAGCTCGGGTTTAGCATTCGGCCCGGGTCCCTACCCGGCACTCCTCGAGCCTCCGCCACGGTCTCCAGATTCGCTGCTGACGGCCCCGGGATGTGTTTTCTCGAAAACGCTCCGTCCGGCGTGACTTCCGGTGGCTCCTCCTAGGGATACAAATGTGGGCGGGGATCGGGGTGTGGTCTGCTGGCGGCCACACCCCGCACGACCGGCTCCCGGTGGTGCTGTGCACCGCTGCTGTGTGAGATGAGTGTGTTTTTCTTTTAGAGTGTGCGCCCCTACCTCGGGGACACCCATCGTAGCTCCTACGTACTTGTCTGGGAGGCCCCCATCTTGGTCCTCGGTTCACCCCCCAAGCCCAGAGCCGCAAAGCCCCGGGAAGAAGCTTGGATGGCAGCCCTGTGACTGGGGGAGGAAGTCGTGTCCCCTGCAACAGATCTCGTCCCCTGTCCTAGAGTTCCCTCCCTGGCTCAGCGTGGTGTGGGGAGGCCTGGGCCTCAAGACTCCAGCCCTTACCCCAGATACGCAGATGACCACAAATGATAACTCCTGTTGGCCGAGCCTCCACCTTCCCTGCTTCCATCCCTACGGCAAACCTTTGAGCGAGGTACTGTCTTACCATTGTTACAGATGGGGAAACTGAGGCTCAGAGAGGGGCGGTGACCTGCCCCAGGGTTCACAACGGGAGTCCTCCGAGTGGTTGGTTTCTGAAGGATTTCCGATCTTCTCTTTGTGCTTGTTGGCATTTCTTTTCTTTTCTTTCTTTTCTCTTTTCTCTTAAATGTTTATTTGTGAGAGAGAGTGCACGCACAAGCTGGGAAGGAGCAGAGAGAGAAAAGGACAGAGGATCTGAAGCGGGCTCCAGCTCACAACTCGGGAGATCGTGACCTGAGCCGCCCAGGTGCCCCATCATTTATTTTCTTGATGCTTTCCTTTCCTTCAGATGTACAGTCGGGTTTACACCCACGCACTCACACTGGCAGTGAGACACGTACACACTCATGCACACCCTTACATGCTCACATATGCTAACACACGTTCACACACCGTCACAAATACGCTTGTACCAGTGACACACTCACACATCCACTCACCCTCACTCACACACACAAAACACCTCACGTACGGTCACAGCCGCACACTCACACATCCGGCACGCTCACTCACACTCACAGACAGCACAGTCCCTGGTTCCTCTCAGCTCTGTGGCAAATCGACCCCCGATGCCTGCCAGTGGCTCCTACCGGAGCTCCTACCAAGGGAGACGGGAGAACTTCACGTCTTGTGAAGTATGGTGCCAGGCTGCCTTCCCCGGCCGTCTCCAGCAGCATGTTCGGGGGTCCAGGGCTCCAGCCAGCACCTTGGGGGGCTGGGGGAAGGCTTCTGCTCTCAGGGCAACAGCCTGATTGGTTTTCACACTGGCTGGCCAGGGGCCAGCCCGGGGGGGCGGTGGGCAAGACCACCCCAAGTGTGGGAGGTTGGCCTGTGTCAGGAAGTGTGTTTTGACTGACAGATAAGGTCCCTCCCCTTCTGAAACTCAGTCAAGGTGGGGGGTGGGGGGTGGGGGAGGAACAGGAGCAAGCAAAGAAACAAATACATGGTCAAGGTATTTTCATTCAGCCGTAAGTGCAAGGAAGACAAGCTAGGTGATGGGATGGAGAGTGCCTGGAGGTGACCGCCTTACACAGGGAGGCCGGAGAACGCCTCCCCAGGAGTGACATTTTAGCCGAGCCCCAACTGCTGCAGCAAGATCTGGCAGGAAAGGGTTCTAGGCAGGGGGACTAAAAATGTAAATCCCCTCCCGTGGGATGAACTTGCCATGCTGGGAGAACAGCAAGGCATAGAAGAGGGCAAGTCATACGGAATGAGGCCAGGGTGACATTCGGGCCAAATTACTGGGCGTAAGATACCACTGTTAACACTTTGGATTTTACTCTACACGCAAAGGGAAGCTGCTTAATCCTTGCGACCAACCTTATGAGGCAGAAATTATCCGCATTTTACAGAAGTAGAAAACGAAGGTCAGAGAGGTTAAATGACCCAAGGTCATTCAAGGTGACACAGTTCATAAGTTGTAGGGTCTGGAATGGAACAGGAGTCTGATCCTGCCAGGTTGTTCCTAAACGTATGGCCAGGTCTGCCTTTCCCCTCCTCCAGCATGAAATCTAGGTCACTGGGCCTCAAGGATCTGAGGACCCGGGGACCCAGCCCAAGCCTCCTGAAGGTACTAGGCTTCCCCAAGGGGGAAATCCCCCTGGGGGTCTGCTTCCCCCTCAAGGATGGAGCTCCCCAAGCCAGAGCTGTGTGGCTTGAGAAGGTGTTTAAACTTTCATGGGTGTCTTGATTGCCCAGCAATAGTGGAAGGCCCTGCTCTCCAGGAAAGGATCTATTTCCCCAGCTCTGCATTCAGCAAGAATATTAATAGTAAATACTGGATCAATGTGCTTTCAACCAGCACTGACGTCTGTGTGAGGTATCGGGACATGTATGGTACAGATGAGGCTCAGTGAAGTACAGGGCCCTGTCTAGGATCATAAGCCTAGTAAGTGGCAGAACCAGAATTTCAGCACCCATCCTTCCCTCTGATTCCAGAGTGTGTTTGTGTGTGGGGTTGTGTACATATGTATATGTACATGTATATATGCATGTTGCACATATGTATATATGTATGTGTCTGTGCACGTTCTTTTGAATTCATAGAGAGCATGCTCTAAAAAAAAGGCACATCTTAAGTGTACCATCTGGTAAATTTTTACAAACTAGACACACACAGGTAACCAGCATCCAGACCCAACGACAGAACATTCCAGCCTGCAGAAGCCCCCACCATATCCCTGCTCACTCCGGACTAATCATCACCCTGACTCCTAAGAACAAAGATTAGTCTTGCCTGTTGCTGAATTTGATACAAATAAAATCATGTAGTATGTATTATTTTGTATAGTGCTTCTCTCACTTGGCATTCTTTTTTTTTTTTTTTTAATTTTTAAAAGTCTGTTTATTTTGAGACAGAGAGTACGGGCACAAGCACAGGGGAGGGAGAGAGAGAGAGAGAGAGAGAGAAAGAGAATGAATCCCAAGCAGGCTCTGTGCTATTAGTGCCGACCCCGATGCGGGGTTCAAACCCACAAACCATGAGATCATGACCTGAGCTGAAATCGAGAGTGAGACGCTTAACCGACTGAGCCCCCCACCAGGCGCCCCTCTCACTCAGCATTCTGTTCTTGAGATTCACGGGTGTTGTGTGTAGCCGGAGACAGTTTATGCTTTTTTGTGGCTCCTTAATATTCCACAGGGTGACCCCTCCATCCATTGAGCCATTCTGCAGTCGAGGGACATTGGTATTGTTTCCAGTTTGGAGATGTCATGAATAAAGGTGCTACGAACACTGTAAATTTTTTCACTGCAGTAAAATATACATAAAATTTACCATGTTAACCATCTTTTAGTAGACTTTACTTTTTAGAGCACTCTTAGGTTCACAGCAAAATTGAGTGGAAAGTGCAGAGATTTGCCATATGCCCCATGTCCCCCCAGCCTATCCCCCAGTGTCAGCACCCCTCACCAGAGTGGTACATTTGTTACAATAGACGAAGTCACACTGACACGGCATTGTTACCCAAAGCCCATAGTTTATGTTAGGATTCACTCTTGAAATTGTACATCCATGGCTATTGACAATGTATAACAACACGTATCTACCATCACGGTATCATACAGAATAGTTTCACCGCCCTCAGAATCCTCTGTGCTCTGCTGTTCAGCCCTCCCCACTCCCTAACCCCTGGCAACCACTGATCCTTTTACTGTCTCCATCGTTTTGTCTTTTCCAGAATGTTATGCCTTTTCAGATTGGCCTCTTTCACTTAGTAATAGGCATTTATGTTCCCTCCACGTCTTTCCGTGGCTTGAGAACGGAGTGATACTGTATTATCTGGATGTACCACGGTCATCCATCCACCTACCGAAGGACATTTTGCTTGCTTCCGAGCTTTGGCAATTACGAATAAAGCTGCTATAAACATCCATTTGCGGGCTTTTATGTGGACATGAGTTTTCAATTCATTTGGGTAAATACCTAGGGGCACGTTTGCTGAATCGTACAGTAAGAGTATGTTTAGTTTTATAAGAAACCACCAAACTCTTCAAAAGTAACTACTGTTTTGCATTCCCACCAGCAATGAATGAAAGTTCCTGCGGCTCCACATCTTCACCAGCATTTGGTGTTGTCAGTGTTTTGGATTTTAGCAATTCTGTTAGGTAGGTAATGGTATCGCATTGTTGTTTTAATTTGCAATTTCCTAGTGACATGATTTTGAGCGTCATTTCATATATTTGCCATCTGTATATCTTCTTTGGTGAGGTGTCTGTTCAAGTCTCTTGCCTCTATTTTTTTTTTTGTTTTAAGTTTATATATTTATTTATTTGGGGGGAGAGAGAGAGAGAGAGACAGAGAGTGCGCAAGCACAAGCGGGTGAGAGGCAGAGAGAAGGAGAGACAGAATCCCAAGCAGCCTTCACGCCATCAACGCAGAGCCCATGCGGGGCTTGAGCTCACAAACTGTGAGATCATGAACTGAGCCGTGATCAAGAGTTGGCCGCTTCACCGACTCTGCCACCCAGATGCCCCTTTTGCCTCTTTTTAAAATTGGGCTATTTGTGGTTTGTTGTTGTTGTTGTTGTTGTTGTTGTTGAGATTTATGTATTGTTTTGGATAAGAAGACATTTGGCTTTATCAGATATATTTTTTGCAAGTATTTCCTCCCAGTCTGTGCCTTGTCTTCTCACTCTCTTGACAGTATCTTTTGCAGAGTAGAAGTTTTTAACTGTAATGAAGTTCTGCTTATCAATTCTTTCATGAATCATGCCTTTGATGGTGCGTCCAAAAAATCATCTTCATACCCAAGAGAACCTAGATATTGTCCTATGTTATCTTCTAAGACTTGTATAGTTTTGCACTTTACATTTAGGTCTGTGGTCCATTTTGAGTTAATTTTCGTGAAGAGTGTAAGGTCTGAGTCTAGATTTTTTTTTTTTTTTTTTTTTGCATGTGGGTGCCCAGTTGTCCCCATACCATTTGTTGAAAAGACAATGTTTGCTGCATTATCCACCTTTGCTCCTTCGTTACAGATCGGTTGACTATATTTATACGGGTCTATTTCTGGACTCTCTATACTGTTCCATTGATCTGTGTGTCTCTTCTTTCATCCAAACCACACTGTCTTATTATGGTAGCTTTATAGTAAGTCTTGAAGTCGGGTAGTGTCAGTCCTCCGACTCTGTTTTTCTCCTTCAATACTGCGTTGGATGTTTTCACACAGCAGAAATGACAGAGCCTGGATCTCGACCCAACTCTGAGTCATTCTGACTTTTGGATAGCCCATCCAGAATGCTTTCTTCAAGTATAATCATATATTTGCTTTTGTTTTTGCACAAACATTAAGAGACTTCAACTTTATTCTGTTCCCCCCCCCTTTTTTTTTGAGGTTTATTTATTATTTTGAGAAAGAGTATGTAAGCAGAGGAGGGGCAGAGAGAGAGGATCCCAAGCAGGCTCCACATTGTCAGTGAGGAACCCGATGCAGACATGAACTGTGAGATCATGACCTGAGCCAAAATCAAGAGTCAGACTGTCAACCACCTGAGCCACCAAGGCGCCCCTATGTCCCTTGTTTTCACTCAATACATGCAGGAGGTCATTCCACACCTTTATAGAACTTTTGTATATAGATACATGCATACATTATTTTTCCCCTGCCATAGTGTTCTGTGAGCCATGAGTTGGCCAATTCCCTATAGAAGGGTATTTAGGTTATTTCCAGATTTTTGCTACTACAGTTACTATCTGAAAACTGGTATCTTTGCTCCCCTCCACAAGTCTTCTCTATAGAAGAAATTCCCAGTGGGTCCCAAAAAAGTGCTTTTTACGTTCTGAACTTTGCCAAATTTCCCCTTGAAGGAGGCTGTGCCTTGTAGTAGCAGAGGCTGTTTTAAATTCAGAGTCCTTTGGGGCGCCGGGGTGACTCAGTCATTTAAGCGCCCGACTTCGGCTCAGGTCACGATCTCGAGGTTGGTGAGTTCTAGCCCCGCGTTGGGCTCTGTGCTGACAGCTCAGAGCCTGAAGTCTGCGTCGGATTCTGTGTCTCCCTCTCTCTCTGCCCCTCCCCTGCTCGCTCTCTCTCTCTCTCTCTCTCTCTCTCTCAAAAATAAAAAAAAACATTAAAAAAATTTTTTTTTATAAATTCCAAGTGCTTTAAGCCTTTGACTGAAGGATGGAGAGGTGAGGGGAGATGTTGCCCCACTTGCTGACTCTCTGGGCCTTGACCTACTCTCCCTGGCTCTGGGTTCAGGCCACATCCTTTGCCTGGAAGCCTACTCACCTTATACCTTTCTCTAAGAGCCTTCCCAGCTAAAGCAGGCCTGGGTCACTTTCCACTACCCCACCCAGTTTGATTCCTTTATAGCACTTACCACTGACCGAAATGATCTTATGTATTGACTTGTTGATTTCCTGTCTCCCCTACCCTGCAAAGGATGGTCGTTTTCCTTTTTTCGCACTCAGCCATATTCCTAGCACCCAGCACCCAGCAGTCACTCAGTATGTATTGCTGTTTCCCCTCTCCCAATCCCTACTACCCTGCTCTATTTTTCTCCATAAAATGTATTCCCTGCCACCAGATATACTTTACTTATTTATTATATGTATTGCCCGACTCCCTCACTAGCATGTCAGCTCCAGCAGACAAGGATCCTGTTTTCTTCACTGTTGCATCTCAAAAGCTCAGAATGGTACAAGGCACATTGTAGGTGCTGGACAAATATTTGTTGGAAGAAAGAGAGGGAGAGACAGGGAGAAAGACAAAAAGGATGGAAGGAAGGGAAGGGAGGGAGGAAGGAACTAAGAAAAAAAAGAGGATCATAACGCCCACCCTCCGGGGCTGGCAGACTGTCCCTCCAGAGGAAAAGACCCATGAAAGAGGTGGCGCCCCCACCAGGTCAGGACATCTCTGTGTGCCCACATTGGCCCTGGAGCCTCCAGACCAGAAGTGCGGGGCTGGAGGGCCTGGCTGGGGGGGGAGGGGGCGGGGCTCGTCGCAGGTGGGCGGGCGGCTAGCTCGGGCCTCGCCCCTCCTGGGAGGCCCCGCCCCACCCGTCAGCTGGCCTGGGCGCCCGCCCCGCTCTGCTCCGACCTTGCCGCGGCGCCGCCGGGGTGGGAGGCGGGGAGGATCAGCGGGAGGAGCGGAGCGAGCGCAGCGCCGGGCGCAGCCTCCAATGAGCTGCGGAACCCGCGCCCCTGGAGACCCGAGCCCTCTGCGCCCCCTCCCCACGGCTCACCTGGTGTCAGGTAAGGTAACAGGTAAGAGCGCGGCGTCCAGGACCCCCGAACAGGTCCTTCCCAGGCCGGGGTGCCAAGCTCCACACAGGCTGGGGGCGTCTGGGTCCCATTGCCCCAGAGGTAGACATCACGGTTGAAGGTGGCAGCCTTTTGGGAGCCTTTCTGGCCCCCGCCCCTGTCCCCAGGCGCCCGCGGCCGCTGGCCCAGCCCCCCACCCCTGCGGCAGCATCCTTTCCACGCCCGCAGGGTGAATGTTGCTTTTTTTTTTTTTTTTTAACTCCTCTGGCGCTGCTGCCTCTTGGAAAATGGTGGGGGCGCCTTTTGGGGAGGATCTTGGGATGGCTGTTCTCCCCCAAGGATCGGACTGGCGCGACTTCCCAGGGCTCCCCACGTTCTACAGCGGTGCCTGCCCACGGGTCCTGAGCGCCCTGGCTGTAGCAGAAGCCTGGGAGCGGAGGGGGGGGGGGGCGACCTGGGCCTGCTGATCTTGGCAAACCTTTTCCCTCAGTATCCCCCGCTGGCCCATGGGCTGACCTTCCAGCGCATCCACCCTGGCAGTTAGGCCTATGGGTTCCCCGGGGCTCCTCCCTTGTTTGTGGGTCTGTGTTAAAACGAGGTGCCTCCTCCCCAGACCTAATGTTGTTTAAGAGAGCCTTAAGCTGGTCTGACAGGGTTCGCCATCCTCTGCCCCACCCCCTGGAGATAGACTGGCCTCCATTCCCCTGCTTCAGAGGGGCAGGTGACAGGTGACAAGAGGACGGTTGTAGGAAGGCCCACAGCAGCTCCCCAGTTTGCCTTGCCCAGGGCCAGGAGTTACCTGAAACAACTTTCCCAAGTCTCTGCGAGAGGACCAGTCCCAGCATGAGATGTGGTGGGTTCAGCAGGACTGGACTCAGGATGGAACAAAGTGGACCTGGCCCAGTCCTGGCCCTGCATCCAGAAACCCCATGATAACACCACCCTCCGTTAGCCAGTGTTCGCTGAGCAGTGAATGGGCCATGACAACTTTGGGGTGAAAAGTTCACCAAGTTAGGAGTGGACCGAGCTGCTTGGGCCACCCGGGTCCTTCAGGACCCTTTTGTCGTGGTCCCTGAGTCCCTGAGTAGTCTGGGCACGTCCCACCCAGAGAGGCAAGTGTTGAGTTTCAGTCCTGCCTTTGCCTGTTCTCTGCGGGCCACTTAACTTACCCTGGCCTCCATTTCCCCGTCTGTACAGTGGGCATGATTGCATGAGGACCTCCCAGGAGAGGAGTGAGGATGAGCTGAACTGGGAGGTCATTGTCTGGCAGGTAGTAGCCCTCCACACACGGCAGCCGTTGTGATTGTAATAATTGCTTCTGATCTCCTGGCTGTTGCAGACTTTCCTTTTGTGCAGCTGACGGCTGGAAATGCCCCACCCACCGTTTCTACTGAGACGAAAATCCTTTGGCAGGACCCCCTGTGGACGTGGGGTCACTTGCTAAGCCTGTGCCGTTCCTTAGCATTTGGGGGCAAGGCAAGTTGCCCCTGTCTTCTTGGGCCATGTCACAACCTGGGCAGTGCCTGCTCTGGCCTCTGGCCACCACCTTGTCCTTGTCCCTCGGGCCACACTCGGCACCCATGTGCCCAGAGCTTGCCCTCCAGCTCCACCCGGCTGAGCTCAGCTGTATCCTCCTGATCAGGCGGCTGGAGGGCAGGGATGTGCCTCCAGGCAGCCCCACGGTCCCCCTTCTTCCCTCCTCACAGTCTTGGCTGGTGGTCTTGTCCCCTTCACCCTCCTACTCAGTAACTTTAAAAATAACAGAGTAGCCTGTCCCCACCGAAGGCTGTAACCTGACCCGAGTTGGATTCTGCTCCATCAGAGCCTGGATACAAGGACTCAGCACTTGGGAGTATGGGACCATGGTGCTATAGCTGCTCTGTGCCCAGGTCACTGGGTGACCCTAGACAGGCCTCACCCCTTATTCTCTGTGCCTCAGTTTCCTGTGCTTCATGTGCTTCACATAGTCCATGATGCTGGAGTGTGAAACTTTGCTTTTCCCGGTGCAGATGAACAGCTGGGGTCCCCGTGTGGGTGGCTGTCCAACGGGGTTGCCATAACCCCAAGCGGAGGGGTGTTGGGAAGGAACTCCCCCAGTGACTGGGCTTGGGGGCAGGAAGAGCCGGCTACGTCCCTCGGCAGGTCTCTGGCAGATACGCCTCCTGTCCCACTTCTGAACCCCAGCTCCTTTCCGGGGCCAAGGAACTCCTTGTGCCCACCAAGAGGTGAGCAACAGCCAAGGTGGCTGGCAGGGCCTGGGTAGCCGGCGGTGGCTTGGCCAGGAGGCCTGGCGCGGCACCGGGCCAGGAGCGTCCCTCCCCGGGCTCCGACTCACGCTCGCCCACTCGCTGGCTCCCCGAGGCCTCTGCATTGCAGCAGACGAGAGCCTCTGCCGGCAGCCCAGCTGGGACTTGGGGTGGAGCAAGGGACTGGGCAGGGGGTGTCTGTCCCCGCCATCCCTACCCCTGCCCCCTCCCCTGCCCCCGGTCCCATTCAGCCCTGCCTTCCTTAGGAGATACAGCTGCTGACAAGGTAGCCTTCTCTGGGACTGATCTGAGTCTAGTCAGAAGAGCTGGACTCTCCGTGGGGCCCAGGCTCAGGGACTGTCACACCCCTGGGTTCTTTCTGCATCTGAGACCCCTCCTGAGCATCAGTAGGGGTCTCGCCTACCCCCTGAAGAGGCTGTTTTGGAGCATTAGGGCTTTGGAGTTGAGAGCCCAGATTTTAGAACTCCGTGGCCTGGGTTCACCTTCCAGCTCAGCCACTTACTTACTAGCTGTGTGATCCGGGACAGCTCACTTAACCTCTCTGTGCCTCATCGTCTTGACTATAAAATAGGGATAATAATAGAACCTACCTCACAGGATTCTTGTGAAGATTAATGCATTTAAAGCACTTAGAACAGTGTCAGACACACATTTACGTCAATCAGCATTAGCTGTCGGTACCGTTGTCACTGTTCTCATCACGGATGCCATCGGCTCTGCCTCTTGGCTGAGCCCCCTCTCGTGCAGACTCTATTTTCCTTTGACAAATACTCCCTGTTAGCACTTGTTATATTGACAAGTGTTTTAGCTTAACAGTGTAGAACCCAGATTCTGGAGCCAGAGAGCTCTGGGTTCAAATCCCAGCTCTGCTACTCACCAGCTGTGTGATCTTGTGCAAGTTCTTAACTTCTCTGGGCCTCAATTTCTCCATCTGCTAAAAGGGGATGGTGAAAGTACAAACCTCACAAGTTGTGAGGATTAAATAAACAAACACATATGAAGTGCATGGCCTATATAAAAGGCTGGGCCTGAGGTGCCTGGCTGGCTCAGTCAGTAGAGCGTGAGGCTCTTGATCTTGGGGTCCTGAGTTCAAGCCCCACGTTGGGCATGGAGCCTACTTAAAAAGAAAAATAAATTAAAATCCTATTAAGAAATAAAAAAATATATATATATGTATATGTATATGTATATGTATGTGTATATGTAATGCCAAGCCCACAGGAAGGGTTGTGTTTACATAACTGCTTGTACTTAAAAAAATGTTTTTAAGTTTATTTATTTGAGAGCGAGAGAGTGTGCATGAGCAGGGGAAGGGCAGAGAGAGAGATGGAGAGAGAGAATCCCAAGCAGGCTCTGCGCTATCAGCACAGAGCTTGACATGGGGCTCAAACTCTCAAACCGTGAGATTATGACCTGAGCTGAAACCAAGAGTCAGATGCTTCGCCGACTGAGCCCCCCCAGGCGCCCCATGTTTGCTTGTACTTACTGGGCAGCTGCTGTGCACCAGGCACAAAGGTTCAGAGTTAGGTGCCGGGATCCTTCACATACTGGCTCAAGTCCTGGCTTGGCCCTTTGTTGCAGAGTGATGCGGGGCACATGCTTTGCCTCTCTGTGCCTCAGTTTCTCCAACTATGTATGGGGTGTGGAAGCAGCCGCCTCATGGGGTTGTGTGGGGTTTCTAGCACTCCAGAACGTGAGCCAAGAGACTTTGTGCACCAGAGCTGTTGGGGAGGAGGTCTCTTGAGGTGGCCCCCTTTCCAGTCACTGCTCACTCAGAGTGACCCCTCCCGGTGTTCCGTGCCTCTCCTTTTCACTTGGGGACTCCAGAACTTTGTCCATTTTGCAGATGGGACGATAAAGTCCCCAGGATGAAAAGGGATGGAGCCGAGTCAAGAGGCAGCACTCAGAGGCACATGCCCAGCCTAGTCCCAGTCCTGCCCTGGACAAGCCCCACTTCCAAAGTCCCCACCGGGCCCACATCCTGCAGTGTCCCTGCAGCTCCCGGGCTCTCCCAGGCACTGGCTCAGTCCCGGGGGGCCCAGTATGGGGGGGTGCTTTGGACAAAGCAGACATTAAGCTCCAGAGAGCCAAAAGGGCCCAAGTCAGGAGGTGAAGGGCAACCTGGGCTGGAGGAAAAGATTCTGGAAACTTCCAGGCGGATGTGAAAGTCCCTGGGTTGCTCCTAGGACCTGCGGTCACCCCCTCTTGGTCTAAGAGAGTAAAGTTTTATTTGGGGAGACGAAAGGCCTGATTTGGGGAGGAGAGAGCTAAGCAAACATTTATTTATTAAGCACCCACTGTATACGGTGGTAACAATCAGCAGCAATTATTACGTGCTAGGCACTGTGGCCAGAACTGATGCTCATGCATCGAACCTCATGCTGTTTTAAAGCTGATCTCAATTTTGTCCGCAGAGTCCTCCAGATCCCCTGCGCCCTCACCCCCCAGGCCACGTGGGGTGTCCTTGCCTCCCTCAAGCACATCGGCACACTCCTACCTCGGGGCTGTGGGGCTGACTATTCCAGCGGAAAGTGCTTTTCCCCCAGATAGCCGCATGGTGGACCCCCTCACCTCTTCTCGATCCTGCTCAAGTGTTACCTTCCTAGCGAGGTCTTTCCCGGACCCCCTGTTTCAAATTGCCCTCAGGGCACCTGGGTGGCCCAGTCGGTTAAACGTCCGACTCTTGACCCCGGCTCAGGTCATGACCTCACGGTTCGTGAGTTCAGGCCCCACGTCGGTCTCTGCTGGGGATTCTGTCTCTCCCTCTCTCTGCCCCCTCGCCACTTGTACTCTCTCTCACTCAAAAAAAATAAACTTTAATAAATAAATAAGTAAATAGATAAAAAAAAAAATTGCCCTCGCCATTTCCTGGACCCCCCTATTTAAAACTGTCCCCATTGCCCCCCATCCCCTACACCCCATTCTTTCCCCCCCAGCCCTATCTCTTAACTGTATCGTTTACTCATTGTGTTTCTCCGTCTCTGACCGGAGTGTTCCATCTCCACAGAATCAGGGATCTTTGTTTTTGTTCGTCGTTAAATCCCAACACAAAGAACAGAGTCTGGCCCACTCAATAAACCTTGGTGTTCGGTAAACATTCCTTAAATGAATGGAATCTTCACGAAACTCCTGGGAAATCAGAATGCTTGTCATTGCCATCTTGCGGATGAGGAAACCGAGGCGTAGAGATGTCAAGTGACTTGCCCGAAGTCACACGGCCAACAAGCGGCAGACCTGACCTCCTTGCCCTGTCGCCCCTACAGGTCTGGCCTCACCCCACGGACAATGGCCTTGCCCCCGTGAGCTAGAGCCCGCCCCTCGGCACCTGCCCCTCGCCAGCCAGCAGGATGCAGCTGTGGAAGGCGGTGGTGGTGACCCTGGCCTTCATGAGCATGGACGTCGGCATGACCACGGCCATCTACATCCTCAGCCACCTGGATCGCAGCCTGCTGGAGGACATCCGCCATTTCAACATCTTTGACTCGGTGCTGGACCTCTGGGCGGCCTGCCTGTACCGCAGCTGCCTGCTGCTGGGAGCCACCATCGGCGTGGCCAAGAACAGCACCCTCGGGCCGCGGCGGCTTCGGGCCTCCTGGACGGTCATCGCCCTCGTGTGCCTCTTTGTGGGCGTTTACGCCATGGTGAAGCTGTTGCTCTTCTCCGAGGTGCGCAAGCCAGTCCGGGACCCGTGGTTCTGGGCCCTGTTCGTGTGGACTTACGTCTCGCTTGCCGCTTCCTTCCTCCTCTGGTGGCTGCTGTCCACGGTGCGGCCGGACGCCAAGGCCCTCGAGCGGGGGGCCGGAGCCGAGGCCGAGGGCTTCCCTGGGGAGGACCGGCCCCCGCGTGAGCAGGCGTCTGGGGCTACGCTACAAAAGCTGCTGTCCTACACCAAGCCTGACGTGGCCTTCCTCGTGGCGGCCTCCTTCTTCCTCATCGTGGCAGCTCTGGGTAAGTGAGGCCCCGGGGGGCCTGGCAGGCACCCGCCAAAGCACTCGAGGGGGTCACAGCCACCTGGTCTTTCCTCTTAAACGTTTGACATTTTTCTCACGCGGTCCAAACAGCATTTTGATATGGGAGGGTGAACACTGGAGAGTTTCATTCCTAATTCTGCCTGACTACCCTGATCTCCCTGCCTAGGGCTAACTACAGCAAAATGTTCTAGAAGCTCCCAAGTGGGTGGGAAACCACTTTCTTTCGTTTCTTGTATGTTCTTCCAGTGTTTCCTTACAGAGCTACAAGTAAAAAAAAAAAACATGGTACTCTTAACCACCTCTCACACGCTACCTTGCTATTTCGTGCCTTGCTTTTCTTGCTTAGCGATATATTTTTGGAAATTTCCAATCAGCACCTCGTCCTTTTATTTGGCTGCATAATAGTAGTCCGCTGTGTGGCTGTAGCAAAGATTATACAGTTGGCGTCTTGCGGTCGGACCCTCGAGTTGTTTTGAGTCTTTTCTCTTACGGTAAATAACCTTGTTCATACACGTTTCATATAAATGGGGGTATATCTGTAGGACACATTTCCCGGAAGTGGATCACTGGGTCAAAGCATTTTTCTGGTAACGAAGCAGAATGTACGAGAGAGCCTCAGAACATGCTGTCTGTGATAAGAATAAGTATCGTTTGGGGAAACATTTACTTTAGTCACGTGTGCCTACATGTAAACGTGTCCTGGTTTGTCATGTAAAATGAATTCGTTACCGCGGTTCTGGTCCGAACAGTTTGTTTTTAAATTTTTGTTTTTAAATTTTTTTTTTTTAACGTTTATTTTATTTTTGAGACAGAGAGAGACAGAGCATGAACGGGGGAGGAGCAGAGAGAGAGGGAGACACAGAATCGGAAGCAGGCTCCAGGCTCTGAGCCGTCAGCCCAGAGCCCGACACGGGGCTCGAACTCACGGACCGCGAGATCGTGACCTGAGCCAAAGTCAGATGCTTAACCGACTGAGCCACCCAGGCGCCCCTTTAAATTTTTTTTTTAAGCTTATGTATTTATTTTGAGAGAAAGAGAGAGCGTGAGCTTTAGAGGGGGAGAGAGAATCCCAAGCAGACTCTGAGCTGTCAGCATGGACCCCGACAGGGGGCTCGAACTCACGCACCGTGAGATCATGACCCGAACTGAAATAAAGAGTTAGACGCTTAACCAGCTGAGCCACCCGGGCGCCCCTGGTCCAAACAGTTTGAAAGCACTGCTCAAACAACGTGGGTAGGAAGGTGACATCTCAGGGTCAAAAGTCCGTGGGTCCCGGGGGGCGATAAGGCCTGGTCCTCGCCTGGCTGTGTGCCTGTGGGCAAGTTAGCGGACCTTTCAGAACCTCACTTCTGTGAAATGGGGATTGTTGGCATTCTCCACGTTTCACGATGTTGTAAAGCTTGGAGAAACAGGAGAAAGACAAGTACGGAGCTTGGTACGAGACGGTAAGCTCTCAGGAACGTTAGCCGTTAGGCGTTGTTACACGTTTAAGACAGTGTCTGGGAGTGGCCACAAAGCCAGAGTGTTCTCAAAGAGGACAGGCAAGCCCCGGAGCTGACCCCTTTCCTCTCACGGTCCACCCTCTGCCCTCTCAGTCCCAGCCCCTTGACCGCTGTGCAATTTTATGCAAGTCACTCAACGCCTCTGAGTCTCAGTCCCCTCATCTGTAAAATGGGCATAAAAATAGTACCCATCGCAACAAGGGCTGAGGAGGTGCGGGACGTTAATATGAGTATGACACCACAGACAGCTTCTACCACACAGAAGGCTGCCGAGAAATTGTAGTGGCTGTGAGTATTGGGATGACCCCTTTCCATTTAACCAGATAGTGTCTCCTGCTCATGTTTCAAGGTCCAAATGTTCCCTTCTCAGAGAAGCCTCCTCGAATTCTAGTGACTTGATCTCCACCTTTACCTCCACCTCAGTTGTAGCACTGGTGCCATGAAAATCATGCATCCACTGTCCTGCCTCCCCGACCAGGTTTTGAGCCCCTTGGGGGGGGTAGGGGCCAGGTCTGCCTCACCCCGGGTCCCCCCCCCCCGCCCCAAATCCTGGCACAGAAGCAGGCTCGCCGAATGAATGAACAGATGACCGACCAGCGTGCCCGTGTGGGCAGCTGTCACCCATGACCTCGTTTCCCCCTCCTGCCGGGGCCCTGTCGTCAGCTGCCTGTGCTCGGGGACTACAGATGTCCTGAAATACAGCTGAGCAGATTCCGCCAGCCTTCAGGGTTGTGTCGAGGTGAAGGGCTTAGACTTGAGATCAGGTCCCCACCTGTCCTGGTAACTTGAGGCAAGGTTATTGAACTTGGCCAAGGCTGTTTCTCATCCTGAAAGTGGGGTTTTGTTGGGCTTGTGAGAATTGGGGGAGCTGGGGAACGGTGCCTGCAAAAGGAAGTACTTCACACAGGTTAGGGACAGGGGCTACTGATAATTATTCTCGATCAACAAGTGCCCAGGAGGGGCCAGCTTTTTCTGAAACCTCATAATCTGAAAGAAAAACCGCCCATTGTGGGGAAAAACGGTGAATTTTAGGGTGGAACATCTCCTCTCCAATTGAAATTCTTTAATATGGACTTCACACCAACCCAACTAGAAAACCTTGGGCAAGTGACTTAGCCTTTCTGAACCTTGGTTTCCTCATCTGTAAAATGGGAATAATGATAATACCACACCTATGGGATTACTGGGGGGCGTTTGAGACTTGAAAGAGATGGGAGAGCAGATATCCAGTGTAACAATGCTCCAAGCAGAGGGAATGGCCCGTGCAAAGGTCCTGAGGCAGGAACATGCCTGGTTGTGAAAGGAAAAGCAAAGAGGCCTTGGTAGCTGGAGCTGTAGGTGGGGTTGGGGTTGGGGGCGGGAGAGTAGAAGATGAAGCCAGGGCACTGGCAGGTGCCTGATCATGGAGGGCGCCATTGACCGCTATAAGGACTTTGCCTTTTACCCAGAATGAGATGAAAGCCTGAAGGCGGATAAGGTCTGACTTGGCTTTCATAGGACCCCACTGTGTGCAGGGTGGAGAACAGAGGGGCAGGGACGAGGGGAGGACCAGGAGTTGTCTGGGAAAGTCCAAGGGAGGTTGGACCCAGGTGGGGACAGTGAAAGAGACTGGATTCTAGAAATGTTGACTCTTTTTTTTTTTTTTTTTTAATATTTATTTTTAAGAAAGAGTGAGAGAGTGTGAGCTGGGGATGGGGAGAGAGCAAGGGAGACACAGAATCCAAAGCAGGCTCCAGGCTCCGAGCTGTCAGCACAGAGCCCGACACGGGGCTCCAACCCACCAACCGCGAGTTCATGACCTGAGCTGAAATCAGTCGCTTAACCTACTGAGCCACCCAGGCGCCCCTAGAAATGTTGACTCTTAAACAACACGAGAGTTGGTCGAAAACACATGTATATCTTTTGACTCCCCAAGAGCTTAACTTACGAAGAGCCTCCTGTGGACCAGAAGCCTTCTTGATAATATAAACAGTTGAATAGCACATATTTTGTGTATTCAATTATTGCAACAAAGTAGTGTATTCTTATGATGAAATAAGCTACAGAAAAGACAGCCTTCTTAAGAAACCATAAGGAAAATACGTTTACAGTCTTGTACTGTTATTTATGGGGAAAATCTGCGTGTAAGTGAGCCTGAGCAGATCAGACCCGTGTTGTTCAAACGTCACCCGTGGTTTTTTTTTTTAAGTTATTTATTTATTTTGAGAGAGAGAGAAAGAGAGAATGAATGCAAGCGGGGGAGGGGCAGAGAGAGAGGGAGAGAGAGCATCCCAAGCAGGCTCCGTGCTATCAACGCAGAGCCCGACACAGGGCTCGATCTCACAAACTGTGAGATCATGACCTGAGCCACATGATCAAGAGTCAGTCACTCAACCGACTGAGCCACCCAGGCGCCCCAAGGGTCACCTGTATTTTGAAGGTGGAGGCACAGGATTCGTCAGTGGGTTGGAGAGTTTCGTGTGATTCCTGTGCAGATTTGACAAGAGCAAATCGCCTAGCTTAGCACGGCGCCTCGTACCCAGTAAGGGCTCCGTAAGTGTCCGTTGTGCTTAATATTATCCTTGGTGTTTCTTGGAGCTCGCTGATGCCCTTTTCTTCCCTGTGGGTAAACTGAGGCCGACCTCCAGTTTAGGTGGACTCCACAGCGGTGCCTGGAGACCCCATCGAGTGGAGGACCGTGGGGACGGAGGCCCTCTAGGTTGCCACCTTGTGGTCCCTGTGCCAAGACCAGCAGAGGGCAGCAGAGCCCCACAGAAGGCCTCACTGTCCTGGCCGAGCCGGTCCCGCAGAGCTGGCCAGGGAAAGGGTGTCAAGACCAGCCCAGGATTCATTCGCTGAACTTTACCGAGTACCTACCGTATGCCCAGGCCCATGCCAGGCTGTGCCCTTCGAAAGCACTGCAGTGACAGCGAGGACACAGCCTGGTCCAAGCACCTTCAGTCCTGAGATGAGAGCGGGCCTTCCGGGTTATTGGGAGGGAAGGGATAGGAAAGAGCCCCCAGATGGGAGGCCAGTTTGGGTTTGCGTCCTGGCCCTGCCTCTTAACTGCCCCGTGCCGTGTGACCTCAGGCAAATGACTCAGCCCCTGAGTCGAGTCTCCCGTTCACCTCTGTGCCATGACATGGGGGTGGCGTCCCGCTAGCCCCCTCTCGCCACCCTGCCCGGCGTTGTTCTGAAGGTGGGTACAATAAGTGGGTGCACAGTGACGTGGCAAACTGTGAAGTGCGCCACCGAGAGGGGCTGGGTGGCCGTTTCCAGCATCATTGGAACCAAATACCTACATCTCCTGAGGCTGGGAGCTTCTGGAATTTGGACTCCGGGGCCCTCCGCCAGTGAGAAGAAGGAAGTGAACTTTGGCCGTGTGGCCTGGTGAGCGTCGTCTCATCTCTCGGTTCCACTCTCCTGCTCACCTGTCCAATGGGGGTGGTGGCAGGCCCACCCACAGAGCCTGTGCAGAGATGGCGCCGTGCGCTCGGGCCTCGTAGCCATTATGAGCGGTACTGACCCAGTCTGTATAGGCCGAGTCACCCGTGTTTCCTGTGTTCCTGTTCCCTGGAAAGGGGGGGGCATTAAGCAGTGCGGGCCCCTGCCCCGCCTCCCGCCAAGGTGAGAAGCAGGAGTTTGCCGAGAGAGAGCACCCCATCCATCGGTGGAATGAGCCGAACAGGCGGTGTGCGGGCTTCTGGAGGCTCAGGGGGTGGGGGGGAGGGTACGGGCTTCCCGGGCTGCAGATGCCCCCTGAGCCCACCATGTCTCCCGGCAGGAGAGACCTTCCTTCCCTACTACACCGGCCGGGCCATCGACGGCATCGTCATCCAGAAAAGCATGGAGCAGTTCAGCACGGCTGTCATTGTCATGTGTCTGCTGGCTATCGGCAGGTAGCCTGCTCTCACCCCCACGCCCTGCCCTCTAGGGCCGCAGCAGGGGAGGGAGGTCAGGGGCCAGCGCCTGAGAGGGCTGTGCCCGGGTGGGCCGGTCACCGTGGTAACCAACAACCAAACTGGCTTCGAGCCACCTCCTCTTGTCCCTAAAATTGGCTTCGGTCCCTGAGGGTTCCCCTTTCGCCCTCCCTGGCTATTCTCCAAGTGCCCTTCTGGAAGGAAGAGGGTTCTGACCGGCAAAGCTGGATCCTTGTGCCCGGTGAACACAGTCCCCTCACAGCCCTCACCTTGGGGGACTCCAGGCAGGGAACAGGGGAGACCGTGCGGTGGCAGCAGCCCTGGAAAGGGGCTCGCTCAAGGTTGGGTCCCTCCCTGCCTCCCCCCTGCAGAGTGGCCCTCGCCTGCCAGCAGCGGGAGGGGGCAGCTGGGTTATGGTTGCTGGTTGTCGCAAGGACGTCGTGCTATATATAACATCTCTTATCTGCAATTAGCTCATTTGCCGCAGGTATTCGGGGAGGCATTTTTACACTCATATTTGCCAGACTGAACATTCGCCTTCGAAACCGTCTGTTCCGCTCGCTGGTGTCTCAGGAGATGAGCTTCTTTGACGAGAATCGCACAGGTTGGTCCTCCTGCGGCCTGGGGTAACCTCGGCGGCCTGGGGCCCAGCCAGGGTGGGCTGGCCTCCCGTGGAGGGATTAAATGGCTGGCTTTTCCTGCTATCCTGTTGGGGATAGAAACACCCCCGGGGGCCCTGCCTGAGGCCGGGAAGCTGGCCTGCTGGCTGAGGTTTTGGTATGAGCTGTGGCCACTGCAGGGGGACCCTGGCCAGGCCACTCCTGCAGGAGCCAAGGCCTTGCCTTCCGCTGTTCTCTGGGAAGCACCAGGGCGGTGGCCCGAGAGGCTCAGCTCCAAGGGGACGAGAGGGTTGGGGTGCGGGACAGAACAGGCAAGGCAGTAATAGTATCCGGCCTAGATCCCAGGCTCTGAGATAGAACAGCCTGGGTGCAAGCCCTGGTTCCACCACTCGCTAACTTAACCTCTCTGAGCCTCTGTTTCCCCATCTGTAAAATGGGGACAATGGTAGGAGCTACCACGGGCTTGCTGTGAAGCTCTTGGCCCGGCAACTGCTCAAAGTTTCTCCTCCCCACCAGCCCAGATTATTATTTCTGTCCCCTCTGCCAGTGACAGGGAGGAGATACGGGCTTGGTCCTGGCTCAGTCAGGGACAAGTCACGTGGCACCAAATGACCTTTCCCTTTCTGAGCCTCGGCTGCCTTCTCTGTACCGTTGGGATGTGATGTCACAAGATGCTCGCGAGGAGGGCTGGGCTCAGAGCAGCCCTCCGGGGGGTGTCTTCTCTTCCCTCCCGTCCCCACCCAGAAGGTGGGGGACGCCTGAGCTCCCTGGTGCCTGTCTTGGAAACCCCCCAGTGTCTCCTGCCCCCGCCCGCAGTGGGCCCGTTGCCACGGTGGGGACTGAGCCTGCCTGTGTTCCAGGGGACCTCATCTCCCGCCTCACCTCCGACACCACCATGGTCAGCGACCTGGTCTCCCAGAACATCAACATCTTCCTGCGGAACACGGTCAAGGTCACAGGCGTGGTGGTCTTCATGTTCAGCCTCTCGTGGCAGCTGTCCTTGGTCACTTTCATGGGCTTCCCCATCATCATGATGGTGTCCGACATTTATGGCAAGTACTACAAGGTAGGTCCCGCCTGCTTCCCGCTGGGGTCTGTGAGCCGCTCCCGAGGGAGGGAGGCGCCCCAGGAGGGGCCCGGGGGCACCACGGGGGGCTGGCGAAGGACTCAGCCCGAGCGGGTGCTCTCCGTATATTCATTCACTGTGCGTTCACTCGTTCAAGGAGTACAGGCCCCGGGATGCATCAGTGAGACAGAAAAGCTTCTGCCCTCAAGGGGTTTATGTTCTTGCGGAAGACGCAGACGATAGCAACAATAATAATAGCAACAATGTGTAATATGATGCCAGATGGTGAGTGCTAAGGAGGAAAAGGAGAGAGAGAGAGAGAGAGATGGGGAACTCTGGGGGGGCTGCCCTTTTAAATCGATCTTTCTGGGGTGCCTGGGCGGCTCCGTCGGCGAAGCGTCCAACTGGGGCTCAGGTCACGATCTCCCGGTTCGTGAATTCGAGCCCCACGTTAGGATCCGTGCTGACGGCTCAGAGCCTGGATGGAGCCCGCCTCGGATTCTGTGTCGCCCTCTCTCTCTCTGACCCTCCCCCACTCGTACTCTGTTTCTGTGTCTCTCCCTCTCTCAAAAATGAATAAACATTTAAAAAAATGTTTAACTGGTCTTTCTGAGGAGGTGACATTCGAGGAAAGAGGTGGACAGCTCGGGGAAGCGTGTTCAGAGCTGGTGCAAAGGCCTTGCGGTGGGACGTGCCCGTATGTCTGAGGAGCCCCAGGGAGGCGGGTGATGCCAGGGCGTGAGCAAGGGAGGTGATGAGGGTCGGGCTGTGGGCCTTTGTGAGAACTTTGGTTGACGCTCTGAGCGCAGCCGGCGCTGGCTTTCCACAGAGGGTGCGTTCGTCCGTGTGGGGGAGGCTCGGGCCCCGCGCGGGCGGCCCTCAGCCACCACGCAGCTGTGGGTGGCCGCAGCCGCTTCTGGCCACTCCTTGGTGCAGCCTCCGCCAGGCAGGTTGGCCCGCGAGCTAGACCCCCACCTCACCCCCCTCCTGCTCCCCACCCTGGTAGGTGCTCCAGAGCCAGAAGGGACTGAGGCCGGGTTTAGACAGGCACAAGCGGCTCTTTCCCCGGTGACCCAGGCCGGAGCGACAGGCTTTGACACGTGATTGGCTCAGCGTCCCAGGCTCACTAGAACCTTTGGTGCCCGTGACCTTAGGCCAGCCCCAAAATACATCCACTCCCCACAACCGTCGCGTCGCCTCCTGGCAGAGTTGACCGCCCGGGAGGGCCCTCTCCCCCATGGTTCCGGATCACGGGTCTCTGTTTTCCTCTCTCCGAGTAGAGAAAGTAAATATGTGAGTTGGAACTGGTGCCATTTCCCTTCCTCTGCTCCCGCCCCACCCTTCCTGCCTCCCTGCCAGCCCCTGGGACGGGGCAGGAAGCCCAGAGCCTCCCCCCATCTGCCCGTGCACACCTCAGGCCCCGCCAGCAAGTTCTGCTGGGTGGGGCTAAAGGAAGCTCAACGTAGGTCTCCTGCTTGTACCTCAAAGTGTTGAATCTAGCCACTGAGTCATCGCCACAAGCTACATGTGCGCTGTCCACAGCCAGACATGACTCAGGGCATGGCATGGCTCCACCCAAGATGCCACAACACACCGCATGCTTCCAACGGCCTCGTGGGACATGCCCCTGCACGATCCTAGCCTGGCCTCTCCAGCAGCCTTCCTCGATGGCTTGACGATATAAGCATCTTACCTACTACAGGGTCTGAACAGCTCTGCCCAGGGGCTGCTTCCAGAACTCTGGTGGGCAGTAGTCGGGTAGTCCTACACTTGGGACTGCCTCTCAGCTATCCATACCCAGTCATATACACAATGCAGGCGGATTTCACAGCCTTCTGCCACCATCTAGAACTCAGCTAGGAGTTCTGGAATCTCTGTACCAACCCTCAGGCTCTACCATAATTTAGTGTATGTTGATAATATGAACAGCACCCCCTTCATAGTTGGTGTTTCTTGGATAGTGTACAACCTGAACAACCATCCAGAGCATCTCTGTCTTATACTAGCACAGGATCAGGTGTTGAGGCTCCTTTTCTGAGAGGATTACCAAAAACTGAGCCTGTGATGGTGAATAACCTCCATTTGGTACTGCAGATGACTTAATAATCAGCTCCCCATCCCTCAGGAGCTGGAACCTCAGGACCTCATCCCAAGAACCCATCTGGCGTCTATTCTCTGAGTCTGTCAAATCGAGCTAGAAGGAGAAGGGAGACAGTGGGGATCTCGGTCTTATCCTTTTGTCCCTGGAACTCCCTGCATAGGCCTGGCACCAACTAAGGGTAGGAAAAACCCAGAGAGGCGTAGAGGCTGTTGGATGGTAAGACTGTCTGTTTGGGGGTCTCCTCCTTCTTGTCCCCACTCCTGCCCGTAGAGGCTCTCCAAAGAGGTCCAGAACGCCCTGGCGAGGGCCAGCAGCACGGCCGAGGAGACCATTAGCGCCATGAAGACAGTGCGGAGCTTTGCCAACGAGGAGGAGGAGGCCGAGGTGTACTCGCGGAAGCTGCAGCAGGTGTACAAGCTGAACAGGAAGGAGGCGGCAGCCTACACGTACTACGTCTGGGGCAGTGGGGTATGTGGGGCAGGTCCGACTGCCGGTGGGGGTGGGGGACGGGACACCAAGATGGGGAGATCCCTCCGTCAGGGCGCGAGCCTGGGGCCCTGCGTCTCCGTGTCGGGCTGGTTGCCCTTGGCTTCGCTCTGTCCCACCTTTCTTTCTGCTGGTCCCTGGGGCAGATCTTTCTGGAAAAGAATGCAGCCTCCCAGTAGATGTCTTCGCAGGGCATCTCCTCACTCCCTCTCACCTGGGCATGGGCTTGCTAGGGAACATCCTCGCCCAGGAAGGGAGTCACCCCGAGGCCACTGGGACCCAACCGAGGCTGCCGTCTGGCAGGTCCTAGGTCACAACCCCACAGCCCCCCACTGGAGTGTCTGGCTCACTCCCTGGGGGTGAGTCACGGCCCCTCCCTGGAGGACGGGGAGTTCTTGGAGCCCGTTGCTGTCCGTCGGCCACATCTGGGAGGGAGGTGGGCACAGCGGGGGTAGGTATGAGGAGGGTTTGGAGTTTAGGGGGGAGAAGGAGTGTGATCCCAGGGCACAGGGCAGGCTGCCCAGCCAGAGAGGAGAAGGGGCCCAGAAATCCAGCTCAGCTAGCCAAGCCGCCCAGACCATCTGCCCGCCGACAGGGATGCCTTTGCCCCCTGCACAAAGGTGCTGACCTAGCTCTAAACCAGCTGGGGGTTCGGGGCGGGGAGAGGCAGAGAGCAACCCTGGCCTGTCACGGGTGTTCGGGTTCCGCTCCTGTCCCACCTGCCAGGCGCTGGAGGTGGAGGGAGACAAGAGCGTCCCGGACGCAGCCCCTCCTTCAGGGAAGCCGGCGGGGCGAGGAGACACTTCCCATCGTCCCCCTCCGTCTGGCTTGCCGTGCGACCTTAGCCAGCGGACCGAACCTCCCCGAGCCACGCTCTTTGCAGCGAGGAGGAAGACACAGCTCCCGCTTGGCCTGGCTGAGGCGCTTGGGCTGCGCCGTGCGGGCCAGGGCCTTACAAAGGAGGCCTTGTTCTCTGCCAGGCCTGCGGCTCCCTCCAGCTGGGGGCCTTCGCAGGGAAGAAGTCCGGGGCCCGGGAGCGGGGAGGGCACGCGTGACGGCCGGCCACCAGCGTGTGGGAGGACACCCCCGCCTGGCCGGAGTCTCGGTCTGTGGCTGGGGGGAGGGGGGAGGGAGCGGGGGGCGTGGGGGGTCTGAGCCGAGACCCCTGTGACCCGGGCCCCCTTGCCCTCTGCCCGCAGCTCACCCTTCTGGTAGTCCAGGTCAGTATCCTCTACTACGGGGGCCACCTCGTCATCTCCGGGCAGATGACCAGCGGCAACCTCATCTCCTTCATCATCTACGAGTTTGTCCTGGGAGACTGTATGGAGGTGAGGGGCCGGCTTGGGGAGGGGGTCCTGGGGAGCAGGAGGGATGCGGCAGAGGGGTCTAAACGGGGGAGGGAATGCTGCAGGTGACGCACAGATGGGGTATTTCTCAGTAGGCGGGGGAGAGAACATAATGCCGAGCATGACAATAATACCACCAAGTGGCAGCAGCTGTGTTTGCTGAGCAAAATGACAGGGACAGAGGTCATTTCAGGAAAGGCTCCTAAGAACACCGTGAGGGGTCTTAGTACTATTCTCCGTCCCAGTTCTCGGAAAAAGAAGCTAAGGCTCAGAGAGGTTAAGTGACTTGCCCACCGCGTTTGTGGGGGGACCAGGTTCAAAGCCAGATGGGTCTGACTTTATTTTAACCCACTTTGTAATGTTTTTTTATTTATTTTTGAGAGAGAGAGAAGGGGCACAAGTGTGGGAGAGGTAGAGAGAGGGGTACAGAGTACAAAGCAGGCTCTGAGCGGTCAGCGCAGAGCCCGATGCGGGGCTCGAACCCCCGAACCGTGAGATCGTGACCCGAACCAAGTCGGATGCCCAATCAACTGAGCCACCCAGGCGCCCCTGTTTTAACCCACTTATTTATTTTTTTTTAATTTTTTTTTTTTAACGTTTATTTATTTTTGAGACAGAGAGACAGAGCATGAATGGGGAGGGTCAGAGAGAGAGAGGGAGACACAGAATCTGAAACAGGCTCCAGGCTCTGAGCTGTCAGCCCAGAGCCCGATGTGGGGCTCGAACTCACGGACTGCGAGGTCATGACCTGAGCCGAAGTCGGACGCTCAACCGACCGAGCCACCCGGGCGCCCCTGTTTTAACCCACTTTAAAGAGTAGGCACCACGGGGCGCCTGGGTGGCTCAGCTGGTTAGGCATCTGACTCTTGATTTCGGCTCAGCTCATGAGCTCACGGTTCATGAGTTGGAGCCCCGCGTCAGGCTCTGTGCTAACAGCCGAGCCTGCTTGGGATTCTCTCTCTCCCCTTCTCTCTGCCCCTCAAATCCCCTCAAAATAAATAAACTTAAAAAAAAAAAAAAAAAGAGTAGCACCACAGAACAAACAGGGGTTGTTTTAGATTTCCTTAATTTGGGTTCCCCCAGGAGCAGACCCGGAGACAGGGAGCTGGGGTGCTCACGTCCCAGCGCCCGTTGGTCACTGCTGAAGGATGCTTGGAGTAGGGGCGTTAATCCCCTGGCACCGAGGGTGGGCCTTTGTGTCCTCCACTGATAAAGCTGGGGGCGTGCACGGGGGAGAGGGTGTTAGCCTCTGCAGGAGATGACACTTTGCATTGGCGACAGTCATACCTGTATGTCATTTGACACAGCAGCTCTGCCTCTGGGAACCCCGGGCTGCAGAAACACCCACACCGGTGGCCAAAGGTGTGTGGACACTGAGGGAAGGAAGCATTGCTTCCAATAGTGAAACTTAAAGCCTCCTCCAACGCCCACCGGTCAGGGATTGGCCAATAGGGCCCGTCCGTGTTCCAGAAGCAGTATGCCTGCACTATAAAAACTAGGCAACAGCCACAGAAATGGGGGTGCCTCTGTGTGTATTGGTATGGAAAGGACCCCGAGACCTCGCGTGAAGTGAAAAGGCGAATCCCAAAGCAACAGGAAGGGTCTGATCCCACTGGCGTAGTTTTTAAATGTCAGAATTATTTATCATATATGTGCGTGTGTTTGGAAACGCCCAGAGGAAGGACTGGAAAGATAGAGGACGCGGCTACCCAGGGCTGTGGGAGGAGGTGTGGAGGACCGTGGCCATGTAACGCTTGTATCTTAATAGGAATGATAATATCTTGATATTCGTGATAACGGTCCAGCTGTGCTGTATTTTTTAAGTTTATTTGAGAGAGAGAGAGAGAGAGAGAGAGAGAGAGAGGAGATGGAGAGACAATCCCAAGCAGGCTCCACACTACGGCGCAGAGCCCGATGCGGGGCTCAAACCCGTGAACCATGAGATCGTCACCCCCCTGAGCCAAAACCGAGAGTCAGACACTTAAACCGACTGAGCCCCAGGTGCCCCCCACCCCCACCCCCCTGCAGCTGTGCTGTGTTGAGGGCCTACCAAGTGCCAAACAGTGTTTCCATGGAACAATGACGCTGGTACTAAGGTCGCTCCCGCTTCCCCAACCAGGACACCCAGTCCTAGCACAGAAGGGCCTGAACTCAGGAACCAGCCGTGCCTGGGTTCAAGTCCCACCTCTGCCACTTCCCAGCCGTGTGACGTGGAGGAAGTTACACGAACTCTCTGTGCCTCCGTTTCCCCATCAGCAAAAAGGAAATAATGATAGAACCTACCTCGTAACATATACAAAGTGTTTGATGAAGTGAGTCATCATTCTTACTCACGTTTATACGGTGTATATTTTTACGCGAGGAGAACGTATAGCAGAAAGTAAGTTTTTTAAACCGAAATTTGAAAAAATGCTGTGGCAGCCGAGAGGGGAAGGTTCGATTCCTGTCCTGCCACATCTGGCTGGTTCAGTTAACTTCCCTGCCCTTCCGTTTCCTCCTCTGGGGGGTGATAATGCCCCTGTGCAGGATGCTTAGCTAGAATGGCCCCAAGGCACTGGTTCCAATGTGTTCTGACAAAAGGCATTGGTAGTTTTTGTTACTGCCCTTGTTTTTCATTATTGTCGTTATCTGCTGGACTAGTGGGGAGCCCCAGCAGCGTCCTGCACCCCCCAGAACTGCTGCTATGGCCCCCACTCTCCCGCACACCCCTTCATCTCTCTGGCACCATGGCGGGGGGGAGGGCTCCCAGCACTGGGGTGTCAGCGGGACAGGAACACGTGTCTCCTCCGCCCACAGTCCGTGGGCTCTGTCTACAGCGGCCTGATGCAGGGAGTGGGGGCCGCCGAGAAGGTGTTCGAGTTCATTGACCGGCAGCCAACCATGGCGCATGATGGCAACTTGGCCCCTGACCACCTGGAGGGCCGGGTGGACTTTGAGAATGTGACCTTCACCTACCGCACTCGGCCCCACACCCAAGTCCTGCAGGTGAGAAGGGTGCTCGAGGCCCTCCCAGATCGCCCCCTCCTTCATCCCGTGTCTTGCGCGCCTCCTAGAAGCCAGGCCATGGCAGCGTAGCCGGGATTGCGTAAGGCAGAGTCCTTGTCCTGGAATTTGGGCTGTAGTCAGGGAAGGCAGATCACTGACCGAGGAGTCCAAACAGTTAAGTGCTAGGAAGGCAACAAATCAGGGTGGTGTGACAGGGGCCGTCTACAGGGATGGTGTTAACAGTCAAGGAGGGCTTCTCGGAGGAGAGGACGTTTGGGCTGGATCCTGAACAGGGAGAGGAGGCACCCAGGGAGTAGAAATGAGCATAAAGTTACTGCCAGATCCTAGAAAGGAGAGCATTCCGGGGGCTGGCAGTGTGCAGCCCAAAGGGGCGTGAGCGGGTGGGGAAGGGTGCCTGCCTGTGTCCGAGGCTGGAGCTTCAGAGCCCGTGGCCCCACACCGTGCTATGTGCTGCGTGTCCTTGCAGAATGTCTCCTTCAGCCTGTCCCCAGGAAAGGTGACCGCGCTCGTGGGGGCCCTCGGGCAGTGGGAAGAGTTCCTGTGTCAACATCCTGGAGAACTTCTACCCTCTGGAGGGGGGCTGCGTGCTGCTGGACGGGAAGCCTGTCAGCGCCTATGACCACAAGTACCTGCACCGAGTGGTACGTGGAAGGGCCTTTGTTTGCCTCTGTGCGCCTTCCTTTTCTGGCTTCACCCTCGTGAGCCGCAACAGAGATGCCGAGAAGAGTGTTGTAGGTAAACGTACAGCTCAGAGACCGCCACCCCGGTCAACGGAGGGAACATTCCAGCACTCCTGCACCTCGTGTATCCCTTCCCTTCCCCCTGGAGGCCACGTCTCCCTGACTTTTATGATCGTCTCCTTCTTTAGTTTTACCATCTCTTTGTGCCTCTCAAACAGCAAAGCTGCGTTTTGCCTACTTTTGAACTTGATCTGGCTGGAATCCTAAAGCATGCATTCATCGCATCTTGCTTCTTCCGCTCAGCAGTTGTCTGTGAATCATCCAGGTTGAGGCTCTGGTTGTAGTTCATTCATTTTCGTTGCTGAATCTAAGGCATCTCTAGTACTTAAAGGAGGCTGTTCCTGACCATACGGTTTTTGGCAATCATTTCAGAGAAGGTTCCTCAACACCTGGGCCTGTGCTGGCATAAAAGCAGGGATGCCCTGGATGGTTGTTCGGGTTGCATACAATATGAGAAACACCAACTATGAAGAAAGCACCATTGCATCATCCACATACATTATAGGAGAGCCTGAGGGTTGGCACAGGGATTCCAGAACTCCCAGACAAGTTCTAGATGGTGGCAGAAGCCATAGATTGTGAATTGTGATTATTTGCCCGCCCGTCTGCTTCTAACCAGGGGGTAGATGGCTGAGCAGTGGTCTCAGGTGTATAAGGACAAGGCTGCTGCCCACCAGAGTTCCGGAAGCGGCCCTTAGGCAGAGCTATCAAGGCTTTGCAACAGCTGATACGCTCAGACACATACTATTCTTAGACTGTTAATATTGTCCTGCTTTTTGGCCAGCGGGTGAGTGCACGTGTGGAGGTGTTTCACCGCGGCCTTTTGCATTTTACTGATGACTAAACATATCAAGTACCTTTCCATATGGTTCGCTACTTGGATTTCCTCTTTTGTGAATCCCTTCTCTTTAGTTTAAAGTAATTTGTTTTCAATTTTCGTAAACCCAAAACAGGAAAATTCAACAATCTAACCACATTCCCATATATTCAGAGAATTTTGTAACTAAGACATAAGAGTTCCCCTCTGCCTCACTTTTTAAAATTCCACCCCATGGTGGTGACTCTGCTGTTAGCAGTTCAGTAAATATCCTTTCTAACCTGTTTCCTATCTTTATATAAATATATTGATATATAAAGGCACACATATAAGTTTTTTTTTTTAACAAAAACAGAATCATACTCGGTATGTGTATCTGTATATGTGTATATACAGATACACACACATATATATACAAATTTGATTTTATGGATACACTGTGATTATTAGCCAATTCCCAATTTATGAAATTGATTTTTTCCTCTATTTACAATGTCGCAGTGATACCCTCCATACTCTCATTTTTGTAGGCTACATTCCTAAAACTGGAATCAGGGGACAACAGCTTCTTTAAAATATTCTCTTTGGAGGGATGGGGTACCAGGGAGGTCTTTATGGCCCGGGGGCCTGCTGTGGCCTCTTGTCTTCTGACGTGAACAGACTTACATTCTACACTCTCTTTCCCAGCGAGCTGTCTTGGAGGTCAGGGAACTCAGCCCCAAGCAGCTAGCTTAGCGGGCCCCAGATTTTTGGTCGGGGAGCTGAGGTTTTGTACAGAAAGTGGACTCTTGTTTTGGAAGAAGAGAGGCAGCTGATGTTAGCAGCCAGGCACAGGCCCTGATCAGATTTCAGACCCAAGACCCCTGGCGTCAGGCAGGCCTGGGGCTGGCAAGGTTCCCGGTGACAGCTGGACGGATGAGCTCCAGGCCTCTCATGCCCCATCCTTTCTCCTGCACAGATCTCCCTGGTGAGCCAGGAGCCAGTGCTGTTTGCCCGCTCTATCACGGACAACATCTCCTACGGCCTGTCCACCGTGCCCTTCGAGATGGTGGTGGAGGCTGCACAGAAGGCAAATGCCCACGGCTTCATCATGGAGCTCCAGGACGGCTACAACACAGGTACAGCCCAGGAACATCACCTCCGCTGTGCCTGAAGGTCCACCTTCAGGGATGCGACCCTCTGAGTTGAGCATTGCACTCTGCCAGCTGCTCTTTATTATTTCAGGTGAAATTCACTTAACCCTTTGAAAGTGAGCACTTCAGTGGTGTTTAAGGACATTCACAGTACCAGGCAACAACCGTCACCTCTGTTGAGTTTTAAAAGATTATTATTTTAGGGGTGCCTGTGTGACTCAGTCGGTTGAGCATCCAACTCTTGATTTCAGCTCAGGTCATGGTCCCGGGTTGAGGGATCAAGCCCACATCAGGCTCCATGCTCAGCATGGAGCCTGCTTAAGATTCTCTCTCTCTCTCTCTCTCTCTCTCTCTCTCTCTCTCTCTCTCTGCCCTTGTCCCCTACAACACACATTCTCTCTCTGTCTCTCAAATTAAAAATAAACAGGGGCTCCTGGGTGGCTCAGTCGTTAAGCATCTGACTTTGGCTCAGGTCATGATCTCATGGTTCATGAAGTCAAGTCCCACTTGAACTCAGGTGAGCCCGAGCTCCACTTTGGGTAAAATACAAGCCCTGCGTCAAATGAGCCCACTGTCTCTCTCTCTCTCTCTCTCTCTCTGCACCTCCTGGGATTCTCTCTCTCCCTGCCCCTCGCTTACTTGTACTCTCTCTCTCTCAAAAAAAAAATTAGAATATAAATAAGTAAAGCATTATTTAAAATAATATATGTATTATATTAATGACAACTTAATTTTATGTTAATAAATTAATATTTTAATATAACAGATTTAGCAATATTGATTTATATTATATATTTTATTGTGTTTAATATACTTTAAAATTTCAACCCTTGTAAAGGGGCTATTCACATGGTTCAGAACTAAAAATATATACATATAATGATACATAATGAAAAGTTTTATTTTATCCCTGTCTCTACCCCTTTTTCCTCCTGTCCTAACAAAGCCTCTTTCATGAGCTTCTTACATGTACTTTTGGAGTTTCTTTATGCAAATGTGAATGTATATTTTATTTTTATTTTATTTTATTTTATTTTTTTTGAGAGAGAGAGAGCATGCTAGGGAGGGGGCAGAGAGAGAGGGAGACACAGAATCCGAAGCAGGCTCCAGGCTCTGAGCTGTCAGCACAGAGCCCGATGCGGGACTCGAACTCACGAACCGTGAGATTGTGACCTGAGCCGAAGTCGGACGCCTAGCCGACGGGGCCACCCAGGCACCCCTGCCTTGCTCCTTTTTTAAACAGTTGGATTGTATACCAGTGTATGGGCTTTATGATAATTTATTTAAATAAGCCGTTCAGTTTCCTACTGACAGACATGCAGGGGTCATGCATTTGTCCTTGTGATCACGGGCTTGCATGGTACAAAATGACAGACACAGAGGTGTGTGCAGCCCCAGGAAGGTGGGGGAGTGCCTGTTTCCCCACAGCACAGTGTACTATCAAGCATTTGGATTTTTGCCAAATGAATAAGTAAAAATTGGTACCCTGCTACCGGTGACTGTAGTCACGATTTGCACAAACAGGGAGGGAGAGCATCCTTTCGTGTTTTGGAGCTGGTGGTTGTCCCGGCCGGCGGCCCTTTGAACCACACCTTTTCCTGGAGAACACGGCTCCTATGGCAGCAGGGAAAGGCAGGATAGACAGAGGAGGGGACTTTTCTCTCTTCCCCAGGGCTGCCCTGGCCTCACCCTCTGCTCACTTGCCCCTGTCCCTTTGTCACACAGAGACTGGGGAGAAGGGTGCCCAGCTGTCGGGCGGCCAGAAGCAGCGGGTGGCCATGGCTCGGGCTCTGGTGCGGAACCCACCCGTCCTCATCCTGGACGAAGCCACCAGCGCCCTGGATGCAGAGAGCGAGTACCTGGTGAGTTGCGAGGGATGGCGGGGTGATGCCAGACAACGGAGCCAGGAGCTGGGAAGGGTTTGGAGACTCCATGGAGCCCTCCCCGGCTGTCAGTTTCCTGGACTGGGGTGTTCAGGGCTGAGGGTAGGGAACCAGGGGAGAGGAGACCCAGGGCTGGACCAGCCAACTGGCTCCTGGCAGACGTGAAATCATATGATACGGTTTGGAGTTGAGGCCCCACCCTCAGCTCATCACTTGAGCCAGTGTCTTCCGCTCTCTGAGGCCCACTGTCATTGGTAAAGAGGGTCCAACGGGGTATTTGTCACTGACTAGCTACCTCGGCCTCTCCGTGGGTTGAATCGTTAATTACACAGGCATTCACTGAGCTCCTCCTGGCCACTGGGCACCGTCCCAGACCCTGAGGTTGCAAGGGCTGGCTGAACAGACAGACAAAGGCCCCGTCCCTGCTGTGTTTCCATGTTTCCATTCCAGGGGAAGAACAAGCATGAGTTCAACCTGTGGCCTGTGCCACGTAGAAAATGAAACTGTCATTTGAGAGAGAGAGATCGAGAGAGGTCACCAGTGCCAAAGAGAAACACGGCCAGACATTAAAGCTGGAAAAAAACCCAGATTTTATTCAGTAACTACTGACAGTAGGGGAAAGAGCTGAGCTCCACTCTGATTTGTGCAGAGGTGAGAGTGGTGACAGGCGTTTCAAAGGAGAATGAAGGCATAAGGAGGCGAGCTCCAGGGAAGGCCTAGGAAGGGCTGGGCAGTGTGGATGCGATTAGCCGGCCGTGTCTGCTGGCTGGCAACTATCGGCCAGAATTCTGTCCTCCCACGGAGAATGGGAGACTGAGGCCCTGTCCTTCCTAGCAATTCCATTGAAGAGGAAAGGCCTTTAGGTCCTTGAGAAAGACACTCTTGATATATATATATATATATATATATATATATATATATATATATATATCAAAGGGACAGAGGAAGGATTTATAATTATAAGCCCTTTTTAAAAATTTTTTGATGTTTATTTATTTATTCAAAAATTTTTATGTTCATTTAATTTTGAGAGAGAGAGGGCACAAGTGGAGGAGACACAGAGAGAGAGAGAGGGAGACATAGGATCTGAGCAGGCCCCAGACTCTGAGCTGTCGGCACAGAGCCCGATACAGGGCTTGAATTCATGAACTGTGAGATCATGACCTGAGCCAAATTTGGATGCTTAACCGACTGAGCCACCCAGGCGCCCGTTATGTTTACTTATTTTTTGAGAGATAGCGCGAGCAGGGGAGGGGCAGAGAGAGAGGGAGATACAGAATCCGAAGCAGGCTCCAGGCTCTGAGCTGTCAGCACAGAGCTCGATGTGGGGCTTGAACTCATGAACTGTGAGATCGTGACCTGAGCTGAAGTTGGACACTTAGCCGACTGAGCCACCCAGGCACTCCAGTTATAAGCCCTTTGTATTAAACGCTCGAAGAAAGGGAGGTCAGGAGTCTACTGTCAGGCATTGGCCAAAATAGTCGATTCTCCTGGCAGTGCTGAGCATTCGGTGGGGCTGGGTCATCCCAGGGACAAGGCCTTCCACTGTCAAAGCCCTGCTGGAATGTGGCCATCTCACTGATAGAAGCAGGGTCTCCAGGTACCATTTGAGCTGAGACCCAAGAGGAAAGGAGCCAGCGGAGGGCAGTTCTGAGGTAAGAGCATCTGAGGAAGAGAGGGCAGCATATGCAGAGGCCTGGAGCAAGTTCATAGGCAAGCCCGAAGGTCAGCGTGTCAGGCTGGCGGGGTCCAACAAGGTGAGGACAGAGTCCTAAGGAGACACAGGCAACTCAGGCCCTAGTTCTAGAGTTTGGATTTTTTTTTTTTAATTAACAGAAAAGTTTTAGGTTTAAAGAAAGTTGAGCAAAAAGTGCAGAGAGCTCCCATATATGTCCTTTTCACCCCATTCTTATTACTAACATCTTATTAATAGTAAGTTTCTCTTATTATTAACATCTTGATGCAGTGAATTCGTTCCAAGTGATGAACCAGCTTTAACGCGTTATTACTAACTAAAGTGCATAGTTTACATTATTCTTTGTTGAAGGGCTTGGAGCAGGAATTCAACAGGAACTGATGGAAACGTTAAATCCCGGGGGGCAGGGGGTGGGGGGGGTTGCAGGCATTCCAGCGAGAAGATCGTGGTGGAAGGAAGGAAAGGGTGAGATAACCTGGGGAGACAGCACCTGCAGGGTTCGCTCAGCAGCTGGATTTGGACAATGAGTGAAGGATGAGGAATTGAGGACGATGGTCTCGTTGGCTTGAGCTTTGGGGCCGATGCTGAGACCATTAACCAGGGCGAAGGTTAGAGGAGGGAGCAGGAGCAGGAAGACCGGAGGAGACCGGGTTAGGGTTCACCTGTCGCCGCCCAAGCACCTCCCTGGTGCCGGGCACGGAGCTGTGCCCTCCGTGAACCAAAAACAGGTCGCGTGCCGGCCCCGGCTGTACAAACGAGGAACCGAGTCTCAGAGCGGTTAAGGGTGACTGGGACGCAGCGGACCTGGGAGCCGAGCCAGGCCCCGGGTGGACTTGCGGCCGCCCCCCCCCCCCTCCCCCGACTGTCTCTCCAGATCCAGCAGGCCATCCACGGCCACCCGCAGAAGCACACGGTGCTCATCATCGCGCACCGGCTGAGCACGGTGGAGCGTGCACACCTCATCGTGGTGCTGGACAAGGGCCGCGTGGTGCAGCAGGGTACTCACCAGCAGCTGCTGGCCCAGGGCGGCCTCTACGCCAAGCTGGTACAGCGGCAGATGCTGGGGCTCGAGCCCGCCTCCGACTACTCAGCCGGCCACAAGGAGCCGCCGGGCGGCGGCGGCGGTCACAAGGCCTGACCGGTGGGGCGGAGGCCCTGGCGCCTCGCCTGGCAGACGTACCTGTGGGGGCTCCCCCCCCACCCCCGCTGCCCTCTGAGCCCAGGCCCACAGCACTGGAGGGCCACCTGCCATGTCCCACGTGTCACCGCTTCCTGCATCTCGCCCCCGATTCCTGCCCCGTCGCCTGGGCCGCCACCAGCCCTCCCCTGCTGCCACGAGCCACCGCCTCCAGTTGGGGCAGCGGAGACACGTCTGATCTCTCCATCTGGCCTCCCAAGGCTTCTAAGCGAAGGTAGAGCTACCTTTTTAAACCAGGATCTTCCCAGGTTTTTTTTACTGCTTGGTTTGATGGGCCCCAGTCAACTCCCAGATTTCAAAAACAGTTTTTTCATTGGGAGTAACGATGGGCAAGGCCGCTGAGATGTTCTAGAAACTTCTGAGCCAGGAGTGAATGATCTTTCCTAATAGCCTGGGGGATGTCAGGGGAGAACCAGGCCTCTGCCCCTTTGCCCCTCGAGAGAAGGGGCTTCCCTGTTCCCTCTGTGTCAGAGGACGGGACTTCCTCTCTCACTCTTCCCAGCTTCATGAGTCAGGCCAAGGTCAGCAGGGGCAGTGGAAGGGACCTGTCTGCCCATCGTCCCTGCCGCCCTGCCAAATCGAAGCCAGTCTCACTGTGAACCACTACTACTGACCTTAACTGGGGGAGTGAGGGGCTGGCCAGGCCTGGCAGAGACTCAGGGTGTCCCCAGCCCTGCACCCAGCTCGAGCCCCTCGGCCCTGCCTCATCCCCTGCCCCTGTCCCCCACCCCCACCCCTGCAGCCCTCTCCCCCACACCCGCCCCTGCCGCCCTGCTCTTCGGAGGCTCTTGGCATGTTGGATGTTTGGCAGACGCATTCTCTTCTGTGTCTGGTGGATGGGGATGGGACAGTGGCAAAGCTCAGGCTCTGGCTTTGCGGGGGGGGGGGGGGGGGGTTGGGGATGAGAGGGGCGTTGCAGGATGTTAGAAGAACCCAGCCAATAAAGTGTACTACCTCTGACCCCTGACCTCTGACCTCTTCCTGGGCCCTCTGCCCCATCACCTGGTTAGGTTTTTCCATCAAACCCAGCTCTCCTCCCAGCCCTGCCCGGTGTAGTTGTGGGAGAGACTCTGGGTGGTACAGGGCCTCCCCCCAGGATCTGGGAGCCTCCCTTCTGTCCTCTTCATGTCCCCAGGATCTCTAGCACATACATTCATGTCTGTCTGTCTGTCCGTCTCCGTGCGGCTTGTGCAGGGTAACGGAGACCCGTCTCCTCTAAATCTGCGGGACTTCTGTGACTCCCAGGAAAGCTGAGGCCCAGCAAATGCCACCTGTTCTTTCCCGTCAGGGACCGGGCACCTCACGCCCACTCCGCCCCACGGAGCTGAGACATATTACCTAACAGCTCAGTCAGAAGAGACTGAAGACGTCCGTGGGGGTTATTCATACTTGCAGGATTGTAAGGGAGTCTGGGGCTCCCGGGAGGGGGCTGGGGCAGTGGCGATTTACCAAACTGGTAGAGAAGTATTTCGATATTGTAACTACTGGGGCGGTCACGCTGCGTATATCAGCTCTGTGTCAGCCATGTACCCACTCTCTTGCCAAATAAGCTGACCCAGGCCGTGACCAGCTGAGTCTCCTGCTTCACCTCAGGGGCTCAAGGAAACTGAGATACAGAGAGGTTAAGCAACTTGCTCAAGGCCACCAGCTAGTAAGGGGTAGAGCTGGGATTCACCCCCAAGAAGTATGTGTGTATGTTTGACCCCAACCACAGAATGCCCGTGAGAGTAAAGATTTAAGCGTGCAGGTTGGAGAGCATATTGACATTGCACCAAATGCTACAGATCAAATGTTGGTTCTCAAACATAAAAGTGCCTCCAGGAACCGGGTAGGTATCATAAGTGTGCGAAAGCAGCCAGGTGTTAGAAAAATCAGTCAACGCTCTTGGTTTCTTTTCTGCTTTTCCACTTTTGACACGGCACAGGGGAATCTTTCTGTTCCATTAAAAATAGAATATGGTGGAAGCCTGAAAATAAATGGCAACCGAGGCTTTATATCTCATTTAACGGCGATGGCTGGGACTTGGCCTCGGCCTCTTGAGGCCATGCGGGAAGGTGGCCTTGAGTCAGCAGATCTGCAGATATTTTCAGAGAAGCTGGAAATTCCAGTTTTAGTGTAGGATTGATGGCTTTATAGATTGGCTCAAATTATTTTTACAAAACCCAGGGCCAATAGACACATCTCGAGTCAGTCTTCAACCTGTGGGTCACCAGTTTGCATCCTCTCTGCTGGACATTCTTGTTCTCCAAAGTCCTTGGAGCTTCCCCATCAAGGAGATTTCCCCTGCCATGGGGGGCCCCCAGCCCAGCCCCATTCCAGCCCAGGCTCCTCTCTTGCCCCCTCCCCGCCGCCCATCTCTTTGCCTCATTGCCTCACCTCCCCCCTCAAAATCCCCAGGCTGGGAACCCCAGATGCTTCCTGCTTTCCCATGCTCTGGTTCCCTGGTTGGCAAACCTAAACCCAAAAGCAGGCCCTAGGCAGACAAAAGAACCTTCCAGAGACCAAGCTAGCTGTTTTCTAGAAGGCAGACATGATTATTTTATTTTATTTTTTTTTAATGTGTATTTGTTTTGAGAAAGAGAGAGAACGAGCTGGGGAGGGAGGGGTAAAGAGAGAGGGACAGAGAGAGAATCCCAAGCAGGCTCCACACTGTCAGAGCAGATCGAGGGGTGGGGCTTGATTTCATGAACCGTGAGATGACCTAGGTCACCTAGGTCAAAACCAAGTGTTGGGCACTCAACCAACCGAGCCACTCGGGTGCCGTGGCAGATACGATTTTTTAAATAAATACTTTGTTGTGGGATAATTTTAGCATTTCAGAAAGGTTGCAGTGAAATAGAGGGAGTTCTTGCACAGCCCTCAGCCAGCTTCCTCTCACATCATCGTCTCGTGCAATCGTGGCGATAACTTGTCCTAACTAAGAAAACAGCACTGACGCATCACTGTCAGTGAAACTCCAAGCTTTTTTTTTTTTTTTTTCCTTTTTCACCAATTTTCCGCTCATGTGGGTTTTTGGGTTTTTTTGGTTTTTTTTTTCTGTTCCAGGATCCAATTCAGAGCACCGCATTGCATTTAAAGATAGTTTTTGAGTTGTTTTTATTGTAGTAAAACACACCTAACATAAAATTTGCCATTAATAACATTTAGTGCCTTCACAATGTGGTGCAACCGTCAGCATCTCCTAGTTCCAGGACATTTTCATCCTTTCCCTCCAAAAAAAAACCCATCCCATTCATAGTCCCTCCCTGTTCGCCCCTCCCCCCAGCCCCTGGCACCCACCAGTCCGCTTTCTGTCTCTAGATTCGCCTCTTTGGGACGTTTCGTATCGGTGGAACCATACCTTTATGTGGCCTTTTGTGTCTGTCTTCTTTCACTCAGCATCATGTCTCCGAGGGTCATCCACAGTGTGGCAGGTGTCAGCATCTCATTCCTTTTTACGGCTGAATCCTATTCCAGTGTGTGGATGGACCACGTTTTGCTAATCCTTTCAACCATTGATGGGCACTTGGGTTGTCTCTGCCTTTGGGCTGTGAATAGTGCTGCTGTGAACATTCATGTTTTTGTGTGGACGTAATCTCTTGGGTATATGCCTAGGACCAGAATTGCTGGGTCACATGGTCACTCTCCGCTTAACTTGAGGAACCACCTACCAAACTGCTTCCACAGTGGCTGCACCATCGTACCTTCCTACCAGCAAAGTATTAGGGTTCCAGTTTGTCCACGTCCTCGCCAACACTTGCTATGTTCTGCCTTTATTTATTTACATTTTATTTTTTTTTTAATTTTTAATGTTTTATTTATTTTTGAGAGAGAGCGCGCGTGAGCAGGGGAGGGTCAGAGAGAGAGGGAGACACAGAGTCTGAAGCAGGTTCCAGGCTCCGAGCTGTCAGCACAGAGCCCGACGCGGGGCTCGAACCCACGATCGGCAAGATCACGACCTGAGCCGAAGTCGGAGGCTTAACGGACTGAACCACCCAGGTGCCCCCGTTTATTTACATTTTAAATTACAGTCAGGCTGGTGGATCTAAAGTGGAGAGCCCTGGTTTTTGAAGTGGACTTTTTCTCTTTTGTGATTGAGCAAATACGGCTGCTTTCTTCTGCCCCAGGGACTGTGCTGGGCCATCAGGGAAAATCATTGCGGTCAGGCCCTCAGGGAATGCCCGGTCTGCTGGGGACACAGGCAGGCGAGGAAATAAAGGATGGGACGCAAGGGACACGGGCACAGGGGCTGTGGGGCCCCAGAGCAGGTTTAATCCCGGTGTAAGGACCCAGGGGCGGGAGGAAGACAGAGGCAGGGCCGGCCTCACATGCGCGTGCATCCTGTGTTGAAATTTTGGAACAGGCGGCCCTGCATTTTCCTTCTGCAGCAGCCCCTGCAGATTCTGGTCTTGGGAGGTGGTCCCAGCTGGAGGCAGGGGTGGGGGAAGCCTCTCTCCACAGCTGCATCTCTGGCGTCTGGAGGAGGGCGCTTTTTTTTTGTTTTTTTTTATTAATTAAGCCGTGTAGTTCTCACCTCTCGGGCCCCTGCCGCAGATCGCACCTCCCCTCCTCCTGCCCCCTCTCTCTTCCAAGCTGGTCCCTGAAGCCCAATTAGTGCAGCAGGCGGCAGATGGGCTCTTCCAAATGGCTGGTCTCGGCAGACTCTGATCCAGAGCGTACGTGTCGGGAGGGGGCTGTTAATCCGATCTGGGGTCCCTGTCAGAGCTGAAAGTGCCAGACACAGAAACCCAGCACCTCAAGATGGTGTTCATCAGCTACAGCTGGAGAGGACGCCGAAGGTGCGCTCTTCGGGGCTGAGCGGCCTCACCTGGATAGTAGGAACGAGGGGACGGTATGTTCTTCTCTCCGTTGCCCAATGGCAATGCCAGGGCTCTGGCCCCACCTTTCTCTTCAGTGCCCAAATCTGCTTTTCTCCCCAAGTCTGAGACCTCCCCTAGCTCAGCAAACTTCCATAACCAAGGGGCTCAGAATTCCATCTGTCCTCTTCAGGGCCGCCTGGAACAGTTGTGCAGGTTGTGACCTGCACAAAGATGCTCAGCTGTGAGAGTGAGCCCCATTCACACCCATATAGTGCTCTGAACTTTATACCAGGCGTGAGTGCGCTCAAAGAGTCCCTGGGCCACGGGGGAACACAAGCGAGTACGGGGACCGGCTGTAAGATGTCAGGTAATGTGGAGGCCGCAGTGAGTGAGAGAGCCCACTCCTTTGAAGGGGGCACGGGCTGCTCAGCTCCGCTAAGGGTCACTACAAGGAAATATGTGCTGTGTGGGGCTGAGTCACAGTCCGTGATCCTCGGATTTTAGCTATGGGCACCTGCTTCAAACTTTAGAAATACAAACTGGCCAAACAAAGCAAGTCATTGAGCCTCTAGATCGTCACCTCTGGTTTATACCCAGTTAATGCTTGAGTTATTCTCTTGGCTATTTTTCTCTTGGGTACCAAGTGTGTGTGGGGGGGGGGGGGGTGTCGGGTAGAAGTTCTCATTCACTGACTACAGCTCAGGACAACAACTTTGGAGGGCAATTTCCCACGTGTAGTAAAAAAGGTGAAATGAGCAAACTGTGCTAGCCCACAATTCTGCCCTTAGTTTAGAGGAGTGGCTTTAAGCATTTTTTTTAAATGTTTATTTATTTTTGAGAGAGAGAGAGCATAAGCAGGGGAGGGGCAGAGAGAGAGAGAGACAGAGGATCTGAAGCAGGCTCTGAGCTGACAGCAGTGAGCTTGATGTGGGACTCGAACCCACGAACCGTGAGATGTGACCTGAGCTGAAGTCGACATTTAACCCACTGAGCCACCCAGGGCCCCTAAACACTTTTAATTGAGGTAAAATTCACAGAACATAAAATTCATCATTGAAACCTTTATTTTTAAGTTTATTTATTTTGAGAGAGAGAGAGACAAACAGAGCACATGAGTGGGGGAGGGGCAGAGAGAGAGGCGGGAGGGAGGGAGGGAGAGAGAATCCCAAGCAGACTCCACATTGTCAGTGCAGAGCCCCGTGCAGGCCTCAAACCCAGGAAATCGTGAGATCACGACCTGAGTCAAAGTCAAGAGCTGGACGCTTAACCGACTGAGCCACCCAGGTGCCCCTTAAGCCATTTTTTAAAACATAGAATTCAGTGGCTTTTTGTAAATTCATAATGTTGTGAAACTATCATCGCTATCTAGTTCCAGAACGTTCTCATCACTCCAAAAGGAAATCCATATCCATTAAGCAGGTTCTCCCCACGTCCCCTCTCCGCCAGCCCCTGGCAACCACTAATCTGCTTTCCGTCTCTATGGATTTGCCTGTTGTGGCACTTAACGTAAACGGGATCGTACAATACGTGGCCTTTGGTGTCTGGCCTCTTTCGCTCTTCATCGTGTTTTCAAGGCTCCTCTACGTTGGAACATGTATCAGTACCTTCTTTGTTGTGGTGGAGTCATATTCGATTGTCTGGAAGCACCCCATTTTATCCATTCATCTGTGGCTGGACATGTGGGTTGTTTCCACCTTTTGGCTGCTGGGAACACTTGTGGACGCCATGTTTTCACGTGGACATACATTTTCTGTTGTTGTTTTTCTCAAGTGTATTCATCTTGAGACAGAAAGAGAGAGCACACGGGCAGGGGAGGGGGCAGAGAGGGAGAGAGAGAATCCCAAGCACACTCCAAGCTGTCAGCACAGAGCCCGACGCGGGGCTCGATCCCATGAACCACAAGCTCACGACCTGAGCAGAAATCAAGAGTCCTATCCTCGGGGCGCCTGGGTGGCTCAGTCGGTTAAGCGGCCGACTTCAGCTCAGGTCATGATCTCACGGTCTGTGAGTTCGAGCCCCGCGTCGGGCTCTGTGCTGACAGCTCGGAGCCTGGAGCCTGTTTCAGATTCTGTGTCTCCCTCTCTCTGACCCTCCCCCGTTCATGCTCTGTCTCTCTCTGTCTCAAAAATAAATAAACGTTTAAAAAAAAAATTAAAAAAAAAAAGAGTCCTATGCTCAACCAACTGAGCCACCCAGGCGCCCCTGGACGTACATTTTCAATTCTCTTGGGTAGAGTTGCTGGGGGAGGAATGTTTTTGAAACCTTGTTTTCACTGCGATCCCCAGTAAGAAAAACACTTTACCTCCCTATCAAGTACACACACACACACACGCATGCAAACACAAAACAAAAGCTTCACCAAAGGATATTGAAATACTTATTACAAACTATTCTGTCCTATGTCACTTAAGAGAAAAAAGGGATTTTGTGACCCACTAATGCCTCCGGCAGTTTGAAAAACACGGCTTTGGAGCAATCCGCCCAAGGATGCTTGTGGCAGCCTGGTTTGCATTTGCAAATACTAGAAACAACTTCCATGGCTTTAATTTGGTTGAAAAAAGTGTGCTGTAGGACATATGGTGGGCTATTATGTGGGAGGAATAGGCATAAATTGGACCTATGCGTGTTAACTTGGATAGATCTCAAAAACAGAAAAACAAGCCACAAAGCACACTGCGGGATAACATATTAGGTAGAGTTAATTTATTTATGTTAATTAACACACAACAAGCAGTACCAACGATATTTTTTGCATAAATAAATATGTGTGTAAAGTTTACTAAGTGTTTATTTTAATTCCAATTAGTTAACATAGTGTTATATTAGTTTCGGGTGTATAATATAGTGATTCAACAAGTCCATACATCACCCAGTGCCCATCATGACAAGTGCTCCTAAATCCCCATCACCTGTACCCCCCCTTCCCCCCGCCTCCCCATGTGTGTAAAGTTTAAAAGAATAGACTGAAGCGAGCCCGGCTGACTCAGCCGGTGGAGCTTGCGACTCTTGATCTTGGGGTTGTAAGTTTGAGCTCCACATTGGGTGTAGAGATTACTTAAATAAAATCTTAAAAATAAATAAATAGGGGCACCTGGGCGGCTCATCGATCGAGCGGCCAACTTCGGCTCCGATCATGATCTCACGGTTCGTGGGTTCAAGCCCCGTGTCAGGCTCTGTGCTGACAGCTCGGAGCCTGGAGCCTGCTTCCGATTCTGTGTCTCCCTCTCTCTTGGCCCCTCCCTCATTCACTCAAATAAACATGAAAATAAATAAATAAATAAATAAATAGGCTGAGAGCCTTTACACTGCATTCGTGTTGGAGTTTGTCTCTGGTGATTAGAGACAGAGGGACACCAATATATACAGTGCTTTACCCTTTTGTTAAGAATAAAAGTAAATTCGGGGCGCCTGGGTGGCTCAGTCGGTTAAGCGTCCGACTTCAGCTCAGGTCACGATCTCGCGGTCCGTGAGTTCGAGCCCCGCGTCGGGCTCTGGGCTGATGGCTCAGAGCCTGGAGCCTGCTTCCGGTTCTGTGTCTCCCTCTCTCTCTGCCCCTCCCCTGTTCATGCTCTGTCTCTCTCTGTCTCAGAAATAAATAAACATTAAAAAAAAATTAAAAAAGAAAACAATAAAAGTAAATTCAAAGCAAATAGAGGAAAACATTAACAATGGTCAGTTCTGAGTGTTGGTCACGTGTGTTACATCGTTCCATGCACATTTCTTTCTTTCTTTTTTTTTTTTTTAAGGTTTTAAGTCATCTCTACACCCAACGTGGGGCTCAAACCCACAACCCCTGAGATCAAGAGTCCCATGCTCTTCCTACTGAGCCAGTCAGGCTCCCCTCCTATAACTTTTTAAAAAACACTATTGTCTCCTTTCATCTGAATGGCCAGCCTGTAGATATCAGCACCAAGATGGGGCAGATGATCCTGGGAGGGCAGCGACTGTTCCAGTAGATAACGTTGCTTTTTTTTTTTTTTTTTTTTTTTTAAATACCCATATACCTTTTTTTTCTAATTTTTTTTTTTTAGCGTTTATTCATTTTTGAGAGACAGAGCATGAATGGGGGAAGGGCAGAGAGAGAGAGGGAGACACAGAATCTGAAACAGGCTCCAGGCTCTGAGCTGTCAGCACGGAGCCCAACACAGGGCTCGAACTCATGGACCACAAGATCCTGACCTGAGCAGAAGTCAGACGCTTGGCCAACTGAGCCACCCAGGCACCCCGGTTGCTAACATTTCAATACACCAATGCTGCACCAAGCACTTTGTATGATGCTAACTCTTTTACTCCTCACAACAAGCCTCTGAGGGATCTGGTACTATTAACCGTGTTTTTCCAAACAAGAAAAATGAGATTAAGTAATCTACAACAAATCATAGAGCTAAGTGACAAAGCTGGGACCTGACCCAGGCAGCCTGAACACCTGAACCCCAAGCTGGAGCCCTTAACCAGCATACCAGGCTGACCACAGCCTTGTTCGTGTAGCCAATTCCCCACCCAAACTCTTTTCCATCTTTGTGGCTTTTTTTTTTTTTAAACCTTTGCAATAAGTCACTAAGAGTAACTTGTTCCAGCGCAAGGACTGGGAAATGTTGGAGAGATGTCTGTGCTGAGTCACTAACAGGGAAGGATGAAGAAACAGAGCATAACCAGTATTTCCTTCCACTGGTTTTTGTCCCTTCCTCAGGGCAAGAGGAAGTCGTCCATTTAAACAGCTGAGTCACTCCTGGGCGGACCCAACGGCCACCTCTGATGACAAAGACAGGCCTCACAGTGTTGCAGTTCCTTACCTTTGACAACCTGAGACCAGTCATTCAGCAATGATTATTATGTATCAAGTGCCTACTGTGTACGAGTCACTGTGCTAGGCAGTGGGTCCCCACGGAACATAAGAGGTATGAGGTCGCCTACGTTCTCACGGATCACGAACCCAAAGAGTGAAAAGACAAGAGGGTGATTTGGGGGAGGGTGTTGTTGTCTGAGTCAGGGTCGTCTGAGGACGGGACATCTGAGCTGAGTGAGGCGAGGGGCCAGCCGCAGGTATCTGGGGGAAAGAATGAGCCGACAGCAGTCCGGTGAGTCTTCGGTACATTGAACGTGGAGTAAGCCTATGACCCAGCAATTCCACTCCTAGGTAGAGACCCACAAGAAATGGAGACATGGCCACCCAGGAACTTGTACATAAAAGTTCTATTCACAAAAGCCAAAAGGTGGAAACAGCCCGATTGTGCGTCAACTAATGAACGGGTAAACAAACGGTGGTAAATGCATACGGTGGGATATGATTCCACCGTAAAAGGGAACCACATTCTGACACCTGCTAGAAAGTACATGAGCCTCTGAAACATCATGCAATGAAAGCAGCCAGTCACAAAAGCCACCTAGTGTAGGATTCCTTCTTCTTCTTTTTTTTAAGTTTATTTATTTTTGAGAGAGAGGGGGGAAGAGAGAGAGAGAGAGAGCGGGGGAGGGACTGAGAGCAAGGGAAAGAGAGACTGTCAAGCAGGCTCCGCACTGTCAGCAAGGAGCCTGACGTGGGGCTCGAACTCACCAACCATGAGATCGTGACCTGAGCCGAAACCAAGAGTCAGACGCTTAACCGACTGAGCCAGCCAGGCACCCCTGTAGGATTCCTTCTGTGTGGCATATTCAGAAGAGGCAAATCTATGTTCAGAAAGCAGGTTAGAGGTTACCAGGGCACAGAGGTGGGGGCAATGGGGAGTGACTGGGTATGAGGTGTCCTTCTTGGTTGATGAGAAAGTTTTGAAGCATCCGAGACCTAGTGGTTGCATAGCACTGTGAATACACTAACACCAATGAACTTGCACACTTGAAAATGTACATGCATTAATTGCATGTTATATGAATTTCACCTTACTAAAAAAAAGGTGGGGGGGGGCAGGAAAAGATTGATCTGGGCAAAGGAATAAGGAATGGCAAGTTTAAATTTTTTTTAATGTTTATTTATTCTTGAGAGAGAGACAGAGACAGAGCACAAGCAGGGGAGGGGCAGAGGGAGAGGGAGACCCAGAATCCAAAGCAGGTTCTAGGCGCTGAGCACAGAGCCCAACGTGGGCTCGAACTCCTGAACCGCGAGATCATGACCCGAGCTGAGCTCCGAAGCTCAACCGACCGAGTCACCCAGGCACCCCAGGAATGGCAAGTTTAAAGACCACAAGGCAGGAAGAACGGGGGGAGCAGGAAATGAGGAGTGAGAGGGAAGCATGGAGAAGGTAAAGGGAGGAAGCTCAGGGCTGGATCCCGAGGCTTCTGGGAGGTGGTTGACCTACTCTGCAAAGACGGAAAGTGCTGGAGGGTTTTGATCGGGGCGTGATTGATCCTTCTGGCTCTGGGTGGAGAACATACTGGACTGAATGGGGCCCAAGAGAGGCAGCAGGCACCCCACCTCCCCACCCCGGGCAGCCAGGCCTGGGCTCAGCCCACTCTCTCGCCTTGGAGATGACCCTCACTCAGGACATCCTGCCGTTACTTATAACCGAAGGGGCCAGGGCCGTGTAGAATTTTCTGCTCTACCTACGACAAACACAAAAATCAAAGCTGGTGGTCAGCTAAGGCCCTGGGGCTGCTTTAGGTGGATACACAATAGACGCCCTTCACCTTTCCTGGCCCCAGATCAATACAGCATACACCCAGAGACAATTAGAGACTCTGTGACTCACCCCCACCCCCGCCCCCCATGACTCTTGGCAGCTACATAAGCCCTGCAGTTGACGGGCCTGGTCTGCTGCCAGATGTGAGCTCCCTGACCTCTGACCCTCAATTATCTGGCTATTCTGGACATCGGCCTAGAGAAAGGGAAGGCTTTTTCCAAAAGGGAGACGGGCCTGAAGCCAGGCCTGATGTGTGCTGACTCCGGTCAAGGACGGGCTTTTCCAGAGCAGGAAGATGGCTGACATCCGTTTTTCCCTACCGCCTTTGGGCCATCTCCTGGTTGCCCACCACCCCAACTGGTCTCCTCCGTTCTCACTGAGTCGGCCGGTCAAGCCTTCCCTGGCATTTTGCTTGCTCTTTGAACATACTGGAAGCTTCTTAAAGCCCTTTCACACCTGGATCCCCCACACAGTAGGTGTGTTCCTTGCTCACAGTAGGTGCTCTAACCCTCACCACCGGACTAACTCCTCTATCTGCCCGTCCACTCATGTCTCCTCTCCCATGTCCCAGGGGCCCCTCAGACCCATCATGGTGGAAATGCAGCCTCAGGCTTTCCTCCCAAACCCGTTTTCCTCACAGTCAACTCCATCGTAGTTCATGACGCCCTCTGCCACTGGCTCAAACTCTGGGTGTCACATACCCGACTCTTCCCTTCCTCTGTCCCCTACAATTCAGCTCTTGGGGAGGCCTGCCAGACCGTCAGCTCGGCCCCCTGAGTCGAATTCTCCTCCTCCGTCTCCCACCGAGACCCAAGCCACATCTCACCTGCGGGCTGCAAAAATATCCATTTCCGGCTCCCACGTTGCCTCACCCCTTACAACCCCATTCTCCCCGCAGTCACCAGCCAGATCTAACCTTTTTATAAACAGACTTTATTTTTTTAGAACAGTTTTAGGTTTTACAGAAAAAGTGCAACAGTAGTATGGGGAATTCCCATAACCCGCTCACCAGTTTCCCATTATTAATATCTTACATTAGTATGGTCCATTGGCCCCAGTTAATGAACCCATATTGATACATTATTACTAACTGAAGTCCATACTTTATTTAGATTTGTTTAGTTTTCTTTCTTTTTTTTTTATTTTTTTTAATTTGAGTGTTCTTTATTTTTGAGAGACAGAGACAGAGACTGAGACCGAGGACAGAGACAGAGTATGAGCAGGGGAGGGGCAGAGAGAGAGACACAGAATCCAAAGCAGGCTCCAGGCTCCAAGCTGTCAGCGCAGAGCCCGACTCGGGGCCCAAACTCACGAGCCATGAGATCATGACCTGAGCTGAAATCAGACGCTTAACCGGCTGAGCCACCCAGGTGCCCCTCTAATTTCTTTAGCTTTCTTAAATGTCTTTCTTCCATCCCGGATCCTGTGCAGGGAGCCATGGTGTATACAGTCCTCACGTCTCCTTAGGCTCTTCCGGGCTGTGACAGTTTCTCAGTCTTTCCTTGTGTTTGGTGACCTGTCACAGACTTTGTAGATTGTCCTCTCTTGAGATTTGTCTGAGGTTCTTCCCATGGCTGGACTGTGATTATGGGTTTGAAGAGGAAGACACAGGGGCAACGTGGCATTGTCATCAGATCTCAAGTCTCCACCAAACATGACTGATCACCACTGATGTTAACCTTGATCACCTGCACAGATTGCGTTTGTCAGGTTTCTCTGCTGGGTAGGGACTCTTTTCCCCCTTTTCCATACCGTGCTCTTTGTTTTTTATTTTCATTTATTTTTAATTTTTTTAATGTTTATTTATTTTTGAGGGGGGGGAGTGGGGGAGGGTCAGAGGGCGAGGGAGACACAGAATCCGAAGCAGCTCCAGGCTCTGAGCTGTCAGCACAGAGCCCGACGTGGGGCTCGAACTCACAAACTGGGAGATCGTGACCTGAGCTGAAGTCGGATGTTCAACCAACTGAGCCACCCAGGCATCCCTCTTTGTTTTGTTTTTTTGAAGATTTTATTTTTAAGTAATCTCTACACCCAGTGTGGGCTTGAACCCACAACCCTGAGATCAAGAGTCGCACGCTTTACCAACAGACTGAGCCAGCCAGGCGTCCCCACGCTGTGCTCTTTGGAAGGAAGTCACTAAGCACAGCCCACACTAAGGAATGGGAGTCATCGAGATCATTAAAACTCAATCTAGCCTCTTAGTCCTTGCTCCTCGGGCTCAAACCCTGGGAAGAGGTCTCCTGTTCTTGGAATAAAGCCCACCCCCACCCCTGGCTCCGCCCTGGGTGGCCTGGCCCTGCCCTGCCCCAGCCTCACCTCTGTCACCACCTGTACTCACCACTCCACATTCCATTCCAGCCACGCTGGCCCCTTTCTTTCCTCAAAGTGCCAACTTTGTCCCCACCTCTGGGCCTGTGTGAGGCCCTTCCCTTCCCCCTAGTCCCTTCCCCCTAGTCCCCTTCCCCCTAGTCCCTTCCTGGCTGGCTCCCTCCTCATTCAGGCCTCTGTCAGCTCAAATGTCACCTCCCCTGAGGGATCCAGGTAAATCCTGGGGGAAACCCTGAGCCCTATCAGGGCTCACCCGCCTGGGTGGCTCAGTGTCTGACGCTTGATTTCAGCTCAGGTCATGATCTCATGGTTCATGGGTTCGAGCCCTGCATCGGGCTCTACGCCAACAGCAGAGCCTGCTTGGGATTTTCTGTCTCCCTCTCTCACTGCCCCTCCCCTGCTCCTGCTCACTCCTGCTCCCGTGCTCTCCCTCTCTCTCCCACTCTCAAATAAATAAACATTAAGAAAAAAGGCTTTCTTGCTCGAGGCCCTAGGCCACCCCATGCACTCAGACTTCAGTGCAAGTGGCCTTGTAGAGGGAGCCACCAAGACAAACAGGAACCAAACTAGAAATGTGTGAGATGGGGCGCCTGGGTGGCTCAGTCGGTTAAGCGTCCGACTTGGGCTCAGGTCATGATCTCACTGCTCGTGAGTTTGACCCCTGCCTCTGGCTCTGTGCTGACAGCTCAGAGCCCGGAGCTGCTTCGGATTCTGTGTCTCCTTCTCGCTCTCTGCCCCTCCCCCAAACGTGCTCTGTCTCAAAAATAAATATTTTAAAAAATTAAAAAAGAAATGTGTGAGAGCTTTACGAGCATGTAGCCTTGTGAGGGTCGGTTAGGGTCGTCGTGTCTCCCACACTTCACAATCATGACTTCACACCGGCTGCTTGAAATCGACCATGGTGTGAGTATTTATCATGGAAAGCATTCAGTGCTACAGATCAGGGCTTTTTTTTTCTCCCCGATTGCTAGACATTTACCCAGACACCACCACTGACAGACTTCACTGACCCCAACCCCAGGGGACAGTCGAGAAGTTTGTCTGGATGCTGAGCAAACCGGAAGAAGAAAAAAGAACGGGGAGAGAAAATAATTCCTGAGAAGCTGTCACGGCTCACCCACAGATACGTCTCAGCTGGGTGCACAGGGCACTGAGGCTGGGCGCCCGAGCAGAAATGACCCTGCCCGGTGGTGGCCTGGGCGGGTGGCAGAAACAAGCACGATTCAGAGCACGGCTCATTCATTCTGGGCCTCGCAGAATCCCTGCAAATAATTTCCCAAGGGCACTGACCAACATGCGGGTGAAGGGAATGTGGCCCACAAGGAAACAAATCACCACGAGCGAGAACCAACAGAAACAGGCGGCAGAAACAAGATCCACGTAGACCGCAGATACTGGAATTCTCCAACACAGATTCAAAAACTGTGCTGCTTACCCAGTTGAAGGAAGCAATCACCAAGCTGAGAATGTTTACAAGCAATAGAAGGCTACAGAAAGGGGCACAGCAGATATGATAAGAAACAAAACAGAACTAGAGGGGCACCTGGGTGGCTCAGTCGGTCGAGCTTCTGACCTCGGTTCAGGTCATGATCTCCCGGTTGGTGAGTTCGAGCCCTGCATCGGGCTCTGTGCTGACAGCTCAGAGCCTGGAGCCTGCTTCCAATTCTGTGTCTCCCTCTCTCTCGCCCCTCCCCCACTCGCTCTCTGTCTCTCTCTCTCTTAAAAGTAAATAAACATTAAGAAATTTTTTTAAAGAAGTAGAAATATTAAAAAAAATAAATTCAATTGTATTTGATAGAAGATAGGACATAGCAGAATTAATGAGGTATCAGAAGAAATTATCCAGAATGCAAAACAGAGACACCCCCCCCCCCAAAAAAAAAGAAATACCAAAGAGAGAAAACGAGAGGATGTGCAGATTCTGTGAGAGGTTTTGTTATCCATTTGGAGTTTCAGAGACAGGCGAGAGAGGATGGGCGAGGAATCTTTTTAAGAGATAATGACTGGGAATTATCCAGAACGGATGAAAACATGTCAACTTACAGATCTGAAAAGGCCAAATATTTGTTGAGTGAGTGACTAAGTGAACGAAAGATCCCCTGGTGAGCGTGCCCTGCCCCCTCCTTCCCCTTCCAGTGCCCCGGCACTCGTTCCCCAAACTTTGCACCCAGTGGGAGCCGATCCACGTAATTGAAAGTCTGTCAGCCTCCTGCCAGCCTTTCGTGCCAGATGTCCTTCACCCACTGTTCCGCCTTTGTTGTCTTGCCTCGCCTCCCTGCTTGTCCGTGTGGGTGAAGACAGACGGGCAGGGAGAGGAATGTCGCCCAGCTGACAACCCCAGAGATTCTCTAAGCTTTCCCCTCGGGGAAGAGGAACATTGAAACCTGCTTAGCTGTCTTTTTCTCCTGGAACAAAGGGAAATATGTGGAACCCAGAGAAGGGTAGCTTCCCAGCCGAACGAGGAAGCGGGGGGAAGGGTGAGAAAACGTTCAGGTAGTTTTCGATCCCTCTGTTGAGCCCCCACCAGGCATCGGGGAATTGCACGCCACCCGGGCAGGGCTGCGGGGGTGGGGGCCGATTTGTCAAAGCGGCATAATTGGCCCCATGCCTGCCTGCTTTCCTCTAAATATAACGCCTTGTTTTTGTGCTGAAGGAGTTGAGACAGGAAGTAGCCCTGTTTTCCAGAAGGGGAAACTGAGGTCCAAGAAGCAAAGTAATCTGCTCGTCTTTTCAACGGCCAGAACCCAGTGTCTCTGGTCGGCCAGACCAGACTGTTTCTTCTCGTTGAAACTGTACATGGTCACCTACCGCCACGAATCAAGTTCTTGTCATTCCAAGGCAGGCCGCCAGACTCTGGGGGGGGGGACAGCCGTCCACTTTCCCCGATCCTAGGAAAGTGGATCAGTTCATTGGCAAGGACAGATCAAATGCAGGTGGAAAAGGCTTCGGTCTGTTTACAAGAGAGAATGCAAACACGTACAGATCGATAGAGCGCAAATGGAAGTCGCGCACGTTGCCAAATGAAATCCTGATAACACGGCACAGCGTGGAGCGACTGAAAAATGATGTGAAGTTAAAGAAGTTAGGTGCGAGGGCACAAATACTGAACGATCCCGCTTCCGTGAAATACCTACAACAGGCAAATTCACAGAGACACAAAGTGGAATAGAAGTTGCCAGAGAGTGGAGGAGGGGGGACAGTCTCCGTTCGAAAATGCTCTGGAGAGAGAGAGAGTGGTGATGGTTGTACAGGAATGTGAATGTGCTTAATGGCACCGAACGGTGGGTTTGAAAAACGGTTGATGGTAAATTTTATCTTATGTACGTTTTGCACAATACACAAACATTTTTAAAAAGTGGTAGCTGAGGGGCGCCCGGGTGGCTCAGTCGGTTGAGCGTCTGACTTCGGCTCATGATCTCGCGGTTCGTGGTCTCGAGCCCCGCGTCGGGCTCTGTGCTGACCGCTCAGAGCCTGGAGCCTGTTTCGGATTCTGTGTCTCCCTCTTTCTCTGACCCTCCCCTGTTCATGCTCTCTGTCTCAAAAATAAATAAATGTTAAAAAAAAAAAAAAGTGGTAGCTGAATTTGTTCTGTGTTACTGGAGATGGTTCCTAGATCAGAGAAGGAAGCATGCCACGTAATATGATGCCATTTGGGCTTGGTTTTTTGTTTTTGTTTTTGTTTTTGTTTACAAAAAAAATCCACCGGCACCTGGGTGGTTCAGTCAGTTAAGCAGCTGACTCTCCACTCGGCTCAGGTCATGATCTCATGGTTCGTGAGTTTAAAGTCCCTCACCGGGCTCCACGCTGGCAGCGTGGAGCCTGCTTGGGACTCTCTCTCTCTGCCCCTTCCCCATGTGTTTTCTCTCTCTCTCTCTCTCTCCCAAAATAAATAAATCAGCTTTAAAAAAATCCACCAAAACCAATACTAAAAAAATATGCTATGTATTTGTACATACACACGTTAGAGCATGAAAATGGAAAAATGCACCCCGTAGAGTTAATAGGGGTCACTCCTGCAGGAAAGGCTGGAGAATAGAGCTAGGTGTCAAAGGGGCCCTTAGGTTTTAATTTATTTGTTCTTAAAGGAGGATAGCGAGGCAGGCTGAGCACCGCTCTCCCCTCCGCCCCCAGGAAATCCGCATCCTAATCCTCAGCACCTGTCAGTGTTGCAAAGGGGCTTGGCAGGTGTGGCTCAGCTAGAGACGGTGGGGTGGGTTATCCAGGTGGCCGACAGAGCCACAGGTGCTTGTACGGGGGAGGCAGAAGGGTCGGTGTCAGGGGATTTATGTGAGAGCAGAAGCGGAGTTCGCGGCAGAGATGTGCTTTGAAGGACGAAGACGGCCGCCGGCCAAGGAGTGCAGGCGGCCTCTAGAAGCTGGGAGAAAGGCCAGGAAACAGCTTCTTCTCCCTTCCGCCTCCGGAAGGAACCCTATCTGCCAACACCTTCGCTTTGGGACTTCTTGACTCCAGATTCCCGAGCTTCAGAACCGTAAGAGGATAAATTTGTGTTGAGTTGGTGGTGGTTTGTTAATGCCGGTGGGTTGGTACGTTCCTTGGGCAGTTAAACGTGATGGGAAGCCTACAGATAAAAGACGAGAGACCCAGGAGGAGAGAGCAGGTTTGGGGTGGATCAGGTAGGAAAGGCAGCCCCTCTGAAGAGGAGTGAACTGTGAACTCGGTGGGCTTCTGGAACCCCCGGGTACGCGGGGTACGGCGTTGAGAGCTGCCTGAAGGGGGGAGGGTGTCGGCAGGCGATGGGATGAGCGTGTCAGAACCGCCGGGAACTAAAGGTGTTCTCGAAATAAACTCGCATCTTCACACATTCTTCTGCCTACGATCTGACTTGCAAAATTTCACAGTGCTCAGAAAGGCCCAGATTTAGTGCCTGAATTAACACCTTCTGCCGAGAAGAATCCTCACTTAAAAAATGCACAGGATTAAAAGAATAAAACCGCTCCGCCTGTGTCGGTACCAACAGAGGCGATGGGAACTTGAACAGCAGCTCTTGAGGGAGTTCATGTGCTTTTGGAATTATCCGAGGGTCCGATAACATTCAGGGGTCGCTTTTGTCCACCTTTTTTAGCAACACGACTTCAAAATGACAGATTTCAGGGGCGCCTGGTGACTCAATCGGTTAAGTGTCCGTATCTTGATTTCGGCTCAGGTCACAATCCTACGGTTTGTGGGATCAATCCCCGCGTTGGGCTCTGTGCAGTCAGTTTAAGATTCTCCCTCTCTGCCCCTCCCCGGCTTGCTTGATCACTCTCTCTCGGAAATATTAAAAAAAAAAAAAAAAAAATTTAATGGCCAATTCCATGGAAGTTGAATGTGCTTCCCCTTTAAAAAAACAGGTGGGGCACCTGGGTGGCTCAGTCGTTAAGCGTCTGACTCTTGGTTTCAGCCCAGGTCATGATCTCACGGTTTGTGGGTTCGAGCCCCGCATCAGGCTCTGTGCTGACAGCACAGAGCCTGCTTGGGATTCTGTCTCCCTCTCTCTCTGCCCCTCCTCTGCTTGGGCGCTCTCTCTCTCTCTCTCTCTCTCTCTCTCTCTCTCAAACATTAAAAAAACCTAAAGGGAATGGGTGGCAAGGTCAAGATGAACAAAGTGGCTTAAGTACGCATGGAAAAAAAATTGGGGGAAGGAAACGCAAAGCTGTTAACAATGGTGTGTGTTTTACCCCTTTATCTATCGTTTGAATTTGATTTTATACCATTTTGTGACTTGTGAAAGTTAGAAAGTAAAGCGAGGGGAGCATATCTCCCCACTCCTTAGGCATGGGCTGTGTCGAGTGACTTCTTTCCAGAGAGCACAACATGGAAAAGCAGGGGGTGGGGGAGGAGGGACAAGAGTCTCTTCACGGGGAGAAACCTGGTAAACGGTCCCCCACAGGTGATCAAGGTTAACATCAATGGTGAGCAATCATGTTGTTGCCTCTGCATCTTCCTCCCCCAAACCCACATTCGAATCATGAGGAAAACCTCAGATTCCAATAGAGCACAACCTGCCTGTACCCCCCAGAATGGTCCATGTCCTCAAAACCCAGGAAAGCCTGAGTAATTGCCACAGTCCCGGAGGAACCTAAGGAGACATGAGAACTAAATGAAATGCGAATGCGGTGTCCTGGACGGGGGTCCCAGGACTGAAAAAGGACATTAAGGGAAAAACCAAGGAAACCTGAGAATTGGGACTTGATGATCAACTAAAGTCTCAATATCGGTTCGCTAATTGGGGCATATGCACCTTTCCGAACTACTCGATTTTTCTGTAAATCCAAAACCATTCTAAAAGATGAAAAAGTGGTTCAATTCCCTTCCTAAGAAATTCTCCTAGGTATATGTGCACAGAGGTCCACAAAGATGTGTCCACAAAAGTGTTCATCGCATCGTACTGAGTGACAAGAAGGCCCCTAAATGCTCGAGACGGGGACTCTGGAATACCGCACCCCCCCCCCCCCAGCAGTTAGAGACAGGGGTTTGGCTAAAATGGACTTGCAGTTGTAGAGTAGCAAGGCCCCACTTCTGCTAAATGAAAAGTTCTGTATGTGTGTGTTTTTCTAGGCTTAGAAAAATTTTAGGAAGAGAAACTCATACTTGTTTGTTGTGGTTACCTCGGATGGGAAGTCAATTGGACCCGTTCGGTCTTTAACATTTTACTTGACGTCTTTAATGTTTGGACAGTTTTAACAACAAACAAATATTTAAGTATTTGAATGTTAATTTGTATGTATTCTTGTGAAATATTCTAGATTGGCCAAAAGGGATCAAGGATAAGATCCAGCCAAGAAATGAAAGATGCAAATACCTTTTTTGACTTAAAAACGAAACAAAAAAACCTCAGCCCTGTAAAGGTTCCTATTTAAATACCACGTTGAGAGAGTTTCAGTTTCTCCCTAGAGAGTTTGAAAGCCCAGTGCCTGGAAATCCTGTCTCTCTAGTCCTACCTAAAGTGTAAAACAACTCGAGGGTCCTAACCACTTCCTACGTGTTAAGTTCCTCACATCTCGTCAGGGCTGCAAGTGACATCTATAGCTGAATCTCTGGGTGCGTGAACCTATATTCTCCAGGGAGTCAAGTTTCTTGCAACGTATGCACAGAACAGCCTCTGTGGCTGGAATGCCGCACCAAGGCAAAACGGGCCAAGATACTGAAGGATCATTTTCTAAAGGCCATTTTGGTGAGGGAAACAAACTTCCAGGATTTGAAACCCTTTGGGTCCTCTCCAGCGGTGACCTGTGAAGGGCTCTTCAGCAAAGCAGAAGTTAAGTAGTCTTAAAGATGCACCACGAGGGGCGCCTGGGTGGCTCAGTCGGTTAAGCGTCCGACTTCAGCTCAGGTCACGATCTCACAGTCTGTGAGTTCGAGCCCCGCGTCGGGCTCTGGGCTGATGGCTCAGAGCCTGGAGCCTGCTTCCGATTCTGTGTCTCCCTCTCTCTCTGCCCCTCCCCCGTTCATGCTCTGTCTCTCTCTGTCTCAAAAATAAATAAAAACGTAAAAAAAAAAAAAAAAAAAAAAATTTAAAGATGCACCACGAAACCCACAGGGAAGAACAAAAGAGGTTAAAACACGCACACATCTTCTTGCCTCTTACTTAAAATAATGGTACAAAACACCCATTTTTGAGGAGAGCTACAAAAAGCAAATGGAACATCTTAACTATTGAGGCCCCTCTCTGTTGCAAACTTTTTTGAATTCTGTTCTCTGCTGCCCATCAACAACTTAAAGACTTTGTTTCTATGTTCCTAGACAAACCTGACTTGTTCACAGTTGTAACCACAGTAGATGCACACATCTATGTTTTACTTTGGTACCTCAGTATTAATTCATACTGGATCTTCCATATCGCTTCAAAGTCTTTTCTTTTAACGACTGGAAAATATACCACGGGTCGGGTTTACCACAATTTACTTAACCGTTCCCTTGGTGTTAGTCATTTAAATGACCCTAATAATGGTCACTTACTCATCCTTCCCTCCTATGACTGCTCTATAGTCTATCTGACCACAGGTGCCTATCTGACCTTCTGGCCATCTGCTTCCCATTCCTTTCTTCCTTTGCTTTCATATTCTGGGTCTTCTTAAAATTTTTTATTCTGTGAGCACGTGTGTGAGTGCAAAGGGGTGGGCAGAAGAAGAGACCGAGAATCTTAAGCAGGTTCCACAATCCGTGCAGGGCTTGATCTCAAAACCATGACCTCATGATCTGAGCCCAAATCAAGCACTGCATGTTCAACCAACTGAGCCACCCCCATGTTCTGGGGTCTTAAGCTAAGAAGACCTTTGTTGGAGGAACAATTAGTCACATCCCTTATGTACAGAAACATCTGTTTCTCTGTGCATCCCAAACTCTATCTTCCTGGATTCTAGGAATAAAGAAAGCTAAGTTCTCTTAGTCATTACTGGTTTCCGGAACTTTTCAGACCTGCATCTGAACTGTACAGAGTCAGAAATGAAGTGATGTGTATCTTTTAAAGCTTATTCTCTTGCCATAAGAAACCCTAATTAAAAAACAAACAGGAGTGCCTGGGTGGCTCAGTCGGTTGGGCGACCGACTTCGGCTCGGGTCACGATTTCGCCGTCTGTGAGTTCGAGCCCCGCATCGGGCTCTGTGCTGACAGCTCAGAGCCTGGAGCCTGTTTCAGATTCTGTGTCTCCCTCTCTCTCTGACCTTCCCCCATTCATGCTCTGTCTCTCTCTGTCTCTAAAATGAATAAACATTAAAAACAAAAAACGGGCACCTGGGTGGCTCAGTCAGTTAAGGGTCCAACTTCAGCTCAGGTCCTGGCCTTGTGGTTTGTGGGTTCAAGCCCCAGGCCAGGCTCTGTGCTGATAGCATCTGGAGCCTTCTTTGGATTCTGTCCCCCGCGCCTGCCTCTCTCTCTCTCTCTCTCTCTCTCTCTCTCTCTCTCTCTCTCTCTCTCTCCCCTCCCCCCCACTCATGCTCTTTCAAAAATAAACATCAACCAAAAAAACCCAGGATGGCTATTATCAAAAAAACAAAACAAATTTGGTGTGGATATGAAAAAACTGGAACCCTTGCGCATGTCTCATGGGAGGAACGTAAAAGCATGCAATCACTGTAAAACGGCCTGAAGGTTCCTTGAGAAGTTAAATACCATACAATCCAGCAATTCCACTTCTGAGTATATACCCAAAAGAATTGAAAGCAGTGACTCAGATACCTGTACACCCACGTTCACGGCAGCATTACTCACAAGAGCCAGAAGCTGGAAACCGCCCGGTCCGTCAACAGATGAGCAGATAAACAAAATATGGTACGTACGTACAATGGAACATTATTCAGCCTTAAAAAGGAGTAAGATTCTGAGACCTGCCTGGACCTGGATGAACCTTGAAGACCTTAAGCGGAGTGAAATAAACCAGCCACAAAAGGACCGCTATTGTACAATTCAAGTTACGTGAGGTACCCAAAGTGGTCAAGTCCACAGAGCTAGAAAGTGGAACAGTGGTTGCCGGGGGCTGCAAGGGGAGGGAAATGGGAGTTCTCGCTTAATGAGTTCAGGGTCTTCAATTCTGGAGATGGATGGTGGTGATGGTTGCACAAACGTACTTAATGACACTGAACTGCACAGTGAAAAATGGTTAGAATGATAAAGTTTACATTATGTGCATTTTATCACAATTAAGAACCTTTTAATTTTTTTATTATTTGTTTTAAATATTTATTTATTTTTGAGACAGAGAGAGAACATGAACGGGGGAGGGTCAGAGAGAGAGGGAGACACAGAATCTGAAACAGGCTCCAGGCTCCGAGCTGTCAGCACAGAGCCCGAGGCGGGGCTCGAACTCGTGGACCGCGAGATCATGACCTGAGCCGAAGTCGGGCGCTTAACCGACTGAGCCACCCAGGCGCCCCAAGAACCTTTTTAAAAAACCACTTTGGAGAACAATCTGGCAACATTTAGTAAAATGGAAGGTGTGAATACCTTATGACCCCTCCAAAAATGCAGAAGGATTTCAAAAATTGTCATAAATGTATGTAACAGGACACCATACAGTTGTGAAAAAATGTTTCAAAGTATGTAATCTAGCAAGGCAACATCTCAAACTTCACGCAGACTTAAAAACAAGTAGCAGAAAGATACCTGCATGTCTGTATGTAAACATATTTTTTATGAAGTTCGTGGATATATAAGGTAAAATAATAAAACAGTAGCTACCCTCTGGAGCGGGTGGGGGGAAGGAAATGGGATCGAGGAGAAATGATACACAGGGGTTTCAATTGTGTCCATGATGTCTATTCCTTAACCTGGTCATTATGAATGTTTGTTTTATTCTCTCTCCCTTTTTGTGTGCATTTTTGTGCCTTAAATGTTTATTAAACTCAGGGGGGGAGGGGGGCACCTGGGTGGCTCAGTCAGTTGAGCATGTGACTCGTGATTTCCCGTTCAGGTCATGATTTTCGGGTTCATGGGATCGAGCCCCACATTGGGCTCTGCACGGACAGTGTGGAGCCTGCTTAGTATTCTCTCTCTCTGCCCCTCCTCCATTCATGCTTGTGCTCTCTTTCTCAAAAAACAAACAAAAGCCCCAACTCCACATGGGAGCAAAAAATCAATACCAAAAGAGCCAAACCATCAAAACGACCAGCCTTCCTTTCCTCCCCACCTTTATAACACACAAAAACCATCATCCTAAATGTAATTTCAAAACTACTGCTCTATATCTTTAGATCTTCTCTCGCCGTAGCAGAGGCTGTGTCTAAGAGTTTTTTCCTTCTCGATGACTGGTGCTTAGGTCACGTTAGGCATTTAGTTATTAGCAGACGATGGTGACGTCAGGCAGTGCAGCCTGAGAGGAACATGACCACTTCACCTGTTGCCTTGGGGAATAATTCCGCCCCTGCCCACACATAGCTGCATAGCCTATGCTATGGGTACCTCGTCATTAGGTCGACACATTTTCTCCCAGCTCTTCAAAAATATGTATGAAGAATTCTACTGACTTGTGTTGAAGAGAAAGAGGTCTAAACTCAAGGCTAGCAGATGTTAAGGTTCAACCAGGCTGTCGGTTTTCTAAGTATGCTGTCCAAATGATTCCTGATGTTGTGTAACGGGAGATTCACTTCTCCAGCGGCAACAATGCGCCCGTTGAGAGCGCGGCCCTGGCACACGCATACATTGCCCTTGGTCCGCCAGAGCAAAATCTTAGTTAACCCACAGGCAGACGTAGGTGGGTCGAGAAACCCAAACATCAGTCAACCAAAAGGAGGAAAATGAGCAAGTCCACCCACACATTAAGTTGACAGGTTTGACCCCGATGTAAGGATTTTCTGATGTTCCTGGTCTTCTTTCAACCACTTTTAAGAGCAGCAAGGAGTTTTTAGAGCCGCAGAAAACGAGATATTTGTATGGTTTGCCCTTTTGGCAAAGGAAATGGTTTTTGACGAAAACAGGGTTGAGAAGAGCTCTGTAACGAGTGAGGCAAGGCGCTGAGAGGTCAACATTGCAGCTGAGCATTTTCGTGGTCAGGGTATACAGAGCGACCTTCAGAACCAGGCGTGTTCTTGACTGAGTCACTTCATCCCTCTATATTCTGGAGCGCTCTGACCCCTAACCTTATTAAGGGGACTGTGAGAAATTTCTGGATAACCTCTTAAGCCTCATGGGTAAGTAGAATTTCCTGGAAATCTAGTGACGATTCCTAATTTGGCAGGTCTATTCTTTTCCTGGAGAGCAAAGAAAAACACTGAGCTAGTACTCTGACCATCAACTTGACTTTTGACATCCCCTTCCTCTTTATTGTGGACTTTCCTCCTCAAGGCCACCTTTTGGGACCAAGTATAATAAGTTTAAAAGAAGAAAACTATTGTGAGCTTCTTTCAAACTCCATAAAACGTTTTGCTTACAGATATTGTGAAATACTTTTAACTTTTCTGCAGGTGTGTGCCCTTAGTCACAAGGGGCTGGAAGGAGAGTGAGAACAGGGTCAGTGGAACCCAGCCTAATGTATGGGTGGACAATTCAGACCTTCTGTTCCACGGATGTTGGAGCAGAAGCGTCATCTTCATACACAAAGCTCGTCAGTCGGCCAATAAGCATTCAGTGAATGCCTCGACTGTGTTCGGTACTGAGTTATGTACAAGGTCAATGTGGTATGATGCCAGCCTCCCGAATGCCAGACTGGGAGCCAGGAGACCTGCCAATCACTCGATTTGGCGGGGGGAAAAACCAAAATTTCCTCCTCCCAGGTCTCCTCCTCAGTTTCTTTACGTGTAAAACTAGGCTGTGGCAGTTAACCTCAGCCCTTGGAAGAAATCTAACGAACTGTTGCAGATTCCAAAGCAGGAGGAGTTCACAGGTTCCTGGATCTCGAGAGACTTCTAGATACCTGGGGCAACTGAATAATTGCACGCCAAATCATGTTTCTGAAAGAGCACAGTGTGGCTCACCTGGAGGCCTAGGTAACTTCCTCGGAGTTGGTGCAAAGGGGTCCTATGCATGGTCTCTGCTCGTGATGCTCTGGCCATCCTGGCAGAATGCTCTGCCCCTTTCACGAGTGTCCCAAGCTAGTCCTGACTCGGGGACTCTGCACATGCTTGTTTGGCTGCCTTGGGCTTCCTAGAGGAATGGGGGTTGGTTCCTCCTTTCTTGTCCTGCGGATCTCTTTAGCTCTCCCCTTCTCCGAGGGGGCCGTGTTTTACACTTTCCAAAGGTGGTCTCTTATTTCAGCACCCAGTTCCTTCTTTGTGCTCTCCCAGGTTGTAGCCCTTTTACTTGTTTCTTGCTTGCTTCCCCTGTCAGTCCGTTAGCTCCCCTAGCTAGGGGGTCCTTTTGGTTTTGTTCAGGACTGTACGCCCAATGTTTGGTCCACAAAGCGGGTCTCAATATTTGTTAAACGAAGGCCTTGGCAGCTCTACAATTCCGAGGCGCCCAAGGCATCTAAAGTTGTTTCCCCGTAAATACCCTTCTTTGGAATTCCCCGGGCCAGGCTGGGCTTAGGCTGCAGTAACTTCACTGCCTGCTTTCTTTGGATCTCCACATTTCTTTTCCTTGAGGAAAAAGGCTGTTATGACCTCACAACACATGCTCCGGTGCCGCAGTGACCTCATCGCTGCTGCTTGTCGCGTCACAAGTCCATCCGCAGCACCTTTTCCTTTTCCCTACAAGCCCCTACCTTTCCCGGAGGCAGCGCCTCCACGCGTCTGGCCCCGGGGCCCAGCCCGCTACGTCACGTCCGCCCGCCCGCGCGGCGATGACGTCATGCACCAGGGCTGGCGTCACGTGCCCCCCCCCTCCGGGGGGCGGGCTTTGAGGGCGGCGCTTCCGGTCGGCGGAGCCTGGCGGGCAGAGCGGCGGCGGTGGCTGAAACGCGGGGATGGCGGGCGCCGGGAGCGAAGCCCGGTTCGCCGGGCTGTCGCTGGTGCAGCTCAACGAGCTGCTGGAGGACGAGGGGCAGCTGACGGAAATGGTGCAGAAGATGGAGGAGGTGGGCCGAGCGGGGGCGCGCGGTGGCGGCGGGGCCTCGAGAGGGGCGCGCGCGGGGCCGGGGGCCCTCGGCGGGCTGGAGGTGGCCCGAGGCGCCGGCGATCGCGGTGCCTCTAGCTGGGGTCGGGGAGACCGAGACGGGGGCTGAGCGGGGGGGAAGCCCCCTGAGACCGGGCTCGGGGGCTGAGCGGGCTCGAGGCGAGGCTGTGAGGCGCCGAGGCTGGGAATGGAGCCTGGAACGGGCATTTGGGGACCTCGGGGGCTGGGGCTGGGTCGGGCATTTGGGGACCTCGGGGGCTGGGGCTGGGTCGGGTGGGACGAGGAGAGAATAGGGGGATGAGATTAGGTTGGGGAAGGTGGCGGGGATTGCAGTGGAGGATTGGGGGGTGACAGACCGGACTGAGTCAGCCAGGGGTTGGGCGGGGGGTTGGGGAGGGCTTGAGGAGAGGGTGGAGCGGTACAGGCGGACTGAGGAAGTAACTGGAGTCTTCGAATAGGTTTTCAGGGGCTAGGTGGACGAGCTGGACGAGAGTCCTAGGGTTTGCTATTTCCAGGGTGAGTTTGTAGGGGCCTGGGTGTCTGTAGCTGACTCTGGGCGGTCGTACTGAAATGGACTTGAGCCTTGGGCAGGGTCTCTGAGGTTGAGGGGCACGAGGCCCCGGACTTGGCCACGTTAGGGTTGGAGGGGTCTGTGTATGTGAGCGTTCCCACGAGGGTTAGAGGGGCCCTGTTGGGGCTGCCTTCTTTTGGAAGAGGCCTTAGTAGGGCCATCCCAGGGGCTTCTCCCTGGTCTTGGGGTGGGAGCAGGAATCCCTTTCCCCGTAAAGTTGCCCCCTTTTGTGGAAGAAGGGAATCTGGGAATCTGGTGGCTTTGCGTCACCGTGGGGCAAAGTGAGAATTCCTGGAGCTGTTTTGGGGGAGAAGATAAGCCAGGGATGGGGGGGACTGGTGGCCAGTCCGCACACGTCTTCCATAGTTGAGGGCCTGCCCAGCCTCTGGGAGGCATATGCCCACTGTGTTCCTGGTTGTGTCACTCCGTCTCTCGTGACCTGCTTTGCTCTCTGCGGTAACTGACTTCACGCTTGCATTTGCGCTGTGAATTGTCTCTTCTCTTCCCAACCCTTCTGGGCTCTTTTCTCTGAGCCGCCCGTCCTCCGGGCCTGGGGTCTCCTCCAGGCAGGTGGACCCAGGCTGATCCCAGCTCTCCCCAGCCCGTTTACCACTCCTGCCTCTTTGTCTCCAAAGTCTGAGCCTTCCCACGCCTACGGGGCTGAGCCTCTGCCCCAGAAGCCTGAGTGGGGGCTCTTGGCTCTCTTTCCGAAGAGGGATTGTTCAGCCCTGAGCCAGCTTCCTTAAAAGGGGGCTTGTGTGGAGGTTGCACATTCAAAATCACTGGAAAACCCTCAACAGATTATTGTCCTGAGCTACAGAGAGGCCACTGTAGTGAGATGGTATCAGTCTTTCCATTAATACACCCCTTGTATTCACGGGCTTTGTAACTTGGCACATAACACGTTGCTCCGAGATGCAGTTTCCCTCATTTATGGTCTCCATGTGGCACTTTCCATCTCCGAGAATAATAAGTGACAAAATCCATCTTTCTTGACTGAAAGAGTCTCATGTCTCTAAAGAAATAAAATCTTTGCTTAGTTTCTCTGCTTTTCAGTTGCCGGGAGACCTCTTGTTGTGTGTCGGCAGGCATCCTTGTGCTTTAATGATAAAATGACAGGTATTTTTTCCTGACGTGTGATCCCACCTACAAGTTATTTTGCCGTACAACTGTTCTGTTTGTTAGAACAGGATACTGTATTTATATTGGCGTAGTTATACCGATTATATTCTACAGTAATAGAAATAAGCTGCTTTTTAGTGGAGGGAAGATTGTGGAAAGAGGTGATTCTCTCAAGTCTGAGGCTATTAGGGACAGCTTGTTTCCTCTACCTAAGAAACTGGAGATTATTACACGAAGGGAAAGGCAGATAAATCTAGCAGCAGAACTTTTTTTTTTTTTTTTTTTTTTAGCGAAGGTGACCGTCATACCAGAGTCCCCTATACAAATGCGGACGACTGACGTACTTGATTAGGCCACATAATTCAAGTTAAATTACTCAGCGGTACTTCAGGGCGTAGTGCTGTTAAAACAAGGAAACCGAATGAGAAGACCAAAATACCCTAGCCAGGCAGCTCAACGAGCAATAGTCACACTTAGCAAATCCTGTTCCCCCAGTCACATGTGGCATGTTTCTGTAGGAATGGGTATAACATGAACAATTAAAATTGTGGCCATGGTCCTTTGACTCAGCTGTTAATGTTAGGCATTGGTTTATTTCGGGGTAGTTGGGAGACACAGGAGAAAATATTCTGTCAACTGTCCACTCTCAACCAGGTGGAACTTTCAGACTTTGGACTCCTACACTCCAGGCCGGACTTGGCCATTTCGCAGCTGTGTGATTCCAAGGAAGTTAATCCACCTCTCTGAGCATCTGTTAGAGAAGGCTAACATGATGTTTATTTCATAGAGTCGATACGGGGATTACGTGAGATAGCGCGTGTTAACACAGCGTGTAATTAGTGCTCAATAAAGAGTGATTGCAATTACTAATAATCACCTAGTTCTTTTTAGGAAGTTTACTGCCAGTCATCAATACCAGGCCATCCTGACAAGTTCATAGCGTCTTATTTCAAGAATGTTAAGTAAATTTCTATTTACCATTAGCTTAAGAAACATCTTATCTTTCTGTGGTCCAAATGATTATGTATCTCAGCAGGTCCGAGGATGAGATTGTAAACGGAACAGGCCTTTCCCAGCATAGAATCTCTTAATCTGAACCAAAGGCTTTTTTTTTTTTAATTGGCAGAAGGAAGTGTTTTAAATTGTAGAGTAAGACTTCTTCAAGCCTGAGGGGATATTTTGTGGCGGCTGGAAAGCGTGGCTAGGTTTTGAAGGCATTCACTGTTAGGTTTAAATACAGCCGTGTATTCTGCTTCACTTACATTGTTTTAATTGTGGTGTGTGAGCTTTAGTGCAGCTCAAGACATTGAAATCGTGCTGGAGCTGGAGCTGTTCTCTTTTTCGGTGCCCCCGTGTTTCTCTTTTCCTGTTGGTCCCGTCCACTGTGCAGTTCCCTAAATGCAGCACCCTCCCTGGTGATCTTTGCTCTTTGCTTTCGCTGTGGGCTAACGTTTCATATGCACACATTTTATTTTTATTTAAAGTTATTTTTACATGGCAATGGAATGCGCCTTCTTCTATCCGTCCACATTAACCCCGGTGGACTTACTGGGCACTCCCTTAAAAGGAACTGTCGCTTAGGGGATTAGGCAGCTAAACCGCACGTCTTGGGTCCCGTCTCCCCGTGTGCTTCCGGAGGGAATGTCGGTCGGTCGGTTGTTGCTAACGGATAATTCCACCCAACTAAGGATTCAAATTCAGGATCTCTGTTCCTTTGGCAAGTGAGAGCGCCCACATGCAGAAACACCGAGGGTCTGAAAAACAGATTGTTTTGTGGAAAGAGTCTGGTCTGGGAGACGCTGTTTCCCTAAGGCGTGTTCTGGTGTGATTGGTTTGGGGCTGCAGAGCTACTGCGTGAATCATAATGGCTCATTGAAACGTACTGACCTTGCTTTAAACCCAGGGACTGTTTCCTCAACACCAGCTGAGTGCTGGTGGGACTGGTTTTTCGAAGTTAAAGTTTAAACGCTTTGAGAGTCTGCTAACTGGAGTTTGTTTCTGCTCACATTGTGCAGTCATTGTGAATGCAGAGGCTTCAAACTTCTAGGTTTCAGTATTCTCTTCTGTGGACTTACTGTTTTAACTCTTGAGTAAAAACTTACTGTGCCTGGGAATATTTCCTGAAATTCAGTTTTATCTGATTTTATTTTTTTTTAAGTTTATTTATTTGTTTTGAGAGAGAGAGAGAGAGAGAGAGAGCGAGAGAAGGAGACAGAATCCCAAGCAGGCTCCATACTGTCAGTGCAGAGCCCGACATAAGGCTCGAACCACGAACTGAGAGATCATGACCTGAGCCAAAACCAAGAGTTGGACGCTTAACCGACTGAGCCACCCAGGCGCCCCTGATTTTATTTTTTAAGGAGGCATTAAGATTCATGAAAAGGGGTGCCTGGCTGGCCCAAGTCAGTAGAGCATGTGACTCTTGATGTCGGGGTCATGAATTCAAGTCCCACGTTGGGCATAGAGCTTACGTACATACATAATTTTTTTTTTTTTTTTGGTAATGTGAGGAGCATAGCCGAGACTTGTGTGACCTTATTTCAGTTACTTAAACTCTCTGTGCTTTGGTTCCTCCACTGTAAAGTGAGGGTGGTCCCCACACCTGCCTTTGAGGGTTCTTGTGAGGCTCAGTGGAATAGCAGGTGAAGGCAGGCACTTTGGCACAGAGGGGGCTTCAATAGAGGCTAGCCCCCTCTCGTAAGAGATGTTCAGAATTGTTAGACTGGCTGGCCTAGGTGAAATCTGATCACTTGCTCTCTACTTGCATTGATTAAAAGTGTGGTGGGTGTGGTGTAGTACAGAACCGCCTTTCGATACAACCCACGGACCTTTGGCAAGTACTCTTGTCTTCCCAGTTGCAGTTTCCTCCTTGAAAACAAAGGAGGTGACAACAGTAACCTACTTCATAGGGTTTGGGTGGATTAAATGTGATAAGTACATAGGATGCTTTCTCTGGTACCTAGCACAGTGAGCACTCAGGAAATTGTTATTATTGGCTAGTATTGCTGAAACTAAAAGGCATCCTATCCTGGCTGCCGTTTCAAGAAGATTCCATTTCAGTTTCACAGCTATGGAGCACTGACTGTGCAAGACGTTTTAAGGATGGAAACACGAATAGGGCATAAACCCCGTATTATAATTTGGGGAAGAAACCACGCACACAGACCTTTACAGCCCAAGAGCGAGTAAAAGGTAGAGAGTTCGAGTTTGGGAAGACGAGCAACGTGTGGAGGATGGGTGGTGGTGCTGGCTGTGCAGCAGTGAGGACGTACTTCACCGTGGCTCTTGAAAATGGCATCTTCTTATATATATTTTATCATTTTTTAAAAATAGAGAATAAGGGGGCGCCTGGGTGGCGCAGTCGGTTAAGCGTCCGACTTCAGCCAGGTCACGATCTCGCGGTCCGTGAGTTCGAGCCCCACGTCAGGCTCTGGGCTGATGGCTCGGAGCCTGGAGCCTGTTTCCGATTCTGTGTCTCCCTCTCTCTCTGCCCCTCCCCCGTTCATGCTCTGTCTCTCTCTGTCCCAAAAATAAATAAAAAACGTTGAAAAAAAAAATTAAAAAAAAAAATAGAGAATAAGGAGGCTGCATGTGAATTGTAAATGACATCGAAGGTCAGATGAAGAGAGGCTCTCTGGCGAGTTTAGTTAGGTCCTAGTGCAAGAGATGGAGTTTGATAGGTGGGTAAGAGTTAAGAAGGTAAAGGATCAGATACAATAATGCCTCTGAAAGGGTTTAGAGTAACGTAAGGAACATGTGTCTACCTGCCACGCGGCTTCGGAAGTAAACACTGTCAACCCAGTGAAAAGCCCTCTTTGTGCTCCATCCTGGGCCCGACACCCACTCCACCCCCAGCCACTGCCTTGAATTAGATATTTATTCTGAGTCGGATTTTGAGAGCTAAGCATGGGCAGTCAGGAAGAAGTGACCGCGAGGGTGCAGTCCCAGAGCAGGAAAGCATGGGACAGGCTTTCTGACTGGCGGGTTACCAGCTACTTGAGCCGGATCGGATCCGCGCATGAGCAGGGAAGTGACGGGCAGTGACGGGGAGGGAGGCTGGTGTGCCGTGTGCGCGCCGAAGGCCGTGAGTTTGGTAGCGGTGAGTTTCCGTGACTTTCTGGAGCGGAAGAACAGTATGATCAGAAGTACTCTTCAGTACGGTTAAGTTGGCCGCAGAGTAGGGGCCGCGTGGGTGCGGGAAGGTTCAGGAACGGCCAGGGTGAAGTGGAAACCCAGGTGAGGAGAAGCTGGGGTTTCAGCTGGGTTTCTGGGAGCGGGGACTCCAGCCTCCTCAGCTTTGCCTTCCACGTGCTCGCCCTGCCTCCTGCATCACGGGCACACGGTATCTTTGGGGACCTCTTCTGTGGTACTTGTCACACATTTTGTAAGTCATTCACTTCCTTGTGGCCCCATTTTGTCACTTTTGTCTTTGTGTCCTTGGCACGTAGGTACTGCTGAGTGCAGTTCACTGGCTTCAAGGGGAGGTGAGTAAGAGTGGGGGGGAGGGGAGAGGGCTCACCCAGACCCTGCCTGCCAGCCCAAGAGTGAGGGACCGGGTGGGGGGAGGCAGGCAGGTGGAAACCCGGTTCCGGAGCTCAGGGGACCAGTCAGCTGAGATACAAGTCTGGGGGCCAACTTCCTTCAAGAAGAAAAGTTTGAAAGGCCGCTAGGAGTAATTAGTGGGTTGGGAGGAAGAAAGAGACCATCGAAGCACAGGGAGAAACGAGTCTGGTATTTTCCAGACAAGTTGACATCCTGTTACAGTGCTTGTACTGTATCAGACTAGTCGAAAGAGGAACCTGGATTTAGACTGAACTGTTGGAGCATCATGTTGTCCTGTCCACAACTGATGTGCTCTTGAGCTAAGCCAACTTTGTTGTTTATAGAAGGTCCTGCCTTCTGATGGTTCGGATTATGACCGTTTGACTTCGTGATGGTGCAAAGCTCAAAAATGATACACATTCAGTAGAAACTGCGCTTGGAATTTTGGATTTGTCTTGTCCCAGGTTAGCAATCAGCGGTCCCATCCTCTCGTGATGCTGGGTAGTGGCCGCGGTCAGCCATGCGGTCAGGAGGGTTGACAGAGCTGAACGTGGACAGCCACCTGCACCAGTGTCCGTTCCATTTGTCACTTTCAGTACAGTAGTCAATGACATGAGATAGTCAACAGCTCATTATAAAATGGGCTTGGTGTGGGGGCATATCTGGTTGGCTTAGGCAGTAGAGCATGGGTCTCTTAATCTCAGGGTTGTGAGTTCAAGCCCCATGTTGGGCATGGAGCCTAGTTACAGTGAAAAAAAAAAAAAAATCTGTGGTAGAGGATTTTGCCCAATTGGAGGCTTATGTCCGTGTTCTGAACGTCTAAGGTCGGCCAGGCTAAGCTATGATGTTCACTAGGTTAGGTGTATTAAATACATTTTTGACTTAGTGATATTTAAAAAAATTTTTTTTTAATGTTTTCATTTTTGAGAGAGACAGAGCGTGAGCGGGGGAGGGGCAGAGAGAGAGGGAGACACAGAATCCGAAGCAGCCTCCAAATCCGAGCCATCTGCCCGGAGCCTGATGCGGGGCTCGAACCCCCCAACTATGAGATCACAAAGTTGGATGCTTAACCAGGCACCTCTTTATGATGGTTTTTTGGGACGTAACCCCATTGTGTAAATGAAGATCTGTATTTGGCTTTTATCACCGTATTTGTAGCGGAATGTTTGCTGTGGGGATGAGCCCGGTAGGTGTGCAGTTCAGGGTTTTCTGTAACGACTTGTGTGTCAGCCACTGTTGATGTGTGTAATCGCTGGCTCTCAGAACGTGCCGAGACAGGAGTTCTGGTTGGCTTACTTCCTCCCTCTGCTCTATGGGGTTTTTGGATTCCACAAAAACTACCTTATTCAAGAAAACTTATCTTACCCAGTGGTAGAAAGGCAAAGGAAAGTCCTTTGCAGAACTTCTTCCTAGGGAAGAATGCAAGCGGAGAGGAAGATGTAGCTTTGTTGTCATGGGTTATGTTGCAGTATGTCAAGAGAAAGAAAGCTTTTGAAATCGTTTCTCATGGAAGTAGGAGGAATATTGTCCACTACTGTGCCAAAGAGTTCTTGTCAAAAGCAGATACTTGAGTAGCTCGTTCTGTTACAGGCGGTGTCATAGTTAATGTTTCTTCCAAATTAGATCTTTCATTATCACCAGAGGTGGAGCCACCAGGAGTGGCACCTGGAGGTTATGTCCATATCCGTTGCCTGGTGCCCCGGTTGGCAGAGGGACAGCGGAAGTGCTAATTAGTGTTTGCCATCAGACAGCAGCTTTCATTAGCGCGAACACAGCTGAGGTCGAGCAAGGTTATTCATTACTCAACTTTTATGGAGCACTTTGGGGATATGAAACCACGTAGTTTTCATCTTCTAGGATTGCGCAGGTACACAAAAGTCAGTTACAGATGTCGGAGGTGTGAAACAGCGGTGGTGGGGACGCCCTAGCCGGAGGGGACGCAGCAAGCCTCTGCGGGCCGGGGAGATCCACGGAGAATGTTCCCTTGAGGAGATGACTAATGTGCTGTGATTCAAAGGAGGAGTTAACCAGGTAACGAGGGAGAAGGGCTTCCAGCCATGGGGGTGGACACAGGAAAAGCCTAGAGAGAGAGGTGCAAAGGGATATTCTAGCCTTGCCGGAGGGATGAGGGCGGGGCTTGGTGGGGGAAGAGGCCAGAGAGGCAGGCAGAGACCAGATGGCTTGATCCTCTCGGCAGAGGGAGCCACCTGGGAGTGCTGTGTTCACAGTTGTGACTTAAATGGGTGGTTCAGCCAGCCCCAGGGTTTGGGGGATGGATTTGAGGAGATGAGACCAGAAAGCAGGGAGATCCGTCGGAAGCCTGGAAAAGATGCTTGATTAAAAAAAGATCTTTGGGCAGCCGAAATCGCTGACTTGGAAGCTCACACCAGGTTCCTCGCAGGGCTTGTTGAGTCTTGTCTCGTACACCGTTCAGATGGAGACACGCCAGGTCATATGGTTTGTGTGTCCATGGCAGGTTTTCAAAGGGTGTAGGGAAAGACGAACAGAGCCAGTAACACCGTCAGGAAATAAATGATAGAGAAAGAGGAAGCAAAAGTGATAAAAAGCTTCACAAAAAATGTAAGGTCAGCTCTTAGGCATAGTGGTTAAAGGTGGGATTTGGAGGACACCTGGTGACTCAGTCAGTTGAGCATCCGATTCTCGATTTCTGCTCACCCAAGTCACAATCCAGGGTCTTGGGATCCGAGCCCACTCGCTCTCTTTCTTTAAAAAAAAAAAAAAAAAAAAAAAAAAGTTGGGGTTTGGGTTCCTGGGAAACCCTGGGCACCATTACCCTTTCTAAATATCAGTTTCCTTATCTTTAAAATGGGCATATTATAACAATGGCCTGACAGGTCGTTCTGAAGGCTAAACAAGGTGATGATCATAAACTGATGAACAGGGCGCCACAGGGCGCGTGGCAGTAATGGAAATAACGGCAGTTTTAATAAAGTGGTCGGGGCTGTTTGGTTTAGGGTTGCATTTCCCTTACTTGTCCTGGGGCCCTGCTTCTGTCAGTGGTGATTACATTAAAAGGATCTCCATGGTAAATAAGTTTGGGAAACCCGTGGTTAAGAGGGATTTTTGTTGTTTTGCCTTGTTTGGTTCTTACTGTTAGGGCCGGGCGTGTGGTAAAGCTCCAGAGGGCGGACACTGAGCGTGTCCCGTTCTTGGTCCCAGAACTGGCGGGACTAGCTTCCCTGGGGCATGCTTTGGCAAATGCTTATTCAGGGGATAGATGTGCCATCTGCTTCCATAGCCCACGGGTACTGGTGTTTCACAGACAGCATGGTAGTTACTTGGTATTCATGATGCCGGTTCTTGGTCATCAGAGGCTGGCCTGCATTCACATACTCCGTTTAAGAACACGGGGAATATATAGTATTTCATTTGTTTTGAGTATATGGCATTTCAGTTTCGGATTCCAACTAATCTTTAAAAATATTTTTACATGTTTATTAGAGAAAAATTCAGAAATGAAGAAAAACAATCACGTGTGATACCAGCACCCGGACATAAACCCTTATTAACATTTTATGGGTTTTTTTTTTTTTTTCATGTTTTTCCCCCACTGGGATCATTCTGTATGTAGAGGGTGTGTGTGTGTGTGTGTGTGTGTGTGTGTGTGTGTGTGTGTTAACCTAAAGTTATGCTCTGGGCATTTTCTTATTTTTATGTCATTTTTTCTTTTTAAGTAATCTCTTCACCCAGTGTGGGGCTTGAATTTATGACTTTGAGATCGAGAGTCGCATGTTCTACCAACTGAGCCACCTACGTGCCCTGATTTTCTTATTTTCTATCAGAATATTCTTATATGGGGGCGTCTGGGTGGCTCACTTGGTTAATCCTCTGACTCTTGGTTTCGGCTCAGGTCATGATCTCACCGTTCATGAGTTCGAGCCCTACATCGGGCTCTGTGCTGGCAGCATGGAGTCTGCTTGGGATCCTCTCTCTCCTGCTCAGGTGTGTGTTCTCTCTAAATAAATAAGTAAATAAGTACATCCATCCATACATACATAAAACAAAAAGAAAAGAATATTCTTATATGGCAGTGTTTTTAGTGGCTGCATGATATTTTATAACTTATGATAAATATCATCATTTTTGTGACCATTCCCTCATTGGATATTTCATTGCTATCATAAATTGTATTGAAATTAACATCTTTAAATTTAAATCTATTAAAACATCAAAAAAAATTTAATTTTTATTTTTTTAATTTTTTTTTTTTTTTAACGTTTATTCATTTTTCAGACAGAGACAAAGCATGAACGGGGAGGGTCAGGGAGAGGGAGACAGAATCTGAAACAGGCTCCAGGCTCTGAGCTGTCAGCACAGAGCCCGACGCGGGGCTCGAACTCATGGACCGCGAGATCATGACCTGAGCCGAAGTTGGATGCCCAACCGACTGAGCCACCCAGGCGCCCCCAAAAAAATTTTAAAATGATTAAGTCTTATGTATCTAGGCAGGTTTTTTGTTTTGTTTTGGTTTTAGTTAGAACATCAAATTCCCTACACCAGATAAAGTTGCAGGTATTTTTTGTTATGAATATAAGTAGAATAATTTAGGGGTAACTGATTATTCTTTGACTAATCCCTTTCTCTACCCACAGACTAAAAGTATCCCACTATTAGAATAGCATTTTCTCATAAGAAGATGAATAATTTAAATCATGTGACAGTAAATTGTATCCATTAAACTGAATTCATGAGTCAGGGGTTGGAAAGTTTATGTCATGATGTATTTCAAATGTAAAAGCAAAATTGTCAAAAATGTAGTCTTCACATAATTCAGGATCCACCTGGTTAGGCATTTTCTTATTTTGCATCTGTGTAAAGACTGTCCTAGACAATTCTCATACATGCACTTCTTGTAAATTGGGGGTAAAAGGAAATAGAAAAGAGGAAGAAGAAAAACAAAACAAAACCCTGTGCTCTTACTAAACAAACGATTGCTTTGGTGGTTTGTCCTGGCCAGGATCTGCTAATAAGAAAAGCAGAGTTTATAAATTTTCTCTCTTCCATAAGGCTTTCTTTTTGAGGAAGGGATACAGCCTTGACGACACCACCCCTGTGTTCGTGATCAGGTTTCTGGACATTTCTGCTCCCAGTGCGGTTGAGTCCAGGACCTGGCCATTCTGGTTTCTTTGTTACAGTAATTATTTCATTAAAATACTGTGGCAAAAGCTGTAAGCGAAAGGACCTCGAGGGAAAACTACCTGGAGGGAAAACTGAGCTGCTTGCCTTGGAAAGAGTTAATAGAGTTAAAAGGTGTGCTAGAAACAAACATGTTAGCCAGTGAGGTGTGTTCCAGGCTGGGGGAAAACAGAAGAATTCCAGGATTCTGCTCTCAGCTCACTTGTCCAGTGTCTTGAAACCCTCCCCATCACAGGATGTGGTCTGGATGAAAAAGAACTTTTGGAACTTGAGCTAGTGGACCGTTTGTCTAAGAAAAGACCTTTGCCTTACATGAAGAAATGGACGGATGTATATCTTTAAACTTCTGTGTGTTTAGTGATTTATTGCTTTAACTGAACTGCTCAGCTGACCAGCTAATTGGTTCTGATAATGTGGAGTGAGGGCTTCTCAATAGCTTCCCTGACTCCCCTGCTGAGACTCTGATTCCGTAGGATCAAGTGTAACAAGCCCTTTGAGGAGACTAGGGACAAAAGCAGTTAATGTGATCAATTTGGGGGTCCTGTCCTGCCTTCTCTTCCTCCCTCCTCTCCCTGGAGTCCTCAGGAATTGTAAGGTCAGTGATATACTAGGAAAGTAACATTTTCTAACACGTGAGAGTTGTCACAACTCATCACACCTATTATATTTCTTTATTATTGACATCATTATCCACAAAGTGGGAGGTCCCCCCCCGCCCCCGCAAATATTAGGAAGTACTCTTCCAAGGGGTAGGGGGAAACAAAGCACCCTGGTACCTCGAGAACTAGAAGATTATCAAATTGTGTTTCTTTGAGACCATTTAATTCTTCTCTGGGACTAGTCCATTTATTTTCAAACGTAGTAGCTCTTTGCATGTCTGTGGTTAGTTGCACGTAAAGTGAATGTCCTACCGATTTTTAAGGTGCAAGCCAGCTCCATGTGGGAAGGAATCGTTCGTCTATATCGCATTGCCTGCTACTTTGAGTGCAGCAAGTTTCATCTCAACAAGGAATTTGAGATCTTCAATCAAAAATAGCAGTCTTTATTAATCTAATATGCTGTCTCTGTTGAGTGGGTTGTTTTGGGGGAACATTTGATAAGCATCTGGTAAATTTCTTTTCCCGTGTGGGCTGTCGCCTTGGTGACACACAACCCACGAGGTGGTTATATTTTAGAACAGTTTCATAATGCTCGACAGTTCTTTCACTGTATTTTTGAGTTTTCAGATCTTTAATTTTGTGAACATGTTAAGCAGTCCAACTCTGCACCTGTTAAGTTTTTTTATTTTTTCATGTTGGGGTTGAATTAAGCCACCTCTGCAGCACACCTCTGGGATATTGTGGGCTTGGATTGCAGGCTTCCCTGAAAGCCTGCATTTAGTGGGAAGACTGCAGAAAGAGGAATTTGTCACTGGCAAGGTCTTCACTGCATGGAAGATGAATTTGGGCTTTCTAATAGCTGTTGATATTAAACCCTAGGCTTAAATTGCATGTGACCTTGGTGATACTTGTCCTAAAATTAATCGGTGAGCTAGATCAAGATATTGTACTCAATAAAAGGAGAGATTAACCTGGCTGAATACCTGCCAACCTTTTGGTCGTCTGATCCATAAGCTTGTGTATTTAGAGTCTGAAGGCAGTCTAATGTTTTCTACTGGTAGGAGGTACAGGAGCTGAGATTTATTTTGTTCGTCTTTATATTACGGCAGCTTTCAATTTAATTTTATCTGGAGAGGAAAATAGAAAAATCGAAACGAATTTCCCACCAAAAGCAGCCAGCATTTCTTCAAGAAGGGCTGGTCCAGATCAGGGGCAGCAAATGTGCAGATGAGTCTGGGACCCCTTGTTCTACAGGAGGGCTGGGCGGCGGGGGGAGCGGGGGCGGCTGGCAGTCCTCTGGGGTATGTCAGCTTGAGACCCAGCCCGAAGTGTCTCCCACCAGCCATGGACACTTTGATCATCAGGAAGATTACAAACTGCAATTGATTGAAACACACAAAAAATACAAATCCTGGGGGCGCCTGGGTGGCTCAGTGGGTTGGGCGTCTGATTCTTTCTTTTCTTTTTTAAATTCAAGCTAGTTAACATACAGTGTAGTCTTGGTTTCAGGGGTAAAACCCAGTGATTGATCTCTTACCTATGACACCCAGTGCTCATCCTGAAAAGTACCTTAATCCCTTAATGCCTGTCACCCATTTACCACCCCCCCCACCCCCCACAACCCTTAGTTTGTTCTCTGTGCTTGAGAGTTTCTTATTGGGGTGCCTGGGTGGCTCAGTCGGTTGCGTGTCTGACTTTGGCTCAGGTCACGGTCTCACAGTTTGTGGATTCAAGCCTTGCGTTGGGCTCTGTGCTGACAGCTTGGAGCCTGGAGCCTGCTTGGGATTCTGTGTCTCCCTCTCTCTCTGCCTCTCTCCCACTTGGGCTCTGTCTGTCCTTTTGTCTCTCAAAAATAAATAAAAACAAACAAAAAGAGTCCCTTAGGGTTTGTCTCTCTCTCTGTTTTTATCTTGTTTTTCCTTCCCTTCCCCTATGTTCATCTGTTGCGTTTCTCAAATTCGACATACAAGTGAAATCATACGATACGTCTTTGACTTATTTCATTTAGCATAATACCCTCCAGTTCCATCCACGGTGTCGTAAATGACAAGATTTCATTTTTTCATCACCGAGTAGTAATCCATTGTGTATATACACCACATCTTCTTAATCCATTCATCAGTCAATGGACATTTGAGCTCTTTCCATACTTTGGCTATTGTTGATAGTGCTGCCATAAACACTGGGGTGCATGTACCCCTTCAAATCAGTTTTTGGAAAAGAATTTGGATAAATTTCTAGTGTAAATTGCTGGGTTGTAGGATAGTTCTATTTTTAATTTTCATACTGTTTTCCAGAGTGGCTGCACCAGTTTGCATTCCCACCAACAGTGCCAAAAGGTTCTCCTTTCTCCATGTCCTCGCCAACATTTGTTGTTTCCTGCGTTGTTGATTTTAGCCATTCTGGTAGGTGTGAGGTGGTATCTCCTTGTGGTTTTGATTTGTATTTCCCTGATGATGAGTGATGTTGAGCATCTTGGGTGGGCGTCCGGCTCTTGATTTCAACTTAGGTCATGATCTCACAGTTCGTGAATCTGAGCCCTGTGTGTCGGGCTCTGCACTGACATTGTGGCGCCTCCTTGGGATTCTCTCTTCCTTCTCTGCCCCTCTCCTGCTCTCTCTCTGTCTCTGCCCCCCCCCCCCCAAACAAACTTAAAAAAAAAACAACCTGTTACATAATGATGATGCTCCCCCATAGTCATTTTCAGAGGTTGCTTGGGCATTAATTCAGTCTTGTCAAAGTTGGGCTTAAAGCAGGGGTGGGGGATGGTGGAAACAGTTATAAAGGATTTCAGATACTCAGCCAGACAAGGCAGAAGCTCATTATAAGAGGAATTCAAGCCAACACATGCAGAAGTTGAAATTAGAATATTGTTAATTTTAGTAAGGGTGCTTAAATTAGAATATTGTTAATTTTAGTAAGGGTGATGATGGCATTGTACTTAAGTTGTAAAGTTCTTCCCCATAAAAGATTCATATTAAAGCTTTTAAGGGTGAAATGGTAGGATGCCTGAAATTTACTTTAAAATACTTCAGGGGAAGAAGAAACTTCAGGAAAAAAAAGGGAGGAATATCTCGAAGCAGGATTGACAAATGTCACTAACTGTTGAACCCTGGAGAATGTGCACGGATTCTTTATTCTCTCTCTCCTTTTCCTTTGTGTTTGAAAATATCCTCGGTAAAAAGGTAAACAATAATAGAAATCTAGATGACTCCTGGTACTTGAAAATGGAGAAATGATAGACCAGTTCTATGCAGTGGACAGAGGCTACGGCATAATTCAGGGCATAATCCTGTAGAAAACACACTTGGGAGACAGAATATCCTGACCCTTAACCTCATGGCTCTGCAGTTACTGACCCTCTCAAGACTCTGATGGTCTCTTAAACCTCCCCGAGATGGTATTTCTTTCCCGAGTAAAATGGGGGCAAATCCCCCCCCACCCCAGTTGGAGGATTAAATGGAGATAATGCATGGAGAGAAGGTGGCACAATGTCAAGCGTGCAGTAAGTGCTCCATAAATGTTAGTAAGTACTGTTGAAACATGCAGGGTGCTGACAGAGTGGTTTTCACATCACCAGTATCTTCAAGTTCACCTATATTGGGATTTTTTTTATTTTTTATTTTTTTTAATTTTTATTATTATTATTTTTTTTTTGCCTTTTTCACTCTTAAGCCTTCTTATTTGAAGAGCAACTATGGTCTCTGTTCAGGGCTGCAGTACAAGGGGCCTGGCACCCCCTGAAGTTGGGCAGTGTGATACTCACAAGGCCTGCCTACACTTGGGGTCATGGGGACAGACTGTTCTGGTTACTGTCTCCCCAGAACCCCTCAATAGAGGTGCTTCATAAGTATTTCTTGAATGAATGAATGAATGAATGAATGAATGAATGAATGAACGAACGAATGAATGAACGAACGAACGAACGAACGAACCACTCAACCAACCAACCAGCCATCGTGTTGGAGCATTTCGTTGTGGCTGTTACGAGCTATGCTCGAGGTACTGAAGTTTGAGTGTTTTTTAAAAATAGACCTGTAAATTCTAGTGGCTTCAGGGCTGTCCTGTCGTGACACTGGACCCCCCCTCACATTCTGACATGCTGTCCAAGAGGAAGAGGGCTGAATCTCAGCTGAAGAGGAAGGAGTTGTGTGAAGCCTGTCTGTCTCTAACATGTCTCCATGTGTGTTGCGTATCTCTCTGCAGTGAGGGGTGGTTTTGCTTCAGAGCCATCTGAGGTTTTCCACTGTGCCCTATAGAAGTGTCTGCTTTGGAAAACATCCACTGGAAACTCAAAACTTTGACCTCACACTGGCTGGCAGGGCACTGGCAGTCCCCCGTCCTCGTTCCGGTGCCTCTCGTTCGTGACCATTGTGTATGTCACCCAGAGGGGAGTTTATATCTGTTTTCTTCTAAACCGACTTTATTTTCTACCACACTTACCAACCCAAATTAAGAAATAATGGTCAGGGGCACCTGGGTGGCTCAGTCGGTTAAGTATCTGACTCCTGATTTCAGCTCAGGTCATGATCTCATGGTTTGTGGGATCGAACCTCTGCGCTCCGCACAGAGCCTGCTTGGGATTCATATTCATTCTCTCTCTCTCTCTCTCTCTCTCTCTCTCTCTCTCTCTCTCTCTCTCTCTCCCCCCCCCACCTCTCCCCCTCCCACCTCTCCCCCTCCCTCCCTCTCTCCCTCTCCCTCTCCCTCTCTCTCTCTCTCCCTCTCTCTCCCCCTCTCTCTCCCCCTCTCTCTCCCCCTCTCTCTCCCCCTCTCTCTCCCCCTCTCTCTCCCCCTCTCTCTCCCCCTCTCTCTCCCCCTCTCTCTCCCCCTCTCTCTCCCCCTCTCTCTCCCCCTCTCTCTCCCCCTCTCTCTCCCCCTCTCTCTCCCCCTCTCTCTCCCCCTCTCTCTCCCCCTCTCTCTCCCCCTCTCTCTCCCCCTCTCTCTCCCCCTCTCTCTCCCCCTCTCTCTCCCCCTCTCTCTCCCTCCCTCCCCCCTCTTGCTCGCTCTCCCCCTTTCGCTTTCTCAAAATAATAATAGCATGCATTTGAGGTAGCACGTGCCTGCTACAAGAGAGCTTCATGTATTAATGTGAGCATCGCAAGAGATAAAGGGGTCTTTACATTTCTTCTTGAACAAAGCATGTATAAAATACTTTGTTTTCTTTGTGTGTGTGTGTGTGTGTGTGCGCGCGTGCGTGCGTGGTGTGTGGTCCTTTCTTAAAATTTACTATTGAAGTATAGCTGACACATCGTGTCGTGTCAGTTTCCGGTGTGCCATATAGTGATTTGACACTTGTGATGGCCAGTGAATAATCTATACGATTAGCATAGTCCCCGTCTGTCCCCACACCACGTTGTTACGATATTGTTGACTCTGTTCCTTATGCTGTATTTCTCATCTCCGTGACTGACTTATTTTATAACTGGAAGTTTGTATCTCCTAATCCCCTTCCTCTAGTCTTGAAACAGCTTAATTTTCTAGAGCCTCTGCTCTTCCAGTTCTAATATCTAACAGGCTGTATTAACCCTTTTTTGTAAACTTATATATGCTTGTAGTAAATCAACCACTATGTCCAAGTAGAAAGAGGAAAGTTAAAAACATTCACAGGTTGCTGTTGTCAGTCTAGGGTGAACCTCCTTTCAGGCGGCTCTTGGGTAGACAGATGGGCAGAAAGAGCTGTATAATTGGGGTCCTGCTCTAAATGCTCCAGTCCTGCATCTCGCTTTTCTTGGATTATGAGCAGAAAAAGAAACTGAAGTAACCCTGAGTACGTACTGAAAAATGTTCCCTTACCGCAGACCGATTATTTCCTGAAAAGATCTCTCTATGGTTAAGAAAAAGGATCGCGAGAACCATCAAGAGGTCGGCAGTAGTGTTTTCAGTTTCAGGTGTCTAGGCCCCTGCGAGCGTCTCCGAGTTCCGGTTCAGATTCAGCCACAGGCGCTGAGGCTGGAGTCAGTCTTACGGGACCTGGAGAGCTGGGCCATGCGTCGTCCAGAGTGACTGCCACTTGGGCCTGCTAAGCGTGGGGTGCACGTCCCCATGGGGAGGGCCCCTGGGCCTGTTCTGGCCAGCTCTCCCTGTTCTCCTCTGCTTCGCAAACGATGGAACAGGACTGGGCGTTTCCCCTCCCGTTTTCAGTTGGCGCGGTGGAAAGGAATATTAAGGAGGAAAGCGTCTTTTTTGGCATCTAATGCAGCATCAGAGGTGTGTTCCGGGAGGCACAGAAGTGTTGGAATCCAGGCCGTTGTCCCCACCACCACTGTCCACTGGAGAGTGCTGTAGGTGTGCCCTGGGTGGCCACTTAGAACTTACCAGTACTTCCTGATGTAAAAACAGCTGAATCCCCAAAGGATATACAGTCGCAGCTTCAGTTGGCTCTTTCGGTGGCTGGTAGCTTACACTTCGCCCGTATGCATCCCGTGCAAGCCACCTTTGGATTATAGCCTGTGCTGCTCTCTTCTGGGACTTTCTAACATGCAGGAGAAGTGATTTCTACCTGATTTAGACCCTAGGAGAGTAAGATTTCTTTAGATCTGCTTTACGCTGAGACGGAAGCGGTGGCACTTAGCTGTATGCTGGAACCCCCCGGAGAGCTTGGGAAAACACGCCCGGGCCCCTCCTGGAGGGTTCGGCTGGTCCAGAGTTGGTCTGGGCACTGTCCACATCAACACCCCCCTCCCTCGGGACTGTCAGGTCCGGCCGAAGTCATGATCCTTCAACGGCACGCTAGAATTACGTGCCTCATTGGACGCCAGTGCCTTTCCAGGGGTCCCTTTGCAGACCTGTGCCCACAGCGGTGCCTTGGGTGAGGACGGAAATCCTGCTTCGGCATGAGCCTCCGATCCGGCTTGAGACCCCCACAGACGCTGTCTCAGAGGACTTCATCAAGGGAGCCTGTCTCCATAAAGGATTTGGGGCATTTGTTGCTTGATGTACACAGCTTTTTTTTTTTTTTTTCTTTTAATCCCCCCCATATTTTGTTACCCATCTTATTTGCTGGGCCTGGCCTCAAGAGACTGGCTTTTGGGGGGTGGGAAGGACCTCTGGTGCCGTCAGCAGCCTTGGACTGGTGGCCCACGTGTGCTAGGTGCTTGGCACGCTAGAGACGACAGGGTCCCTTCTGTGTTAGTATTCCGGTGGGGGAGGCTGTGAACAGGGAGACGATACTTGCTGACTGCAGCTTGTGGCAGGGAAGAGGTGGGTGCTGTGACTGAGGACGTAGCGCCAACCCGGCCTCCCCGTGAGGAGCCGGCGGGAAAAGCAGACCTGAGCTCCAGAGGCGGTGGAAGGAAGGGCTGGGGGTGCTCTTGGAACTGCCCGGGAAGACAGGTGGGGGGACCAGGCCCCCCCCACCGTAGTCAGGGCATGCTCCATTCCGTTCCATTTATGTCACCTGGGTTTATGTGATGAAAGAAGTGTTCTCCTCTCCGTTCTCCAGACCTAACTCTGGGCCCGGCAGATAATAGTTGCTCAGTAAATGTTTATTGAACAAAGAATTAAGACTGAGTCAGAATGATGGCCAGCGGGCGGGGAGCCAGAGGTCCCTGACCATGGCCTTGAACACCTGCCGGTTCTCAGCTGGCAGATGAGATGGGTTGGGGGGTGGGGTGTAAAGAAACTCCCCAGCAGTTTGTTGACTTACAACTAAACATTGAATCTTGAGGTAACTGTAGATTCACAAGCGGTTGTCAGAAGGAACAGGGATCCTCTGTGTCCCTCACCCACTCCCCCCAGTGGGAGCACCCATCCCCATGAGCCCCCTTCCCACGGCCGTCCCCCAGCCACTCACCTGTCTCCGTCTCTGTGACTCTGGCGTTTCGAAAGTGACGTATACCCCGAATCCTAGAGTGTCCGACCCTTTGGGCTCAGCATGATTCCCTGGAGCGTCATCCAAGTTGCCACGCGTGTCAGGCTTTGTCCTTGTTAAGGCTGAATGTTCTGTGGCCTGGACGCTGTGCGCTTTGTGCAGCCACCCACCGCGGAGCGACAGCTGCGTTGCCTTGGGTCCTCGGCTGTTCCAAATAAAGCCATTTTGAACGTTCACGTGCAGGTTTTGTGTGAACATGTTTTCATTTCCCCCGGGGCGAATGCCCAGGAGTACAATTTCTGGGTCGAGTCGTCGTTGCATGTTTAGTTTTAAAAGAAATTGCTGAGCTCTTTTCCAGAGTGGCCATACAGTGGTTTGTGTGTGTGTGTGTTCTTTGCAGTGGCTTAACAATCGAAGGAAAGACTCTTCTGCAGGATCGGGATACAACTGCACAGGGCAGGGAGCTGCTGCGTGGCGGGAGGTGGCGGCCCTTCCGGAACCCCGTTTACACCAGGGCCCCAGACTCTCCAGCGGCAAGAGATGAGAGTATTGGTGCTGCACTGATTTTGTAGTGTTGAGCTAGAGGCTCAATTTTCTATCTTAATTTAAATTCCATTTTAAGCGGAGAGGAATCTTTAGGGCCCCTGGGCGCAGCTCCTGGGTGCGGGAGATCCGGATTCTGTGTCTGCTGTAGGGAGCCCCCCGGCCCGGGTCCAGGGCTGCCGCTGTGTTCTCTCCCTTCACCTTCACCTTCACCTTCACGGAGGGGGTGCACGTGCCTCGCGGAGCTGGACTGACGCCTTGGCTGGGCGTGGCCAGGACGGAGGCAGCCCAGTGGGAAATCTGCACCCAGACTCTCAACAGGAAGGAAGTGCAGACGTGCGGCGAAAATAGCCTGGGTGGGGTAGAGGCAAATATCAAGGGGAAAACGAGATAAGTGGAGTCGTGTCTCAGTAGAGCTGCGAGAAAACAAAAACGTGGCTCGATGGGGAAGGACTCTGCCCTGCGGGAACTCCAGCTCCAGACAGGTTGCTGTGGGTGGGTGGCGGCGGCCAAGGCGTGTCACTTGCCAGTCCCGGGGGTGCCCCATGGGTGTGGGTTTGGGGGTTTCCTTTTTATTTATTTTTTATTTTTTTTAATTTTTTTTTTTCAACGTTTTTTATTTATTTTTGGGACAGAGAGAGACAGAGCATGAACGGGGGAGGGTCAGAGAGAGAGGGAGACACAGAATCGGAAACAGGCTCCAGGCTCCGAGCCATCAGCCCAGAGCCTGACGCGGGGCTCGAACTCACGGACTGCGAGATCGTGACCTGGCTGAAGTCGGACGCTTAACCGACTGCGCCACCCAGGCGCCCTGGGTTTCCTTTAAATAACGTGGCTTGCTAAGTCTTCCTGGGAGCTCTTTGTCCTCAGGCCTTCCATCTCCTCATCAGCCCTGGGGTCTGGGCACGTGGGCTTCTCTACTTCCCAAATGGCGCCTTGGCCCAGCTTTGGGTCTGGAGCTGGGGGCTGGGAGGACTCTGGCCTCCCCCTCAGTCGAGGAGGAGCAGGAGGTGGGCGTGGGAGAGAGAACAGGGTCATGGCAAACAGAATTCTTTCCCAGGGGGTGTCGGGCTTTCGTGTTTGATCCCTAAGCCTGACGACTGAGCCTGAATTGACCCCATGCCAGCTGGTCCTCCTCTGTTAAAAGTGATTCTTTGACTTCCGCTGGAGCAGCAGAAACAGGTTTTGAACAAATCTAGCCCTAAATCTTTACAGCTGTTTATTCTTGGAAGCACAATGGCGGCAGTAAGGGATTCCAGTCACAGCACGGCTACTGAAGCAAAAGGCCTCGACAAGTCACAAGACAAAGCCTGTCTGCAAATCGTTGGAAAGGAAGTGGCTTTGCTCTTTAAGAACAGGGAGCTGTGTCCAAACTAGAAACCCAGAGGGGCTGGAGTCCGGGCTGGGAGCGGCCCCACATGTGGTCCCAGCCTGGCGAGCAGCCAGACGGAAGCAGATGTGGTGGCTGCTGAGGGTGGGGCACAGGAACCTCGGGGGACTGGTCCGGGAACTAATACTTGCTTCTCACCATCCTGTGTTCCTTGCAGACGCAGAATGTTCAGCTTAACAAAGAAATGACGCTCGCCAGCAACCGGAGCCTGGCAGAAGGAAACCTTCTGTACCAGCCTCAGCTGGACGCCCTGAAAGCACGTTTGACCCAGAAATACCAGGAACTCCAGGTTCTCTTTGAAGCCTATCAGATAAAGAAGACCAAATTAGGTAACTTTTTCAGGGTGATCCTCCAAGAATAAAGAGTTGAGGGAAGGACACATTTTCAAGCCGTTAGATTACCAGGAAAGAAGTATTATTATGGAAAAGTTTCAGATTAAGACCATGGTTAATGCCACAAAGAAAAAGTTTATGTATGGAATCATTTCACCTGTTTAGAAAAGAGACTTAACCACTTACAAATTCATTTTTTTAATGTTTATTTTTGAGAGAGTATGATTAGAGGAGGGGCAGAGAGAGGAAGACAAAGAATCTGAAGCAGGCTCGAAGCTCTGACCTGTCAGCACAGAGAGCCTGACACAGGGCTTGAACTCACACACTGTGAGATCATGACCTGAGCTGAATTTGGAGGCTTAACTGAGCCACCAGGTGCCCCGAGACGTAACCACTTTTTAAACAAAATTTCACCTTCTCCAAACAGTGCAGAAAAGGGTAACTTTCTTATTCAACAAACGTTTTATCCTGTGGAGTTAGGTCCTCAAAGATAGTGTTGACAAATATCCATCATGGGAACTTTTGATTCTCTCTTAAAAATAAACATTAAAAAAAAAAAAAAAGGTGACCAGGGGAGGGGCAGAGAGTGGGGCTTGAACCCACGAAACCGTGAGATCATGACCTGAGCCAAAGTCAGACACTTAACTGACTGAGCCACCCAGGCACCCCAGGAACATTTCATTAAAAATTTTTTTTGTTGTTAATGTTCACTTTTGAGAGCGAGACAGAGCATGAGCAGGGGAGGGGCAGAGAGAGAGCAAGACACAGAATCTGAAGCAGGCTCCAGGCTCTGAGCTGTCAGCCCAGAGCCCCACGCGGGGCTCAAACTCACGAACCGCGTGATCACGACCTGAGCCGAAGTCGGACGCTCAACCGACTGAGCCGCCCAGACGCCCTGGAACATTTCATTTTAATGTCGTGCTTACACCGACAGTCGTTACGAAGAGCGGTAGGAACTCAGTGTCAAGTCCTAGGGCTTGAGGTGGCTTTCGAGGGGGCGGAGATAAAGAAAAGGTTAAAAACGCAGCCCTTCCGTGAGGTGGACACGTCCGATGCTGAGACTCGCGCACCCTCCAGAGCCAGTCCTGGTGACATCCGGCGCTGCCCGGGAGCCCTTCCCTTGCCGGGAGGAATGTAGATGGGTTAAAACCACCTTGGGGGGAGAGTTGTTGGGCAAAACCTGCCTGAACGCCACGCGTGCTCACTCTGGGACACAGCCTGTCTGCCCCTGGGGCCGCCCCGGCAGTGGCGGACCTTCCTGTCTGTCCACGGGGACGAGAGTGTTCTTGTGTGGCTTTATTTATAGTAGCTGAGTTTGGGAGCCGTCTGGATTCCCGTGTCCAGAATGAAGGGAGAGTAAGTTAGGTCCACACGGTGGACGCCGAGAGGGGCGGGCGGTGGATGTCAGAGACACGGTGCCGAGTGGGAGGGACCGGCACGCGTGTGACCTGCGTACGTGAGGCTCCCAGCCAGGCCGAGCTTCCGCAGCGGGGCCGCCTCGGGGCGGGCTCTGGGACTGGGCCCCCGGAGCCTTTGTGGATGTTCTACGTCCTGATCTGGGTGGTAGGTGGGGTTTATGCGTTTGTAAAAGCGCAGGTCACACGCTTCAGTTACGTACACCGTGTAAGTTCTCACTCAAACACGCAAAGGAAATCTGCGCGGGGTGACGAGTGGTGCGTCATGTTGCTGGGTCAGGGCCCCCTGTGGTCGGGATGGGGACACGGGGGGGTGCGGAGGAGGATGAGTGGCGTGGCCCCCAGTTTCCCCCTGCTTTTGTCCTGTGCGCTCCTCCTCTTGGATTTTAAGGCTTTGACTTTGAGCTTCCCGGAAAGCCAGTTCTCGGCGTGTGACTCTCCCAGTGCCTTTCCAGTTAAAGTGCTCGCTCTTTGGCAGGCGGGTGGCAAGGAGTCTGGGGGGCTGTGAGTGGCTGGCTGTCCCTGCTCTCACACCTCTTGCTTCTTCCAGATAAACAGTCGAGCAGCGCTTCCTTGGAGACCCTGTTGGCGCTTCTTCAGGCAGAAGGAGCCAAGATTGAGGAAGACACTGAGGTAAGAGCCAGCTGGTGCCGGGTGGATGGGGAGGCAGTGCCCCGGGGCGTGGTGACGGGGGGGCCAGTTCCTCCAGGGGGGGGCGAGTGCCACGCCTCCGTGGCCAGGAGAGTCTGGTTCTCAGGCCAGGGGTGCACACCCTACGGGGAGTCTGCGCCACGGCCGCCGGTGGCTCTGAATCGGGGGGCAGGGCAGAGCCTGGGAGATGCGGCCACTCGAGCACCGGAGGCCTGGGCCTCCCTAAGTGATAAGGTGATGAGTCAGGGTCAAAAGTCGTGCCGTGTAGCAAGCTGGGGCGGGTGGCAGGTTGCCAAGTTAGGCCACCGGGGGTGGCGGGGAGTAACCCCTGGGTTTCTTGGGTGGGGGCCCGGGTGGGCGTGAGCACGTCTCTGTCCTGCTGCCCCTGTAGGGGGTGTGTCTGTCAGGGCGCAACCAGTGGAAGGAAGGGACTCCGGCCGGCTTAGTGGGAAGGGGGCAAGTGGGTATGGTGGCTTCCTCTGCGCCGGGTGGACCCACAGCTCAGGGCTGCTGAGAGGCCCCCTTGATCTGAGGCTGGCTCTCCCTGAGGCCGTCCAGCTTGTGGGGTGGGGCGGGTGGTCAGGGCCAGCCCACCTCTGTCCCCTTCTCTCTGTGGGAGCTTGGGGGGCTCCTCGGAGGTCAGCCAGGGTCTGCCCCGTGGAGCACGTGGCAGATGGGATCGAGGGGGAGGGGGTACGGGTGATGGAAGCTGGGTGGGGTGGTGGTGAAGGGAGTTCCTTCCCCAAGGGCTGAACCGTCCTTCAACGGGTTTCTCCTGCTGCTTTCAGAACATGGCAGAGAAGTTTCTCGACGGAGAGCTTCCTCTGGACTCCTTCATCGATGTCTATCAGAGCAAGCGGAAACTGGCCCACACACGAAGAGTGAAAATCGAGAAGCTCCAGGAGCTGGTGCTGAAGGGACAGAGACTGCCACAGGCCTCGGTGCCCGCCCCGCTGCCACCCAGGGTGCCCGAGCCAGTGCCCGCTGCCCCCCTGCCCTACCCTACCTCAGAAGCCAGCGGGCCCCCCTCTGTGCTACCTCGGCGCATCCCCCCGCCGCCTCCCCCGGTGCCTGCAGGACGCTTGGCCACACCGTTCGCCGCCGCCATGGGCTCAGGACAGGCCTTTCCGTACCCTGGATCGCAGTGTCCTCCCCTGCCCCCCCGCGTGGGCCTCCCCGGCCAGCAAGGATTCTCCGCACAGTTCGTGTCTCCGTACCCGCCCGCTCTCCCCCAGAGACCCCCGCCCCGGCTGCCTCCACACCAGCCGGGCTTCATCCTCCAGTGAGTGGCCCCGTCCCTCCGGGGAGCCTGCACCTGCTGGCCAGGGCTCGGCACACACAGGCTGCGAGGACCGGGGGGCTGTGGCCCTGCGCCAGCGCCCCCGTTTGTAGAACTGTAGGTCAGTGGTAAGTAGACGTAGACCCCGGTTTTGCACCCAGGTGGTCGTGCGTGCAGGGCCTCAGCCTGGCATCCCCGCGGCCGCACCGGCTTGTGTTCTCGGTAGGGTTTCTAAGTCTCCTAGTGTTGATGGACTCCTAAGTCTGGGGAGGGGGAAGCCTCCCTCCCTTCCCACTTAAAATCGTGTTCCTCCCGTTGCAGCTTTATTTCATAAGCTGCGTCATCGTTCCTGCTTTGTGCACAAAAGACAGTGCTGTGTGGCCCTGCCCGCCGCTGTCCCTGGTGAGGGTCTGTGAGGTGGGCTCGCCTGGAAGGTGCTTACTGAATCGGTGGGCTGGGGTGGCCAATCGTCCCTCCCCCCGAACCTGGACGCTTCAAAGCCACGTGCAGGGTTTGCACTCGGCCCCCTGCCAGGTCCGGAGGCTGGGCACGTTGCAGCCGGGCCGGGGAAGATTGGTCCGAGCCGGACTTTGCACAGCAGACCACGTCCTCGGCTCCTCCTCTCTCCCCCGCCTCGGGCCAGCCCCTGACGGTTTCTACGAAGAAATACTCCCCCCAGTATTTTTACTATGTCTGTAATTTTCCTGTTTTATATTGGGAAAGAAAACTTTTTTGACACAAGACCATTCAGGGAAACTTTATAAAAATGCGCATTTGTTTTGAACAGATTGAGGTGCAGAAGCGAATGCGATTTCCTTTCTTCCAAGCAGTGTCTGGTCACACCTGTGGGTGCCTGTGCTGTGCCTTAGTTTCCCCTGGTGCCAATGAGGGGCCGTCCATGGCTCCCCCGCAGGCCCACAGGCTGGGCAGGCCGAGGGGTAGCTCTCACTACTGGCTCTGTGTTCCCAGAGGGGCTTGTCCAAGGTCGTCGTGTTGCACGTGGAAGAATTCTGTCCCGTCTTGAACCGGGATACTCGTAGCCAATATTCTCTGCCTCTGGTTGGGCCTCAGGGTGGGAGGGGGACAGAGGGAGTCGGGCAGCATGGCGTCATGCTTTGGAGAAAGCCAGCACCAGGATGGGCAGACGCTCTGGGAACTTCCCTGGCTCCTCCCGGCCCTCTGGGCTCTCGCCTGCCCTGGTGACAGACTGGAGGCAGTGCTCAAACGGGGTCTGTCGCAGCAGGCCAGAGGCGAGGCCACCAACCTGTGTCTTCAGTTAGCATATGGTTCTCCTGGACTGTCACAGCCGAATGGGCTGGGCGTGCCTGCCGTGTTTTGCGAATCTGGAGATCAGGGCCCGCCCCTCCCCTCCCCCGTACCTCTGCTGCCTCCCCCGAGGTCGGTGGGGGGGCGCCCACAAGCCCACACGGGGTGGAGCCAAGGGCGTGAGCTCGGTGTCGATGTGGTGAAGGGCTGGCCTCACTCCAGGGCCAGGCCTGAGCTGGGGTTGTAAAGCTGTAGGACCCTTTTTAATAAACAGGATTAACAACAGTTCTGTCCTTTATTTATCCGGGGCCGTTCGTGATCTGTGTGGTTCTAGAGTATCACTGATCAGAATTCCGACCGCGAAGCTGCCTTGTGCGTCGAAGTTAAAAAGCCACCCACCATCCTTGAAGCGTCTGCCTTGACCAGGGTCCCTGGCACAGACAGGATAAAAGGCTCGATTGTTTCCCACCTCCTGCCCTTCACTCGTGTTCACGAAAAGGCAGTGCACTGCTCCCGTGTCACGGTGTGGCTACGCTGCGGCCGTGGTTGCCCTCTGGGCTTGGTCGCTCCCTGGCCCTGACCGCACGGTCACCGGCACGGACTGCATCGCCGAGGGAAGTAATGGACATTCTTGGCTTGTTGCAAATAAGTGATAGGATCGAGTGGGTGACATTTCGTCCTGGAGAAGAGGACCCCTCCCACCACCCCAGACTTACTTGCTCCCCTCTCGAGGCTGGAGAGACCCTGCCGGTCCCCTCTGTACCCCCCGGGTGGGACCGTGGACCAGGGCCTGGGCATCTGGGAAGGACCTTCCTCGTTGCACTGGTCGGAAGGCGAGCACGGAGGACACCCCCGTGAAGCCCTCCTACGGGATGCCATTGCCTGCGCGTCACTGCACGGGGAGGACGTGCCCGAGGCACCGCTGGGGCTTTCCCGGGACGAGGAGGAAAGCCTTTCCGGAGAAATCCGTGTGCTTGCTTGAGAATTTGTGGCAGAGAGGGAGCTTACAGCCACACTTGGTGAGGACACTGGCTCCCTTCTCCGGGCCCCCCGTGCTTGTGAGGTCGTCAGGGAGGCCCGGCGGTAGGGGGCGTGGTGAGCTCAGACGCGGGGCTTGTCTGGGGTCTCCAGTTAAGAGATTTGCTCACTGAGGACAGACATGCTTTCAGAACCAGCTAACCTTTCTGGGGCTCGACTAAGCGGACTCGTGCCAGTTTTCACTGGTTGCGTGTGGCGGAGCCAGTCGTCTGCTTGCAAGTCTTTCCTGAAGCTGGTTTCCCTTAGAAACGAGAACCAGGCCCCGGTTCCATCGCCCTGTTTATGAAGTTTTCAAAGCACTTCACCCCACCCACACCGCATGCTGGTCCGGAGGGGGACAGGGCCCCACTTCATGCTCTGGGAAACCCCGGGCACGGGGAGTGAGACTCTCCTCCGAGGCCACGTGCGGTGGAAGCCACCCAAGTTGATCTTTCTCTGCCCTGACCTGCATGGTCTTTGTTCCACAAATGCCGGTGGCCTGCGGGGGAAGGGGGCGCGCTGTGGCCGCGTGCCAAGGCAAGGCCGCCTGGCCGGGAGCCCTTGGCGGGGGCGCCCCCGCGGAAAGCGGGTGTCTGCACAGCCAGCTGTGCTCTTGGGAACCCAGAGGCCTGTTAGGCTCTCTTAATACGAGGCTGTGTGTGGCCACGCCGGTTCGGTCGGGACCAGATAGGAGTCCGCGTGCCCACCGCCAAGGCCCGGTGTGGGCCGTTCTTAACTGCGGGGACTCGGTGGTCACTCCTCCCCCTTCCCAAAGAAGCGTGGCTTCTGACAGGGCTGGGGGAGGGGGTGTGTGTGGACAAGAACCCAGGGGACTTGGGGCGGCAGTAGAGGCCAGGGAGGAAAGGCCCAAGCCGCGACTCACCACGGAGGTGTCCGTCCTACGGCCGCAAGTCACGGACTTCCCAGGAAACGAGCCAGGCAGAACCAGAAGCAGCTGTACAAGCTCTTCCGTGGTTCCAAGTGCCCTGTTACCTGCGGCAACTAAGTGGGTCCCTGCCCTGCGGTGCACGTCCCGGCCCTGGAGAAATGACAGCCCAGGCGCGGCCCCTCATGGTAGGGCAGTGACGACAGTCCAAGTGCATTTTATTGCCAGTCTGACTCTTCAACACAAGGAAAGACTAAAGGCAAAGCAGAAGAGCTGGTTCCTTGTGCTCATGTCCAGACCGTGGCTGGTACCGGAGCACCCTGCGGGCGGGGGGAGCTGCCGGTCCTGGCGGGGGCGGGGGCCCAAGGAACACACGTTCTTGCAAATCCTCCTCCCAGTGGGGTCAGGGCAGGCCCACGGTGAAGCGGGGCTGCGGCCAGGCTGCCGGGCGGCCCCTTCCTGTGGGGCACAAAGGTGCCCTTGATCTGGAGGACGGCAGGCAGGCGTCCTAGTTCTCGGGCTTTTTGTGGCTGAGCTGGGGAGGCCTTCGAGAGGGCTGGCCATCACCTCATGAGGAGGGGAGGGAAGGAGGCAGGGGGGAGGTGGGGGCGGCAGAGGGGAACAGGCAGAACGGGGCCTCCAGGGCAGGAGCAGCCAGATCAGGGTCGTGAAGGACAGGACACAGGAGGGTCACCATAGATTCCGGCGGAACAAACTCCCGGAGTGACCGCGCAGCACCTGAGCCCACCGGGCCCGCATCTCCCCAAAGGTCCTGTCCTCCACACTCCCGTCCCCGATGCCTTGGAGCGAGGCCCAAGGAGAAAGGGCAATGCTAGGCCGCTCTGGAGCAGTCTGCTTTGCTCGAGGCCACCCCAGCCCCATCGCCATGGACTCAGTGCCCGAAAGCTACAAGTAGCTACCACACCTTGCCTACGTCCCCAACAGCCAGCATGGACTGGCCGTTCATCGCTAACCTCAGACCTTGAGTTCAAAAGGCAGGGGAGGTCCTACCCAAAGTCCCTCTCCTGGGGCCCTGCTTCTCAGGGTGAATACAAACTCACGAAGGAAAGCTTGAACTCAGAATGTTACAAACGTTCCATGTGTTTCCTGAAGACGTTGTGGCTCGGGCCTGCTAGATCCTGGCTGCACTCACGAGTGCCTGTTGCAGACGGAGAACCGGCCCCTGATCCTTTGGGTTCAGCGAGGGCTGGGGACCTCGGGGACACTGATCCGGTCCGTGGGGTGGGGGACCACACCCCGTGGAGGCTCCGCAGCCGAGATGGGGCGGCCACCCAAGGCCCAGGCCTGCCTGCTGGCCCCCTCGGGAGCCTAGTAGTTCACGAGCTGAGCCGGGTAGATGCCATCCTTCTTGTCCAGCTGCAGGAGTCAAAGTTGAGGGGCTCAGCGAACGTGGCTGGGCCCCCACGCACCCTACCTCCCCTCGGCCCCCTGCAGCCTTCCCACCCCCACCATCCTCCCCGTGTTGCTGGAGCAGCGTTTCTGCCCCGAGTCCCGCAGACTGGGGAGCAGAGACAGGGACGGCGCCCCTGGGGCCCCTCCCCGCCCCAGTGCCGGCGCTGTGCACCTGCTGGTCCTGCCGGGCTGCCACACTGGGCTTCTGGGCTAGGGGTGGCTTCCTGGAGGTCCCACCACGGGGGGCAGCACTGGGTCGGCTGGGCTCCTCCTCGCTCAGCGTCCCCACGCCGCCAGCCAGCACGTAGTGCTGCTTCCGCAGCTCCCCCAGCCGCATACGCTCCGCCTCCAGCGTCTTCTCCAGCTCCAGGACGCGAACCTGCAGCCCCACGTGCCCGCTCAGCACAGCCGTGTGGCCTGCCCCGCCCGCCCTCCCGGAGCCGGGCCCTCGAGGAGGAGCGGGAGGCACGGAGGCCAGCCGCAGGCACCCACCTGGGTCTCCATCTCCTGCTTCTTCAGCTTGATGAGGGACAGGCCGGAGAAGTCCATGGTGTCTGTGGCCAGAACGGCACGGGGTTAGTGCCTCTGCGCCCGCCCCCACCCCGGCTGCGGCCAGGGCCAGGGCCAGGGCCCGGGCTCACCTCTTTCTTCGATCTGCTCCTGGCCCGATCTGGTGGAGGCCACCACGTTGGCGGCCATCTCGTTGACGGTGCGGGAGCACTCCTGCAGGCGGCTCAGGTGCGGGCTGTGTTTGTCTGCCTTCACCTGGGGGGGCGCGGGGGCAGGTCAGCCTCACCCCTAGCGCGTGGGGCCCGTCTGCCACAGCCCAGACCCGAGAGGCCTCCGCGCGTGAAGCCTCACCTTGGAGGCCGCCACCAGCTGGGCCGTGCTGGCTGCGATCTCGTGGGAACAGACGATGAGCTCTTCGTACTTGCCCGTGTGGAGCACCACCCTGTCGGCCGACTCCCTGCGGGCAGAGCCGGGCGGGGCCTGGGTCTCCGACCCTCGGGGCCCCGGGCCGCCTCCACGCTCCCTCCCCAGACCCTGTGCACCGAACGCCCTGCCGCCCCCCACCTGGGGCGACATACACCAGCTGCGTGGCTCCCCAGCCCACGGCCTTGGAGGCGGAGATGAGGCCTTCGGTCCACCTGGAGTTCTTGGCATAAAATTCCTGCTGCGTGGCTGCCCCCTAGCGACAACGGGAGGGCAAGGCAGGGCGGGGGGGACCAGTCAGTGACGGTGCAGGTGGAAACAGAGCCCCGCGTGGGGCCCCTCTGCCTTCACCTCAGCCACGGGGGTACGTCCCTGGGCCGTGGCGGGATTCGGGCGTGAACCCCGGGCGCACGGTGCGCATCACCGGGTGGGGGGAGGGTGTCGGATCGCTGCACGCTCCGGGAAGCTCGTGCCTGAAGGAGCCCCGAGGTCAGCTGAAGCCCCGGGTGGAGTGATCCGGAGGGCTCTGAGCTCATGCCCCCTTCGGGAATCGGGCCTGCTCACCCTGCCGCCCTCCACGATTTCCTTCTGCAGGCTGGTGGACGTCGTCACCAAGAGCCGGATGGCCTGCCAAGACCAAAACACGTGTCACTCTTGGGGTGGTCTTCCCAGGCACGCAGCCCACCCTGGGGTCGCAGTCAGCCACTCACCTTCATCAGGTCTGTGCACGAATTGAGGATCCTGAGGCGAGCAGGGAGGTGCGGGGGCAGGGGCGGGAGGGAGGGAGGGAGGGAGGGAGGGAGAGAGAGAGAGAGAGAGAGAGAGAGAGGAATCCACAGCGTGACCCTGGAGAGGCTGCCCTCCGTGTGGACCACCACGGGGCCCGACACGGCTGTTCAGCAGGCCGGGCTGCACTTGTTCCCGGTCCCTTGTGGAGAGCTAGGCAGGCAGGACGAAACGCCCCGGGGTCTGGGGGGCTCGGGAGTGAAGTGGGGCTCACCTCTCGTTCACCTCTAGCTTCACCCCGGAGCTGGCATGGCGGGCCTGGTTCATCACGTCCTACAGCCAGTGACAGAGGTCAGCGGGCTGAGAGGGCGGTGTGAGAGGAAGGGGGATGCGGTGCCGGACCAGCCCCCCGCCCCCCAAACGGCCGCGGAGCCGTCCACCCCGTGCACGGGAGCGCAGAGGCGGGCAGAGCCCGCACTCGGCCCAGCGCAGCCCCCGGGGCTCCTGCAGAAACCGGGGGAGCCCCCGCGCCCCAGGCCTCACCTCGATCCTCCGCACGGCGTCTTCGATGGCCGCGGACGTGGCCGCCATCTCCTTGTCCACCACGGCCCCGAGCTCCTCCCGACGCACGTCCAGGCTCTTGGGCTTCAGCTCCTGGGGAAGAGGCACCTCGGAGTCAGGCGGGGCGGACTGGAGTCCCGGCAACCCCGGGGAGCCCGGGAGAGGCCGGAGCGGCGCCCTGTCCCTGCCCCGCGTCCTGCAGCTGCCAGCGCCACACACGGGCACCGGTTCGGCCCGAAGTAAAGGCGGGTGGGGGAAGGTGGGGCCCCGAGCCTCACCCCAGCGTCCTCACCCCCGCGGACCCCCACCCGGCGCCGCGGCCACACGCCTCACCTGGCCCAGCTGAAGGATGCCCCGCAGCGGGGTCCGCACCAGGCCGGGCTGGGCCTGCTGCAGGGTCTGCTGCTGCTGCAGCCGCCCCACGAGCTCCAGAGCCCGGGCCCCGCACTCCCGGCACGTGTCGATCAGGCCTGGGCGGGGAGAGGTCCGTCAGGGGCCGGCACCCGGGAGCCCCGGAAGATGCCCCCGCGCCGGGTCCGACGCCAGGACCGGTGTGCAGGCCCCCGCCTTCCCTGGGTCCACACGGGGCCCACTTACGGTCGGCAGGGTCGGTGGGTGCCAGGTGGGAGGTGGCACCGCCGTTGACGATGGTGTCTGCGGCCACGTGGGAGAAGTGGGTCAGGGCCGCCACCAGCACAGAGGCGTCTGTGGGGGAAGGAGAAACGGAACCCTCACGCCACTGCCACAGAGCGAGGCCGGGCCGGGCAGGCCGCTCACGTCCTCTGCCCACAAGCCTAACGGGCACCACGGCCCGGAGAAGAAGCAGGCTCAGGGGGGTGGGAGGTGTGGGGGGGGAGAAGAGGAAGGTCACGGGGAAGAAGAGCCTACACCAGGTCGAGCGGCTAGACAGCAGCCAAGCCGGCAACAAAGCTAGGTCTGGGTGATCCCAGGCTCCCCGGCAGGCAGGGCTGGGCTCCCGGTGGGCGTGTGCAGGGGGCACGGCTCTGGGAAGCTCCCCGGTGGCAGGAGGCAGCCATGGCCGGCGGAATGGGCACCCCGCCGCCGTGCTCACCTGACCCGGACAGCAGGTACTGGGCATGGCCCTCCTCCAGGGCGCTCACGGCGTCCAGGGCTGCCTGGGCCCTGCTCACCAAGTAGTCTGCGGGCACAGGGAGAGGCGGTCAGGGGCAGAGCCTGCCCGAGGCCTCATCGCCTTCCGCCCCTCCTCTCGGGGCGGGCTGAGCACCCCAACGGGCAAGGAAGGAAAGGCCCTACCCGGCGAGCTGGTGCAGCGCAGGTGCAGGGGGTCATCCAGCTTGGCCACGGCGTCCCGCAGGATGCGCTGGGCCTCGGTGGCAGTGGCCCGGAGCACTGCAAACTGCTCGTCCACGAGCCTCCGCCGCAGCTCTTGCTCCTGAGACTCCTGGGGGGGAGGGGAGAGGCGGCTCGGACATCCCAACCGGGGGTCAGCGCCGTGGCAGCCAGGCAGGCGGTCAGCTGGGACCCTCGCAGGGGAGGGAGGTCTGAGGAGAGGCCCCGCTCCGACCCCCTGCTTGGACTGCTCCATCACGAGCCAGCGGGCAGCTTGGCAATAACAAGACAACCGATGGGGCGCCTGGGCGGCTCAGTCAGTTGAGCGTCCAACTTTGGCTCAGATCACGATCTCACAGTTCGTGAATTCGAGCTCCGCGTTGGGCTCTCTGCTGTCAGCAAAGAGCCCGCTTTGGATCCTCTGTCCACCCCCCTCTGCCCCTCCCCTACCCTATCTCCAAAAAACAAAAGACAACCAAGTTAAAAAGCAGACAAGAGATCTGAACAAACATTTCTCCCCAAATACACAAAAGGCAACGAACACACACAAAAGACATTCGACACCATAAACCCTTAGGGAAACGCGAGACAAAAAAACCACAATGAGATACCACCTCACCCCCGCTAGGGTGGCTAAAACGACCACAGACAGTAACAAGTGCTGTTAAGGTTGTAGGGAAATTGGGGCAGCGGTTAAGCGTTTGTCTGACTTTGGCTCAGGTCGTGATCTCACAGTTCGTGAGTTCGAGCCCCACAGAGCCTGCCTCAGACCCTCTGTCCTCTGTTTCTCTGCCCCTCCACCCCGGCCGGTTCGCTTTTTCTCAAAATAAACTAAAAAAAAAAAAGGTTCCCCAGAAATGGACAACTGCATACGTTCCTGGCGGGAACAGAAACGGCACAGCCCCTCTGGTTCATGGCGTTACCCCCAACCGCCAAAGTGAAAACACCCACCAACTGATGAACAAGTACACACAATGCATTCTGGCCGTGGGACGCTACTGGGCCACACGACACTCGGATGAACCCGGCCAACACTGCTCGGTGAGAGAAACCAGTCCTATCGTGAGGTCCCGTCCACCTGCAACGTCTGCAACAGGTCGATCCAGAGGGGAGAGGTTGCCAGGGGCTGGGGCTGTCAGAGGGCAGTGGGGATTAACTCCTTCGTGGGTGAAGAGTTTCTTTTTGGAGTGGTAAAAATGTTCTGGAAGTACAGGGCGGACGCGCAACCCTTCGGTCGATCGGGAAGCAGGGCGGGTCTCGGCGCAGCTGTTGCTGTGCTGGGGGAGGGGGGAGCCGGGGCGTCACCTTGTCCGCCAGCTGCCTCTGCAGCTCAGCCGTCTCCCGGGAGCCGCGCTGCTGCTCCTGGCTCAACGCCGCCTCCTTCTCCCGCACCAGGCCCTGGGCCGCCAGCAGGTCCGCCTCCTGTCGCTGCACCGCACTGCTCAGCTCGGCCTTCTCTGCGCTCAGTGCGTCCAGCCTGGAGCTCAGCTCCGAGCCGCTCTGCAAACACCCGGCACGTGGGCAGGGTGGCCTTGCCCGCACCCCGTCCCCACCCAGGGTCACAGACTGCCCCCGAGAGCTGTGTTCTCCTTAATCTCCCCTTAGAGGACTTCCCGAAGGCCAGGGCCTCCTTCCCGTGTCCTCTGGGTCAGAGCTGCACCCCAGGACTGAACCAAGCTACTGGCATCCGGGCATGGCCCCGCTCACGGCAAAGAGGACCCTAACTCCTGCCCGGCCGGCTCCCGGAGGCCACCCCACGTGCCGCGGCCATACCTGCTCCGTGCGGCTCAGGGCCTCCCGCGTGCGCACCAGCTCTCCCGCCTTGGCTTCCAGCTCCCTCTTGAGCTTCTCCAGCAGGTCAGTCTGCTCCTCCAGCTGGGACAGGACAGCGGGTCACGGCGGGCAGGGTGGGGGCGGGGGAAGTGACACCAGAGTCGGGGCCACGGGGGCCCACGCGTGCCCGGGACGCACCTTCAGCTCGGACTCCCGTCTCTCTTGCTCCATCTGGAAGGCCAGCTGCTCCTTCACCCGCGCCACCTCCTCCTGGCTCTGCTGCGTCACCGTCAGCTGCTTGGCCGTGTCCGCGTTCTGCGCAGGTGAGGCACCGGCTCACGCCCCGCCACCGCCAGGGGGCCCCACTCAGCGTCCGCCCGGCACGCCCGTGCCTCCACCTACCTTCCTGAGCAGCTCGGCGTGTGTGCTGATGAGCTCGCTGTGCTTCTCCTTGAGCTTCTGGTAGCGCGCCTCGGTGGCGCTGGCCCTCTCTGCAGGGGGCAGGGGAGGCGGTGGTCCCCAGCCGCCGGCCCGCCCGCCCGCCCGCCCGCCGGCCGCCCCCCGCCCCGGGCCCGCGCCGCTCACGCACTCTCGGCCTCCTCGCGCAGGCCCTGGTTCCGCTCGCCTTCCCGCTGGGCGGCCCGCAGCTGGGTCAGCTCGTGGCGCAGCTGCTCGTTGTCCACCAGCGCCTTCTGCTTCTGCTTCCGCTGCTCCTCCAGCTCGGCCTCCAGCGCGTTCACCTGGCCCTTCAGCTGCGAGACGTAGCGCTGGGCCTGTGCGGCCCGAGGACGGTGGTGTGGGGGCCCCGCGCGCGTGTGCGTCGGTGGGGGTGCGCCCCACGGCCCGGCCCCACGGCCCCGCGCTCACCTCCAGCCTGATCTTCTCCAGCTCTGCGCGGAGCGTCTCCACCTCTCTCTTCAGGGTCTCGATCTGCACGTCCCTGGGGACAGGTGGCCTTCAAGGTCAGTCCTGACCGCCGCGCGGTCCCCGCCACAGGCGGCCCCCGGCCCTCACCTCGCCTCACCTGTCATCCTTCAAGGAGCCGTTGGGGGGTCCGAACGTCTGCTCAAAGAGGTCGGCCACCACCTGCCACACAAGCACGGTGACCCAGGGCCACGCCCCCGGGCCCTGCAGGCCAGGGGAGGGTGCGGGCAGAAGGCCACCCGACCAAAAGGGGGAACCTCACCGCTGGTTCCCCGGCTGGGGGCCCCGTGCTGATCTCAATGAGGTTCTCGGGCTCCTCGTCCTCAGGGGCCTCCTCGGGGATCACCACCACAGGCTTGATGTGCTCGGCCAGCGCTGAGGCCCGCAGGAAGTTGGGAGGTCCCTGGGGGAGGGGCAATGAGTGGGAGCCGCTCACGGCCCCGGGGGAAGACCCTCTCAGTCGTCCCCAGCGCCCAAGTGGGGCCCCAGCAGACACCCGGGGCCCCCCACGCGCCCAGAGTAGGAACAAGGCTGCAGCCCAGGGGCAGCCTGGGGAATAGGACAGGTACCTCAGGCAGCCGGGGGATCTGGATGAGCCGCTTAAAGTAGAGCATGTCAGAGGCTCTCCGGAAGAAATTTCTGAGGCTGCAGAGGCAGATGAGGGGAGGTCACAGAGGGGGGCCGGACCTGGACAGGAAGCCCAGCTCACCAGGCCGCAGAGCCCCCTCCCTGCCCGGGCCATACCTGTGAAACTGCTCGTGGAACCGGTCCCTGTGGCCTTGCAGGGTGTCAGCTGGGAGACCTGAGGGCAGGGACGTTGGACAGGACTTCCCCTCTGCCCCCTGCTCTGTGACTTGCAAAGACTTAAGCTTCCCTCCCTCCCGTTCCCACTCTGCTCCACCACATTCTAGAAACCATGGTAGAGGGGAGAGCACCTGCTGCCTGGCCAGGCCCCCCCACCAACTGGGAGAGTGAGGTGAGGGGTTGTGAGGTGAGGGGAGACCCCTACAGGGGTGTGGCTCTCGACTCTGAGAAGGGGTGGGGGGGTGGGCGCTCCAAAGTCAGCATCTTGACCACAGCAAGCCTGACCGGCGCATGCCTGTAGGGGGCGCTGTGAAATCGCTTCTGGACTCCAGCTTGGGCTGATAGCATTGCAACAGCTCATTCACCCCAGGCCCCTGGTTCTCAGGGTGGGGCGTGGGGACCAAGACCTCTTCTTCAGAGGGTCGACCGGGGCCAAACCCTCTGTGAACGGGGAGCAAGTGACGTGCGCCTCTTTGGATGTGTCACGCCAGCCTGCGGGATGCGAGGCGCCCCAGTGGGCTGCCCTCGGAGGGCAATCCCTCCTTCAAGACCAGGGATTTCAGAGAACTGCAAACGTGTAAAACCACACCCCTCGTCTCACTAGACCCTTGTGTTGGAGAACAGTGCTTTTCCACCACAACTGTGGTGGTTATGTTAAGGCTAGTGTTCTACGTCACATTTAACTGAGAAGTATTTTTTAGGGGCGCCTGGGTGGCGCAGTCGGTTAAGCGTCCCTCTTCAGCTCAGGTCACGATCTCGCGGTTCATGGGTCCGAGCCCCACATCGGGCTCTGTGCAGACAGCGTGGACGGAGCCTGCTTGGGATTTTCTCTCTCTCTGTCTCTCCCCCTCCCCCCACCTCTCAAAAATAAACATTTTTTAAAAAATGACTTTTTTAAATGTCTTGATCTTCATTTCTGATACAGCCAATATCTGTCAACGTGAGCCACCTAAGCACGGCCCTCTGTGGCTCCGGCGGAGCCTCAGGGGGCCCGAGGCAGGGCGGCAGGGGGCCGGGGGGACTTACAGGCGTGCAGCTTGAACATGAGCTTGACTGTGTAATGGTAGAGGTGGCTGCAGTCCTGGATGACCTGGATGAGGGGAGCCAGGCGGCACTGGCCCGAGGACATCTGGGACACAGCGATGGCTGTGTTGAGCTGCCGGAAAACTGCAAACAGAGGTGGAGGGAGCAGCATACGCATGGGAAGCTGGGATGCGGCCTCGGTGACAGGCTCGTGAGAACAGTGCAGAGGGTGGGCCCCACGCCCTCATCTCGGGGCATCGGCAGAGCAACCCTGGGAGGCAGCGGCCTGGGGACCTGCCTTGCTGGTTCTAGCCAGGCCAGAACAACTCTGTCCCAGGTCCTCGGACACAAACACGCTCCAAACTGCTAGGACAGGAGCCCCTGTGCTTTGGCTGCCCCAGATGGACCCGAGAGCCCTCACAAACTAGGGCAACAGCAGGGTCGGCGCAAAGAGAATACAGGTCAGCTCAGCAAGGGTTTCTAAGAGCCACCACGCAGTGCTCCCGGAATGAGGGGCTGGAGGGATAGGGTGACTTCGAAGGTCCTGTACCCGTGGGCCTCGAGCTCATCCTGTCTTCGAGGGAAAAAGGAGGCTCAAAGCGGTGTAGCCAAGTGCCTCATCTTACAACTGTGATGAGAGCCACACGGCAGCCGATCGGGACCTGGTTCTGAAAGCCCCAAGTGACCCCAAAACCTCACTTGCACCCGGGGTCAATCTCCCCTGTCCCTAACAATCAAGCCTTTCGTGAGGTCAGCCAAGTAGGAGGGCCAGGGACAAACACGAGGCTGCCCCCACCATAGCCGGCCTCTTATCCAGGGCACAGAGAGAAAGGACAACGGGCAGACCGCACGCCAGGGTGGCCCACGCACGACACAGATGCCAGGACAAGCCCTGGGGCCCCGTCCTCACCTGGCCTAGGGTGGGACCGTTTGCAAACCTCCAAGCCCAGGAGGAGCAAGACGCAGCTAAGATGGTCCTTCACCCTCTAAATCTTAACATTCAATTATGTGTCACATCAAGTACATCTTCCTATAAAACCTGAAACGCACATAAAATACTATTTGGGGTTTGATACAAGGCAAAACCATTTCTCCACTGAGGGGCATTCAGGATGGTTCTCCAGGGAGACGCCGGCCTGTGGACCGCTAGGCTGCCCCTTCTTTGTGCTTCATCAAGAGGTGAGCATTGCAAGGGGCGGGGCGCCCAACTGTGGGTTTTCTCTATCTTCCCTCGTGGGGGCCGCTGTGAGAAGCACGTCTCGTCCCTGCCAGTCACAGGCCGGCGGCCACGCTCCCCAGTGGGGTCTGGGCTCCTCTGGGTACAGCTCAGAGTCCAGATCCAGGAGTGCCAGGAGGCTGCCCAGACCCACCTCTCTCAAATCCCGATTTTCCCTTAAAAAGGCATCTGCTATTCGTTCTCCTACAAAGAGCACTGAGTCACCCAACAAGACATCCTGAAGCTGCCGCCCAGAACAATCCCCTCTGTGGCCCCGAGAGCGCGAGCCCTCTGAGATTTCCTGTCCGGCAGCTGCTGGGTCCCTGGGCTGTGAAGTCCATGACTCACAGGCCTTTTACAGCAGGAAACACGCAAGATGACCCGAACCAACTCTCTCCCGGGAGGGCTCTGCAGATGCCCGACGCAGGGGGAGCCGAGTCAGGAGGGGGCGCTGCTCCCTGGACACCTCTGAGGCCTGGTGCCCTGCAGGAGCAGTGGACACCTCTCCCCATGTCCTGGGGGCACCTGGAGGCCCCCTCACCCCCTCCTAGCAGGGGCATGGACACCGGGGGCGGAGTAAGCTGGTGGGGCTAACTTCTCACCCGGCTCTGGGCCCTGAGGAACCACGCAGGACCCAGGGGGGCCGGGCCTCCTCCTTGCTTGGCTTACCTGATTCAGAAAGCCTCAGCTCACAGTCCATGTAATCAAACATCTCCACGGTGAGCTGGAAGCTACAAGGGGAAGGCGGAGGGCTGAGCGGAGGAGGGGCAGGGGACTCACCGCACGAGACCCGCCCCCCAGGCGGGAAGAGGAAACACGGTTCATCCAAGAGCCTCTGCGCCGGACAGCCATCTTTCAGCCAAAGAGGCCAGATTCCAAATTAACCCCAGCCCTTGAACTTCAGCCTCATTTCCTAGGAACAGGACCCTCTGCCCCAGCCAGCCGCTGATGAGCACCTGGCCTCATGGACCCAGAGTGTGGAACGCTAAGGGAGCCACCGGGGAAACTGAGGGAGAAAGGAGGTGGCGCCAGGCAGCCACACTGTCCTGAGGGACTCACATGTTGTTGACGTCGGTCCCAGCAGTTTTCTCCAACACTTCGTCTGTCACTTCCAGGCCCGCAGGAAACTGGGGGTGCTGTGGAGAGGACACCCCCACTCAAGTGAGGCCCATGCTGGCCCCGGCCCAGAACGGGTTCTAGCTTCTGAGGAAAGGAGGAGATGCTGGGGATGCCCCCATCTGCCCCAGGCACCGGCTGAGGGGGCTGCAGGTGGCGGGACAGATGGGGGACAGGGAGGAGGGGACGTCCAGCCAGGGCAAGAGTCTGCCTGGAGCCAAGGGCAAAGCAGACACTCCCCCCCGGCATCGGAGGAAAACGTCTCAAGTTGCCGTGACTCTCAAGGCACCCTGGGCACCTCTGGTTTCCCCTCAGGTCAAGGTTGGGACACAGTAGATGCCACCACCCGGCTTCCCAGGATATCACAGAGAAAAAAGCCCAGGGTCCTCCACCCCCAGCCCCATGACGCCCGAGGAAACTACCTTGAGGTGGAAGGAGATTTTGGTCAGCAAGAGTTTGGTATAAACATTCACCAGCTGTCCGTAGCGGTCATGCAAATGTCCCTGTGGAGAAAGGAGAGCTGGGATGAGGGTCTCCCGCCCCAGGAACATGCCCACAAATCCTACAGGACCTGTTCACGCTTTGGGGCCAACGAGACAGCAGAGGCGGGAAGGTGCAGGACGCCAGCTGAGTGTCCCTCCCCCACCCGCCACACGGACAGATGTTCACGCACAAATACCGCTCAGCCCTCCAGAGGCCGCCAACACATCCCTAAGGGCCTCCGCCAGCCCTACGCTTTGTCTACGGCTCTTTGTTGTTGTTTTTTTTTTTTTTTTTAATTTTACTCCTAGTCCTTCTTGCCAAAGAAACTCTTGCGAGAAGAAGGCTCTTTGTCCAGGGCAACAGGCCAGCTCAGAGTTGGGACGCTTCATTAAAATGCTGGTGGCAGCCGAGGAGGCACATTCTGCCGGGTCCGTGTACACATCCTCCCAGCTGCCTCCCCGGTCACCTCCAAACACCGTGACCCCTGCGAGCACGCCAACTGAGCCCGTGTCCGCAAACACCACCACGGGCACTATTTTCTTGACTTCGAGGGACATCTGTGAGACACGGCAGCTCGTGTCTACGCCAGCAGGACCTCCCTCTACAGCCCAGCTCCGAGGCCTGCCCTGACCCCGGCCTAGCCCATGAGGTCCCAGCAGTACTCCCAGGTGACAAATAAGGCCAGAGGTCCTGTCCCCACCCCCATATTCCCTGAGGTCTTAGAGGAGATCTAGAATACAAGCTTTTGGGGCTCCCAAACTTTATTATGGATAAGAATCTTCTGGGAAGTTTTTTGAACCCAGTTTCCAATCCTGAGATTCTAAAGCAGCCCTGGTCGGGGGGTGAAGGGGGGTGGCGGGCAAGGAGTCTGTACCCCTCACATTGGCTGTAACCGCCAGACACTCAGACTGAGGTGTCGCCACATTTCCCAGCTCACAGGGACCACAGGGCTGCTGAGTTTCTGGAGCTAGGGGGCCCATTAGTTATGCGTTTGGAGCTTCCCAGACAAGACCTTAAAAGCAAGGCTGAGGTTTCATTTACTGACGTCCGTCTGCCCCCAATGTCTCCCCAGGTAACACTGTGACTTCTGCTCTGAGGGAAAGGAGGGAAAAGACACCCATCTGCAGGGAGCTCCCATTCACTTGGCCCCACGAGCTGGGGGTCAGGACGCCAAGCGGGACCGTGGCTGGGCTTTCTGGACGATTCCCTCTGCAAGGTGCTAAGGCCGCCATGCTTGCTCCCTGCACTTACCCACAGATCTCCGATCTCCCGAATGTTGCTCCGATGGCGTTGGCAGTCATGTAGCACCTGCAGCGGCAGCGGGGGGGGGGGGGGTATGAAGAACCCGGACTCACGCGGGCGGGGGTCCCAGCGTATGCACCGCCCATGCTGGCTGGCACGCCGAGGGCAGGGAGGGGTGGAGACAGGGACAGTGCTCTGCCTCCCTGGGGTGCTGGCCTGCTCAGGCAGCAGCAGGTGGAGGGCCTGAGAGCCCCGCCCCTGTCAGCACCAGCGGAGAGTGGCGACTCACATTCGGGTGCCCGTCTCGGAGGACCTTGTGGAGCACGTGGCAGAACTTCCAGCTGAGGATAGAGCTGCTGGGAAGGGGCAGACCAATGGCGTAGGACCAGAAGGTGAAGGCCCCCTTCTCATGGTGAGTGCCCAGGATGATGCCTACCAGGGTCAAGGCCAAGTGCAAGAGGCAGAGACTCAAACGTAGGGAAGGCTGGGGTGCTCAGCGAGTGCAGCTGAGTGACGCAGGGAGAAGGCTGGCCCCTCACCCACAGCCACCCAGCACCTTCTCCCGACACCCCTCTCCCACCGCATCTGCAGGAGTTCCCCGAAAGCGATGGTTTTCTGCCAAGGTCAATCCTCACAGATTTAACCGGGACCGACAGCCTAAGACTATAGATGGTGTTGTCCAGATGGGACTGAGAATGTAAAACCAGCAGAGCAAGGCAGGAGACCCGGCTGGCCCGGGGCCACACGAGCATGCGCCTTCTCGGGCCTCTGTCTCATCGAGGGCACGCTTGACAAAGCTCTGGTGGCCAGCCACCTGCACTGTTCCCCGCCCCCCAATTCACTTCCCACCAAGTCCACAGTCAGAGATAACGCAGGGCAGGCCCACACCCTCCTCTCACTCTCCCTGCCTCCCCCCAGAGACCAAGAGGGACAGCGGCCGGCCTGCCTGAAGCAGGGAAGGGAAGGATACGCCGGGCATGCTTCTCCTTCACGGGGGCCTCCTGGGTGTTGATGGCTTTGCTGATGCTGATGGCCTGGGAGGGAACAGAGGAGGCAGAGTTCAGAAACTCACCAGGCAGACTTCTCCAGAAGACACAGGATGGATTCTTCCCGTCAGCCAAAGGAAGGTGTAGAGACGCAGAGGAAAAGGAAGTTCTCTCAACCTAAGCAAACCAGAGCTCTGAAGACTTTTCTTTTACTTGACTCGTACAGCTCAAAATGAGTTAATACCCGATGCCAAAAAGCCCCTGGGAGCCTTCTAGGGGCTAGGATATAAGGACAGAGGCTGGCTGGTAGCTGCAAGACCCCGCCTCTGGGCAGACACCTGTGTGTGCTTAGCTCACCCCAGAAGGGGAGGCCCCCTGGGCCCCAGCGGGAGCGGCCACTTGCAACAACGTGGCATCCTCCGCCCTATCCCTCCTGAGCCCTCGTGAAGACACGTGTGTCACCCCCCCCATCCACATTACTGTGGGACAAGGCCACACGGCCACTACACGAAAACACGGGACAAACCCAGGTCCTGTGGCCCGTCTGCCACGCGGGCCGCCTCCCTCCTGGATGGGGACAAGTCCTGACTCGGTGCCTACCCTCACTGAAGCAGATGGTGACCGTGGCCCCTACTGGGGGCGGTGGGAAGTGGGGGGATCCGCTCAGCATACCTGCTGCTGCCACTCGGGCACTGAGCAAGCAGCCATGTCACTTGTGGGCAGAGGTCCTCACCCATGTCCACCTGCTGGGGTCCTGTCTCCTCCCCCTTAGGTCAGAGCCTCCACAGCCCGAGGCCTCCTGGATGGGGCTGCTCCCTCAGCAAAGGGCCCCAGCACTTGCCGCCGGTCCCAGCTTTCCTCGCAGGGATGTTTTATTCCTCTACCTGCAGGCAGGTTCTACAGGCCTCTGTCCAGCTGCCCAGCACTGAGCTGGGGACATCAATGTTTGTGGCTGGAGAAGAGCCGCCTATGTCCCCCGGTGGGAGCGACAGGCAGGTGCCCGGCAAACCTACAGACGCGATCCTTCCGTCCCCCACCGGCCCTTCCCCGGGGCTCACGGCAGCCTGCCCCCCAGGCCACGCAGGATCTACAATGGCTGAGCAAGGGTGGGGGCTGCCCTCCCCCTGCAGCCCGGGACCCATGCCGGCAGGTCAAGGCCTTGTCAATAGGACGCGTTTGTGTGGTGGCCTGACTCAGACAGGAGTGGGGAGGGGACGGGGCAGAGGGAGCCCCACAGGGCAGCCCCGACACTTGCTTTCCTCTTAGCCCAGAGGCCGCCACGCCATCCACCTCCAGCATCCTCAGAGCGTAACTGCCCAGCCTGGCCAGGAAGCGGTCCCCCCCTGCACACGTCCACCACGAACCGACTTTGGGCCTACTTGGCAAGGCTGTGAGATGTCCTCTGTCGGTAAGAAAAGCAACCCCACAGGAGCAGAGGCAGGCCTCTCCCATCAGGCACGCAGCTGCTGAAACCGGCCCAGCCCCCGCCCCCCCCCGCCCCCCCCCCCAGAGCCCACTGTGACCCCACTCACGGGACACAGGAATGCCGACCCCACACCAGGCCCCTCAGGGGCCACTCTCCTGGTGTCCCGTCCCAGGGTCCCAACGGAAACCCAGACAGGCTCTGGCTTCTCTTATTCCCAAAGCTGCGGCCAGCCAGACCTGGAAGGCTCCCTTGGCCATCTGTGTGCCCAACCTCCGCCAGCACAGCCTCCCTGAGGCCTCAGCGCCTGGCTTTGTTCAACAAGCATCACTGAGCAGCCGCCGGGAGAGAAGTCGAGCCCAGCCCCTACTTCTCCCGGCCCCACATAACCACCACACCCCACCCAGGCAGAACGCTGTCCACCACAGTGGTGGCGACACTGATGATCGCCAACTGCCGTCTCCTGGGTGATTGCGCTGTTCCGGGAACAGGAGACACCTCCAGCAACAGCCATAGGAAGTGGGCATGAGCCCATCTTCCTGATGAGAAAACTGAAGTATAGAGAGGTTAGGTGTCCTGTCTGTACAGCTACTAAGGACAAAGCCAGGTCTGGCTGCCTGTTGTGTCCTTAGCGACTCTGCCATACAGCGTCCCAGGCTCCTCCCTCCCATACGGGCACAGAGCTGGGAAGGGGCAGGCAGGGGTGGCCGTGTACAGGGCAAAGGCGTGGGGCCACACCTCTCCCAGCAGCAAGCAGCTGCCAGCTCATAAGCCGGGAGTGTCCGGTCTCTGGGGGTGTGTAACTCCATCCCCCAGCTGCCCTGACACCTGAGCTGGCTCTTCTGACGACTGCCACCTGGTCTAGCCTGATCCGGAAGATTCGGGGCAAAAGCAGAGCCGAAGCGACACATGCTGAACAGGCCCAGGAGGCGGCTATGGATGCAGAGACGCAACCCCAAGTCAGAGCAAGCCGAAGGGGCACCCACAGTAACTGCTCTCCCTCCTGAAGGCCGGTGCTTTCTCCTCCTGGGGGCTGCAGCTGGAGAGCAGAGGCAGAGACGCGCCCTAAAGGGACAGGCTGGCTAGGGCCCAGCAAGGGAGGGGAGTGGTGGGGCGGGCAGCCCTTTCCTCCGAGCAGGGAGGAGGCAGGGAGGAAGCCGTACGCGGCAGGAGCCAGCAGTGGCTGAGCCAAGGTGGGGCGCCAGGGTGAGGCAGTCCCGCCTCCCAGTCGTCCCCCGGGTCACTCGACACAGCCTGTACTTCACCGATGGTCCAAATGTATACTGAGCACCCGCTCACTACTGGGCACTGGACCCCTCGAAAGACCACCCCCACCACCACCCCTTTTGGGTCTCTGCTCGCCAGTCCCATTCCTGCCGCCACCCTACGTCAGTCTCCCCTGATTAACGCTTTTCCACGTACTCAGCTACTCAGCACCCCCTGACAAGGATGTCTTCCTTATTTGTCTATTATCTGAAGGTGAACGCCATGAGGGAAGTGTTTCTGCCTCTCCGGCTACCCCCAGCCCCTAGATGGTGGCCGGCACGTGAAAGGTCTCCCAAAGCGGGAGCCCCGGTGAGATGTGGTGTCTTGGGTACAAGGCAGGATCTGGCCATCAGGCTCCTCCTCTCTCCCCGACCCGCCCTCCCAGTGCTGGCGGCAGGAGCAGGGTCCCTCCTGGGGTGGGAACACGGCCCCGTTGTGTGCAGGGCAGCAGATGTGTGGGTCGGGAAGCCTCACAAGGAGGCACAGTGTTCACACAGAGGGAGTCTGTGCACACTTCACAGGGCCTCGCTCTTCCTACCAGGCACAGCAGCCAAGCCTCGTCCCGGGAGGGGATGTCAGGCTCCGGGGACCCCGTCTGCCTCCCTGGCCGGTCCTGAGTGGGCTGCAGGGGTGGGGAGAGCTTCAGGGTTCTTCTCCGTAGCGCCGGAATCTACGCGGGGCGACTGAGACACAGCTCAGCTTCTAGGGTTTACGGTCTCAAGGCGGCTCCACACAGCGGGGTATCCTCACAATAGCCTGCCAGGTGGCTGGGGGGAAATTCAGAGGGGAACCCAGCACTGCCATGTGGGTTCTCTCCAGCCTGCCGGCCTGAAAAATAGGCTTCTTCTGGCCCTGATACAGCCACCTAGGCCAGAACTACCCCGGCAGCTCTGATAACAGCAAATTTAATCCCTCACGGCTGGCGGGATCAATTGCCATGGAGAGAAACAGCTTGGAGTGGAATGGATTGATCAGAGGCCTGGGTGGAAAACCCAGAGCTGGAGAGAAGGGTCCTGGGGTGGGAGGGAGGACAGGTGGTGACTGTCTGGGGATCTGTCTGCTTATCTGACTCCCGGGGAAAAGAGGGAACAGTTCCCTTGACCTTTCAGTGGTTGGGATGGGGGGGGCTAGGGAGTGGTTCTCCCACTGCAGGAAATCAGGACAAGAACAACAGCGGGGAGTTCCGGGGCAGCCGTGAGACCCCAGAAATGCTCAGGGGGACTTTGGTGGGAGCTGGACGGTCCGCAGAGACAGGTTTCTTAGACCGGGGAGCAGGAGACAGCGAACGGTTTTACGGGCATTCAGGCCACTGCTGCCCTTTCTGTGCTGGAAAAAGCCAACAAGTCCACGCTCCAGGCCCTGGGCAGCCACCTCGCCTGCAACCCTCCACTTGCTCCACCCAGCGTTTGGATGGTGAGCGGCTGGACCTTCCGAGGGGCAGAGGCGGGTACAAGGCGGGTACAGGCTAAGGGATGGGAAGGCTCCGGCATGCTCTGGACAGAAGCAAAATCGCTTTCACCGGGAAGCTGGTAAAAGGTGTACTTCATGCCACAACGACAGCAAACTAGGCTAACTTAATAATAAAATGATTTGTATCAAGTTCGGCCAGGGCCCAAGCTGCGTGCTGAGCACTTTACCAGTATTACCTCATTTAATCTCCTAAGTAACCTAGGAGGAGGCAGATGAGGAAAAGCGAGGCTTAAAGAAGGTAATCACTTGCCCAAGGTCACAATAATGAAACGTTGACCAAGTGCTTTTGCCCTGCCAGGCACTGTTCTAAGTGCTTTGCAAATTGACTTGACCCTCACACAACCCTCCCTCCCCCGTTCACACGGAGAGGGAATCTGCAGGACTAGACCCAGGCTGCCCGGCTCTGGAGACTGTCCTCTCGGCCACCACTCCACCACTGGGTCCTGGAGGAGGGAGGCTGAGCCAAGGAAGCAGTGCGTCAACAGACGTCCTTCTTTGTCCCGCCACAGGAACCCTGCACCCCCGGGCCACTACCGCTCAGGCAGGGCCTGGCCCGACTCCAAGTCAGAACACACACTCTGGATCAGGGATTCGTTCAAGCATCGGGGCGGCACCGAGAAGCTGACGGGCCCCCATGGCTCCCCACTCCTGTAAGCAAGGGCATCTGACTCTGGGCTCTGACCTTCATCTCCGTTTACTCTGGCTCCCTCCCAGGGCAACTTCTGTCCTGCAGCCAGGACAAGCGAAGCCTGGGGACGCAATCCAAGGACCAGGCCGGAGAGAGCGGCCAATGGCGCCCGTCCCTGAATGAGCAACTGGCAGGGACACGCACCAGGAAACATCCCAGCAGGTGCTGGTTCGGGAAAGAGGAAACCCTCGAGGTGGCCAGGCCAGGACCGGAGCCACAGCAGGTGGTACCTGAGAGGCTCGGTACCTGGTGTGGACTCCAGACGGAAGCAGGGCCTTGAGGCGTGGATGTGGTCAGTGAAGCCAGATGACCAAACCTGGAAACCCCACTCAGCAGCTGCTCACGGCAACCCAGTCCCTGCCCCATCAGCTGTGGGGCTTCACAAAGAGCAAAGGGGACCCCAGGAAGTTTGGGGAGAGCCACACAGTCAAGGAGGGTAGTGGGGAGGAGAGTCACTGAGGACAGAGCAAGAGTGTGGGCAGCTCACAGAGCCACAGCTCCTCAGCCCGACGTTCACCAACGTCAGTTACACTATGATTGTTTTAAAAAATGTTTTTATTATTTATTTTTTGAGAGAGAGAGACAGCATGAGCAGAGGAGGGGCAGAGAGGGAGGGAGACGCAGAACCCGAAGCAGGCTCCAGGCTCCGAGCCGTCAGCACAGAGCCGGATGCAGGGCTGGAACTCACAAACAGTGAGATCTTGACCTGAGACGAAGTCGGACACTCAACCGACTGAGCCACCCAGATGCCCCCAGTTACCCTGTTCTGCAAACCCCCAGCCCTCGCTCAGCAAGGGGCTAAGTGGCTGCAGAGGACGCAGCCCTGGCTGTCCTCTGTGAGGTCAGACATCCTAAAGACCCCTTCGCCAGGAGACCCCATGCCTGGGGACAAAGACAGGTCTTCTCACCGGCCCCACCGGTGATGCCGCTGCACCCCGGCCCGCACACACACTCACATCATCCCATCTCACTGGGGAGCCTTTGCTTCAGAAACTTTCCCTTTCCAGACGGAGGCTTCCCCATCTGGGAAGCAGGAATGAAAACCCCTGGGTCTTCTAGGATGCAAACATGCACAAAGCCTGTCCGAACACCTTGCTTTGTCGCAGGCACACACTTCCCCCTTTTCTTCCTCACAGGGCCAACCAGGTCCCAGCCTCCAGGCGCATCTCCCCTCACCCAGCTCTCGACTAAAATGCTTCTTCCCGGAGGATCTTCCCCAACCATCCTCTCCGGAGAGCAGCCTCCCATTTACTTCCCCGAGGACATTTATTATCCGAAACCGTCTTGTTTACCACTTAGTCTCAGCTTTTACCTCTGACCCCCAAACAGATGTCCACGGCACAAGGGACTCTGTGAGTCCCGCTCCCTGCTGTATCTCCAGTCCCCAAACCCGTGCCTGGCGGTCAATAAATCTTTATTGGATGAGTCAGAGTGAACACTTGAATGAACAAAAGCTCTTTCACATGTACTTTCTGGTTAAATTCAAGGCAGCGAGTGAATGTCTTTCTCCAGCTAATAATTTAACCTCTAGTTAAGTAGTAAAAGCAACTATAAAACAATTTCTATTCTTAAAATCAGTCCTGAAATGAATCAGACTCAAGCCTCCTTGTGCCGTTATCACGACACTTCACAGAGGCACTCAGTGGGGCACAAAAACGTCCTTCAAAGAGCCAAGGCACGGGGACAGGCAGAGAGGTGGGTTGCTCTCCAAAGAGTTGTCTGAAGGACAGCAAGACCTCCAGACCTCATTCAAAAGCGTTTGCCATCTCAAAGGCCATCTCAAAGGCCACTGCCGCACGCAAACACAGGATTTCTGCAGCTGGGGCGGTGCTGGGATGTGGTCACATGCAGAGCAGGGAGGCGCCCGGCAGCTTGCTAATTCTGGCAGATGGGAAGTCGGTGACGCAACACTGTCCTACCCTGATTCCTTCAACCGCTCAACTGGCATCTCTCGTCATTCACATGCCCCAGTCCCCGCTCAGTCCTGGCCCTGCAATCACCCAGCTTATGAAACTGCAGGGCCCTGTTGACACCTACCCCTCCTGACGGCCGGCGGGAGCTTCCCTGTCACTGGGACGCAGCTAACAAGTGGCAGCCGGACCAACGCCACCTCTCCCCAGGGCCCTGCAGGTGACAGGCAAAGAGGAGGATGACGTAGCCTCGAGTCCCGCCTCCGTAGGCTGCTTCTGAATGGACAGGGAGCCAGCCCGGGCGGCTTCCTTCCTCGGGCCCTGGTGATATCACTCCACAGACCTGTCTGTCCCACAAGCCAGGGGGCTGAGTCACCCCCTGGCAGGCGAACCCACTACAGTTTGAGGAGTGTGTTTATTTCAACCAGAGGAAACACAATCCTGCCTGGACTCAACTTTTCTCCACGGGCTCAGTCCTTCCCTGTGGTGGGTGCCTTGGGTGGCTTAGGTCTCACCAAGTGACAGCATCAAAGAAGGGAGACCTGCTGGCCCCGTGGCCTCGGTTCAGCCACACACAGCAAGCGTGTCTCCTCAGCGCTAGGACGGAGGAGGAGCCAACAGGTCCTGCCTGAGGATCTCGGGGTTCAGCAGGTAGTACTCAGGGGCTCAGAGGGGAAAGCAACGCGATCCCTGCTCCCGTGGACCGGAACGCACGCCCACCCTCACAGCAGCCACGGACAGGGGGACAGGGGGACAGGGGGACAGGGAGACAGGGAGACGGCGTTTAGGTCAGGAGAACCGGGGGAGCAGAGCAAGGCTCGTGCAGGGGGGTTAAGCGGCTGACGGCTTCACCAACGAGGGCATATTTGAGTCCGCCCTGAGATCAAGGGAGGAGGAAGGCCAGCAGCGCAGCCCGGCTGGCAAAGGCATCTCCACTCTTTGCGCCAAGCGTCTCAGGTTAACAGACTGGGTTTCCCTGACCCTCGGCCAAACCGGCTCCGACTCCCGAGTTTCCACCGCAGCCGTGGGACTGAGCAAACCAGTGCCCAGTTGGGTTTCATTCACAAATGGGTCCGGCCTGGGGCAGGCTGGGATGCTGGCCTGGGGGCAAGGCGCTGGCTCCCCCCCCCAACCTCGGGGCCTCCTCCCGGAGAAGGGGAAGTGCTTCTGGAGTGTGGGCACTTGCAGGCTCATTCTCCCAGGAAGAGGCTGTTCCCCACCTTCCCGTCCGCCCACCCCTGCAGCAGATCGGCCTCTCTTCCCAACAGCCCTCGCTCCCCCTTTACAGACGGCTACACTAGGGGCCCAGGGACAGAACCCTACAGGGACACTGGGTTTTATTTCTGCTTTTCTCTACAGCAAAACCGCTACCACACGGCATTTCCTCTGCACCAGGCAGTCCTGCACTGTGAAGTCCCAAGTGCCCCCAGCAGCTCTGGGACGTGTGCAGGATTCTACCTCCATTCTGCAGGGAAGTCCTGCTCTGAACCGCTCTGCCAAAGCACACCTGTCCTCCTCACACTTCTCCCACCTCCTGCACGGAGACAAAAGCTCCAGGAGAGGACACGGGTGGTCTTTGCCTCCCTGTGGCACACCCCAAGGCACCAGGCATGAGCCACACAGTCAATGGTCCTCACCAACGTGCCACGGGGACAAATGGCCATCAACAAGAGGAAGGGGAAAGGGAAGGACCAGCAGCCCCATCCCCACCTCAACTTAGACCAACAGGTCACATGATACCCCGAGAGCACAGGGAGATTCTGGAGGATTCTGGCAGCCCAGGGAGTCAGGAAGTCAGCTGCCTACCTGAGCATCACCAAGGGGAGGGCATGTTGGTGTGAGACAGCTGTGCACGTGGCAGGAAGGGCATAGCTCACCACCCATGACCCACCCCAGCTGACTCGGGACTCTGGCGAGGGGGTAGCACCCTAGGTGGGCTGTGTGCCTGTCTCTTTCCCTCCTTTTCAGAATGCCTTGGCTCACCTCCGTTCTTCAGCCATTCAATCTGTCTGCACCAGATGCCAGGCCCTGTGCCCACATGTGGGCACCTCATGCCCCCCACGACGGTGGGGGGACCGAAATGGGAGAGTCCTGGCTGTCCCCCACATGGTTTAGACTCCTTCCCAAATTCAGAGGCCAGGGGACATTTTTTTGGTAAACATTTAAATGAGGCCCAAAAAGGGGTTAGTGACTTAGAGAGTGTTAGAATACCACAGTGTTTAGGGGCGCCTGGGTGGCTCAGTCGGTTAAGTGTCCGCCTCTTGGTTTTGGCTCAGGTCATGGTCTCCTGGCTCGCGAGTTCAAGCCCCGCTACAGGCTCTGCGCTGACAGTATGGAGCCTGCTTGGGATTCTCTCTCTCTGCCCCTCCCCCTCTCTCTCTAAAAATAAATAAATAAACTTTAAAAAAAAAAAAAAAAAAAGAGGGGCACCTGGGTGGCTCGGTGGGTTAAGTGCCCAACTTAGGCTCAGGTCATGATCTCCCAGCTTGTGGGTTCAAGCCCCACATCAGGCTCTGCGCTGATAGCTCAGAGCCTGGAGCCTGCTTCGGATTCTGTCTCCCACACTCTCTGCCCTTCCTCCACTTGCACTCTTTCTCTCAAAAATAAACAAACATTAAAAAAATTTTTTAAATACCACAGCGTTCATAAGGAATAAAAAAAGACACGAAAGTGTATGTGCTTAAGTGCCTGCCAGTCAGAGGAAACTCCACAGAGGGGGTGATGGGCACACGTAGGACAGGAAGTCAGGGCAGAGAGACCAACTTGTGCAGTATGGGAGTCGGAAACAATATCGCGTATTTGGGAACGGCCCTCAAACTCCAACTCAAGTGGAGATTCTAAAGAAGGAGATTCTGGGAGCCTGGGTGGCTCAGTGGGTTAAGCATCCGACTTCGGCTCAGGTCACGATCTCGTGGTTCGTGGGTTCCAGCCCCACATCGGGCTCTGTGCTGACAGCCCGGAGCCTGGCGCCTGCTTCGGATTCTGTGTCTGTCTGTTGGTCTCTCTCTGCCCCTCCCCCACTCACACTCTGTCTCACTCTCAAAAATGGATAAACATTAAAAAAAATTTTTTTTAATTAAAAAAAGGAGACTTTAAAAAAAAAAAAAGAAAAAGACCAATGCCTGGGGCTTATCCAGCGCTTTCATACTGCCATTTTAAAGACACCCCCAAGTGACTCTAACACTGGGCAGCCCTAACAGGTAGTCTCTGGCCACGTGTGGTTATTAACTGAGCACCTGAAGTTGTGAGCCCAAACTGATGTGCTGTGTCCAACACACAACAGATTTTGAAGACTTAGAAGGAAGATTTAGAAGAGGGGTGGGTGCCTGGGTGGCTCAGTCACAGTTGAGCATCTGACTCATGATTTTGGCTCAGATCGCGATCTCACAGTTCATGAGTTCAAGCCCCACATTGGGCTCTGGGCTGGGTGCTCCTAGCCTTGCTTGGGATTCTCTCTCTCTGCTCCTCCCCTGTCGTGCATGCCTCTCTCTCTCTCTCTCTTGCTCTGTCTCAAATATAAATAAATTTTAAATTAAAAAAAAAAAAGAAGGAGGGGCGCCTGGGTGGCTCAGTCGGTTAAGCATCCAACTTTGGCTCAGGTCATGATCTCGCAGTTCGTGAGTTCCAGCCCCACGTCGGGCTCTGTACTGACAGCTGAGAGCCTGGAACCTGCTTCAGACTCTGTGTCTCCCTCTCTCTCTGCCCCTCCCCTGCTTGTGCTGTCTCTTGAAGTCTCAAAAATAGTAAAACATTTAAAAAAAAAAAAAAAAGAGGAAAAGAATGTAAAATATCCCATTCATAAGTCTTACAGTGATTACACTGTGAAATGGTTCCATTTTGGATACATCGGGTTAAATAAAATACACGATTAAGATGAATTTCACCTGTTTCTGTTTACTTTCCAACGTGGCTAAAGGAAATCTAACATGACATGTGAGATTCGTGTTCTGCTGCTACTGGGCGCCGCTGCTCTAACATGATCCAGGGCCGACGAGTCCTGAAGGTCAAAAACGTTACTCTTCGCAAGATTTCAATTCCCCTGGGGGCTGCTGAGGGGATGGGTCACTGACCTGGAAGACGGGCCCTAAGAACTGTTTTCTGCCTGCTTTCCCCCCACTCCCCTCCCCCCGCCACACACTGCCCTCACAACTAGAAAACCCCCAGCACCGGGATAGTCTTAGCCCCCCACTTAACACTCCCCCAACCAGGCTTGGCTCACTGAGCAGGGTGGCCCCTCGCTGTCCTGACCTCAGCGATCTTGCAGAGGCTTTAGCCACAGAGAAGCACAGGGACTCACAGACAAGGAATAAGCAAATCTGAAGTTTAGCATTTCCTATCTGCTGAGTCCTCGTCCATGATACGCCTCAAAGACAGGTTTCCTCTCTAGTGGAAGTTCTGAACTAGTTCTCAAATGTTAAAGCTTTTTTTTTTGGGGGGGGGGGGAAGGGAGGAAGACAGCTGGCTATCTGCAGAGCACTGCACCATGCGTTTTGCATTCTGGGTGTATTAGCAGCCTGTTAACCGCTGTAACAAATCGCCACAAACAACACAAATGTTTATCACCTTACAGTTCCGAAGGCCAGAAGCCCAAAACAGGTCTTCTGGAGCTAAGATCAAGGTGCCAGCAGTGCTGTATTTCCTTCTGGAGGCTCTGTACGCGACTCCACTCCTCGCCTTCTCCAGCTTCTCCAGGACACCCACCGTCCTCGGCTAGGGGCCCCTTCTTCCATCTCAAAGCCAGCCAGTACTCCTCTCTGCAGACCCTCCCTGTCACCTCCTCTCCTGCCTCCCTCTCCCACATTTAAAGGCTCTGGGCCCACCTGGCTAACCCCAGGCTAGTGAGCCTATTTTAAGGTCAGCTGATGAGCATTTTCTCACCAAGTACTGTAACAGATTCACGGCTTCCAGGAATTAGGATGTGGCCACCTTCGAGGGGCGGCCTACCACCGTGTTTCTCTATACCTTAACCCAGCCATAGGAGACAGGTGGGATTATCTCCATACAGATGAGGAGACAGATTCAAGAGTTAAGCAGCTTGCCCAGGGATACCGTCTGCCAGTGCTTTCCATGACATGCCACCTTTGTAACGCCACAGGCTATTTTCAGGTTCGGAGTGCAGGCATACAGTACTCTGTATTGAGAATGTTACAACAACGAAAAGCCATTACTACAGCGTCGTCTCCATTTTGAAAAGGGGTTTTATCACCAAGAGGGCTAAAGTCGTGGGGAAGAATCGACCAGCTCTCTGGATGCTCCCCTGGGATCATACACACACACACACACACACACACACACACACACACACACACACACACACACACACACACACCAGGCAACGATCACAAGCACCAGCCACACAAAGGAAGCACGACTGCTCTAACACTCCTGACTGGGGCAGGGAAGGGACCCTGTTTTGCAAAACAGGGTGTGGCCTGTCAGGAAAACTAATATGGAAGCATTTTTTCTACTCCTGATCCAGGAGTCCAAGAACAAAGGTGAGGCTGGCAGATGGTAACGACAAATTCCAAGCAAGCTCAAGTGCTCCCCCGGAACACAGGGCCCTGTGGTCAACAGGAAGACAGAGGCAGTGTATTCCAAAGGGAAGGTGAGTCCGTGAACTGCATGTGCTATTTTCTGTCCACAAGGAGACATGTAAGCAGCAACCTCAGCTTTCTGGGTCCTTTCCGCCAATGGGGCCGGCTGGCAGCTCACGAGATATTTCTGGGACCGAGCTAATTAAATATTAACCATGCAAAAAACCTTTATCCTACATCCCTCAATAAGTCACTCTGAAGACCAGCAAACCTAGACGCTGAACCCAAACTCGATCTTTCCAGGAAAAAAAAGATCAGGAAAGGGTAAATCCTATGAGATTCGGCCATTACAAACTTATTTATTATTAAGTAACGCTCTCAGCTCCTAAGAAAAACCCAACTAGCGAAAACAAAACAAAACACTTTCTTGTTTATCGAACCAACCACTAAAATGTATGGACCGGTATCAGAGATTCTTTCTCTTTGACATTAAAGAAGGTTGCCCTTGGGACGCCTGGGTGGCTCAGCCGGTTAAGCGGCTGACTTTGGCTCAGGTCATGATCTCACAGTTTGTGGATTCGAGCCCCGAGTTGGGCTCTGTGCTGACAGCTTGGAGCCTGGAGCCTGCTTCGGATTCTGTGCCTCCCTCTCTCTCTGTGCCTCCCCCATTCACGCTCTATCTCTCTCAAAAATAAATAAACATTAAAAAAAATTTTTTTTTTAAAGTTGCCCTTGATTTATAACTTAAAGGGTAAGATTAGTGAAACTGGCCCTTTAAATTCCATCTCCTCTGTGAAGCAGTCAGACCTCCTTATACCTCCTCAAAAGCAGGGGGAGAAAAATCTAAAAATCAGTGCATAAATAAAGCTTCTGACAAACCCCAGATTCTATCTGCCAATTAAATTTTCCTCTCCGTCCTTGCACATGCTCCTGACACAATTAATTACGTATTAATGACTTTAAATTAAATGCCACATCTGTTTTTATGATGGGCTGCCCCCGACGAAAAGAGGCCAGATGATGATGATGATGATGATGATGATGATGATGATGATGATCACAAGGAGAAATTAATAATTTGGGGGCAGGTGGGGTCCAGCTAATGGAACGGCTTTCATAAAGCCTTGGTGTCCCCAAATTTTATTATCGTTTTCATTGTTAATCATAAGCACAAAGGTTGGACGGTCCCCCTGAGTTTTCCTTCTTTCAAAATGAAAGCTGTTGTAGACTGCATGTAGATAAACTTGATTTGAAAGCAACTGCGGAAGTCACTGCTATGGGCAGGGACAGGTGGGAAGGAACTTGCTACAGCAGCCACAAATGTCACCACACCGCTTCAGACAGGGTCAGGAGGGGTCCCTTCGGCTTCCTTTATTTCTAAAGTAAAATTTCTCTGCGATTTCAGTCTTGGTTGACTTATTCTGGCAAATAAGTGTGCTCTCCCCTCCCCCAGGCAGAACACCACCTCAGGATTTGTAAAATAAAAAGGAACAGAAAGCCAGAAGCACAGCAGCGACCGCGTTTTGTGTTCTCAGCGGGAACACATGTACAAACACACACCCGCGCCATTGCTGAATTTTGAAAATAACCTTCCCAGGATAGGCGCGTGGGAAGTGCAGGAAGGGAGCCCTAGGAAGTTTCTGTCTGTCAGGCGCCGGTATTTAATAAGGGGGTGTGAACCTATTTATACGTGGGCCAGCGCTCAGGCAAACAAGTCTGGCTACATACGTGAAACTTTTCGCCCGACATATAATAAGATACTGTGCGGCCCTGGAAAACAGCTCGGGCGAGGAGGAAACTGGGAGTTTCCTTCAAGGAAATGCTCTGCCTCCCGGAGCTGGGGGCTTTTTCCCGCGGCCTGGAAGAGCGTGGCAGGAGCCCGCTGGGGAGGGGCGGCACGACCAGGGCGCAAAAATCCAGGCAGGCCCCGCCGGGAGGCGCACCAAGGCCCGGGCACACCTGACCCCACCTGGCTCACCGCCGCATCCTCCCCCGCCCCGCACCTGGGTCGCCCGCCACCTTGCTCCCCGGGTCCGCCGGGCCCCCTCCGCCCGGGTCGCCCGCCACCTCGCCTCCCGGGCCTCCCGGCGCTCCCGCCCCCCCCCCCCCTCCCCGAACCACCTCAGTCCCCAGGCGGCCTCTTGCGCCCCGGTCCCCTCGGCCCCGGCGCCGGCGCGCGCTTCCGGTTCACCTGCGCGCAGGGCGGCTGGGGGGGGGGGGGGCGGAGGCTGGGGCGCAAGGTGGCGGGGGCAGCCCGAGCCCGGCTAGGCCCTGAGGGGCGCGCGCGAGGGGACGCGGAAAAGGGCACCCACCCCCCCCCCCCCCCCCGCCCGCGGCCCCGACGCTCGCCTGGGTCTTGTCGAACTGCTCGCGCTCGGCCTCCAGGCTGTGGCCCGGCCTGCGGCTCAGCACCCGCGCCGGCACGCTCTTGATGCTGTTCATCCTGCCGCCGTCGCCGCCCGCGCTCCCGGCCCGGCTCCCGCTCCGCGCGACTGAGCGCGTCACCGCCGCCCGCCCCAGCCTAGGCACCGCGAGGCCGCCGCACGGCGCCCGGCCGCCCCGCCCCTGCGCCCCGCCCCGGCCCCGCCCCCGGCCCCGCCCCCTCTCCGGGCGGAGCCCAGGCCAAGGCCCCCCCCCCCCCCCCCCCCCCCCCCCCCAGCCCCTCCACACCTCAGCCTACCCCCCTGGGTCGAGTCCCTTCCCCGCAACCTCCGCTCCGCACTTAGTAAGTCCCGTCTACACCGGAGCGGGATCTGGCTCAGTGGAGAAAACTTGGCCTCCACGAATCTGACCAACGGAAGCACAACTAGGCATTTTTCCCCCTTTTTAGTCTCATATTAATTTATGTGTCAGAATGCACACAAGTAAGCTCTCCCCTCTTTGTGCGTCTCAACGCGGGGCTGTGGGATGAATCTTCGGAGATTGCAGGCTCCGCATCGGACACCTTGCCAGAGCCGAGGAACTGCAAGGGGAAGAGGACAGGCAGGGCTGGGACAGCCTGCGGACAGATCTGAACACAGCACAGCGCGGGGCCGTCAAAGGGCATGCCACCGGAGGTCGTGTGAGACTTTAAAAAACCCTGTTGTTATTTGTTTGCTTTTTAAATGATCGGTCACAAGACTGAAGTAAAAAAAACAAAAACAAAAAACATAAACCCCACAGTTCTCCCAAGTGTATGCTTATCAGATGGTCATTTTGTTTCTGCTGTCCTCAGTTTTGCTCTCGGAATGCAGGTGTGAAGTCACCGGATACAGGACCCCCCTTGAAGCCGGAGAGTGATGCCTACAGAACCCCGAAGGTGGTCTCCCTTTCTGGAACTTCACCGATGGCTCTCCGCCTGCCCCACAGCTGATACGGGGCACTTAAAACTGTGTGTGACAAGGCTCTCTCCTCTGACTCCACCAGAGAGGAATTAACCGTGCTTTTACCCAATTCCAATCCCTGAGCGGCGTCTTCACCAAAATAACAACGGCTAATATTTATCGAAAGCTTATCATTTGCCAGGCATTGAGCTAAATCCTTTACCCGCACTATTTCGTTTTCAATCCCCAGCACTCTAGTCAACAGCTGTGGTCTGATAAAGACCACAGCAAAGGGGCGTGCTGGCTCCAGACCAGCTGTTTCTCACACTCCGTTTTCCACATTGAACAAGATCAAGTTATCCTGTGAACTTCCTACTTAACACAGCATCTTCTTTCAAACAGACAGCAACCCCCCTGGGTCTGGAAACATCTGCCACAGTTGCGTAACATCAGCAACCAGCTACCTCTCTTTTTAAGAATGGTTTGTTACTGGGATCCAAGAGCACTTTCCTAAAATATCTCTAATGAATTATAATTTGTCTGCCTGTACGGAAGCTTTTGAGCTCCTGGAGGGCAAGGACCACCCATCTGACTCCACTTGATAACCTCAGCAGAGTGCCTGGCACATTAGCGATGTCCAATAAATGTGTGTGAAATCAAGGGCTGAAAAGGTGAGCTGAATAACCCCCCATAATTTGGTACGCTTCAACATATGGCTTAGTTTTCTAAAACGAGCAGCCTGGGACACAAGGATAGAAGCTTCCCCACTCTGAATTTGTTGAAGTGCATCTCGGGTAACACCTTCAGGCAGCAGATCTGGTTCTGGTACTGGCCCCTGTCACCGGTTGGCTGAAATTCTCCTGGTCATCGGCATGAGGGTGCCATTTTGCTGTGTCTCCAGGGCCGTGTAATGCTTTCTGGAGGCTATTACAAAGGCAAAGGATTTGGGATATGTATGAGACCTCATTTCAAGGAAGCCCCAGGAAGATGAACAGTAGAGATTACATCATTGGGCTTGCTGAAATGACGAGGCTGTAATCCCCACACGTGTGTATGATCTGGCCCCAACCTCTCGGTCCAGCTTCGTCTTGCACCATCCTCGTTCATCAGGTCTGAAAATGCATCACGCTCCTTTCCACCTCAGGGCCTTTGCACATGCTGTTCCCATGGTCAGGAATGTTCTTCCTCTTCCTGTTTGCTGGTTAGCATCTACTTATCTTTCAGCTCTTAGTTCAGGTAAGAACTGAAGCCTCCGCCCTTAACCTGTGTCCCTGATATATGCTGTCACAGTAGCTCAAAGCTTTATTTTATAGCACTTACCAGTTTTTATGACCTATTTGTGATTAATTAAGGTCTCTCTCCTCCACTGTAAACAAGGATTCAGTCTGCTTTGCTCACTGTTGTCTCCCCAGCGGCCAGCAAAGCAGTGTTTACTGTGTGCTCAAATTATTTTGTTTTGTTAGATGTCCTAAGTGTGCATTTGGCTGAGAACCCAGAAATCATCCTTTACAGGACTGATTAATGTGCCCTCCTCATTTGATAAACTCCTCTCAAAGACCACTCTGGTTTTTAACCTACCTTGCCTGCTGTGATTAATGTGTCTGGTTTCTTAGTCTGGACCAACCTTACCCCATGGAGCCTCTCAATTCCATGCTTTTCTACTACAACTTTTTAGGTAAAACTGTTATTAGTGTTTACATATTATCTTGAATCAGACTTTCTTTTGGGGTATTTCTATTTTTGTTTAGATCTGCCCACAAATTCTAAAAGTACCCTTACACCAGTCTCTTTTTCTTTTTTCAGATTTTTATTTATTTTTGAGAGAGACCCAGAGTAAGCACGAGTGGCAGAGGGGCAGAGAGGGAGGGAGAAAGAGAATCCCAAGCAGGCTCCACGCCGTCAGCACAGACCCGACCCCCCCCCCCCCCCCCGCCAATGTGTGGCTCGAACTCACAAGCTGTGAGATCATGACTTAAATTCAAGAGCTGGATGCTAAACCCACTAGCCACCCAGGGGCCCCCACACCAGTCTCTTCTGATATAAGGCTGAGATAACTTCTGGCAGGCAAATTGTATTACCATTTATTTGCCTCCTCTTAAGATGATAGAATGTTGATGACAAAATCAGGATGCTCAAATCTGGTCTGATCTCACAACTCTTTCAAACATACTGAGGCTGAGTCTCCCTAACAGAAACTGCTCACATATCTAAATAACTTAGGTTGAGACAGAGAAGTAGATGATAATATTAAGATTTCCCATTTTGGGGTTATACGTGCTGTAATTCACAATAACGTGGTGGGGTAAGATAGGAACTGTAGATATTATAACCCTAGGAGCTCAAGTACATTTAGCCACAGAATAAGTTTTGACTTTTTTTTTTCTTCAAATTCTACAGTTCCCTGAAATCTTCCTACTTACTAGCATCTCGCCAGTGTTCTCTTTCTCTTTTCACTGGGCAAGTGACGTGTAGCCATGAACCTAGCGTTAAGAGAAGGAGAAATTTTCATAGTTTGTTTCTCAGGCTGGAAATCAGCCTCCCCGGGGACATTTTAGGTTTCCAACAGCTCAGAATCAACTGTACCTTTCTCAGACTCGCTCTGCACAGACCGGCCGGCCATGCCTGCAGGAGAAAGCAAGCATTTATAAAGAACTTCGGCAGAACCTCACCCAATTTCTCTTTTCAGCACCCTAATTAAAAAGGCTACATGGGGTGGCTCCTCCACTCTCACGAAAATCATCTCTGAAGTAGCACTGAAACCTTTCAACAAAGGGGCATTTATACAGCACAACGGAACCTTGATAACTGCAATGCTTAAGAAAACTACATTCCCACTCCCGAGGAAATTCACTTGCCAGGCTGGGTTTTAAGCGACTACCCTTCCTTATTTCACTCCTGTATAATACAAAGAAACCCAAGAGAGTTATTTTTCTTATTAAAAATATTTTTTATTGGCTGAAGCCGATCGATTCTCTTCTTCAGAAGGGATAGAAATGCACATTAGTATATTCTTTAAAAAATTAAATTACAAGTTAAAAGGGAAGTGTTTTTAGTCTTTAATGATAAAGAAAAAAAAAAAACGCATATAAAACTTGATCTTCCAGCGAGCCTTTGTTTGTATGAGTAGATGGGACTTACTACAGACCCAGACACGATGGGGCTCTGTTCAGCTTGGGGAAAGACGGGCCTCGATTGTCAGTAACTGATGAGATACTTTCCAGTTAAAAATATGTTCTATCATATCATTTTATGTCTATTTTACACAGCGAAGTCCAGAGCAAAAGCCACGAAAGAGGAGGAGACTATTTCTCATATATTTGCAGCTGTCTCTGATAAGCTGTTGGTTGTAGTTTAAATGCATGCACAGGTTTTTTAAAAATCAGAGAGTGAAAATAGCACTTTATGTGCAGGGGTTCTCGATTTGATGTTCACGCTTTTAAAGAGCTTCTCTAGTACTTAATTCTGGTCTGCATCTTTACAGAGAAGTCTTTTTCTCTGTGAGCATAATATACATAATTGTGTATACAGACAATACACAATAAGGTCTAATTGCTTACACATAAAACAATATTTCTTCAACATGAAAACGGTCAACTTGAAAAGCAATAAAATACAGATGTTGAAAAACTAACTTTCACTTTCTGCTTCCCTTTGGTATTAAGTGTTGCTTACAAAGGATTACAATCCTCTTTTTGTTTTCAAGGTTAAGCATTAGGTATTGATGTCTGCTTCCTGCCTTCCAAAGTTGGAAAATCGGCTTCTGCAGGAAGGAAACAACAGAGTGAATAAAATCAAGTCAAGGAGAGCGGTGGGCAGTGTGTTCTAATTCACAGTCTCTAAAAAATTAACTATATACATCCTGATTTTTGTCTACCTAAGGCCGTGCAAAATACCATAAGTCTTACAGCTTCTCAGCAAAGAGAGAGAAAGAGAACAGGAGACAGGGAATAGCTACCTGCGTTGACTGCTTTCGCAGAGTTCTTGCTTACCCTGAAAGCATCTGAAATGATTATGTCTTTTAACTTCTCAGACTGGATTCTGAAGACACTTTGCATATGAAATGTAGGTTTAACAGAAGGAAACAGATCAAGAAAGTGCAAACTACACCAATTAGCCTTTTTTCCCAAGATTTTTTTCTTTTTATTTATTTTTTTGTTTATTTATTTATTTTGAGAGACAGACAATCCCAAGCAGACTCTGCACCCCGATGAGGCGCTGGGACTCATGAACCATGAGATCATGACCTGCGTGAAACCAAGAGTTGGACACTTAACTGACTGACCCACCCAGGCACCCCTGAAGATTTTATTTTTAAGTCGTCTCTACACCCAACATGCGGCTCGAACTCACAACCCCGAGATCTTGAATGTACACTCCGTGGCCTGAGCCAGCTAGGTGCTCCAGTGAATGACCCTTTTTATAAAATTGAAACCCCATGAAAAGATTTCTTTCCAGACAGATATCCAGATGAAAGGCTGAAATGTTCATTTAGATTCTGATTTTGAAAGCTATCTGTATTCATGTCCTTATATTTAAAATTCTAGGTGTTGAGAACAAGAACTTTTTGATCTGCATTTCTCATACAAATTACTGACATTTTACTGATTAAATTTAGAAGGTATGTACAAATAGGTCAAACAAGAGAAAGGATTACAGGTCAAACAAATGCATGGCCTTGACTCTACATTATCAACGTTCCCAAGTTACTTATTAAATATCAATGGAGATATAAAGGGAGATAAACAAAAGTGACTTACCTCTGACCACAGTGAATACTGAAGTTGACTTTTGTTTTCTTCAGTTAGTAAGGAGGGTATTTTTTTGAGCTGACTCTTCTGAGACTTCTAAGTTCTATAAAACAACTTCTAAATTAGTACCCAGGAGAGAAAAACTGGACAGTGCTTAAGACAATACACAAATATAGCAGAAATGCCTTTAAAAGACCTAAGGAATTAATGAAATACAATGAAGTAATTTTAAACAACAAGCATCCATCCAGCAAAGAGGTACTGATTTCCTATTCATGTGTGGGGCCCTTTCGTCTCTAATTGCCTAGTTGGAAGGCTCTGTTTGCTTTACCATGTACGTTATGCCTTAAACTCTGGCAATCAGCTAATACCCAGATATAACTGTCTCTTTGTCAGCCTTAATATGGACTATGTCATGAGCCCCTAATGATGACAAGGGTCATCAATAAGAATCGACAATTGTAAGTGCCACTGTTAATTATAAGTACTTACTGAGGGCTTGGTTAGTTAGCATTGTTAGCTGTTCTGGGAGATTTTTTTTTTAATGTTTATTATTTATGTATTTATTTTTAATGTTTATTCATTTCTGAGAGAGAGAGACAGAGCATGAGCAGGGGAGGGGCAGAGAGAGAGGGAGACACAGGATCCCAAGCAGGCTCCAGGCTCTGAGCTGTCAGCACAGAGCCCGACGCGGGGCTCGAACTCACAGACTGTGAGATCCTGACCTGAGCCGAGGTCAGATGCTTAACCGACTGAGCCATCCAGGTGCCCCTTGTTTATTTTGAGAGAGAGAAAGAGAGCATGTGCACACGAGTAGGAGAGGGGCAGAGACAGAAGAGAGAGAGAATCCCAAGCAGGCTTCACGTCAGTGCAGAGCCCGATGCGGGGCTCTGTCTCCTGAACCAGAACCGAAACCGAGTTGGATGCTTGCTCGACTGAGCCACCCAGGCGCCCCTGGGAGATCTATTTTTAAAAAGGCGAAAAAGAAGGAAAGAGAAGGATGATACCTGGAAAGACAGCGGTAGACACAGCTGGTGGACTTCAGGGTGCAGGGAAAGCCTGCCTCCTCAGCCTCTTCCTCCTCCCCAGGGGGCCTGCATTTGAGCCAGGCTGAGGCTCTTCTCAGTGCTCCCAGACCTCCGGGCTTTAATCATCCCACTTCCTCTCTGCTCAAACAGCCTTCCTATGTATTCTACCATCTGATGTATTTTATTTCATTCCTTTAAAAACATTCTTCTGAAAGGGAGCTGCAGGCTTTCCCAGCCTGCCTCAAAAACAGGTCAAGAACCCCAACAGGACCGACAGTCTCGAGCTAGCAATGAGGATGTCGGGTCCCCTGTACTCGTCAAAAGTCCAAATTCAGTTTCAGGCTGAGTCCCTCCCTGTTTCCACCCCTCAACTAAGTAGGAAGCCTGCTGTGGGGCAAGGTGATGTGGTCAGCTATGCTGTGTTTTACTCTTTCTTTTCTCTCTCTTTAAATCATTGGGGCTTTTAAAAAATAGTCAATAGGGGCCCCTGGGTGGCTCAGTCGGTTGAGCATCCGACTTCGGCTCAGGCCACGATCTCATGGTCCGTGAGTTCGAGCCCCGCGTCAGGCTCTGTGCTCACAGCTCAGAGCCTGGAGCCTGCTTTGGATTCTGTGTTTCCCTCTCTCTCTCTGCTCCTCCCCTGTTCATGCTCTGTCTCTCTCTGTCTCAAAAATAAATAAAAAGAAAGAAAGAAAGAAAGAAAGAAAGAAAGAAAGAAAGAAAGAAAGAAAGAAAGAAAAAATAAAAAATAGTTAATACACAAATACGATAAAAAGAATATATATTCTTTTTTTTAATGTTTATTTATTTTTGAGAGAGGGAGAGAGAGGGAGAGACAGAGCGCACACGTGGGCAAGGGAGGGGCAGAGAGAGAATCCCAAGCAGGTTCCATACTGCCAGCCCAGACCCTGCCCCAGGGCTCGAACTCATGAACCATGAGATCGTGACCTATGCCGAACCAAGAGTCGGATGCTCAACTGAGCCACCCAGGCGCCCCCAAAATAATATATATTCTTATCCCCATCCCTTTGGGTACATGTGAAGAATAACATATGAGCCTTTCAGTATCTTGCTTCTTTTCACTTAATAATATATCCCATAAGTATGTCCACATCTGAGCTCTTCCTCACTCTGTTTTATGGCTAAGCAATATTCCAGTGTGGACACACCATCGCTACTCCCTGAGTTCCTTTTTGCTGGACACTCGGGATTGTTTCCAAACTTTTGCTATTACAAAGCAATGCTGCAGGGGTGTCTGGGTGGCTCAGTCGGTTAAGTGTCCAACTCTCGATTTCGGCTCAGGTCGTGATCTCACGCTGCACAGGTTCGAGCCCCGAGGGGGGCTCCGTGCCAGGCTCTGTGCCGACAGTGCAGAGCCTGCTTGGGATTCTCTCTCTCTCCCTCTTTCCTTGCCCCTCTCCTGCTTGTGTGCACTCTCTCTCTCAAGATAAATGAACTTTAATTTTTTTTTTATTTTAATGTTTATTTATTCTTGAGACAGAGAGAGATAGAGCATGAGCGGGGGAGGGTCAGAGAGAGGGATACACAGAATCTGAAGCAGACTCCAGGCTCCGAGCTGTCGGCACAGAGCCCGACGCGGGGCTCGAACTCACAGACAGTGAGATCATGACCTGAGCCGAGGTTGGACGCTCAACCGACTGAGCCACCCAGGTGCCCCAAGATAAATGAACTTTAAAAAAAAAAAAAAAGCAGTGCTGTAATGTAAAACTTGTACATAGGCCACTTTATACACATGTGGATGTACTGGTAGGAGAGATTCCCAAAGCAACACTACTGTGTCAAAGGCTCAGTTCTGCAATTTTGAGTAAATGGTGCCAAGTTCCCTGCCAGAAGGTTTGAATCACTTTGTGCTCCCCCAGCAATGTCTAAGAATGTGTTTGAGAAAAAGGCTTTGAAATAAGACCCTTGTTCTCTGCAACAGATGCCCCAAAATGGTGACGCAGACAGGCTGCTCAGAATTTTACCCTGCTTCCTTATTGCAAAAATTAAGACTTTTTACAAATTGGGGAGCCTGGGTGGCTCAGTCAGTTGGGCATCCGACTCTTCTTGATTTCCACTCAGGTCATGGGGTTGAGCTCTGAGTCGGGCTCCAAGCTGCCAGCTCAGAGCCCACTTGGGATTCTCTCTCTGCCATTCTCTCTCTCTCAAAATCAATAAACTTAAAAGATTCTCTCTTTCTCTGTCCCTCTGCCCTCTCCCCCGCTCACACATTCTCTAAAATTAATTTAAAAAAAAAGAATTTTTACAAATCATTTGCTTTTTTCTATAACTATCCAGTTCCAAGGACCAGAGGGACGGAATTTGTAAAGCATGTTGCCAAGTACATTTCTGTGAATTACATTGTTTTTTAATGTTTCCAGACTCAGTTAATAACCTTCCAGAAAATTTATTACATCTGAAGGCAATACTTTTTCCAACTAATTCCAAACGATTATCTGATTCTAGCTATGGAATGTTAAGCGAGAGAATTAATCACTTTTCCTCACCTGTAAGATGAAAGGTTGAGATTACACCCTCTTCTAGGTCTTTCTAGCTCCAAAATTCTCTTAAACCAAGTTTTCACCAACCTCAAGCGGCTTTAGAGTTTTTTTCATTCTCTAGCTGAGGTTACTGTTTTGTCTTTTTCTTTTTTTTGAATTTTTTAACATTTATTATTTTTGAGAGAGAGAGAGACAGCACAAGTGGGGAAGGAGCAGAGAGAGAGGGGGACACAGAATCTGAAGCAGGCTCCAGGCTCTGAGCTGTCAGCACAGAGCCCGACACAGGGCTCGAACTCATGAGCTGTGAGTTCATGACCTGAGCCGAAGTCAGACGCTTGACCGACTGAGCCACCCACGCACCCCTGTTTTGTCTTTTTTCTGATCATGTCCATTCCAGGTATTTATTTACTGAGCGTCCTCTAGCAGGTACTGTGTGTGCTACAGCTAGGAATGCCAAAATGAGTATGAGGGGCTCCCGAGGTGCTCACAGAGGAGGGGAGGACATGTATGTAATCTGCTATCCTGCACTGTGACCTGTGCTCTCATGGAGATACATATATGGACACATACATACAAAGCCCTGCTATGAGGACAAAAGCGAGGGAGCTATCGATTATATCTTAGATAGGAATTTGACATAAAACCCTCCAGGAGAGGGGCACCTGCGTGGCTCAGTTGGTTAAGCGTCTGACTCTTGGTTTTGGCTCAGGTCATGATCTCACAGTTCATGGGTTCGAGTCCCGCGTCAGGCTCCATGCTGGCAGTGTGGAGCCTGCTTGGGATTCTCTCTCTCTCTCTCTCTCTCTCTCTCTCTCTCTCTCTCTTTCTCCTTCTCTCTCTCTCTCTCTCCCCTTCTCTCTTTGCCTGCTCACTCACTCTCTCTGTCTCAAAATAAATAAACTTAAAAAAAAAAAACAACCCTACAGAAGAGGTTAGGAGCCTGAGGCCATGAGAATGACTAGGAGTCGGCCAGGTAGATTATACTGAAAGACAGTTCTGCTCGAACACTTGTTTTGAAAATATGAATTTGTTCCAACACAGCCGATATATTAGGGAGCAATTTGGGCCTAATGTGAAGTTTGCATTTATTTACCTGCAATTTTCTCCACGAGAAACGCTAGGTAAATTGTGCCCAGTTGCCTGAGCCATGGCATGCCGGAATACAGACACACACCTGCACCCCTCAAACATCCACTGCCCTCCCCCAGTTTCCCCGTGTGTGTTAAAAGCCACCCCATCCACATCTGCTGCTATAACTTCCCAGCCAAGTACCTTCTTCCCTCATCGCAGTGAATCATAAGCTGCCACCTCCCCAACACCCAATTCCACACGCAAACTTCAGGTCTTTCTCAAGATAAAGTGCCATATTGCTTACAGGACTTATCTATTTCTTAACGACTTAACATGTATAAAAACTGTCCTACCGGGGTGCCTGGGTGGCTCAGTCAGTTAAGCGTCTGACTTCAGCTCAGGTCATGATTTCGTGGTTTGTGGGTTCAAGCCCCACATCGGGCTCTGTGCTGACAGCTCGGAGCCTGGAGCCTGCTTCAGATTCTGTCTCCGTCTCTCTCTGCCCCTCCCCTGCTCATGCTCTGTCTCTCTCTCTCTCCCTCTCTCTCAAAAATTAAAATAAACATTAAAATTTTTTTTAAATATATGCACTCTTTATTTTTTAAGTTTCATTTAAATAATGTCTATACCCAACAAAGGGCTCAAACTCACAACCCAAGATCAAGAGTCTCAGGTTCTTCCAAATGAGCCAGCCAGGTGCCCCAAGACTCTTTTTTTTTTTCTTTTAAAGTAAGCTCTAGGCCCAATATGGGGCTTGAACTCACAACCCCAAGATCAGGAATCCAGGCGCCCCTTTTCCATAGTAAAGGATTAAATGATACGATCCAGTAGCAGGCCTAATATTCTGTAATTCTGAGCCAGTGCTAAGTATAAAGGGTATCTCAAGATACCTGTAATGACTGTAATGTGGTCTGAAACCATTTGTGATCTCTACTAGGAACCAAGTCATAGGTATTATGTACTCCTATGACTTGTTTCCTATGTCCAGAAGTGAAGGAAGTGCTAAATTTCAGTCAGAGGTTAATTAAAATAAGCTTATGTGTGTTTTTTATTCACATCAAAGTTTATGGATCCCCTGAATTCTATTCAACAAACTCTGGTTAAAAATCTCTGCCTAGGGGCGCCTGGGTGGCGCAGTCGGTTAAGCGTCCGACTTCAGCCAGGTCACGATCTCGCGGTCCGTGAGTTCGAGCCCCGCGTCGGGCTCTGGGCTGATGGCTCGGAGCCTGGAGCCTGTTTCCGATTCTGTGTCTCCCTCTCTCTCTGCCCCTCCCCCGTTCATGCTCTGTCTCTCTCTGTCCCAAAAAAAAAAAAATAAAAAATAAAAAATAAAAAAAAAAATCTCTGCCTAACAAATCCATAGAGGAAAAAAAAGGAGATCGATAATTAGCCACCAGGGGCTAGGGGAGAGGGAAGGGGGAGTGACTGCTAATGGGTACGGGCTTTCTTTGGGGATGATGAAAATGTTCGAAATTAGATTATGGTGACAGTCGCATACTTTGTGAAATACACCAAAACCACTGGATTGTACACTTCACATAGAAGAACGTGATGGTATATACATTATATCTCAGTAAAGCTGTTTAAAAAAACCCTTATGAATACTTAAAAATACTTTCTGCCCCAATGTAAAATAAATTGCTTCACTAATGCTTCAAAGAATCTGTCAAGAAAAAAAATCTTTCTTCCCAGAAAACACCACAAAGTCCATTAAGGTTTCTACTTTGAAAAGCTTATGTGGCATACATGTAGATATTCTTTTAAAAATCACTTTTTTTGGAGCTCATTCTTCTTTTTTTTAATGTTTGTTTATTTTGAGAGAGACAGCGTGCATGAGCAGGACAGGGACAGAGAGAGAGGAGAGAGAGAGAATATCCCAAGCAGGCTCTGCGCTGTGAGCACAGAGCCGAGGCAGGGCTTGAACTCAAGGTTATGAGATCATAACCTGAGCTGAAATCGAGAGTTGGACGTTTAACCGACTGAGCCCCCCAGGTGCCCTGGAGCCCATTATTCTTTCAGGCAATCTTTGTAACTACCTGTTGAAGCTCATGGCAATGAGCATGTTGATTCTAAAATGGTTAATGGTCTTGGGGTGCCTGGTAGTCTCATAGTGAAGTGTGAGACTTGGTTTCGGGGTTGTGAGTTTGAGCCCCATATTGGGTGTAGAGATTACTTAAAAATAAAATCCTTAGGGGCGCCTGGGTGGCTCAGTCGGTTAAGCGTCCGACTTCGGCTCAGGTCACGATCTCACGGTCCGTGAGTTCGAGCCCCGCGTCGGGCTCTGGGCTGATGGCTCAGAGCCTGGAGCCTGCTTCCGATTCTGTGTCTCCCTCTCTCTCTGCCCCTCCCCCCGTTCATGCTCTGTCTCTCTCTGTCTCAAAAATAGATAAACATTAAAAAAAAAATCAAATCAAATCAAACTGACAAAACCAAGCACTGGTGAGGATGTGGAGCACCTGGGATGTTCATACACTGCTGGCAGGGATGCAAATGGTACAAACCACCCTGAAAAACACTTTGGCAGTTTATTAAAAAGTTAAGCATGCACCTGTCCTATAACTAGTGATTCTATTTCTAGGTATTTTCCTTAGAGAAATAAAAACATATTTCCATTTTACAAAAGGTTTATATAAAAAATGTTCATAGCAGCTTTATTCGTAATAGCCCCAAACTGCAAACAACCCACGTGTCCCATCAACAGGTGAATAAACAAACTGTGGTCTCGTCATACAATGGAATACTGATCGGCAATAAAAAGGAGTGAAGTACCAGTATACACAACAACATGGACAAATCTCAAAATAGTTCTATTGGAAGAAGCTAGACAAAGAGTACATACCATATGACTGCATTTATACGAAGTTCTAGAATAGGCCAACTATTCTTCCATGATCAAAATCAGAGCAGTAGCTCCCTGGAGTAGGGGAAAGGGGGAGTCCACGCCAAAGAACATGAGGGAACTTTCTGGGGTGATGGAAATGTTCTATATCTTGACTGGGATATTGGTTAAATGAGTGTATACACATTTATCTAAACTTACTGAACTAACGATCTGTGTTGGTTTTCATTAAGGAGTAAGTACTTAGGCATTAAAGTCTACAAAGTTGATCTTATTTTATTTCATTTTTTAAATTCAAGTTAGTTAACATACAGGATAGTCTTGGCTTCAGGAGTAGAATCCAGTGAGGGGCGCCTGGGTGGCTCAGTTGGCTAAGGAGTAGAATCCAATAATTCATCTCTTACATGTAATACCCAGTGCTCATCCCGAAAAGTGCCCTCCTTCATGCCCCTCACCCATTTAACCCATCCCCCACACCTTCCAGCAGCCCTCAGTTTGTTCTCTGTATTTAGGAGTCTCTTATGGTTTGCCTCCCTCTGTTTTATCTTATTTTTCCTTTCCTTCTGCTATGTTCCCTTCTGCTATGTTCATCTGTTGAGTTTCTCAAATTCTACGTATGAGCAAAATCATATGATACGTCTTTTTCTGACTTATTTCACTTGGCATAATGCCCTCCATTTCCATCCACATTGTTGTAAATGGCAGGATTTCATTCTTTTTCATTGCCAAGTAATATTCCATTACGCGCTTGCGCGCACGCACGTGTGTGTGTGTGTGTGTGTGTGTGTATACATACCACATCTTCTTTATCCATTCATCAGTCAATGGATATTTGGGCTCTTTCCATAAATAATTTGGCTATTGTTGATAGCGCTGCTATAAACATTGGGGTGCATGTGCCCCTTCAAATCAGCATTTTTATATACTTTTGTATACTTTGGATAAAATCCTAGTAGTGCAGTTGCTGAGTTGTACGGTAGTTCTATTTTTAATTTTCTGAGGAACCTTCATACTGTTTTCCAGAGTGGCTGCACCAGTTTGCATTCCCACCAACAGTGCAAAAGGTTCCTCACCAACATCTGTTGTTTCCTGAATTGTTAATTTTAGCCACTCTGACAGGTGTGAGGATGTATGTCATTGTAGTTTTGATTTGTATTTCCATGATGATGAGTGATGTTGAGCATCTTTTCATGTGTCTGTTAGCCATCCGGATGTCTTCTTTGGAAAAGTGTCTATTCATGTCTTCTGCCCATTTCTTCACTGGATTAGTTTTTGGGGTATTGAGTTTGGTGGCTTCTTTATAGATTTTGGATACTAACCCTTATCCATTATGTCATTTGCAAATATCTTCTCCCATTCCATCGGTTGCCTATTTTTTTTTTAAATGTTTATTTATTTTTGAAAGAGAAAAAGAAGGACAGGGCAGGGGAGGGATCCAAAGCAGGCTCTGTGCTTACAGCAAAGAGCCGGATGCAGGGGTCAAACTCACAAACCACAAGATCATGACCTGAGCGGAAGTCAGAAACTTAACCAACCGAGCCACCCAGGCGCCCCTCTGTCGGTTGCCTTTTAGTTTTGTTGATGGTTTCCTTTGCTGTGCAGAAGTGAGGCCATTTTTGCTTTTATTTCTCTTGCCTCTGGAGACATGTCAAGTAAGAAGTTGCTGTGGCCTAAATCAAAGAGGTTGCTGCCTATTTTCTCCTATAAGATTTTGATGGTTTCCTGTCTACATTTAGGTATTTCATCCATTTTGAGTTTATTTTTGTGTATGGTGTAAGAAAGTGGTTCAGGTTCATTCTTCTGCATGTCGCTGCCCAGTTTTCCCAGCACCACTTGCTAAAGAGACTGTCTTTATTCCGTTGGATAGTCTTTCCTGCTTTGTCAAAGATTAGTTGGCCATACATTTGTAGGTCCATTTCTGGGTTCTCTATTCTGTTCCATTGATCTGAGTGTCTGTTTTTGCACCAGTACCATACTGTCTTGATGATGACAGCTTTGGAGTATAGCTTGAAGTCCAGGATTGTGATGCCTCCAGCTTCAGTTATCTTTTTCAAGATTGCTTTGGTTATTCGGAGTCTTTTCTGGTTCCATAAAAATTTTAGGATTGTTTGTTCTAGCTCTGTGAAGAATGCCGATGTTATTTTGATAGGGATTGCGTTGAATATGTAGATTGCTTTGGGCAGTATTGACATTTTAACAATATAAGTTCTTCCAATCCATGAGCATGGAATATTTTTCCATTTTTTGTGTGTCTTCTTTAATTTCTTTCATAAGCTTTCTATGGTTTTCAGTGTGTAGATTTTTCGCCTCTTTGGTTAGGTTTATTCCTAGATATTTTATGGTTCTTGGTGCCAGTTTCATTCTTTTGCATGTTGCTGTCCAGTTCTCCCAGCACCATTTGCTAAAGAGACTGTCTTTCTTCCATTAGATACTCTTTCCTGCTTTGTCGAAGACTAGTTGGCCATATATTTATGGGTCCATTTCTGGGTTCTCTATTCTTTTCCATTGATCTATGTCTCTGTTTTTGTGCCAGTACCATAGTGTCTTGATGAGTACAGCTTTGTAATACATCTTGAAGTCCAGAATTGTGATGCCTCCAGCTTTGGTTTTCTTTTCCAACATTGCTTTAGCTATTCAGGGTCATTTGTGGTGCCATGCAAATTTTAGGATTGTTTGTTCTAACTCTGTGAAGAATGCTGGTATCATTTTGATAGGGATTGCGTTGAATGTGTAGATGCTTAGGGTAGTATCAACATTTTAACAATATTTGTTCTTCCAATCCATAAGCATGGAATGTTTTTTCATTTCTTTGTGTCTTCTTCAGTTTCTTTCATAATCTTTCTATGGTTTTCAGCGTATAGATCTTTTACCTCGTACAAAACCGATTTTAAAAGAAGTATTTCAGTGTTCGTACAGACCTTTTTTTATTTTAGTTTTTTGGTCAGGGACACAAAGAAGTTTAACTCCGTGGCTTTCATATATCTTTATGCACACAGCACACCCAAGTAATGTACCTGGAATCTTAAATTTAAAGCCTCAGTTCTAAGCTCTTATTTTACAGATTAGGAAACTGGAACCCCAGTATCCTGATTTCAAGTTCAATGCTCTTTTCACTATTTATATTAAGGCTATAAAATCCACAAACCAACTTACATCATTGCTACTGAAATGTTACCGGGCTCAGAAAAAGCAGTTAAAATTAACATGTAAAACACTCCCCCAAAAGAATGACAGATTTAGAATGAGTATGTTGCAATTGCTAATGAAATAATAGCTCTAAGTAACAGTAATCAAAGAATGCTAAAATCATTAAGTGAACTTTATAAATATAAAAGCTCGGGCTGACCAACTCTTGAACTTCCAATGAACCTTTACATCCACAGGTGGCACAACCAGAGATCCGGGTCCTCCTGATGCGATGGAGTAGGCAGCAGGCAGCAGGCAGCATCGCCAGTGAGGCAGTGATGCCAAAAGGAAAACACCAAATTGATCCCAAGTCTAACCAAGTCACTAGATCTAAATACCAGTTCTTAGGAATCATGGAGGACACAGGAATGTGTTAAATAACAATGAGGACAATCAGCAAGATCCAGAATGCTAGAAATTCTACAGGACAAATCACCCAGTGTTTCTTCCACAACTAAATGGCAAGAAAAAAAAAAAAAAACAAAGGGAGAAGGAGAAGAAGAAAGAGGAAGAAGAAAAGGGAGGAAGGAAGATGGTGAAGGACCTGCCAGTGATTGAGACTTTATTTCTATTTATTTATTTATTTATTTATTTATTTATTTATTTATTTATTTATTATTTAGTAAACTCTACACCCAATGTGGGGCTCGAACTCATGAGCCTGAGATCAGGAGTAGTGTGCTCTTTTGACTGAACCAGCCAGATGCCCCTTAAGACAGACTTTTTTTTTTAAATCTTTTTTTTTTTAACGTCTATTTATTTTCGAGACAGAGCATGAACGGGGGAGGGGCAGAGAGAGAGGGAGACACAGAATCGGAAGCAGGCTCCAGGCTCTGAGCCATCAGCCCAGAGCCCGACGCGGGGCTCAAACTCACGGACCACAAGATCGTGACCTGGGCTGAAGTCGGACTCCTAACCGACTGAGCCACCCAGGCGCCCCAAGAGAGACTTTAAAGGATATATCCAAATGCCAAGTATGGACCTTGGTTGATTTAAATAAAGAGTGAAAGGGCATTTTTTAGATTAATGGGGAAAACTTAACATGGTCTAGTCATTAGGTTGATATTAACAAGTTATTGTTAACTTGGCTGGGTATGACAGTGTTAAAACTATTTTTTTTAAATCCTTATCTGTGAAAGATACATAATAAAGTTTTTAAAAAATTTTTTTAATGTTTATTTTTGAAAGAGAGAGAAAGATACAGCGGGAGAGGGCCAGAGAAAGAGGGAGACACAGAATCCAAAGAAGGCTCCAGGTTCTGAGCTGTCAGGACACAGCCTGATGCAGGACTTGAACCCACAAACTGTGAGATCATGACCTGAGCCAAAGTTGGATGCCTAACCAACTGAGCCACCCAGGTGTCCCTGAGTTATCATTTTTGTTTGTTTTCTCTTGTTGTTGTTGTTGTTTTTAATGTTCATTTACTTTTGAGATAGAGGGAGAGTGCGAGTGGGGTAGGGGCAGAGAGAGAGGTAGACAAAGGATCCGAAGCAGGCTCTGCGCTGACGGCAGAGAGCCCAATGCGGGGCTCAAACTCATGAACCGTGATCATGACCTGAGCCGAAGTCGGACGCTTAACCGACTGAGCCACCCAGGTACCCCACATAATGAAGTTTTTATGAGTGACATGATATGATGTCTAGGATTTGCTTCAAAATGCTAAGAAAACATGTATGGATAGGGGAAGATAAAACAAAAATGGCAGAACGTTGAAGGCCTGTGATTTTAATATTCTCCCTACTTCTGTATTTGAAGTTTTCTATAGTAAAATATATAATCTTATATCCCAAGAATTTATATTCATACGCCCAGGTAATTAGAAAGAGGAAGTTGGGGCACAGTGACTTTTTTGTGTGAATTTTCCCTCGTCCTCGAAGCCAGTGTGCTACCTCTCTGTCTCAGAGACATACAGGAACTTTCCTTCTAACAGAAAGGGATGCCCGACCAGTGACGTCTGCACGAGAGTACTCAGTGGAGTATTCGGATACACAGAGGGGGTCAAAGGAAAAGTAACCACATACCTTATTGGCACTGCTGCTGAAACTCTCAGAGCTGATGGGGAGCAGAGTACTCAACTCCAGGTCCGTAACCATCTGCCGAGACTCTGCCAGCAAACGCTGGAGCTTGCTTGTGGGCGAAAAGTCGTCCTGGGAAGACAACACAACGTACGCATTCAAGAAATCAAGAAGCGTTTTGAGATGTTTATGTTTACAAGCACAGTGTGATAAACACAAATGTTAACCACCCACTAATGTTTCTTTGACTTTAGGCATTACATATCAAAGCTGGACATGAAATACTACAAGAACCAAATTCCATTTATTTCTTAGAACCTACTTTGCTAAATAATTTGACTTCAACAGACCTTACAACTAATTAAGTAACATCCATGCGATAAAAAGAATCCTAGGCTGGGGCCCCTGGCTGTCTCAGTAGGTAGAGCATGCAACTCTTGATCTTGGGGTTGTAAGTTCGAGCCCCACACTGGGTGTAGAGATTACTTAAAGATAAAATCTTTAAAAAAACAAAAATCCTAGGCATTGTTTAAGTCTCCTAAATTAACTTTCCAAAGTCATAATTACCATGCTAATTAGTATGTCAAAATACTTGCAAAATGTAATTTTAACATTAAACGCTTGTAAGCTTTTAAGGGGCACCTGGGTGGCTCAGTCAGTTAAGCGTACGAGCTCAGGTCATGATCTCACTGTTTGTGAGTTTGAGCCCCGAGTCGGGATCTGTGCTTACAGCTGAGAGCCTGAAGCCTGCTTCAGATTCTGTGTCTCCCTCTCTGCCCCTCCCCTGCTGGTGCTCAGTCTCTCTCTCTCTCTCTCTCTCTCTCTCTCTCTCTCTCTCTCAAAAATAAATAAACGTTAAAAATTTTTAAACAAATAATATAAAAATATGTGGATATGTGCCTTAATTTGTTCTTGTTTAATTTTCAACTTTGGGATCTAAAGTTTTAGCATGACAACCACTCTTGAAAGTACCTAGACTATTTTTTTGCTAAGAAAAGTGAAGTCTAATGTTCTAGGAACAAAGATGATCACTACTGACCTGGATTTAGAAGACATTTAATAAATACCTGCTGAGTGAATATATCTGTGTGTGTGAGCAGGTGCGCGTGCACACACATACACACACACACACAAATGTATACATATATATGGACAACATAAGCATGTAATATATATATACTGCCTCAAAAAATAGGTACCAACCCTGAAAAAAGGTTTACAAGAACTGAAAAGGTAGTAACTAATATTTCCTCTCATACTAACAGCTTTAAAAAAATTAACATCTCTGAGGGGCACCTGGGGCCTCAGTCGGTTAAGTGTCTGACTTCAGCTCAGGTCATGATCTCATGAGTTGAAGCCCTGCGTTGGGCTCTGTGCTGACAGCTCAGAGCCTGGAGCCTGCTTCGGATTCTGTGTCTCTGTCTCTCTCTGCCTCTCCCCTACTTGTGCTGTTTCTATCTCAAAAATAAACATTTAAACAAATGTTGAAAAATTAACAGCTTTGAGGTATAATCAACATATAATTAACTACACAATTAAGTTGGGGTATCTAGGTGGTTCGGTCGGTTGGGCGTCCGACTTCAGCGCAGGTCATAATCTTGTGGCTTGTGAGTTCAAGCCCTGCATTGGGCTCTGTGCTGACAGCTCAGAGCCTGAAGCCTGCTTCGGATTCGGTCTCCCTTTCTCCCTGCCCCTCCCCCACTCGTGTTCTGTCTCTGTCTCAAAAATAAATGTTTTAAAAAACTATGCAATTAAGCTACATAATATGCTGAGCTTTACCTATGTACACAGCCCTGACACCACACCCACAACGGACAGGGAAGCAAACCTATGCCCCCTGGGAATTCCTGCTGGAGTCGGTCCACCCATTCCCAGCCAACACTGATCTGTCTTCTGTCACCAGAGACTAGTTTGCCTTTTCTGGAATTTTATATAAACACATTCATATTTTTGTCTATGTGGCATCTTTCGCTCAGCATAATCATCTTGAGATTCACCTGTGCTGTGTATCGTAAATAGTTTATGCCTTCATACTCCTGAGAAGTACCTCACTGCATGCGGGCATCATTTTGTCTATTCACCTACTGATGTATATTTGGGTTGTTTCCAGTTTTTCAGTTAATACAAATAAAGCTGCTTGAGTATTCACGTGCAAGTCTTTGTATGGACGTGTTTCCATTTCTCTAGTGGAATAGCGGGGTCATATGGTACGTGTATATTTAATTTTTTAAGAAACTACCCAAGTGCTCTTCAAAGTGAATTTTCTTTTCCCACCGCCAGTGAATGAAAGTCCCGGTTGCTCCAGATTCTAGTCAACACTTAGTATGGTCAAGTTTTAACAAAGAGAACACCCATCAAATACCCATTAGGGGCCAGGCCCTAAAATAGCTCATTTAGACCAAGCAAGTGTAATGTTATTATTGCATATTTGCAAATGAAGAAACTGAGGCTCAAAGAAAGTAAGTAACTTTACTGAGGTCATTGAGCTAAGACAAAGCAAAACAAGGACGTGAACCCAGATCAGTTTCATAGCCTGTTCTCTCCCCCAAGTAAAGCCAGAAGTAATTAAGTTCACTTCAACTTATTTTCACTCTGACAGAGCTGTAATGCGGATCCCATTTATGGTGAAGGCACCGGCTCATGTGTGACAGTGACAGTGCAGTAACAACCTCACTGACCGTCAGGAGGGGCATGAACAAACTGACTTATTCAATCAATAGACTACATATTGATCAGCAGTCAAAATGAAGGGACTAAGTCTTCAAGTATCAGCATGGATAAATGTCACAAAATATTCACACAGTTGGAGAAATCATCGCAAAAGGATAGAGACAGTCTTTTACCACTTACGCACATTTTAAATACACACAAAACATTATGTAATGTTTAAATATATGTTTTTAAATAGTAAAAGCATAAGAAAAAGCATGAATGCAACTTCAGGATAGTGGGTAACTGGTGGGGGGAGTGGGCGAGGGGAGAAGGCACGTGGGACCCACGCTTTATCTGTAGTATTTCATTTCTTGAACAAGAAAAATAAAACAAATGTGACAAAGGTAAGCATGTTAAATGTGAATGTAGGTGCACAATTGCTTGTTACGGTCTTTTTTGTTGTATTTAAAATATGTGTATGCACATATATATGTAATATGTATGTATCTATCAGTCACCAGGAGGGCCTGAGGGACATCTGGCCTGGAGTTAACTCTATAGAATAACATTTATTTTTTATGTTTTTTAAAATTTATTTTGAGAGAGAGCGAGAGAGAGAGCACATGTGTGAGCGTGGGGAGGAGCAGAGAGAGACGAGACAGAGAGACAGAGAGAGAGAGAGAAAATCCCAAGCAGGCTCCACACTGTCGGCATGAGTCTGTTGTGGGGCTTGAACTCATGAACGGTGAGATCATGACCTGAGCCGAAACCAAGAGTCATACACTTAACCAACTGAGCCACCGAGGCACCCCTATAGAATAATATTTAAAGGAAATAGAAGGTGAGTAACTGTGACTTCAGTTAAATGATATAATTAAAGTCTCATAGTTTAGGAAAAACAAAAAAACAAAAAAACAACCCTGAAGAATGACCAAAATTAAGCACACGAACCACAGTACTACAGGAAAATTAAAAGCATGCTGGGGAGAAGTCTTGCTTGAATGAGTTGGGTATCTCTAAGCAGAATACAAACCTTCTCATTGGACAATGGTGCCTCTTTGTTGAATAACAAAATCTTAGGTGAGTTCTTTGTATCAGAAGAGGGCCCTGTCTCTATCAATCTCTCATCCTCTCGTGCCGCAGCTTTTGAAGCACCCAAACAGTGGGAATGCTGGATGGCAAACAGCTCACTACAAACAATAAAACCAAACGGGACAGACATCTTAAAGTGGTAGCAAACATGCGTCACCAATACTCTTACGCTTCAAACTATCTCAACAGGAAAAAAGTTGTTTTTCTTTTTAATGAAGAAGCTCAAGTTTGAGTAGAACATTAGAGATTTGAAGAGAATAACTGAGTAGAATATTATCAATTAATGCATACCCTTTGCAGTCAGAATTAAAACAGAATTCTTAGAGGGTAACAACAGAATAGGGAATTTCCATCCCCCTTCCAAAAAGAAAGAAGAGAAGGGAAAGGAAGGGAAGGGAAGGGAAGGGAAGGGAAGGGAAGGGAAGGGAAGGGAAGGGAAGGGAAGGGAAGGGAAGGGAAGGGAAGGGAAAAAGAAAAGAAAAGAAAAGAAAAGAAAAGAAAAGAAAAGAGAAAAGAAAGAAGGAAAATCATCCAAAAGGGAGGGGAAAAATTAACACAGGTTAAACTCGTGAAAATTTTGGGTTTTTGGTTTGTGAAGTTGATTTTTGTTAATGGTTTTTAAAAGTCCAACCCTTTTGTGAGAGTCGGACAGCACCGTGTGGCTCTTCATTCTTCTGCAGGCCGTCGGTATCGGAGAACAGGGCCGTGTAGCCAAGCTTCGGGGTAGGATATTAGAGTTTGGGCTCAAAGCAGAATGAATGGCAAAAGCTGGCACCCCTTCCTCCCACGTGCCCTGTAACTGAAGAGGAGCAGGCTGCCCGTGGCTTCTCCCTCCACAGGTAACCCCCCCGTGGTCTGGCTGGCATGGGATGGTGGAACAAACGGGAGCATTCAGCCCGATAATAAAGTACGTACACAGTAAGTGCTTATACTCTAAGGGAGAACATAATTATCTTCTGTGTTTAGCCACGCATTTGTCAGGTGACGTGTGGGCACCGCCCCTCTGCTGGCAGCACGAGTCCTGTCAAGTATTTCAAACCAGGGAGGTCAAAAGGGTCTTGAAAGAAAACTCCGAATTTAAATTTGAATTTCTTTCCTACGTTAAATTTCATATATGTCCACTGCGCTCTTAAACCTAACATAGGGGCTGAGCACAGAGCCTAAATAGGATTCTCTCTCCCTCTGCCACTCTCCCCTGCTCACGCTCTCTCTCTCAAAAAAAAAAAAAAAAAAAAAAAAAGAAGGGGCACCTGGGTGGCTTGATTGGGTAAGTGTCCGACTCTTGATTTGGCTCAAGTCATGATCCCACAGTTTGTGGGTTCGAGCCTCGCACTAGGCTCTATGCTGACAGTGCGCAGCCTGCTTGGGATTCTGGCTCTCCCTCTCTCTGCCCCTCTCCTTTTGTGTGCACGCACATGCTCTCTCTCTCTCCACCCGAAATAAATAAATAAACTTAAAAAAAATTTTTTAAATAATGTTGTTAAACCATGCACTCAACAAACATTAAAAAAAACTACCATAAACTTTCCCTGTAATCTATGTGCATTCTTCGCTCAGCAGTGAAAATGCACAGTTGTGCTCTACTGATAACTTGCAATTATTTAAAGAAAATCTGTGAAAAACAAATACAAATAGATAACTTTCTACTGATAACTTGCAATTATTTAAAGAAAATCTGTGAAAAACAAAAACAAATAGATAAATTTGAGTGGCACCACCATTTTACTTTAAAATTTCACAACAGACAATAACTATCTGTATGATTTTTTTTGTTTATTTATTTTGAGAGAGAGACAGAGCACGCAAGAGGGAGAGGGACAGACAGAGGGATAGAGAGAGGGAGGAAGAGAGAGAATCCCAAGCAGGCTCCACACTGCCAGGGCAGAGCCCGACATGGGGCTTGAACCCATGAACCATAAGATCACGACCTGAGCTGAAGTCAAGAGCCATATGCTTAACTACTGAGCCACCCAGAACCTCATGTATGATTTTTAAATGACTTAGGCTTCTAAAAGGGCCAAGGAAAAATCCAAATAATGAAATTACCAGAAAGAAATTTTAATCATAAAGTCCTATGAAAGTCAGCGTGATGACTGAAATAAGGCTCTCAATATAGAAACTTCATTCTTTCTGTAATTTAAGAACAAAGAGCTAGGTTTTATTTAAAAATTGCAGGGGTGCCTGGGTGGCTCAGTTGGTTGAGTGTCTGACTTCAGCTCAGGTCATGATCTCATGGTTCATGGGTTCAAGCCCCACTTTGGGCTCTGTGCTGACAGTTCGGAGCCTGGAGCCTGCTTCAGATTGTGTGTCTCCCTCTCTCTCTGCCCTTCACCTGCTCATGCTCTGTCTCTCTCTCTCTCTCAAAAATAAATAAACACTGAAAAATTTTTTTAATTGCACACATTGGGGCACCTGGGTGGCTCAGTCGATGGAGGGTCCACCTCTCAACTTCAGCACAGGTCGTATCTCAGGGTCATGGGATCAAGCCCTGCATCAGGCTCCATACTGAGCATGGAGTCTACTTGGGATTCTCTCTCTCTCCTCTCTCTCTCTCTCTCTCCCCCCTCTCTCCCTCCTACCCCTCCCCCCAAAAAAGTTTTTTTTAATTTGACATTATTATAGCGCCCCTCAACCACAAGATTCTGCAAGTTTTTTTTATGTTTCTCTATTTTTGAGGGAGAGAGCACAAGCTGGGGAGGGGCACAGAGAGAGATAGAGGGTGGCACAGAGAATCCAAGGCAGGCTCTTAGCTGCCAGCACAGAGCCTGATGCAGGGCTTGTACCCAGGAACCGCAAGATCATGACCTGAGCCGAAGTTGGATGCTTAACCAACTGAGCCACCCAGGCGCCCCAAGATTCAGCAAGTCTAACGATAAGATGAGCCTGAATAATGCAGCATATGCTAATGACTAATCCATTTTCTTCTCTTAAAAAAAAATTAACCTTTCTCAGCTTGTTATGTACAAATATTATTTTTCTTGCATGATTTCAAAAAGTGAGGTTTGGGAAATGTACAATGAACACAAGGGCAGAAGCAGTTGGATACGGAAATATGTCACTGGGGGGTTGGGGGGGCAGGTGGAGGCGAAATTCTTATCTGTGGTCTAGGGAATGTAATCTCTGCAGAAAAACAGCTTATCGACTCACACGGGATCCAGGGGTGAGGAATGCTCCAGAGCGGCATTCTGCTCCGTAAAGTGACCCTACTGTTAGCTTTAAAGAAAAAAAAAAAAAAAATTTGCCCAACTCATGACAACTGGCTTTGTTTTCAAACAAACCCTTTGCCTCAGAAGCAGTCCTAGGTACAAACTTTTCACTGGAATCTAATAGGGTCTCTTTGTACAATCAGAAACTCGACTATGTGCTGATGAAGAGAGTAACCGTTTGGCCCCAGATGTGATTTCTGTTCGCAAACACTGGTCTCTGCTTCCCAGTGAGCGTCGAGTGGCTAATGCCCTTTCCATTTCCAAGCACAGCATGTGGGGTCCCCGGGGGTTAACAATGCCAACATCACTAACCTCGTGGAGGAGTTGTATTTCCGTCTGCTGGCACTTTCTGCACAAGTACAGACGGATTTGTGGCGAACGATTCTTTGCACTTTGGAAGGCTTGAAAATACTCATCCATTCCACGTCAGACATGTGGCCTGGTGCCTCGATTATGAAGTTACTCGGGTGGCAGCACTTGGATTCCCATATGTCACTTTCCCCCAAACAGGCTTCGTTTTTATGGCAACAGGAGACTCCAGACCTTTCCATGTCATCTTGACATTCGACATTCAACTTTTCCGGTTGTTTTGCCCCAGAACAGCTGGCCAGGCCCAGGTACACGTTAACATCATGCCACTGTTTCTCATCAGATAAGGACACTGATGTTTCCAAGAGTTGTTTCTCTTCATTCTGAATCTCTATCCCGTTCCCTTTTGGTGACTTTGCATGGATCTTGCAAAATGTACTTTTGTTTTCGGCTTCCATCGGCATTTTTCCTCCCAGAGACCAAGACTTTTGCTTCTCCAGCAAGTCTTTTGTAAATAGAGATGAGACAGCAATTACGCTTTTCCCCCCAAATGAAGTATTAACCTGTAGTCTCTTCTCTTTGCATACATCACAAGGGCTCGTGTCTGACCTATTTTGCTGAACCAACGTGGTCTCAAATTTTGGGTCTTTAACCAGTGACTTCTGATTTTTCTCTCTCTTAATATCGACTTTTGGGCGGTTATTCTCAAGGTCTGACAAACACATGTCTCTGCTACGGTGGCATTACAAAAAACGTAAGTTATACACTTAATACCGTCATTCTAAATATTTCACTCAAACCCCATTAGTTGAGCTAAATCCTATTAAGACCCATTTGTATGAAATGAAAAGGTAAGGTAGAATATGTATTCTTTCTTCAGAGCCCGATTTCCACCTGACTTCAAGGAAGTCTTTCTGACCAGCAAGCCCACACGCTTACTTTCCCTTCCTGCCTTCCACTCCCCCGTGCTTACTGCCTATACTGCGGTTACTGCTTTACTGTATGTATTCTCTAATCATGCAGCAAACTTCTTATTATAACTATATTGTTCACCAACTTTCATATATATATATATCTTGTCTTTTCAGTAGACTCATAAGTTGTTTTTTTTTTTAATGTTTATGTATTTTTGAGAGACAGAGCACGAGCAGAGCAGGGGTGGGGAGGGGCAGAGAGAGAGGGAGACACAGAATCCAAAGCAGGCTCCAGGCTCTGAGCTGTCAGCACAGAGCCGGATGTAGGGCTTAAATCCACGAACTGTGAGATCATGACCCGAGCCGGAGTCGGACGCTTAACGGACTAAGCCACCCAGGAGCCCCGACTTGTAAATTTCTTAATGTATAGGCCTTTTTAGTCCTCCTGGCACTTCAGGACAGACTTTAACATACATTAGGTATTCCGTAAATACCTGTTCATTGGTCTGTTATTCCCCTTCCTATTAGTGTCACAGTAAACAGAAGTAAAGCCAGGACTGAAAGGGGACAGAGATTCAAGGGACAGAGATACAGTGGAGAGTGCCAAATGTGTTTACCATACTGCATTCATGACCGACCCATTGATCTGCTAGATATTTACACAGCGATATACTGAAAGCTGGTCTAAAGTAAGAAAGGCATGTGTGCATAAAATGAAGATTAAGAACACTATACAACAGGATACACCGTTAACTAAACTGTCTTCATGTCACATGTATTCAGGTATTCTGATCTGTAGAATTCTGACCCCTCAGACAACTCAACCCCCACGTTTCTAGAATGGCACAGGCCATGTCACGCTCTTAGAGAATAACTTCACGCATCTCGCCCAAGTGCCTCCCAGGGGCAATGAGGTCCAAACAAGGAAAAAGCCAGTGTGATGGGGGCTCTTGCCTGCAAGAGAACTCTGGGCTGGTGTGGTAAGTATCAGCAGCAGCAGCAGCAACAGCTGGGACACAAAGCCAAATGTAACTACCCCCCTTCCCCCCCAGCAGAAGGCCTCAAAAGAAAAGTAAAGCACAGCAGTCACACTGTCCGGAGGGACAGTCGCTCCCCACGTCCACCGCTGCAACTGCTAACTACCAGCAAAGGGGCGGCTGGGAGCGCAGGGCGGCCTCCACACCTGCGCGGTTACACCCCGCCCCCCCCCACCCCGTCGCCTCCCCCAGCGGTGGGGACCTGCCCTCATTCCTGTGCCCGGTCATGACTCCCATGTAACACTGGTGCTTGGAAAAGTAGACTAAATGTAACTGTGGGGGCAGCTGTATGCCTGTTAAATTAAACCACACCTCATATATTTGTATTTTAACTTTACAGAGACCAATTTAATTCATACACTACACTGCTTGTTAGAGGTATGAAAAGGTGTCTCCTTCTATTAACAAAGAAAATAGGAAAATCCAGCTAAAATCAGAGATCACCCTCAGCTAGCTGAACTCCTACTCCAGTCATGTATACCATTCGCTGGCGTTATTTCTTTTAGGCAAGTGCTATGTCCTAGGCGTCTTTATTTTGCCCACCCCCAGCCCCGTGAGTGCTAAACACTACACACTAAGTGCGCCTGAAAGAGGACACGATTCCCCTCTGCGGTTTCCACTTGCGCTCGAAGCCTTGTATGCAACGGACGCACAAATAATGCTAATGAATTTCTTTCATCAAGTGGCTAAATCAGGATCGTACCTAAAATTCTCAGATCAGGTCTCATTACAACACAGGATTATAATGGTGATGACTAGCTCCTATATATTTATTCCGTATCCCTTAGGGAATGACGGTCAATACTGGCCTACAGTAAGTACTTAATAAGCAGACTGAACGATAAAACAATATACAAGATCATACTAGCAGCATCTTACTAAGGTTACCTGGATTCCAGAACCTTTGATTCCTCCATCTTTGAGTCATATATCTGTAATAATTCCTGAGAATTTTCCACATTAAAATTAAGAAACTGCAGATCACTCTGTTGTTTTACATAAATCTGCCATAAATATTGATAAGTAAGTTGTGACAATAAAACTATATTGAGTCAACATTCAAATGCTACAACACGTCAGATGGTGACTAGAGACATATGCTAAATATGTTTGCTTTTATTTTTCCTATGTTAGCCCTGAGATTTGTTAGTATAACTGGTTTCCTAACCTTTCGTTACCATAAGCCAAACCCTACTGATTATGCTAAAGGTGACATACCTTTAATGTACTTAGGACACTAAAAGCACCATAAGCAAAAATCGGCAGACACACGCTTTTCCTAATTTGATGTTTGTTTATAAACGTGTCCCACCTAACAGTAAGGGCAGGGGAACCGGGGACGTACCTGTCTCAGATTACGTAGTTCTGCGTCTGTACGTTCTTGCTTTGACTTGGCAATGTCAAGTAACTCATCTTTCCTTTTTTCTCTCTGTGCTATTTAACAACAAATGTTATTCAAATATTTCTCATCGGCCGTATCAACACAAACCTCTTCATTTCCAAAAATTTAATGTTCCAGTAACATTTTCCTCCTGTTCCTGAACTTAAAATTTGCAAAATGCATGGCTGGGAAGAGCTTTTTCTGTGATTCTGACTAGATCTTTCACCAAATTTGAGAATTTTCACAGTGTAATTAATGCTGAGTCAAAGAAAAGATCCAGAATTGTATCAACTGTATGATCAAATCACACTGTGCGTTTAGATACACGGACACAAAGATAAAAAGTCTGAGAACAAGTACATTAAATATTAAAATAAGCTTTTTTGGATGGGAGGATTAATAACAATTATTTTTCTCTCTTTTTTCGGGGAGGGGGCATGATACAGTATGTATTACTTTAATTTTTAAAAATTTGTTCACATTACATGACTACCTTATGAATGCATTTTCATTGCAAAAACCCAAACAACATATTACCTTTATCAACAGAATGAATGAATGAATGAATAAATAAATAAGTAAATAAAACAGTTTCAGAACTTGGTAAATTGAGAACCCATAGGAAGAAAAGAATCTGAAGTGCTATACAAAGACTAGTACCAGAAAAAAAAAAAACACAATATTACACTAAAGGAGAAATAAAGTGACTCACACAGAAATCAGAAATCAACAATAAATGCTTCACTTCAGAAAAAATCAGTAACTTTATAAGAAGTTCAAACTCAATGTATAAAATGACCCTGTAACTACATGAATTGAATTCGAAGTAAATCGGAGACAATCTCAATAAAAATTTATAACTTCTATCTATGGTTCTTTCATAAAACACCTTCTGCATGTCATTTTTCTACATTTTCATTTTACATGAAAAAGGACAAAAGTTTCTATCATCACTTTCCATCTGGACATCGCAAAGACCACGTGAGGACACAGGTCCGTGCGTTGCTGCGGACTGTAACTCCACTGGACAGCTGCTCTGGGGGTCAGGGCACCAGCTGCAGGAAGGAGCCAGAGAGGTCTGTGCACAGCCGCCCGGTCTCCCCAGCGTGGCTCATGCTCAGCCCTTCCAACATGGGTCTGCAGCATCATCTCACCTTTGAAAGGTAATCCGCGTGCACAAGATGGAAAACGTGAAGAGAAGTTCAGTGAAAGCCACGTTGCCAGCTTGAAACTATCACGTCTTTTCTACTCCGTTCTGAATTTATTTCTTTGCATTATAGGCGTCGACACCATCGTGAGAGCATATAAATGCAGTGCGCCTGCACTATTTATGCAGAGTTGCATTCAGTTTATGTGAATTCAATTATAAGCACAAAGAAAAAACTAAAAAAGGAATTGCAGCTAGTTTGACTGGAAGTAATGCCCACAGTGGATCTGTGACTCTCTCTGCTGGGCTCAGTTCCGCTTGCCTCTCATTATTAGCAGCACTGTGGCACGCTGGGTGTAATTCCTAGTATTTTGAGATACTCGAGATACTTTGGATACACTACGGCCCCTGACCAAAAGCCATATTTGGAGTTCACGGGTAATTTTAAATATATGTGAACTTTGCCTTAATCTCGGACTTTAGAATAATCTACTAGTGCATAAGAGGCAACTCTACTGTAAATATCGGTGTTCCGCTCGGTCAGATACTTTTCTACATGGCTGGGTTTAGCTGAGAGATCAAAGCGGTGGGACCACTCTTTCTGTGGTCACAGAAAACAAAGAGATGTCGGACTCTGCTGGTAGCTGCCTGAGCAAGCAGCCTAAGAAAGACACCAGAGGGGAAAGGGTCCTGGTAGTCTGCACCCGCCACATCTGGTCAAGGCTCTGCCTTTTACTGACCAGAAGACCTTAGGCAATCAATCACTCAATGCCACGGGGCTTCGTTTACAAGACAGTCAGGACCCCAGAAATATGACCTAGCATCATCGCTTTATTTGCAAACTTCTTATAAGCAGTTATGTACAAAACAAAGAAACACATCATCTATGTGAAGCACTTCATCTTCAACGAGAGAAAAAAAAGTTTTGAACTTAACAGACATCTTAAGAGGTCTTAAGACATCTTCCAGCTTCAAATAAAATGTGTTCATTTTCAGTTACAGCATCTGACAGGATATTATCATATTAAGCCTTTTAAAATTATTTTAGGCTTCCTTCACTTTTATAATTTAAACACACAAAAATTGTTTGAGACAGCGGTATGACTAGAAAAGGTGTTTAAGAGGGGAAACTGGGTGGCTCAGTCAGTTGAGCGTCTGACTCTTGATTTCGGCTCAGGTCATGATCTCACAGTTCGTGAGTTCCGGCCCCGCATCAGGCTCTGCGCCAGTGACATGGAGCCCGCTTGGGATTCTCTGTCTCCCTCTCTCTCTGCCCCTCCCCTGCTTGTGTTCTCTCTCATTCTCTCTCTCTCTCTCAAAAATAAATAAATAAACATAAAAAAAAAAAAGAAAAGAAAGAAAAGGTATTTAAGAGATAAGCTTAGGAGGGGTGCCTGGGTGGCTCTGTTGGTTAAGTGTCTGACTCTTGATTTGGGCTCAGATCATGATCTCACGGTTCATGAGATCAAGCTCCATATCAGGCTTTGCACTGACAGCATGGAGCCTGCTTGGGATTCTCTCTCTCCTCCTCTCTCTGCCCCTCCCCCACTCATGTCCTCCCTCCCCCCCCCCGTACAAAATAAACATTTAAAAATAAATCGACATAAAAAAATAATAAAATTATTCACAAAATGGATTTATTATAGTATTATCTAACAAATTCCATAATCCGTAATCCATCCTAGTAATACACAATAGGATGTAGGAGTAAAAATTGCCAAATCAAAACAAAGGGAGACGGTTAAAATATACTGCAAACATCTTCCTTCCTCTGACCTCCCACAGCATTGTGTTCACATCTGTATAGTACTAGATTTTCTGTGGGCCTATGAGCTTCATAGCAACTAGCAGAGTGCCTGGCACACAAGAGCTGACCCAAAGATTGTTTGAATTCAACTGTAAAGCTATATATATACATATATGACTTTAGGATACATGTATATCTCATTTACACATACGTTTTTAATAGATGACTTTGAGACAGCAATCCTAGAAATAACGAAAACAGTGACCTCTACTGGTAGAAAACTGCATTTTCCCCAATCTTTAATCACATGACCTTAAAATTAAGAATTTTCATTTTATGTGAAAAAATGTTAATAATGCATTTTGCCCTTTAAGAAATTTATTCTCCTAGAAGGAAGGGCATTAAGGGTGTGTATAAATAAGCCCCAAATATGTCAATTTAATTAATTCTGTTTGAAACGTCACCTCCAATCCTATGATTTTCCTCATACAAACTACCAGAATGAAAGCCTAGTAAAATTCGGCTGGCAAGGACAGAGAGGAGATCTACACGTCAGTGGTTCTCAGCTGGAAGTGGAGAGGCAGAGGTCGGAACTAGTGCACACTAGTGGGGTATATGCAGCGGGCAGTGTGGGAGAATGTGGTGGAGGGGGGGTGGAAGGCAATATTTATATCTATCTTCAGGGGGCCTAAGTTAAACTAGGGATAAATTTGCTTTTTTTTTTTTTTAAGTTTCCTTATTCAGGGGGCGTCTGGGTGGTTCAGTCGGCTGGGTGTCTGACTCTTGATTTCAGCTCAGGTCATGATCTCCTGGTTCATGGGTTTGAGCCTGTACACTGGGCTCTGTGCTGGCAGCAAGGAGCTTGTTTGAGATTCTCTCTCCCTCTGTGCCCTTCCCCCCACTCAAAAATAAACATTTCGAAAAAATAAAATAAAACTTATTTATTTATTTTTGGGAGAGAGAGAGAGAGCGAAAGAGAGCAGGGGAGGGGCAGAGAAGGAGAGAGAGAGAATCCCAAGCAGGCTCCACACTGTCAGCCCAGAGCCCGACCTGAGACTCGAACTCATGAACCGTGAGATCATGACTTGAGCCAAAACCAACTCTGACGCTTAACTGAATCATGCAGGCACCCGCCCTTTTTTTTTTTTTTTTTTTTTTTTTAACGACTTTAATATTCCCTGCCTGGTCCCTCCCTGTCCCTTAAAGGCTGTTAAAAAAACCAAAAACCAAAAACTACTATTTTGAGAGAGGTGTAATTCCTTCAGTCTGTCGTGGTCGTACCACAGAAAGTTTAGGTTACAAATATATAACTATTCAATCGCTTAAATTAATTTCTATTTTTACCAGTAAAAACCAATTCATCATGCAGGCAACTTTTCTCTTGCTTGAGGCGAATGATCTCTTCTCGTTGTTCGTTATTTTCTGTTGTCTTTTCGTTTAGGTCCTCTTCACAAATAGAAGAAAACAGAAGTCCTCAAATAAATACTAGTTCCTAGAAGACTATATACACTGAATACCTCATGCCCTCGACACCCTTTCCAATCAATGTGAAATCCTGTTGGAGCTACAACCGCATCCCTGGCAGTGACCCTTGTCAGCCTTCCGTATCCCTGACCGGCCTCTCTTTTACAGCCTAGAGTCCAAAGAACAATCAGGGTAATCTTATTCTTTTTTTTTTTTTTTTTTTTTAATTAAGTAAACTCTACCCCCAATGTGGGGCTCAAACTCACGACCCCAAGATCAAGAATCACATGCTCTCCTGACTGAGCCAGCCGGGACCCGCAGGGTAATCTTTTAAAAGTAAAACTCTGTTCATGTCACTTCTCCGCTAAAAGCTCTACCACACTTAGGATGAAATCTAAACTCACTACCCTGAGCCTTGCATGGCCCTGACTGTCACTCTCCCCATTCTTTGTTCTGTTCCTTGAACGTGTCCCAACCTCAAAACCCAGCCTAGGGCTTTTGTATTTGCTGTTCCTTCTGCCTGGAAGGCTCTGGGCCCAGATCCTCACATGGCTACTTTTCTCGCCATCCAAGCTTCTGCTCAAATGTTCTCCTCAAAGCCGCCTTCCCAGTCCACCCGGACCGAGTTCGTTGCCCTCACTCTCTAGTCCACTGTCCGTTACCCTGTCATCCTTTAAAGAGATGACAGAGTCTGTCCCTGCTGTCAAGGGGCTTACAGTGTGATTATGGTTTTAGCTGAAGCTACAAATGGAGACAAAGCCTACGATTTGGCACAAGTCAAGGCATCATAAGAACAAGATTTTAGAAGGCTGAGTCTTTTAAATTAAATCGACCACAATAAACTTTCACAATTTCAGCAGCGACTCACTGGCTCAGGGGTGCAGGAGAACTGAAAATACCGACTCCGTCTGGTTCATGTCTGTGCAATGACCTCCCTCGGGCCTGTGTGCTCCAGGCCCCTTGGAGGTTACTGCATGCCCTAAATGGAATTCAGAAAGGCTTATTCTGATCTTCCCTCTGGCGCACAGATGGCACCACTTTAGATAACTACCCTTGACCTCATCACAATGCCCCTCGCTCCATAAAAGCTATGGATTAAAGTCTGGACTTCGTGGAGAGTAGCTTATGTAGCACCAGGATCATGGGCCACCCGATCCCCCTGTCACTAAGTGACCCTGAATAAAACTCCATGTGAATGGTATGGAATGGCTTGCTTCATTTTTCAGTCTCAAAGTGCATTCTCAGTCTGGAAGATACTTTACTTTCCTCTACCTTCTAACAACAAGGCACTCCACTAAGGACAGAGGTCAGAGTAACTTCCACCAAAATACAGCTTTGTTATTCTAAGGTTGCTTGTTCCATGGTGAGAGCCTATGCTCATGTGGAGCTCAATGACCATTTACTCTGCCCCAGGGTGGGGAATGGCCAGAGAAAAGTGGGCCTACCGGGGCGCCTGGGTGGCTCAGTCAGTTGAGCATCCGACTTCAGCTCAGGTCATGATCTCACAGTTGGTGAGTTCAAGCCCCATATGGGGCTGGCTGCTGTCAGCACAGAACCTGCTTCAGATCCTCTGTCCCCCTCTCCACCCCTCCCCCACGTGCACTCTCTCAAAAATAAATGAAACATTAAAAAGGAAAGAAAGAGGGGCGCCTGGGTGGCTCAGTCAGTTAAGCGGCCGACTTCGGCTCAGGTCATGATCTCACAGTCTGTGAGTTCGAGCCCCGCGTCGGGCTCTGTGCTGACAGCTCGGAGCCTGGAGCCTGCTTCGGGTTCTGGGTCTCCCTCTCTCTGACCCTCACCCCGTTCATGCTCTGTTTCTCTCTGTCTCAAAAATAAATAAACGTTAAAAAAAAAAATTAAAAAAAAAAAAAAGGAAAGAAAGAAAGAAAGAAAGAAAGAAAGAAAGGGAAAGAAAAGCGGGCCTACCTCCATGCTCTCTGTAGAAAAAGGTAAGCTTTTACTCCATCACCTATATCCACACTCACGTAAATAGGACTAACCTATTTGGTACACCTAGCCTCCATTTCGCTATAAAGCTTCAAGTAATATTACTCAGAAGGAAATGAATGAGTTACTCCGAGAACAAAAATAGAAAATGAGAACACAACAGGAATTTTCAAAAATAAAACATGCGCCAAAAAGCCGCTCTGGCAGGTGTGTTGTTGTGGCAATTCCTCAGCCCCGCCCTGCGCTCCTCCCGGGGAGGGACAGATCTTTCTCCACTGCTGGACTTTGGGTTTAGCCACATGATGCTTTGGCCAACAGAGTGAGGGTATGTCGGGTCCTCATGTGTCTCTGCTCCTCCCTTCCTTCCTTCCTTCCTTCCTTCCTTCCTTCCTTCCTTCCTTTCCTTCCTTCCTCCCTCCCTCCCTCCCTCCCTCCCTCTCTCTCTTTCTTTCTTTACTTACTTACTTATAAAGTAAGCTCTATGCCCAACGTGGGGCTTGAACTCATGACCCCGAGATCAAGAGCCACATGCTCTCCTGACTGAGCCAGCCAGTTGTCCCTGGGTGGGGAAAAGTGCCCAGGCCAGCCTACCAACAAGGAGAAGTGAGACTCATAAAGCCCCCAGAGGAGCAGCTCGGCTGGGCCCAAGCAACATAAGCCAATTCCCATCAGGCTGATACATGAACTTATCACATGCTTACGGTTGCACGCCACTGAGATATAGTCACTGGTTGTTACAAAGCATAAATTAACAAGAGCTAAGTGGTCCAGCAAAGGCAAGAGTATTTTGAAAATATAATGCATTATGCACTTTCCCCCAAGTCTGTTATTTATTTTGTAACACAAAAACTGTAGCATAGGGGCGCCTGGGTGGCTCAGTCGGTTAAGCGTCCGACTTCGGCTCAGGTCATGATCTCTCGGTTTGTGAGTTCAAGCCCCGCGTCGGGTTCTGTGCTGACAGCTCAGAGCCTGGAGCCTGTTTCAGATTCTGTGTCTCCCTCTCTCTCTGCCCCTCCCCTGCTCATGCTCTGTCTCTCTCTGTCTCTTAATAATAAATAAATGTTTAAAAAAAAAAAAACAATTGGGGCGCCTGGGTGGCTCGGTCGGTTAAGTGTCCGACTTCGGCTCGGGTCATGATCTCACGGTCTGTGAGTTGGAGCCCCGCGTCGGGCTCTGTGCTGACAGCTCGGAGCCTGGAGCCTGTTTCGGATTCTGTGTCTCCCTCTCTCTCTGCCCCTCCCCTGCTCATGCTCTGTCTCTCTCTGTCTCTTAATAATAAATAAATGTTTAAACAAACAAACAAACAAACAAAAAAACCTGTAGCATAATTGTATACAAGTGCAACGAACATTTCATGGTAGGACCTAAGGCCAGACCGACCCTCAATCACAAGATGAAGTGAACCCACATGAAGAAATATGTGCCCGAGGTAAAATGCTTGAGTTGATGTCTCCTCCTTACCTTTTAGTTTGCTGACTTCAATTTTAAGTGCCTTCAATTTCTGCTTGTAATCTTGTTTCTCCTTCACAACACAAGTCTCCACCATCTTAGCGTCACGCAAGGCATGCTCTAACAGTTTAAATTTTCCTGAGCAGTCTGCAATGTGACTGACGGCCTCGATGATATCTTTGTCCTAAAAACCAAATGTGAACACTGTTCTGTAAGATTTTTTAAGTTCCAACTAATCAGGATGAGACCTCGCTATGAGCCAGGTTCCATTCTAGGCACTTCGCTGCTAACTCACGTAATCTCCACAGGGGCTCTCTGAGGTAGGTACTACCTTTATCGGCAGGTGACAGGTGACAGACGAGCCAACAGTAAAAAGTCCAAGGTTACGCAACTAGTCAGAGATGGAGCTCCAATTCGCACCTAGTTAGCTGCCCCGGCAACCATGCACCAACCACCACGGCTTGTGGTCTCAGGAAGTTTATAACCACCGTGTGATCGTGCAGTAGGAGAGCTGTTGGCCGCTGGAATGGGCCTTACTCTCTGCACTACAGATAAATCCCATGGGCCTCTCTCTTCCCTTCTTTTCAGCTTGTTAAAATGGCAGACTCCAGGGGCGCCTGGGCGGCTCAGCTGGTTACGCGTCCGACTTCAGCTCAGGTCATGATTGTGAGTCCGAGCCCTGTGTCAGGCTCTGTGCTGACAGCTTGGAGCCTGGCGCCTGCTTCAGATTCTGTGTCTCCCTCTCTCTCTCTCTGCCCCTCCCCTGCTTGCACTCTCTTTCTTTCTCTCTCTCTCAAAAATGAATAAACATTTTTTAAAAATTTAGAAAAATTTGGAAAATTTTAGAAAAAAATTTGAGAGAGACAGAGCATGATCAGGGGAGGGGCAGAGAGAATCCCAAGCAGGCTCAGCACTGTCAGCACAGAGCCCAATGTGGGGCTTGAACTCGTGAACTCCGAGACTGTCACCTAAGCCGAAGTCGGACACTTAACCAACTGAGCCACCCAGGCGGCCCTGTTAAGAAAGCTTGCCCATGACCACTTTAAAACAGTAAACTGCTGGGGGAAATCACACATGAATTACCAGGACCGTCCCATTATACCTAAATCACTCTCTTATTCTCCAGCTGCCAAACGTATGTGACAGCAGAAGAGACTGCCGATCACTGATCATGGCATGTTAGTGGCTCTATCAACTACTTGATTGCTAATAGTTTTTCTCTCCATTAAAAAAAACTTAACAAGCAATCTAACTGGCAATGACTTTATGAGACATAACATTGGATACCTCAGAAGAAAACAAGTTAATCCAGACATGCTAAACCATGGAACAAGCCTTGGAGACAGAGACCAAAAGTGGAGTCCTGCCTCCTCTCTCAAGGCCTTAGGGGCATCATTGTTGTTGTTGTTGTTTTTATTTATTTTTGAGAGAGTGCAAACGGGGGAAGGGCAGAGAGAGGGGGACAGAGGATCAGAAGCGGGCTCTGTGCTTGAGGCTGACTGCAGCGAGCCAACGTGGGGCTCGAACTCACAAACCGTCAGACCTGAGCCAAAATCGGACACTCAACCGACTGAGCCATCCAGGTGCCTCTTTAGAGACACCATTTTAAACTTGTTTCCCTCTTTTCTGAGAATTTTATTTTTTTTAATATTTTTTTATGTATAAGTAATCTCTACACACAACCTGAGGCTTGAACCTACAACCTGGAGATCAAGAGTTGTACGCTCCACTGACTAAGCCAGCCAGATGCCCCTAAAATGAGAATTTTAAAAGACAGAGCAACATTGGTAGGTAGCTCTACCATCCGATTTGCAATAGGACTTAAGTAAGATAAGGTACGTGACGACACTTTATCAAGTTCAAAGTGATCTGGCAGATGGAGGTATTATTATTTCAATTACCTTTAGCTTTATCATTGTAGTGAGAGCCTGTTCTCGAGCTTGTAATTGTCCTACCTGAGCAGAAAGTTCCACTAATGTGTTGCTGAGATTTTCATTTCTAGCCTACAAGAAAACAACACATAAAATACTAATTGAATCATTTAAAAGCTTTCATTACTATCATTAGCCGCAATCTGTGCTCAGTGTTCCGTTTTTTCTGTACCTTTTATTTAGTAACAAAGTAGGCCAAGTCAATCAAAAAGGAATACAAATATCTCTGTCCATTACCTCTAGCGTCCTCCCAATACTTACGTTTGCCCTACTGAATCATACTGGTTATGCTTATAAATGTCTATTTCCCAACCTCTTCCATGTATAATTCTAGGTTGGCAGAAAAGAAAATAAACAAATGAAAACCAGATTGGTAAAGAGATTCCCTTCGCTGAAGTCAAGTAGCATTAGTGAACTTCTGTGCATTTGTATTTCTTACTCTATGTTGAAAAAACTTCACTTCATATTGGGGTATTCCCACTTATCAGGGTTTTTTTTTTCCCCCTTAACCACAGAACTGAACCACAGAACTACATGATATATTTGGAAATACAAACTATATGATGTATTTGGTTGGGAAAAAAAAGAATAATGAGGCTTTTTAAACAGTATCTTCGTGAAGGAAACTTAAATGCATGTTACTAAGTGAAAGAAGCCAATCTGAAAAAGCTACGTATTATATTCCAACTCTACGACATTCTGGAAAAGACACAACTACGGAGAGAGTAAAAAAGGTCAGCAGTTGCCAGGGGTTAGCGGAGACAGGAATGGAGCACAGGCTTTTTAGGGCAGTGAAACTATTCTGTACAATACTACGGTGGCGGGTACGTGTCATTACACATCTGTCAAAACCCACAGCATATACACCACCACGAGTGAACCCTAATGTAAACTGTGGACTTTGGGGGATAACGATGTGTCAGTGTAGATTCACTGAGTATAACCCAGGTACTACTGTGGTGCAGAATGTCCACAGCTGGGGAGACTGTGTTTGGTGGTGGAAACAGGGGGCATGGGAGAAATTTGTGTACCTTCCACTTGGTTTTGATTTTAACATGAAATTGCTCTAAAAAATAAAGTTTATTAATTAAAAAAAAAGTCTTGATGCCACAAACTACATTGCATCCCTCCCAAAACACGCATGTTGAAGTCCTAACCTCCAATATGATGTTATCTGGAGATGCTCCTTTGAGAGATAATCAGGTAGAAAAGAGGTCATGAGAGTGGGGCCCTCACAATGGGATTAGTATCCTTATAAGAAAAGACACCAGAGATCTTGCTCATTCCCTCTCTCATGTATTTCCTTTTTTTTTTTTTTTTTAAAGTAAGCTCTATGCCCAATGTGGGGCTTGAACTCATGACCCTGAGATCAAGATTTGCATGCTTCACTAACTGAGCCAGTCAGGCACCCCTACATTTCCATTTTTTCATGCAACATATCACTGGATTCTAGAATAGTTTTTACTTATCTTCTACCTAGAAACCATAGAATAATCTGAAAAAATAAAAAAGGCATGATTATTATGAAACAAAAATATGGTGCTCTCTCCATGCCTCTCATAAAACAGGAGTTCAAAAAGTATCTTGATGACCAGAGCTGAAAACTGGAAAATCAGTCTTACCGATTTTATTCCCAATGGGCCACTAACATGACATATTGTTTATGTTTATCATTGTTTATCATATCATTTTTATGTTTATCATGATAAAACATGTTTATCATTGTTTATCATATAAGGCATGAGAAAGCCTAGTTGGAAGCCACCAAAACTTCCAACCAAAACTTACTCATCTCAGACTCTGAGAAAGGCTTCTAAAATAACCCGTTACTGATGAAATGACAGATGCTCCTAGACCCAATGGCCTGAAAGCAAAAGTGGTCATGAAGCTCATCTCCAAGACGGCACAGCTCTGTGCAGCCAACCAAAGCCACACAGTGGACACAAAACCATGGCAGTGGAGGGAAGGACAGATTTCATACACAGACATGCATTTTCATGGGAGCATTTAAATCCAATTTCTCAGGAACTGAAACACAAACAGAATTTGGGCAAGTGAAACTCATCACAAAATAAAACCAACCTCAAGGTCTTCAGAAAGGAGAGAGGAATGGGTTGCCTTTTGAGCCATTTCCTGAAGCTGTAGTTGAGTCTTCTGAAGAGCCGCCTGGTATTCAGTTTGATTAGATTCGAGGGTTTTTACCTTCTTCGTGAGTGACCGGATTATTTCAGTTCTTTTGTGTAGTTCACCTGAGGGAAATTTCATCAATAACTAACTTGTGACCAGAACTGAAGCTTAAAATGCATCATATTCAAACACAAAATTAAAAAGGTAAGTGTGCTATGGGGTGCGTAAGTGGCTCGGTTGGTTAAGCATCGGACTCTTGGTCTTGGCGCAGGTCATAATCTTTTGGTGGGTGAGATCGAGCCCCACACTGGGCTCTGTGCTGACAGTGCAGAGCCTACTTGGGATTCTCTCTCTCTCTCTGCCCCCCCCCACCCCCCGCTTGCACACTCTCTCTCTCAAAATAAATAAACTTAAAAAAAAAAAAATAGGCGTGCCTGGATGGTTCAGTCGGTTGTGTCCAACTTCGGCCCAGGTCATCATCTCACGGTTTGTGGGTTCAAGCCCGTCAGGCTCTGTGCTGACAGCTCAGAGGCTGGAGCCTGTTTCAGATTCTGTGTCTCCCTCTCTCTCTGCCCCTCCCCTGTTCGGACCCTGTCTCTCTCTCTCTCAAAAATAAATAAACTTTAAAAAATTTTAAATAAAAATAAAAGGTAAGCGTGCTAAAGAATTTTTTAAAGGATAACTCTTTTTAAAGAGTTTATTATGGGGGCGCCTGGGTGGCTCAGTCGGTTAAGTGTCCAACTTCGGCTCAGTTCATGACATCATGGTCTGTGGGTTTGAGCCCCATGTCGGGCCCCGTGCTAACAGCTCAGGGCCTGGAGCCTGTTTTGGATTTTGTGTCCCTCTCTCTCTCTGCACCTCCCCTGCTTGCACTGTCTCTCTCTCTCTCTCTTAAAAAATAAACATTAAAAATTTTTTTTAAAAATAAAAATAAAAAGTTTATTATGAAACACACGATACCATATTCTAGTCAAGAAATAGAACACTGTCGGCAACCCAGAAGCCCCCTGGATATCACTCCCTAAGCACAATCTCTCCAGTTTCCACTTTCCTAAACATTATCCTTAACTTAATCATTTCTTTGCTTTTTAATTATAGTTTTACCACCTATGACCACATCCCTAAAAACATGGTTTGATTTGAACCATATATAATTAGAATTATACTCTGAGTTCTTGTTTGTTTTTTTTTTTCACTTCAGATTATGATCCTAAGATCTATCCACATTGTTGTGGTTAAGTGGTGTTTGGGCACTGTTGTTGCTACATAATATCCCATTATATGATTATGCCAAAATTTATTTACCCATTCTATTGGTGGTCACTTGGCTTGCTTCCACTTTGCAGCTGACTATGAACAAGGTTGTTCTGAATATCCTTATACATGTATCTTGGTGCATTTTTGCACGAATTTCTCTGGAGCCATCCTAGTACTCAAATGGGGTCCCTGAGCCACCAGCACTGACATCACCTGGGAATTTGTTAGAAATGCAGACTCTTAGGTGCCAGACCTATTGTATCAGAATCTACATTTTAACAAGATCTTTAGGGAATTCATGTGTCCTCCGAACTGTGGGTATAGTCCTAGAAGTGGAAATGCGGGGGCCATGAGCCATGTTTATCTTCAACTTTACCAGATACTGTTAAATGATTTTCCAAAGTAGTTGCACCGACACTCCCACCTCCAGTGAAGGAGTCTTCCCTTGGCTCCACACCTTTACCAACACCTGATAACTACTACCAGTCTGAGAAATGTAAAGGGTGTCTATCTCATTACAGTTTTTTTTTTTTTTTAACGTTTTTTTAAAATTTATTTTTGGGACAGAGAGAGACAGAGCATGAACGGGGGAGGGGCAGAGAGAGAGGGAGACACAGAATCAGAAGCAGGCTCCAGGCTCTGAGCCATCAGCCCAGAGCCCGACGCGGGGCTCGAACTCACGGGCCGTGAGATCGTGACCTGAGCTGAAGTCGGACGCTCAACCGACTGAGCCACCCAGGCGCCCCTCTCATTACAGTTTTAATTTGCATTTCCCTAATTAGTAATGAGAATGATTGTCTTTTTTACATATTTACTGGCCAGTTTTCCATGAAATGCCAATGAACATTTCTTATTTTAAAATCAGATACTGATGGCTACTTGTTATCTTCATTCTTTAACATACTTGTTTAAGATATATTACATCTAATGAAACACTGTTTACGTGTATACATGTGTGCACGGGTATAGTCAGAGTAAAATCAAATGGGCATCAAAGAAATGGAAAATTACTCATATTTAGATGGTCATGTCTACAGAATCCTTTGTGTAAGGGAAGTAAAAAAGGAGGTGCTATATGGTTATCTTTCTATTAAGGAGATCTAGTGTTTTCCTTTCTAATACTGTCCAACATTAACGTAGTGTCACTAGAACATTCAGACTTTAGGGCAGCACGAAAGGATGACAGAATTAAAATATGGTACAAAAGAACATTTTTTCCAAGCCGTTTCTGAGACTGCTATATTTTTAAAAAGATGACTGGGGGGCGCCTGGGTGGCTCGTTCAGTTCAGCGTCTGACTTTGGCTCAGGTCATGATCTGAGTTCATGGGTTCAGCCCCGCATCAGGCTCTGTGCTGACAGCCCGGAGCCTGGAGCCTGCTTCAGATTCTGCGTCTCCCTCTCTCTCTGCCCCTCCTCCGCTCGTGCTCTGTCTCTCTCTCTTAAAAATAAACATTAAAAAATAAAATAAAGTCTAAAAAAATAAAAATAAATTTAAAAAGATGACTGTCTTACGTACTTCAGATTAAGTTCAATACCAAAAGTTTATAAAATCTTTGAGTTAGTTCAAAAGAAATGGCTAGTCTGATAGAATCTTTATTCATATTCTAGCTCAAAACTAATTTCCCTCAGATTCACTCTTGACACTGCAGCTTAAAAATTGGAACTCTGGGGTACCTGGGTGGCTCAGTCAGTTGAGCGTCTGACCTTGGCTCAGTTCACGATCTCATTCCTTATGAGCTGGAGCCCCACATCATGCTCTGTGCTGACAGCTCACAGCTCAGAACCCTGGAGTCTGCTTTGGATTCTGTCTCTGTCTCTCTGCCCGTCCCCTGCTCGTGCTCTCTGTGTATCTCTCAAATATAAATAAACATTAAAAAATTTAAAAAAAAATTGGAACTCTAACCTGCTTCGGATTCTGTGTCTCCCTCTCTCTCTGCCCCTTCCCTGCTCACCTGGTCTCTCTCTCTCGCCCTCAAAAATAAACATTAAAAAAATGTTGTTGTTTTTTTTAATTGGAGCTCTATCCAGGGGCACCTGAGTGGCTGAGTCGGTTAAGTATCTGACTCCTGATTTCGGCTCAGGTCATGATCTCACCATTTGTGAGTTCGAGCCCCGTATCAGGCAGACAGTACAGGGCCTGCTTGGGATTCTCTCACCCTCTCTCTCTCCCTCCCTGTGCCCCTCCCCTGCTCATGCTCTCTCTCTCTCAAAATAAATAAACCTTAAAAAAAAAAATTGGAGCTCTATCCATCATCCTTTCTACATTTAAGTTGTCTGTCCTACTTTAATTCACATTGTGTTTGTTCGATCGTGAGTGTTCATAAAGGCCTCCTATCTTCAAGTAAACTGAACTCCAGGACAGCAGGTATTGTGTTGAGATATTCCTTCTCTTATCTTTCCCATGAACCCACCCTCCACTCCTTTTTTGTTGTTTTTTTTTTTCATTTTTTTTTAAATGTTTATTTATTATTGACATACAGAGAGACACAGAGCGTGAGCAGGGAGGGGCAGAGAGAGAGGGAGACACAATCCAAAGCAGGCTCCAGGCTCCGAGCTGTCAGCACAGAGCCCGACGCGGGGCTCAAACTCACCAACTGTGAGAGCATGACCTGAGCCCAAGTCGGTTGCCCAACCAACTGAGCCACCCAGGTGTCCCCCTCCACTCCTTTTTTGAAATGTATTTAACATTTAAATAGCGGTTGTGTCTAACCCATGAGTCCTTTTAATATGCTGGCATACAGAAGTGTGGAAGAGATACTGCTAATGTATTTCTGACCCTCTAATTTGCTGCAACGTTCTTCCAAAGTCAACACTTTCTGCCGATCCTCTTCCCATGAAAGAAGTTGTCTCTGATGTACTGCAACCATATCATTGAGCTCTTTATCTCGATCTTTTAATTCTCCAATGAGCAGCTGCAGCTCTTTCCGCTGTTTCTCGATAGTGGAAATCTCAACTTCCGACCCGATGTTCTAAACACAGAAAGTAGTTTTATATAAAAAAAAAAACAAAAAAACTAATCAATAAATAAATCAGCCAAAGCATCTTTTCCAAATAACTGTATCTTCTTTTGCTGCCAATTCAAGGCAGTTAAATTATTTTTTATGCACTGGTTATTATATGGCATCAACGTTACATATATTTAAATAAGTTCATGCTACTGTGCATGAACTCTATAATTGTGTCATACCACCACACACACTGCTCTTAAAAAGTGGGACCATTTGTCCCACCTTCATTAGCTAATCTCAAATAAACTCATTTCGGTATTTTTGTGTCTTTGCTGTCAACCTATTCCTTGTATCAATTAACAGTATTATCCCACACTTTGGCCCAACAATTCGGGGCCAATCAAGTAAAGCAAACCGGAAATATTAGTGTTTAAATGAAAATAATTCTCATAACATCTAGCACATATACTCCATCTACCAAGAACAATTTAATGTGGTGATTGGGCCAAAATCAACACGTCTGTTTATAAACACATTTTGTAAGGGAAAAATTTCAAACGCATATGGTAACAAGGGAACTGTACGATAAACTCCCTCATGCTCAGTGCCTAAGCCTTGGTTTCCTGAGGAACCTGTAAAATGGTAATAACAACAGTTAAACTTCTGAGAGTTGTGTGTATTAAGGAAGATAAACTGCAAAGCACTCCACATTACTTGGCACATGGTAGGCATTCAGCAAACATTAGCTTTCTTATTTTTTTTCCAAGGAAAAATTTTAGATACCAACTTCAACATGGGAAAGGGAAGTGTAGCTTTTCCAAACATTACCTATTATTAAGATGGTAAACCACATTTTTGAAATATGGTACTGCCCCCTACCTATGAACTAAAAGTGTTACTTTAAAAGATCACCAGAGGCCCACGTGTGCCATCACTGCTTTCTGAAAAATAAGATTCATAAATAAATAAAGACGAACGAGTTCTAGTTACTTACTAGTAACTAAACACAGAAAACGGAATTTGGATCAAGCGATTCCAAATCACAAGATCTGAATTCCGGTCGTCGGTAACCATCCATTAATTCATTAATCCGTTCAACAAATATTTACTGAACGTCACGTGGCTGAGCGCGCCGGCAAGGTGCACAAATTCTGGTGTAGGAAAATAGGCAATACGCCAAGCATGCAAAAAAGCTCATTTCATCGTACCTATGAATGCAAAGCTCACTTTTCATCGTACACTCATAAATGCAAAGCTCGCTTTCAACACTTCTAAGGAAATTAAGGACAGGAAGCGAGGTGGCCTAGGGCAGCTCTCCAAACAACCAGCTGTCGTTAAAAAGTGAGCACCTACTGCTCCGCGCCTGGGCTCCAGATCGCTTTTACGAAGGAAAGGAAACAGATGCGACACTCCGTTTCTCTTCGTACTGTGTACCGTTTCACATTTTAAGCAGAAACCGTTCCTTAAAAACCACCCAAGCTGGGCCGGAGTGCTCCCCGTCCCCTGAGGTTCGCTGTCCACTCGCGGCTGCACGCAGCGGCGGAAACGGTGAGCCCGCGGCGGCCGCTCACCTGACGCCCGGCGAATAAGGTCGCCGAAGGGTTCATGGGTGTTTCCTCCGCCCCCGGAGAAAGTCGGGGAGCGCAGCGTCACCTGAGAAAGGCCATAGGCACGCCTGCCCGGAGCGGGGGCGAGCCCCGAACCCCGGAGCCCCGCGCCCACGGCCGGCCCAAGCGAGCACCCAAACCGCCCGCCCAGGGGAACGCGCCCACCGACCCCGCCTACGGCGTCGCCTAAGGGCCACCCCGGCTCTCGCGAGACCTCGGCGGCTGTGCTCCCGCTCTCGAGCCTCCCGGGGGGCTCCGGGCCCTGGGAAGTTTTATCCGCGAACGTCAGGCCCACTACCCACGGTTCGCAGACAACCGGTTCTTTACGATTACCCAGCGAACGGGGAAGCAAATTAAAGGCTGCTTGTGCCCCCGTCACCCGTCTTTGAAAGCTGTTGTGTACACGGGGCACTGCGGAGGGTCCCTGCCCATTGGCGCCAATGCCTGGATGGAGGCGGACGCCAGCCTGGGTGGTTAGCAGCTGCTGGCCAGCCTAGTAGACTGGTGGAAACTAAGAATTACAGATTGAGAGGAAAACACAATAAAGCAAAACACGTTTTTTTGACTCTTGATGAAGCTCTTGAGTAACAATGAGAAGTTTGGCAGTCGGTCATGACAAAATCTGCCATCCTGGGGCGACTTCTAAGTTTTTTCACGTGTTATCTCAGCCATCCTGCTCCCTTTTACTCTTTTTACACAGGAACTGGATTCTATTAAACCCCTGGTCGCTCATCCCCTATTGTTTAACCCATAACATGGCATGAGTGGCAAAACTACCAAATACAGTATTACGCTATTTCAACTTTACTTTTTGATTGACTATGAATGAGCAAAGCATGTCCTTGTCATAAAAGACAACCTGAAAATGGGGAAAATTTAAAATTCTTGCTTTGAAGTTCTACTGATTTAGGTGGCACTTGCCTCCCTAGGATACATAGGATCATTTAGGAGAACCAACAAGACAAGGTCTAAGATTTAAAGTCGGGAAAACAAGGGGCACCTGGGTGGCTCAGTCGGTTGAGTGACTGACTTTGGCTCAGGTCATGATCTGTTTGGGGGTTCAAGCCCTGCATTGGGTTCTGTGCTGACAGCTCAGAGCCTGGAGCCTGCTTCAGATTGTTTCTCCCTCTCTCTCTGTCCCTCCCCTGTTCATTCTGTCTCTCAAATATAAACAAACACTAAAAGTCAGGAAAACAAATTCTGACTAGTTAAAAACATACTATCAATAGATGACTGTACGGTTAAATCTTGGTGGAATGAGAAAGATAAAAAGGAATGTGGTTGAATGTCAACTTTCCAGTTGAGGATCTCAATTCATGTTTCCCAAACTTTACTATTATTAAAATGTGTTTTTCTACCGGGCAACCACATGCCTAACCGTCACTGTAAAAATGTGTACAGGGGCACCTGGCTGACTAAGTTGACAAGAGCATGCAACTCTTGATCTTGGGGTTGTGAGTTTGGGCCTCACATTGGGTGCAGAGATTACTTAAAATCTTAAGGGACACCTGGTTGGCTCAATTAGTTAAGTGTCTTAACTCTTGATTTTGGCTCAGGTCATGATCCCAGGGTTGTGGGATTGAGCCCCGCATCGAGTTCCACTGAGCATAGAGCCTGCTCAAGATTCTCTCCCTCTTCCCCACTCACGTGCTCTAAAGAAATAAAATCTTTAAAAAAAAAAAAGGTTATGTACATAAAGGAGAAAAAATGAGGCTCACTTTGAGATTGGTAAATAAATTCAGTGTGGTGAGAGGAGTATGGTTGACTAGTTGCACATCAAAAATCTCAATATTTTAAGTTCACTCCCATAGGTTTTCTTTAAAACAGAAAAGACCTTTGAGAATAGAATTTTTTAAAAAATGACATGTTTATGAAAGCTCCAAGAATTACACTGCATCTGATTTTACACTCAGTCTAATTCTAACTGATGAACTAAACAGACTCATTGCAGTCTCCCTACCAGATATCCTAAGTAATTTAGAAAAAACAGGATCTAAAAACTAGAATTCATTTTTAAAACAGTAATTTATCAACTTTTTAACCATCAGTGAGAAAGCTACCATGTATTTTATCTTAAGCAACGGCTGATTTACTGAGGCTTCTATGTAATAACTAAAACAATGTAAAAATCACTTATTGTCAGCATCTATGCTTTTTTTAATGAATGAAATACTATATATCAAAGCTGGGTTTGCATTTAAACTGCCAGCTTAATTGTGGTAAGTCTTTTACAATTATAACATAAGGCTGTTTAAAGGTTAGTATTCTTTTTGCTAAAAATACTAGGCAGTGAAAACATTTACAGAATACATACATAAAGAGAATGAATTAAAGTCAATCCTTGAAGTCAGTATATTTTAACCAGAGAGTAAACTAATGCTGCATTTTAAATTTCTGGTTGAAGGAAAAGATTCACACATGTTATACACAAGGACAATTTTAATCCTCCATTATCCTGCAGTAACATCCACCGCTGGCTTTATATGGATTAAAACTGCATTTGCCAAGAACTGTGAACATTGAGAATCTTTACATGAAGTCACATGGTTGATACAGGCACGTAGACGTCTTCCAGCACCAACAGCATACACAACACATACCAAATGGTCTTGATGGGTAAATTTGCTTCATCAGATACTCATATTTAGTAAAATTCACAGTTAATGCAGAATTTCATTTTCTTAATTTGCATCTTTATTACACATTTTTTCTAAGATTTTAATTATTTAAAAAAAACCACTCATTCATTCAAAATTGTACTTTGCAGGACAATAAACAATGGGCTCTAAATTTCTTAAAGGTGTCCATAGCAATTTAAAATACCAGGAGTCTTCTTTTCAATTTGTAGCACCTGACTTAAGACCTTTATAAAAACAAAGTTTAAATTCATTTAGTGCATTAAAATTCATTGTCACTCTTTCTCTTGAGAAAGACTCATTTCAATTGTTATTTCCCAGACTACCTATATATATAGAGAGAGAGCACGGGTGTATATTCTTTTTAATTGGGTAGAATTTTATTCTCAGAATTTATAGCTAGAACAAGAATTTGCAGCATCTCTGAATGGTCTTTCACTCCAAACAATGGTGATCATGTATAAAATGGATTTGGGATCTGACCCCCTACTTAACATCACCAAACATGTTTCCGAAGTATTCTTGGAAAATATTTAAAAATATATGAAAATTCTACCATATGGTGCACCTTCATTCTCTAACCATTTCCCAATTGTTCATTTATATCAGTTGCAATTTTTCTATGAGTAACATTGTGATGAACACCCTCACCCACAGTTCTAAGCAAGAATGATTCTATCTTTAGGATAATGTCAACTAAGTGGCTTACTGGGTCTGACTGCAGATGGTTTTAAGGCTTTAGTATACTTTACCAAATAATCTCCAGAACTGAACAACTCCTACCAACATTAAGTTAATGTGACCACAGAGTGGACTTGGTTGGTAACAATGAAGCAAATTCAACCACAAATCTATTAGATGCCCAAGCATCTCAAAACTATCACACCAAAGAAGCAAGGAGACAATCATTAATGGTGATGAAGCCAAAATTCAAATTCTTTAAAACATTACGCAGCTTTAAATCATGATTTAATTAAATCACGACTATTTTTAAGAAAATTAACTCATTAAATCATGATTATTTTAAGATAAGAAACAGAAAAGCTTTGCACAAAAAATCTAGTGTTTTTCCAAAAATAAAAAGTTAAAAAGAGAAAGAGAAAAGTCAGTACCAAATGACCAAAAATTTTTATTTGACTAAATTCTATTTCATGCATAAGCATGACAGTCTCCCCTGTTTATTAGACTTTGGCAATAAAAAAAACAAGCAGCCTTATACAGAACAGTGAAAATGCCAAGGGTGAGGGTAGTCTACAGTTTTACTGTAGGATAAATATATATATTTTTAAAAGGCCTCTCTCCCTTTGGCCATATCAACTCTCAGTTCAAATCATTAAATAGAGACAAATTTTCAAAATCACTTCTTTACTTCTCCAAGATCTTCGATGCTATCATCATCCACCTATAAAACACAAATAATTACATCTCGTGAATTGTGGTATCAAATAACACGGAAGAATCTTGCTTTAAAAACTTATTTCCACAGATGCACACATTCTACCTACTCACCTCTGGCCATTTTTCCTGAATGACATCAATTATGTCATCTGTAAAGTCTCCCTGAATGATGATTTCATCCTCTCCTGTCACTGAGGCACCACAGGAGAATTTTTGAGCAAAAAATCTTTGTGCTTCTTTTAGATCAATTTCTGTTGTTTATAAAAAAAGAAATAGCAAGACTATAATTGGAATCGTATCAAAGATATTTTTCCATTTTTAAATTTAATCTTCATCTTAAATTCATAAAACAGATCACCTTAATGGGTTTTGTATTCCTTTCAGAATAATTACAAACTACCACAGGCAGTGGTCCTAACAACTCAACGCATTTTCAAGGTCAAATAAAGCTTCAGTACATAAAAACAGCATTGTTCATAACTCATATAGTAAGACCCAAATAAATCCAGGAACACATTGATTCCAAGCATTATACGTACATTTCCAAGTACAACAAAGTTCCTTTGTTTATCCCTTTTTACAAGACAAAAATTTACAGCAGGGAAACAAACCTACTATCTCATGATTGTTTTTTAACCTGCGCTGTCACAAGAAGGGACTCTGGTTTACAATTTTGCTGTTCATTCAAGGCCTCCACAAGAAGCTCTGAAGCAGGACACTGGGCCAATATCCACTTTCCCTCACCCTCTACTGTCATTCCCAGAGGGCACGAGCCATTTTGCTACTCTTTGCCATCCAAGCCTGCAGGGACAGAGGCGCAATACTGATAGGCTTCAAAAGATATCCTACCTAGCCCTTCTCATTCCACATAAAATGTGCCCAAGCAGGAATTCTGGGAAGGAAAAAGTTAAACTAGTCCCCTCTGCAAAAGATTTTTAAATTTCTTCAAAATTTGATTTTGGAGCTATAGTTAGAAATGCAAAATCTCATTTTGTATCTTCTTAGCAAAAAATAGATCTGTGAAATTTTCATGATGTCGGATGGTAACAGAGAAAGAGACGGAAAGAGCAAGATAAAGACAGGGAGAGGGAGGGAAGGAGGCAGAGAGCAAGAGAGAAGATAGTTCACACATCTTAAACATACTTAACTCACCAAAAGTTGCAAGGCCACATACTCTTGTTACATATTTCTTCTTTGCTCTGGGAATTTTGGCTATCGTAACTTTTTGTGGTACAGTCTTCTTTTTTTGCTTTATTTGACCCCTTCCACCTTTATTTATTAAAAAAGAGCTCAGCATTAATTGTTTTGTGTTTAACATACAGAATACTGTCTCTAAGTTTGTTAATTTTCAAAAGATACCAAATATTAATTTCTAAAGTTTCTTCTTCTAATACAAAACTAATAAATACATGCATGAGTATTCATCCAATAAATACTAACTAATTAATATGTGCCAGCCAAGCACTGTATTAAGGACTGAAAACACAAAGATGAACAGAAGAAAACACAGTCCCTGCCCTCCAGGGACTCTCAGTCTAGTGAAGGGAGACAAAAAAAGTTTAATAAGTACTGCAACCTGATATACACTATATAGGATCCATGAATACTGCACTACCATAGCTTTGCAGAGGAATGGCTTACTATGCTTCCAGAGGACAGAAATGGTTTCTGAGAAGAAATGGCATTTAAGTTCTTATAGAATAAGAACTGTCCAGATGAAAGCAGAAGGGCTGGAGAGACACAGTAAAAAAGGAACCCCAGAAGAAAGGAGCAAGTACAAAGATAAGAGAAGGCATTATATTTGAGAACTACAATTGTCCTGATGAAGGATGCTTACGAACGTGTTGCAGATAAAGCCAGAAAAGCAAAAGATAACCTACCGGTCATAAAAGGACTAGTGCAAGAAGCTGTTACTAGACTTTATATCGAAGCAGAAGAAAAGCCACTGAATAACTATACAGGAGTCAAATTACCAGATTTAGGTTTTATGAGATCACTCTACAGTGTGGAGCGTGAGCGTTTGAAGAGTAAGGCTGACAGGGAGGCCACTAGAGGCTCCTACATTAGTTCAGATGAAAATTAATCAAAATCTAACAAAGTAGTGATAACAGCAATGGTGACTAGGCACAGGATAAAGAGAGTAAGGAGAAGAAACACAACAGAATTTAGAACTAAAAGGAGTAAAGAAAGAGGACCCAAGAGGAGTCTCAGGTTTCTGGCTCGGATGACTGGATAAAGTATGCTGTCATTAACCAAAACACATAGATTTGGGACTTAGTAAGGTTTTTGTGGAATACTGCTTTTGAGATGCCTGTGGGACCATGCACACTGCCAGTCTAGAGACAGAGGCCAGGAATCTCAAGCGTACTAGAGGTACAGGAGTTTCAAGTGTGGAGTGGTGTCAGCAGTGAGGGATGTGAAAGAACCACTCAGGGAGAAAGCTGCAGAATGAGAAGGTATGAGGGCTGAGGACAGGATCCCGGGAAATACAGCTCTTTAGGGACAGATAAGAAGAGAAGTCTGTACAGAAGACCAAAGAGGAGTGACAGGGAGAATGAAGAAGTCTATCACAAAAACCAAGGCAGTACATACAGCATTTCAAGAAGTGTGTGCCTGAACACTCGTTTTGGTTAGCAATTACTGAGCCACTGATGACCCCTATTAAAGGAATTTCAGCGGCGTGACAGTCAGCTTAGGATGGAATGAGGCATGAACAATGAGGGACAGAAGAGCAAGGATGTGAGTCTAGTCTTACTAAAGAAGTCTGGCTAAGAAGGGCAGGGCAAGGAATAAGGTAAAGACATGGACTTTTGAGGGAATTTTTCTTGAAAGATGCAAAGTCCTTATTACTAAGCTAATTTTAGTCACAGGGGAGAATAATTAAGGAAGAAGAAACAGGCAGGGACAAGATCCAGAGTACAGGAATTCATTTTACAAGGAGGAGAAATAAGTATATGCAACAGTTGTTTTAAAAAAAATTCAGGGGCGCCTAGGTGGTTCAGTCAGTTAAGCGTCAGACTTCGGGTCAGGTCATGATCTCACAGTTTGTGAGTTCAAGCCCCGTGTAGGGCTCTGTGCTGACAGCTAGGAGCCTGGACCCTGCTTCAGATTCTGTGTCTCCCTCTCTGCCCCTCCCCCAGTCACACACTGTCTTTCTCAAGATAAATAAACATTAAAAAAAATTTTTTTTAATTCAACTGAGCTGACAACATGAGAGAATAAAATCTTTTATAAACATCCTCACTCCAACTAAATAGAATACACAGGTAACAAAGTTTTCAAGTCATAAAGTGGTCGGTTGCTTTTTACATATGTATGCAGCAAATAAAGCATGTTTTCGTAGGTCCAATTTACTGATAAAGCCCAAATCATATGACATCCAGTCATCTTGAGAATATGATTCTGTCTCATTCTGTAGGGTATACATATGGAACTAAAATAGCAGGTAGGTATTGCTGCCTTTGGGACTGTCTTCATTTTGTATTTCCTCTGGTAGAAGGAAGGTGTGTTTATATAAATCACACCACAGATTTAGGCCTTACCTCTCTTCTGCTTTTTCTTCTCTTCTTCTTCCCCTGCTGTGCCTTGACCCTCACTAATTCCAGATTCTTGTTTGGGCGAATTTTCTAGATTTAACAATTAAATCCAAAAGCATTAACAATCACTTCAAAATAACCTTAAAAAATCAACTCTGAGCAACTTCTTATACAATTAAGGCATCTTGCCAACAACAGAGCATGTCATTTATAAACCAAATGATTATACTGCTAACTTCTTATCGAGTCTAATTCTGGTCATTATGGTAAAGTGTATGGTGATAGAAGACAAAATAAAGTCTTGGATATGAGAGGACTAGGATCCTTTTAGCCACATGAAAGCAGCATAAAACACTCAGACCCTGCAGGAGTGTTTAGCATCTGAACATACTATCCAGGTAACAGGAAGTCTGGTCCTGAGTAAGACGACTCCCTCCTCAAATCATATCATGACTTACACAGCTCATGTCCAGGGCTGACCATGACCATGCAGACTGACTGTAACAACCAACTTTAGGGTTCTTCTCCAACCACGGACAATGACTATGTAGCTACTATCCAAAAGGGCCTTAGGGATTGTGCGTCTTGGAAACAATCGGAAAATCAAAACAGCAAACAATGGAATAACGTCAGTATATCTGATAGGCCTGTTCCCAGCCCAGGCTTTCCCTTCTTCCTGCTACTGCCTTCATTTCCAGCAATCTTGTAACAGAAGCCAACATTTGAACAAAATGAAGAAATCTGTTCCTCTGCAGGCTTCCTTTCCTCTGGCAACAGCAACTCCATTTTTCTAGTTGCCAAAACCCTGGATGCCTCCTTTTCTCACATCCCACATGTAACATATCAAAAAACCCTGTCAGCTCTACCTCCAAAACATATCGAGAATCTGACCACTTTTCACCACCTCCACCACTACCATTCTGGTCAGGTCGTCATGGTCTCCCGACCTGATCACTGCCGCGGCCTCTTACCTGCCTGTGCCCCTCTTCAGTCTATTCTTTAGCACAGCAGCCTAAGAGATGACACTGAACGAAAGTTAGACCTTACTGCTCTTCCGTTCAGATCTCTCCAATAGCTCATCTGATTGTGAATTAAAGCCAAGACTTGGCGTTGAAGGTGTGGTCCTCCATTACCTCTCTGACTTCATCTCTGACCCTCCTTCCCCTCCTTCCATAAGCTCCAGACAAGACATAAGCTCCTTGATGTTTCCTGAATGACAGGTAAGCTCTTGCCTTAGGGCCTTTGCACTTGCACTGCACCTGGAATGTTCTCCCGGATATCCAAATGACTCACTCCCTCCCTTCCTTGAGGTCTTTGTTCAAATGCCATCTTTTCAGCAAAATCTTCCCTGCCCCCACCTAAAATTTCAGATTCCCTTCCCAACAATTCTTATCTCCCCATTCCCTACTTATCACTATTTAACATACTTATTTTGTCTTGTTTTATCCTTCTAGAATATCATTTCCAAAGAGTAAATCTTTTGTTTACTGCTTTATCCTCAGCATCTAGACAATGTGTAGTATACAGTATGCTCACAAGAAATAATTTGTTAAATGAAGGAGTGAAAATACAAATGCCCCTAAACTATTACTCTTGTTATAAGAAAGTTGTTCTAAGCTATCTGTGAGAGATAAGACACATGAAGCAGTGTGTGATTCTATATAAGAAATTTTAACCCAAGAATGTAAAGTGGTTTTAAAGTCAATAGCTATAAATACAATTTTGTAATATCCTACTAAAGGAGCTCGTTCGTATCTTTATAATGCCTTATGTGCATTTGTTTCGGGTATACAAGTTTTGATGAAAGAAAAAAATGTTCATACCTACAGTAAGTTTTGCAAACTCATTTGGAAAATTCTTCTCTAACCACTGTCGACATTTAGCGACATCAGGCATATATTCACAGTACTGAGGGAGGCAGGGAGGAGAGGAGAACAAACTGAGTCACAACAGAACATTTTCAGTCAACCAGTACATTTTAATTAAAAGTCATTTCCTAAAGTTGCTATATTAGGAAGGATGAAACTAACTACTCCCACCTGACATCTCATCCACAGGAATTCGGTGTTCCACCAGGAAATGCCCCGTAAGAAATTAGAATTTAAAAAGGATTAGGCACCTCCTCACTGCGGTACTTTATTTTCTCTCCATCAAACAGAAGGGCCATTAGAAAAAGGAGCAAACAGACAAAAACAAGCATGCTTATTTTTGCTTTGGGCACACAGGTGTCTCACTATTTCTGTGACTTGCCCACAGAGCCTGACTCAGAAACTTACTAACAGAAAATCTTATACATAATTTAATTTATGCTCTCCTCCGCTTAGACATTAGATTCTGGCTTTAAGGCTACTCTTGCTTTATTAGCTAACGATTCATGAGTTCCATGCAAAAGTCCAAACTGTCTAGTCAAGTGCAAGTGATATACACATATGATTCAAACTCTAAAGAAAACAATTTGTAAGACCATAAAATCATTCAGTTCTCTACAAAAAGCTGAAACTCTACAATTAAATGATAGAAAATGAAAAATTAAAAAAAGCTCTCAGGCTAGCTCTAAAGTCAATAACCTCAAATGCAGAAGTTAAAGAAAGAAAAGAATTTTAAAAGAACTTACCTCTGTTGGTAATGAGCAGACTGGGGAAATGCAGAGAAAAGAAAGATTAGAAAATTTAAATATATATAAGCACACAGGGCTCATGCAACTTTTATTTTAAATTTGACAAAATGCTTCATTTCTACTTTTTCCTGTAATTCTGAACCACTTTTTGAATACTACCCATGGTTTTTTGTTTGTTTTTTTTTTGAGGTAAAAGGCACATGATTAATAAAAGTATTATCTTGATGGTTTTTTTTTTTTTTTTAATTTGAAAGAAAGAGGGCACTCCCGCAGGCACGAGCAGGGGAGGGGCAGAGACAGGGAGACAGAATTCCAAGCAGGCTCAGCACTGTCAGCACAGAGCCCAAGGCGGGGCTCAAAGTCACTAACTGTGAGATCATGACCTGAGCTGAAATCAAGAGTTGAACGCTTAACCAACTGAGCTACCCAGGTGCACCAAATTTTATTTTTTATCTAAACAAGACTCTATCCCTCAGCTGATGGAGCATCAAACCATACTATCCTGTATATCTTAAGGTTTTCCAGAAACACTTCAATGGGTCTGAAGCTAAGCTGAGAACAAGTAAAGCTTGAATGAAACTGGTTATTTCTTTTTTTTTTTTTAAATCTTTTGACAGAGAATCTTAAACAGGCTTTACTCGCAGCACAAAGCCACATTGGGCTTGATCCCATGATCCTGGGATCACAACCTGAGCCAAAATCAAGAGTCAACCAACGGAACCACCCAGGCACCCCAGACAATTGTTATTTCTTTTGATAGCTTTACCACAATAGCCACTAGTTTTCATTCATACTAACACATTTATAGACTTCAATAGCACTTTTGCTACCACCTCTGTGCAGTTAGTATTTCTTTTTCTTTTTCATATTATGCTACACAGGATTATGCAACTGTAAAGCTACAGGGAATGCCGGTTCAAGCTCATCATTGTTGTACAGGCTAACGCACTAGAAGAACTCAAAAGGTTTCCCAATTTTAAATGTAATTCTGTTACTGGGTCAATTGCTTATTTTGTTTTTATTTTTAAGGTGACAAATGGAGTAGTTCAGTGTGTCCAAGATCTTGAGATTGGTGAGGGAGAAGAGGGGTGGTGCGCCATTACTCAAAACAGCAATTATCTTTATGTCCATTATTATGTGTCATCATCACAACCCTGGAAGAATCACACCTGTATTACCGAAGAGAAAGAGGAGACTTCAAGTAACCCACTGCATCTGGTTAGTAAAACAGGATTTGAACCCTGGCCTGGTCTGTTTCTGAAGCTCACGCTCTTAAGCACTGAATCGGATTACATGACACACACAGGTGGTGCAGCTGTGTGCCAGACTCGTGACACAGGTATGCCTTCTCACCTCACCATCACTATTTTATAGATGAAGCTCTAAAAACAGGTTAAATAGCTCAGCCAATGACAAAGGTGGTATGTGGCAGAAGAAAACTAGCAATCTAGCACCTCTTTATTTCAAGTGTAGAGTTCCTTCCACCAAAGCACTCCCTGGTTAGCTAGAGATATGAAAGTTCAAATACCAGTAGGTACAGACATCCAGCCACAGTTCAGGATATAATTATAGGTTAAATGCCATTACAGCAAATATGAAAGCTATATAACTTTGTACGCCATTTCAAAGACTATTCAGTTCAACAAAATTCTAATACAATGTAAAAATTTGGACAATTCTTCCGGGTTCACTGTTACTTGCTTTCAAAGTCAATTTTGGGGCGCCTGGGTGGCTCAGTCGGTGAAACGTCTGACTTCGGCTCAGGTCACGATCTTACAGCTTGTGGGTTCAAGCCCCGTGTCGGGCTCTGTGCTGATAGCTCAGAGCCTAGAGCCTGTTTTGGATTCTGTGTCTCCATCTCCCTCTCAGCCGCTCCCTGATTCATGCTCTGGCTCTCTCTCAAAAATAAGTAAACATCAAAAAAATAGTAATAAAGTCAATATCTCTTTTTGCAAACTGTAGCTTTTCAACACAAAGCGCTAGCAGTTACCATCAAACTTCACATCACTAATACTGGAAAAACATGAAAAACAAAGCATCATCATCCATGAGACTTTCTGTATGGTCTGAATGTTTGTGTCCCCTCGAAATCAGTATGTTGAAATCCAACGTGATGGTATTAGGAAGTGGAGCCTTGTGGAGTATTATTCATTCTTCTCAACAGCCCTCTGAAGTAGGCTTTTTAATGGATAAGGGAACTGACCAAGTGAGTAAATGGCTGAGCTGGGATTCAAACTCTGATGGACTTCAGATACTGAAGTCACAATCCTGAAGACACAATGTCTCCCGAGAAATGACCTCATCCTACCTAGCCTTGTTCCTCACTCTACACCAACCAGCACTCTACTCCAATCAGCCCTTTCTTTTCTTTCTTTTTTTTTTTTTTTAAACTTTTTATCATGTTTATTTATTTTGAGAGAGAGAGAACGAACATGCCTGCATGCATGGGGGAGAGGCACAGAGAGGGAGAAAAAGAATCCCAAGCAGGCTCTGCATGGTCATCACAGAGCCCAACACAGGGCTTGATCTCAAGAACAATCCCACAGAACCATGAGGTCAAGACCTGAGCTGAAATCAAGAGTCAGGCGCTTAACAGACAAAGCCACCCAAGCACCTCTCCAATCAGCCCTCTTTTCCTCTCTCCTGAGGAAATCATATTAAATCTTACCACCATATTGTTCTTATGAATTCCTTCGCTTTTCCTTAGAATTCTACCCATTCTCTAAGGCCTCCCATTTCCTTGGAAATTTCCCTATTTCCCTCTGAACAAAGATCCCACCTTTTCCTGAACTCTTAACTCACAGTTATTATCAGTATCCTCTAATTTAGAATTTAGTATTTCTTAAGTGCTTCTCCTACAAGCGGACCATAAACTCCTTGAAGAAGTAACCCTGTCCCCAGCCTAGTGCCAGGAATATCAATACAAACTAAGGAGGAAAATGAAAATAAACCTCTCTTAAAAACATTAGGAACTTCTGGTCAACACCAATTATTACTTGGGTGCTTGCATATTTAATGGAATTGTTCAAAAGTCACCTTAGCAGTGACATAAACAATTTAACAGGATGGTGTTCGTATACTGTATTTCATCAGTTCTAAATTTTTTTTCATTTTTATAGGGATGCAACTTATAATTATGACAGGTCAGTCTGACAGCTTTTTTTTCTTTCTGGTGGAACATAAAATAATGGTGAAGCTTGTAAGATATGGAGCCTTAGATGAAATAGTACAAAGAACAACAGCTCTTAACTATATGTGACCGAGATAAATAAAGCATACTAAACTAGTATACTCCTCTAATAATAACATTTATTGTACTACATTCTCATGTTAGTTGCTATACCAGGACCTTTATAGAAATCACTTGACTTAGGATATAATCATCATTTTCATTGTACAGACCTTAAGAAACAGACCTCCAATCCTTTACTGAATTAGGTAACTTGCCCAAGGTCACATAGCTGGTAATGCTGGAGTCAGGATGCAAACTTTGGTCTGTGACTCCAAAGGCAAATAGTTATCACCAAATAGGATCAGTATCATAACAAAACTCAATCAACCCTACAAAGAGTTCAGGAGAACTTACACTTACTGAATTCCTTACACTTACTGAATTCCTATATTCTTACTAAGGTATTCTACAATAATTTTTACTATCAAAGTAATAATAATAATTCTATCAATTTATTGACACTAAATGTCATTGTCAAATGTCATTGACACTAAATGACAAAATGATGAAATTTTAACTCAGTGACATCACCTCTTTTAGAGTGACATCACTCTATTATACTCCAAAACCATGGACCTTTTCACTACTTATTCACTACTCAGTCCCCAGCACCTAAAACATTGCTAGGCACACAGTAAATGGCCAAAAACATTTCCTGGGGCGCCTGGGTGGCTCTGTAAGTGTCCGATTTCATCTCAGGTCATGATCTCACGGGTTCGTGAGTTCGAGCCCCACATCTGGCTCTGCACTGTCAGCACAGAGCCTGCTTGGGATCCTCTGTCTTGCGTGCTCTCTCTCTCTCTCTGTCCCTCCCCCGCTCATGCACACATACGCTCTCTCCCTCTCAAAAACAGACATTAAAAAAATATATTTCCTGAAAAAATTAACATTTACCTGCCCTTTCGCTATCTTGTACCTTCAAATTTTTCTGAAATCTTCCAAAATGGTAGTAAAATTAGGGCATTTCGAACTCATGGATGTTCTATATTGAAAATGAGGAAAAGCACTCGGAGAATCCTGGTTTGAGCTAATATGTAGATTATTAGTCAAACCAAGAACACTTTCCTTAGACTGTCCTACTACCCATCACCCCAACCTCATCATCTTCCATTCCCTACTGACACCCGCCCTATACTATACCCTGTGCTAATACAAAGCTGCTCATTTCTCCAGAGACATGCATCAAGCCTTTTCTTGCACAGCTGTTCACTTCATCTGGGACGCCCTTCCCCGAGTCCTCATCCAGTCCTTGTCATCTCTTAAGACTCCATGTCTTCCAAGACGTCCTCCTTTCATAGCCAGATGAGCAAGTAACATTAGGCTGAAATAATTTATTTGCACGTCTCTAGTCCTACTGGACCGTAAGCTTCTCCAGGCCAAGCGGCAAGACACAAGTCGCACAGGTTGGGAAAATCTATTAAACCATGCCCCCTGTTCACCACTACCCACCCTCCCCACCCCCAGGTAAGGATTTACCAAATAGCAAAGATGAGAAGAGGATTACTAGAATCCAATGAGAAACTACTATGACAATGCATAAAAATCAAGAGAGTAAAAGCCACTTTCTGCTTTGTAACACTTGCCTCCACAGTAGAGGACTCGAAGTGGGTAGTCTGCATCTAACTTGGTATTGCCCCTCGGCTCTCCTTTGCAATCATGCCCACCGGATTCAGAAATATCAGCAGCCATCTCACAAACCTGTAAGCAAGGAAAATAACACATTTTCACTCTTTTGGACCAAGACCCCAGAGAAGCAGTGTTCAAACGCAGTCTCACCTCCTCCTCCTCCCACGAGAAATACCTCAACCCTACATCTGGTTCAGTTCTGTTCCCAAATGAAGGATACAAGCTCCATTAGGATTCATAAAATAGGAGCAATTCTGGGCGCACCATTACCAGCTCCACAGGTCTACAGGGAAGCAAGTGACCGGAGCTAGAGGACCGTGAAGGATGGGGGAAAGGGACACGAGTGAAAGAGGAAGCAGTGGGATAACAGGATGGGGAGAAGGATCCGTAGTGACGGGGCAAAAGGTCTGGGGGTGCTCTGGAAGGGATGCAAACTGCAGCAATAAAGGCCACAAAGCAGCTGGACGAAAAGAGGCTGGAAGAGCCTACGAAGAAGGGGCGGGTGACTGGAGGTGCCCCCCATACAGGGTGTGGGGGCAGCGAAGCGCCAAGGGAGGGACACAGGAATCGGGAAAGGGGTTGGAAGTGGGAGGGGGCGGGGAGACCAGAATCTGAAGAGAGAAAATGGGGGCAGAAGAATCAGGAAGAGGCAGAATGTAAGAGCACTGAGGCGACAAGGACGGCCAGGTGTTAGGGGAAGACGTGAGGCGAAGGGGCAATCCCGGGGACACCAGAGGGGCCCATGTGGGCGGGGGTGTGGAGACGCTCGGCCCGGCCCCCTTCCGCCGGGCAGCACCTCGGCTTCCCCCACGCTCTCTACGAGCTTCTCGGAAGAGAGAGAGGCACGAGGGATCGTTACCCAGGCGGTCGCACAACCCCCGCCGCCTCCGCTCCCGCCACTACCGCCAGCTGAAGCGACACATGCAACTCCTCTTCCCCGGCCAGGGCCGCCTGAAAGCCCGTCTGCCAGCCGCGGTCCCGCGAGACAATAAGCCTTTATCGCGAGATTCAGGCCGCCGCTGGGCGGCTGTCGCGAGACGCCTGGAGGCGGAGGCGGAGAGGAATTGGAGAGCATGCGCGTTTTGCTCGGGGGGCGGGGCCAGGCCTCCAAGCGGCTGACAGCCAGTAGGCGGTGCTCGCTACCCGCGGGAGAGAACTGGAGGTGGGCGGTCCGCGAGCGGAAGCGAACGCTGATGGGAAAGCGGGGACGTGCGCCTAAGTCATCAGTGACTCCTTGTTGATGAGCTGGGGAATGTATCCCCCGTCTGGGGTGCATCCTGGAGTCCTGACTAACCCCCCCCCACCCAGCCTGTTGGATAAGTCACTCCTCCGCGGGGAAATGGCAGCTGGAAAAGGCATTTCGTTTCGACACCTTTCCCTACATTGGCTGAATTATTCTTGAAAAGATAGTTATCAACATTATTTAGATCGTTCTCATCGCCCATAGTCTCACCATCCTAACAACGATTTTCATCACCTTCCTCGTGCTTACCTATCCTTATATGTGTTGCAAGTTGGAATTAATCTCTCCCCTCTCAGGCTCTCTCCCAAGCAGCCGGAAACCTGGTAGACCTAACCAAACATGGGGCGTGTTTGCTTTGCGTCCATACAGTTGTCTCATTTGGGAAAATCCCTAACCGTACTCCACCTGAATCCCGTTTGTGAAATGGGAGTAATAATACTACGGTGCTTGTAGAGTCATGAGGGGTAGGAAAACGATGACCAAAAAGTGCTTTGTAGCTGGTGGAGGTTGCCCTTTTGTATTTTGTTCTGCCCTGTGCCTCATTCCCCTCCTTCCCGGCCAACTTCATTTGCCACCACCACCCTTAAATTTTCTGCTTACAATTTACTTTGTGCACAAAGCCATCTGGCATAATCTTTTCCACCAGGCTGTGGTCTCCACTCTGACATCATTTTCTAAATAAAAGAAGAGGCCCCCGGGCCCCTCCCACAGAAGAGTCGATTCTACATAACTAGTGAAAGAAGAGCTTGTTCCCAAACACGGGTGATTCCAATAGTAATAGCATTCGATTCCAATAATAACTTCCATTTACTGACACCCACCTTCTACTATGTGCCAACAACCTGCTCATTTGGGGATACAGAGTCCAGGTGGATTCATTTCACAAAATTTTCTCGATGTGGAGAACAAATGCGAAAGGAAATATAGATAAAATTAAATTTCCTTATAACCTGCGGCCCATTGACAAATATAATATTTGACAAGAATAATTGTATAAGTATCGACAAGAATAACAAGGACGAGCAATTGAACTCCCTACTGTATTAATGTTAATACTTTGCTAGAGGCTAAAACCACCTTAGCTTGACAATAGATGGCCTCCGGGATCCTGTGAGTCTTCCTTAGCATATGAAAGTCCCTTTGGAAACTTCCCTTTGTCTTTATCCCACCCCCACCCCCGAACTTCAAAGTATGTCATCAGTCACGCCTCACAGCCCCAGTGCAGCTCTTTCTGCCCACGGTGCTGTCCCTGTGCTTTAATAAAACCACTCTTTTGCACCAAAGATGTCACAAGACTTCTTAGCCGTGGGCTCTGAACCCCACCATTTCAAACCACCTCTCTGTTATGCACCAAGTACTGTGCTGGGAAATGGGGGTACAGTGAAGAAGGGACAAAGTCCCTACTCTTGCTAAATTTAGCAGTCTTAACAGTGTTAGCTGACTTAATCCTTACAAAAACCCTGTGAGGTAGGTATTACCTTTAATGTCCAGATGGTAAAATCGAAGCTCAAACGTGGAAATAAATTCAGTTCACATGTGTTTAAGATCACACAGCTAATGCAATCTTTCATTGATCTTAAGATGCACATTTTTTCACATTTTAATATCTCGTATTGATGAGGGAGCCAAAGGCAAGCTGGGGACAAAGCACAAGCTAACACTACTCCCAACCCCAGGTGGGACATGTGCGACATTCCTCAGGCACTCCTGGCTGCCCAAGAACAAAGGAAAGGGAAAAACAAATAACTGATAGAGATCACAGTCATGCGGGACAGGAGTCGCCATCAGTTTACAAATGTCTTAGTAAATTACAGGAAAAGGCAATCTTTTTTTAAAATGTTTTACATTTATTTTTGAGAGAGAGAGAGAGAGATTGAGAGCCCGCACAAGTGGGGGAGAGGCAGAGAGAGAAAGAGACAATCCGAAGCAGGCTCCAGGCTCTGAGCGGTCAGCACAGAGCCCAACGCGGGGCTCGAACTCGCAAACTGTGAGTTCGCGACCTGAAGTGAACTGAGCCCCCCAGGCGCCCCAGCAATCTTTTTTTGTTAATGTTTGTTTGTTTATAGCGGGGGTAGGGGCAGAAAGAGAGAGAGAGAGAAATCCCAAGGAGACTCTGCACTGCCAGCACAGAGCCCAACACTGGGCTCGATCCCTCAAACCCTGGTATCATGACCTCAGCCAAAACCAAGAGGCCATCTATCACTGACACAGCTCCGGTCAATGAGATACAGCAGCTGGTTGGGGGGGGGGGGGGGGGGGGGGCATCCCTTCTGTCAGGAAACTCTGTGAAAGATTTCTAAATGGACCAAAATATCGCATTCTCTTTGGTGTCATCACCATCTTTCACAATCTTTGAGCTATTTTCCAATTTTGTAAGTTGTAGAAAACTGATAGAAATACAGTTGGCTCTTGTCCATAGAAATGCAAATGAGTCGCGTCTGGTGGAGCTGGAGTGGGTTATTTCTCTGTTGGCTAGTTTTTCATCTATTTGTAAAGTCACTGCTTCATTCCTGATTGCCGACGTGTGAATATTTTCAAGAATTCTCCTTTGAATTGGTTTTAACCTCTTATACTGATTTCCTTATTAGTTAACAAGTGAAATAAAATATTTGGCACATGTTTATTTTATGATTAAATAAGAGTCATGCTTTTATTCTTTTAGAAATTCATCATTTAATGCTTCTCAAGTAAAAAAGCAAGGCCTCATGTTTAAAAAAAGAAAACAAAGCCTTGACCTTTCTCTCTTCATTCAGACCATGAGAACATGAAACGTGAGCCATCTTGCAACCATGAGGGTCTAGCTTGAGAACGAAGGTACTATATCAAGAATTTGGGACTGGAAATAGATAAAAAGCCTATGTTCCGGATAGCATTGTTGAGTCATGGTATCAGTCCTTGACTGCCTCCCTTCTGAGGCTTTCTGTTGTGAAAACTCCCTGCTCCCCACCCCCCCCCCATCTGTTTAAACCAACGCAGTAGGGTTTTCTATTATATTGCAGAATGCATTCCTAAATTATACTATCAGAAACCCAGAAAATAAAGAAGGGAAAGAAGGGAAGGAATGAAGAAAGAAAGAAAGAAAGAAAGAAAGAAAGAAAGAAAGAAAGAAGAAAGAAAGAAAGAGAAAGAAAGACCAGATACTTCCTTTAGCACAAGAGGGAAACCTGTGGTCAAGCAAAGCATGACTGAAAAAAGAACAAAGCTGAGCCCTGACTGAAGGTCGATGGGGAAATAATATTGTTGCAAGACCAGTCATTCAGAAGAACCATGGACGGAGGGGTATTCTGACACTCAACTTTCTGAGAACTCCTCTAGCAAAGAAAAGGAAAGAGTTTGCCCTGGGCTTCTTGAAGTAGGAGGGATTTCTTACCACATGTGACACCTTTTTAGGAGATCACCAATTTTCTCAAGAAGTCATGGGTTTTATTTTCCCCTTCTTGGGGCTAGCTTGGCCCTTAGCCAGACATTTACTACCACCTGGCTCCTTCTGGGCATTTTCTGCCTCGGGTGGAGTGGATATTTGTTGATTGTCTTTCTAGCATCCACTCTCTGTAATAGACCCACCTTAGTTTGGAAGGGTTTGTCTCTCCTGCATACTATACCCATGTGGTCCAATTAGACCTTCACAACCCCCCACCCAGAGACGGAGCATGTGACCCAGGTCTAAGGCAATCAGCACGTGGTATCCTGTTAGAAACGACGATTAAATAATTCAAAGGTGGACTGATTGGAGTGAATTCCAGCACCTTTTTGAGGAAGCTTCTAGAAAAGAATCTCTCTCCTTCCCACTGGACCTGAGTCTCAGAAGATGCACAGTAGAGTTACTGGCAGCCATCTTGCCACCCTGTGGCCTGAGAATTGAAGTCAATATGAAGGAGAGCAGAGCTGAGAGATGGAAAATGTTTGGCCCCTGATTCCGGTCACATTTGAGGTCAGCTCTAAACCTGGACCTGCCAGTTGTAAAAGCTAACAAATTCCCATTTCTGCTTGGGCCAGTTCGAATTGGAGTGTCACTTTCAAATTAGTTCTGATGAACACATAGGTTTGGGGCTAGGGCAGCCCTTACAGGGCTTATTAAGACTTGTTCTAGCCTAATGTTTCCCAACATTTTTTCCCGCTCTGACACACACAATAGATTTTATGCCCTTGCAGAGCATCATCTTGTTAAAAAAAAAAAAATCTATGTTTTGATGAAAGCCCTAAATAACTGCAAAGATGTAAAGCATTAAAATAATTTATAACTGGGTCACCTGGGTGGCTCTGTCGGTTGAGTATCTGACTTTTTTTTTTTCTAAGTTTATTTATTTTTTAGAGAGAGAAAGAGAGAGATAGAGGTCATGCTTGGGGGAAGGTCAGAGAGAGAGGGAGACACAGAATCCGAAGCAGGCTCCAGGCTCTGAGCCGTCAGCACAGGGCCCAATGCAGGGCTCCAACCCACGAACCATGAGATCATGACCTGAGCTGAAGTTGGATGCTTCACCGACTGAGCCACCCAGGTGACCCTGAGTCTCTGACTCTTGATTTCTGTGCGCTGACAGCACGGAGCCTGCTGAAGATTCTCTCCCTCTCTCTCTCTCTCTCTCTCTCTCTGCCCTTCCCAGCTCTCGCTCACATGCATGTGCACTCTCTCTCTTTCTCTCAAAATAAATAAATAAACATTATAATAATAATAAATAAAATAATTTATAACTTTCACAATTACTTACGATACATGCTATAAACTACGGCAGATTCAATGAGCTGTCACTTGATTTTTTTCTCTTCTACTCAAGAAGGTATTTTAGAGTTCTTAGAGCAAGGGCTGGCCCACAGAGAAACACTGTAGACTTAACCTTCAATCTGACTCATTCATTTAGATAAATAAAGTTTCAAACTCTAATACTTTCACACCTGTTAGCAATAAATTAGCAGACACATGCCATACATACATCTGAATCCAACATCCCAGTAGATAGAGATGACCGTGGATGAGAGCTGCTTAGTGAATCGGGCTTAGTTTATTCTCAAGCCATATGAGCTACCTTCAAAACTAATAAATTCTTCACCTGTTAGCCCCTATCTAAATTGAAAAAAATTCATTTTTTTCCTGAAAAGAGAGTTTTTGGGTTTTTTTGTTTGTTTTTGTTTGTTTTGTTTTTAATTTTAATTAAAAAAAAATTTTTTTTAATGTTTTTATTCATTTTTGAGACAGAGACAGAGCATGAGCAGGGGAGGGGCAGAGAGAGAGGGAGACACAGAATCCGAAGCAGGCTCCAGGCTCCGAGCTGTCAGCACAGAGCCCGACATGGGGCTTGAACTCATGAACCGTGAGATCATGACCTGAGCCAAAGTCGGACTCTCAACCGACTGAGCCACCCAGGTGCCCCTGTTTTTAATTTTAATTTTATTTTTTTAATTTACATCCAAATTAGTTAGCATATAGTACAACAATGATTTCAGGAGTAGATTCCTTAGTGTCCCTTACCCATTTAGCCCGTCCCCCCTCCCACACCTCCTACAGTAACCCTCTGTTCTCCATATTTAAGAGTCTCTTCTGTTTTGTTCCCCTCCCTGTTTTTATATTATTTTTGCTTCTCTTCGCTTGTGTTCATCTGTTCTGTGTCTTAAAGTCCTCCTATGAGTGAAGTCATATGAAAAGAGAGTTTTTGTCATCTTTCTCACTCTAAAGGATGGATATCTTTCCAGAATTGTTCTCTCAGAAAAAAGAGGGGTGCCTGGGTGGCTCAGTCAGTTAAGCATCTGACTTTGGCTCAGGTCATGATCTTGAGACTTGTGAGTTTGAGCCCTTGTCAGGCTCTGTGCTGACTGACAGCTCAGAGCCTGGAGCCTGCTTCAGATTTTGTGTGTCTCTCTCTGCCCCTCCCCTGCTCGTGCTGTCTCTTTCTCCCTCCCTCTATCTCTCTCTCAAAAATAAATATTAATTTTTTTTTAAAAAGAGAGAAAAAAATAAAAAGAAGAATTGTTCTCTCGGGGCTCCTAGGTGGCTCATTCGGTTAACTGTCCAGCTCTTGGGTTCAGCTCAGGTCATGATCTCACAGTTCAGGAGTTCAAGCCCCGTGTAGCACTCTGCATTGACAATGCGGAGCCCGCTTGAAATTATCTGTCTCTACTCTGGCCCTGCTCACTCTCTCCCTCTCTGAAAATAAACAAACTTTTAAAAATTGAAAAAAAAAAAAAAAAAAAGAACTATTCTCTCAAGAGCAAGATGATGCCTTTCTCTTGGATCTTTGAGGCACAAACTGGTTCAGAATCCAGGAATGGATTCCAATTTCAGGCATGGCTGGATCCTAGAGATAAAAGAACATATTCACGAATCTCTCTTCTCTCAGAGAACAATAAAAGCAAATGTGTAAAGTGCCTATCCTTGGTAGTTCTGGGTAAATGTGTGTGGGAGTTACTTTGTACTAGGCTTGCAGCTTTTCTGTAACTTTGAAATTATTTCAAATTTAAAAGTTTTTTTTTTTTAATATTTATTTATTTTTAATTTTTTTTTTAACGTTTATTTATTTTTGAGACAGAGAGAGACAGAGCATGAACAGGAGAGGGGCAGAGAGAGAGGGAGACACAGAATCTGAAACGGGCTCCAGGCTCTGAGCTGCCAGCACAGAGCCCGACGTGGGGCTCGAACTCGCGGACCGTGAGATCATGTCCTGAGCCGAAGTCGGCCACTTAACCGACTGAGCCACCCAGGCGCCCCTCAAATTTAAAAGTTTTTAAAAATGAAACTGTCTCTTTTCATCTCTTGGCTCCTTCCCTATGCTTTGTTCATGTTCCCATACTTAGGTTCGTTTCTACTCGTTTATCAATCCCCGAAGAGAGATCATCTTTTCCAATAATTCTAGCAAACAACTCAAGTTAGTATCCGCCAGAGACTGAATGTTTGTGTCCTGCGAAAATTCAAATTCGTATGTTGAAATCCTAGCCCCAGTGTGATGGTAATAGGAGGCAGGACCTTTGGGGAGGTGATTAGGTCATGAGGGCTGGGAGCCTTTATGATGAGATTAGTGCTTTTGTCAAAGAGACCCCAGAGAGTTTCCCTTCTCCCTTCTGCCCTGTGAGGACAGAGAGGGAAGACAGCCATCAGTGAGCCAGGAAGCAGACCCTCCCCCGAAAGTGACTCTCCTGGCACACCGATCTTGGACTTCCCAGCCTCCAGAGCTGTGAGAAATAAATTTCTGTTGTTTATAAACCACAGTCTATGGTATTTTGCTACAACAACCCGAAAGGACTAAGACAGTGAAACATTAGCCTTTCAAGTCCTGTGCCCGCCGGGATGAAATGATCTGATTCGCCAGGCCAGGGCACATGCCCATTCCTTGAGTCAAAGGATGGAACCAAATCCTCCAGAACCTCACCAGAAATGGTCAAATCTCAGGGATGGATGGGTCACCAAAGGAAACGAGGATAATAATGCCAAAAGAGAGCAGATACTGGGAAGACAAAAGCAGCATACAAGAACCCCATCATATGAGTTCTTGATCCCAGAAGCCCTGCTCAAAGGGAGAAGGGACAGGGGACTGGGATAATAGGCAAGGAGCAGGCATGACAGAGGTTAAGAAGACCAACCTGTCCTGCTTCTCCAAAAAGCAGACGTTTCATAAGCTCATTTGTTCTTCTTGCAAAGCAGGGCTGATAAGGAACACGACCAGTTCTGCCACAAGAGACCCATAAATATTCAACGTAGAGGAAGGCTAGTTTACAAAGATGATACACTTTTATCACCACGGGCCGCACTTTCAACTTGTGGTGAAACCCGTCTTTGCTTAGTCTAACCAAAGACGCCCCCTCCCTCGTGTAAGGGGCCCAAATCTCCCCGACTTGCTGAGAGTTGTGTTACAATACATGTACACATATCTCTCTTTGATTATAAAAATACTACAGAATATTTGAATAATACAGAAGTGTGTACAGTGGAAAATGAAAGTTTCCCCCTCTCCGGGGTGCTATTAACAGTTTGGTGCAGGGGCGCCTGGGTGGCTCAGTCGGTTAAGCGGCCGACTTCGGCTCAGGTCATGATCTCACGGTCCGTGAGTTCGAGCCCCGCGTCGGGCTCTGTGCGGACAGCTCGGAGCCTGGATCCTGTTTCGGGTTCTGTGTCTCCCTCTCTCTGACCCTCCCCCGTTCATGCTCTGTCTCTCTCTGTCTCAAAAATAAATAAACGTTAAAAAAAAAAAAATTAAAAAAAAAAAACAGTTTGGTGCATATAATAATAATAATAAAAATAACAAGGGGCGCCTGGGTGACTCAGTCAATTAAGCATCTGACTCTCAGTTTCAGCTCAGGTCATGATCTCACGGTTTCGTGAGTTCAAGCCCTGCATTGGGCTTGCACTGGCAATGTGGAGCCTGCTCGGGATTCTCTCTCTCTCCCTCTCTCTCTCTTGCCCCTCCCCTACTCACTCTGTATCTGTCTCTCTCAAAATAAATGAATTAAAAAAAATTTTTTAAGTTAACAAAAATACTAGGAATATTAGCTAAACTATAAATAGCATACACACTGTGTTGTTCACTGTTCTAAGCACTCTACATAGATTAACTCATTTTGCCTTCATATTAGAACAATGGAGGGGGTCTAGGTGGCTCAGTTGGTTGAGTGTCTGACATTTATTTATTTATTTATTTAGAGACAGACAGAGCACGACGAGTAGGGGAGGGGCAGAGAGAAAGGGAGACACAGAATCCGAAGCAAGTTCCAGGCTTCGAGCTGTCAACCCAGAGCCCTCCGCAGGGCTTGAACTCACAAACTGTGAGATCATGACCTGAGCTGAACTCAGACGCTTAACCGACTGAGCCACCCAGGCGCCCCGAGGGTCTGACTCTCGATTTCATCCCAGGTCATAATCCCATGATGGTGGTGGCATCGGCTCCACACGAAGCATGGAGCCAGCTTAAGATTTTCTCTCTCTCAGGGCACCTGAGTGGCTCAGTTGGTTATAAGTCACACTTTTGCTCATGTCATGATCTCATGGCTCCTGGGTTCAAGCTCCACACCCGGCTCTGTGCTGTCAGCACAGAGGATCCTCTGTCCCTCTCTCTCTCTCTCTAACCTTCCTCCCTCTCAAAAAGAAAAATAGGGGCGCCTGGGTGGCTCAGTCAGTTGGGCGACCGACTTCGGCTCAGGTCATGATCTCACGGTCCGTGAGTTCAAGCCCCGCATCGGGCTCTGTGCTGACAGCTCAGAGCCTGGAGCCTGCTTCGGATTCTGTGTCTTCCTCTCTCTCTGACCCTCCCCCGTTCATGCTCTGTCCCTCTCTGTCTCAAAAATAAATAAATGTAAAAAAAAAAAAAAAAAATTAAAAAAAAAATAAAGATGAAATTATGTAAGAATCATTTAAAAAAAAAAAAAACAAAACAAAAGAAAAATAAACATTAAAAAAAGATTTTCTACCTCCCTCTGTCCCCCTCCCCGCTTGCATGCTCTGTCCCCCTCCCCGCTTGCATGCTCTCTCTTGAAAAAAAAAAAAAGAAGAAAGAAAGAAAGAAAGAAAGAAAGAAAGAAAGAAAGAAAGAAAGAAAGAAAAAGACGGGCGCCTGGTTGGGCTCAGCTGGTTAAGCATCTGACTTCGGCTCAGGACATGACCTCACAGTTCGTGGGTTCGAGCCCCGTGTCAGGCTCTGTGCTGACATCTCAGAGCCTGGAACCCACTTCTGATTCTGTATCTCCCTCTTTCTCTCTCAAAAATAAACATTAAAAAAAATTTTTTTTTAATAAAATAAATAAGAGCAAAAAAAAAAAAAAAGAGAGAGAGAGAGAAGGATGTGGGTAACATTGTTTCCATCTTACACAAGGAGGAAATTGAGCTTTAAAGAAAGTGAAATAGCTTGCCTAAAGATGTCACAGCCAAATAGTGAGAGAATCAACTTTAAACCCAGCCAGTCTAACTTGAGTACTTATTATTCCAGATTTTAAAAATGTAGATACATTTTTTTGAGTTCCAGTTCAAATAAAATTAACCATTTAAAGTGTACAATTCAGTAGCATTTAGTACGTTGTGCAAACATCACCTCTATCTAGTCCCAAAGCATTTTCATCACCCCCCCACCCCCACCAAAAAAAAAAAATCTCTGCACCCGTGAAGCAGTCACTTCCCGTTCTCCCCCATACCCAGCCCCCGGTAAACACTAATCTACTTTTTGACTCTAGGATTTACCCAATCTGAATGTTCTGTTTAAATGGAATCATCGGGGCGCCTGGGTGGCGCAGTCGGTTGGGCGTCCGACTTCAGCTCAGGTCACGATCTCGCGGTCCGTGAGTTCGAGCCCCGCGTCAGGCTCTGGGCTGATGGCTCGGAGCCTGGAGCCTGTTTCCGATTCTGTGTCTCCCTCTCTCTCTGCCTCTCCCCCGTTCATGCTCTGTCTCTCTCTGTCCCAAAAATAAATAAATGTTGAAAAAAAAAATTAAAAAATAAATAAATAAATAAATGGAATCATCCCATATGTTACTTTTGGTGTCTGGCTTGTTCCATTTAGAATGTTTTCCAGGTTCACATACTTTGTAGCATGAATCAGTACTCTATTCCTTTTTATGGTGGAATGTATTCCTTTGTAAGCATATACCACGATTTGTTTATCTGCCCATCTGCTAATGAACATTTGGATTGTTTCCACCTGTATTAGTCATTGTTCTTCAGAGAAACCGAACAAATAGGATGTGTATATATTCGGAGAGAGGTTTATTTTAAGGAATTGGCTTATGCGAGTTATGGAGACTGGCAAGTTCAAAATCTGCAGGATAGGCTGGCAGTTTGGAGACCCAGGGAAGAGCTGACATTGCAGTCAACTCTGCAAGGAAGGCCATCTGCTGGCAGAATTCCTTTTTGCTTGGGAAGGTCAGTCTTTGTTCTAGTAAGCCCTTCAACTGATTGGATGAGGCTCACCCACATTATAGACAGCAGTCTGCTTTTGAAAAAGTTCACCAGTTTAGGGGCATCTGGATGGCTTAGTCGGTTGAGCATCCGACTCTTGATTTTTGCTCACGTCATGTTCTCACGGTTCGTGGGAGTGAGCCCCACATCAAGCCCCACATTGGGCTCTGCCCTGACTGTGTGGAGATGGCTTAGGATTCTCTCTCCCCCTCTCTCTGCCCCACCTCCCCCTCAAAATAAATAAATCAAGATTAAAAAAAAATATTTTTTAAGTTCACCAATTCAAATGTTAACCTCATCCAGGCATGTGGGTGGCCCAGTCGGTTGTCTCTGACTCGGGTCATGAGCTCATAGTTCGTGAGTTCAAGCCCCATATTGGGCTCTGCACTGACAATGCAGAGCCAACTTGGGATTCTCTTTCTTTCCCTCTGTCTCTGGTCTTCCAAATGTGTTCTCTCTCTCTCTCTCTCTCTCTTTCTCTTAAAATAAATAAAACTTATTTAAAATAAAGGAATAAATAAGTGTTAATCTCATCCAAAAGACACCTTCACAGGAACATCTAAAATATTTGACCAAATATTCGGGTACATCCAAGTTGGCATATAAAAGAAACTATCACACCACCTTTTGGCTATTGCGATTGGTGCTGCCATGAGCATTCATGCACAAGTATTTTTTGAGTCCTGCTTTCAGTTCTTTGGAGTATATACCTAGGAGTGGAATTGCTGGGTCATATGCCAACTCCACGGTTCATTTTTTGAGGAATCGCTAAATTGTTTTTCACAGCCGCTGAACCATTTTCCACGCCCTTCAGGAGCATCTAAGGGCTGGTCTATTATGTTTTTAACATCCAAAAATGGGAGTATGCTACACAGATTCAGGTGCATTTTTGTGTGTGTTTTGTTTTTGTTTTACACTTAACAATCTATCTTGGGCATCTTTCTGGGTCAGTACTTATAATTCAGTCTCATTCTGTATGGATAGCAGAGATGCTTAGAACAGGGCCTGGCCCAAGGGATTGTTATACAAATGAATGCCACCTTTTTTTTAAAAAAATAAGTACACAGTGCTATATTGAGTGAAGTCACTATAATTTATCCCATTCCATATTGATAAAGATTTAAGTTGCTTTCAACTTTTTTTACCTTTTGTTATGGAAAATATATACAAGCAGGGGGAATAGATAACGAATGTCCATGCCTCCTCAATCCAGCTACAACAATAGAAAAACTCATAACCTCTCCTTTTATATTTCTGCACCTCTCCTGCACATCCTAAATATTGTATCAGTTCATCTACACATATTATTTCTAAAAGATAAGGAAATATTTCTTTAAGCACAACTGAAATACCGTTATCATACTGACAACAATTAGCAATCATTCTTGAATTAGCCAATCAGTGTTCAGATTTCCCCAAATGTCTCATACTTTTTGACCCTTGGAATTGAGCCAGCATCCAAAAACTTGGTTAATGTATCTCTTAAACCTCTTTGAATCTATAGTTTCTCCCTTTCTCTCTCTTTTTAAATTTTTAAATGTTTATTTATTTTTGAGAGACAGAGAGAGTAACACAGAGCACAGGCAGAGGAAGGGCAGAGAGAGAGGGAGACACAGAATCCGAAGCAGGCTCCAGGCTCTGAGCTGTCAGCACAGAGCCTGACGCGGGGCTTGAACCCACAAACCGTGAGATCATGACCTGAGACGAAGTTGGATGCTTAACCGACTGAGCCACGCAGGCGCCCCTCTCCTTCTCTCTTTAATTTCTCTTACACTTCGTATGTTGGAAAAAAACTCATTGCTCACAATTTTTAAGACTCATTTTGAAACGGCAAGGAAGTTCCTGTTAGACCTTGTGTCAGCTCAGGGTAAACCCCTCACCAACCCCATTACACTGCCCCTCTGCCTAACTGTTGGGCCCCCAATTTTCCCCTGGGCTGCAGGGCTACAGAGCACAACAAACAAAACATATGGTAAATCACTCGGTCCTTAAATTCCGTCAGTAACTTCTTCTCCCTTCCAGAGAGGCCATTTTGAAATAGTTGGGTAGAGACAGGAATTCAAGGACGCACACCTTTACACTGGAAAGGTCAATGGGTTGTGGTGGGTTGGGCAGTGGGTTGTAGCTGTGGGTTGAATGGTTTCCACCCCCACAAAAGATATGTCTGCAGCCTTACCCCTGAAAACTGTGAACATGAATTTATTTGGAAAAGGAGTTTTGCAGATGTAATGAAGCAAATGACCCTGAGATGAGATCATTCTGGATTATCTGGGCCCTAAATCCAATGACAAGTGTCCTTATAAGAGGCACCCAGATGGCCAAAAGGCACACGAAAGGATGCTCAACGTCACTCCTCATCAGGGAAATACAAATCAAAACCACACTCAGATATCACCTCACGCCAGTCAGAGTGGCCAAAATGAACAAATCAGGAGACTATAGATGCTGGAGAGGATGTGGAAAAACGGGAACCCTCTTGCACTGTTGGTGGGAATGCAAACTGGTGCAGCCGCTCTGGAAAACAGTGTGGAGATTCCTCCAAAAATTAAAAATAGATCTACCCTATAACCCAGCAATAGCACTGCTAGGAATTTACCCAAGGGATACAGGAGTACTGATGCATAGGGGCACTTGTACCCCAATGTTTACAGCAGCACTCTCAACAATAGCCAAATTATGGAAAGAGCCTAAATGTCCATCAACTGATGAATGGATTAAAAAATTGTGGTTTATATACACAATGGAGTACTACGTGGCAATGAGAAAGAATGAAATCTGGCCCTTTGTAGCAACATGGACGGAACTGGAGAGTGTGATGCTAAGTGAAATAAGTCATACAGAGAAAGACAGATACCATGTGTTTTCACTCTTATGTGGATCCTGAGAAACTTAACAGCAGACCGTGGGGGAGGGGAAGGGAAAAAAAAGGTTAGAGAGGGAGGAGGCAAACCATAAGAGACACTTAAAAACTGCGAATAAACTGAGGGCTGATGCGGGGTGGGAGGGAGGGGAAAGTGGGTGATGGGCATTGAGGAGGACACCTGTTGGGATGAACACTGGGTGTTGTATGGAAACCAATTTGACACTAAATTTTATATTAAAAAAAAAAAAAAAGGCACACAGAGAAGACCACATGACCCTGGAGCCAGAGAGTGGAGCCATGGGGCCACAGGCCAAGGAGGGCAGACAGCCACCATCATCTGGAAGAGGCAAGGAGCCAGCTACCCCCTAGAGCCTTTGGTAGGAGCACAGCCTCTGCTGACACCTTCTAGTCTCCAGAACTGTAGGGGAATACATTTCTGTTGTTTGAAGCCTCCCAGCTTAGGATAATTTGTTGCAGCCGTCCCAGGAAGCTAATACAGCCACATACTCTGGGCTTGTGGGGGAAGCGGGGGCCCTGGATTTCTACCTGTGAAATAATAAGAAATATATATATGGCTTCTCTGCCCCTCATTCCCGACACAAAGCTCCTCAATCTCTTGGAATTTCCTGAGTGGTAGGAGCATCTGACACTGAGCTCCTATGTCGCTTGGCATTTCCTGGAGTGTCTTTTGCTCTAATGAGGTGATTCTTGGGGAGCGCCTGAGCTCCTCGTTGAGGGCTGGTCACCAAAAAGATCCAGCCACGATTAAAAGCTTGGAATTTTCAACCCTACCCGCCCTGATTCCTCTAGAGAGGGGAGAGAGATTGGAAATGGAGTTAATAATCTATCCTGTCTATATGACGAAGCCTCCGTAAAAATCCCAGTTGAATGGGATTTGGGGGCTTCTGGGCTGGTGAGCTTCCATGAACCAGGAGGGTGACACAGCCCAACTCCATGAGGACAGAACTTCCTGCACTTGGGACCCTTCCAGACCTCACCCTATATACCTCTTCATCTGGCTGCTCATCTATATCCTTTACCACATGCTTTATTACATAATAAACTGGTAAACACACATACGTGTGTTTCCTGAGCTCCAGTGGCTGTTTTAGTATATGACAGAATCCGGAGAGAGGGGTCATGGCAACCTCAAGTTGTAACCAAGTCAGACAAAAATTGTGGGGAACCTGGGAACCTACAACTGGTGATTGGCATCTCCCTGGGGGGCAGCAAGCCTCTAACCAGTGGGGTCCGCACTTGAGTTGAATCGTAGGACACCCGGCTGGTGACACAGAACCTTGCTTGATGTGGAAACAAAATGGCACACGTCCGGCAGAGTGAAGGTGGCAGGAGTGTGGGAGGAAGGGAGGAACGCACAGCGGGGCGTCGTATGTCTTTCGAATACGGTACCACACAGTTCTTCCTCCTGACACTTGCTAGGCAGCCCCACAGGAATGTCCATAAAGTGAAATGTCATCTTGGAAAACACTGGAGGAGGGGGGCATGCAGGGCCCAAGAGCTCCAAATCAGTCTGGCAGGTGTATTCTCAAGTTTCTTAACCCGCGTTTCCTGTTCGGTGGTGTCTCCTCACAGCCAGGAGGGGAATAAACTGCAGAGAGGGGCACCTGGGGGCGGGGGGGGTGTGGTGGCTAGGTCGGTTAAGCATCCGACTCTTGATTTTGGCTCAGGTCACGATGTCACGGTTTGTGAGTTCGAGCCCCGTGTCGGACTCTGTGCTGACAGCGTGGAGCCTGCTTGGGATTCTCTCTCTTCCTCTCTCTCTCTCTCTCTCTCTCTCTCTCTCTCTGCCTCTCCCCTGCTGTCTCTTTCTCTCAAATAAATAAATAAACTTAAAAAAAAAAAAAAGAAGTAAACTCCAGAAGTCTGGGATCATGTGTTCGTTAGTTCGTTTATTCAGGGCTGACTTACCGAGTGTCCCTGTGGGGTCAGGCGTGGGGTTATGTTCTGGGCTTGCAAAGCTGAACCAGATCCAGTGTTTGTCTTCCTAGGGACAGAGGCTGCGGGAGACACACGAGTAAACCATCACAAGAATGTGTGGTAAGTGTATGCGTGCCAGAAGCGGCAACGAGGAACACAGCCTAATCCAGACTGGAGAGCGAGATTCACAGAAGGCCTGGCAGTTGTAGGAAGCGTGATCGCCGCAAACCACATGTGGCTTTTCAACGGCAAATTAATTAAATAATATTGAAAATTCAGGTCCTACTAGCCCCATTTCAATTCCTTCATAGTTACGTGAACCTCACGGAGCGTGTCCATCGTTGTGGTATCTTCTGTTGGAAGATGCTAGTCTAGGCTGAGGCTGACAAAGGAGGAGTTATCCAAGACTAAGAGGGAAGGAAGTATGTCCCCAAGCAGTTCCTAGAAGACAGCCTTTGGGGGGTGCCTGGGGGGCTCAGTCAGTTAAGCATCTGACTCTTGCTTTCAGCTCAGGTAGTGATCTCAGGGTCCTGAGATCAGGCTCTGCGCTGGATGTGGAACCTGCTTGGGATTCTCTCTCTCTCTCTCTCTCTCTCTCTCTCTCTGTCCCTCCCCCCCCCCCCAAATAAATAAACATTTGAAAAAAAAAAGACAGCTTTTGGGTACTAGACAGAGTAAAGCTTCTACGGGAGGTGTCCAGGTCAGTTCCTACGGCGCCTTGTCAGCCATCTTGAACTCCCTGCTAAGGACAACAGGGAAGCTGCCGGAACATTCATCCAGATGAGTCGCGTCAACAGATTTGAGTTTTGGAAATGGATTGAAGGAGGAACAAGACAGGAGGAGATGAGATGATTGTGTTCCTCCAGAACCCTGGATTAGTCAAAGTGATAGCAATAGGGTGGAGAGACATGTGGGGCATGTGGTTGACAGATTGGGGATTGTGGTGAGTGGAGAAGAGGGAACCAAGCTGATGGCTTGTGGCTAAATGGATGGTGCAGACTGTTCCCCTTGTCTGAGGTGGAATCTGAGGAAGAGGATAAGAAACTATTTTTTCAGCGTTAGTACTTAAGGGAAGGGGCTTCAGTTATCTGGAGGCCCTCGTTCCTCAATAATACCTGCTCTGTGGCTTACCACAGAACACACTAGAAAGGACTTGTGGGTTGGAGTCTGCAGGATACCTGGGGGCAAAAAACAGGAAGCTCTGTGACTCCAGAGCAGACAGGAGAAGGGGGTGGGCAACAAAAGCCCGTTGTTTCCCTTTTCTCTCTTTCAACTATTCCCCCACTCCAAAGTGGCTCCCCGCCCCTACTGAGTCCAAACGCCCTCGGAAGACAGCCCCACTCAGCGAGGCCTGTTTTATCCTAATGGTTCTGTGACGTAGACTCCAGGTTCCAAGCCCCTCAAACGCCTCTCCAGCCTTACTTCTTCCACACTCTTCGTTTGGTCTGGAATGTCTGTTCCTTCCATTTCTGTCCCCGAGAAATTTTAACAGCTCTCCTTCACTCCCCTCATTCTCCAAACTCCGATGGACCAGTTGTATTTTTTTGCAAACACATGTTAAAGTCGTAGCTACAAAGTCAAAATACAAATGTATCTGACTCCGTATCATCCACAATAATCTCACATATCATCTGTTCTGTGTCCACTACAGCTTGAAAAATAGGCTTATTCAATGTGCTTTGTTAAATTGTCATTTATGGACTTGTCTCATTTCCCCTACTAAACATTCAGCTCCACACAGCGAATAATACCTTTCTTATCTGGGGGAAGCATCTAGTAAAAACACCTCAGAGGTTCATTGAATAAGCATTCTGACATCAATAAAGCCTCTGCTTTGCACCAGGCACTGTGATTAGTAGCTAGGAGCGAAAATACGGTCAGCAGTAAAATTTGGTTTAAACTTTTTAAGGCTCCTTTTAAAGTTTATTTAAATTTATTTTTTATTTTTTAAATTTTTTTCTTTGCCCTGTTTGTTTCTTCTCAAAGCAATTAATTTGTTATGTGTTTCCTTTAAGACTCTTTTTTTAAGAGCAGTTTTACATTCACAGCAAAATTGAGGGGAAGGTACAGAGACTTCCCATGTACCCCAAGCCCCACATAGGCCCAGCCTCCCTTGTTATCAACAGCAGACTTTCAGGGAAATGGAAACCTATATCTTCCTAATCCTCTCCCTTCCAGTGAATTCTGCAGTCAAAGAGAAAGAGAAGGTGATTTGGCAAGACAAACAATGTGAAAAAGAAAGGTAGGTGTTTGTCATTTGAGAAAAGGGAAGCACTCGTGTTTACAAGAACCTTGACAGTATCTGCTTACACAGATGAGGACCATTTTCCATTTGTTGAAAATTCCAGCCTGACCACATTAAGGTATTCACCAAGAGCATGGATTTTGTCTCCAAGGACCTCTTGGATGAGTGGGGCAGCTACATAGGCATGTCTGATGGACACTTATTTATTAGAAGTTATGAGACAAGTGAGGTATGAGGAGAAAAAGTAGCAAAAGGACATTGGAAAGGTAGTTGGAGAACCATCTGTGAAGGACCTTGTATACCAATCTGTTAGCCCAGAGCAGAGGTGCAAACTTAAAATCCCACAGATACCAGGCATGTGAATGAGTGAAGCTGCCCAGGCAATAGGGAGTGGTAAGGACTGGGGCAAAGTGGGAAAGTCTTACTCTGTCTCAGGGGAGCAGCTACTCTTGGCTCCAGCTGATTGTTACGATGTGGGACTATTGGCCCAGAGCAGCCAGGTCTTCCAGTTTTCCGAGACGCTCTGGAAATCCAGGTTTTTATAGGACAGTCCTAGCTTTCTAAAAAAAAATTTTTTTAATTTTTAAAAATGTTTTTATTTTACTTTTGAGAGAGAGGGGGAGAGAGCAGGGGAAGGGCAGAGAGACAGAGATAGAGGGAGACACAAAATCCTAAAAAGGCTCCAGGCTCTGAGCTATCAGCACAGAGCCCAGTACAGGGCTCGAACTCCCAAACTGCGAGATCGTGACCTGAGCCAAAGTCAGAGGCTTAACCGACTGAGTCACCCAGGTGCCCCAGTCCTAGCTCTTTAAAACATATGGCCCATCGGAGCTGAGCATTAAGTCTGCTTAAGATTCTCTCTCTCTCTCTCTCTCTCTCTCTCTCTCCTCTGTCCCTCTCCCCTGCTTGCTCTCTCACTTTCAAATAAAAAAAAAAAAATCTAAAAAAACAAAGAAACAAACATGTGGCCCAAATCCAACTGGCTTTAGAACCAGATATAGCTCACGAGTCATACAGCGATCACCTTGGCAGCTTGAAGTGAGCAAATGAAGGTTAAGTTAAAAAAAAAAAAAAAAAAAAAGGATGTGATCACATCTGTGCTTTAGAAAAATCACACTGTGGTACAGGGGAGGGATTACAGGGAATAGATTAGAGGAAAGGAAACCACTCGGGAAAGTCTCTCAATATTTCCCCCAGGTGGGAGGTGACAGCGATCATGGTGGGGTTGGGGGGGATGTCGTGGGACTTACCTGGATCCAGGATTCAGTGGGAAGAGCTTCGCTTTAATCAGCATCTGGAAGAAGGCGTGTATGCCTCCTTTCAATGCGTTTCCCTCCCCTGCACCCCTTTCCTAAGCTGGGAGCTGAAAGGCACAGGGGCAGGTGGATCATCTAGCAAACCGAAGGGTAGGAAATTTGAGCAAAGACTCCAGTCTTGGGTGCAGTCTAATTTTACCCGTGATTATTTTAGAGATAGGCTCTCGGACCAACTGCCCGGCCCTCACTCCCCCCACCAACGGGCGCAGCCGACAGTTAAAATTAAAAGCATATCTATCATGGTTTTGGGCCAGCGGGACACTCCGAGCCAAATCCTCTTTTGCAAACAGCTGAGGGAGGAACTGACTCCCCGAGAGGCCGCTGCGTGGGGACAGGCACATGAGAGGTGGCTTCACGTCCATTGCGTGGTCCTGCTCATTGTGCAACAGGTCACTTGGGTCCAGGGAAGGATGCAAAGGGCAGGAGGTACGAACGGAGGGAAGGAAAGATGTCACGCTTCACGGAGCTTTTCTAATGACAGCCGGCGGGTGCCGGTTTTAGAGCTTTTTCTCCTCCCCTGACGCTTCTGACTTCTGCGTGCCTTATTTTTGGGTGTGGGCACAGGAAACGGCTCTGAGGAGCCGCGGAGCAAGGCCTCCCCCTCTGGCACCGCCTGGGAGCGCCCCATGGGATGGGGGGCGGACGGGGCAGTCAGGCAAAGGTTAGGGGAGGAAAGCAAAGGCAGAGGCCCAGAACGGCTCCAGGAAATGTTTGTATTTCTCCACCGGGAGGGAGGACAAACAAGCTTTTCTCGTGCCTTCTGGGCGGCCCTGCACGCTCTCCAGCACAGGAGTCTGAAGAGCAGAGTGAGGCCGCAGAGAAAAAATCACCGCGGGGCCAGGGCCGCAGCATGAGTCCTTCTGGACCAGCCCACCGCTTCCCAGAAGTGACCGCCTGCGCCTCAAAGCCTCGCGGTGCCACCCGCTCCTCCCGGCCTGGGACAGCCGGAGACGAACGGACCTCCCCGAGCCTCTCCTTTCCCGGCTGACGTTCCTGGCCTCCTGGCGGCGGCCGCATCCACCCGCACCTGCAGTCCGCGTCCGCCCGCATCCCGGGGTGGAGAAGGGAGAAAACCAGCAGCCCGGTGAGTGGTAGCGTTCCGATCGGCACCTGTCTTTGTGGGGGCTCCCGGGGCCGCCCGGCACGCAGAACCCCCGTCCTCCGTCCACCATGGACAACGGGTCGTGCTGCCTCATCGAGGGGGACCCCATCTCTCAGGTGATGCCCCCGCTGCTGATCGTGGCCTTCGTGCTTGGCGCCCTGGGCAACGGCGTCGCCCTGTGCGGTTTCTGCTTCTGCATGAAGACCTGGAAGCCGAGCACCATTTACCTTTTCAACCTGGCCGTGGCCGACTTCCTTCTCATGATCTGCCTGCCCTTCCGGACTGACTACTACTGGAGACAGAGGCAGTGGGCCTTTGAGGACATTCCCTGCCGGGTGGCCCTCTTCATGCTGGCCATGAACAGGGCCGGGAGCATCGTCTTCCTCACGGTGGTGGCGGTGGACAGGTACTTCAAGGTGGTCCACCCCCACCACCTGGTGAACGCCATCTCCAACCGGGCTGCCGCCGGCATCGTGTCTGCCCTTTGGACCGTGGTCATCCTGGGGACCCTCTACCTTTTGATGGAGAACCATCTGTGTGTGCAAGAAGACACCGTATCTTGCGAGAGCTTCATCATGGAGTCGGCCAACGGCTGGCACGACATCATGTTCCAGCTGGAGTTCTTCCTGCCCCTCGGTGTCATCCTGTTTTGCTCCTGCAAGATTATTTGGAGCCTGAAGCAGAGGCAGCAGCTGGCCAGGCAGACTCGGATGAAGAAGGCCATCCGGTTCATCACGGTGGTGGCGGTTGTGTTCGTCACGTGCTATCTGCCCAGCGTGTCGGCCAGGCTCTATTTCCTCTGGACAGTGCCCTCGAGTGCCTGTGACCCCTCCGTCCACGTAGCCCTGCACGTGACCCTCAGCTTCACCTACATGAACAGCATGCTGGACCCGCTGGTGTATTATTTTTCGAGTCCCTCGTTCCCCAAATTCTACACCAAGCTCAAAATGCGCAGTTTGAGACCTAAGAACCCGGGACGCTCCAAGACCCAGAGGCCAGAAGAGATGCCAATTTCCAACCTCTGTCGCAAGAGTTGTGCCAGTGTGGCAAACAGCTTCCAGAGCCAATCGGACGTGCAGTGGGATCTCCAGATGTGTTGAATGGCAGTGAAACAGACAGATGGACAACGCCAAGGAGGACAGACAGACTGGCGACTTAGGATGGTTCATGCTAAGGGGTGAGAGTCTATTGAAAAGGCCACCCTTTCTTAACTGGATCCTCACTCTGTTGGAAACGAAATTCAGGTTACTATGCCTTTTTGGAAGGTTGTGGTTGACAAGTGAGTCACTTGCCTTTCTACGCCCCGATTGCAATGACGGGACAATATGTGCGTGGAGAAGGGCATGTGTGTGTTAAAAAGGAGGGACGTTAATTAAGAAGAGCTCGGCTCCTGTGTAGTTTTAATCGGCTGGGTGAACAGTCACCGATGTTTGAAGGAGTCACGTTCCCTGTCTGGGGGAGGTCGTGAACTTCATGACTTGGCAGTATTTCCTATCCTCTCTCAAGTCATCGTTTTAGAAACTAGAAACCTGAGTGAGTCAATACCTTTATTTCGGGCTGAGTGACATCTTTATGGGGACGTCCGGATCCTGACGATTTTCATGTCCACAGGGTGCCTGGGTATGTTTCTGATTTCTCAGCAGCCCAAGAAGAAGGACGGCAAAACAGTCTGCTCTGACCTTCTTGAAGCTCCACATGTTTCCGCAAGTCGTGGCATTTCAAAGAAGATGCTGAGGGATAGGTTTGCCTCCCCTGATCTTTCCAGCGGGAGCTGAGTGCGTGAAAAAACTCGGTTGGCCTTTGGGATGGGCTGCGTGCAATGTGATCGCTTTTGACTGCTTGTTATGTGACTGTGAGTTGAAATCTTTTATTCATTCCTTCTGCAAGTACTTACTGAGTTCATGTTTTGTGCGAGGCACTGTGCTACTATCCCCTTTACCTGGAGGGTCATTAGTCGATTCCTGTGTGACAGCAAAGTATCTTGGTGGGGTTGGGGGTGGGGAGCAAACAGAGGGGTTAATACCCTCACCCTCTCACTGAATATAGTTTCTAGACCTGTTCTGTGCAAATATCAGTGTATTCCTCCTATTGCGGGATTCTGAACAAACACTGAAGGGTGGAAAGGGTGATGTCCCTTACGTACGTGAATTTCCCATATATGTACCTGGAGCCCTCCAAACTAGATGGTTCTATGGAATGACCGACTGTCCTTGCTCTGGATTAGGGGGAAAGATTCAAAGCCAACCTTAACTCTGTTCTCAAGCCACAAAGTGGTGAAAGCCATTCTTGGCTCTTCTATTTACACTTTCTCAAATGTTCAGGGTGCTCTCTGCACTAGATGACCTTTCCAGCTTTTCGTGCTCTGGCCTCGAAACACTCCTATCGGCTGTCTTTATTATTTCCTTCTGCAGAGACACTACACAGCTCAGTGCCGAAAAGTAAGGGCTCTGGAAAGTCAGATGAACCTTAAATTGGAATCCTAGCTCCACCACTCACTGGATTTTGTTCGCTGTCATATCCCCAGGGCTCAGGAGAGTGTCTGCACATAGTAGGTGCTTAATAAGTATTTGAACGAATAAGTGCCTGTGAAGCATTAAACAGTGTCTGGCAGGGAGCACTCAATATTGTGACCTACGACATTAACACATTTTACGCACCAAGATATTGAGGCACGAAAGCAATTTCCCACGGGGTTCAGAACTCCTAAGTTGCTGTATTGTGACTACCTGAATTCCCCCCCCCGCCCTCCCCAGCTGCCTGGCAGAGGGTGGGTGGGTGGGGGGAGTGAAAACGGGATTCTTCCCGTCTTCAGAGAACCATACATCCTCCTGAAAGAAATCTGGGAAAGCCCACACTTCGGCTTTTAATTCTATCCCTACTTAGAATTCTTTCCTGGACTGCCCCTTTGTCGCTTCCTCTCCATAAAAAACGGTTCCAAAAGAAAGTCCGCATCCTGCGTGTGAGCCTATATTAGTTAAAAGACTCGTAAGACTTTACCGTCCCGGGAAAAAAAGCCTAAAAAATCCAGAAGTTCACGGTAGGCAGAGGCTCTCACTAAAAAAACGGCAATAACAAACAAAAAGAAAGGAAAATGAAAAAACCCAAACACAGTCTAGACTCTGATTTTACTGCCCTTTTTAAATTCACAGAATGTGATGAAAAAGAAATCTTATCAGGTGTTCTTCAGAAATGGTGAGGAAGAGGAGTATAGCTTTGTTTGAGTAAACACAGAACCCTTTTGAGCTCATCCATGAAGCTGGGGCCCTAAATTTTATAGATGCATTTATAAACATATACACAGGTTGGCATGGAGTAGAACAGACAGATGGGCTCACGCATGGACCTAACTGTACTCACCTTCCAGTGATGATACGGTAGGAGTGGGAAGGAGTTAACATTTTGTCCCTTGTAAAGATTCATTCATTCACTCACTCGCTCACTCATTCATTCCCTTTCAAGGAACATTTTTTAGGCACTGGCTCCGGACGAGGCACAGTAGAAACACGAATGGAAAACACAGCCCCTGCCCCTGTGGGTTCTATTGTAGAATCCGGGGGAAAGAATCAAACAACCATTTGGGGGTAACCGTGTGAAAGTGGTAAGCACAGGGCCCTGCGGCAGAGCCCAGGGGCCTTCATCCTGGCCGTGGGGGTTGGAGAGGGCTTCTCAGAGAAAATGACTCTGAACTTAGCCCTGAAGGATGCAAAGGAGGCAGGCAGGTGACTCAGTGGGAAAAGGTATCCCAGCGAGAGGGGCATGGTGAGGAAGCAGCTTGTTAGGGAGCTTCGGAAAGGTCCACAGGACCGGAATGAAAGGTCCTGGGGGTTGGGGGGCGGGACTGCAGCCCCTCGGTGAGAGATCAAGCCATGAGATCCACTGTGGAGAGAGAGAAAGAAGGTCTGTTCATAACTCTTCTTTTTTTTTTTTTTTTAAAGTTTATTTATTCATCTAAGAGAGAGAGAGAGAGAGAATGGGAGAGCACGAGCCGGGGAAGGGCAGAGAGAGAGAGGGAGAGAGAGAGAGAATCCCAAGCAGACTCCACAATGACAGCAAAAAGCCCCACATGGAGTTCAAATTCATTAACACGAACCGAGAGATCATGACCTGAGCGGAAACCAAGAGTCAGACGCTTAACCAACGGAGTCACCCAGGAGCCCCCATTCACAACTTTTCCTGATGGAATATTCTTGAATAGCCTCTCAGAGTCTTTTCTTTTTTTAAAAAAAAAAAAGAATTAAAATCTCTGCAATTATTGAAGGTACATATGTTTTTGTTCAAAATTCAAAACAAATATATCAAATGAGAAATAAAAGTCTTCCTTCTGTTGTTCCCCTTAATCTCGTTTCCTAGAGGTGATGACTAATATTTGGGGTAAATACACACTTGCCCACAAATAACAAATCTTGTTTTGTTTTGCCGAAGCATGATACACAAATAGATCTGCAAGTTATTTTTGTCATGAATAGCTTCCTACATCAGAACAGAGATCAATCTCGCTTTTAACTCCATTTCATTGTATAAACAAACCACATAAGGATTATTTAACCAATGGCCTTTTAATGGACATTTAAGTGCTTTCCAATTTTCCCGTATTGCCAACATGCTATGGTAAATATTCTGAATGATGTATCTTTGGGCACATGTGCTAGAGTTTTCAGAAGAAGATTCTGAGACACAGGAAGTATTGGATCAAAGGACAGGCATACTGGGTGAGACAATGCACATCGTGGCTCACAGCATAGACCCTAGAGTTGGACGACCTGGGTTCAGATCTTATCTCCTTCACTCACTAGCTGTGTGGCCTCAGACAAGTTACTTAACGTCTCAATGCTTTACTTTCCTTGCCCATTAGATAGGATAAGAGTTGTACCTGCCCCTTAGGGTTGTTTTGAATACTGAGTTTGATGTATAATGCATGCAGAAGAGTGCCTGACAGAAGAGTAAACCTTCTGTCCGTTAGCTCTTGCTATTATCTGGCATTAGCTCTTTTTATATGAGTTTTCATTATAATCTTGATAGATACCACCAGATTGCCCAACACAAAGTTGAACCAGATTGCATTCCCACCGACAAAGCCTTCCTCCACATTCTTGCCAACAGGCCTTTGTTTAATAAACATTTTTATCTTTGCTTGTTAAAAAAAAAAGAACCTTTTGTTTCCTAAGGAACACAAACAGGGGCGCCTAGCATGTGACTCTTCTTCTCAAGGGTTGTGAGTTCCAGCCCCATGTTGGGTGCAGAGATTACTTAAAAATAAAAATTAAAATATCTTAAGAAAAAGATGAGAGAGTAAGCGTTTTAAAAATTTATTTAAAAAATTTTTAATGTTCATTTATTTTTGAGAGACAGAGCGCAAGCAGGGGAGGGGAGGGAGACACAGAATCCGAAGCAGGCTCCAGGCTCTGAGCAGTCAGCACAGAGCCCGACACAGGGCTGGGACCCATGAACCATGAGATCATGACCTGAGCCAAAGCCGGACGCTTAACCAACTGAGCCACCCGGGTACCCCAAGCCTTTTTTTTTTTTTTTTAAAGATCTTTTATTAAAAAAAAATTTTTTTAATGTTTATTTATTTTTGAGAGACAGACAGAGCACTAGTAAGGGAGGGGCAGAGAGAGAGGGAGAGACCCAGAATCTGAAACAGGCTCCAGGCTCCCAGCTGTCAGCATAGAGCCCAACGGGGGTGCTCGAACCCATGAGCCCTGGGATCATGACCTGAGCTGAAGTCAGATGTTCAACCGACTGAGCCACCCAAACGATCTTTTACTATTTTCATTTTTACCTGTTATTATTTTTAAGTAATCTCTATACCCAGTGTGGAGCTTGAACTTACAACCTAGAGATCAAGACTCACAAGCTGCAGTGATTAACCCACCCAGGTATCCCAAGGCTTACTCTTTTATTTATTATTTTTTTTTCAAATGTTGAGCATGCCAGTCATTTTTTGCTTTTTTTTTTTTTTTTTAAAGTTTATTTATTTGTTTTTAAGAGAGAGAGAGTGTGTGAGTGTGGCAGGGGCGGGGGACAGAGGCTCTGAAGCAGGCTCTGCTCAGAGAGCCGGATGTGGGGCTCATGAACCGTGAGATCCTGACCTGAGCCCCAAGTCTCCCAGGCACCCAGCTGAGCCACCCAGGTGCCCCAAGGCTTACTCTTTTATTTATTTATTTATTTATTTATTTATTTATTTATTAATGTTTTTTATTTATTTTTGAGACAGAGAGAGACAGAGCATGAACGGGGGAGGGGCAGAGAGAGAGGGAGACACAGAATCAGAAGCAGGCTCCAGGCTCCGAGCCATCAGCCCAGAGCCTGACGTGGGGCTCGAACTCACGGACCGCAAGATCGTGACCTGAGCCGAAGTCGGACGCTTAACCGACTGAGCCACCCAGGCGCCCCAACTCTTTTAAAGCCATGAAGTCTAATCATCAATGTTGTTGTTGGTGCTGGTATGTTTGGTGTTGCACTGAGGAAGGCTTTGCCTAAGACAAGATCATGAAGACTCACTCTTAGGTTTTCTTCTAAGAGTTTTTGTCTTACATTTCGGTCTGTCATCCATTTTGAGTTAATTTTTGCGTCCAGGGCAAAGAAGGGATCTGACTTCATTCTTTTGCATGTGGCTCTTCAGTTGTCCCAACAGAACCGCTTGAAAAGACTATTCTTTTCCCGCTGATTTATCGTAGAACCCTTGTTGAAAATCAGCTGACCAGAATTGCAAAAGCTTATCTCTGGACCCTCAATCATGCCCCACTGATCTATATGTCTATTCTTACGCCAGAAGCACTCATTGTCTTGATGACTGTAAAGTATTTGAATTGGGAAGTGTGAGTTCAACTTTCGTCTTCTTTTTCAAGATTATTTGATTATTCTGATTTGCCCTTAGGTTTTTTGGGGGTTTTTTTACATGAAATTGAACACCATGTTTGAAAACCCTGCAATATTCTTCTTTTTTCTTCTTATATGTCTCTGTCAGCCAGTGTGGCCAGCTTCCTCTCTATCTCTTTGCTACTTCTCAATTTCGCCTTCATCTTCCTTAGTGGTCCGGGCATCTCTCGTTTCCCACCAGCCAAGTGTCCCAGCTCAGCGCTATTTACCATCTGAGAGGGGAAATCTCCCACAATGTCCCCGATGAGCTATGATTCCTGTAGTCCCACCCTCATGTGACCCCTCCCAGTGGAATATAGACCGGCCCCGTGACACGCTTTAACCCCCAAAATGTGGGGTTGGTGATGTTCTGAGATTTCCGAGCCAGGCAATAGAAAGGTCTGCACGTCTGCTCTTTGGAAGCCTTGAGTAGCGAGCGTCGTAAGAAGTCCAGCCTACCCCGTGGAAAGAACACGCGAAGAGGCCATGTGGAGATGCCATGTAGGGAGATACAAAACTCGATGGAGAGGGAGGGAAGGCCAGGGGTCCCAGGGCTCTGCTTGAGCCTAGCTGCCCCCCACGCGAGAACTAGCCAGCTGAGTCCAGTCAACTCAGGACCCGGAGAGATAATACAACAGTGGTTGCTTTAAGCCCCTGAATTTTGTGGTCGTTTGCTACACAGCAGTAGACAACTAAAACAGAGATGCCAGCTAAATCTGAAGACAAACAGTGGGGTACTTAATCTATGCCTTGGTTTCCTAATCTGTAATATGGAGCTGATGGTGACAATCACAACACATCATTCACAGGGTTTTCATGAGGATTAAGTGAGATCACGAACCTCTTAGCACTATGCCCGGCACAGAGGAGGCAGTTGATAAATGATAGCAATTTTTTTAAAGATTTTATTTTTAAGTGATCTCTACACCCAACATGGGGCTTGAATTTACAAGCCCAAGATCAAGATGCTCCTCGCTATTATCATTTTCACTTAAAAAAAAAAGTTCAGTCCAGTTCAACGGCACTCATCCAAGCTGTGATAAGACAACTAGGAATAAAGATTCAATTCTGAAAGCCATAGATTTTAAGTGGAGTTTCCACAAAACTCAGTGGAATCACTGCCTTAGCTGGTGAAGTGATTCATTACAGCAAGTTTCTGTACAACTCATGTGCTAGTAAGAAAAAACATAAATACATAAAAGAAGAACACAAACACGACGACACATGCCCACGGCACAGCAGAAAGACCGGAAATTCCACCCGAATCCAGGGAGGCCGGAATTTATGTTCAGTCTGAGTCGTTGTGAACTTTGTGTTACAATCAGAGAATGAGCTGGAAGATTGTCTGATCCCTCAATTCATATACGAAGAAACTCAGAGGGTAAGAGGGTTCATGGTAGTTGATGATAAAGCCAGACCAAGCATCCAGGCCTCCAGCTTTTCTCTTCTTTCAAACTTAACAATATTTATTGCTCTCTCATAATTTTATCCATGACTATTGGTTTTTTTTAAACATAACTATTATTTTTTTAATGTTTATTTATTTTTGAGAGAGAAAGAGGGAGGAGGGGCAGAGAGAGAGAGAGAGAGAGAGAGAGAGAGAGAGAGAGAATTCCAAGCAGGCTGCACACTGTCAGCATGAAGCCTGCCATGGGGCCGGATCCCACGACAGTGCGATCATGCCCTGAGCCAAAACCAAGAACCAGAAGCTCAACTGACTGAACCACCCAGTCGTCCAAAACCACAAATATTGTAAAATTGTAAAACTTAGGAAGAGAAGGAACCTAGTAAATTTCAGCTCCCAGAAATAGACAACTATGGTTAATAGTTGGTGTTTCTGGCTTTTAGTGAAGAAAGTTAATCAAGGTTCTTTATGAATATCACCGACAAATCTACGTTCATCCCAGAAGGAAGCAGGATACTCATAGGCGGCAAGGACAGGAAGTAAATACCAGCCATTTCACTAGAGCCTTAACACACCCACGGAATATGACCTCAATCCAATGCAGCCTTACAAACGAGGCAATAATATAATAAGAGGCAGTGTAGTTTCATGGTTGGGGACACAGGCTTTGAAGCCAGTGCCAGATTCAAACCCAAAGCTCTGCTCTTATTAGCTGGGGTAGCCTTAAACATTTCCAACCTCTGTGAGTTTCACTGTCCTCATTTGGAAATCAGAATCAGCAATGGTCCCTACTCTGTGGACTGCAGTCACGGTAAAACACCATCATGTATTTGAAGCATTGCACGTGGGATCCGGTGTATATTGGAAGCTCTCTGTAATATAGATACCAACATCATCACCTTTCCTTTTTTGTTCTTGCTTTTTTAATCGAGCAATAAATAACATAAAACCCTATATTGGCTTCAGGCATACAACATAATCATTCAATATTTGTGTATATTGCAAAATGATCACCACGAGGAATCTAGTAACCTGTCATCATACGTAGTTATGGAATTTTTTTCTTGTGATGAGGACTTTTAAGATTTACTGTCTAGGGGTGGCTGAGTGGCTCAGTTGGTTAAGCGCCCAACTCTCGACTTTGGCTCAGGTCATGATCTCATACTTCACAAGTTTGAGCCCTGCGTCGGGCTCTGTGCTGTGTCAGCACGGAGCCGGCTTGGAATTTTCTCTTCCTCTCTCTCTGCCCCTCCCCCACTCACCCTTACTTGCTCTTTCTCTCTCTCTCTTTCAAAGTAAATAAACTTAAAAAAAAATTATTTTTTTTTGAAAATTTACTGGGGTGCTTGGGTGGCTCAATCAGTTAAGCGTCCAACTTCAGCTCAGGTCATGATATCATGGTTTGTGAGTTCAAACTCCATGTCGGGCTCTGTGCTGACAGCTTGGAGCCTGGAGCCTGCTTTGGATTCTGTCTCCCTCTATCTCTATCTCTCTGCCCCTCCCTGCTCTCATTCTGTCTCTTTCTCTCTCAAGAATAAATAAACATTAAAAATTTTTTTAATTAAAAAAATAAGATTTACTCTCTAAGCAACTCTCAACTATGCAATACAGTATTATCAGCTACAGTTGCCATAATGTACATTATAATCCCAGGACTTATTTATTTTATAACAGGAGGTTGTACTTTTTGGTTCCCTTCACCCATTTTGCCCCGCCTCCGGCAACGACCAATCTGTTCTCTGTATCTATGAGCTTTTTTTTTTATGACTCCTCATCAAGAGAGATCATACAGTATTTGCCTTTTTCCGTCTTATTTCCCTTAGCATAAAATACTGTCAAGTCCATCTATGTTGCCTCAAACGGCAAGATTTCCTTCTCTTTTATGGGTGAATAATATTCCATTTTTACACACATGCTTTTCTTTTATCCATTCATCCGTCTATGAACACTCAGGGTTTTTTTTCCATATGTTGGCTATTGTGAATAACGTCACAATGAATATGGGCATGCAGGTATCTTTTCAAGTTAGTGTTTTCGTTTTCTTTGGATAAATACCCAGAAGTGAAAGTGCTGGATTGTATAGTATTTCTGTTTCTAATTTTTGCGAAACTTCCATACTGTTTTCCATGGTGGCTGCACCAACCTACATCCCACCAACAGTGCACAAGGGGTCCCTTTTCTCTGCATTTCTTGCCTTCTTCTCTTGATAATAGCCATTCTAACAGGTGTGAGGTGATATCTCATCGTGGTATGGATTTACATTTCCCTGCTAATTGGTAATGTTGAACATCTTTTCATGTACCCGTTTGTCATTCGTCGTTCTTCTTTAGGAAAATGTCTATTCAGAGCCTCTACCATCTATTCATTCATTCATTCATTCATTCATTCATTTATTCATTTAGAGAGTAAGTGGGGAGGGGCAGAGAGAGAGAGAGAGAGACAGAGAGAGAGAGAATCTCAGGTAGGCTTCATGCTCAGTGCAGAACTGGACTTGGGGCTCAATCCTACAACTGTGAGATCATGATCTGAGCCAAAATCAAGGGTCAAACATTCAACTGACTGAGGCACCCAGGTGCCCAGGAGTTTTATGGTTTCAGGTCATACATTCAAGTCTTTAATCCATTTTAAGTTCATTTTTGTGCATTTCATTCTTTTCATGTGGCTGTCCAGTCTTCCCAACACCCTTTATTGAAGAGGTTGTCCTTTCCCCATTATATATTCTTGACTCCTTTGTCATAAATAAACTGACCATATTCTCATGGGTTTATTTCTGGGCTCTCTATTCTATTCCACTGATTTATGTGTCTGTTTTTATGCCAATACCATACAGTTTTGATTACTCTAGCTTTGTTATATAGTTTGAAATCAGGAGTGAAAACACTCTAGCTTTGTTCTTTTTCTCAAGATTGTTTTGGGCCTCCTGGGTGGCTTAGTCAGTCAAGCATCTGACTTTGGATCTCAGCTCAGGTCATTATTTCACAGTTTGTGGGGTCAAGCCCTGAACTGGGCTCGGTGCTGACAGCGTGGAACCTGCTTGGGATTCTCTCTTTCTCCCTCTGTGCCCCTTCCTCACTCTCTCTCTCTCAAAATAAATAAATAAACTTAAAAAAAAAAAGATTGCTGAGGAGCCTGGATGGCTCAGTCAGTTAAGCATCCGACTCTTGGTTTCACCTTAGGTCACGATCTCATGGTTTCGTGGGTTTGAGTCTCGCATCAGGCTCTGTCTGTGCTGGCAGTGCAGAGTCCACTTGGGATTCTCTTTGTCTCTGCCCCTCCCCGAACTTGCACTGTCTTTGTCTCTCTCAAAATAAATAAATAAAAACTTTTTTAAAAATACCGTTTTGGCTATTTGGGGCCTTTTGTGCTTCGATACACATTTTGGAATTATCTGTTCTATTTTTGCAAAAAATGCTATTGGCATTTTGATAGGGGTGGCATTAAATCAGTAGATCTCCTTGGGTGGTATAGACATTTTAACAATATTAATTCTTGCAATCCATGAACATGCAATATATCTTTCCATTTATTTGAGTCTGTCGATGGCTTTCATCAACGTCTTAGTTTTTGGTGTATAGGTATTTCACCTTCTTGGTTACATTTATCCCAGGGTATTTTATTCTTTTTGAGTATGATTGTAAATAGGATTGTTTTCTTAACTTCTCTTTCGGATAGTTCGTTATTAGTGTAGCCAACATCATCTTCATCATTATCATCATCATCAAGTCCTCTGGTTCCTATGGGAATCTAATATTAGAGCATCCTGACTCCAATTTACTGTGAAGAGTCCACAGATCCCTTTTATTGAAACTAGGTATGCATCTAAAGAAGCGAATTTCCTATTTTTTAATGATTACTTATTTTTGAGAGAGAGAAAGAAAGAAAGATCATGAGCAGGGGAGGGGCAGAGAGAGAAGGAGACACAGAATCTGAAGCAGGCTCCAGGCTCTGAGCTGTCAGCACAGAGCCCGACACGAGGTTCAAACCCATGAACCTCGAGATCATGACTTGAGCTGAAGTCGGACACTCAACTGACTGAGCCACCCAGGCGCCCCGTGTATTTCCTATTTTTAACTCAAAGTAGAAGCAGCAGTTTGGAACCTCTTGCACAGCAAGAATCATAACTAAAATATTAAAGGGTAGAATAGTTTTTTAAAAAGGGTAGAAATGTTCTGTGGGGCTTCACTCAATTAGACTAAAAAGCAAAGAAATGATGTGTGAAATAGTGGCCTGCTATGAGGCAGGGTTCAAAGTCCTCGTAGGTCCCATTGCTGTACATTTAATTTTCCAAAAATGGAGGCTTTTCAAATATCATGCACTTAGTAGGGGGAGGCTGTGAGTGTGTAGGGACAGAGAGACACAGGAACTCTCTGTAACTTCTGCTCGATTTTGCTGTGAATCTAAAACTCTAAAAAATAACTTACTGATTTTTAAAAATCATGTACTTAAAAATAAATCACTTATTCGAGCACAGAAGCCTATCAAAATCCAACACAAACAAAAACCCCAGCTTTATTGTAACATATCGCTGGCAATCCAAACTAGGTTCAAGTTTTCAAACATCTTATGAAATTGTATGCTGTTCCCAAGTATCTTTCCCCTCCCCCCCCTCACTTCCCAACTAGAGATTAATTGCAAAGTTCTGGTGTGGAAAAGCAATCTGTGTTTCTGCAGACAAGGTGGCAGGGAAACATGAAAAGCAACACATCTGTCTTTGTTAAATAGATAATTACTGTCTTCTTGGTATTTCCAAAGAAATTATATGCATGCTACCGTTTTCTTTTCTTTTTTTTCTTTTTCTTTTCTTTTCTTTTCTTTCCTTTCCTTTCTTTTCTTTTCTTCTCTTTCTTTTCCTTTTTCTTTTCTTTCTTTTCTTTTGTCTTTTCTTCTTTCTTTTCTTTTCTCTTCTTTTTTACTTTATTTATTTTGAGAGACAGAGAGACACACACAGAGCAGGGGAGCAGGGGAGGGGCAGAGAGAGCATCCCAAGCAGGCTCTGCGCACAGAGCCTGATGTGGGGCTTGAACCCACGAGTCATGAGATCATCACCTGAACCAAAATCAAGAGTTGGACCCTTAACCGACTGAGCCACCCAGGCACTCCAGCATGATACTGTTTCTTAAATCATATACATGCTAAAGCTTCATACTCATTCTTTTTTTTTTTTTTAATGTTTATTTTTGAGAGAGAGAGACAGAGCACAAGTCAGAGAGAGAGGGAGACACAGAATCTGAAGCAGGCTCCAGGCTCTGAGCTATCAGCGCAGAGCCTGAAACGGGGCTCGAACTCACAAACTGAGAGATCATCACCTGAGCCAAAGTTGGGCGCCCAACCGACTGAGCCACCCAGGCGCCCCCATACTCATTCTTAATGTTTCTGGAAAACCATGCCGCTTAGCACAGGAAATTATTATTGCCATTGTTGTTTTGTTCATTATGTAAGCCAACAAGCTGCCAGTGATTTAATTCCAGCCTTCCAAAGGGATGCCTTCCACGTTTCAGTAATTCACAAATGGCAGTTGGCTTGCCTAAACTTATCCTTTACATTTAGGAAGCTGTGGGTTCCTGTCTGCCCAGGGGATTTTTATTACTTGTTTATGCAAACAGCAGATTGCATAAGAGCCTTGCTGGCTTTTTTTTTTTTTTTTTTTTAAACGATTTCGTAGCTTCCTGGTAGCCATTCAGTCATCTATTTCAACACCCTGACATGACATAAAGGCGGGAGCTGAACCTCACATTCGCCACTCAGACACACACCTCTTTCCTTGGGCATTCGCTAGGTGAGGCGCTCCCTAGGACTGACTCGCTCCACTCATGAACCTGCACCAGCAGCAGAATCATTTTCTGGAAATAGACAAGAAGAACTGCTGTGTGTTCCGGGATGACTTCATTGCCAATGTGCTGCCACCAGTGCTGGGGCTGGAGTTTGTGTTCGGGCTCCTGGGCAATGGCCTTGCCCTGTGGATTTTCTGCTTCCACCTCAAGTCCTGGAAATCCAGCCGGATTTTCCTGTTCAACTTGGCCGTGGCCGACTTTCTCCTGATCATCTGCCTGCCATTCTTGACGGACAACTACGTGAGGAAGTGGGACTGGAAGTTTGGGGACATCCCTTGCAGGCTGATGCTCTTTATGCTGGCCATGAACCGCCAGGGCAGCATCATCTTCCTCACCGTGGTGGCCGTGGACAGGTATTTCCGGGTGGTCCATCCCCACCATGCTCTGAACAAGATCTCCAATCGGACGGCGGCCATCATCTCCTGCCTCTTGTGGGGTGTCACCATCGGCCTGACGGGTCACCTCCTGCACAAAAAGATGTTGATCAGGAATCGAGATGCGAATTTGTGCAGCAGCTTTAGCATCTGCCATACCTTCAGGTGGCACGATGCCATGTTCCTCCTGGAGTTCATCCTGCCCCTGGGCATCATCCTGTTCTGCTCGGCCAGAATCATCTGCAGCCTGCGCCAGCGACAAATGGACAGACACGCCAAGATCAAGAGGGCCATCAACTTCATCATGGTGGTGGCCATTGTCTTCATCATCTGCTTCCTGCCCAGCGTGGCTGTGCGCATACGCATTTTCTGGCTCCTGCACACCACGGGTACGAAGAACTGTGATGTCTATCGCTCGGTTGACCTGGCGTTTTTCATCACCCTCAGCTTCACCTACATGAACAGCATGCTGGACCCTTTGGTGTACTACTTCTCCAGCCCATCTTTTCCCAACTTCTTCTCCACCCTGATCAACCGCTGCCTGCGGAAGAAGACACCACAAGGGCCAGATAATAACCAGAGCACAAGCATGGAGCTCACGGGGGATCTGAGTACAACCAGGAGTGTTCCAGACACTTTAATGGCCAACCCCAGTGAGCCGTGGAACCCATCTCATCCAGCCCCAGCTTCTCGCTAAATAATCGAGCCAAGAAGAGAGATTGTTACCAAGAACCAAGGTCTCTGGAGAAACGGTTTGGCTGGGTGCACAGAGTACCATCGTTAGTCCCGGCCTGTGGTTTCCTGGAACTTCCAGATTCAGAGAATCAGACTTAGAGAAGTGGTGTGGCAGAGTGGGCTGCCTGGTTGCAGAAAGTCAGCAGAGGAATCTTGGGGGGAACAGAGACTAAAGCCTCTGAAACTTCTGCTCAATCTCTGACACTCACAGGACCGAAGACGGCAAAACTGTCCTCACCTTCTGCTGAGTAGAGTTGGAGCCACAGAGACGCCCATCAGCACCTGTGATTCACTGACCTCTTTCCCTCCCTTGCCTGAGATGTGGATGGTTCTCAGCTCCTGGGGAGGGAGCGGGTATCCAGCCTGTTGGTGGACTCCAGCTGAGACAAGGAGAGCTAAGTGACTGGAGGGAAGTTATTGTCCCGGAAGGGAGGCCAGGCGTCATTAACCGAGCCAGTAGGTCACTTACATTCCATGGATTCATCTCTCAGCCAAGCTTCAGCAGAAAAGCACTAGGCAAAGAGACTCACAGCTTTGGTTAATATCTGAGTTTCCAGTAGTGGGAAGAGGGGGATTAGCCAGGGAGGGACGGAGCAAAACAGTCTTACTAAGAAAAAGGAAAGGCGTGTGTGCTACGACCTTCGGCTAATCCATTCCTTTCTTGTTGACACTAATTTGAAGGCTGAGCAGTTAGAGACTTTGGAGGAGATAGCTGCTTCCCACCTCTGTTTGCTTTTGTCATTAAAAGGGAGGTGCTGTCCAGCAATCCGAGGGAGAAGGTGCCTCCTGGTTCGTTTGCTCGTGTTTCTATCCTTATGGGAAATCTACCATGTCAATAAACTTGGATGTGAGACACACTGACTGGTGTTGCATGTGTCCGGATGATGGTTCACAGAAACGGACTTCTTACTTAAGCGGAGACTTTTATGGGCTGTCAACTGTGTCCTAGTAGAAAAATACTGAATACTGTAAAGTAAGAAAAGAATGTGGACGCTGAACCGCACCGAGAGACAGTTAAGTGAAAATTACACCTGCATTAGGACAAGGACGAGAAAGGGCTGGGAATAAATAAAAAACCATTTAATTGGGAAGGGAGGTGCAGACAGGGTTGCAAGAGCACTGCACATTTTATTTAGAGTTTGGTGAATATTGATGTTACTATTTGTGTATTAAAAAAAGGAATAGGGGACTCCTGGGTGGCTCAGCTGGTTAAGCGTCTGACTTGGTTTCTGCTCCGGTCACCATTTCACAGTTCGAGATAGAGCCCCGCATCAGCTCTGTGCTGACTCAGAGCCTGCTTGGGATTTTCTGTCTCTCCCTCTGTCTCTGCCCCTCCCCTGCTCTCACGTACTCTCTCTCTCTCTCTCTCAAAATAAATAAATAAACTTTAAAATAAATAAATAATAAAGCATGGTGGTTAAACAAAATGATGTGTTGGAAAAAAAAAAAAAAAAGGAATGGGGACAGACTGGGGTGCTTGCATAGGAAGGGGAAGAAAGAATTTCCTATGGAATTATTTTAGTTCCCGGTTCTGGATGGAAAGGAGACGTACTGGTTTGAGTCTGTGATCCGTCCAAGTTTCTGTTATGCTTTCATTCCCAGCTTGTCACTCCTTGATTCTTTGGCAAGATGAGGCTTGCTTTGACATCCTGACTCAGAAACAGATAAGAAAGGTAGATACTCAGACTCCTAGCCATAGTTGAATGGCAGTAAATGAATAGACATAGACGTTCTCATGGTGAAGTGTTTTGAGAGCACTTTGCTTGCCCGGTTCTCCAGTCCATTCCTAGAAGTAGAAAGTTAAAGCAGAAATCACCTTAAAGAAGAAGTGTTGGCAGACATGAGCTCAGAGGGAAGGAGTAGTTCCCCGGCCTCAAACGCATGAGTCAGCAGGGAGCCCGGCTGTGAAACTCTGACCTGTTTAGAATTAATTCACATTTGTTTCATTTGTTCATGAGTTCCATCAGCTTTTTGTTTTTTTTTTTTTTTTTTTTTTTAAATAGGCTCCACGCCCAGTGTGGGGCTTGAACTCACGACCCTGAGATTAAGAGCTGCCTGCTTCACTGCCTGAGCCAGCCAGGCACCCCTCCATCAGCTTTCAGGTATCAGCACCAACTATGTGCCCAATGCTGTGCTGGGTGGTTGGTGGAAATAGTACAAGGGACAAGGTACCCAAGACCTTGTTCTTACAGGACTCACCTTCGGGGTGGGGAGACAACAGAAAAGTAAAACAGTGACTGGAAAAGGAATTGGGGACAGCTGGGAGTATTATGAAGACAGCAAAGCAGGGTGACGGGCTTAAAAGGGAGGGGTCTGGGATGACCAGGAAGGTCTCTATGAAGAAGTGACCTTGACCTGAGCCATAAATGACAAGGCAGAGCAGAAATCTGCAAAATGTGCAAAACTCTGGGGAAGGACATTCTAGCCAGCAGTGATGGTGACGGTAACCACAAAGGCCCCGAGGTGAGACTCAGTTGGTGTGTGTGACTGTACTTGCGTCCTGGGGCCACCATAGCAAAGTACCAATCTGGGAGTTTAAAACAACAAAAATGTGGGGCGCCTGGGTGGCTCAGCTGGTTAAGTGTCCAACTCTTGGTTTTGGCTCAGGTCATGATCTCAAGGTTCATGAGTTCGAGCCCTGTGTCAGGATCTCTGCTGTCAGTGCAGAGCCCACTTTGCATCCTCTGTCCCCTTCTCTCTCTGCCCCTCCCCTGCTCACACATGTGCTCTCTCTCTCTCTCTCTCAAAAAAGAAATAAACATTAAAAAAAAATAGTCAGACGCTTAACCTACTGAGCCACCAAGCCATCCCTAGAACTGAACTTTTGATGAAATTCTTTGACGGTTGAGGCTGGGCTGTTTGTATTACCGGCTAAGCTCCTGAGAAGGAAATTCCTTTTTTTTTTCTTCATTGTAGTGGGATGATGCCTTATTATAATTGTGTAACTCAGGGGCCTCATAAATGCAAGTAACTGAATCACACTTCAAATTAGCTTAAGTAAAAAATGAAAAATAAAAAGAGAGGAAAGATACTAGCATATCTCACAGAAACTGAGAGTTAAACCAGGGTTGGGCAGCTCCAGGAGACCAGCTCACAGCCCTTCGCCCCAACTCTTAGCCATGAACTTGACTCAACCCCTCCATACCCCTGTCTCTCCAGTCAGATTCTCACATGAGAGAATTTGACTGGTCCCAAACCATTCTCTATAAAAGAGTCATGAAAACAAGTCACAGAGCAGCTGTGCAAAGGGTATTTTATTTTATATATTTTTTGAAGTTTATTTATTTATTTTGAGAGAGAGCGAGAGAGCAAGAGTGAGCATGAGCAGAGGAGGGGCAGAGAGAGAGAATCCGAAGCAGGCTCTGTCAGTGCAGAGCCTGATGTGGGGCTTGAACTCACAAACCGTGAGATCATGACTTGAGCTGAAATCAGGAGTTGGTGGCTTAACCTTACTGAGCCACCCAGGCGCTCCCATAGAGGGTATTTTAAAATTACTGTTTGGGTAAAGACACGCTCTCTGCCAGGTGTTCCTCATATAACATTCCAGATCACCTTCCATGTCACTCATACATAGCACATTTGGACTTTAGGTAGATCTCAATTCTCTTGCTGCCCAAATGTCTGCCATGTTTTAAGATGGTGGTCCCAGAGAATGGAGAAGCAACACAATTCACACACCCATCTCCATTCAGATGGGGACCTCCAGATGTGAGTTCTAGAGCCCCTCAGAAGGCCTTCCTGGAGAATTAAATTCTTCATTATTTTATGTATTGCTTCATAAACTCGGGGCTTAGAAATACTCTTTGGCCAGGGAACACCTGGCCATGACGCAGTGTTCACGAGGTTCTGTGTCTTCTGCGGCAATGTTGTCATTCTCCTGGAGCTCAAATTTAAGATTTGGCCACCTTGACTCTTCAGAGAGAAGGGGTTTGCGTGTGGCATCACAAACGTCAGGGCTGACCTATCGTCCACAATCCCACGGCCCGGGCAAATGAAAAGCAAGCACTTCTAGGCTCTTGGCAAATATTGATAAACTCAGTGTTCGGGCTGCACCCACAGAGGGATTTACGGCCATCAACAGGAATCGGGGTACATGACTTTTGAAAATGAGAGAAAATGAATCGACCCACTGATGTCATCAGGTTGAAAAACTGGGTTTCTCTCCAGCATGCTTACAAAATATCCTTTCTCTTGATTATGATAGTTCAGTAGGAAAATGGTATTAATGATATGCTTCTTTTTTTTTTTTTTTTTTTAAGTTAAAAGTAATCTCCACACCCAGGGAACCTGGGTGGCTCAGTCGGTTAAGCACCTGACTCTTGATTTCAGCTCAGGTCATGATCTCCCCGTTTGTGAGTTCGAGCCCCACATCAGGCTCTTTGCTGTCAGCACAGAGCCTGCTTCAGATACTCTCTCTCCCTCTCTCTCCGCCTCCCCCACTCGCAGGCACTCTCTGTCTCTCAAAAATAAATTAAAACATTAAAAAGAGAAGAGTCTAAAAAAATATATAACCTCTACATCTAACATGAGGCTCGAACTCACAACCCTGAGATCAAGAGTCTCATGGTCTGCTGACTGAGCCAGCCAGGCACCCCTGCTTTTGGTTTTCATAAATATGCAACATGAGACAGAGACAGACTCACAATCAGAGACACTACTTTCTTCATCATCATCATTTAATGTCTACCAAGTATCATAGCTAAGATTTGCTCTCTGCTACCTGTCAGACACTGAGCTAAGTGTTTTATATAGGCGATCTCACCTTATCCTCTCAATAACTTCATAGGGGAGGGGCTATTTCCGTTTCACAGATAAGAGAAATGAGGCCCAGAGAGTTTGAGTAATTAGTTTTCCTGAGGCCAACAACTGATGAAAAAGGGAGGGACCAGGGGAACAAAGGCAAGCAGTCTGACTCCAGAGTCTTTGCCTTTAAAGTTCTGAAAAAATGTAAAGTGAGAGATGAGCGACCTCAGTGAAAAAGGTAGGCGAATACTTTGATCCACTTGGGCTCAACATTCTCCGCACTTCCCAGGCTGCCCAACAATTTAGGCCCCCAGGCACCTCCGAAGCTAACTGGTGATGGACCCCTTTCGTCTTTCTTTGTAAGAGTAAAAAACAGGAGACAACCGTGTCCGCTAGTAACAAAATAGATACATAGTGACACAGGCTCCCAATGGAACACTATATAGCAGTGAAAAAGGAACCAAAGCTAATTGTGTCAATAGGACCAAATCTTGAGCATGGTATCTAGAGCAAAAAGCAAGTTGTCAAATGATATATTCCATATGATAACATTTATGTAAATGTTTAAAACATGCTAAACAATATAACATGGCTTTCGGAAGCCTCACTACATAATAAAACAAAAATTGCAGCTGAGAAGGAAGCACAGTAACCACAGGATAGAGATCGCTTTGCAGAGGGAGGCAGATGGTATGGAAGGGAGGCCTCAACTATATCTGTAACGCTTTACTTCGTTTTCTTTTTTAAAGTAGACTTTATGCCCAATGCGGGACTTGAACTCATGACCCTGAGACCAAGACCTGAGCTGAGATCAAGAGTCAGACACCTAACAGACCGGTGCCATCCAGGTGCCCTGCTTTTACTTCATTTTAAAAGAAAGATCCGCAGGGGCGCCTGGGTGACCGAGTCAGTTAAGCATCCAACTTCGGCTCAGGTCATGATCTCGCAGGTCATGAGATTGAGCCCCGGGTCAGGCTCTGGGCTGACAACATGGAGCCTGCTTAGGATTCTCTGTCTCTCCTTCTCTTCTGCCCCTCCCCTGCTTGTGCTCGCTCTCTCTCAAAATAAATAAATAAACTAAAAAACAAACAAACAAAAAGGATCTGCAAACGTCCCTCAGTGAGTAAATGGTTAAGCAAAGTGTGGAATTTACATCCATGCCGTGGAATGTTACTTAGCAATAAAAAGAACAGACTATTGGTGCATCAATTTGGACGGCTCTCAAGGACATTACACTGAGGAGGGAAATAAAGGGCCAATCTTAAAAAGTTGCATACTGTACAATTCATTTCTGCGACCTTCTTGAAATGATAATATTATCATGTAGATCAGTGGTTGCAAGGAGTTAGGGAAAGGGGAGACAGGCATGGTGTATAGCATGAGGATGTTTGTTTAGGGTGAGAAACATTGTTTGTTTGTTTGTTTGTTTGTTTTTTTAAGTTTACCTATTTTGAGAGACAGAGAGCATGGGGGAAGGAGAGAGAGAGAATCCCAAGCAATCCTGATGCGGGACTAGATCTCACAAATGGTGAGATCACGACCTGAGCCAAAATCAAGAGTAGGATGCTTAAGTGACTAAGCCACCCAGGTGCCCCGAGTGAGGACCATTTGTATCTTGAATGTGATGGTGGAGATACAGAGTCTATGTATATAATGAAATGTCGTAGAATTACAACAAAGACATAAAAGAAGAAGCGGAGGGAAAGGGAGGAAGGAAGGGAAAGGAAAGGAGGAAGAAAAAGAAAGAATATGTGGAAAAATTGGTGAAATCCGAATGATGTCTGTAGACTAGTTAATTCTACCGGGCAAATATCAATTTTCTGATGTTGATAATCTAGTACAGTTATGGAAAGTGCCATCGTTGAGGGAAGTTGAGTGATGGGAGGGTGGGACCTAATTGTACTATTTTTGTAAATTTGTGGGTCTATAATTCAAAAAAAATGTTAAAAAATAAAAAGGTTCTGAAGTAACTATAACCAACTGTTAACGTTTGTTAAATCTCAGCAGTAGGAATCTGAGTGTTTTATGAATTTTTATTCTTTATGAGCATTTAGGGTGTATGTACACCCCCTCCCCCCACACACACACATGCGTGTTCATGGGTTACCTGGAAGGACTTTGGGGCTGACATTACCACCCATTCTGTTGATGAGGCCTCATTTGTCTGATTCAGCTTAACCTCCACCTTCTTTTTCCTTCCCGTCACCCAAATGCCAACAGATGCCCTTTATATATTTTAACTTTATTTTTTATTTTTTAAAATTTTACATCCAAATTAGCATATAGTGAAGCAATGATTTCAATAGGTTCCTTAATGCCCCTTACCCATTTAGCCCATCCCGCCTCCCACAACCCCCTCCAGCCACCCTCAGTTTGTTTTCCATATTTATGAGTCTCTTTTGTTTTGTCCCCCTCCCTGTTTTTATATTATTTTTGTTTCCCTTCCCTTATGTTCATCTGTTTTGTCTCTTAAAGTCCTCATATGAGTGAAGTCATAGGATTTTTGTCTTTCTCTGACTGACTAATTTCACTTAGCATAATACCCTCCAGTTCCATCCACATAGTTGCAAATGGCAAGATTTCATTCTTTTGATTGCTGAGTAATACTCCATTGTATAGATATACCACATTTTCTTTATCCATTCATCTATCGATGGATTTGGTCTCTTTCCCTACTTTGGCTATTGTCGATAGTGCTATCAACATGGGGGTGCATGTGTCCCTTCAAAACAGCACACCTGTATCCCTTGGATAAATGCCTAGTAGTGCAATTGCTGGGTCGTAGGGAGTTCTATTTTTAGTTTTTTAAGGAACCTCCATACTGTTTTCCAGAGTGGCTGCACCAGCTTGCATTCCCGCCAACAATGCAAAAGAGATCCTCTCTCTCTGCATCCTCGCCAACATCTGTTGTTGCCTGAGTTGTTCATGTGAGCCATTCTGACAGGCGTAAGGTGGTATCTCATTGTGGTTTTGATTTGTCTTTCCCTGATGATGAGTGATGTTGAGCATTTTTTCATGTGTCAGTTGGCCATCTGGATGTCTTCTTTGGAGAAGTGTCTATTCATGTCTTTTGCCCAATTCTTCACTGGATTATGTTTTTTGGGTGTTGAGTTTGATAAGTTCTTTGTAGATTTTGGATACTAACCCTTTATCTGATATGTCATTTGCAAGTATCTTCTCCCATTCTGTCGGTTGCCTTTTAGTTTTGCTGATTGTTTCCTTTGCTGTGCAGAAGCTTTTTATTTTGATGAGGTCCCAGTAGTTCATTTTTGCTTTTGTTTCCCTTGCCTCCAGAGACGTGTTGAGTAGGAAACAGATAAAAGGTAACTACAAATAAGCATGTTTATAAAAAACTAAGATTAAAAACTCTCACAAAATGACCATGGAAAACTTCATGCTGAGTGAAAGAGGCCAGACACAAAAAGCCACACATTGTATGATCCCACTGATATTGAATTGTCCAGAACAGGTAAATCCAGAGAGACAGAAGGTCAATTAGTAGCTGCCAGGGGCTGGGGAGGGAGAATAGGGAGCGACTGCTAATGGGTATGGGGTCTCCTTTTGGGGTGATAAATATAGAAGTGGTGGTTGTACAATATTGTGAATGTATGAGGCGCCTGGGTGGCTCAGTCAGTTAAGCATCTGACTTTTGATTTTGGCCCAGGTCATGATCTCACAGTTCGTGGGTTCAAGACCCTCATCGGGTTCTCCACGGTCATCGAAGAACCTGCTTCGGATCCTCTCTGTCCCTCCCCCACTTACTCTCTCTCTCAAAAATAAATAAGCATTGAAAAAATAATAATAACAGTGTTATTATTGCCACTAAATTGTTCACTTTAAAATGGTTCATTTTATGTTATGTGAATTTCACTTGATTAAAACAAACAAAAACCACTTGTGAGCAGAATCTGTAGAGTAACTGACCCTGTCTCCAGATCATCCTCCCTCCCATCCCACACTCTTCCTATGTCCCCAGTCCTGTCCCGCATCAGGCAAGTTCTCTCTTCCCCAGGGCCGGTGAAGGTAGAGTTCGGGTGGGATTTTAACTATCGGCCAGTGTCTCCTATGGTTGCTGGTAACCCCTCGATTAATTGGGTAATTCTCATGTAAACGTTTTCCTTACTCCTTGGAGCCAGACATGGAGCCAGAGTGTCTGTTTGACTGAATTCCTTTGTTGAAGTCCTAACCCCCAGGACTTTAGACTGGAACTGTATTTGGAGAGAGGTTCTTCAAAGAGGTAATTAAGTTAAAATGAGGTCATTAGGATGGCCCGAATCCAACAGAGCTGGTGTCCTTATAAGAAGAGGAGGTTAGAGGGCACCCGGAAGGGTCAGCTGGTTAATGGTCTGACTCTTGATTTCAGCTCAAGTAATGATCTCACGGTTCGTGAGATCGAGCCCCGCGTCAGGCTCTGTGCTGACAGCACAGAGCCTGCTTGGGATTCTCTCTCTCCCTCTCTCTCTCTCTCTCAAACATAAATAAACTTCTTAAAAAAAGAAGAGGAGGAGGTTAGGACACAGACACACACAGAGGGAAGTCTATGTGAAGACACAGGGAGAAGATGGCTGTTGTCAAACCAAGAAGAGAGGCCCCAGAAGAAATGACCCCACGGACTCGGTGACCTGAGACTTCCAGCCTCCGGAACTGTGAGAAATAAATTCCTGCTGTTTAAGCCCCCAGTCTGTGGACCTTTGTCATGGTGGTCCTAGCCAATTGACAGGGTCTGATCATTCTTCTTATGTGCCTCCGTCAGCCACCGGTTCCAGGGCTCAGCTGGAACGCCCTATCTGTTTATTTGAAACCACTTATCACCTATAAATGTGAAGAGAATTGGACACAAGGCCTGCTGTGCTACACAGCAGAGAAATTCAACTTCAGAAAAAGCAGAATAACACTAAGGACAGGTGGACTTTTCATAGGCAAACATTGCCCAACTGCTTCTTCTCTCTCTTCATCTACCTTTTGTGCAACGATGGAAACCCATCTCAGAATGTATTAAAGTGCATATTTTTAAAAAAATGGAATGAGGGATAAAAATTACTTAGCTCTCTAGAGTTCCTGTAGAGGCTGACATTTCACTCATGATTTTATTTTATTATTTTTTTTAAATTTTTTTTTCCAACGTTTTTTATTTATTTTTGGGACAGAGAGAGACAGAGCATGAACGGGGGAGGAGCAGAGAGAGAGGGAGACACAGAATCGGAAACAGGCTCCAGGCTCCGAGCCATCAGCCCAGAGCCTGACGCGGGGCTCGAACTCACGGACCGCGAGATCGTGACCTGGCTGAAGTCGGACGCTTAACCGACTGTGTCACCCAGGCGCCCCATCATGATTTTATTTTTATTTATTTATTTTTTTAGGTTTATTTACTTCTGAGAGAGAACGAGAGGGGAAGGGGTGGGGGGGGGGGGGACAGAGGACCCAAAGTGGGCTCTGCACTGACAGCAGAGAGCCTGATACAGGATTCGAACCCACAAACTGTGTCACTCATGATTTTAAAAAAAATGTATCTTGGGGGTGCCTGGCTGCTCAGTCGGTAAATATGTGACTCTTGATCATGCATGGGGTCATGAGTTCAAACTCCACAGTGGGAGTAGAGCTTATATTAAAAGAAAAAAATATATGGGCCACTTAGCTGGCTCAGTCAGTAAGTCACACAACTCTTGATCTCTGGATTGTAAGTTTGAATCCTACATTGGATGTAGAGATCGCTGAAAAACAAAATCTCTCCTGTATGTAAACTAACTGAAATTTAAATAAAAATTTGAAAACACTTAAAAAAATAAAATCTTAAAGAAACCCATATATATCTATATATCTATATCTATATCTATTTAAACACGTTTTATTTATTTACTTTGAGAGAGAGAGAGAGAGCGCATAACCGTGGGGGGGGGGGGGGAGGGGACAGAGAGAGAGAGAGAGAGAGAGAGAGAGAATCCCAGACAGGCTCCGAGCTGTCACTGCAGAGCCCCACACAAAGGCTGAACTCACAAACTGTGAGATCATGACCTGAGCTGAGTTGGTTAAGCATCCTACTCTTGATTTCGGCTCAGGTCATGATCCCAGGGCTCTCAGAAGACAGCCCCGAGTCAGGCTCTGTGCTGACAGCATGGAACCTGCTTGGGATTCTCAATCTCTCCCTCTCTCTCTGCCCCTCCCCTGCTTGTGCACGCACATGCGCTCTCTCTCTCTCTCAAAATAAATAAATAAACTTAAAAAAAAAAGCAAAATGAGGCTCCTGGGTGGCTCGATCAGCTAAGCATCTGACTCTTGATTTTACTTCAAGTCATGATCTCACAGTTGTGAGATCGAGCCCTGCATCTGGCTTTGCGTTGACAGCGTGGAGACTGCCTTGGGATCCTCTCTCCTCCTCTCTCTCTGCCCCTCCCTGACTTTCTCCCTCTCTCTCTCAAAATAAATAAATAAATAAACATGAAAAAAAAAAAACCTACTAAAATTATTATAGTCAACCCAGGAAAAAAGTCTTCCTGAATATTCTTATCTACTATTATTATTTCTAATAAAGAATATTCACAGAAAGCTCCTAATAGTAATTTTTTCTAAAACAAAAATTGCAATGTATCTCTTGTCCTACTTCAGAAACTTCAGTTATCAACGGAATAAAACTCAGCATGGATGGCATTTCCCTGCCAGGCTACCTGGAACCATCCTGGTATGGGGAAGTGAAAGAGAATGGCCTTTGGAATCAGACGTTCCTGGGACAAAATTCCAGCTTTACCACCCACCGCTCAGGTGCCTGGGAAGAAGAGAATGAAAGAGGCCTAGGATCTTTCCAGCTTTTGATGCTCCTGATTTATTTTCTTACTGAGATACAGTTCACATACTATAAAATTCATCCTGTTTTCTTTAAGCCTACTTACTCTGTTGGCTATCTCGTGCCAGATACTTTTTTACATTCAACACGTGCCTAGAAGGGCTGAGAGGGTCAGGACAGGCAGGGCACACAAATTTCAATTTACATCAATGCCCGTCCTTGTCTTTCCCAGTGAGGGTTCAGCCACCGCTTTCCTGCACTTCTCAACAGCCCAGTGGTCCGTCCTTTATCACTGATAGAGAGGAATAAAGATGGGATCGAGGAGAACCAACCAACCGGCAGAGGAGAGCCTGAGAGAGACAGTCTTGCTGATTCTGGCAGCCATAGGCAAGTCCCCGGCATGTGGCCAGGTGTCCTTGGTCCGGGCTGGCTTCCAGACATCAGCTGGGTTCCCAGCCACCTGAGCCATTTTTCAAGAAACCAGTATGCCATGCAAACCAGTATGCAATTCCCAAGGGCCCCAGCGTCAAGTTCTCAACCTCATTCCAGCCCAGGACGCCTACCGAATACATCCTTGCACTTGATCTTAGCCAAAAAAGCCGGGGAAATGATAAATCTGCCCTTGTAAAGTGTACAAGTCGGTGGGTTTTAGTATATTCACAGTGTTGTGCGGTTATCCCCTCTGATTCCAGAACTTCTTTGTCACCCAGAAAGAAGCCCTGGGCCCATTAGCAGTCCTGTAGAGTTCCTGCAGCCTCTGGCAAACACCAGTCTACCTTCTGTTTTTATGGTTATGATATATATTTTTTAAATTTTTTATTAATTTATCTAAATTTTTTTTAACATTTAGTTTTTTGAAAGACAGAGAGGGACAGATCATGAGTGGTGGAAGGGCAGACAGAAAAAGGGAGACACAGAATCCAAAGCAGGTTCCGGGCTCCGAGCTGTCAGCACAGAGCCCAATTCAGGACTCAAACCCACGAACCATGAGATCATGACCTGAGCCAGAGTTGGATGCTGAGTCACCCAGGCACCTCATGATATATGTATTTTTTTAAATGTTTTCTTTATTTTTGGGAAGGAGAGCATGAACGGAGGAGGAGCGGGGGGGTGGGGCAGAGGATCTAATGCAGGTTCCTCGCTGACAGCAGCAAGCCTGATGCAGGGTTTGAACTCGTGAACCATGAGATCATGACCTGAACAGAGGTCGGACGCTCAACCGACTGAGCCACCCAGGCACCCCTGGTGATGACATATTTTTTTAATGTTTATTATTTATTTTTGAGAGAGAGAGACGGAGAGAGAGAGAGAATGAGCCGGGGAGGGCTGGGGGGCGGGGGGACACAATTCGAAACAGGCTCCAGGCTCTGAGCTGTCAGCACAGAACCTGACGCAGGGCTCGAACTCACAAACCACGAGATCATGCCCTGAGCCAAAGTCAGACACTTAACTGACAGAACCACCCAGGTGCCCCCAGTTATGATACATTTTTAAAAATGAAGAAATGCCAGGGAGCCTGGCTGGCTCATTCGGTGGAGCATGTGACTCTCGATCTTGGGGTTGTTTGAGCCCCATGTTGACTGTAGGGTTGCCTTTAAAAAAATGAAGAAATGCCATAACAGGGTTAGAAAAATCAGGTGAGGAGGATTTAGAGGGGAAAATACCTTAATCAAGACTTCCCTTCCCATCCTGGTTTAGGTGCCTGTTCTTCTGGGTTGAGTTCAACAGGTGTAAATGAGGCCTTGGGTTCAAAACCCACGAGGGGCTTTCTCTCCTGTCTATGTGCTGGTCAGGAGACCAGAAAATGGCACTCAGCTTACGTATAAAGATCACTATGATGGTTAAACTATGTCCACAAATGCTTTGACACTCTCCTTTCAAAAGATGGGGCCTAACCTTCCTCTGCTTGAGTGTGGGTCAGACTTAGTGACTTTCTTTTAATAAATAGAATGTGGTCGAAGTGATGCTATGTGACTTCCAAAACCAGGCATTCAAAGGATATAGCTTCTGCCTCTCTCTCTCTCTCTCTCTCTCTCTCTTTCACGCTCTCTTTCTCTCTATCTCTGTCTGGTGCACCATATTGGGAGGAAGTGCAGGCCACATGCAGAAGCCATGTGGGACTGCTCTGGCTGATGCTTCCAACCAGACCCTGAGCTGACAGCCAGCATCCACAGCAGGGCCACCTTTATGAATATGCGACCTGGACACTTAGCTCAGGGCCTCATGGTAAGAAGGACCCAGAGTTTATTTTAATGCTCTGTCATCAGCACCTTGAAATTCTTTTTTTTTTTTTAAGTAATCTCTATTCCCTACATGGGGCTTAAACTCACAACGCCGAAATTAAGAGTTGGCATATTCTACTGACTTAGCCAGCCAGGCGCCTAAGCACCTTGAGATTCTTAATAGTTTTTAAAACAGCTTATTGAGGGGTGCCTGGGTGGCTCAGTCAGTTGAGCGTCTGACTCTTGATTCTGACTCAGGTCATGATCCCAGGGTTGTAGCATTGAGCCCCGCGTTGGGCTCCATGGAGGGTGGAGCCACCCTGAGATTCTCTCTCAATCTCTCTCTCTCTCTCCTGCTCACACACTCTCTCTCTCTTAAAAAAACAGTGGGGGGGGGGGCGCCTGGGTGGCTCAGTCGGTTAAGCGGTCGACTTCGGCTCGGGTCATGATCTCGCGGTCCGTGAGTTCGAGCCCCTCGTCGGGCTCTGTGCTGACAGCTCAGAGCCTGGAGCCTGTTTCAGATTCTGTGTCTCCCTCTCTCTGACCCTCCCCCATTCATGCTTTGTCTCTCTCTGTCTCAAAAATAAATAAACGTTAAAAAAAAATTAAAAAAAAAAAAACAGTGGGGGGCCTAAATAAACAAATAAATAAATAAATAAAGTTTATCGAGATGTGATTTATATAATAGAAAATTCATCCATTTAAAGGGTACAGTCTAGGGCTCCTGGGTGGCTCAGTCACCTGAGCATCCGACTCTTGATTTCAGCTCAGGTCAAGAGCTCGCGGTTTCTGGGATGGAGCCCTGCCTCGGACTCTGAGCTGACAGCTGAGAGGCTGCTTGGGACTCTCTCTCTCCCTCTCTCTCTACCCCTTCCCCTGCTCGTGCTCACTCATGCTCTCTCTCAAAATAAATAAATAAACTTAAAAAAATGTTTTTTAATTAAATCTTAAAAGAAGTAAAATAGAATAAAAGAAAAACTAAAGTGTACATTCCAATGGTTTTTAGCGTATTCACAGAACCCTGCGACCATCACCACACTCCTGCACAACACTCCATCCCCACCCTAGTCGGTCCTTAATGACTTTTCACTGTGCACTGGGGCCTGCACATTATGTACACCATTCCAACAGCCAGACGCGTGTGAGAAGGAGCCTTCAGATGATTGCAGCCCCAGCCTTTGGGTCCTTCCATCCAGACAAGCTATTCCGCATCTGAATCCCTGGCTCATGGAACCTGTCAGAGTTTCCAAGCAATAAATAATTGTTTTTGTTTTGGAGGTAATTTGTCACATAGCAAGAGATACGTACAGCAGGCAGAAAACAGCGGGTTCTGGGAAGAGCCTGCATGGCTGTGGATTCTCCCGGAGGAAGGTTCCTTTGGCTTCCGATGGGCATCCTGAGTCTTACTGGTGTCCCAGAAATGAAGGTGAGTGAGCTAATCTCTCTCCGGACACATTAGAATGGTACCAATATTTGCTTGCAGAGCAGACAGCCTCGTTGCCATTTTCCTCTCTCCAGGCTACCTAGAGGAGGGTCCAAAACCCAAGGGGCTTCAACTAGTGGGTATATCATCTCCTGCGTACCCTTACTTTGTATCCAGTTTTTCCAGAAGCTTCACTGTCTAGATGTTTCCATGCAGACAAACTCTTTTAATGAAACTAGAAAGTGATCTGGTGGTCTGTAAGTTCAAGAAATCATTATCTTTGGGGCACCTGGGTGGCTCAGTGGGTTGAGTGTCTGACTTTGGCTCAGGTCGAGATCTCACGCTCTGTGAGTTCAAGCCCCACATCAGACTTGCTGCTGTCAGTGCACGGCTCACTTCAGATCCTCTGTTCCCCTCTCTCTGCCCCTCCCCTGCTTGCTCTCTCTCCTTCTCAAAAATAAACAAACATTAAAAAAAAAAAAGAAATCATTATCTTTAAGGAACGATCTCTCATGAAGCTGCTCATGTATAATATATGTATAAATATATCTGTATCATACATTAGTTTTTGAAAATTCAAATCACCTACTATTTGGACTACATCCATATAGTTTATGAGATATTTTAACATCCATAATCTTACAGATGATTTTATTTTTTTAATGTTATTTATTTATTTTAAGAGAGAGAGAGAGAGCAGGGGAGGGGCAAACAGAGAGTTAGAGAATCCCAGTCTCCGAGCTTTTATCGCAGAGCCCGATGCAGGGCTCGAACTCACAAACCCTGAGATCATAATCTGAGCTGAAATTAAGAGTCAGATCCTTAACCGACTGAGCCACCCAGGCACCCCTGAAATACATGATTTTTTCAATTAAGAAACTCGTGTTATGATTTCAAAGTGAGCAGGGTCTCTCCCCGGATCCAAGTTAGTAGTCCGGGAGATCAAAAGCGAGAAATGTCTCAAAGCCCAGAGCAAAATGATGCAGAAATGGAAATCTGTGGGGAAAGATAGAGAGGTGGAGGAGAGCTCCTGGAGAATAAACACTCACATAGGAGGAGTTCCAAAATGAGAGGATGCACCAGATAACGAAACAAATAATAGAAGCAGAGTTCCCTGAAAGTAATAAACACCGAAGATTGCAGCTCCAAGGGCTGGCTAAATTCTAGGCAGGCCCCACGAGAGAAGATTCTATGTTAGCATATTCTGTAACAATCTTAACAAGTGTCAAGTGGAAAGCAGAAAACACCCACAAAGAAATGGAATATCCGAAATCTATCTGGTTGTTCACGGAAGGTGGTAAACGACAGTGCAGTAGTATTATAGACAGGACAGCTGACATCGCAACCCAAGACTCTCTCCAGCTGCCCAAATATCTGCATCTACCGAGGCAAAAGAAGACAGTCAAGGATACCCAAGAATTCAGAGAATATAATCGCCAGTGCTCCGTCTGGGGAAACTAGCTGAGGAAAGCCTAGACAAACCCCGAGGAAACTTGCAAAGAAAACTGAGGGGGGAGAAACAAGAAAGAGAGAGAAAACAGCATTAAGAAGGCAGGCCTGTGACATTTTACATCTAAATGGCACAGCACAGACTGGGACTTGTAGAATAGGGAAGGACTCTTGGAACCAAACAGACATCCCCTAAGGGACTTTTAACAAATACTAGATGCTCTCAGCCAGACCTCAGAGAGCCGGGTGGGGAATAAAATTTTCATGGGTCTCAGCAGGGAACGAGGGGAAGGAAAGATGAAGAAATGAAAGTGTTCTAAAGGTCTCATCCTCCTGGGTGAGGGAGAAGGGGAGGAAATAGATCAAGGAAGTGGTTAGTTATGTGCCTCTGATTATCAGAGCAGGGAAATTCGTCACGAGAGAAAGAGGGAGATCTTAACCCAGCCTGGGAACACAGAAGCGAGGGAAGAAAAGATGGATGTATTTGACTCTGCAAACATTAAAATGTTTTGTATGACAAAGGATACCATAAATACAGCCAGTTCAAGAAATGGAGCTGGAAAAATATTTGTAATATAAATAACTGTCACCAACTGGTATCGACTTATTTTGTGCCTGGCACCATTCTGTTGACTCTCCGTGCGTGGACTCATCTGTGTCTAGAACAACGCTATGAGGCAGGGATGATGAGGATAATGATGGTCACTACTTTATTGATGAGTAAACTGAGGCAAAACGAGGTTGAACAACTTGCCGAGGTCACGTGGCCAGTTCACATGTGACCCTTGGCAGCCCTCCCCGAGAACAATGGCCAAATGGATGCTATATAAAGAGCTTTACAAATTGACTTGAACATGACAAGCAACCATTACAGAAACAGACTTAGATTATAAATAGACTTTACAGAAGAGCAAAACCAAATGGCCAGGGAACGTATAAAAACACCCTCAATTTCACCAGTGGTCAGAAAAATAAAAATTCAAGAGGCAACCAGACATCGGAATGACGCAGAGCGAGAAGAGAGATCTTGTCAAACGCTGGCAGGAGTGTGGAGGAAAGGGCACTGTCCTACATGTGAAGCTTACAGCCATTTGGAAAAGCTCTCTGGCAACATCTGTTAAAATTAAAACTAAACATACCCTTTCACCCATTAATTCCACTCCTGGGAATCTGGCCCAAAGAAATAAAACCACTAATACTTAAGGACAAGGATGTTTATTGGAACATTATTTTTTGTGGCAGAAAACCTGTCACCAAGTGAGTCCCCATTAAAAGGAAAAGGGGGGGGGGCGCCTGGGAGGCTCAGTCGGTTGAGTGACCATGATCTCATGGTTTGTGAGTTCGAGCCCTACACTGGGCTCTGTGCTGACAGCTCAGAGCCTGGAGCCTGTTTCAGATTCTGTGTCTCCCTCTCTCTCTGCCCCTCCCCCATTCACACTCTGTCTCTCTCTGTCTCTCAAAAATGAATAATCGTTAAAAAAAAAAATTCAAAAGGAAAAGGGGATCAGGGTGCCTGAGCGGCTCAGTCGGTTAAGCGTCTGACTTCAGCTCAGGTCACAATCTCATGGTTTGTGAGTTCAATCCCTGAGTCGGGCTCTGTGCTGACGGCGAGGAGCCTGGAGCCTGTTTCAGATTCTGTGTCTCCCTCTCTCTCTCTCTCTCTGCCCACCCCTGTTCATGATCTCTGTTTCAAAAATACATAAACATTAAAAAAAAAAATTTCTTTTAAAGGAAAAGGGGATCTATTGCAAGAATTACTCTACTTTGATTCTATACACATTTTAATAAAATCAATCAGGGTCTTCCACGTGGCACCCCGCTGGCCCAAAGGACTGGCAGACGTGTTCTCCGTGGGCCAGCAGTGTTTTCATAAATCCCTGCAGGCTTCTGAGTCTGTGACCCCCTGCAAATATTTCCATTAGACACAGAGCCTGCCCTGCGTGAGGCCACGGTACATAAACAAATACACGGTGTACGTGTGGTATTAGCCTCTCATGGTGGGGGAGTGCTGGCAAGGATGTGGAGAGACTGGAGCTCTCCTGTGTTGCTAGCGGGATGAACGATGGTGCAGCCGCTGTGGAAAACGGTTTGGGAATTCCTCAACGGGCTCGACATAGAGGAGCCACACGACCCAGCAGTGCCACTCCTATGAACACATCCAAAAGAATTGAAAACAGGTTTTCAAACAAAAACTTGAACACAATATTCACACCACTACTATTCACAAGAGCCAAAAGGTGAAAACAACTCCAATACCCACCAAACGACGAATGGGTACACAGATGTACGAGATCCGTCCACACAACGGGATACAATTCAGCCATAAAAAGGAGTGAGGCACTGACCCCTGCCGCAATGTGGATGCACCTGGAAAACACAATGCTGGATGAAAGAGCCCAGACACAAAAGGATACATTTCGTGTGGTTCCATTTATAGGAAATGTTTGGAACAGGCAAAGCCATATAGACAGAAAGCCGATTAGGGGTCGCTAGAGGCTTGGGGAGGGCACGAGGGGAGTGACTTCAGTGGGTAGAGAGTTTCTGTGGGGATGACGAAAACGTTCTGGAACTGGAGAGGGTGCAATGCTGCACACCATGGTGAATGTGCTTAATACCACTTAAAAATGGCTAACGTGGTGGGTTTTATGTTATGTGTATTTTATTACAATAAGAAAAATTCATGGAGGGGGACAATTAGGAAAGAAAATGCCTAACAGGCAACTTGGGAAGGAGGGATAATGGGAAAAAAGGGTTGAGACATATCAGAATAAAGACTAATCTGCATCTTGACTTTTTTTTTAAGTTTATTTATTTATTTTGAGAGAGAGAGAGAGCAGGGCAGAGGCAGAGAGACAGGAGAGAGAGAGAGAGAGAGAGAGAGAGAGAGAGAGAGAGACTGAGAGAATCCCAAGCAGGCTCCACACTGCCAGCATGTAGCCCGAGGTGGGGCTTGAACTTCTGAACTGTGAGATCATGACCTGAGCTGAGATCAAGAGTCAGAAGCTTAACTGACTGAGCCACGCAGGTGCCCCTGCATCTCAGCGTGTTACAAATTGTCACCCTTAAAGCAAATACATAAGTTATTTTTGTTTTATTTTGTTTTTTAATTTTTATTATTTTTACAATTTTTAACGTTTATTTTTGAGAGAGAGAGAGAGAGAGTGCACACAGCGGGGAAGGGGCAGAGAGAGAGACACAGAATCCTAAGCAGGCTCCAGGCTCTGAGCTGTCAGCATAGAGCCCGATGCGGGGCTCGAACTCACGAACCATGAGGTCATGACTTGAGCCGAAGTCCGATGCTCAACCGACTGAGCCACCCAGGTGCCCCTTATTTTATTTTATTTTATTTTTATAAATTATTTTTATTTAATTTTTTTTTCTTTAAAGAAAGGCAGACTACCACATACATGCAGTGCCTCATTTGGATGTGTCTGGAGTCTTGGAAACGACTACCCTAAGCTTCCTGCAGAAGGACGATGAGACACTCTAGCACTGGAGAGCAGCTACTCCCGTACTCTTGACCCAAGAATGGTCCTTCTCTCGCAGGGAAGGTAGTCCTCTTGAACTGAGGACACAGCCTAGGGAGGGACGCACACTGAGCGGTAAGGGAGGAAGGGGTCACCGGCCTAGCCAGCCAGATCAGTCAGATCAGCCCTAGTGATGGATGGGGTGACAGGTCAGAGCCAGGTCACCCTCACATCCCTAAATAATCTTTTTAAACAGTGAGGGTTCATGGTGCTTCCTGAAATAGGCCACCCCCCGCTCTTTCTCTTCTAATCCAAGATTTGGGGTGTGTTTTTTCACAGCTCATAAAGCTTTGAGTATAATCACTGTTTCCTGTCCAACTTGTGTCTGACTCTGTGCTTCTTGGGATCTTCTAGGCTGTAAGAAATCAAGTGCACACTCAGGTTACCTAAGGTAACAAAATGTATGTAAGCAATCTGAGCAAAGTGAGAACGCTCTGGAAGCTGTCAAGCCTCACGGAGAACTAGAACTTACTGTCTTCAGTCCAAAATGCCATCTGTTAGAAGGCGTATGCTTATTTTATGGACCAGGATCAAAGGGAAATGATGTGCAGTTAAATTACGCCATCCTTCTTTCTTATCGCTTCATTTGATACTTTTAGTCTCAGGTGTTAATTTTTTATTTCCTGTATCATTCTTGTGCATATATAAAAAGTAGGTAAGTTGAAATGAGTTGATTAAGGTATCCTACGATGTCTTTGTGTTTCGAATCTGACTCTTTTCATTACTTTTCAACACACTCACATCGCGATCTGTGTTTTTCACCCGCTGTCATCCTCTGTGCCCTTTTTTTAAAATTTTTTAAAATGTTTTTTATGGGGCGCCTGGGTGGCGCAGTCGGTTAAGCGTCCGACTTCAGCCAGGTCACGATCTCACGGTCCGTGAGTTCGAGCCCCGCGTCAGGCTCTGGGCTGATGGCTCAGAGCCTGGAGCCTGTTTCTGATTCTGTGTCTCCCTCTCTCTCTGTCCCTCCCCCGTTCATGCTCTGTCTCTCTCTGTCCCAAAAATAAATAAACGTTGAAAAAAAAAATTTTTTTGAAAAAAAAAAAAAAATGTTTTTTAATTTATTTTTGAAGGAGAGAGAGACAGAGCATGAGCTGGGGAGGAGCAGAGAGAGAGGGAGACACAGAATTCGAAGCAGGCTCCACGCTCTATGCTGTCAGCATAGAGCCCGACGCAGGGCTCAAACCCACGAACTGCAAGATCACGACCTGAGCCGAAGTCGGACGCTCAACCGACTGAGCCACCCAGGCGCCCCATGTGCTCTTTTCTTGAAAGACTTAAGAGCCACAAGCACTGAATTCTTATGCCAACTCAGTGAGGGAGCCTCCTTTTGACTCCTTCTATGGGAAGGTTGCTAAACATGTCCAATTCTTGCCCTGCCTCTCCAGCCTTTGGGTTCTCAAGAGTGAAATGAGTACACCACTGGCTTCTCCAACCATTGACACCCATTCTGTGTCTCTCGGTCTCAACTGGTCACCCAGCTGTCGGCAATGTCAATCACTTCAACATCGCTACTTCACTAGAAGCAATAGCTAATCTATTGTTAGACACACTCCAAGATACTAAAATGTGGGGGCACGGGGAAATACATATATTTTCACTTACTTTGATGACAATGGTATGCCAGGAAAGAGAAGCTCTAGAATGTCACTGTTCTCATGAGGCTGCTTCACGTAGTTGTGGCTCTGACTTCTGGTTGCTCTTCTTTCTACCTCATGTCAGCTCTGCCAACTGTCTCCTTCTGGATCTCTTTGCTTCTGCAGGACTCCCGTGAAGGTGCAAACATCTTGCTGGTCTTGTGTTCAAACTTCCACAAAGGGAAGACTTGACCGGATTGTTGTCCCTAATGGGCAGAGGATATGGTTGCGTTTAATAGTCACTATCCAATTGCAGTGGGTTGAATGGTGATGCTATGCCCAGAATTCGTGATCCCCAAAGACCACCAGGGAGCCGAGTCCGATGCAAAAGCAAAAGAGCCTTTATTCGAGCTAGCTCAAGCTCAATCCCCTACCTGCACCGAGGCAGCGGTGAGATACCAGGGAGAGAGAGCGAGTTTCAAAAGCACAAAGGTTTTATAGGGGTCTAGGGGCAGTTGGTGAGGTAATGACTGTGGCCTCGGCCGATTGGCTGGGGAAGGGTCGTGGCCTCGGCCGATTGGCTGGGGAAGGGTCGTGGCCTCGGCCGATTGGCTGGGGAAGGGTCGGAGCCCTGTTACGCAGGTTGCTGGGCGTGTTTTGATCAGGAAGTTTGAACGGGTGAGCGGGAGGTTACTCAAGGGGAGGAGGCGCGGTCTAGGTGAAGGACACAGAACAAGATGGAGTCGGCCGGCCTAGGCCTGCCCTTTCAGTGACCCCCAAAAAGATATGTTCCCAGCCTAACCCCAGGCACTTTATTGATGAGTGTGACCTATTTGGAAAGAGGGTCTTTGCAGATGTAACTAAATTTAGGATACCAACACGAAATCGTGCTGGATTCTCTGGATGGGTCCTCAATCCAATCGAAGTCAGATGCTTAACCAACTGAGTCACCCAGGTGCCCAGCAATTCAGTTTTTAAAGACTTCCCTGCTCTGGCCTTTATAAAACAATAATTTGTCTTCAAACTTAGTTTGATTTTTCTCTTGAACATTAAGTTGAAAACAAATAGATCTCCGTTACGCTCCAGGCAGCATCCTTGGAGTCTGCCCTTGGCCTTGCTGGCGTATTGAGGGAGTTCCTTGACATTGCCTTGCTGTAACCACTTTCCCAGAACCTGCACATTAGAGGATCACTTGTAACCTCTCTAACCCGGCTGTTGTCAGGGACGGTCTGATCAGAATCCTTCCTGTCTTCTACATTTTCAGAGTTCACTGGGCTGCTTCTTCTTCACAGCATTTATCACAATGTAAATTAAATAATTATCGACACAATTACATGTGGGTTTTTTTGTGTTTTTTTTTTAATTGTTTTTAATGTTTATTTATTTTTGAGACAGAGACAGACAGAGCATGAACAGGGGAGGGTCAGAGAGAGAGGGAGACATAGAATCCGAAGCAGGCTCCAGGCTCTGAGCTGTCAGCACAGAGCCTGATGCAGGGCTCGAACTCACGAACCGTGAGATCATGACCTGAGCCGAAGTTGGACACTCAACCGACTGAGCCACCCAGGCGCCCCGACACAATTATATGTTTAGCTTCAATCTCACCCGCCACCCTGTAAGTTCCATGAGCGGGGAGTTAGGAGTCTCTGGCATACCGTTATTTCTGCAGTGCCTTGCACAGCACCTGATACGTAGCAGGTTGACAATAAGTACTTGTGGAGGGGCCTCTGGGTGGCTCAGTGGGTTAAGGGTAAAACTCTTGATCTCTGCTCGGGTCATGATCTCATGGTTCATGGGATCAAGCCCCGTGTCGGGCTCTGTGCTGACAGCTCAGAGCCTGGAGCCTGCTTCAGATTCTGTGTCTCCCTCTCTCTCTGCCCCTCCCCTGCTCTCTCTCTCTCTCAAAATAAATAAATAAATAAATAAATAAACATTAAAAAATAAATATTTGTAGAAAAAAATGAAAGAATGACTTGCACGTCACTTGGTGGCGGAGACAAAGGGAAATCTGGGTGTGCAAACCAAAATCTGGAAGACAAATAAATAAATGAAGCACATTCCCAGGGTCTCTGTAAGAGTGCTGGAGGGAGAGCACCCCCAGGATCCACCAAGGTGGATTTTATTTTTTAAGGACTTCTACTACCTCTTTTTTAAGGACTATTTTTTAGGGACTGTTTTTTAAGGACTATTTTTTAAGGACTTCTATTTTTTAAGGACTTCTACTTCATATGGCCTTGATCCTCTGGCATGCTGTTTGTTATGACTCTGGTACCCACACACACACTTCTTCATTAAGACACATGTTTATAGAATAGACAATCCCTAAAGGGAAGGTTGGTTGGTAGCTAGAACTGAGCAGCTCACACCCTTGGACAGGTTACATATTGCTCTAATAATATTGAGAGGGTGGTTGACAGAGAATTTGTCTACCTGCGTCACTGTGTTTGTGCTCACGGTCACTGCCTTCTGCAAATGGCTCTCCTCTGAGTATCTGTGTCCTTCAGAGGTGATGGGGTTCACACCAGCTACAGGGTGTGAATCTTGTGAGTTTAAGCCAATCGTGGTTGGTGGTCTTACTCTCTTTGCCAAGACCTTGCTGTAGGCACAGGGCTAGGACACAGTTCTGACTAGTACGATGTGAGGCGCAGTCTTCTAGGGACGCTTTTCAGAAAATTTCCCAGCAATGCCATTGCTAGGTATGTGCCCCTAAAGAATTGCAAACCAGTTACTCAAACAAATACAAGCACAAGCATGTTCGTGACAACATTATTCCTAAGAGCCAAAAGGCAGAAACAACCCAAACATCCATCGATTGTTGCATCGGTAAACTATGTGTGCTGAATCCATACAATAGAATATCATAAAAAGGATGGGGCGCCTGGGTGGCTCAGTCAGTCGAGCGGCCAACTCTCGATTTTAGCTCAGGTCATGATCCCAGGGTCGTGGGACTGAGCCCTGCCTTGGACTGTGTGCTGAACATGGAGCCTGCTTAATTTAAGATTCTCTCTCTTTCCCTCTCTGCCCCTTTCCCTGGCTTGTGCTCTCTCTCTAAAATTAAAAAGTAAATAAGTAAAAAATAAAAATAAGGACTTTTGGAAATTCTTATCTAGGGATGTAATGCTTGGAGCTGCTGAGCCCTTTTGCATTGTAAGGAGACAAACTAAGGACAAGCCAGCACAGTAAAGGGTGGCCAAGTGGAAAGATGGAAAGAATCTGGGTCCTTGATTATGTCATCGGCAAGTTGGGGGAACTTGGTCTCTAGACTTCTGATTATGCAAGATATAAATGCCCTCTTTGCTTAAAGCCACCCCTAGCTGGGTTTTCTATGACTTGCAGCCAAAGTCAGTATAGACGTCAAGGTTCTGAAAAAACAAGGCCAAGCCATTAATTTTATCCAAATGGGAGCAAGAATCACAAAGCCAACAGTAGCCACCTTCACCCACTTTAGGTGTGTCGCATGGAGACTGGAGACTACATAATGCATTGCTCCCTGAGGTGAAAGAAACACACCTCTTCAGCTCGTAGGTAAATAGTGATGACAAGTTTTGGAGAACAGTTAATTCTCAGGGTTAGACTAGGAGTGTGTGTGTGTGTGTGTGTGTGTGTGTGTGTGCACTCCTCAAGATGAACGCATGTCTCATCCTCCCTGTTTTAGTATTACAAAAACAGGGCGGACTAGCTTCAGGTGCGATCGTGAAATAATTATGGAGTTGTCAGCTCTGAGTCCTACAGGCGAGGTGGAATCTCTGGCCACAGAGTTTGTGTGGCTTCTCTTGGGATTTGAGAGCTTAGCATCCAACACTGAAATGTGACCAAACACAGAAAACTCAGGCTTTCTCTGTCAAATCTATGCGGTGAAGGTGAGCACATCCCTTTTCAAAGGCAAGTTGACTTTTCTGCATCACTAGGCTGTGATGGGAAAGCATAGAGAGGGAGATAAGTAGTCTTTTCTCCACCTCCTTTCCCCCACTTTCCCATGGTTTTGGAAAGTCCTGGCATTGCTACCTTAGATGCTTCCTGCTGTATTCCACACACAGGAAGATTTCAGAAAAAGGATAATGTAGTTGGGGAGGTTCTTCTAAAGGCATTTAAGGGCTAATATTAGGGATTAATATTTGAAGTGTTGTTGGATTTGATCCGGCTCTTCTCTATTTCTTGGCACCCAGTCCCAAGTCATTGTGTAATGTGTAAACTATGAAAATAAATGACTTAAGTTGCCGACCATAAAAACCTGTTTCACAGCTGATGGATTAAAGGAAATAAGTCCTTTGCCTGTGTCGATGATGGTGCTACATTTGTATATAAAGGTGGCAGGGAATTAGCCACAATGAAAATGAATTTTTATCCCTCTGAGAATAGTTGATACAGATATGGAATTACATTCCTCCCTGTTTCCACATTGTGGTGTTTTGTTTTGTTTTGTTTTGTTTATTCAGCTAGGAATTCAGATAGTCAATGGGTCTGGTCTATAAAGAGGTGAGTTATTTATTCAAGAAGTCTTGAATTGCCTGGAATGCAAGGTATTTACAAAACAATGGGTAAGTATGCTAAAATAAAAGGAAACAAAACACAAAATCTTGCTGACTTCCAGTGGGCTGCCAGCCTGAGGACTTTGAGTTAAACCTAAACTATTGCAGACGTCCTGGGGGATTAGCCTGGGAGCCAGCTTCAGAGAAAAGAGGATAGAGAAATAAATTGTTCTTTGAGAATTGCCCTTCTGGTTACTCTTACCCACTTTTGAAACCTGTTGATTCCTTAGCTTTCCTGTAGACCTGGTGGGATAAAATGAAAACCCAAAATCTGTAATCAAGGAGGAAAAGGCTAAAGAAACATGCATTGTTGATTAATTAGAATCAGGGGTGAAAATAAGGAAAGATTTAGTCATAGAAATCCAAAGGAGGTTGTGACCACCTTTCAAAAGAATATGGTTCCTGTATTGTTCAGCCCTAAAGAGGAAGGAGATTCTGACACCTGCTCCAACATGGATGAGCCTGGAGGACATTGTGCTGAGACAAAGAAGCCAGTCACAAAAGGACACGTAGAGTATGACTGCACTTATATGAAGTCCCTGGTGTAGTCAAATTGACTGAAACAGAAAAAGTAAAGTGGTGGCTCCTGATGTGAAATGTTGGAGTCTAGGAGCAAACGGTCAAGAAAGAATTCTCGAGACATCTTTGGTGCAAAAATGATGGTTTTATTAAAGCACGGGAACAGGAACCAAGGGCAGACAAAGCTGCACTAGGGTTGTGAGGGATGACTGATCATATGCTTTTTAGTTACTGGGGGTTAGGGAGAGTGTAAGTCTCTAAGGAATTTGGAAGCAAGTTTTCCAGGACCTTGAGGGGCTAGCTGCTGTTAAGATAATGTCATTTACTACTGTCTAGTAAAACCTTAGTCATCATGATATGGTTTGAAGTGGTGCGGTTCAGAACCGACGGCCAAGAAAGAATTCTTGAGCTGTCTTTGGTGCAAAAAGATTTTATTAAAGCATGGGGACCGGACCCATAGACAGGAAGAGCTGCCCCAGTATTGTGAGGAGTGACCTACTACATACTTTGGAGTTGGGGGAGGTAGACAAAGGGAAGTTTCCAGAAGGACTTTCACATGCTAAAGAAGGCTCACAAGATCCCAGAGGCCTAGCTATTGTCAAACTAAGGTTGTTTTTCCCTCTAGCAAAGCATTAAGACACTCAGCCTGCCTCAAATATTTGTCAATGGGCTGCAGGTTAGAAGGAAATTTAATTTCATCTACATTTCCTTCTCCCTCGGTTCCCCACATCAGTGAGACTCTTCAGATGTGTATCAGTGGGCCATATGTTTGATGGATGATTGCTAACATATATCTTGGGGGGTAGAGATAAAGGAAGTTTCCAAAGGGATTTTTATAGTTAAAGAAGACTTACAAGATCCTGGATGTCCAGCTAATGTCTGGCTAAGGTTGCTTTTTGCCTCTAGCAAAGCATTAACTTTAAGGCAGTTGTGAGTTCTTTGAGGAATGTCACACTCTACCTGCCTCAAGTATTTGTCAATGGGCTACAGGTTGTTAGATTTAATTTTATGCATATTTCTTTTGCCATTGTTCTCCACATCAGTGGTTACTCTACAATGTAAATGTACTTAATGCCACTAATCTGTTTACTTACAAATGGTTAAGATGGTAAATTTTGTTATGTGCACTTACCACAATTAAAAATTCTCCTTAAATTTTATGGAAAAAAAGAGAGGATATGGCTCCTAATCTATAGGGGGAATGTTCTGTGTCTTGATTTGGGTGCTTCTTACATGGGCATGTAGACTTTGTGAAGATCCCATTATGATTTCGTACTTTTCTGTATGTTAATTTACTATTATAAGATGATTTTTTCTGATCAATAGCTAGGTAGAGAGCTCACTGTCATTTAAAGGAGAAAATACTTCACCCAAAGGCAGAAGCAGACTTTGAGGAACAAGCTTGTAGTGGGTTGAACAGTGTCCACTCCAAGATTCATGACCATCTAGAATAGTGTCTCTGCATATATAATTAGGGTAAAGATTAAGATGAGATCACACAGGGTTAGGGTGGGTCCTAAATCCAATGACAAGTGTCCTTATAAGAGACAGAAAAGGACATACAGAGACACAGGAGAAAGCCATGTGATGATGGAGGCAGAGGCTGGAGTGAGATGGCCACAAACCAAGGACATCTGGAGCCACCAGAAGCCAGAAGAGACAAGGAAGGATTTTCCCTTAGAGCCTTTGGAGGGAGCACGGCCCTGCTGATGCCTTGATTTTAGACTTTTGGCCTCCAGAACTGTGAGAGAATAAATTCCTGGTTGTTGTTGTTTAATGTTTATTTATTTTTGAGAGACAGCGTGTGAGCAGCGTAGGGGCAGAGAGAGGGAGACACAGAATCTGAAGCAGACTCCAGACTCTGGGCTGTCAGCACAGAGCCCGACATGGGGCTCAAATTCACAACCACGAGATCATGCCCTGAGTCCAAGTCAGACGCTTAACCAACTGAACCACCCAGGCACCCCTTCCTGGGTTTAAGTAGGTGCCTAGCCCAACATAAAGCTGAAACTCACAACCCCGAGATCAAGAGTCGCAGGCTCTAGGACTGAATCGGCCAGGTGCCCCAAATTCCTGTCATTTTAAGACTCTCAGTTAATGGTAATTTGTTACAGCAGCCCTGGAAAGCAAGAGACATTGGGGGCAAACTGGGGAGAAACGGAGTTTTTTTTACCTCGCCTTTCAAGAGACCTCACAAAGGAGGCGAACATTAGAAAACTTGGCAAGAGGATGGCTTGGTTTCTGGCTTTCATCCTTCAGGGTCTTTTTTCTTTCACTCCAAAGATCTCCTCATCTTCCTTAGGACCCTCATCACTTACATTTTTTCATCCTGTCAATTTTGCTTTTCCTCCTCCAAGCCCAGAAAATGAAAATATAGAAAAATCCTCACCAGCAATCCAGATTAAACCAAAAGCATGTAACTTCCTGAGAAAAGGTGACCCACTAATCCATTACTATGCAGAATTCTTACTTCCATATAGCACATTTATGAACAATTGAACTAAATGTTGAAGAATATGCTTAAGACTCTTCAATTTAATTTTATTGTATTTTAAAAATATTTATTTAAGGGGCGCCTGGGTGGCTCAGTCGGCTAAGTGTCTGGCTCTTGGTTTTGGCTCAGGTCACCATCTCATGGCTTTGTGGGTTTGAGCCCCCATTTGGGCTCTGTGCTGACAGTGCAGAGCCTGGTTGGGATTCTCTCTCCCAAGCTCTCTGCCCCGCCCTCACTCACTCCCTCTCTCAAAATAAACTTAAAAAAAAAAAAAAAAGTGTGTATATATATATATATATATATATATATATATATATATATATACACGAATGGGAGCCTGGATGGCTCAATTAAGCATCTGACCTTGGGTCAGGTTATGATCTCACAGTTCATGGGTTCAAGCCCTGCATCCAGTTCTCTGTTGACAGTTCAGAGCCTGGAGCCTGCTTTGGATTCTGTGTCTCCCTCTCTCTCTGTCCCTCCCCTGCTTGTACTTTCTCTCTGTCTGTCTCTCTCTCTCTCCAAAATAAACATTAAAAAATTTTTTTAATTAATTAAAAAAAAAAGCTATACTAGTTACCAAGGAAAGTCAGTTGAGAGACCACATTCTTGAGACCAACGACTGTTGGAAGAATTCAAAAAGAATTGCTCTTGAAATTTTTTCCATTTAGAAAACATTCAGCTTCGGCTGGTCTAGAAACACATCTCTTATTTTATGGTTATTTTCAAATATGTAGAGTGCCAGAAAATACCACCACCACCACCTCGTCCTTCTCTAATCTTTTGTAGAGTTTATGGTAAGACTTAGCTGTTTTGAGTTCACATTTAGACTCGTTTCAAGGGATCCAATGTATTAACATAAACACTGCAAACAGGTTTCAAATCTGAGCCCCAGCAAACACAGTAGAAGGAAGACTGAATATTCTACATTTTGTCAGTCCAGGTTTTCTATCAAGAAGGCAGTGGAAGGAAAGCAATCCACTAATAAAATTCTATACTCCAAGTTGTCAAAGTAATGAAAAGCCACCTCATTCAAGGCAGGAGATGGTGAAAGAATGGGCATGAGTCATGAGAATTAAATACAGTAGGGCCTTTACTCAGTTGTTGCTAACTTCCCCCTTTGTAATGAGGTGCTGTCATGTGTTCACATGATCATGACACATTCAAAGAAGGAATTTTACCCTGAAAATGGGTAGCTAAGGCTAATTTGTTTCACATATATTTAAAAAATTTTTGTGTTTATTTTGACAGAGTGCGAGCGGGGGAGGGACAGAGAATCCCAAGTAGGCTCTACACTGTCAGCACAGAGCCCAATGTGGGGCTCAAACTCATGAACCATGAGATCATGACCTGAGCTGAAATCAAGAGTTGGATGCTTAACCAACTGAGTCACCCAGGTGCCCCCCTATATATATATATATATATATATATATATATATATATATATATATATATATACATATATATACATATACATATATATATACATATATGTATGTATAAAATTTTATATATATATATACATATAAAATTTTTTAAAGAGCCTATTACATGAGATGCTGTTCTAGGGTTTGGGGACAACATGAGTAGTGAGACAATCCATAAACACGCCACGACAGCTTTGGATTGTATTGAGAAGGCGCTTGCAATAGCTAGTGACTGAGGTGGGGGTCAGCGGGGAGGCCACTTTAGTCGGGCTGTCGGGGAAGGCTGGTGAAAAGAGAAAGTGGTAGGTACGGAGGCTGGAAAGGTGGATGGGGACTAAATCACGTAGGACCTTGTAAGCCACCATATGGATGGGCAGGTAGCATGGAGTTGTAACTGAAATCCAGCTTTAAATCCAGTGCTTCTTACAAATGTGACTGTCTCCGGGGACTGCCTTTTTGCAGCGGATCTACCAAAAGGAGAGCCCTTTATAACCCGTTCTCCCAGAATGCATTGTTTCCAATTTGAACAAAGATGCCTGTGTGCCTCAGTTGGCAACTTGGGTCTTGTGCTAAAGTGACACTGGAAGCCAGTGAAAAGTGTGAGGCAGGGCAAAGTCAAGATCTGGCTTGTTTTAGGGATAAACAGTATGGAGAACGGCTGTATGGAGACAAGAGTGGAAAACAATCAAGGCTAATGAAAATATAATAAATGTAACAAGGATCCTGGCTAACTGTATATTTGAACTTCAAATAAACTTAAAAAAATAAATTTAAATATATTTATGTCTGAAAGAATTCCTTCTCTGGTATACCTAAAGCTAACCCTTTGCACGTCAGGACTTTATTCTGAACAACGAAACCAGTGTTGAGATTGGCAAAGAACCCTTCAGCTCAGTGTGAATCCCTCAGGCATGCAGAGTTGCTTCCCATTTGTTACCTTCTGGTGCCACCACTTGAGCCCTTCCGTTCCTTGCACATTTATGCTCAAGGCCATTCCAGGTTCCGCTTTCAGATGCAGCCAGAGGGTTTTCTTAAGGTTCAATTACATGAATATCAAAGAAATACAGATGTAAGTAGTGAGATATTATTTTCACCTATCATATTAGCCAAAAGTTTTTAAAGTCAGATTGGTCCATGTTGGGAAGCAGTAAAGCAGACATGCCTCTTGCTGGTAGGGACAGGAGTTTGTGAAAAAGATCTTTTGAGGGGAGGTGGGTGGGGGGTGGGCTAAATAGGTGAAGGGTATTAAGGAGGGCACTTGTTGGGATGAGCACTGGGTGTTATATGTAAGTGATGAATCACTAAATTCTACTCCTGAAACCAATACTACACCATATGTTAACTGAGTTGAATTTAAATAAAATCTTGGAAAGAAAACAAAAACTTTTGAAACGCATGCAGGTTGGCAACGTACATTTAGAGCTTTTAAGATCTTCTTCATTCCCTTTGATGTGGTCAATCTGTTCCTGGGAATGTATCTTAAGGAAATAACTCCAAATATGGAAGAAGTTTTATGAAAAATACCGGTGTGGTCTAAATGTCCAGAATAGAGTAAGTAGGGGCCCATTTACACCTCCTTAGGAGGTTTTACAAATAAGGGAACTAAGGCTTTGAGAAGTTCTATAACTTGTCCAGTATCACACAGCTAGTATGTGACAGAGCCAGGATTCAAATCTAGACTATTTTTACCCCCAAACCCAAGTTTTTAATCTATGATACCTTGACTATAATGTATAGAAAAATTTTTTTTCTTTTCATTAAAAAATTTTTAATGTTTATTTTTGAGAAAGAGAGAGAGAGTGAGCAAGCAGGGGAGGGACAGAGAGAGAGGGAGACACAGAATCCAAAACAGGCTCAGAGGTGTCAGCACAGAGCCCAACATGGGGCTCAAACCCACGACTGGTCATGATTTCATACCTGAGTCGAAGTCGGATGCTTAACCGACTGAGCAACCCAGGCGCCCCAGAAATAAGGTTGTTCTCAACTGGAAAAACAAAGGCAAACTCCTTCTGATTTATGAAATTCAATTTATACACACAAATAGAAAAAGACTACAGAGGCAGACTAAGAGTTGTGATGACCTTTTCTGCACGCTGGGTGGCGGCTGCTGGCTTTCAGCTCCACACTGCCCCCGCAGGCCAGCCTCTGTACTGCCGGCGCTGACAGCCTACAGCCGGCTTTCCCAGACACCTGGCCAGATGGGTTCCGGTTTGGTTCTGTCATTCTTGGCGCTGGCAGGAGAATTAGAAGGTTGGACAAAGAAAAAAGAGTTGTTTCTTTCCTCTTTCGGTGGTAGCCTGGAAGCGGCAGCCATCGCTGAGGGTGACCGAGGGCCACTGGAGGCCGCGGTGGTGAAGTGGGAGGCGCAGCAGCCACCTCCTTGCGTCAGCTGACAGCCCTTTCCCCTTCCGCCTCTCCAGCGGCCCCTCGCTCTCCCCTTTCCTTTTCAGTCCTTCTAACACCTTTGTAACCAATTCCTGCCGACCCATCCTTCTCTGCCTGAAATACCTAGAGTGGTTTCTGTTTTTCCGGCTGGCCTGATACACTCTGCGGCAAAACTTAGATACATATTTAACTAGAATTCATTAGAAAGAGTGGCATTATTCTTATTCTTATTTGTATATGAAGAAATAGGATATAAGTAGTTGTTTGTCTTGTGGCCGGAGCAAAATACTTGTGCATTTAGTTTCCTTCCTGTGGGGTGCAAAAGACTGATGGTCTCTATACGTTATACAAGTAACTGGTAAAGAAGATTGATTAACTCAAGACATGAGTTCTTTACAAGATAATAATCAAACTACTACGAAGCGCCTCAGTTGTTATTTGTTGGTCAACATTTGACAAGTTATAACACATTGACGGCACAACTTTAAAACCCTAATAAATATGATTAGTTAATAGTAGACTCCAAAGTCCCCTTTGTTCTTCTTAAAAGAGGTTGATCTGCTATGATCCACTAAGAAACATCTAAATGGGAAGAAACACAGAAGCATTTTTATTAATGCCATTTAGTTTTTTCAATAGAAAACAGATAAACTATAAAATTTAAGACTTAACTGTATTGCTAAACACCTACACATAAAGTTATTTGGCATTTAGACAGCTGGACTAGAAAAAAAGATATATTTTAAGGGCCAAAGATTTGCCTCCTAAATCAATAATCTCCCTTTTAAAAAAAGGTAACCTAGGGGCACCCGGGTGACTGAGTTGGTTAAGCGTCTGACTTTGGCTCAGGTCACGATCTTACAGTTTGTGAGTTTAAGCCCTGCGTTGGACTCTGGGCTGAGAGCTCACAGTCTGGAGCCTGCTTCAGATTCTGTGTCTCCCTCTCTCTCTCTGCACCACCCCCCCCAAAATAAATAAACATTAAAAAACTTTTTTTTGAAAAAAAGAAAAAAAATTTAAAAAGGTAACCTATGCCATTGATCACAACAGACTGGAAGTGACCAAGGGAAGTTATTAATGAAAGTTAACAAAACGCAGGCTTATTCTAACATGCCTGATCTGGAACAAAGGAGGGGAAAAAACCCACAATTACTTAAACATGATTAAAAAATTTTAGGGGCACCTGGCTGGTTCAGTCGGTGGAGCATGTGACTCTTGGTCTCAGGGTTGTGAGTTCAAGCCCTACTCTGGGTATGGAGATTACTCAAAAATAAAATATTTAGGGGCACCTGGGTGGCTCAGTCAGTTGAACGTCCAACTCAGGTCATTATTCCAGGGTTGTAGGATCAAGCCCCACATCTGGCTCTGTGCCGAGCATGGAGTCTGCTTGGGATTCTCTCTCTCTCCTTTGCCCCCACTCGTGCTCTCTCTCTCTCTCTCAAAAAAAAAAAAAAAAAAGTAAAAAATTTTATCATATATATATATGTGTATATATATATATATATATATAAAATTATTTTTTTTAAACGTTTATTTATTTTTGAAAGAGAGACAGAGCTGGAGCAGGGGAGGGGCAGAGAGAGGGAGGGAGGGAGGGAGACACAGAACCCAAACCAGGCTCCAGGCTCTGAGCTGTCAGCACAGAGCCCAATGCAGGGCTCTAACCCACGAACTGTGAGATCATGACCTGAGCCAAAGTCAGACGCTCAACCGACTGAGCCACCCAGGAGCCCCTTTCTTATATTTAAGTTCAGAATAGGAGTAAGAGTGATTTACATGCATATTTTATATATGAAAACATTTGGAAGGACGTATACTAAAATGTTAAACAGTAAACCTATTTCTGGGTAGTGAGATTTCAAGAGATTAAGGTTTTTTGTGTTTGTTTTTTGGCTCTTGCAAATTTGTTTTTTCTATGGTGAAAATACGTATGTCTTTGGTAATTAAAAATGAGAATTAAAGAAATTAATGCCCAAGGATAAAATTAATCAGTACTTTTTGAAATTTAGTTTTTCACTTGCTTTGATATGAAAAATAAGACTTTATGAGAAATCATAATGCTGGAAAGCACCCAGGAGACCACGCAGTCCAGATGTGAAAATAAAGCCTGCACAGGTAGACCATGAAGTCCAGGTGTGAAAACTAAAGCCTGCACAGGGTCAGTGAATGGCTGGAGACCACACTGCTGCAGAGAGTAGAACCAGGGCCTCTTGATTTCTGGGCTAAGAGCCCCTCAAACAAAAAGCAAAATATAAAAATATACATAGTTAACACATAAAAATACATTTACCTCCAGGACACAAGAACAAGTTGGGTCAATATCAAGACCCTAGAGATATAAATGGTGTCACGTCAGAACCTGAGTAACGGTGGGCCAGCTTTACCTTCAGAATTTCACAGGGAGCGGCGTCTGGTGGTACAGGCTTCCCACAATGCTTTGAATATTCAGTTATAAACACTGAAGCTTCATCTAAACTATGGAATCAGAAAGAAAAAGAGCATCAGGAGGAAATCCTCGGGCATGATAAATATGTTTGCTATCTTGACTGTGGCGATGGCTTCACGGGTACATGTATGTCCAAATTTATCAAATTGCATACTTGAATTATGTGTAGCCTATATATGTGTGTGTAGCTATGGTTGGATCACAAGTGGTAAGCAAACAGAAAGAAATCCATGGCTTGGTAATGAGAGAGAGATATGTCCCAAGTGGCCAGCACAGTTAGACTAAATGTAGGGACCAGGAAAGACTTCTATCCTGACAGGGTTTCCCTTCCTTAGTGTCAGCCATTTCTCTCTTCTCCTTTTCGCGTTCCAAATCCATTCCCAATCCTATCCCAGAAAGCTTATTTCCAAACTTCTGGCTGCCAGAAAATTAGACAATCAAGCTTAGCAAAAATTAGGTCACATAAAAGCCAGTAATTCTCTGAGAAAATGTCTAAGGAATAAAGTTGTAACTCAAGTTTTAGAGCAGGACTGTGAGATACCTATTTTGGGGGTTTGGAAAGTTTCTTGATTGTCTGATTCCAAGTTCATGTTCTAAGGGACTCAGTTACAAGACAACTAACCTCTGGGTATATGTGGTAATGCTATAGCTTAATATTCAGAGCCTTTCATTACAACCAAATAGTTGTACAATTATTTGATATTTTCCTCCAAAATAAAGATAAATTTTAAGGAAACTCTACAGTAAGTTGTTTTTGTTTGTTTGTTAATTAACTTACCTTAACTCATTTGCCAAATAGTTTACCAGCTCAGTGATGTTGTTGGAATTCATCATATGCAATTTCAACACTTGAAAGTATTTTGTCTTTGCCAAAATCCCAAACTCCTTCTTACTTATGATATTATTCAGAATCAGGTTTCTAATCTATAGAATGATAGGTATCATTAAATTAAAAATGTGTGCAATTCCAAGTTCTTACTCAGTACCCCCAAATTCCTTACTATCAGAAGTTAAATTAGCACTGTGTTGTGACTAAGTCTCTTTTTTTAAGGGGGTGGGGAAGGGGATCTGTTTTGGCCCATTTCAGTAACAGATTAAATCAATAAGAAGTAATTGCTCTGAAGCACTTTGGGACTCTTTAGGAGGAAGATCTGCTTACAACAACAAGCATTTAAGGCTACAGATTTTTCAGTGAGCACAGCAGCAAATAAGACAGATGAGGTCTCTAAAAAAAAATAAAAAATAAAAAAATAAATAAATTAAAAAAAAGACAGATGAGGTCTCTACTTTTAAAAATTTATTAAGGTTTTAATAAAGGCAAAATAATTTTATATATTACCAAATAGGCAGAGAGAGTAGTATTCAGCCTACTTTTGATTTAGGGAAAATTGTTACCTTCTAATATAAAATTTTTCATGGCAAAAAGGAGATGAAATTGCCTCTTACTTGATGTGAAAATCCTGCCAATTGGCCAGTATTCATATGCTCTTCTAATTGCTGTAAAATGATCTGAGGATTGCACGAGCCCAGAAAATTCTAGAGGAAAAAAAATCAAACACAGTGGAAAAGTATTATTACTAATTTCTGTCAAATCTAAAAGGTTTTCATTTTTAAATTTGGAATATCTTTAACCATTTCTATTATAGGAAAAAAACACAACTCTATCATATAACAAAAAGTTAAATAAGGAAAAAGACATTTTACAAATACCTATTGTGACAACAAGGGCTGTTTAACAAGCATTTTGTCATTCTAAGTGCTGAAAGGACTCTATTTAAATACTAAAATTTTGAAAAGCATTAATGGATGAGTTTATGAATAGTCAAAAAATCCCCAAAGTCCAAGGCAAGCACAGATGGCTGTGAGAAAATGGAGTGAACAGACCAAATGACGGATAAAAAATACGCATGTTCATTTATATAGATCTCTATCTACTGGCTAAACTAACTTTGGGGAAATACTGCAAAACATTCCCAAGTGCTTTGTTCTATTTGTTCTGTATTGTAAAGGGAATGAGTTCGTTTTAAAAGTTCTGTCCTCAGAATGTTCATGGGTCCGTCCCTTTGTCAGACACCCACACACAAACCTGACAATTCCCTCTCTTATCTCCCACATCCAATCACTAAGTGAAGCTGCTCTATTTGGCTCATTCTCACTGCCACCACCCCACTTACAGCACATATCCCCTCGAGCCTTCCCTGCCCATTCACAGGCTGGTCCAGGCAAGTGCAACAGCCTCCCACACTTCGGCTCCTGCCTCCTCTCTCCCCCACCAAGCCCAAGGATTGTTCCCTCCAAAACGGTGCCTGAACATTTTACTTTACTCTTCCAGGAAACCTGACAGTTCCCCACTGATAAAGAACAAGGTCCAAACCCCTCTTAAGGCATCCCTTGGATGGACCTTGATCTATCTATCTTTTAGGCTCACCTCCTGCTAAACCTGCATACAAACCTCCCACACCCCTCAGGCTGATGAACTCCTGCTTTGCAAGTCTGGTAAAAAGAAAACACCACCCCTTTTGTGGGGGCACAAGCAGTGGGAGATTTTCTGTTTCTCTGGCAGGCCCAGAGGAATAATTTGCGAGATACCTTAATTTGCTGATGTCTTTTTTCCGAGTGAGGCATGAGCATCAGACAGGCTAGTGCAAAAGCCGGAAGCTCTAACTGGACATACTGCCTGGCAACCGCAATCATGTCGAGATCATCTGAAACTGGGCATCTTCAAGAGAGCACATGAATTTATTAGTAATTTGTCAGATTCACGATATTATGTTGAGTCTTCCAGCTTTCCACAACTGTTACCTGATTGTGCTTTCAATGATTTTAAACATTACAGTGCCAGTGCATCACATTCACTTAGTAATGAGTAACTGGAGTCTTCTTCGTGGAACAAAATATCCCACCCACTGGAACACAGAGCACTGACTGCCGCTATGATCATGTCTGAGGCCCACACATGCTTAAAGACATTCTCAGAAGACTCAAAATCTGTGAGACAACACTTCATGATTTCAGGTAGTGATAAAAATACTCCTTATGTACATTAAAACTAATTTTAGGGAATGCTTATTGAGTATCAGTTTACGAGTTGCACTGCATGTGGAAAGCAGACATTGTGAAAATAAGAGAGATATTTTATTTTAAAAACAAGTGGTATGTTTAACTTCTCAAGAAAAATGAGTTACTCATTTAAAGAGGTTTATTAAAAAGAAATTTCATAAACAACACATATGATTTTGAGGGGGTAGGAAAACAATTATTTTACTTACTCTAGAATAGCGATGAGACTCTCTCGACAATCTGATAACTGACTGGGGCTCAGAGGACAAGATGCTGAAAAGAAACAATAATGTGTACGTACACACACACACACACACACACACACACACACACACAGAGCTATAAAACGCTACTGTCAATGTTTCAGGGGAGAGAAAAATACCTGAAAGTAGGGGTATCTGAACCACACGCTGCCAAGCTTTGCTGAAGTAGGGAACCTGGGGAAACAAGCATGTTACAGGATTTGAGCCACAGTCTCTCGGTTTTGCGGTCACAGAATTATATACTTAGAGCATATGTTCTGGATCCTAAGACCAAAAACGTAAATTGGTATCTCCTCATTCAAGATGGTTAGATTTTAGGATAATATTCTTTCCTTCTCTCTCTTTTTTAAAGTAAACTCTGTACCCAGTGTGGGGATCAAACTTGATCTCATGATCCTGAGATCAAGAGTCACATGCTCTACTGATTCAGCCAGCCAGGGGTCCTTGGATAATTCTCTTCATAAGTGTATAGTTCAGGATCTTATTACACAATCTTGGCTGATTCGTTATGGTTTTGTGTGGGGAAAAAAGTGTCAGAAAACAAAACACTGTTGTGTGCCACAAGCTGTGTGAGAGCCACAGGAAAGGGGCAACCAGACAAGAGAAAGGATTTCAGAAAGGAATAAGGCAACAACATACGTTTCCACTCATAGGAGAGGGGTTAAATGACTCAGGATATATTTTACTTCACATTATGGAGAATAATTAAGAGTTCAAAGTCATGGGGCACCTGAGTGGCTCAGTTGGTTAAGCGTCCACCTTTGGCTCAGGTCATGATCTTGCAGTTCATGGGCCCTGTCTCAGGCTCTGTGTTGACAGCTCAGAGCCTGGAGCCTACTTTGGATTCTGTGTCTCCCTCTCTCTCTGCCACTCCTCTGCTCGCATTCTCTCTCTCTCTCTCTCTCTCAAAAATAAACAAACACATACAAAAAAAGAGTTTAAAGTCATGAGATACCAAAAAGACTAAATGTAGAGGTTTCATAAGATCCAACAATTCCACTCCTAAGCATACATTTGAGAGAAAAACACACATCCACATAAAAACTTGTACACAAATGTTCACGGGGCACCATTATTCATAATAACCCAAATACCCTTCAACTGATGAACAGACAAATAAAATGCAGGTGTGTCCACACAGTGCACATGAGTCAGCAGTAAAAAGGAATGAGGCCCTGACACCCACTCCCATGCAGATGAACCGAAAACATGACACCGAATAAAAGAACAGAAGGCCACGTGGTGCAGGATTCTGTTGATATGACATGTCCAGCACAGATACTTCCAGGGGTGGGAGAGGGAAGAACAGTGAGTGACTGTTAATGGATATGGGGCATACTTTCGGGGTGAAGAAAATATTCTAGAATTAGATAGTGGTGATGGTTGCATAACATTGTGAATATACTAAAAACCACTTAATTATACACTTTATTCACTTTTTTGGGAAAGGTTTTTTTTGTTTTGTTTTGTTTTTTTAAGTAATCTCTACCCCGAACGTGGGGCTCGAACTCACAACCCTGAGATCAAGAGTCACATGGTCTTCTGACTGAGCCAGCCAGGGTCCCCTTAGCTGTACACTTTAAAAGGGTACATTTTAGGGGCCCCTGGGTGGCTCAGCTGATTAAGCATTTGACTCTTGATTTCTGTTCAGGTCATGACCTCAGTTCGTGGGATCGAGCCCTGTATCAGGCTCTGTGCTGACAGCATGGAGACTCTTGAGATTCTCTCTTTCCCCCTCTCTCTGCCCTTACCCTGCTTATGCTCACACACTTGTTCTCTCTCAAAATAAATATTAAAAAACAAATAAAAGGGTAAGTTTTACATGGGAATTACATCTCAATTGAGAAAATAAAGGTAGGGGGGCACCTGGGTGGCTCAGTTGGTTGAGCTTCTGACTTCAGCTCAGGTCATGATCTCACGGTTCATGAGTTCGATCCCCCATCGGGCTCACTGCTCTCAGCCTGTCAGTGCACAGGCTGCTTCAGATCCTCTCTCCCTTTCTTTCTGCCCCTCCCCACCTTGTGCTCTCCCCAAAATAAGTAAATAATAATTTTAAAAAATTTAAAAAAAAAAGAAAGGTGGGTCTCTGAGCTCTATGGAACTATCTCCAAAACACCAATGTTATGTGGAAAAAACACTTTATCTAGAATGTGATTGCATGTACATGTACAAAAATATATATATATATCCCTCCCCCCACACTTATATGCTACTAGGAAAGTTCTAGAAGAAAACATAAGAAACTAGAAACAGTAGTTACTTCTGGGGAGATAATTTTGAAGGGAAATGGTAGAGGAGAATTTTCAAGTTTTACTCAGCATGTTTCAATGTTGTTCTAATTTATTAAGCTACGAATAGATGATATATTTCTACATTACATATTATAACAATTATGTGGTATACAACTTGTGAAATTTAGAAAAGATGACTAAGTCATTGTGTCTGATTTAAAGATCTTCTAAGTTCAAGAGGGGCAGGAATATATGCTTAAAACAAATTATACCATGGCAGGTGTTACAGCAGAACCAGTGTTTTGAGAGCATAAATGAAGATGCAGCTCAGGAAGCCTGGAGAACACGGGCAAGTGATGTCCTCAAGTGACCTCTGAACTAAATATTCTGGGTCCCAGCACCATTTTGTTTTTTAAATGTCTATGTATTTGTGGGGGAGGGGGAGGCAGCAGAAGGGCAGAGAGAGAGAGAGAGAGAGAGAGAGAGAGAGAGAGAGAGAATCCCAAGCAGGCTCTGTCAGTGCAGAGACTGATGAGGGGCTCGAACTCACGAACCACATGATCATGACCTGAGCTGAAATCAAGAGTCAGATGTTTAAGCAACTGAGCCACACAGCGCCCCCTGGCACCATTTTAACAGGACATCAGGTCTGTTCTTTTTTTAAATTTTTTTAATGTTTATTTATTTTTGAGAGAGACAGGAAGAAAGAGAGAGAGAAAGAGCGAGAGAGAGAGAGAGAGCATGAGAGGCGGAGGGGCAGAGAGAGAAAGAGACACAGAATCTGAAGCAGGCTCCAGGCTCTGAGCTGTCAGCACAGAACCTGACGTGGGGCTCGAACTCACAGAGTGCAGATCATGAGCTGAAGTGAGAGGCTTAACTGATTGAGCCACCCAGGCGCCCCAGGTCCATTCTTTTAAACATTTTTTCTTTTTTAAGTTTATTTATTTTGAGAGAGAGACACATGCAGAGAGAGCATGTGAGCAGGGGAGGGAGGGAGGGAGGGAGGGAGAAGGAGAGAGCGAGAGTGAGAGTGAGAGTGAGAGTGAGAGAGAGAGAGAGTGAGAGTGAGAGAGAGAATATATATCCCAAGCAGGCTCTGCACTGTGAATGCACAGCCCAGACATCAGGTCCATTCTTCACTTGAGCCGGTGACGTCACCCAGTGCACCCAGCAGCCACAGGCCGTCAAGTATAAAGATTAAGTTCTACAAAATTTATTTTAGAAAACTACATACCTGCCATAACGAATGGATACTAGAAATGGCGGTTAAAACTTTCCTTAGATAAGGGATCTGTGGAAACAATAAAATACAGTTCTGAATATCACTAAAATGGAAAGCTTCAACATGAAATATCAGATTCTTAAATTTTCAAAAGAGGTATCAGTAAAATGTATCCACCACGAGAACCAAAGAAATTCACTTCCTAAATCACAAATATCAAAAAAGGGCAGGGAAGCTTCCATTTCTTTCCAGCGAAATTTATGTCAGTTTTGAGTTAGCACTTCCTCTGGCCTAACACCAAGTTAAGTTTGGCACGAACCCAACAAGTCAATGTTTGCAGCATACATCTGTTCGATAACAAGCATCAGTGCAGAATGCTTAAGAGATGCTATGAGAAAGCTTTAACACACTGCAGTCTAGGGCACTGAGTCTCACCATATTGAAGCCAAGAAGCTTCTGCAAGAGTCCATTCCAAAGCTGCAGGTCATAGATTTTGTACTCCAAACAAAGTTCAGTCACCAATCTTACTGCCTAAAGCAGAAGAGACATTAAAAAAAAAATCATTCTGCTTCAAAAACAAACAACAAAAACCCATACTGCTTCAAGATACCAGGAAATCAAAACAACTTTGGAAAAGGTAGGGTGGCCACACACAAAACGTTTATAATCTAGATGTGTCTATTGCCTAATTTCAGGGAAGCCCTCCCATCTCTCTAATGAAAGTAAAAAAGATTAAGATTATTCTCTTTCTTTCTTGCTGTCATGGATTCAAAGAGCATCTTGGGGCTTCCCTGTCTTTTTTCTATCCAAGATCAGTTTGCCTGTTGGCCTCATAACCCTCACGCCCTAGGCTCCAACTGCCTCGGAGACTAAATTCCCACAGGCAATGAGGAAGGAGAGAAGTGACGTCCCTCCTGACATAGGGACACTCTCTGTCCCTACCCATCAGGATGAGGACACACAGGCCTTGGGAAGGGATTACAAAAGTGTCCTTTTGTGGGTGGAGATTAGGCCCTAGGCTTTAAGGGGCAGAGGTAAGGGGATCCTACAAGTTGCCTGTCACCTGTCAGGATAGGAAAGTAGAAACAGTCTCAGAGCAGCAAATTTGTTCAAGAATGAGAGTTTCTCTGGTTTTAGGCATCTGAGTGAAAACAAAGGTATCTGAGAAGATGGGGACCCCACCCTCAGACAATTCCATGTACATACCATGGATTCATGGCTGTGGTTTTTCCATAGACCCTTAATCATTCCTTCTTTAGGACTGTTGCAAAATAATTCATATGTGATGGGGATATTCAAAGTCTCAAATGATGCCAGAAAAGTTATACATTTCAAATAAGATCTGGAAAACAGAGGCATTTATGGGAATCATTCTTACAGGCCACATTTACATTTAAGATAAAAGCCACCAGAGGGCAATTATTAAGCCTGTTTGTTTTTAAATGTCTATTTTTTAGGCTTCTAAATATATTCACTGAATATAATATTAGAAATAAATCAATATGAGCAAGATCAAGAAAACATTCAGTTCCTAAATGCCTCAAAAAACTAGGGAAACAAGATGTTCTCAGAGGCCTACATCCCCTTTGCCAAAAGGTCAAGGGCACTCAAGGCATAGCATTCTAATGAACTCTTACAAACTAAGGGATTTAAATGTTACATTTCCAAAGAACCCATCTGTTTCCTATTAATACAATTTAAAAATTTCTACTTACTTCACTTCTTGCATGGGTTTTTTGAAGAGAGATTCTATAGTTTCCTTGTCGGCCAAATATAGGAGACACTGAAGAGCTCGAGCTCTGTGGGCAAAAGTTAACTGGCGCACACCCAGCGTCTGTAAAACCAATGCAAGTTTGCAGAGACACATGCATGTTGCAGCTGGGTATATGAGTTTCAACTTAGGTAGCATAAGCATCATGAAAAACAAAAATTAAAGTCAATCTCTACCCTTAGGGAGCCAGTGGTTCTCAAAGCGTGGTCCACGGACCCTTGGTGGACATTCCTCAAACTCTTATAGGTGGGAAAGGGTCAAAGTTACTTTCACAGCATCACAAAGATATTATGTGCCTTTAGGCTGTGTTCATACTTGCACTGGTGGGTGAAAGTGTTGGCACTAGTCACAGGAACACACGGTTGCTGGGGCAGCTGTGGTGTGCATCACAGCCACGCATGCACAGTATTGAAAACCAAAGGTGACTTCCACTTAAGGTTCTCGACAGAGAGGCAAAAATTAATTTTACGAAACCTCACCTCTTGAATATGTTGAGTTCACACTTGAATACATATTAATTAATTAAAATGTATTCATCAATGTGTGTGACCGAATGGGAAGTACACGTAAAGCATACTGCACTCTTACGATTTATGAATAGTTGTGAGCTGAAGTAGCCACTTTAAATGGAACGTCACTTTTACTTGAAACAATGACTATCAGATAAACTAATATGAGGAAGGAAGGAAGGAAGGAAGGAAGGAAGGAAGGAAGGAAGGAAGGAAGAGAAAGAAAGAAAAAGAAAGAAAGAAAGAAAGAAAGAAAGAAAGAAAGAAAGAAAGAAAGAAAGAAAAAGAAAGAAAGAAGAAATAAAGAAAGAAACCCTCCCCTTGCTGTTGAGGGCATATAATCAAGCATCTTAGATTTCCCTCTTTCTTCCTTCTATCCAAGACCTGTTTGCCTCCTGGCCCTTTCTCTCCCGTTTCTGCCTCAGAACATTTCCACGGGCAAAAGCCTGAAGGCCAAAGAAGTAGTGTTGCCTTTAGGGAAAACGGAAAGTTTAGTGCAGCTAACGTTTAGTGGGGAGGGAGGGAGGGAGGCACAAGCGAAGGGTGAAGTAGGTCCTGCAGGGCGTTGAGACCAATTGGTTTGGCCCCTGGTATTAGGAATGTTGTCTAACCAAGGAGTTAATAACTTTAAATGCAGATAACCGTGGGAACTGTCAATTGGTTCAGTTTACCAAACAGGATGTTACAGAAGCTAGCACCTAATAGAGCCTGCAGATACTATAGTCCTGATTACCAAGTAAAATACGCAGTACCTTGAGTTAAGTGTGTAAGTGAGCATTATCGTAACCATCCCCTAATGGTATCAAGCATGGTAAATACGCAGGGAGAAAAGGGTAAGCTGAGACTCTGTGTCCTGGGCTTACAGTTGTCGCTGATGTTGCAAACACGAACAGCATTCTTGAACTGTAATCAATTGGGCGAGACAGAAGGAGATACAGGACTCTGGGGAAAAAATAGTTTAAATTACATTTGGATTTTAATTTAGTGATCGGTTACCCAAACAACAGATCTTTTGCTGTCCATGGAAAAAGTTACCAGACATCCCAAACATGGGCCTGAAGGATTATGGGTCAAGAACATTTTTGCTTTTCCCCCGAATGGATGCTTATGCTTTTCTTGAGTTCCAGGCATAGCTAAAGAAAATAAATACGATAAATGCCAGGCCCCAGTCTTCTCATCTATAAAACAGCCAATCTCTGATAATTTAAATTCTATTTAAGAAATTAATGCAAACTATAGCTACAAAGTACATTGGATCCTACACATGGAAAATTCTATTTTAGTTCACAGGACCTTGTTAAGTGGCACAATTCAACCTCTAGACTCAGGCCTGACTGGCCCCCCTCCAGAGAAGGGCAAGATGGATGGGGTGGGCAGGGTACCAGGCAAAGGAGAGGGTGGAGCTTTCAGTGGGAAATGGCAGGAAGCTACAAAATTAGTATGAAGTATCCCTTTGGGATCTCCTAGGGATTTTTTTTTCTCTCTTTGAATCGTTTCTCTGTAAGGCTTTCCATCGTGGCTGGTTCAGTTAGACACGGCAGGATGAATCTACCTGTTGCTTAGACAAAGGTACCCCTGTGTTTCAAAGACTAAGCAAGGACAAGGTGGGGTCCACAGGAAAAGAGGACATAGAAGGGGTGGTAAGCCACCTCTGCCCAAACCAGGAGAAATTCTTCTCTTGGGTTTGCCTTTTCACATCCTCTCTATCAGATCCAGGGCGGACGCAGGGTGTAAGGCTTCACAAGTGACTTGACCTACTTTTGGTCTAGACGGGGAATGGCAAAAAGCTGGCACGCGTGTCACCACTCCCTCTCCTGTGCCTGTGCCAAGCATCATTAATGGATTACCATATCCTTTTAGATTTGGGCCCAGATATGGTCAGCAAGCCATGACCAATCAGATTTAGCATGTTAGATGAAACGAACGTGCCTTCCTTGGTCTCAGTCTTAGGTTAGAAGGGGAAAGGAATGCTGGTGGCCCATACCTGAACCAGGCCCAGCTCACCTGGGGGACAGAATACATAGGGGTCTGGGGCCAGAGTCCTAGCCTAGCAAATAAGAATACTCCTTTGTTTGAGGTGCGTTCTCTGCTAAAGAACCCTCAACATCAGTAGGGACTCACTGAAGGTTCAGAAATTCTGGATCTTGGTTGTTTATTCCACTGGAGGTAGTTGTACATATTCATGGCCATATATCAATGAAGTGATTCTTCTCAGAGACTCTGACCCAAATTACAGGAAGAAAAGTCTTTTCAAAACCAACCTCTGACAGATTTGTTTTAAGACTCCTACTGGGCAACAAGATACAGACACATCTAAGTAAAGAAAGAGTACCTTCGGAGTGCTTCATCTTCTTGAAGTTCAAATAATTCTGACGGTTTCTTGAAAAAGTGAAAAACAAAGTCAAAAACTAAAAGTCTGTGGACTATAGAAGCTAACACAACCTATTAGGTGAAAAACCCAATACACAGAATTGTTTACATAGAAGACATTAGAGTGTAACCCATTACTTTATGAAAAAACTTTTCCTTTCAAAATTAGTTTCCTCACATTATTCAGTCAACAAATATTTACTGAGCACTTACTATGTGCCAGGCAAAATCCCAGGCTCGTGGATTGCCTGAGTGAATGAAACAGATGTTCCTGTCCTCCTGGCGTTTACAGTCACTGGATAATTTTTAAAAGGAAAGGACTCCATGGATTTTAAATGAGTCCTTGAGTAATTCAGTACAGATTTACTGGGACTTACAAAGCAATGTGCAAGGTGCTATGGACAGTCCCAGTTCCTGGCTTCAGGGTGCTTTTGTCCAGTTCCTCGAATTTATGTACAAGTTAAAACACATCGGTTTCTGAGTCAACCACAGATTCTACGAGGCCTAGATATGCTTCCGTTTCCATTGAAGCACAGTCCTTGCTCTTTGCAAACATTTAATAAATACTTGCTAAATTGGATGCTAAGGGATATAAAAAATAATTTAAAAAAACCTGTCATTTCAGTTATAGTATTTGTTGACACATACATTTTTTTCCAAGCATATCTGCCTAGGTGGATAGAGGAAGGCTCCCTAATTGAGTTCTGCCTGAAAATGCAGAAGTACTGCAGAAAATTGTGTTGGGATTGCTGAATCCCAGCATAAATGTCAGTGATACTACTTCTAACACTATATGCCTCCTGATGTGATACACTGAAAAAAAAACACATTACCTATATGGTATCCTTGCCCAAAACACATAACCTGAATCTAATCATGAGAAACATCACAAGGACACATTTTGCAAACCAACTGGCCGGCCCCCTTTAAAAACATCAATATCCCATCACAGTAAAATAGACTAGAGTAAGAATCATCAATAGATGCTAAATTGGATTATGTGTCGTAGGGAAAGGAGTTTGAGGAGGAACAAGTTATTAAACTGTCTCAAAACACCTCCCCTAATAGTTACAAAAGGAAATACAGTAACTATGTAATATGGACACTGACAACATCTTAACCAGGTTATTTAAACTCACATCACCTATTCTGGTAAACGGACATCACGTGCCTCTAAATGTCATACCCTGAGAAGCACACGATATCACTTAAGTAGGATTCTGGCCCAAAATGCATCATTAGAATCTTATCATGAGGAAATATCAGACAAACACAAATTGAAGGATAGCTTCTAAAATAAATGGTCTGTATTCTCCAAGAATATCAGGGGTGCCTGGGTGGCTCACTGGGTTAAGCGTCTGACTTCAGCTCAGGTCATGATCTCAGTTTGTGGGTTTGAGTCCTGCATCGGGCTCTGTGCTGACAGCTCAGAGCCTGGAGCCTGCTTCAGATTCTGTGTCTCCCCTCCTCTCTGCCTCTCCCCGGCTCTCTGTGTCTCTCTCTCAAAAGTAAATAAACATTAAAAAAAAATTTTTTTTTTTTTAAAGTCAGGTGTCATGAAAGACAAGGAAAAGCTATGAAACTATTCTAGATTAAAAGAGATTAAAGATGGGGCATCTGGGTGGCTCAGTTGTTTGAGCATCTGACTTTGGCTCAGGTCATGATCTCATGGTTTGTGAGTTCCAGCCCCGCGTCGGGCTCTGTGCTAACAGCTCAGAGCCTGGAGCCTGCTTCATATTCTGTGTCTCCCTCTCTCTGCCCCTCCCCCACTCATGCTCTGTCTCACTCTGTCAAAAATACATAAATATCAAAAAAATTTTTTAAATAAATAAATAAATAGATAGATAAAAGAGATTAAAGATATGACAAATACATGCAATGTATAGTCTTAGACTAGACCCTGGTCCAGGGGGAGAAAGTTCCTTAAAAGAGCACTATTGGGACAATTCATTAAATTATAATGTGGACCACAGATTCAAGCCTATGTTTGTACTGTATCAATAGTGTACCAATTTAAAATTATCCAATTTTGATAATTATACTGTGGTTAAGAGAAAAGCCTTGTTCTTAGGATATACAGACTTGTTAAGGGGTGAAAGGGGATGCCACATACCATTAATTCTCAGACGGTCCAGAAAAATACTATAAATATATATATTATAGGGCAAAGCAAATATGGCAAAATGTTAAACATCAACAGAGTTGGGTGAAGGGTGTACAGGAATTCATTCACACTACTGCAACTTTTCCGTATGTTTAAAATTATTTCAAAATAAAATTATCACATGAATTTAAGAAAAATAAAAAGTTAATCACATGAATCTAAGCACAGACCACTTCTTTTATACAAGAGTTCATCTGAAATCTCCAATTAAAAGGTAAAATAGTGGCAAAACAATATTTAAATAGAAAGAAAAAGGAAATAACCTCATGAAGACTCATCTGATAACAGAAGGTATTAAAAGCAGCAAACATTGGGGCGCCTGGGTGGCTCAGTCGGTTAAGCGGCCGACTTCGGCTCAGGTCATGATCTCACAGTCCGTGAGTTCAAGCCCCGCATCGGGCTCTGTGCTTACAGCTCAGAGCCTGGAGCCTGCTTCGGGTTCTGGGTCTCCCTCTCTCTGACCCTCCCCCATTCATGCTCTGTCTCTCTCTATCTCAAAAATAAATAAACGTTGAAAAAAAAAAAAAAAAAAAAAGCAGCAAACATTCCTTGTGTTAAGTCTGAGCTCCTAATCCGAAGGTTCTATCAGTGCAGAGCCAGCAGAAAGGACAAGAGAACCTCTCAGAGGACGGACTGACCTCACCAGGCTTTGTGGACGGGCACAGCCACTTCTCCAACAACATGTCCCAGACTTTCTCCAAATTAATTTCGTTAACTTCAGCAATTTCTTTGGCAGCTGTGTGAATATCTAAGATATTCAAAATAAAGAGTTTAAAAAAAGAAAAACCCAAGTTTTCAGTGCAAGATAACTGGGAATCAAAATGACAGTTCTCCCTGAGCAGAAAGATAAATGGTGCTTTGTCCTCACCGGGATATTCTTTGCTGGAGGAATTCTGAATTCTTTGACTTATGCTAGGATGCTCGTACAGACTGACGATGAGATGTGCAGGCTTTCCTATCACTCTTAGATATTCCGCGGTGTTTAGCTTGTGGGCTATGAGCACAGCTTCAGTGCCTGATCGCCGGTACTGAATATGAAGCTTCTTCAACAAAGCCTCTGCTTTTTCACGCGTTTCATCCTTTAAAAAAAAAAAAAAAATCCCAAGCAGGGATTCCAAGAAAAGGTCACATTCTAAACCTCAGGTGAGGCGAAGAATCCATCTTTATCAATCAAGATCCCTCCCTGCCTTAGTTACATCCTTACATATCTACACAAATTCTCATCTTCTTTATCCATTTTAGGCATCCAACCCTTAAAGACGCCATCAGCAGGGCGGGATAGGTGGGCCAGGGAGCACACTATGTAAATAAAAAGAGAGGAGCCTTCCATTGTACAGTTCAGACTCACCTGACATGGGATATTCTGTAGCCATCTCTCAGCTAAATACAGGCAGAATTTCAAGCTGGACATCTTGAAGGAACCTGAACAGATAAAAAAGAGATTTATAAACAAATCATAATCCTTTTATGATAAATGTATTTTAATCAAATTATCAAGGTTTTTTTTTTTTTTATACAAGAATGCATACTCAGAGAAAAAACATAATTTAAACAGAAGGATCAAAGTAAAAAGTCCAAAGGCTCCTCTTCAGCTTCTATTCCTTCAGAAGTTTCCCCCGTATGTGTGTGTCTGTGTATATACATGCACACATTTTAACCCCAACAGGCTAAGATCATACATGTGCTATTGTCCACTGTTCTGACTTAATATACACCTTGGGTATCTTTCCAAATCAACTATATAGTATTCTATTCTATGCATATGCTCTATTTTTAAAAACAAATTCCTGACAAATGAGCATTTTAAAAAAACAGTTATTTTTTACGGGTGACTGCGTGGCTCAGTTGGTTAAGCATCCAACCTCAGCTCAGGTCATGATCTCACGGTTCGTGGTTTCAAGCCCTACGTTGGGCTTTGTGTTGACAGCTCAGAGCCTAGAGCCTGGAGCCTGCTTCAGATTCTGTGTCTCCCTCTCTCTCTCTCTGCCCCTCCCCTGCTTGTGCTCTGTCTCAAAAATAAATAAATATTAAAAAAATAACTAAAAAGTAGTTATTTTTGACTTCTGTTACAACTAAAAACATGGCAGTAAGTGCCTGTGTTTGTGTGCTTATTTGGTTATGCAAGACATGTAAGGATTCATTACTAGAAGCAGGAGTACCTGTTAGGAAGCAATTTCTATTCCTACAAAACAAGGTAGAGAACACCCACATCCCTGCACCCTGATAAGCTGCAAGGAGCCTTGCTGACTTCACTGGAGCCTTTCAACATTCAGCAAATTTTAATCATTTCATCAATGCACCAAGTGAAGAGAAAGGGCACATAACATTTTTAACTACCATCAATAGTTTTAAATGCCTCTTCTCAAAGATAGGTAAGGAGTAAATTTTTTTATTGCAAGTTCAAAATAAGCTGACAATTTCGAGCCCATTTAGAGGAAGAATCCATACCTTCTGGGATATCCTGGGCAAGACTGATGCCAATAGCTACAGCCCACTCTGGGTTAACTATAGACAATAAGTAGGACTCGATGGTTTGAGTGATCTTAGTTATTTCCTTGTTAATCAGTGTTGAGGATTTAGCTTGTGTTAACTTCAGAAGCTTTGGCTTCAGTTTTTTTTCAAAAACATGTTTGGCTGTAGACACATACAGAGTGTCCAAAGAGAACTTCAAAGAGAGGAAAAGAAAAGTTAAGGCTGGGGGCACCTGGGTGGCTCAGTCGGTTAAACATCGGACTGATTTTGGTTCAGATCAGGATCTCATGGTCGTGAGATCAAGCCCTGCAAAGGGCTCTTTGCTAGGAGTGCAGAGCCTGCTTGGGATTCTCTCCCTCTCTGCCCCTCCCCTGCCCCCAAATAAATTAACATTAAAAAACATACACTTAAAAGAAAAAACTTAAGGTTGATTTACATGCTCACCTTTAATGGTTTTACATGAAAGTAGTACAAAATCCTTCTACAAAGGGTCTGAGTTAACTAGAGGGTATAAAGGTATGTTTGACCAAGTCTCAACCCATTACCTTCATTAATTTACAAATCAGGAGCAGTGTTGGAAAAGATTCTTCACTGAGTTCTGTAGCTAAAAAAGAAACAAGAAGATTATGATTTGCTTAAGAAAACAAATTTGGGCTATTCAGTAAAATTCATAAGAAGTTAAGGAACATACAGAGAATTTTCCAGAAGTTCTGTGCTGTGCCAAAGAATATTAGGTGAAAAGGCAGTCTAGTTTGGGCAGCTGATGGCAAACTTATCACATGCTCCAACATATACTGATATTCTAGGTCCACCGGAGGAGATATTCTTCTGTATGATTTCAAATGTTTCAGAAGACTCAATGCCTATATTAAAATATAAATGTATTTTCTTGTGAGCTTAAACCAATCCTGTTTCTTAACTCTCTAACTTGATCGTATCATAGAATTCCATTCCTGAGACGGTCTTGTTTTCATTAAGAGAACCAAAACCTTTTGTAGTTTTACCTCTAAGATTATCCTTCTAAACCACAATTTATATGATGATTAAAGAAATTATACTCAGAGAAACTAATGGAACCCTGTTATTGATGGGATTTTTCTAAGTGAGTCTGAAAGTTCCCCATAACCTCTTCAAACAGTCTGAGGAAGATCTCAAAAATACTGGATTTCATTTTAAAAAGGTAGGCAGTAGGTCTAAAATTAATCCTCTATACCCTTACATCTCTTTAGGCTTATATCTGATATTTTGGGTGCTTGTATAATTTTTTGAATCAACCCATTTTCTTTTAATGTTTGAATCCATTTTAAAAAGATACAAAAGCTACTATGACCAAAATTCAGAAAAGACTAAGAAGTTACTGAAAGTACTAGAATCGAGTCAGCCCTACCTACTAATATAGAAAGTGGAATCTGACTCTGGGTCCCACATACTACTACTTCTTTTTTGTTGTTGTCAAATCACAGAAATTTTGCTTTAATTCTTCTAAATTAGTCCTTTAGTGACTTCATGATCTTAGACAAATTTAAACTGCCTCAGTAAAGCCAAAATAGGATTAAGATAAACGATAAAATATGAAGAGCATGAGAAGTATTTATTTACAGAAAGCATTAGTGGCAGAGGGGCAGAGAGAGAGGGAGACAGAGAATCCAAAGCAGGCTCTGAGCAGTCAGTGCCAAACCCCATGCTGGGCCTCGAACCCACAAACCGTGAGATCATAACCTGAGCCAAAGTCAAACACTTAACTGGCTGAGCCACCCAGGCACCCTGAGCGTGACAAGTCTTTTTACTTCTGTATCCCTTTGAAAGAACCAGGGGCGCCTGGGTGGCTCAGTCAGTTAAGTGTCTGACTCTTGATTCTGGCTTAGGTCATGATCTCACAGTTTGTGAGATTAAGCCCCGAGGAGGCCTCTCTGCTGACAGTGCAGAGCCTGCTTGGAATTGTCTCTCCCTCTGCCCCTCCCCCACTCACACGCGCTGTGCGCGCACACGCACTCTCTCTCAAAACAAAATATTTTTAAAAAATCTTAAAAAAAAATAAAAATAAAAAAAATAAAGAGGAACCAAACAAAAAATGAAGCTCAAAGGACAGTCCAGAAAGGTCCTATAGGACCACAATTTTGTGAAATGATCCAAAAAGAAGCAAAAATATAATTCTAAAATCTACATTAGTTATACCTGATTGATATTAATGTTGGTTATCTTTTCATCAGCTCTTTCTATAACCTTCAGGACCACTTCAATCATTTCGTAGCTGTAGGGATCCAACTGTATAAAAGTAAAAATATGTCAAAACTTAAGATGGTGCCAGGCCAGGTTTTATTATGGTCATCAGTACAGGTCAAAAATGTAAAATCTCAGTGTGCCATAGTGTTAGATTAGACAATTCTTCTACAAATGAACTGAAATGCTCTTATCTCTAAAATTAGTTGTATCAGGATAAATAAACCTTAAAATGTCTCAGAAGTGATTTTAAAAAGAAAGCTGTTCCTAGGATACTAAAAATCTAGAAAGAATAAATATATCAAGACTTCATAATTTTGTAAGATCTTTAAATGAAAATTCTATGTCTTCCGTTTAAGATGGGAAAAGTACAATAGGAGGAAATGGACATTTTCTTGAAAATTATGTAACTAAAAGTGTGGGCCTCCAAGCAAAAGTTTCTCCAAGTATTCCATTCTGGCTCTAACCACATACTAAAATGCAAAAATTAATTGGGTGGCATCTATATATGTTCATGAAAAGAAAGGAAGTATTCTCTTTGTTCTTTGTTTCTGCCCACACACCATTACTTTTTTTTCATTTCTTAAATGCCAACTCAAGTCACATGAATAACAACACTGAACTAAGTGGGAAGATGATTTCCGTAGTACCTAGAACTTTTGTGAAAGTCTTTATTAATTTTGGCTGAATTTCAGGAAATACTGAAGTATTTCTTGTAATCTTACAATCTTCCTTGCCCTTCAATCCACCTTTACTCCCCCAACAAACTACTCCTTGACTTAAAAGTTTCAATTCTCAGGAAGATGTCCTAAGAAAATAATCAGACTAGAGGCCAAATAGGTATATGTATGTATGGAGATATTCACTGTAGCAATATTTAATAGTAAAATATACAAATAATTTAAGTGTCCATCCCTAAAGGCTTGGTTACAGTATGTTTATCCACACAGTGGAGTAATATGTACCTGTCAAAAATGAGATAGATGTATGTTATTGACACATAATGACAATATGTTCAGTGAAAAAAGGAGAAGAACAGAATAGAATATTTAGTCTAAATCAGTCACCAAACTACTAACGTTTTTATCTATGGGAATGGGGTTATAGAGATTTTGCTTTTTGATTAATACTTCTCTCTAGTTTGATCTTTTTCAAAGAATGTGTGCTATTTTCAAAAATCTGAAAAACAATGCTATTTCTATTTTCAGGGAAAAAGGGAAGAAAACTACTACATTAAACTATATTAAAAAGGTAGAAATCTAAAATTACCAAAATTATAAGTTTATAAAAAATACAGGACTTACTTTTCCAGCTTGTTACTTTATGTACCTAAATTAACTAAGGGTAGGAGGGATGTTTGAAGTGACCCGATACATTCAGTTCCCCATTCATCTACCTTATGCAGTATTCCACTAAGACTGATGACCAGATCTTTTGTGCTCGTCAGTAGAGGAACCATTTCCAGGGCTTTGGCCAGGAGTTTGGGGTGCTGCTGCTTTGCAGACTGTGTGCTCATGTCTCCCTGGCCTTGGCTGGCATTGGTGTTGTGTAGCAGTGTTTCGATGAATAGCTGAAGAGCTGCATCACAGTCCAACTGAAATGTGCTGAAAGAAGTATTCAAATACAGGCTAACTTCTCTCCATGCATGTGTTTTCATACAATTTCTCACTGACACACTCCCATCGAACCCTCTCATTGTCCCGCCTCATTATCAGATCACATACACATCATCAAGAGTTAACTGCTGTCTTTAAAAAATCAGATCTTGGGGGCACCTGGGGGGCTTAGTCGGTTAAAGCGTAGGACTCCTGGTTTCAGTTCAGGTCATGATCTTGCAGTTCATGGGTTCCAGTCCTGCATCAGGCTCCATGCTGGCAGTGTGGACGGAGCCTGCTTGAGATTCTCACTCTCTCCCTCTCTCAAAAACTAAATACACTTAAAAAAAACCCAGATCTTGGGGCCCTTTGGGTAGCTCAGTTGGTTAAGCACCTGACTTTAGCTCAGGTCATGATCTCATTGTTGGTGGGTTCAAGTCCCATGTTGGGTTCTGTGCTGTTAGTGCAGAGCCTGCTTCAGTTCCTCTGTCTCCCTCTCTGTCTGCCCCTCCCCCACTCACACATGCTCTCAAAAATAAACACTAAAAAATTTAAATAAATAAATAAATAAATCATCAGATCTTGGGGTGCTTGGGTGGCTCAGTCAGTTAAGCATCTGACTCTTGATCTCGGCTCAGGTCATGATCTCACAGCTCACCAGATAGAGCCCCACGTTGGACTCTGCACTGACACCATGGGGCCTGCCTGGGATTCTCTCTCTCTCCTCTCTCTCTCTGTCCCTCTCTGCTTGCACTCTGTCTCTCAAAATAAAAATAAAATAAACTTAAAAAAAAATCATGGCCATGTAATGGCATAATACTGGGGATAAATTTGTTAATAAAATTGAAAATATTTAATAGGGCAATTCCACTTTCACACCCTTCACAAAAAATAGCCAAGATACACACACAAGGATGTCTGCTGCAACAACTGTTTGTAATATTTAAAAACTGAGAGCAATTCCATTATCCATTGAAAAGGGGCTAAATAAGTTATTCATACAAAGGAATACCAGAGTTCAAGAGATACAAAGAAAAGCTATATGTACCAATCTTATAAATATACTGTTAAGTGAATGATGCATGCTATAAAATAGTTTGTAAAATATGATTCTGTTTGTGATAAACTTAAAGAATGCATGTTTTTATATGCATAGGGGAAATAAAGGAACAATATAGGCGAAATTCTTTAAACGGTGATTATTCCTGAATGGTAAGATTATATGGAACTTTGATTTTAATATGTTCTATCTTATTAGAAAAATAATAAAGATTAAAAAAATAAGAATGAAATGGAGCTATTATGTGTATTGTGCTAAGTGAAATAATTCAGAGAAAGACAAATACCATATGATTTAACTCATGTGGAATTTAAGAAACAAAACAGATAAACATATGGGAGGAGGAGAAAAGAGAGAGGGAAACAAACCATGAGAGACTCTTAAAGATAGAGAACAAACGGTTGATGGAGAGATGTGAGTGGGAGATGAGCTAGATGGGTGATGGATATTAAGAAGGGCACTTGCTGGGGTGCCTGGGTGGCTCAGTCGGTTAAGCATCTGACTTTGGCTCAGGTCACGATCTCATGGTTAGAGTTTGAGTCCCGCGTCGGGCTCTGTGCTGACATCTCAAAGCCTGGAGCCTGCTTCGGATTCTGTCTCCCTCTCTCTGCCCCTCCCCACTTGCACTCTGTCTCTCTGTCTCAAATAAACGTTAAAAGGGGCGCCTGGATGGCTCAGTCGGTTAAGCGGCCGACTTCGGCTCAGGTCATGATCTCGCGGTCCGTGAGTTCGAGCCCCGCGTCGGGCTCTGTGCTGACAGCTCAGAGCCTGGAGCTTGTTTCAGATTCTGTGTCTCCCTCTCTCTGACCCTCCCCCATTCATGGTCTGTCTCTCTCTGTCTCAAAAATAAATAAACGTTAAAAAAAAAAATTTTTTTTTTAAATAAAAATAAAAATAAAAAATAAATAAAAAAAATAAACGTTAAAAAATATTAAAACAGGGGCACCTGGGTGGCTCAGTCAGTTAAGCGTCCAACTTCGGCTCAGGTCATGATCTCAAGGTTCTTGAGTTCGAGCCCCGCATGGGGCTCTGTGCTGACAGCTCAGAGCCTGGAGTCTGCTTCAGATTCTGTGATTCCCTCTCTCTCTCTGCCCCTCACCTGCTCATGCTCTGTCTCTGTCTCTCTCTCAAAAATAAATAAACATTAAAAAAAAAAATTAAAACAAATATAAAGGAGGGCACTTGTTAATGATGAGCACTGTGCGTTGTATGTAAGTGATGAATCACTGAATTCTACTTCTGAAACCAATATTGCACTGTATGTTAACTAGAATTTAAATAAAAATTTGAAAAAAATGAAGAATGAAATTATAGACAATTGAAATGCCTTAAGCCCTATTAACAATATGATAGCTTAATTTGCTACACAGAATAACAAATATCAAGAAAAGCTTTAAGTAGGACCATTAAAAAATTTTTTTTGTTTATTTGTTTTTGAGAGAGAGCATGAGTGGGGTAGAGACAGTATTTTAAAACCAGTCACTTAGGGGCGCCTGGGTGGCTCAGTCGGTTAAGCGGCCGACTTCGGCTCAGGTCATGATCTCACGGTCCGTGAGTTTGAGCCCCGCGTCGGGCTCTGTGCTGACAGCTCAGAGCCTGGAGCCTGTTTCGGATTCTGTGTCTCCCTCTCTCTGACCCTCCCCGTTCATGCTCTGTCTCTCTCTGTCTCAAAAATAAATAAATGCTCTGTCTCTCTCTGTCTCATTAAAAAAAATTTTAAAAAAATAAAAAATAAAATAAAACCAGTCACTTATTATTTGACCTTAAGTGGGGTCACTGAATATGGGTTTGTTTTCTCATATATAAATTGGTGCTAATATGCAATAAAAATGTAAATATTAAATGATGGTGCATGAAAGCACTTTGAAACTAATAAAGTGACAACAATCTGGTCATCCTATTTATTAGATAAACATGTGAGATATTATTTACTCCTACTTATCACAATAACTGTTATATATAAACATTTAGTTTTAGTTTTAATTACTTGTTATTTTAAAAAATTCTCCCTAAATCATATTAAAAAAAATTTTATGTTTATTTATTATTGAGAGAGAGCACAAGCAGGGGAGGAGCAGAGAGAGAGAGAGAGAGAGAGAGAGAAGAGAGAGAAAGAGAGAGAGAGAAGAGAGAGAAAGAGAGAGAAGAGAGAGAGAGAGAGAGAGAGAGAGAGAGAGAGAGAGAGAGAGAGAGAATCCAAAGCAGGCTCCAAGCTTTAGCTGTCAGTCAGCCAGAGCCCAATGCAGGACTGAAACCCATGAACCGTGAGATCATGACCTGAGCAGAAATCAGATGCTTAACTGACTGAGCCACCCAGGTGCACCCCCCACACTTTTCTTTCAATAAGAAACATCATTATCCTTTTTTTTTTTTTTTTAACTTAAGAGTTTATTTATAAGGGTGCCTGGGTGGCTCAGTCGGTTAAGCATCTGACTCCCGATTTCGGCTCAGGTCATGATCTCACGGTTTGTGAGTTCAAGCCCCACACTGGGCTCTGCACTGACAGTGTTAAGCCTGCTTGATTCTCTCTCTCCTTCTCTCTCTGCCCCCACCTTACTCACTCTCTTTGTCTCAAAATAAATAAACTGTTTTTAAGTTTATTTATTTTCAGAGAGGAAGAGAGAAAAGTGGAGAAGGGGCAGAGAGACACAGAGAGAGAGAGAGAGAGAGAGAGAGAGAGAGAGAGAGAGAGAATCCCAAGCAGGCTCTGCACCACCAGTGTGAGGCTTGAACTCAAGAATTGCAAGATCATGACCTGAGCTGAACTTGGATGCTTCACTGACTGAGCCACCCAGGTGCCTCTAAATCATACTTTTCATTACATCTTTTTTTTTTCTCTCCATTATATCTTCATTTAAGATTACTTTGCCCCTATGTTGATCTGATTTAGAAGTTCAATTGCTCATAACAATACTCCCAAACTTTCCTATCATGGGAATCATCTGGAACTCCTATTACGGATCAGATTTTGGGGCTTGGCCCAGATCTGCTGAGTCAGAACCACCAGGAAGGGGCCCAAGAATCTTTATTTTTAATCAGGAGCCCCAGGTGATGTTCAACATGAGGCAAGTCTGGGAAACACTTAACCATGAATTTAAAAGGTGATAACCTAAGAGAATTTAATCTGGTTTTGGATTCACTTAGTTTGGAGATTAAAAAAAACATCCACAGTCCATAGACTGCATGGAATAATCATCTTTATTACTGTGTTCTTGCAATAAGGAGTACCAGTTTGTTAACCTAATAGTAAAAATACCACTAAAGTTTAAAGAGTTACCAGCAATATTCCAGAATGAGGCTTGTGTCCATATCTATATTCTCCACAAGAGCTTTAATGAGGTCTTTCTTGGTGAGAAAATGTTGCCTGAAAACCGGCTGGAAAGAAATCTAGAAATAAAAAGAGCAAAACAAAAACCCCAATAAAGTGAAAGGTATTAGAATAAGGACACCATGGTGATTTGCCTTTTTACTATCCTTTTTTATAGAGAAACATTTTTCTAGACTCCTCTAACCCTTTTTTATCCCCCTACCCAACTTGACCATCATTCTGAGATTTCAGGTATATTTGGCTATGGGCCCCAAATCTCTTAGTCAGGTTACCCTTTGGTTCTTCATCAATTAGTTGTTATCAATAACCAGTCCCATTTCTACATTTGAACTAGGCTTCAAAACACATATCCTTTCTGTAGTGATCACATTCCTGATTAGCCTACTTGCGAGTAAAATAAAATTTTTTTTTTTTTAATTTTTATTTATTATTTTTGAGACAGAGAGAGACAGAGCATGAACAGGGGAGGGTCAGAGAGAGGGAGACACAGAATCTGAAATAGGCTCCAGGCTCCGAGCCATCAGCCCAGAGCCCGACGCGGGGCTCGAACTCACGGACCGCGAGATCGTGACCTGAGCTGAAGTCGGATGCTTAACCGACTGAGCCACCCAGGCGCCCCAAGAAGAAATACTTTTAAAAAAAATACCAAACGCACTGAGTGTCTAAAGCAGACTGAAAGAGAGGCTGTGGTCAAGATGGCAAGGCATAGAAATGCAGCATCACGCGAACTGAATCACGGAGAGACTGAATTATACTCTACAGCCAGATGTATTATACTCGTATAGTTTGAGGACCTCCTGTAGAAAATAGAGGATGCCTTTCTGTCAACCAGTGATCTAAAACAAAAAGGCAGTATGTCCACTTTCTCGGTGGGTCTTACTTCTAAGTGAATGCATGTGAATTTCAAGCCACATAATGTTCATAATGTTCTGAGCTGTCAGCACAGAGCCCGACGCAGGGCTCGAACTCACGGACCGCGAGATCACGACCTGAGCCGAAGTCGGCCGCTTAACCGACTGAGCCACCCGGGCGCTCCAAAATGTTTTAAAGACATAGTGTCAAGAACACAGTTTTGTTTGTTTTTACAAAGTGAAAAATGACTTTTCCCTAGGAGTTCATAAACTTCAGTATACCTGTGTACACACTGATGTTATCTTTTTAATTTTTAAATTTACTTATTTTGAGAGAGAGTGAGCGAGAGAGAGAGCACACAAGCAGGGAGGGAGCAAAGAGGGAGGGAGAGAATCTCAAGCATGCTCTGCACTGTCAGTGCAAAGCCTGATGAAGGGCTCAAACTCACAAACCATGAGATCATGACCTGAGCCAAAGTCAGATGCTTAACTGACTGAGCCACCCAGGCACCTTCACATTGACTTATCTTCCACCAAACAGCAACAGAAAAGTATGAGGCTAAAGGCTAGGTCTGAAACAGCTTATATGTTAATTAATCCTAGATATAGTTCTATCAATGGGAAAGCTAAGTAGAAAAAAATGTCAAGCCTCAGGGGTGCATCTGGGTAGCTCAGTCAGTTAAGTGTCCAACTCTTGATTTTGGCTCCGGTCATGATCTCACGGTTCATGGTTCAAGTCCCACACCTTTCAGTGCAGAACCTGCTTGGCATTCTCTCTCCCTCTCTCTGTTTGGGATTCTCTCTCCTTCTCTCTCTGTCCCTGCTCTGCTCTCTCGTGTGCGTTCTCTCTCAAAAATAAACATTAAAAAAAAGTCAAGGGCACCTGGGTGGCTCAGTCGGTTAAGTGTCCGACTTTGGCTCAGATCATAATTTCACAGTTCGTGAGTCCGAGCCCTGCATCAGGCTCTGTGCTGACAGCTCAGATCCTGGAGCCTGCTTTGGATTCTGTCTCCCTTTCTCTCATCCCCTCCCCCACTCACATTCTGTCTCTGTCAAAAATAAACAGACGTTAAAAAAAAGTCAAGCCTCTTCCAAATTTTCTTAAAAATACAGAAAACAGGAAATGAAGCAAATGGTCCTTATTTGTTTGAAAACAATAATGTGTATATTTAATATAACTAAAATTTATGAGTCCACAACATATATCCTCTCCCCAAAGAAGACGACTTTCAGATTTCCTGGGGAAATCATCAGAATGGATCAAATTTGATGGTACTCTGAAGAATACTCACACCAAGTTTGCCAAGACGAATACCCCACTGAGCATCAGTACTGAGTTCACGGAACTTAAGCTCTGTTTCTATTTCCTGATAGAGGCTGGCCAGCTGAGAGCCCACCAGAGATATTGCCTAAAAAATTAAAATAGAATTAAAATTCAATCACAATAGAATATGTTCTAACACCTTTTGGATGAAACCCAACAATAAAAATCATAACCTTTCTTTGTGATAACAGTGTGGAATATTACATATTGCTTCATACACACAGTCATTATTGATATAATAGGTCATTCAGCTTTTATTATGATGCCATAAATGTAGTCTGGCTTTTCTTCAAAGAAAAGGCCAAATTTTGGTTATCCTGAAAATAAAATCCCCACAAAAGGCAAATTTTAAAACAAACATCAAAGAGAGATTCTGCATCTGCTAACCTTGTCCAACAAAAAAGACCTGGCTCGTGGGTCTAAGGTTTCAAATACACTTCAGATATAGTAAATGTAAGAAGTGAAGGTCTATGGCCACATACAGATTTAAGAAATAAAAAATATCCTAATTCTTTGGGTTGAGCAGTGCTTATAACCTGCATATACATTCACTGGTGTGTCAGTAGTCAAGGAAAAGCTGTTAGAAAACAAGAGAGTTTGCTCCACATTTCTTCTGCTAAATCATTAAGTGGCAAAGCCAACTTCATTTTTTCCCCGAAATCTCTTCATAAAGAAATGAAGCTGTGCTTGCTCAGGCCATACCAAAATTTTGTCGTAATTCTGCCACGCTTTATCTATGAGCTTCCAGAGATTTTCAAACACTTCTTTTTGGGGTAACAGAGTGCAGTAACCCAATGCCAAGTCCAGATCCACCAGGCGACAATTAAATACCTATTGGAAGAAAGCATCAAGAGAAGGACATTCTTTACAATCAAAATAGAATTTGGTCTCTGAATGCTTATTTGTTATCAAATTTAACTATAACCCCTAAGAATAAGAAAGAAAGAAAGAATAAGTTTCGTGAAAAGTGATTTAGAGTAACTTGGTTCCAACTTGTATGCTTAGTTTTAATATCCTTTATCATTATCATAAACTTAAGGAAACAACTTGGACAGGTTGTATATAGCACAGAACCCTTACCTTCTTCTCCCTGACAATCCCATCACTTCTCTTAAAGCCCCAATATGCCCTCCCCATCCTCATTCTTATCCTGAGATATCAGAAGCAACTAGAAGAGAGAAAAGGAAAAAAAAAAAAAAAAAAAAAAAGAGAGAGAGAGAGAGAGAGAGAGAGAGAGCGCGAGCAGCTTACCAAGAACGGATACTCACTTTGTGCAACAGTGTTGTAGCGTTTCCCCTGATAAATGTAACAGCTTTCTCTTTCAGTCCCATAACAACATGCCTTGATTTAACTAATGTGGCCTCTCCAAACAACTTTTAGAAAAGAACAAAAGAATTGTTAGGTCTACTTCTATCTATGTGTCATTTTGAAAACTCTTCTTAAATATTAAGGAACTTTGAAAATTCATCATTACATGCAAAATGTGCTGGCATTTAATCTATGATGACAGAATGCTGCAGCTGAGGGGGGAACTGACTGGGAAGGCACAAAAAGGAACCTTTTCAAATATTCTATACCTTGATTGTGCTGTTGGTGACATGGTGAATACACTGTTGACAGACTTAAAATGTGCAATTTTGAAAGCAATACTTTACTTAAAGTTAATTTTGGGGCACCTGGGTGGCTTAGTTGGTTAAGCATCTAACTCTTGAATTCGGCTCAGATCAGGGTCATGGGATTGAGCTCCACATCAGATTCTGTGCTGAATGCAGAGCCTGCTTAAGATTCTTTCTCTCTCCCTCTCTCTGTCCCTCCCTCCACACTTGCACACTCCCTCTCTTTCAAAAAAAAAAAAAATGTATATATATACATAAAAAGATAAAGTTAATTTTGTAAAAAATTGTTATTTAACAAATATAAACAGAATAGTAGAAGTGAATGCAATTCTGTGATTAGCTTCATAAGCAAGTTATCAACAGGTACTTTGCCTTCTAGAATCTTTTCAATGATGCTGTCAGGTAATAATTATAATAATTTAGGCTATAGTAAAACAAACAACAGATAGAGTTTTGACCTAATGTATTCACTGGGTTGGGAGTAAGAAGACATATCACTGCAACTTAAAACCTCAACTGAATGATTTCACCTCCCTCAGTCTGCTTCCTCATTTGCAAAATGGAGACTCTCAGGGCTGTTGTCAAGACTGAATATGAAAAGTATGCAAGTACCTTGAACCACACCTGAATCTCAGATGCTCAACACATGTTTCCTAAATCTGACAAATTATCAATTTCCTTGTTCCAGAGCCAAGTGAGAAAATGTGGACTCCAAATCCCTTTGTTTGGTGGTGTATTTGTATCTATATTCCTCCAAAGTGAAAGCATTTGTTCTCAGAACTATACCTTTCCACTCAGACTGGCATCCATGAAGCTTGATACAGAGTGCTGAAGACAGGTACCAAATGAACCAATGACAAATCTTAGGGCCAGTTCCCACTGGCTAGATTCTTGCAGGTTCTGGAGCAATGCCGAGATGGAATTTATAATAGGTAAAATGAGGTTGTCTCCTGTGAAGTGACAAAAGTACTTCATTTCAGTAAAAGTATTTTAATATTTAGATTTTTCAAAGAAATAAAGATCATAATTATTGAAAAACTGTTTTCAGGGACAGCCAATGTTTTCAATGCAGATAACTATCATAAAATTCTTTTTTCTTTTTTTTAACGTTTATTTATTTTTGAGACAGAGAGAGACAGAGCATGAACGGGGGAGGGTCAGAGAGAGGGAGACACAGAATCTGAAACAGGCTCCAGGCTCTGAGCGGTCAGCACAGAGCCCGATGCGGGGCCCGAACCCATGGACCGCGAGATCATGACCTGAGCCGAAGTCGGCTGCTTAACCGACTGAGCCACCCAGGCACCCCTAAAATTGGTTCTTAAAGCTAGTAAATGAGAGAATTAACACGAACTTTATTTAAACCAGAAAATAACTAAGCTTGACGATAACTGATCTATTTTCAGATGCTTAAGTCATTAGCTGGAAAAAAAACAAAAAACAAAAAAACCACTTCTCCGTGGGGAAAACCAAAATTTATGAACAGATTCATAAGTTAATGTTCCAAGCCAATGACAGTCTCTTGACCTTCTGGAAGAGTAACACTGTAATAGTCATAATTAAGTACATCAAGAGCATTAAGTCAGACTTATATTCAAGATTTCAAGGAATTTCTGTTTTTCTGTTATTTATAAAATTGTAATACAATAATGTATATTTCTGATGTCAAGTACCTTCATTAATAGAACGGTATGGTAAACTTGTAGAATCCAAGGGATGTCTCTTGCTTTCTACAAAAAAGAGTGAAATATGTTAACAGTAAATAAAACAACTTGCTTGTAGACCACATATTCCAAGAAATATTTAAATATTATGCTATTAACAAATAATGTTCTAAAATAATCTACTTTAAAAAAAAAAAGAGCACTTAAGTACATACAGAAAAATACATACGTTAAGTGTACAACTTGATGAAGTGAATACATTCACGTCCCAGAACCCAAACCAAGAAATAGAACCTTACCAGTACCCGAAACCCTCTCTTCCCCCTTTCCAGTCATTATCCACCCTCGAGAGTAACCATTCCCCTGACTTCGGACAGCACAGCTTCTTTATAGCCTGTCCTTGCACTTTACGTGAACGAAATCATATAGTATGACGTGTTCTTTTGTATTTGGCTTCTTTTGGTCAGCGCTGTGCCCGCGAGATTCACCATATTCCCATGTGCAGTCCTAGTTCCAAACCTCCACGCTTTAAAACTTGCATAAAGCAGAAATACATAGAAAATAACAACACAAGTGACATTTACCAGCCAGAGGCAGAAGTGACGCAATCATTTCATAGATAACAGGCAGCACCATCTGTGACTCCAGAACTATCCCATCTTCACTGAAGAAGTCACTGTAAGACCACTCTTCATATGGATCTTTTTGAGTTCCAAAGGAAGTCTAAATACCAAATCACAGAGAAGACACAAGTAAATACACTCCAAAACACAAATACCATCTTCACTAAGCAGAACCCAGAATCAGATGTACTAGAGCCAAACGCAGTTTGGATGGTCAAATACAACTGTGTAGTCTGCTTCCTCTGGGTAGTCTGTGGCTTATGATAATGCCATTTTATTTTTATTTTTATTTATTTATTTATTTATTTTTAACATTTTTTTATTTATTTTTGGGACAGAGAGAGACAGAGCATGAACGGGGGAGGGGCAGAGAGAGAGGGAGACACAGAATCGGAAACAGGCTCCAGGCTCCGAGCCATCAGCCCAGAGCCCGACGCGGGGCTCGAACTCACAGACCGCGAGATCGTGACCTGGCTGAAGTCGGACGCTTAACCGACTGCGCCACCCAGGCGCCCCGATAATGCCATTTTAAATTAAACCGTTACTCTAAGATAAGGACAATGTCCAGAGATGCCTTTTTTGAGGCCCAACATTTCAAAAGATAGGGCAACTTAAAGCCAATAAATGTCACTGAAAAAGAGGTTTCATGCCCTTGAGTTTTCCGGTCTAGAGTAAGAAAACACAAGAGGTAGGGGCACCTGGGTGGCTCAGACAGTTAAGTGTCTAACTTCAGCTCAGGTCACGATCTCATGGTCCATGAGTTTGAGCCTTGCGTCTTGCTCTATGCTGACAGCTCAGAGCCTGGAGCCTGCTTCGGATTCTTTGTCTCCCCCCTCTCTCTGCCCCTACCCTGCTCTCTCTCTCTCAAAAATAAAAACATTAAAAAAATAAAAAAATAAATTTAAAAAACCCACAAGAGGTAGATTTGATATTTTTATAAACTATACAAGTGATTTAAAAGTGGTTCATAATGGGCGGGCAGGGATTTGGTTTAAGGAAAAGAAATTTAAAGGCAATTTACTTTCATTAGAATTCCACAGTCATCCATGTGGCACTGTCTGGAAAGCTCTACTGCCGTTAATGTAGATTTACACAGTTCTAAAGCATCCAGCAAAAAATCTGAAAGAAAATGGAGAAAAATCATTACACTAATATTCCACGTGTTTGGAATAATGAAAACAATCTTTTAATAATTACCATTCAAATTTTAAAGAAGGCCACAAGATAGAACGGTTTCCACACAGCTTTGACTACCCTAAATAATGCAGTTTAAACTTTTACAGAAGCTTGGCCTAGATGTAACCTCGTATGTGGAGAGGCAAGGAACTTCACAATCCCATCAAAGTGATTACTATCAACAGTTGGAAATGACATTGTTAATATCTGTAAATATTTTGAAACAATAATCCCCATGGAGAATCAATTACGACTGGCTCTTTGTACAACGGAGAGAACGATCTTTTGTCTTTATGGCAATGTCCAACTGTGAAGAGACAGCACGTGGGAGATCCGTGTGCAATGAGACACAGAACACAAAACTATATTATACACCCCGTCACCTGGGCTGCAGATGGTGGCAGCTTGGCAAGCTAGAGCATGTATTTCAGAAGGAAGATTGAGGCCCGCGGGTGTTGCCATTGGAATGTCATTAGCCAACATGTGACAAAGCTTCTGACACGTCAAAAACAGCAACTTCCCAGTGTCGGCATTGCGGTGATACTTAAACAAGTCTCTGGAAAAAAGGAAGTGTCAAAAGTGAGAATACTCGGAGCAAAAGCAAATGCATTTGCCTTTCTTGGATTAATAAATGAACACCACCTCTTTAAAAAGGGGCGCCCGGCTGGCTCAGTTACATGTCTGACCGTGGCTCAAGTCATGATCTCGTGGCTCATGAGTTCGAGCCCCGCACTGGGCTGTGTGATAACAGCTCAGAGCCTTGAGCCTGCTTCAGATTGTGTGTCTCTCTCTCTCTGCCCCCGACTCACGCTCTGTCTCTCTCTCTCAAAAATAAACATACGTTGGGGTGGCTGGATGGCTCAGTCGGTTAAGGGTCTGACTCTTGGTTTCAGCTTAGGTCATGATCTCACAGTTGGTGGGTTCGAGCCCTGCATCGGACTCTGTGTTGACAGTGTGGAGCCTGCTTAGGATTCTCTCTTTCCCTCTCTTTCTCTGCCCCTCCGCTGTTAGTGCTCTCTCTCGCTCTCAAAGTAAATAAATAAACTTTAAAAATAATGAAAATAAACACTAAAAAATAAATAAAAAATAAAATCTCTTTAAAAATGTTTTTATGCCATCTAATGTGCTTTGTCTTTTAACTTATTTGGGATATTATTAACTGTCAGAGGGCAAGGCAACCTAAATTCCATGGTCAGGTTACCTAACGACTCACATCATGTGAGTTACCTGCCTGCTATGCTACCATTTTGTGACCTAAACTAGGCTCCGAGGGCGAGAAACCAAGAATGATATCCATGCAAATGAAAAGGTCACTGGCCTAACCCTATTACCAAGAAGTCAAGGAAGCACGTGTTCCTTTCAGACAAGCTGTGTGTGCACGGGGCCGGGGCTCACCTGCATCTTCTCAGCGCTGCTTCCAGGTTCCCACGGTTTAAGGCTCTCAAGGTCAGCTCGGCCTCCCGCTCTTGTGTGGACAAGTGCAGGGCCAGCGCCTGTCTGTGCAGCTTGGACTTGGTGCTCGGGCTCTTGTCCTCGGCAGCTGGAGGCTCTGCAGAGCTCTGGGGTTTGTGTTTGGTCTGTGTGACTTCGTGAGCTCTGATGTACTGTTCACGGAGCTCTGAGACCAGGGCACTGTTGCTGTAATCTCCAAAGGACAGGAAGACCTCGAAGTTCTCCTAGGAAGGCAAACAGGACAGCGTGCCACATGTGCTCACTTCATCTGTTGTTAAAAACCACTGGCGAGTCTCAAATCTCTCCTTATTCTCCCTCAAAGACAACTCCCATGTTAATTAAGAATTTAAGACTTTATATTTCAAGTTATGAAAATAATACTATAATAAGTTTGAAAAACAGGAAAAACCATTTTAACCCAAGGATTTTTTTCTTTTCCTTGTTTATTTTAAATTTTTTTTTTTTTTAACGTTTATTTATTTTTGAGACAGAGAGAGACAGAGCATGAACGGCAGAGGGGCAGAGAGAGAGGAAGACACAGAATCGGAAGCAGGCTCCAGGCTCTGAGCCATCAGCCCAGAGCCCGACGTGGGGCTCGAACTCACGGACCGCGAGATCGTGACCTGAGCCGAAGTCGGACGCTCAACCGACTGAGCCACCCAGGCGCCCCACAATGTTTATTTTTAAGAGAGAGAGAGAGCGAGAGAGAGTGAGCGAGAGCAAGGGAGGGGCAGAGAGGGAGACAGATAATCCAAAGTGGGCTGCACATTGACAGCCGACAGCCTGATGCGGGGCTTGAACTCATAAACCGCAAGATCACGACCTGAGCCGAAGTCAGACGCTTTAACCAACTGAGTCACCAAGGCGCCCCTTAACCCAGGATTTTCTAAATGTCAGCACTATTGACACCATTTCTTGGTGTCAGATCATTCTTTATTGTGGGGGAATCCTTGAATAGCAAAAATGACAGAATTAAGTATTAGGTTTGGGTGACTGAAGAAACCAGCTTTGCTCTTTTTTGTAATAATTCCTTTTGGCTGCTAACTCCAGACTTAGAATTTATTTTTCTTACCCGATTAAAAAAAATCCCCCTGAGGCCCAGGGAAGGATACCAAGAGGCAGTGAGATCACCTTCTTCTCCCCCTCTTCTTCTGGCTCTCCTCCCTCTCTTCTCCTTTTCTTTCCCCTTCTTCTATTTTTTTTTTTTTTAATTTTTTTTTTCAACGTTTTTTATTTATTGTTGGGACAGAGAGAGACAGAGCATGAACGGGGGAGGGGCAGAGAGAGAGGGAGACACAGAATCGGAAATAGGCTCCAGGCTCCGAGCCATCAGCCCAGAGCCTGACGCGGGGCTCGAACTCACGGACCGCGAGATCTTGACCTGGCTGAAGTCGGACGCTTAATCGACTGCGCCACCCAGGCGCCCCTATTTTTTTTAAGTAATCTCTACACTTAACATAGGGCTCAAACTCACGATCCCAAGATCAAGTCACGTGCTCTTCTAACTGAACCAGTCAGGTGCCCCCTAGACCTTCTGTTTTGATGCAGTACTCTACAGCAAGGTTTCTCAATCTTGCCAGATCCTCTGTTGTGAGGGCTGTCCTGTGCACTGTAGCAGCATCCCTGGCCTCTACCTGCTAGATGCCACTAGCACCCTCCTTCTACCACTCGTGACAATCAAAAACTATCAAAACTCCCTTCACAGTGCCAAGTACTCCCTGGGAGCAAACACACCTGAGCTGAGAACTGGTTATCCTAATAAGCAGTGACCATTTTCTTGGTCTTTCTTTTCAGTTTTCTTCACCAGCATTTTGTGGCTACACGGGTAATTTCATATGTTACCTTCTCCAGTTAACACTATGGCATTTCTCCTTTCTCCTGTCATTACACAGACTTCACAAATATTATTTTGGATGCCTGCATAACTTAATCTATGGTGCAGTTATTTATAAAATGTAAAATTTTGAAACTGAGGCTTTTCCCCAAAAAATATTAGTTATCTTTCCCAAAGGGGATGCATCATGTAGAAATACTTATTTATAAAAATAAATAGAATGTTTACTGCAGATAAGTTGTGGAAGACTTTATTCATTATGTGTCACAATTCCCTCTTTATTAGGAACCACAGAAATGTTTATGCTTATATAACCACAGACTATCTCTAGAAAAATACACAAGAAACTGGCAACAGCAGTTGCATCTAATGTGGGCAACTAGATAGCTGGAATATCAGGATAGGAGGAAGACTTGTTTTTCACTATATATTCTTTCAAACTTTTTTTTTTTGTCAAAGAGTTAATTCCTTATTGTTTACAACATGCAGTACAGAATTTTAGTAAGTTTATTTTTTATTGTGGTAAAATATACATAAAATTCACCATTTTAACCATTTTAAAGCCTTTTGAATTATGTAGCATCCATGTATAATCTAGTCAAAGATAAATATACAAGTGATTAAACCAAGAAGTTTCTCTTTTCAATGTGCATCTTTTTCCCAAGGAATGTAGCTTCTGTGTGTAGTCAATATAGCTCATGATTTTTCGAGAAGATATATATATGTTTTTAACGTTTTATTTTTGAAAAAACACAAGCTGGGAGGGGCAGAGAACCCAAGGTGGGGCTTGAACTCACAAACTGTGACATCATGACCTGAGCCAAAATCGAACGTTTAATCGACTGAGTCACCCAGGTGCCCCCAAGGATATATATTTTTTATTTTCAGTAATCTTATTTTAACTATTTATTGCTGCTGAGGCAGTGCTAAGTAGAATAAGCAAGGGTACTGAGGTCAGACACATGGGGTCCGAGTAGCGGGTTCAGGTGATGAGCTCACCATGTTCACTGCAGCATTACTCACAACAGCCAAAAAGAAAAAACAACTTAAGTGTCTATCAACAGAGGAATAAACAAAATGTGGTCCACTCCTACAATGGAACATGAGTCAGGTGTTAAAGGAATGAAGCACTGACACCTGATACACGGAGGAACTTTGAAAACATGCTGACTGAGAGAAGCCAGACACAATGAGATAAATATTGTAGGATTCCACTTACAAGAAATCTATAGAAAGGCAAATTCAGAGAAAGTAGATCAAAGGTTTCCAGGGGTTGGAACGGGGGGTTACTGCTTAATGGGTAAAAATGGGTAAAATGCATAAAAAGTTTCTGCTTGAGGGGACGAAAAGTAGATGGTGGTGAAGGTCACAACATTGTAAGTGTAATTAATGCCATTGAACTATATATTGAAAAATGGGTAAGATGGCAAATTTTACATTGTTACCACAATTATGAAAAATTATTAATATACCAAAAGCACTGAATTATACACTTTAAATAGATGAACAGTATGGTATGTGAATTACATCTCCATAAAATTTTTTCCTTTTATTTTTAAATTTTTATTTATTTTTGACAGAGAAAACGCGTATGTTTGTGAGGGTGGAGTAGAGAGGGAGGGAGAGAGTCCTAAGCAGGCTCCCTGCTGTCAGTGAAGAGCCTGGGGCTCAATCTCACGAGATCTCAAACTGTGTGACCAATGTCACAAGCTGTGACGGTGAGACCATGACCTGAGCCAAAATCAAGAGTCCGATGCTTAACCGACTGAGCCACCAAGGCACCCCAGGTTGTTTTACAAATGAGAGAAAAAAAGGAAAACCAGTACGCTGTAACTAAAATTCCCGAAGGCTTGGGGCACCTGGGTGGCTCAGTTGGTTGAGCATCCAACTTGGGATCAGGTCATAATATCATGGTTTGTGGGTTTGAGCCCCACATCGGGCTCCCTGCTATCAGTGCAGAGCCAGCTTCAGATCCCCTGTCCCCTTCTCTTTCTGCCTCTCCCTCACTTGCACTTTCTCTCTCAAAAATAAATGAACATTAAAAAAAAAAAAAAAACAAAATAAAATTATTGAAGACCAGCACAGAAAGTTTGAAGGATGGACTGATCATCCATGTCAAATGCAGTGATAAGTAACATAATCAGTAAAGTAATAATGTTCAACATAACTTAACATCTTTACCTGTAAGCTAGCAACAGCTTTAAATTGTTTCAGGATTTCTTCACATTCATCCTTCTTCTGCAGATTGTCTGTAATTAAATTTTTTTAAGTTATAGTAGACATCCAAATTCCCCTATTATTAGATTTTTTTTTTTTTTTTTTTTTAAGTAGGCTCCATGCCCAATGTGGGGCTTGAACTCAAGACCCTGAGATCAAAAGTCACATGCTCCACCGACTGAGATAGCCAGGTGCCCGTTATCAGGGTTTTTTTAAAGCTAATGTTTTAATTGGCTATGGGTCTTTTATCTCAAGTCTTCAGTAGTTCTTTTCAGAAGCTGAGGTAAGAGAATTTAAGTACAAAAAATCTATTCTTTCTGAAGATAGAAAAGAGCAGCTTATGGGTTACAAGAGAAATGGCAGTTATTCTGAAATAAATTTTAGCTTTTTTCCCCCCAAGAGTTACTTTGTTAATGTTTTACTTAAGTTCAAGTTTAAACAGGTTTTTGCCTGACCATGACCAAACGATAAGTGAGAAATCTGAGCAGTAAGTGCAAGGCACCAAAGAAATCCAATCTAGCCTCAAAGAGCTTACTGAAGCATATAAACAAATGGTCAGGTGATTTTAGAGGTTTCTGTTTTTACACTACTAATCAAAAGAATAAAGGAAGGAAGACTTTTCATGAGGAAAAATGGGTGGGGTCAATGAAGACAAAGCAAGAAAAAACAAGGATAAGGACAAGGGCTGTCACTGATGCTCCTTTCTGGAAAGGGCAAGCTTAGGAACAAAACCAAGATGAAGGCACAAAGGTAGAATGTACCTTTCTGGATGTCACATAGCATTTTAAGAATGTCTACGGATGTCTTCGCTATAGACATTCTCCAGGCCTTGTCCTTAAAAGGAAAATAGAAAATAAAACATATTTCTTTTATTCGTACTTTTTATTCACTTTTATTCACTACTAGTGAAGTACACATACAAACAAATACACAAAAGCCATGAAATCAGAAAAAAAAAAAAAAAAACCCAGTAAAATGGCTGAAAAAAAATGAGAGGTCAGTCATCACAGGGAGTCAAGCCGCTGAGAAATGGATAATTGAATCGCATAGAATGTAAACATGAAAAACACTGGTACGAACGCTTGGATATATGATTTAGAAATACCATAGAGCAGGCAAATCCCCAAATCACACCTCTCAGCTACACTATTTTTTTTACATATGTAATGTTTTTTTTTTTTATTTTTGAGAGAGAGAGAGAGAGACACCCACTCAGGCACCCCTCAGCTACACTGTAATTAATCGTCACTTGGGTTTTGTTTTTTAAATAGTTTTTACTGGACAAAACATTCGGAAAAGCTCTCTGGAAAAGTTAAAAAGAACTGAACTTGTTTAAGCCCAGAGAATCAAAGTCTAAGAAATAATCATTATCTTCAAGACTGAAAAAGATTTGAGGCACCTGGGTGGCTCAGTTGGTTGAACGTCTGACTTCGGCTCAGGCTATGATCTCACAGTTGTGAGTTCGAGCCCCGCGTCGGTCGGGCTCTGTGCTGACAGCTCGGAGCCTGGAGCCAGCTTCAGATTCTGTGTCTCCCTCTCTCTCTGCCCCTCCCCAACTAGCACTCTCTCTTTCAAGAAAATAAACATTAAAAAAAAAAAAGGACTGAAAAAGATGAAAACAAACAAAAAGACAAGAAAAATCAAAGGAGGAAAAGCTTTAATTGAAGACATGATGTATGTGAAATGCTTAGCAAGTGCAAGGTCCACACAAAGTACTCAAGTATTTCCACTCTGGGGTGCAGTCCGAGCTGGTGGTTAAGAACACAGACTTTGGTATCAGATGGTTTGAGGTGAGGTTCTGGCACTTTCTAATAACGCCGGGAAAGTCACTCATCTTAAAATGTTAGTTTCTGAACTTAACCTATAAGGAGCTGACAACAGGACCCATCTCAGAATGTTGTTGTGAAGAGGAAAGTGGACAATTCATTTAACCTATTTAACCTAAGCCCCCAGCATTATAACAGTATAACAAATATTAGATACCAAAATAACCAAACTTATTTCCCTAAAGGTAAAAAATTACTAAAGTGGACTGCTGACACAGGATGGGGGATAAACGGTAAAAAAAAAACCCTCAACTGTCCTGAAAAAATTAGGTATTTGGTTCCTCATCTCTCTCAAGAAGTGAAGTGGCTCTTTTAAAATTGTTTCTAAGTTCAACATTCTAAGATTATTGAGATTTACATGGGTTCTGTGGCTGACATTATTTGATAGTAATGACTACGTCCTATACAACACAAAATACTTTATATTGCATGGCTTTATGGAAAACCCTTTGTGTACAACAACTAGTTCAATTAATCCTGGTTTGTAGATCCTTGATTATTCAGTGTGGGCTCAAGCCACTGCTCCGAGGCAGCCATATGTGGTTCTTTTCTATGTAGTGAATTTACACAGGGATTTTTACATTAGAACATTCTAGCAATGAGAAGAGCAGATATTCATATTTTGCTTATCCATCTTTTCTATCCTGTTGATTAATATCCATAAATATTGGATTTATCTATATTTTATTTAGTGAAAATCTCACCTCTTTAGAATCATCCGGTTCTTCTTGTAATGCCAGTCGTGCCCATAAGATTACCCGTTCTGCAGTTTTCTCCGCTTGAGCAGGAGGCAAAGACCTCAACAGAAGCACACAGTCTTCACCCTTTAACAGTGTTTGAAAGGAAGAAAAGTGTAAAGGACAGTTTGGAAAGTTTGGACTTGCCTCTTCCTTTTCTATTTAAAGGTGAAAAGACGTCAATTAAAAAAATAGAATATAGTCTGATGTTTTAAAAATTTTGCTAATTCTGGTTTTGACAAGAGCAAACAAAAAGATAAAATTAAAATACAAACCTTTGTATGTTGTGACTCTTAAGTATGCTCATGTTATCAAATTATATCAAAATAAAGACAGTTAAAATACAAAAAAAAAAAAAAAAAAAAAAGAACATCCTACTCTGGAATCAAAGGGTCCTACAGCGTATATAAAACATGAGTCTATGTTTCATAACAACGAAATAGTATGAAAGCCCAACAGCCAGTCACTAAATACTTTTTAAAGAACCTAGTTATGAAAAATGTGGCCAATCTAACATCCAATATTTTCATCTTGGTGTAACTTTCTTCTGTGCTAATCTAGTCAGATAATTTGATTGATATGAGCTTTTACAGATTTAGTTGACGAAGAAATCTAAGAAAGGATAATATAAAACTCATACCTGTTCTCTATCCATCAGGTCAATAATCTTTAGACTATAAATTTCATCATCAGGTAACATATACGCTTGGGCCACCTTCAAAGCATCTTCTAAAGAAGATGGGACATCTTGTTTGAGAATATATCTGACCACCCTCTGAAACAGAGACAATATACAATATATACTTTCTTCGTCATGAAATCTCAGAGAACCCAGAAATCCTTTGCTCGTAAGGGCACAGTACTCATCAAATTAAAATCAAGCAGCAGAAAACAAAGCTGTGTGAAAAATTAAAACAGGATTTATATTCTGAATTTTATGACAGTCCCGTCTACCTTCTTCCCCATCGCCCAGCTTTATTGGGGTATATGTGACAAATAAACGTTGCGTATACTTCAGGTGTACAACTTGATGATCTGATACACTCCTTTTGGAAAGGTCTTCTTTTATTTTTTTAAGTAATTTCTACACATAACACGAGGTTCAAACTTACAACCCTTAGGTCAAGAGTCACATGCTCCACTGACTGAGCCAGCCAGATACCCCTGAAGATCCTACTCACATTCTAACAAAAGGAAAGTAGTGAGGAACCTAGCCCTATGAGCTTTTAAGAATATAAAGTCCTCGTTACATTTTCCAAGTTGCTTTCAACATGGAACAGAGGAGTTAAAAGACTCTTCCACTATTATACTTACCATGATTTCCTTGTTTAAGAGATTCACCTCCCGTATTCCATAACCTCGTAAAAGTTTTTTCATCTCCATTAGTTTATAACTTTCCTGCAATAACTTGACCCTAAAAGGAAATTGTTGATATTAACATGGATTGTATTTTTTTAATGAAATAATAAGGGACACAGTAAAGGAAAGAAAACCATAAATAGATGTCAAGTGAAAACATGAGGTTTATCCAACACCAAAACAACTATTTGGGAGACTGTCATCTTACTTGGGATGGTCCATCTCTAAATGCTGTCTCACCAGCTGCTCCACAGCCACGCTCCAGGGAACCACCGCAGCGTACATGATCTTAAGCACAGCATCAAATATGAGCTACAAACATACACACACACCAGTCATGAAGAGGCCTCAGATTTATGTCTCATGCAAATTAATGACACTGTCTAATCTACAGTAGATGTCTTATATCCACTGTGCAGTACTCTGAGAATATTCCCTCTGATTGCAAAAATACATATTTCTTCCAGTTTTCACACATAAAGTACAATTTTATTATTTAGAAAAACTCAGAAAAATATTTTCTCTGCTGAAAGTTAAATCATATACCTCTATTCCTACAGACTCTAGTCTCTTTAAAAATATTTTTCAGGATTTTATTCATATTTTTATAATGGTGTCCAGTAACAGTGAGAAGCCAAAATAAAAAATGTTTCAAAAAAAAAAATGTTTCCATGTTTGTATTATCATAGAACAGCCTAGAAATATATGCATCCCATCATCCATGATAGTTCTTCTAAGAACGGGATGAGAAAGTTTTTACTTTTTATAATTAAAAAAAAATGGAATTTTGGGGTTTTTTTTCTTTTTTTTAAATTCTTTTTCCAAACCTCAGAAATTCTCCTTAGCAAATATTGTGTTGCAGGGCACCTGGGTGGCTTAGTTGGCTAAGCGTCCAACTTCGGGTCAGGTCATGATCTCATGGTTTGTGAGTTTGAGCCCTGCATTGGGCTCTATGCTGACTGCTCAGAGCCTGGAACCTGCTTCAGATTCTGTGTCTTCCTCTCTCTGCCCCTCCCCCACTCATGCTCTGTCTTTGTCTCTCAAAAATAAATACACATTAAAGAAAAAAAATTTTTATTTTTATTTATTTATTTATTTATTTATTTATTTTTAACGTTTATTTATTTTTGAGACAGAGAGAAACAGAGCATGAACGGGGTGAGGGTCAGAGAGAGGGAGACCCAGAACCCGAAGCAGGCTCCAGGCTCTGAGCTGTCAGCACAGAGCCCGATGCGGGGCTCGAACTCACGGACCGCGAGATCATGACCTGAGCCGAAGTCGGCCGCTTAACCGACTGAGCCACCCAGGCGCCCTGAAAAAAATTTTTTAAACAAATATGTGTTGCTTTTGTGATTAGAGAAAAAGTTTTAAGACAAGATGCAACGCTCAAAAGGAAAATCTGCACGGTCACGACGCACTTACATCTGTGTCAGATAAACATCCTATTACTGCCATGGCTTTTGCTTCCCATGCAGTTTCAAAGAGTGAGGTGGACTTTGAGCTACATCTCTTCAATAAATCCTAAAAGGGGATAAACATATATACTTTTTTATTTAAAACTCTCACATACACAAAAAGTAAAACACAGATAGAGATAAATAGCTTTTATGGACATGAAAAAAAAACAAAAACAAAAACTACTTAGCCATGAATGTTAAACAATACTCGAGAAAGACAAAATTGCCAAAGCCTTGGCCTTTAGTTTTATATGGTACAGAAAACTTAAGAAGGAAACATTCTTGAAGAATTTACAAATAAGATTATTGCAGCTTATTAATGTGTGAAAATAATTGCTAACACTTGTTGAGCTTATGCTCCTATTATTTCACAATAACAATTTGGAGGAATAATTAATTATATTATCCCATTTTGCCCAAGGTTACCATCAATCAGTGGCAGTTATCCCACATAACCTTGCCAATACAACATGCTGCATAAATCCTAATGGTAAAGTATGACATTTCTTAAAGGTTAAATGTTGAATATAATGACACATTGCACAGAGGCAAGGAAAAAAGACTAGATCTAAAGAAGTTACCTCTATGTAGAGCAGGAGAAGTTCCTCCTCTTGCAAGCCATGTTCCCTCATGTAAACTCTTATAAACTTCTCTAAGATGGAAGGAATCAGCTCTGGGGCTAACACTTTATCAAACATCCGGAACACAATGGTGGTTGTATTCTCCTGGATGCCAAAAGAAAGATGGTATAGATGCAAGCTCTAGCCATAGTGGCTGTGATTAAAAACTAATACTTCTGATAAGTCTAGACTTTTACCTTCTCAAAATCAGAGAGGGCCAGTTTGCAGTTGTATTTCCTATGCAATGTGATCAACTCCTGCAAGTTATTTACCAAAGTCCTTAACTGACATACTTCCTCTGTGTTTTGATAATCCTTCTAAAACAGAAGTGTGAGAAGGAAACATACAAAAAGTCAGAATTATTTCAGATAAGGAGTGCCTGGGTACCTCAGTCGGTTAAGTGTCTGACTCTTGGTTTTGGCTCAGGTCATAATCTTATGGCTTCGTGGTTTGAGCCCCACATTGGGCTCTGCACTGCCCATGTGGAGCCTGCTTGGGATTCTCTCTCCCTCTCTCTCTGCCCCTCCCCACTTGTGGTGTCTCTGTCTCTCTCAAAATAAATAAATAAACTTAAAAAAAAAAGAATTATTTCATATAAAATAAGAATTGGCCATGATTATGGTCTTAAGGGGAAATCTGCACCTAATACCTTTAAATTTTGTAGAATTTTAACTCATACACTAGTACAAATTGACAGATCAGAATCCAACAGAAATCTAAAGCAATTTTCCCTCTCAAAAAAAATACACAGAAAAACTTCAATGTTAGTGTAATTTTTTTAAACGTTTTATTTTTATTTTGTTTTCAGATTTGTTTTTAAGCAATCTCTACACTCAACATGGGGTTGAACCTACAACCCAGAGATCAAGAGTGCACGCTCCACCGACTGAGCCACCCCTGAATGCTAGTATAATATTTTTATACTTAAGTATAAAAACATCATTTCGATGGCCCTCAATATCCCCTCTATACAGATCAAGATCACATATAAAATTGTAACATTTCCTAAACTTATATACAAGAACACAATTTTCACTAATGATAAAAGACAACAGAGAAAAGACAAAAGTAGTATTTTATAAGCAAGAGAAAAATCTCTTCTATGGAAAAATCTGTTATAATGATCAATATACATCATATATTAAATGTACATATATCAATATACTTGAAATGCATAGAAAAAAATTCCCATTTAATTTTTAACAGTATATAATCAGTAAGTACAATTACTGGCAAGAACCTGCTGTGTCAGAAAGGAGGAATTTAGTATGTATTTTGATAAATTTAGAAATTTAAGGAATCAATGCAATTTCATAACGCATATTATGACCTTATATAAAGTCATACCTTCTGGCACTTAAGTCCTTAATACTTCCAAGTTGAAATTGTAAGGGGATGTCTCACATATTAGTTTATAAATGAATTTATGGTACCCCGACAAACTTATGAATGCTTTCTAGTTTTTAGAAACTTAAGGGGAAAAAGAAATTAAAAATTCAGAAACCAAATTATTAATTCAGTTCATGAACCTCAAATTAACATCAAACATAACATCAGCATTTCTGAGCTTAGTTCCCTTTCTAGCACTGCTATTTTTTTCAGTCAAAAAAGACCCAGAATTTTTTTCAGTTTCATCTTTAAAAAAATTCACTGGTACCTAAGCCATAATGGCTATTAGAAATCTAAGAAATGCAATCAGAACAGGGAGTGGTTTGCTGGTTTAAGTAAGTCTTTGAAAACTAAACCTAATGCATTAATAAATTTCATTCTTTTAAAGGACTATGAAATGCTGCCAATGCAGAAAATCCCAATTATACTACTTAGGAGTATGTTTATCTACTGTTTCCCATTTGGTTTGATCAATAGAGAAAAACAGAGCATTAAAATAGGCTGAAGCTGTGACAGGAGAATCAGAAAGAAAAATTTTCTTTTTTTATTTTAAAACTACATGAAAGAAGAGCTCATAAACAGAAAATTTAAGAAATGGATGTATTTCTAAGTACACGTAGACAAACTCTTTAATATAAATTGAGTGCTTTACTACTAAAAATTCATTATCCAGATCATACCAAGGAAATCCATTGCCAACAGGACACCAACACCAACTCGTTTGGTTTTTCTGCTGTAAAAAATACTTCTGCCAGTTGAAGTCCATTTTCTGGCCAGTTTGCCTGTGAAGAGTAACAAGCCATGAAACGTGATGTTGTAAGCCACTGGGAGTGTTTGAAATGTCTGTTCAGTGTAAATTATACTGGTATTACCTTATCAGTTAATTCAAGGTTTCTGGCTGCTTGTTCCAACCATTTTGCCAGAATTTTCTGAAACAGACATATTACTTAAAAATAAAATACTCGGCAGACAATCACTGGAATAATTTAAAACCCCCCTTGGTAATCTCTCAACAGAGACAATAAAGAACTAACTGGTGTTAGTGTAATTTGCTATGACATAAGGCAAAGACTGGACTTGGACGATCCAGAATGGAAATACTAAAGGTAACTCACCTGCCCTTCAGGTACAGCCCTTCTCACAAATGGGATCACATCATTTTTAAGCCATGGACAAAGCTTTTGCAAAGAGACTGGTGTAGAAATTGAGTTGAGCAAGTTCTCAAGCATTTTCACATCAAATCTGTTTTCAAAGTTTGCCTAAATTATACAGGGTGAGAAATTAAGACCTCTCAGACAGATTTAAAGTGACAGCCTCCCAAAATGGAAAAGACTTGTTATGAAATAATGTACTGATTTAATTATGAGCACTAAGGGTGATTTGCTCTATACCAGTGAGTCACCGGCAGCCACAAACTCCACGAGCTTTCATGGCAACAAGTACCAACTAACAAATTAAGTGGAGAGAAACTGGCAGAGAAAGGAAAATTTAGCAGCAGGTCAAAGTACAAATCCTAACAAGCAACGTGTCCATTATTGACGTCACACCCAGATACCACTTTTGGCACCTAAGTATATCTGTCAACATTGAAGGGATTCAGAGGAGCAGTGTTAATGGGCAATCCTTTCCCACAATCTGAGCTGCAACAGGAACACCCTCTCCACCAACACTACTTAAGAAAGCCCATCAATAAATCATGTAATAAAATGTTACCTTTTTTTTTTTTTTTTTTAAAGGTCTTGTTAAGTAACCTCTATACTCAACATGGGGCTCGAACTCACAAACCCAAGGATCAAGAGTCACATGCTCTACCGACACAGCCAGCCAGATGCCCCAAAATGTTGCCTTTTGAACTAAGTTTAGGAGTTAATTAGATTTGAATGATGAGATAAAATATGTTTCTAAGGTATCTTTACCTCTAATTTAATATCATCAGGATACTTTCATCAAACATTCCATTACCCACTCACACCTGTGACCCTTCTCATCCGTGTGCAGACAACGGATTCAATCACCTATCCCAGGAGCCATAAAGCCACTAAGGACAAAACGCAAAACATATTACCCGATGTCGAAGCCAAAGGTACTGTGCACAAACAAGGTTTCCTTCTCTTAGCTGTAAAAAGATATCCTTAAGGTCATCTTCATTATTCAGAAATTCAATCCAAGAACTACCACTGCAAAGTCAGAGAGGAAAAAAATTAGTGGTTTAAAAAAAAAATTAAAGTTATATATTGCAAGGAGAAACCATTAGACATTTTAATTAGTTTTTTCCTCAAAGTTAAAAAAAAGTTCCAAAGATTATACAGTGAAAAGCATGTTTTCTTCTTATCTCAGACCTGTAGAGCTCCTGTTATCTTCTCCAAAAGCCATATCTCTTCTTCTAGGTCCTTCCTGAGATAATCACTACATAACAAGCAATTATTTTAAGTATTAAAAAATTTTTTTTAAATGTCTATTTGTTTTTGAGAGAGGACAGAGAGTGAGCAGGGGAGGGTCAGGGAGAGAGGGAGACACAGAATCCTAAGCAGGCTCCAGGCTCCAAGCTGTCAGCACAGAGGCTGATGCAGGGCTCTAATCTACAAGCCATGAGATCATGACCTAAGCCGAAGTTGGGGGGCGCCTGGGTGGCTCAGTTGGTTAAGCGGCCGACTTCGGCTCAGGTCATGATCTCGCGGTCCGTGAGTTCGAGCCCCGCGTCAGGCTCTGTGCTGACAGCTCAGAGCCTGGAGCCTGTTTCAGATTCTGTGTCTCCCTCTCTCTGACCCTCCCCTGTTCATGCTCTGTCTCTCTCTGTCTTAAAAATAAATAAACGTTAAAAAAAAAAAAAAAAAATTAAGCCGAAGTTGGATGGTTAACTGACTGAGCCACCCAGGTGCCCCCATTTTACGTTTTAAAATAAATCAGAATTTTCTATATATTATCTGTTCTTTGAAAAATTCATTTAACATTAAGTTGGTGCTTATACCAAATTAGCACACATAAATGTTATTCTTTTTTTTTTTTAACGTTTATTTATTTTTGAGACAGAGAGAGACAGAGCATGAACGGGGGAGGGTCAGAGAGAGGGAGACACAGAATCCGAAACAGGCTCCAGGATCTGAGCTGTCAGCACAGAGCCCGACGCGGGGCTTGAACTCACGGACCGCGAGATCATGACCTGAGCCGAAGTCGGCGGCTTAACCGACTGAGCCACCCAGGCGCCCCTAAACGTTATTCTTTTTAAGGACTACGTATTATTCCATGACATGGATTTACTATTCTTTATTTAACTAGTCCCCCACAGTTGAACATTTAGGTTATTTCTAGTCTTTGGCTATAACCAGTAATGTATGACCAACTCAGTCCTGATTAAAGCTCAGAAATAGGGTGCCTGGGTGGCTCAGTTGGTTGAGTATCCGACTCTTGATTTCAGCTCAGGTCATGATTTCATGGTTCGTGAGTTCAAGCCCCACATCAGGCTCTGTGCTGACAACATGGAGCCTGCTTGGGATTCTGGGTCTCCCTCTGTCTCTGCCCCTCCCTGCTCACGTGCATTCTATCTCTCAAAAGGCTCAGAAATGGATGATGAATGTTTCCTTAAAATTCTTTTTTTTTTTAACGTTTATTTTTGAGACAGAGAGAGACAGAGCATGAACGGGGGAGGGTCAGAGAGAGAGGGAGACACAGAATCCGAAACAGGCTCCAGGCTCCGAGCCATCAGCACAGAGCATGACGCGGGGCTTGAACTCAGGATCCACGAGATCATGACCTGAGCCGAAGTCAGACGCTTAACCGACTGAGCCACCCAGGCGCCCCTCCTTAAAATTCTTAAAATGATAAAAAGAGAAACACACTAAAAGCCTATATCATGCTTAATTGTAAAGCAAAATAAGGATTCCCATAAATGCCAGTTACAAGAGAAGGATACCTATTACCACTATATTTAATACTGCTCTATATGCACTGATGAGATTAGGTAAAGAGAAAAAGTGAGGCAAAATTATCATTATTTGAATATATAATTATATACTTGGAAAAAATTAGATCAACTGAAACATTATGAATAATAAAGGAATTTGATAAAGTATCTGGTTAGAAAGCAATTTAAAAAAATCAACAGCTTGTCATGTCTTTCAAAAATGTGATGAAACATCCCATTTATAACAGTAGAAAACAATTTAAAATAAAATTAACAAAAAGTGTACAAAATCTGTATGAAAGCAACTGAATAGATACTGCTGAGAACATAAAAAAAGAACAGAATGAGTAGGAAGACACATACTGTCCTTAAATAGGAAGATTCAATACTGTAAAGATGCTGGTTCTCCCCAAATTGATCTTAGATTCAGCACATTCCCAATAAAAAAAATAAAAACTTAAAATCCCAATAAAAATAAGATTTCTTTAAGCTGGGTAAGCTGATTCTCATTCCAAACATCATACAGAAAAACAAACATGAGAAAATGGCCCCCCCAAATTCTGAAAAGGAAAGTACAGTAGGGTTAGTCTACCAGATAATAGGACATTCTAAAGTTACATTAATCAAGACTATTTCATACTGGTGAATAAAGAATATAAAATCAACCAAATACAAAGTCCAGAGACAGACAAATACATGCCAGATTGTTAGCATAATATTGCAATTAGCAGGGAAAGGGAGATTGACTAGTCATAAGGAAAACAATAAAACTTCTTTGTTGTTGTCTTATCTTTTTTTAAAAATTTTTTAAAGTTTATTTATTTTAAGAGAGAGCTCAAGCTTGAGCAGGGGAGGGTTGAGAGAGGGGGAGAGAAAGAATCCCAAGCAGGCTCTGCATTGTTAGAAGGGAACCCAATGCAGGGCTTGAACTCACGAACTGTGAGATCATGACCTGAGCCGAAACTGAGTTACATTTAACCAACTGAGCCACCCAGGCGCCCCGTAACTTGTTTTATCTTTAAGGTATACCTCATACGTGTAAATAATGCTACTCTTGGTGTACGTGTTAGTATATCTAACAGAATCAATTGCCAGAAGTGAAATTGCTAGGGCAAAGGTATATGCACTTAAATTTGCCTTCCAAATTTTTAAAAATTTTTTAACGTTTATTCATTTTTGAGAGACAGAGTGCAAGTAGGGTGGGGCAGAGAGAGAGGGAGGCACAGAATCTGAAGCAGGCTCCAGGCTCTGAGCTGTCAGCACAGAGCCCAATGCAGGGCGTGAACTCATGAACCGTGAGATCATGACCTGAGCCGAAGTCGGATGCGTAGCCAACTGAGCCACCCAGGTGCCCCACCTTTCAAATTTATCAGTTTTCCAAGGATGGTGCAGAAGAGTATCTAAAACTCATCAGGAAAATAGTATTTTCCATCACTCAATTCCCAGAAACACTTTCAGTCAAAGCAATACTGTATCTTTTATGACACTCTAAACTAAAACCTAATTCATAATCTAAAAATGAAAAATGAGGAATTTTTCACCTGAATTTTTCTGGTCCAAATGCTCCATAAAAAGTAGTCAATTTTGCATGAGCCCTTAGTACCTAAATAGAAATAATCTGATAATCTGAAAGTTGCAAGCAATAACAATTAAAAACACCAAAAATTAGGCATTCTGTTTCAGAAGTCTTATACACATGCCCATTTCATCCCATATTATTGGTCAATTCCCATAAATAGGGCTGCATTTATGTAACACAAAACAAGAACAACGTGGACTAATGGAAACACTTCCAATCACATTAAATGCAATAAAACTGCAAAAGAGAAGGCATTTGCACACTGACTATAGGTGCCCTTCAAAATTAATTAGTTTTCCCAGTGGTTTATAAATGCCTTATGGTAAAATCCAGCTGGATTATACTTTTGTACTCTGATAATCACCGTCACAGTTTACATTTATTTGTGTGCTTAACAGGTGCCAGGCACTACACAAAATGATTTATATAAATTAATTCATCTGATTCCCAAGTAACCCTGTAAGTACTGTTATTCCCACTTTTCAGTAAGAAAACAAGAGTTAAAATAACACTCTTGAAAAAATATAGGTCTATCTTGAACTGAAAAACATATTGTAAAGGTACATATTTGCCCTCAAATTAAGTCCAATGTAATTACCTCTTTTAAGCCATCAGAATAGACAGGAACAGTTTTATCTTCTTTTTTCAAAAGCTAAGATGAACAATAAGAAACACAGTTAGAGTATCTGCTATATTAGTTTTTTCATGAAAGATGGATTTTCTGTGAAAGGAAACAAATTATCAAATTGCACTGAACTCTGAGATGAACCGTGAACAATAAAGAAACGACATACTTTAAAAAATAATGCATTTTATGAAAACAACTCATAACATTTTGCCCATGTGTTACACCTTAATTTTAAGGAATAAAACTAGCAGTGGTGATCAAAGTTCAGAGGGGAAACTACAGCGTAAAAATGCACTTTAAAAACAGGTCTATGATGGGGCGCCTGGGTGGCTCAGTTGGTTGAGTGTCTGACTTCGACTCAGGTCATGATCTCAAGGTCTGTGAGTTCGAGCCCCACATCGGGCTCTGTGCTGACAACATGGAGCCTCCGTGGGATTCTGTGTCTCCCTCTCTCTCTGCCCCTGCTCAGGCTCTCTCTCTCAAAAATAAATAAACATTAAATAAACAAAAACAAAAAACAAACAAAACAGGTCTATGATAGAGACACAATTCTTTTTTTTTGAGACGGTTTATCTTGCACAAGACAAACTATCAGGTACAAATGTTATAAAAACTTACCCTTGTTTTTGCATAATTTAGCATTTCCTGGGTGGTTTCATAGGTTATCCACTGAGCCTCCAAGCAGTAATTCACCACAAATTCATCGTCCTGGTTCAGAAATACCAGACATAATGAGGCAACCAAATGTTATTCAATCCATCAATCCGAATACTCTCATACATGACAGGGGAAACACACCTGGATTTTATGTAGATTTTCCTTAGCTTCATCTACGAGTTTTTGCCATTTAGTCTGCTCGCTGGTGTCCGCCGAACTCAAGGCTAGTCTCTCTAATATATCATTGGATTTCACCTTGTATACAAGCTGTAATTTAGAAATGCTACATTAAGCAACTTGAAGCAAAATAATGCCTGTGGATGACTTTCTAGACTGCAGGCAATAGACTGTTATTGAAAAGGGTTAAGTCTCATATGGCCCAGGAGTAAACGGTAAAGAAGCTAACACTTAGATGACCAGAAGGTAATCCAGATTACTAAGAGTTATGGAGACCACTGAGTCCTTACCTAAGGGCACGAGTAGCCTTATGTGAATTATCTCATTTAATTCTCATAAAAACCTGAGCAAACATTTATATCTCACCCTAACTCTATAGGGTGAATATTAATATTCCCATTATACAGTCAAGAAAACTGACACTCCAGGAAGGGTAAGAACGCACCTGAAGTTACGCAGTTCCAAAGGGATGGAGCTGGTTTCTAAAAGAGGACGATACAGGGGCGTCTGGGTGGCTCAGTCGGTTGAGCAACTGACTCTAGATTTCCATTCAGGTCATGATCCCAGGGCTGCGGGATCAAGCCCTGAGTATCAGCCTCTGCACTGAGCATGGAGCCTGCCTGGGATTCTCTCTCCCTCTATCCTTCTCCTCTCTCTCTCCCAAAAAAACAAAACAAAACAAAAAAACCAAAAAACCAAGAAAAACTAGAAGATGTCTGTTGGATATGTTGATTAGGTAGGTCATTGCATGTCTTGAAAAGTCCCGGGGAGTAATGTAGGAAAAACCTGATTGTAGTAAAGACTTAATATTTCCTAAGAGGGTGGAGGGCGCCCCTCTGTTTTAAAAATGTAACATTTTAAAGCATGCAAAACCATTTTGTGAGTTGTTTAGAAAGTTATATGACCAAAGAGATAGAGAAATTAATGGAGTATTAAGCACCAAAATCAGAATAATGGATACTTCTGGTTGGGGTAAGGAGAATGATGTATTTGGGAAGAAGAGAAAGAGGTCTTAAGCTATATTGGTAATATCTTTTTTTTTTTTTTTAAGTAGGGTGATGAGTATGTGAGTGTTATATTACCTTTTTGAACATCTGAAAATTTTGCAATAACTATTTTTTAAAAAAGCGAATGGGGGTGCCTGGCTGGCTCAGTCAGTAGAGCCTGTGACTCAGTCTTGGGGTTGTGAGTTCGAGACCCACATTGGACATAGAGATTACTTTAAAAATAATAATAAAATTTGGGGTGTCTGGGTGGCTCAGTCAGTTGAGCGTCCAACTTCAGTTCAGGTCATGATCTCGCGGTTCACGAGTTTGAGCCACGCATCGGGCTCTGTGCTGACAGCTCAGAGCCTGGAGCCTTCTTCAGATTCTGTGTCTCCCTCTCTCTCTGTCCCACCCCTGCTCATTTTCTGCCTCTCTCTCTCAAAAATAAATAAAACATTAAAAAAATAAAATCAATACAAATAACAGTAAAATTAAAAAGTGAACAGAATAAAAAATCAGTGAAAGTTTTTCAGGGAGGAGAAACAGAAGTAGAGAAACTATGTTTTATTATCATTTTTAGTTTTCGGAATCAGAGAATCAAAGTTGGTATTTGGTTTATAAAAAAGGAACCTGAAGTTTTGGGTATTTCTAACTCATGCTATTTCTAGCTGCTAAAGAACCTTTGACAAACTTAGAAAACTAGACATGCAACATAATTGTGTGGTCATCTTTTATTTTTATATTTACTTATTTGTTATTTTTTGAGAGAGAGAGAGAGTGCAAGGAGGGGAGAGGAGTAGAGGGGGAAAGACAGAGACAGAGAGAGAAAGAGAGAATTGTAAGCATGGAGCCCGACACAGGTTTGATCCCACGACCCTAAGATCATGACCTGACCTGAAATCGAGTCAGTAGTTCAACAACCTGAGCCGAAGTTGGACACTTAATCGACTGAACCACCCAGGAGCCCGCCCCTTAATACTTGATCTTATCTGCAGTATTTGAAACTGTTGATCACTCTGCACTAGACTCTCAAGTTTCTCTTTCCTTGACTTCTATCTATAATCATACATTCTTGTGGTTTTCCTCCTTTATTTCTTCCCAAATATGTATACAGCCCTTCTTCCTCAACTTCCCACATGCTGGTACCCCTGGATCTCATCCTGACATGAGATCTCTCTACCCTACACATTCTTCCCAAGTGGTCTGAGGCATCCCCTGGTGTTACCTACCTCTAGATTCAGCTAAGATCACTCTCCAACCTCCTACCATAAAGGCTCGTTTCCAGTTTTTATAAAGCAGATCCTTCAGCTTTTACCACTACCTGCTCTTCCACACATACTTCTCATTTTAGGGAGGGCCGTCCCCATCCCGCAAGTATGCTGAGCCAGCGTCCCGCCAGTCCAATCCCTACATCTGTCCCTCCCTATGTTTGATCACTAGTCCCACTGATTCCACCTCCCCCGTGCCTCTCATGTCAGACCTCCCTCTTGTACATCTCCACCTCACTGCACTAGTTCGGGCTCCCACAGAAAGCTGTTCAGTCTCCCAACTGGTCTTCACACCTCTAGTCTGCCCCTTTCCAAGCAATTCTCCAGCTTTACACAGTGACAGTGTAATCAGGACACTTGTATTAGCTCCCTATCACCTGCAGAACACAACCTAAATCCTCTGCAACACACACAAGGCTCCCCATGCTCTGATCACCTAGTTCTCCATTACCAGTTCCTTTTACTGCATGGTGCATATAACCTACATTCTACTCTTACCTAATTACTGGGAGTTCCTGGAAGCCCTGTACGCCTCCCTCACTTTACTTACGCTGTCCTTACACCTAGAATTCCCTACCTTCCCCTGGACTATCGGGAACATCGTCAAGATCTGACATAAAATGATCTCTGTGAAGTCTTTCTGCCCCAGTATATTTCCATCTCTCCTTTGAATTCCTAGTCTACTTCGGTCATATCTTAATCATAGGACTGATCATACTAAATAGCAATTACGCCTTACATGTCTGTCTCCCCAGTCTCTACTACATGAAGAAATGCTCGTCTGATGAACAAATGAATTCATGATTACCTCAACATCTAGTCCAAACTGAATAGCAAAGCTCTCGGCTTCAGCAAATCTGTGTTTGTGAAGTAACCGACTCAATCTGATGAAGTGAAAAACAAATTTCAGTGAAATCTTTATTAATCAGGGAATTTAAGGTTATCATTAAGGGGTAAGGCTTAAAAGAATATGAGAACTTACCTGTTTTCTGGTAAAGCTTCTGTAAGACACCTGAGTACTACAACAGACACTGAATCTTCAGATAGTCTGAAAAAAGTTTTCAGGGTGAATGAATTAATAGTATTAATAAGTAAATTGTAACTTAGCTGCTATTTAACGACTTACTTAATAAAACAAAACGACCTACTTTGAATCATTTTTGCAAATTCCTTCCAAAAGGTATATGGTATCCTACAACAATAAAAAAAAAAGTTTAAAACTGAAACATAGAAATAATTTATTTTAGGGGCACCTGGGTGGCTCAGTCAGTTAAGCGTCTGACTCTTGGTATCAGCTCAGGTTATGATCTCAGGGTTTCATGGGTTCAGGCCCCACAGGGGGCTCTGTGATGACAGCGCAGGTCCTGATTGGGATTCTCTCTCTCTCCCTCTCTCTCTCCCCCTCTCCCACTCACGCTATCCCTGTATCTCTCTAAATAAATAAACTTTTAAAAAAAATGTAAAAAAATAATTCATTTTGGTTACTAAGGTAACAACTGGTTTAGGTGAGAATTATTCATCAATGGATTCTAAACTCACTGTGAAGAACTGTTGGGAAAAAAGGATATTCCATAGTTTCAAAATAATACCAGAGAATTTACTTAGCAATTACAAAGGAGAAAAAGCACCTCTACAGTGGAGAAATCTGGCAAAACTGCCTTAACCAAGTAATCACATTTATCATCATCAGTAATAGGACAAATGGACATAAGCCCCTTAACATGACACAGCTGAATACAGGATAACCTATGTGGTATCCTTGCCAAGAAAGCTCAGCATGTGTCTAATTATGATGCAATAACCAGACAAATCCAAATAGAGGGACACTGTACAACACAACAGGCTAGGATTTGGAAATGTCAATGTCTTGAAAAAAAAGACTAAGGAACTATTGCACATTATAGTAGACCATGTGACCATGACAACAAAATTCCATATATGATGCTTGATTAGATCCTGGACTAAGGAAAAAACAAAACAAAAAAATAGCTTTAAAGTAATTGGCACAATTGGTAAAATTTGGATTTGGATGGTGTATTTCGGAACAGTATTGTATTAATGTTAAATTTAATACTGGTATTATAGAAAAATGCCCTTATTCTCAGGAGAGACCTGCTGACGCATTTAGGGGTAACAGGCCATGACATCTGCAAGTAAATTCCAAATAGTTTGGAAAAATATAGTGTGTCTGTGTGTGTGCATATGTGTGCATCTGTGTGTGAAGACACAAAACAAATGTAGTAAAATGTTTTTTGAAAGATTAAAATTAAAAGATAAATCAGTAAAAGCAATGACCCTCCGCCCAAATTGCTTATCATTCATATTTCCTGTGGAGACACAAGAAAACTGAATAAGCAGATGGTTCAGGTTTCATTTGATTAATGTGCTTTTCTTTTTCTTATATGAAGACTTGGTTTTGTCAGTATATTTGAGAACCTCTGGTAACAACAAATATAGTTATAAACCTGAGCTCTATTCAGGTATTACACTAGTTCCACTCATGCTTAGTTTGTTTTAAGTTTTTATTTATTTAAGTATCTCTACACCCAGTGTGGAGCTCAAACTTATGACCCGAAGATCAAGGGTCGAATGCTCTTCTCAGTCAGCCAGGCACCCCTTAGCTTATTCTTAATTTTTTTTTATTATAAAGCATAAAATATACATCAACTTACTGTGCTAATTCCTGACTGGACCAGAGATGAAACGCTAGATACTTCCAAAGAATACAGTATTTCCATCATAGGTAATGAATAAACCACGAGATTTTTCATCTAAGAAAAAGAGAAGAGCAATTAATTTAGTAGGTCATATAAACCTACAAGGATAAGACAGCACTTCATATCAAGTGGCTAGATTAAAACAGTACAAAACTAAATGCAAAAACAATTTTATAACAAAGACCATTGCTGTATTATTTAAATGTTACATATAAAATTATGCTCTATTCCACCTTTCAAATCTGTTGAATAAAAAACCGTGCATCTGGTGTTCATTCTACAATTTGTATTTAGGATGCATGTAATTCCTCAGTACCAGAACTGCATGAGTCACTCTAACAAACATTTTCTTGTGGATATATATTTTTAAAGTCTATTTATTTTTGAGAAAGAGTGAGCAGGGGAGTGGGAGAGAGAGGGAGAGACAGAATCCCAAGCAGGCTCCACACCGTCAGTGTAGAGCCCGACATGGGGCTCAAACTCACAAACTGTGAAATCATGACCTGAGCTGAAATCAAGAGTTGGACACTTAACTGACTGAGCCACCAAAGCACCCTCTTGTAGATATTTTTAATCCTGCAATGCTCCATTTAAAATAGGGAGCTGAGGGGTGCCTGGATGGCTCAGTCAGTTCAGCATCCAAACTCGGCTCAGGTCATGATCTCAGGGTTCCTGAGTTCGAGCCCCTCATTGGGCTTTGTGCTCACGCTCAGAGCCTAGAGCCTGGAGCCTGCTTCGGATTCTGTGTGTGTGTCTCTCTCTGTTCCTCCCCTGCTCACACTGTCTCTTTCTCTCTCTCTCAAAAATAAATAAAGATTAAAAATTTTTTTTTTTATTGGGGAGCTGAGACATACCCATTTTTTTACGAGGAAAAAAGAACTCTGCAGGATTATTTCTGATTTGTCAAGTGGGCACTACTTAACTACTTTCATATTAGTTAATGATATTTCTAACACATAATATGGACAAATGTGAAATAAAATCTTCCAGTACCTTATCAGCAGTAGTTGTCAGAGCTACTAATTTGAGATTTGTAATCCCTTGCCTAAGAGAGAAAAGAAGGTTTAAGTGAATAAAATAAGCTTTGCCAATTGGTACATAGAAGCTAAGTCAAAGGGGTATTCTTAAAGGTTAAAATTGATTCCCACAAAAGACACTGAACCTGGTTTCTTCACGTTTATAGCCCAGATTAACACTCTAACACAACCACTTGGAGGTTTGAACTACCTATTTGTTCTCAATGAATCTGGCCAGCAATGGAATGATCCTTACCCTGTCAGTCTGTCCAGAGTTAGTTAGAATGTAATACATAATCAACGATCAAGAAGCCTGATTCTAAAAGAAAGGAAACACTACTAGCGTCATAATGTACCACGTGACTGATGAAGGAGACTCTGCTTCTGTGGTAAGAAGAAACTCTTCAATGTGAAGAGAGGGCCAGTTCCATATGGGAGTCAGAGTGTAAATATCCCACAAGCTCAGCACATTCTGCAAAAGGAGACATTTCACAGATACATCTTCTAAATGATATTTCAGGATCTTACATTGTAGGATCTTTTTGATTTATGTACTGAAATAAAGCATAGCACACCAGATAGTAATCCACCCCACTTAAAGTTCTCATCTTTGTTAAGTATGACAAATATCACATAATACCAAGTGAAAACATCGAAGGAGAAATATCAGAAACATACATCAGTATCAAGAACAAAAAGTAGATTGTCTATCAACTGGAACTTCTTTGCACCTACAAAAGAGAAAGCAAGGTGTGTAAGAACTACATTTCTGTATTACAGATAGCCACATTTAAATAATAAACTATCATGTTTATGGAAAGGCAGACCTACTACAACTAAAGTTTGCATTCTCACATTCACCTCTTTATATATATATATATATATATAAACACACATATATGTCTACGTGTATACATATGTATATTTTAACTTTATTTTGAGAGAGATGGAAATACCATGAGTGGGGGAGGGGCAGAGAAAGAGGGAGAGTAAGAATCCCAAGCAGGCTCTGGGCTTCCAGCCCAGAACCTGACGCCAGGCTTGAAGTCATGAAACCACGGGATCGTGACCTGAGCTGAAACCAGGAGATGCTTAACTGACTGAGCCACCCAGGTGCTCCTGCCTCTATGTATTTTTAGATGACCACTAAAATGTAAAATCTCCTAAAATGAAGAGTAAAAACTGCAACATGTCAAGCATACATGGACAATTATCTAACTAACCTGGCGTGTTTCAAAGAGCAGTAAGGTAAAATGTCCTGTTTGCCAGACTCAGGATGATACTGACCTGAAAATTAAAACTTGTTAGTGTTGACCCCAAGTAGCTTCATGAACTTATTTTACCTTTAATAATCTCTGCATCAAGAACGTTCTTAACTGTCATTCCTTTCTTGGAAGAGTCTGGTTCCCATTTTGAGAATGCACAATTACCAGTTCCCTACAGAGGTAAAATAGCACATCAACTGCAAATTTCGTTCTTAGATCTGAATTCTCCTCAAAGCAGAAACACCCAAGTTGTACACATTACATATTTCAGAATATACTTATGTACTCAAGCCCAACTAGCTTTTTATCTTCCAGTTCCTCTCTTAGATTGCTTTCAACAGAACAGGATGGCAAGAACAGCAAAGTTTGCTGTTCACTGTTATCACGTGAGTATTTAATAAGGAGTGGGCATATTCAGGCAACTCACTCCAAAGACATGGGGTAAACTTCAAGACCTCCTCCAGTAGTATGAGATATAGTTTCTGATTAAGTATTTTCATTAAAGTAACCACAACTTTTTAAAAAAAATTTATAAATATTAAATCATTTGAAACCCTAATGAAATATTGAACCAGATACACAGAATAGACAAATGTGCCTGCTTCTTAATATGAAATACAAATTTGGTAGGTAAAAACGTTGTAAATGCTATAATTATGTTGAATTTTTGCCTACTTCTTGAATATAATTAGATTTTTGTTGTTGTTTTTATCTAGACTCATAATTGAAAGAAATGCTAAATTTCAGGAAGAAACTAGTGAAAATAAAGATGCCATATTTTCCAACAGAGAAACTTAGGTATACTTACTGAGTTAATTTTATAATTTCCCTGCTTCTGTTAATATATTACAAATTAATTTGTAATTTAACCAAAACTATGTTAATGAAGAAACACTTCTGAAGCAAAAAACTAAAATTTTATAGAAAGAATTACCCCAATTATCACAGGAATTTCACTGGCTAAATCTCCAGCCACAAGATTGAGACAACCAAGAGTATGGTAATTTTCAGTAGAAATAAAACTGGACTTGATTTGTCCTTGTAACTGCAAAATTAAAAAAAAATAAGAACGTTATATATATGCTCCACCGTCGAAATTCCTTGGAAAGATAAAAATGAATTAAATCCATCTGTTATAAATGCATTTTTACTTTTTTTGTTTGTTTTATTTTCTAAGTTTATTTATTTTAAAAGATGGAATGAGAGACCGTGCAAGCAGGGAAGGGGCAGAGAGAGACAAAGAGAATCTCAATCAAGCTCTGCACTGTCAGCGCAGAGCATGACACAGGGCTCGAACCCAGCTGAAATCAAGAGTCAGAAATCCAACCAACTGAGCCACCCAGGAGCTCCTGTTTTTTTTAAATAGATATCTTTTTTTTTTTGAAAGGCTTTATTTTTATTTTTTTATTTTGAGAGAGAGAGAGAGCACACAAGTTGGGGGTGCAGAGAGAGAGGGAGAGGGAGATTCTTTTTTTTTTTTTTTTTTAATTTTTTTTTTTTTTCAACATTTTTTATTTATTTTTGGGACAGAGAGAGACAGAGCATGAACGGGGGAGGGGCAGAGAGAGAGGGAGACACAGAATCGGAAACAGGCTCCAGGCTCCGAGCCATCAGCCCAGAGCCTGACGCGGGGCTCGAACTCACAGACCGCGAGATCGTGACCTGGCTGAAGTCGGACGCTTAACCGACTGCGCCACCCAGGCGCCCCAAGGGAGAGGGAGATTCTTAAGCAGGCTCCATGCTTAGCATGGAGCCCAACACAGGGATCTTATGACCTTGGGAATACCTGAGCCGAAATCAAGAGCTGGATGCTCAACTGACTGAGCTACCCAGTGGGCCCAAGATATTTTTTTAAGATTTTATTAAAAAAAATTTTTTTAAACGTTTATATTTTTGAGAGACAGAGAGCAAGTGGAAGAGGAGCAGAAAGAGAAGGAGACACAGAATCCAAAGCAGACTCCAGGCTCTGAGCTGTCAGCACACAGCCTGATATGGGGCTTGAACCCACAAACCGCAAGATCATGACCTGAGCTGAAGTCGGACACTTAACCAACTGAGCCACTCTGGCACCCCTAAGATTTTATTTTTAAGTAATCTCTATAGCCAACATGGGGCTTGAACTCACAACCCCGAGACCAAGAGTTGCATATCCCATCAAAGGAGCCATCCAGGTGCTCCTATAAATGCGTTTTAAAATGGAAATGTTATTAAAATGTTATATCACACTGATTCCTAAAACATTAGCCACTAGACAATATCCAGAAACACTCTCCCCAAACTTATATTAAATATAAGAATCAACAAGACAATGTGGTTTTGTTTTCCTACCTTTTTTGCTGTGTTGAAGTCTACATTCTCAATTGCTGTATGAAAGAAGAAAGCAGACTAAATTTATAGTATTAACCTACGAAATACACACAAGTCACCCTTGTGTGTTAAGTCAAAATTACATACAATCTAGTGAGAAGAACACAGGTCAGAAACTAATAAAGAAATGTTGACTTTTCAGTTTTGCCCTTGACCACTGATATAAACTGTGACAATATGTCCTAGTCAGGACACCAGCCAGGCTGCCTTTTTGTCCCTGGAATGCTTCTCCATACCTTCCCTTATCATGTTTCTCCCTCCTAAGAGGGTCTTCTTCCTGCTCCAACTCTTCTATCCAAGCTCTGAAGTCCTACCTGTAAAGTCTTCATCACTTTGCACACCATTTTGGAAGAGCTCTTTTACTTGCCTGGCTTCTTCATTACACTATGAAGAACTATGTCTTGTAGTATCCCCAGGACCTTGTATGTTCTTGGAATACAGACTATTTAAGGAACTTGCTGAACACATGCTCTGAACTAATTCCTTAACCTTTCCCAGCTCACAGGAATGTATGGTCCATCCATTCACTTAGCACATACTATGAATTATTGTCTGTTATTGTTAACATGTTTATATAGTCACTTCAGTTTCCAGGTTCATTCTTTCCATCGAAGAGCATTTATTATTATGCTAGTGTGTGTCTTGTCTCCCCAGCTAAGCTATAAACCCCTTAAAGGCTATAAACAAAGTACATTTCCTCAGATTCTGTTGCATCCCTCATAATGGAGAAACATAATATGAATACTTAAAAAAATATATATGCAGTATCATAGAATCTAATGAAACTAAAATAATATTCGCTCTTTTTTTTAATGTTTATTTATTTTTGAGAGAGAGAGCAGGGGAGGGGCAGAGGGAGGGAGACAGAGGATCCAAAGCAGGCTCCACACTGACAGCAGAGAGCCCAATCTGGGGCTCAAACTCACAAACTGTGAGATCAGGACCTGTGCTGAAGTCAGACACTTAACCGACTGAGCCACCCAGGCACCCTCTCTCTTTTTTAAAAAAATATTTATTTATTTTGTGAGAGAGAGACAGGGGAGAGAGGCAGAGAGAGAATCCTTAGCACAGAGCCTGATACAGGCCTTGAACTCATGAACTGTGAGATCATGACCTGAACTGAAATCAAGAGTTGGACGCTTAACCGATGGAGCCATCCAGGTGCCCCCTAAAATAATATTCTTAAAGAAAATATTTAAAATTTTACCCCAAAACTAATAAGAAATATTGCTGCAAATCAATAATAAGAAAAATCCATTACTTACCTTGTTGAATTTTTGCAAGCTGAAGGTTTGTAATACAAAAAAATCCATTGTTTGTAAGCAGCAGCATATAATAGGTACCTATTGAAGGAAAATCAAACCAGTTTCTCTAAAAGGTGTGTGGATATGAAATTTAAGCCAGTGTTTGGACCTAGCTTAAAAATATGTCAATTTGCTCATTTAAATTCTAATCATCAAATAATATGCTAATGATACAGATAAAGCTTATCTACAAAGAACTGTTATTTGCAAAAACAATGTTAACTTCCTTGAAACTTTATAAATCAAAGTTCATTTGCCAAAAAAAAGAAAAAAGAATCTTAGATATATTGAAATAAATTAAGTATAGTTAACATTTGTTGAAATAAAAATATGATAAATATGCTAAAACCTACAAAAACATTTTAAAAGAATATAATTCTCCTTGGTAATCTATAGAATTCTCAAAATGGTAAAAATGAGTTTAGAATATTATATTTAGGAGAAGAACATTTAAACCTCTGAAAAGGACTAAAATAAAAAACTTATTTCTTATGATAATATTACTTAAATCACTAGAAAATTTAACACTGTATAAAAAGCATAAAAATAGAGTCATGTAATTTATTAACTATAAAGTTGATTTTTTGATTGGATATTAGTCAGAGAGCATTAAAAAATATTCAAAAAACTTACCTTCACTTGAACCGTCTTTCTCAATAACAAGATTCCGGTAAGTACGCTGATTTTCATCATTAGCTTTCTGAATAAAAGCCTAATTGCAAATTCATTTCAAATGATAAGATTAAACTCAGAAAACACAATTAAGGGTTATGTTCTCTAAAGCCCAGGGTTATCAATTATTATTAGCAATAATTCTGCCTATGTTCCAAACGTTTTAATTTTGAAGTGGAAAACTATTTTGGACAAGCATACTATCTTCAAATCTTAATTTTTAAATTTTGCATTTACTTCATGTTTCTGAGGTATGATTCTTAAAATTTCATGTAAAGAACGTTATTTTTTCCATTTAAAGCACAAATTAAGCAACGGTTTATTAGTTTTCGTTGTCTAAGAGATAATTTCAAATTTAGGTAACAAAAAGAAAAACATTAACAGGGTCTTACATTAGTGAGTAATGTTTGCTTCGATGTTACGTGAATAAGATGTAAGTTGCCGCTTCGCTCCCCAACCAAAAGAAACTTTCCTTCTTGACATAGGCCAACTACATCCACTTCGGTATCTGAAAATTTCAAATCAAAGTTACAAGCTTCCCACAACTCTTTCTGCCCACAGGTCCTGTCCTCTTGTTTTAATAAAACCATCTTTTTGCACTAAAAAACAAAAAGTTATAAGCTTCCTTCAAAAATGTTTATTTTCAATCAATACAAGAAATTTGCAAATTTTGTCATTAAAAGCCAACTATTCAAGTTTCTCTTAAATACTTCCAAAAGGTGGTGATTAAAAAAGAATGTGGGGGGGAGGGGTTGAAGGTGAGGAGGCAGTGAAAATGGGGCATGGGCATTGAGGAGGGCACTTGCTGGGATGAGCACTGGATATTCTATGTAAGAGATGAATCACAGGAATCTATTACTGAAGACAAGACTACACTGTATACATTGTATCTGTACGTAAGCTAACTTGACAAATTATTTAAAAAAGAATAAAATAAAATAAAATAAAATAATGTGGGGCACCTGGGTGGCTCAGTTGGTTAAGTGTTTGACTTCGGCTCAGGTCATGATCTCACAGTTTGTGAGTCTGAGCCCTGCATTGGGCTCCGCACTGGCAGTGCAGAGCTTGCTTGGGATTCTCTCTGTCTCCTCTCTCTTTCTCTGCCCCTCCCCTGCTTGTACATTCTCACTTTCTCAGATAAATAAACTAAAAAAAATTTAAAAAAAAAATGTTACTCTTGTATTCAGTGAACAAATATTTACTGAGCACTTACTGCATGCTAAGCAATGGCCTAGGTCTTTTGCATATATCTAAGAATAGTAACAAAAGAGTCCCACCTTCATGGAGCTCAAATCCCAAGGCAGAAATACATGGTAAACAATTAGAGCATAATAAATTACATGATATGTAAGAAGGTGGTAAATTTTCTGGAAACAAGAAAAAGTAGAGCAGGAAAAGATAGTTTGGAAGAGCCATGAATGTTGCAGCACTGACTGGAGTCCTCAGGATAGCCCTTGTGGATAAGATGAGACATAAACACTTTCTTCAAGTGTATTACATGTTAACACAGCCTGCTACTCCATGATGAAACTGTCAATCTTGTGGATCATTCAGGGTAGATACATTAAGATTCCACAAAATAGGAGTTCCCTGCCTCCATACTGCGATCAGGATTGGCTTCTCGCATGCATACCTCCTGACTTTTTCTGTTGTCTAAGTTCTTAAACAAACACTTCAACAACCACCACTCACAATTTCAGAAAAAGCATTCACAATGTTTTCACCTATATTTCAGCACACTCACTGACTTGTCCCTTATTCTTACGTCCACATTTGCATATACTTTAAGTCCTTCAACTCAACGAAGAATTTATAAGTAATTTAAAAACTTTTTACACGGCTATATATATTCTAAAACTATTCAAATACCTGTTTTGATATTGAAATTATGTACAAGATTCAGGAATGTGAACATAAATGAGCTCAACTGGTTTCTACAGTAATTCTAATTTTAAAAACCAGGCAAGTAAAGTCAATTTTTGTTTCACATGTACCCTTTAGATTTACTGAGGAAGGGGCTAATCTCAGGATCCCTTGCATCTAGTACTCTTTGTACAAAAAGGCATTCAAGATTAATTTCTTGAAATAGTCCAATTTCAAGTCTTAGAAATAATGAAGTAAAGAAAAGGCAATGCAGTAGAAATTGGCAGAAAGCTATATCTGACTTCCAATTTATTTTATTTCATTACATTAGACTTACCAAATATAAGATGCAGTTGAAGCAATCTACAAACACTGTCAAGCAGGATCACTGATTGATCCACTACAATAATAAATCCGTTACTTAGGCTACATGCTTGTATCTTTGGATTTAACGAGGCCTGTGGGAGGGAAAAGCATGACTAAAATAAAATGTTTTTATACAGTTTAACAATGCTTACCAAGAGTATCATCATAGTCCCAAACACCTACATTTAAAATTTGAAAAGACTTTTTTCTTTTTTTTAGTCCATATATCTAATCAGTCAAGCTTTTCTTTCTATGGTATATCAATCCATTCAGAGTCCAAAATAGGGAAACAGTCCAAGATTGCTAAGAAAGGGCAAGGGATTCTCATGAGCAAGTCTTTGTTTCCTAAGGATGGATCTTACGCCTGAAGGAGTCGGCAGGCATGAAAATAAACAAGCCATGACTGGCACAAGGTCTCAGTGTCTGGGATATGACGGCTCAAAGGATGAAAACAGGAGGGCTCACACCCCCACAGATAACAATAAAGAGAGCAGAACCAGTCAGATTAAAGCCCCGAGGAAATGCAACTCTGGTATGGCCACGCCAGAAAACTGGATCCTTGTGCAAAATGTTCTGAGTTTTAAATAAATATTGACAGCCCAGTCAACATTTTAAAAATTACTATGCAAGCCAAATAGGAGTCTCCGGTCTTCAGCTTCTGGTACTTGGAGCTCTGCACACAAACGTTTCTGGAAGCAGCTGGACAGCTCAGTGGTTGACAGTGCTCAATCACTTGCTGAGTAATCTTGGGCAAATGCCTCAACTGACCCCTCTGTACTCTCCTGTACCTACAACACTGGCCTGTATGAGCATTAAATGACTGAATTTGCGTAAAGGCTCAGAAGATAGCCCTGCATATAATATCCGCTCAATCAGTGTTAACTGTTCTTAATCTTCCCTGACTGGGTTTTAATCCCATCAGTTCATTTTGGGCCTGTTTCAACAGTCACCTTTTCCAGGTGAAATTCTTGAAAATGCCACCACATTCTGATGCTTCTTAATACTTTTAACTTGCTTCTTCTGATAGCAAGAAGTTACCCCAAAGCACTGCAAAGAAGGAACCGTGCAATACCTTCCTGGGACGTACCCATACAATTCTCTCTGCTTGGATAGCTCTTCTTCCTCCTCTTCTTTTTTTTAGGACTTTATTTTTTAAGAGTAGTTTTAGGTTCACAGGGCAATTGAGGGAAGGTACAGAGAATTCCCAAAAATCCCCAGCCTCCACATATGCACAGCTTCCTCCATTATCAGCATCTCCCACCATTTGGTACATTAGTTACAACTGAAAAACCTATATTGACACATCATCACCCAGAGTCCATAGTTTATATTATAATCCACTCTTCCTATTGTACATTCTGTGGGTCAAAACAAACGTGTAATGACATATATCCACCATTATTATACTATACATTTTCAGTGCCCTAAATATCCTGTGCTGTGCCTGTTCATCCCTCCTCCCCTCAACCTCTAACCTCTGATAACTACTGATCTTATCACTGTGTCCATAGTTTTACCTTTTCCAAAATGTCGTATCACTGGAATCACACAGTATGTCACTTTGGTTGACTTCATTCACTTAGTAATAGATACTTAAGTTTCCTCCTTTCTGTGGCTTTATAGCTCATTTCTTTTAGGGCTGAGTAAGAAATCATTGTCTGGATGTACCAGTTTATCTATTCACCTACTGAAGGATATCTTGGTTGATTCTAAGTTTTGCCAATTTTAAATAATGCTGCTATAAACATCCATGTGCAGGTTTTGTATAGATACTAGTTTCAACTCCTCTGGGTAAATACCGTGGGGTCCAACTGCTGGATTGTATGGTATGAGAATAATTTCATTTTGTAAGAAACTGCCCCAAAGTTTTCCAAAGTGGGCTGTACCATTTTGCATTTCCACCAGCATGGAATGAGAGTTCCTGGTGTTCCACATCCTTGTCAGCATTGGGTGTTGTCAGTGTTGTTGATACTGGCCATTCTGATAGGTGTGCAGTGATATCCCGTGATTGCTTTGTTTTTTTAAGGTTTATGTATTTTTTGAGAGAGTGAAAGAGAGAGAGCTTGTGCCATGAGTGGGGAAGGGCCACAGTGAGAGGGAAACACAGAATCTGAAGCAGGCTCCAGGCTCTGAGCTGTTAGCGCAGAGCCTGACATGGGGCCGGAACTCACAAACTGTGAAATCATGACCTGAGCTGAAGTCGGATGTTCAACCAACTGAGCCACCCAGGTGCCCTATGACAACATATCTAACAAAGTTTTGCCTGATCCAAGCTCACAAAGATTAGTTTGGATTGTTTTTAATTTCAAATTCTTCTTGTTTATTGCTGGTATATAGGAAAGCAGCTGACTTTTGCATATTAACCTTATATCCGGCGAGCTTGCTATAACAGATTTTTATTTTGTTCATTTATTTTTTAATGTTTATTTTTGAGAGAGAGAGAGAGGGTGCATGCACAGGGAAGGGGCAGAGAGAGAGGGAGACACAGAATCTGAAGCAGGTTCCAGGCTCGGAGCTGTCAGCACAGAGCCTGACACAGGGCTGGAACCCACAAACCCACGAACCGTGATATCATCACCTGAGCCGAAGTTGGATGCTTAACTAACCGACTGAGCCACCCAGGCACCCCTATAATTGCTTTTCAGTTTCAGAAGTTTTTTCAGATTTTCTACATAGACAATCAAGTCATGTGTAAACAAAGACAGCTTTCTTTCTTTCTTCCTGTATGCCTCTTCTTTCTCTTTCTTGTCTTATTGAATTAGCTGACATTTCTAGTATGATGTTGGAAAGTAGTGAGAGGAATACCTTGCCTTGGTCTGAGCTTACTGGGTAAGTTTCTAGTTTCTTACCACTAAGTATGATGTTAGCTGTAAGTTTTTTATAGATATTCTTTATCAAAGAATAGTTTGTTGATGCGAAGCATTACACCGATTTTTCCAGCTTTACTGAGATACAATTTATATCTAACATTGTGTAAGGTTAAGGTGTACAATGTGATGATTTAATATAGATACATATTACGAAATGATTACCAAAATAAGGTGGTAATTACTACAACCATCACCTAAACATTAATTGATTTTTGAATGTCTAAGCAACCTTGCATACCTGGGATAAATCCTATTTGGTCACAGTATATAACTTTTTTTATATATTGTTGAATTCAATTTGGCAATATTTTGTTGAGGATTTTTGCATTTCTATTCAAGAGAAATATTGCAGTTTTCTTTTCTTATAATATCTTTGCCTAATTTGGATATTAGGGTAATGCTGGACTTACAGAATGAGTTAGGAAGTTTTTCCTCTGTAAGGTCCCCAGAAAGAGGTCCTGCCTTTCAAGCCCTAAAAAATGCAACTCTTCTTTCTAATAATTTGTCTCTTCTTCATTTCATTTAAACCTTCTTTCTTGGGGCGCCTGGGTGGCTCAGTCGGTTAAGCAGCCAACTTCGGCTCAGGTCATGATCTCGCGGTCCGTGAGTTCGAGCCCCACGTCAGGCTCTGTGCTGACAGCTCAGAGCCTGGAGCCTGTTTCAGATTCTGTGTCTCCCTCTCCCTGACCCTCCCCCATTCATGCTTTGTCTCTCTCTGTCTCAAAAATAAATAAACGTTAAAAATTTTTTTTTTAAATAAATAAATAAATAAACCTTCTTTCTTAGAAAATGAAATATTACATTGACAAAGGAAAGTGGAGGGAACTTGGGCTATAATACTCTGAGAAAAAAATCAGATGTACTTTCTCTACAAAAAAAGAAACTTTGCTTACAAAAAAATACTTTATCAGAAGCAAATTACTGAAAAGGAGAATCTAAGTTTTTCTATAGGATTCAAACAATAAGGTTTCAAGCCTGGGCTGAGAATGGTAGCATTATTATTAAAAGAGGAAAGGGGCGCCTGGGTGGTTCAGTGGGTTACGTGTCTGACTTCGGCTCAGGTCATGATCTCATGGTTCATAGGTTTGAACCCTGCCACCAAGTTATACAGTGTCAGTGCGCAGCCTGGTTGCGATTCTCTCTCCCTCTCTCTTTCCCCCTCCCTCACTTGCATGCGCACACTCGTTCTCTCTGTCTCAAAAATAAAAATAAACTTAAAAAATTTTAAATAGGGGCGCCTGGGTGGCGCGTCCGACTTCAGCCAGGTCACGATCTCGCGGTCCGTGAGTTGGAGCCCCGCGTCAGGCTCTGGGCTGATGGCTCGGAGCCTGGAGCCTGTTTCCGATTCTGTGTCTCCCTCTCTCTCTGTCCCTCCCCCGTTCATGCTCTGTCTCTCTCTGTCCCAAAAATAAATTAAAAACGTTGAAAAAAAAATTTTTTTTTTAAATTTTTTTAAATAAATAAATGAAGAAAATGAAACGTAGAAAGAAATGCATGAAAAGGATAAATGTAACCTCAGCAGTGTGCTTAACTCATGGGTGGAGTATGGGAGAGCATGGGAAAAGGAAGAGACCTCAGGGGCTTCAACTCTACTGGTAATGTTTTATTTCCTGAGCTGGTGGTGGGTACTTTTTATATCACTTTATATACATTCTGTATGTCCAAACGTCAAGAAGAGCTATGAAATGTTCAGTTTTGGAAATAGTGAACTTAAGACAATAGTGGGAGAATTCAGATGGAAATTTCCAGTAACGTGAGACTGAAACTTGATTCCTCGAGAAAGTGCTGTCAGCATTTACAGAACATTTACCATGTGGCTACTAGGCTTACTAAGTATTCAGCAAAAATGTTTTGAGTGAAAATAGCATCACAATCATTACCTTTTCAGAGGAGATCTTCGCTAGCAAATCAACTTGATATAAAGCGGTTCCATGTTCTTTTCTTGAGCCAACACTTAGGTACCCGCTTCCTGTATCATCACTTGTCAGCAACTCAATATCATTCCACATGTTTCTGAGATTGTCTTCCTGAGTCAGGAACCACTACTTTCCCTGTGACAGTATGTAAAATAAGAGAACAAATTATATTGTTGCATAGAACACAATTCCTTGGGAAACAAAAAGTTTTAACAAAAAGGACATATATATATATGTCCCTGTAAATGCATATGTATATATACATATACATATATATAGATCCAATGAAAACTCGTCTTTATGTTATTTCTGCAGTCACTAGATACTTTGGACCAATAATATAAATGGAACTACAGCTATGATTATCATTAGAGAACAATGTATTGGTTTAGGAACATAAATCTGATCTCAGCAATGTATCCTAGAGCTTCTAGTATTTTGTGTGCCTAGCTCGAAATTATAACAAGTTTTCATTTGAAATAAACCTTTAAGCAGGATAGCAATGAATAGCGGAAGCTCTGAAGTCAGACTATCTGGGATATCCAAGGATGGTTAAGCTTCCAGCTGAACTTTAAAAAAAGTCCGTTATAATGTTTCCAGTAACGTACAGTAAATGAAAATAAGAAGGGGAAAACTGGATTGGGTTTCTGACTGCACCAAGGAGTATACATATAACCCCAGGCCAGTCGCTTGAACATCTCATCAGCAAAGACTATATAACTCATTGTATGTATGGCGTGTGGGAGTAAAATACAAAGATGAAAAACAATCCCTGGGTCGATCGCTGCTGGGGAACCCCCACCAAATAATTACAACCGTTTGGATAAGTGCTAGCAGAAATACGTTTTAAATTTTACGGAATGTACAGCACAGGGAAGGAATGATTTTTGACTTGGTGCTCCTTCATATTTACGACACTCGTCCTGGATTTTGTTCCTCAATTCTCTGTAACAGGGACATAGTTGTACCTACCCACAAAGGTTGTTAGAGGAGTTTTAAATATTCACAGAACAAGGCTTGGTTCGCGGCAAGCACTCAGTCTTATGTGTTAGGTGACTTATTATTTTCATTGGTGGAAACAGGTAAGATTTAGGCTACGGTCACAGGACGTTTCTAAACACGGGAAAGAGTTCTTACCGAGGGTGTAAGGCCAAGAGCAAGAAGCCAATTATGCAAAGCTCGGAGGGAAAACTCACGCAGGCCGAATGCACAGGCTCAGAGCCTGGAACGAGTCTGGGGCAGGTGCCAGGCCACAGCAAAAATCAAACAGTGCAGGAGCTAACGAATCCTCGACTTCAAGATTGGATTTTTACGCTCGGTGCCACAGTGTAAAAGACACTAAGCAGACGAGTGACTTGATTCGAGTAACGATTTGAGGTCACTCCGGGTGGAGAACCGATGAGCAAATTAAACGAAATGAAAGCGTCAATTAGGCCCCCATGCATAAGTGCTCCCAGCTGGGCAACAGACCAGCAAGAACCGGCTTCAAATTCTCTCCCGCCAGCGTCTCGAGGGAAAAACGCCCCGAGGTGAGATGAGGCCGCTATTCCTTCGACGTGAACCCACCCCCAGGTCTTTACAGCAGCGCGTTTCCCCCTCCTCACCTGCAACTGCCGAAACTAAAGAAGAACACTCAAATTTACCGCCCCGCTTCCTTCCCCCGACAACTGTCCCTAATCTCTTCAGGTTCTAGCCCACGGGTTTAAATTGGCGGGAGAACACAAACCCAACCCCTTTTACGGCGGCCGGAGGAGGCCAAGACTGCTTTAGAATCGAAATAGGAAGTCGCCCCACCCTAAATTCCACCCGTTTCGATTTCCAGGCTGCGCATTCTAAGGGTACCTTCTTGGCGCCGCCCCCCTCCTGGCCTTACACGCCCCCTTCAAAAGAACAACCAATCACCTCTTCCAAACACGTTGCTATAGAGACTCTTATCACCACCCATTTTTTTTTTTTTTTCCCAGCAAGCTGTGCGACGCACCGGGCCTCATCCCCCTTTGTGCCATCCGGGTCTCTCGCGCGAGCGATTTAGTCTGTGGCGAAGCGTCGGGTCGGCCGGTACTGTTGAGAGCGGCAAGTGGAGGCGCCGCACTAGCGGCAAGGACTCTGGACTATGGCGGTAGGTGCCAACTCTGGGTTTAAAGCCGGGGATGTTTTTCTGCTACTCCCCAAAGAGTGGGTGAACGGCTCCCAGAGCTGTTGTCCGCGCGTGTGTGTGGACAAAATGGCGCCGCGGCCTTTTTCTGCGCCCGCCATCATGGCTGCCTGCTGTAGGGAGGGGGAAATGAGGCGGTGTCGATGGGGGTGGGGAGCCTCAGGGAGTGTCTTTTTTTTTTTTTCCAGAACTTTCCTCATCTTTTTTCCAGCCCTGTATTCTTTCTGACCCACGGACCGGCGTCCAGTTTAGCTTACTCATTGTTAGTGGTTTATATTGAGTTCCATTAGGGCTTGGGAATTTATGTCCGTGTTGGGGAAGGGCTGGGGAGGAGAGAAAAAAGCATGCGGGGTGGGGGGGGGCGCGAGGGTCTTGGAAAAGTATTAGGTCAAAAAGGCGTTGTCTGTAGTGGATAGAATGGGAAAAGAGTCATAGCAGTTTTTTTGGTTTGGGGGTTTTATTTTGGTTTGGTTTGGGTTTTTTTGCTTACGCTCAGTAAGATTCTAGTTGCATAATTTCGATTAGTGTTTCTCCTGTTAAAACCTTAATCTGTTTTTAGTAAGGACCAGAGGAAGATGCTCAAAAGGAGTAAAAAAAAAAAAAAAAAATCGGCTTAATTACGGGAAGGCTTTGGAGCTACGATTTCTGATTGTTCTGTTTCCGAAGAGGCTCGTGATGTAATCATTTTGAAGTCTTTGAAAAGCATTATAATAAAGCCTTATCATTGCTGTTGTTTCTTTAAATTTAAGAACCCTGCGTTGACCCGTTTAATTTTAAATAAGAACAATGGTGCTTAAAAAAAAAAAAAAAAAGGCTGCTGTTGAGTATAAGATGCCCAATTCTGGTGGATCGCGTTATTGTGATTACTTCATTTTTACTGAAACTGTTAAAAAAAAAAAATGCAAGCATTTTGTATTCCTTTCCACTGGAAAGAAAAGTTCTGTTTACTCCTTTTCGAAAACAAGTAGGGCTATAATCATAACAAAAATTTTTTGTTTGCTCTTTTATAAAAATTAGGGTTTCTGGAATTAGGATGGTTTCTGCACTCCCCTCCTCCAATGCCTAATTGAATTAACCAATTTTTGATAAGGTTTCAAACAACTGGAAGCCTTTTTTTATATTTGTGCAACTAATCGATGTAATGTTTTCCTTTGTTTAGTGTTTTGGGCCCCTTAAGGTACTTTAAATAAAGAATAGCATTGTTTTACTTGGGCTCAAATTTAAAAACGAAGCCATTTCAAACATTTGGACCTGCAGTGCCTCGTTCAATAAAAAGACACAGTCCCCTGGAGAAGTGGCCTAGTATTAGATTCACTGTACCTTCTTTGCACTGGAAAAAGATTTGTGTACTTGGTCTTGAGCGTTGTTAGGGTTTAAAAAAAGATTAAAATGTTAGGATAACTGGTGGCCTTCTGAAAAAGCAAATGCTAGAGTAGAAGACGGCTTTGCAATTAGCATTTAAGATTTTTTATGTACCTCTCTGCTAAATCGAAATAAAGTTAAGAACTTATCAGAGAAATTTTATTCAGTTGGGTTTTGTTTTTGTTTTTGGGGGGGTTTTTTTTGGATACTTTTCATTAGGCTATTGCTATAAAATAAAATAGCCTCATGGAAATAAGGGCCAACTGGCTACCTATCATTCATACCTGTTTAGTGTTAGGACGGTTTTTGTTCTATATGTTTGACAGATGAAAATGGCTTTTTGGTATAAGTTAATAGCTTCTATTACTGGATGTCTTCCCTTATGCCATGGGCATTTGACTTCCCTATTGCCAGGCTTCTGTGATGCACGTAAATAAACTTGACTGAAAACCTGTACTACCTGGGCTAGATGCTGATTTTTCCGTGGAAAGGTCGTTTATAGTTCTAGTCATGACCTCTGAAAAAGTGAATGACATGTGCCAGTGGTTCTGCAGCATGCCCCCAAGAGAAGTGATAGCAGTGCTCAAGTTTTTGCAGTTTTACCAAGTGTAAGCTTTATTAGCACTTAACATCACAGACATCTCTGAAGTAGCCCATAAGGATAATGATGAGAAGGAGAATTAAAAGAAAATGGGTAATGTGAAAATCATGATTAATTGATACAGCTTGATTTATTAGAAAGTAGAGCACAAAGAGCATCTTAGGGGAGCTTTGCTGTAAGATAAAGTTGAACTCAAATCTATGCGATGAAAGCTTTCACCACAAAAATTTTATGATTCCAGAAATCACCCATACATAGAAAACTGACAAGACCCTTGAATGATTCTAAGAAACTCTCCAGTAGTTAGTTGTTTCCTTTGTTTGCTTTTTTTTTTTTTTAAACCATTGTCAGAGGCTTAACACATTTATGTCTTTCATCCCAACTAAGCTTGTAAATCTTTTAGCATTTTATTCTTTGAGTCTAGCATTGAGTTTGGCACATTTGTGACTCTTCAGTAAATAGTTGTTGAAATAGTGCAATTTCTCCCCCTTCATTTGTTAAATTACTCCCCTTTTAGTTTACTTGGCATTTGTTTTGTGGACTAATCTTCCTAAAGGAAGGAGAAATTCATTGTCATGTGATTTTTTTCCACCTGCTGAAAATTTATAGTGATTCCCTTTTTATCCAATTCAGATTTTTCTGTAAAGACCATGGTAGTAAGTATTCTAGACATTGTGGACAACATACAGTTTCTGTCTCATTTCTTGCTTGCTTAATCTTTTTAAAAATGTAAAAACTATTCTTAGGTCAAGGGCCAAGTGGTCCACCTTCTGAATACTACTGAAACGGTTTCCCCTGCCTTTTATCAAAATCTGATTTGGGAACAGTTCAGGTTTTAGCTTCTTGAAGCTTTTTTCTATGACTCATTTAAATCAATGTCTTTTTTGTATGATGCTGCTGTTTGTAATTTGGACTGCACAGTTAAACAGCCACAGAAATACTTTTTTTAACTGGAAATTAGTAACAAGAATTCATTTGTTTGATTGCTCTGCTGAGTAGTTTGTTATGATGAGCAAGGCAGGTGAAATTGCCTTCTATAAACTGGAAAACAAAACTGATATTTAGATGAAAAAATCTAAGTCAGGACTCTTTGGAAAGTATACGTACAATTTAATTTTTTTTTTAATTGCATTGTGAAAATTTATAAAATGCTTTAAAGCAGAAACAACTTAATGTTTCCATAGCCCAGAGCATATGTGAGGAGAGGCAGACCATATTTTGCAGCAGCACTGTGCCAGGGGGCTGTTTTCATTAAAGAGGGTTAATGAAATTAAGATTGGGTTCTCAGATAGGTAAGTTAATTTTCTGTTTATTCTTTTATAATCTAGAAGCATTCTCTCTGCTGTTTTCTTAGATTTTCAGACTTGAGTCTCTAACTTTTACCAACTTATTTTAAATGCTTTTTTAGTGTATGCTATTTTAAAATAAGCATTATTGGTAAAGTCAGGTAAATGACTTCACAAATCTGAAATGGTCTGTATTTTTTCTGTTTGAATGTATGTTCTTTGAAAATACTTGGAGCCCTCTTCTTCCCCTTCCCCCATTGTTTTTAAAGTTATGAAAATAAGGATTTTTTAAAGTTAAAGACATCAGTCTAATCATATATATCTTTGTTACTGGGTTAGTCATTTCAATTTATTTAGGTTTATCAGGCACAACGAATAGGTACTTAGAAATTAGCCTTCTGATTTATTGATTTTTTTTAACTCAAGGATCATTCTTTTCCCTCCCTTTCTTTTAAGAAATTGGAATATTTTAAATGTAATTAAGAACTTATAATCATTTTTCTTTAAACTTCTAGGCTAGTGACACAGAGCGAGATGGACTAGCCCCAGAAAAGACATCCCCAGATAGAGATAAGAAAAAAGAGCAGTCAGATGTATCTATTTCTCCTAGAGCCTCAAAACATCATTACTCAAGATCACGATCAAGGTCAAGAGAAAGAAAACGAAAGTCAGGTATGAGTTGTTGGAACTGTAACTACCACTATCAGCATTTGTTATAATCCATTTAGATGTGTGTGTAAAACATACATTTAGTTTTTGATACAATTAATGTTTTTTTCCCCCAGTCGAGAAATGAATAAAAGTACATTGGTGATTTTCTGGAGAATTTTTTAATTATGAAAAGCATAAATGTCTTCATGCAGAAATTTATAACTTCTCCAAAGACAAATATATACATATTTTTCAAAAATGTGTTTTTGTGTCACAAAATTTATTTGTGTCACAGTAATTATTTGTCCACCCTGAGATGTTTAAATTTCATTTTTTCAACATTGGGAAAATGTTTTTGAAAGCTGTGGTCTGGGCAGTGGTATGTTTTTCTGGAGTTCTTTAACATGCTTTGATATACAATACAAGAAGGTGTTTAACCTTGTGTTTTGATTAATTTAATGTTAGAATATTTCTGAAGCAAGACATTTTGGCGTTTTGAGATGTTCCTTACTCATTAACCTGAAAAAGAATAGATTGATATGATATAGGAAGCGTGACGTTTTGCTGTATATTTTTTTTTTAACTAGTACTGCTACATAATGAAGAGGTTAAGTGAAAAGTAGAATGGTAATGAGTTAAGAGAATTTTAAGACCTGAGCTCTAGTTTTTTATCCTTTGTGCCCACAGATAATTATCTATAAGATAGTTCAGATACATATTTTTACATATATATTTGAAACTGTACAGTATTAAAATCAGTTTTGAATGGAAATTATTCTAAACTATAGCACCCTTCTCACCACTTAAGCCAAATATAGTTCAACCTGTTTCTTTTTTTGCATTCTTGTTTTGTTTTTCTTGTGTACCTCTGTTAAGCCCTTTTATAAATTTTCTGTGGACTGGAAAACAAGATGGGCTAGTCAGAATGTTTTGTAAATTAAGAGTCTGTGACAAACTGAAAGACAGTATCTGTTTTTGACTTGTCATGGAGGTTGTTTTTTTTTTGTTTTTTTTTTTTTGCTTACTCTCAGTTATATCTGGTTTGTACAGATGGCTTGATTTGTTTCAAATACATACAGTCTTAACTAGAATAATCCCACCTTGCCATAAAAAAATAGTCTTTGAAAGTAAGTAGAATTTTAATTAAGCAAAATGGACTAGAGTCTGTTAAGGGTCTGACTCTTGATCTCAGGGTGGTGAGTTTAAGCCCCATGTTGGGCTCCACACAAGGCATGAAGCCTACTTTAAAAAGGGTGGGGAAGAAGGACTGGAAATTGTCTTTTACCTGTTAGAATTTGCTTTTGAGATATTTCTGTATCTTTGTTTATGGTGAACTTTTGTATGTGTTTACAGATAATGAAGGAAGAAAACACAGGAGCCGGAGCAGAAGCAAAGAGGTAATTAACACTTTGTAGTGAATAGGCACTTTAAAATTCTTGTAAAATATCTGGTAGAAATGTTTGTGTGAATATATGATTTCATCAAGGTAAGTACCAAAACTTGAAATTTAAAAGGTTAATTGGGTTATAAAATAAGCATGATATGGATTCATCATTGTTCAAGAAGATAGTTGTTTATATGAAAAGTTCATTCAAAAATTATTAATTTTATTATGTTGTGAAAATATTCACAATAAAAATTTCATATGAAGATTATAATTGGTTTTTTTAGGCCTGTCACACAGAGCTTCCATTAATCTGAGGTCCCGAGTCTCCTTATGCCTGACGACTGCTCAGGATTTTTAAATAGCAATCATCTTTAAGTAGCAATATCCTAGAGATCCGTGGGCTACTTTTTCTTTATGGAAGGTAACGAGAGTCCTCTTTTCATTAGCAAACCAGTTCAGTTTCCCTAAAAGTAGTATTGAATTTTGAAGTAAGAGGGTCTGTGAGGGACAGCTGGAAAGGTGGCGGTGACAGCAAAACTTGAGGAAAAAAGACAGCAGCTGTATTGCAGAGGAGTTAACTTGCTCGCCCACCTGAGAAGACAAGGGATGAGCCAACAAGGAAGAACAGAAGTAGGAGCCAAAAAGGGAGGAGAAGAATCTTATGGGGGCTGGGCAAGGGACTCCTAAAAAAAAAAAAAAAAACGTGGGCAGGGACTTCACCTCTTCCCCTAATGGAAGCTCTGTTAAATTTTTAATTTAGGAGAGTTTTTGTGAAAATGACTATTTTGTTTAGCTCACATGATAACATTTCTATAATAAATCATACTCAGCGTGCTAATGCGCGAAGAGACTGAACTGAAGACGCTGCAGACTCAGATAGCAAAATAATAAGCCTACTTCATGATAAGGTAACTATTAGTCATTCAAACTCCTATTTCCCTTAAGTATATCTTAAATCAGTTAAGGGTTTTAATGTTTTTTTTTTTAATAGTAATGTTATGTTTGGAAACCTGGATTGAAATAAACTCTAAAACCTTTGGAAGTTGAACCATTTAAAGCTTTTCCAGTTTGCCACTATATGGCAAAATCAAGGAAATAACTTTTATAAGTTCATATTATAGAGAACTGGCAATGAAAGTAAAATTTAGGTGTGTCTCCAGGTCTCTTGTTTTTCTGCAAAATATTAACTTACTATGATTCTTTTCAGATATATCATGCATGTTCCAAAATGTTTGGCCAAGTTTTTTGTTTTTAAGAAAAGTTAATCTTGAGTGGAAAGAAACATGCTATGGCCTGTTTGGGAAACATGAGATAAGTGTCCTGTTGTGGTAGAAAAGCAGTGTCCTGGGCATCAGAAGAACATGGGGTCTGGGTTCAGCTGCTACCATGTAGCTTTGTGACCTTAGATCTTAGTATAGTCATACTTACAGTAAGGGGAATTTAGACCATCTGAATTTCCTTCCAGCTTTAAAATTGTGATTCTGAGATGTCTGGGATTTTAAGCCTTACCTAAAAGATGGGTTTGACAACTTAATGTGAGGAGATCTAATGTTTATCACTTCCTAATTTGGTGTGTGAGTGTAGGATGGAGACTTGATCATGCAATTAATTTTAGCTCGGTCTCTGAATGCCTATTTTGTGAAAGCAAAAGCCTTGGTTTTAAATCTTTCAGAGTATGGGGAAAGTAGGTATTGTATAATGGTGTAGGGGTTAATTATATTATGCCTAGTTTGATTTTGTAAAAATTAAAACAGATACGGTTGCCATTTTCTACCCTAGGTACATGAAATGTAATAGAACTCCAAGCCCGTTGGGATATTGCAAGATGAAAAGTGATTGCATCACAGTTTAGACATTGGGAGAAAAACCAAGAGCCGTCTTTTAGAGAGAATGTGGCAGTATAGCTTTAAAAAGGACACTTCAACTCTGCGTAAAGTAACTTAAATTGCAGAAAATACTAATAATTAGTAAGAGTAATCTTATTTAGCTACCTAATTGAAATGCGTTTTCTGGTGCATTTCTTTGTGTCCTGATCATCTTTGTTACTGTTTTTAAACGTAAATGATATGTACTCTGGTTTTAGAAGTTGATGTATATATGTGTATGTGGTTTGTTTCTCTAAAAGGTTTATTGGAAAATTTTGAAAGCTTTGATGTGTATCTCCCTACTCTTTTAGATAAAAAAAGAAACATCAGGGAATCCTTTTTTCTGATAATGATGGTTTTTCAATATTATTTCAACATTGAAAATCATTGTTTTAATTGTGTTAATTTGGGGAGGAAACTGCATTTGGGGGATTTATAAAGACAAAGATTAGTAGTATTCATCTGCAACATTGGGTGATGTGAAACTAGATCATTTTTTTATTTGCCACACACTCCTAAGGTTACTAATGTTGCATCTCAACATTTTTGTCTACTGATACCCATACTAACTCTCTTTGTTGCACTATTTTCCTGAAAGAACCAACTTCTTCTTAAAACAGGCAAGAAGACATGAATCCAAAGATAAATCATCTAAGAAACACAAGTCTGAGGAACATAATGACAAAGAACATTCTTCTGATAAAGGAAGAGAACGACTAAATTCATCTGAAAATGGCGAGGACAGACACAAACGCAAAGAAAGAAAGTCATCAAGAGGCAGAAGTCACTCAAGATCTAGGTCTCGTGAAAGGTAAGTAGTTTGGGCATTTATAAGTGACTGCCATCCGTAGAGCTATGTTATGTAAAGCTTCTCATTAATCCAGCAATACCCAAACAGTCTTAATTAGAAAATACGTATATTTGGTGGGGCATCTGGGTGGCTTGGTCAGTTGAGCAATTCTTGATTTTAGCTCAGATCATGATCTCATGGTTAGTGAGTTTGAACTCCACGTCAGGCTCTGCACTGACAGGGAGGAGCCTACTTGGGGATTCTCACACATATGTGTGCTCTCTCTCAAACATGGAAGGAGAAGAAAATACATGTGTTTGCTAACTTGACCTCTTCTCTTGCCTACTGATGTCCATTAGTTGCCGAAATCTTTGGGACATTGTTACCAGATAAAGGCAAAAATGGTGTCCAAGACGGGGGGGTAAAGGATGATGATGATTCACACATTCAGTTAGTGAAGTGCTTTTTGTTTGTTTGTTTGTTTTTAATTTTGTAATTTATCTGTTTCTTGTAGTTAAAAAGTTACATAGCTGAACTATGTTTAAGCCAATAAAATGATCCTTTTACATTGTTGGTGTAGAATTTGCTGATACTGTGTGGTATAGGTGAAAAGGTTTTTTTTAGAGACTGGGTCATGGCTGAAATTTGTGGGAATTTTGCTTTAAGAAGCAGTGTTTAACATCATGTTTGGAGTTTGTGGAAATAGGTGGTATCAAACTGGGTCAGAATTTTTCAGTAATAGATTAACTTGTCATCTTTAAGTTGCATAAATACTCCAATGAGGCAATAGTAGACTTTAAACTATTAAACAGAATCTTAAGTTGGGGTAGGATGCATTGCATTTTTGGCATGTTACAGCTTTACTGTGTTCCCTCTGAGGCATCATCAAACAAGAATAAAGGCCCATTTGTTGTAACTTCCTTCATTAAAAGCTTCAATTATCCTTTCTATATACAATACAGAGTAGTTTATAGCCTGATTTGACAGCACACATGGTAGATAATTCATAATGTCTGTAGTTTGAAAAGATACTTCTCTAAGTAACTACAAATTTGTGGGCTTTATCTTTAGGCGTCATCGTAGTAGAAGCAGAGAGCGGAAGAAGTCTCGATCCAGGAGTAGGGAGCGGAAGAAGTCAAGATCCAGAAGCAGAGAGAGGAAGAAATCAAGATCCAGAAGCCGGGAAAGAAAACGTCGGATCCGATCTCGGTCCCGTTCAAGATCAAGACACAGGCATAGAAGCAGAAGCAGGAGTAGGACAAGGAGTAGAAGTCGGTAAGTAGTCATGATCATGAATAAAATTAGATAGGTCCCTCACAGGGTCTGTTCATCTTCTCTCGCTATGAAAACATCAAAATTGTGGATCAGAATTTTATTTAGAGTTATAAAATATATTGATCATGGGGCGCCTGCATGGCTCACTTGGTTAAGCATCTGAGTCTTGGTTTCATCTCAGGTCATGATTTCGTGGTTCATGGGTTCGAGCCCCATATTGGGCTCCCCACCATCACTGCGGGAGATTGTCTCCATCTCTCCTTATGAAAATAAATAAACATAAAAAAAAATTTTTTTTTATCACATTCTGACGAATAAAGAACAAACCTGAACATTTGCATAACATTCTTACGTATACTCATTTAATCAGATACTCTGTGAAGTGTAGGTAGGAATAGTCCCATTAAAATCATAGTAGCAAAACAATTGTTTTGTGAATTCAGACCATTGGACTTAACCTTAAGTAACTTGTCTAGGAAGCCTCAAATGATACAGTTATTAAATAGTACTGTCAGGACCAAGTCCCAAGTGTGTCTGAATACGAGTGCTTAACCCACCATACTCTATATGCTATCTCAGACATTCAGAAAGATGAGCTTATTCAAACCTGACTTGTTTGAGGGGAGGCTTTAATTTGTTGAGACAGGAAGTGAAATAAGAGAAGGGCCACCTGGGTGGCTCAGTCACATGAGCATCCTGACTCTTGATATTGGCTCAGGTCATGATCCCAGGGTCTTGGGATCGATCCCAGCATCAGCTCCATGCTGAGCATGGAACCTGCTTGGGATTCTCTCCCTCTGCCCCTCCCCCCATTTTCTCTAAAATAAAATAGAAAAAAATTTTTTAAAGCACAAGAGAAAAAATGTAAATATTCAGAGGATATATTTATAATTATATTTGCATATGGCAGTTATTAATAGTGTACGTATATGCAGAGGTCCTGATGTTAAAGTAATAGAAAAAGCTTTTTTATTAGCTTACTGCTCAAGTCTGTAAAGACTGAAATACAGGTAAAAGTAGACTGTGCTTATTACAGTAACTTGGTTTATCACTTTTGATCACTATATCAGCTTTTTTTTTTTTTTTTTTTTTTTAATTTTTTTTTAACATTTTTTATTTATTTTTGAGAGAGAGACAGAGCATGAAAGGGGGAGGGCCAGAGAGAGAGGGAGACACAGAATCTGAAACAGGCTCCAGGCTCTGAGCTGTCAGCACAGCCTGATGCGGGGCTCGAACTCACAGACCGCGAGATCATGACCTGAGCCGAAGTCGGCCGCTTAACCGACTGAGCCACCCAGGCGCCCCTCAGCTTTTTTTTTTTTAATGTTTATTTTTGAGAGAGAGAGAAAGAGAACACAAGCAAGGGAGGGGTGGAGAGAGAGGGAGACACAGAACCCTAAGAGCAGGATCCAGGCTCCTAGCTGTCAGCACAGAGCCAGATATGGGGCTGAAATTCCCAAGCTGTGAGACCTGAGCTGAAGTTGGATGCTTAACCAACTGAGCTACCCAGGCATTTCAGTATATCAGTAGTTTTAGTTTGTAATAGGTTACTAATTTGAACTTTACCAGTTAGGAGGTTTAGTGAATTTAGGGTAAATGGATTTCACCATTAACTACCATAATTTTTATTCTCCATTTGGGCAATACAGGCCATTATTTATGGCATTTCTAGCTTTTTTTTTTTTTTTTTTTTTTTTAATGGCAATTCTAGTTTTGGCCACTGTTACTCCACTCTGATCGCTGCCTGTTTTTTGTTTTATTTTTAATCTTTAATTTTCCTAATTCTTTTGTTCTGATAATGTGCTTTGGATTTTTAACATTTATGAACTAATTCATTGTAGATTAAAATACTAGGAACATTTAAACTATGGATCTTGCTACTAGGGATTTATCCTATATATTCACTTATGTAAGCATAAAATAACAGTATAAAGTTTATCTTTGTAACACTGTAAGAGCAAACAAAAGACTGGAAACATTCTAAATGTCTGTAACTGGGATGGTTAAATGAACTTGCAGAAAACTAGCAGCACATTCAGGGAACCTTGATACCTTGTGGAAGCTGTAGGGCAGAGGTGGAGAGGAAAGGGTTTGAAGTACATTATCTACGGTTTGGTACCCATGTAAATATAATTGGTTTTGATTAAGTGAGGTAATTATTATTACTTGGCTGTATTGCAACATGTGAAATATGATTTATCACAGAGATAGAAAGAAGAGAATTGAAAAACCAAGAAGATTTAGCAGAAGTTTAAGCCGAACTCCCAGTCCACCTCCCTTCAGAGGCAGAAACACAGCAATGGATGCACAAGAAGCTTTAGCTAGGAGGTTCGTATGTTTTCTATTGATGTGTTTTTCATTTTTTCAACTGGAAGTAGATACTCAATTGTGTGGACAAAGTGAATGGTTTCATATAAGTTAAATGATTAAATCTAGCTATGCTATTGTGCCAGCTCTGTGATGTAGAACTCATAAGTAAGTAATTCGTTAATTCTCATTTTAAACATTTACCAGTTTGTCCAACTGGAGAGATTACAATGTCTGCAACAGTTTGTTTTTTTCCCTTCGTGATTAACTGTTTCATTTTTCTCAAATTTAGGCTTCTAAATATTTTTGGTTTGCAATTGAAACTCTTTAGAAATCTTAGGTCTGATTCAAAAACTCTTAAATTTCGCCTCTGAAATTGCTTAACATTGCAAGGTGATTTATTTGATCTTGTAAATTTTACTGCTGATAGCATGAGATTGTTGTATGGTTTAATTTTGAAATAACGTCAAAGATGTTCTGATAATTGTGGGATGACACACAGTAGGGCTGTCTGGCCAAAACGTGCAAAATCATTGAAAGAACTCCCTTATAGAGAGAGGGAAGAAGTAAAGTAAAATCCAAGTGCTTGTTTGCAGGTTTTCCCATATTCTGAAAACTATACTTTTGATTTGGGGGTTTTTTTCCTTATGAAATTGAGTTTGTATTTTTTTTTTTCATTACAAAAATACAGTTATCACAATGTAACCTGATGGGCTGCTGCCCTGTGAACCCAGCCTGGCAGAAACTCCAGCTGAACAGCAGCAGCAGCAAAGGTGTGAGCTCGCCCCTTCTTCATTCCATTCACCTTAGTGAATGGTGTTAATTCCAACCTGCAATGGCCATTTTAAATATGCAACCAATAATAGTCAATTATATTTTCTTCCTGAAACTAAAATCAACGAAATGAAGAAGTAATTTATAATAGTATTGAACTAATCTATAAAGAATAGCCGATTAAGCCTGGCCAGTATTTTTTTAAGCCCTGTATTCTTATTAAGTTGGGTGTGTTTTAATTTGGGGCTTTTATTACTTTTGAAGCTGTTTCTAGCATCTAAAACTATTTTGACTTAAATAATCTGCTTAGTGATTTTCAGATAAATTTATATGAAATAACTTTTTTCAGAATACCAGATTGCTCTTTGGCTAATTTGAAGTTTGAAGGGAAATCTTTGGTTAATAAGAAACTGTAGTATGTAGACCGTTGTTGTTCCTTTTTTAAAAAATAAGGACGAAATGTTTAAACTCATTTGAAAATATTTTTCACATATGTGGACCAACATTTTACTGTTATCCCTAATCAGAAACTTTTATCCCCAAGCACAAAATCAAGTCTGTACTGTTTCTTTGTTGCATATGTGATCAATAAATGGGAATAAAATTATAGATTGTTATATTCATGTAATGTAAATTTTAGCAATTGCTAAAGTGAATGCCCATTTGCTATCACTGTATTTTACTACTTGTAGTACCCCGAAACAAAATCTTTTCCCTAATTTTTGTCCTTTTATACCAAATTGAAGGAGGAAGGGGTGGCTTTTAACTTATGATTGGGAAATCAGTAATCCTTTGAAGAAAAGAGTCTTCTCTTTCAGGAACTCATGAAGATGATATTACTTACAACTCGCTATATAAGAAATAGATACTGGCTTGACAGCACGTTTAGTATATGTATGTATTAGTGAATTTAGAGTGAACCAGAACCTGTTTTTCTTTCATTTGGAGATGAATTTATGTTTCATGTTTCCAGTTCAAGACTGAATAATTTTTATTTTTTCAAAATACTCTCCGTGAGAACTGTGTGTAAAAACTATTCCAGTTTTTGGTTGTTCCGTGAATTTAAAAATGTTTAAAACAAATACTGAAATAGTTCTTTTAACTGTGGCTGATATGTTCAGAACGAATGCTTTTTTTTCCCATATTCAGATACCAATGTGTTAAATTTAATTTAAAATTCTATATTGTCTCGTGTCTGTACGTGTGGAGAAGTACAAAGATAAATAATGGTTTTATATTGAGCGTTATTTTAAATTCATTGCAATTGTTATTGACAGGTTGGAAAGGGCAAAGAAATTACAAGAACAGCGAGAAAAAGAAATGGTTGAAAAACAAAAACAACAAGAAATAGCTGCAGGTAATTTATTTTCTTTATTATGGAAGTGTATGGCATTTCCTTATAGAAAATTTGAAAAATTCAGAAAAATAATGGAAGCAAATCACCCGTGATCTTTGCTAGCCAGCAGTGCACGGTAAACCTTGCTTCGTTTGTTTTGGTCAATGTTACTGAAATGTGGATAACTTACTTTTTGATGTTAACTTTCATAGCTCATAATTTCTTCGTGCATATATGTTTCTTAATTAGTTGATGGACGTAATTTTGGCAAGTGAATAGTCACTGTTCTTGTTTAAACTTTAGCCGTACTGCACGTCTTTTAGTCATGATTTTTGAGAAAATGCAGTTTAATAAAATGATGGCTAAACCTGGATAAGAAATCAAGACTTTCGACATAACACAAACATTGCCTGATTGAAGATGATCAGAGAGTGCTTGTTGAGTTGTATGGAATGTAACCTGGAAGGTGTTTTTTGTTTTGTTGACATTTCTAGTTAGTTGGTGCTTCTTGAAATTACCTGAATTGTACAAATTGTTATTTTCCTCAAAACTTTCATAACTGGATTGCCACGATATTAGTAATGGAGAGAGCTTTTTAAGCTTATATCCTGGACTGATAGAAAATTGATGCAGTTCCTGACTCAACCACTTAAAATGGAAACACCAGGCATGGCATTTAACCTTTATAGGACTTGGGCTTAGTATTTGTTTTATGTGTGTCTTCCTTAATATCTTAAATACTCGTTTAAGAGTTTCAAATAAATGTCTTAAATCCTTTTGTAAGCTTAAAGACTGTAAAAATGAAAGTTTTTAGGGGTGCCTGGGTGGCTTAGTTCAGCATCTGACTTCAGCTCAGGTCATCTCACGGTTCCTGAGTTCGAGCCCCATGTTGGGCTGTTTTTATTGTGTTACAAGTTAGCTACAAGCACCATAGTTCATTTTCATTGAAATCATGAATCTTTTTACTGTTTGTAGAATCCTTACTATTTTCAGATATGTAAAGTATGTATAAAGGATCACATCCAGGAAATGTTAAAAGTACGTCCAGTAAATTTTTCCTAACCTGTTAACTGCTTTATAAACTAACATGCATTTCCTTATTTTGGTGAAAATATTCTGCCTTTTTGTAGATTAGTTCTTACATGTAAATGCACTGCTGTAAGTTAGGAGGTTTGCTTTGCTTAGTCTAGAAATCTGTACTTCCCTTCTCTTCAGCAGCTGCAGCCACCGGAGGTTCCGTTCTCAATGTTGCTGCCTTGTTGGCATCGGGAACGCAAGTTACCCCTCAGATAGCTATGGCAGCTCAGATGGCTGCCCTGCAGGCTAAAGCTTTGGCAGAGACCGGAATAGCTGTACCTAGCTATTACAACCCAGCAGCTGTGAATCCAATGAAATTTGCTGAACAAGAGAAAAAAAGGAAAATGCTTTGGCAGGGCAAGAAAGAAGGGGTAAGTTCTTTAATTCCTCTTTATTGTCATTTGTACCTAATAAGTAGTTGTTCAGAGCAACAGTGGATTGGAAAGGATTGGTTTGGGTTGTTTATTCTGCAAACCTGATTGGAATAGTTTAATTTACCACAGTTACTTAATTTTGGAAAAAGCATGATCTAAGTCCAGTTGTAGGAAAAAACAAAAAACAAAAAAAAAAAAACACAGTATTCCTGTAAATTTATAATGGGTGAAGAAGCTGCTTCTTAGCTTAAGTTTTTTCCATGAAGGATATAATGTGAAGTACTTCTAGTTCTTTGTTTCATTACATTGTAATAAGAATCTTAAAATAATGATGATAAACTCCATTGGTAGAATGCCATAAATGCTGTTGTTTCTTTTACAGAGAGATTTAGTAACCTGATAAAAGAGAACCTAAATTTTATGTATTCTAAAAGTTGAGTGTTTCTTAACAGGACAAATCCCAGTCTGCTGAAATATGGGAAAAATTGAATTTTGGAAACAAGGACCAAAATGTCAAGTTCAGGAAACTAATGGGTATTAAGGTGAGTTACATGGTTGGAATTAAAATTCATATTAACATTTTCAGGTTAACATTGTTCCTCCATCTAAAAGTTATTTCAGTAATGTGTCAACTTTGGGTTCTTTCTGATGCTTTCTTGTTAATGTTCTTCAGATTAATTTCACAGAATTATGTTATCACTAGTTAGTTGACAATACAAATTATTCCATTTAAATTAACATGTTGATTATAACTTGCTTATACCTTAGATGAACCATTTTTAAGATTGTAAGCTTTACTTAGTAAATAAAAATGAAATTATAAATGGGAAGTAATGAATTTGCCTAAAAAAAAAATGCTCATTTAAAAAAGCTAAGTGCACTTGGAATAGAATCTTAATTTTTAAAATTTCCAGGGAGTTTTTTTAAATTAAGACATAGATTTTTTTGTTTTAAGTTTTTATTTAGATTTTTTTTTTTCCTGAGTAAAGTGTAAATGTACAGGTCCAGTATTAGATTTAATATGACGATTGGGAAAACTTCACAAATGCTCAGGTATTATTACTTAAGGGAATGTGTTTTTTTCATCGAAAGGATATTTGGCTTAAAGCAAGCTGCACTGAACTGGCTGTTTTGGAACAATGCCAGAGGACCTTTGCATCTGCTGCTAGCTTTCCCTGTCCTTTTCTTCCCTCAGGTCCCTGCATCATTCTTGGTTTCTTCTCACATGTCAACTTCTTTATAGTCCTGTCTCACCTGCTTTTTTTTTTTCTTTTTTTTAATTTTTCAATGTTTATTTTGAGACACAGCATGAGCGGGGGAGGGGCAGAGAGCAAGAGGGAGACACAGAATGCGAAGCAGTTTGCAGACTGAGCTGTCAGCACAGAGCCCAGCGCGGGGTTCCTACTGACAAGCCATGAGATCATGACCTGAACCGAAGTCGGATGCTTAACTGACCGAGCCACCCAGGCACTCTTCACCTGCCTTTTTAAAATAGCATATCTCCTGGTCCTTCCCAATACTTAGAACATTGCCTTGTACTTCATACGTGCTAAATGGATGAATGGGAGCTAAATAAGGTCAAATCCATATCCTAAAAAATGTGATTTATCATAAGTACTGTCAAGTGAGAAAAAACCTTTTTTCTCATCTGTGTTAATTTTAACAATATATTTTTTATCTGATGTTTAGAGCGAAGATGAAGCTGGATGTAGCTCAGTTGATGAAGAAAGTTACAAGACTTTGAAGCAACAGGAAGAAGTATTTAGAAATCTAGATGCTCAGTATGAAATGGCAAGATCACAGACCCACACACAAAGAGGAATGGGATTGGGTTTCACATCATCAATGCGAGGAATGGATGCAGTTTGAAAAAGATCAGACCTACTGTTTGGGACTTTATAGACTTCTGGTTCTGATGTCAGGTCCTTGTTCACCAAACAGCTAGCATTCTAGCTTGCATGGGTGTTGCATTGACTTTAATTTATTGAAAAATACGATTTTTTGTAAATATCAGATCAGTGATACTGGTGTTAGTGTTGTAATCAGGTTAAACACACTTCCATTAAACTTGACAGGACTATAGAAGGACAATATTTTTTAGTTCATGAATTCTACTTTTCAAATATATAAAAGCTGCAGGTGGGATAAAATCTCATACATGGATATTTCGTGTCCGCTGTCTTGTGTACTTTTGTACTTAACCTTGTACAGTTATTTTCATCTCTTGAAACATGAAAGAAATGTTATGTAGATGTTCTTTAGAAGATCTGGCCATTTGGTACATAATCCAGCACAAATAAGCTGGGTGGTGATGATAATAAAAATGGTTTTCTCAAAACTGGTGTTAATATAAGTTACCTGGAATTCTTATTTGAATTTGTTTGATGGGTTTTGTAGCATTTTGCAATTGCTATTAGAGAACACTAGGTAGAAATTCCTTTTTTTTTTTTTTTTAACAGTTAAATATGCTCTAGGCAATACCATGGTGAGCAAAAATGTAAAAAGTTGGGAGGAGTAACAAACATTAATACTGTTTTCCTACTACTCTAAGGAACAGAATTGGTGTACAATATTTGTTCAATATTCCATGTTATTCAGGAAATAGATTAATACGTTAAAGGGATGTAAGCACTTTTATTTTAATAAAGTGCCTTGTAACAAGTTCTTGGTATGCCCTTTGCTCATTATCCCTTTGAAGTCTTCACTAGTACTAAAATGTTAGAAAACTACTTTGTCACTAAATTAAATAGGGCATAAACAGGGTGGAGGGGGAGAACCGCAGAACTTGTAATTCATTTGCTTTTATTGGTACAAAGTCATAATTTTCACCTTTCCCTAGAAAAATTCGTTGGAAAACAACTTTATAATGTAGTAGCACAATACAACAAGGGAAGCATGCTTAATGGTAAAAACTTAACACCTTTTTTTTAATTTTTTTTTTGAATGTTTATTTTTGAGAGAGACAAGAGCATGAGCGGGGGAGGGGCATAGAGGGAGACACAGAATCCGAAGCAGGCTCCAGGCGGAGCGGTCGGCACAGAGCCTGATGCGGAGCTCGAACTCACCAGCCATGAGATCGTGACCTGAGCCGAAGTCGGATGCTCAACCAGCTGAGCCACCCAGGCACCCTTTAACGCTTTTATTTTTAAAATGAGTTCATAACTCTGGTCAACTTGCTTATTGGGCATGTTTTTGTGATGAATGTGTAGTCGTAAGATTTTTCATATACATTGGTAAAGGGCTTAGCTTTTCCAGAGCACAATTATTTTATGAAGAAATGGCTCTTCATGCTTGAGTGACAGGTTTTTTGGGGGAATGGTACCATGGTTTTTGTTTTTTCGTTCTGGAGTCCCCACAAATTCAAGTCAGCTATATTTTCTCAAATCAACGTCATTAGAAATTTTCATGGGCTTACAGAAGGCAGTGTGGATACTAAAGCATACACTGTGTCCTGTGTTTTTCTATATTATTTTAGGAGCTGGCCATACATTATGAGTGATAGGATCCATCCTGCCCTCATCTAGAGCAGTAATTTAAAAATTGTAACCAAATTTAAACAAATAGAACTAGTCTATCCCAACAGGTAATATGTAACTTTAGTTGAGATTTTACATATTTTTAAAAACGAGTGTATATTTTAACACATCGCAATTTTTACTAGACGCACTTAGTTATCAATAGCCAGTCCCATGTAGCCAGAGACAACCATATTGGACAATGCAGATCTAGAAGGAGGCATGTAGATAATTTTTAAGTCGCATTATGAAACTTGAATAAGCAATTGATGGAGTCCTGGAAGGGGAGTGGGAACATCCAATTGTGAATGAAGTTATAGGGGAGACTTACTTAATGGTTTTGTTATGTGTTAACCTTGTGTTACCCCCCCTTTTCAGTGGCTGTTCCTCTGCTTAGTTTCATATCCTCAAAGATGGATATGTTGGGGTTTATCCTTGTCAGCAACAGGAACATAGGTTTCTGTCCAGGAGATAACTTTAAAGAAGTGGTAGCTAGGCAGGGCGCTAAGAGTGAAAGACTACACTAATGTTTGGGGCTAGATACGATGAACAGTGTGAGAGCAATTGGCTTTAGGGTAACTTGGAAGTTAGAATAGGACTTTGTAATTGTGTGTGGGTGTTGAAGAAAAGGCAAATTCAGAGATGAGGTTTCCAACTTGGGTAGTGCTGGATTTTTATTACCTTAAGCTTAGAAGGCTTAAGTACTGGGGTTCCTGGGTGGCTCAGTCGGTGAAGCATCCGATTTGATTTCCACTCAGGTCATGATTTCACAGTTGGGGGGATGTAACCCCTTGTCGCTGAGGGCTCCGTGCTGGGCCTGGAGCCTGCTGAAGATTCTCTCTTGCCCTCTGCCCTTCCCCTGCGCACGTGTGGTCCCTCACACTCTCAAAATAACATACCTTTAAAAAAGCATGGGGAGGGGTACCTGCCTGGGTGGCTCAGTCAGTTGTGTCCAACTTAAGCTCAGGTTGTGATCTCACAGTTTGTGTGCGTTGAAGCCGGGCATCAAGCTCTGCGCTGGCAGTGCAAAGCCTGCTAGGGATTCTCTCTTCCCCTCTCTCTGCCCTTTTCCTGTGTACACTATCTCTCCCTCTCAAAATAAGCTTTTTTTAAAAAAAAAAAAAAAAAAAAAAAAAGTTTCATTAAAAAAAAAAGTACCATTGAAGAAGTAAATCAGTTCAAGGAGATGGAAACAAGTTTTATGTATCATTCCAAGCTAAAGTTTCATAAGTCAAATGATGATTGAAGTGTATACTTAAATATAATTTCTAGGGACACCTGTCTGGCTCAGTCCGTAGAGCATGCAACTTGATTCCATGCTGGGTGTAGAGTTTACTTTAAATCTTTAAGGGGCGTCTGAGTGGCTCAGTTAAGCGTCTGACTTCAGCTCAGGTCATGATCCCGCAGTTTGTGGGTTCAAGTCGCATGTTGGGCTCTGTGCTGACAGCTCAGAGCCTGGAGCCTGCTTTGGATTCTGTGTGTGTCTCTCTCTGCCCCTCCCCTGCTCAAGCTGTCTCTAAACATTTAAAAAACATATTTCTTAAAAATCTTTAGGATCTATATAATTTCCATTGGACACACTCCTAGTTCTCTCACTCTAGCCATTCAGCAATTTCTGTAGTCTCATCCTCAGTCCCAGTCCTTTGAGTCTCCCAAGACTCGTAGACTCTTCTCACTGTATTCTTCCTTAAGCAATCTCATCCTTTACCACAGTTATATTTACTGTCCTTGAAAATGTGGGCCAGCCAAGTGGTATCCTCTAGTTCGGACTTTTTTCTTGAAACTTTACTCAAAAATTCAGCTGCTCTTCCACTGGGGCTCAAATTTTACCTTCAATATAAGAATGTGTAACCAAAATGCTTGAAAAATTTCCTTCACCAATCCAGTTGCTTCTCTATGGCCTCTGAGAATAAAATTGCCTCAAGGTACCACATACCTTCCTTCATTGCTATTAAACCTGGTCCGAATCCATTGCTATCTCAAATGATCAATTACTTACTCAACCAGTTTCTTGAGTCAATCCTGAGAACTATTCATGAACCCTTTTCTCTCATTCCCTGTATCCAACCTTTCAATTACTTCTGATGCTTTAATTTTATGTTCTAAATATTTTCTACTTCTGGGGCACCTGGGTAGCTCCACTGGTTAAGCATCTGACTTGATTTCTTGGTTCAGGTCATGATCTCACAATTTGTGCGTTCAAGCCCCACATCCTGCTCTGTGCTGACTATGTGAAGCCTGCTTGGGATTCTCTCTTCCTCTCTCTGCCCCTCCCCCACTGACACACACACACACACACACACACACACACACACACACTCTCTCTCTCTCTCTCTCTCTCTCTCTCTCTCCTCCCTCCACTCCCTCCCTCCCCCCCTCTCAAATAAACTTTAACATTTTCTACTTCTAAACATCAATTCTCCACCACTATTGACACTACCCCACTACAAAAATCTATCAATCTATCTGCTAGACTCAGTATTTTACTTTTGCTGGAGCTTTGATCCTTTTTCTACCATGCAGTCAAGACCATCTTATCAAAATGAAAATTTTCAGTGTGACTGGGTGGCTCAGTAAGTTAAGCCTCCAACTTTGGCTCAGGTCATGATCTTAGGCTTCATGCGTTTGACTTCCGCATCAGGCTCTCTGCTAGTAGCGCGGAGCCCGCTTTGGATCCTGTCTCTCTGCCCCTTCTCCGTTCACTCTCTCTCAAGAATAAACATTAAAAAAACAATTTTTAATGAAAATCTGCAGGTCACAAACACACTACCTGTTTAAAATGTTGAAATGACTTCCCAATTTTGGGAGTGGAAAGAGAGGAACCTTAACTGGGTCTGTGAATCCGGACCTAATTGTACTTGTCTCCTCTTGCTCCATTCTTTGCATTTCACATGTGATTTCTTCCAAGGAGGGTGATCTTAAATCCATCCGCCATAATCTCGCCATCAATTCTGCCTTTCTAACAATGGTTCAGTTCAAATGTAAATTGGTCCATTCACTGATTCTCACAGATTCTGTCAAAGTAAATCGTTACATATCTATAACTTTGTTTTTATTTCACATATTTTTAAAAAACGAGGACTACTCATCAACATCTACCTCCAAGGGCGGGGCCATTTAGGGTTATTTTTTTGTTTCTTTTGTTAGCCCATAGAGGCTCCACTAGAGCAGGAACTTCTCTATTTTACTCACTCTTCATCCTCAAGTTCTGGACCTGTACCAGGCACATTGAACGGGGTAAATAAATGTTATTGAATGAATGAGTCATTGAACTAGAGAAACCACCGAAAGCCGCAACAGAGTAATCTAAATCAGTCTAATGATTAGCTCATTTTTCATGAAAAAGTGCAACAAGCCCAATAAACTGAAGCAGTTTGTCCAAGATCACAAAGGTAATCTGTGGCACAACTAGAGAGTCCCTTCTTCTTTTGTTGCAATTTAGCACGCACACCAGAACCCGTGATGAGACAAGCGTCGCGCTCTGATTTTTCAGCCTCAGATGCATCACACGGAAAACATACACTGTTAACACATTCTGATCTAGCCAGGCTTTCGGCACGCTTGAAAAGGACCAATCCCAGTATGCAATGCAAACAATGAGTTAACAGTCGCTTAGAAACCACAGGTCCCAGCATGCCACGCTCCCGAGCAACCTCGGAAGTGACTCTGAGAGACGCCACTGTACTCTGGGAGTTGTAGTCTCTCGGGACTGGCCCGCCCTTTGTGCAGCTTCGCGGCCTGTGTTTGGAGAAAACCCTACCGGGTGGCTAAGCGCGGCCCGGAGCCCCAGCGAGCGGTGCCGCCCTACAACCTTCGCCCCCGGTCCGGCGGCCGGCTCCGCCTCTTCTCGACTCTTTCCCACAGCCCAAGATGGCGGCGGAGGTGGATTTTGGCGACCTAGAGCTGTTCGAGGCGTTTGACCACCCAGAGGAATCCATTCCGAAGCCCGTTCACACTCGCTTCAAGGACGACGACGGCGACGAGGAGGACGAGAATGGGGTCGGCGACGCGGAGCTGCGGGAGCGGCTTCGGCAGTGCGAGGAAACCATCGAGCAGCTCCGCGCCGAGAATATCCTTCCCGCTCGCTGGGCCCGGTCACCGGCGTGCGGTGGGCGGCGAGCCCTGGAAGGCGCGGGCGGAAATTCCAGGGGGGCCAGAATTCCGAATAATCTCCCTGAGGGCTGAGAGTCGAGGGTTCGCTTGCGTAAGCAGCACCGGGGGCCTCGGCGCCAGCCTCTCCTCTTCTGGGTTCCGTGTCCTGGACTTCACTCGCTCTTCCCGTCCCCCAAGCTGGAGCTGGTGTTTAGGGCTTTTTTTCAGACTGCTTCATTACAGACTGGTCACCGCTTCTCTCCTCTTCTCGAAAGTCGTCATCCGATTTTATTTTTGGCGGCCAAGCTTAAGTTCATGCAGTCATGCTGTAGTTGTGTATTAGGAGGTAACCGGATTACTCAGCCCCTTAGCGTGGGTCTGTTTTTTCGGGCGGGGCAGAAGCTAGTGGTCCTAGGATGTAGAGTTGGGGGTTCAAGGATGTGAGGCATGCACAGAGACATGGTTAATTGCCTGATTAAGATTGGGGATTCATTTTAAAGTTCTTCGACTTTTCCGTGGTGAAGGTGCCGTCGCAAAGGTTTGGGAAAAACGCGCCAAGTTTCCGTTTGCCTTCGTTACATGATTACAGCTTTTCTGGCAAGATTTGCCAGTATGTTTATTTATATTCTTACAGGTGGGTTTTTTTTTTTTTAATTATATGCCGATGATTTCAGTTCAATTGAAACCCTGAAAGCGGCTGGTAAATCATTTTTGAAGTTTTTTTTTTTTTTTTTTTTTTTTAATGTTTGTTTATTTTTGACAGAGTGTGAGCGGGTGAGGGGCAGAGAGGGAGGGAGACACAAAATCCAAAACAGGCTCCAGGCTCTGAGCTGTCAGCACAGAGCCCCCTGCGGGGCTGGAACTCGCGAACTGTGACATCACGACCTGAGCTAAGTCGGTCACTTAAACAACTGAGCCACCCAGGCGCCCCCTTCTTTTTTGAAGGGTTTTGAAGTCCGATTTTTTTGTTTCGTGATGCTTTTTCCCCTCTGCGTTTTTATATGTAAAACTTCGAAATACAGAGAAGTTGAAAGGACTGTACTGTGAACATCCATAGTTTCCATCCTAGAGTTTTCCTTCCTTAGCAGGTTGTTTTACTGTACTTACTTTGTCGCTTATCATGCTGCTCTTTCTTAAGTGAATTGCTGTTTAACTTCTGATGGGGTGCGGTTGTTTGAATAACATTTTTGGTTCGGTCTGTTAGGTCTGTCAGTGGCTTTTGAACTATATGACCTTGTTGGAAGAGATGAAAAAACTATTTTAATGTTGGGGGTTAAATGCCTATCCCTGCAACTGAACAGGAGCTGGGTTAAGTGTGTCATTCTCGAGATTATTTGCAGGTCTTTTGATATTAACATTCTGACGCCAAAAGTGAGAGTGAGTAGTTAAAAGTTTATGTTATTTATGATGTTGTTTGATGAGGGCTTGTATTCCTTAACGAGTAATAACATCAAGAACTTAAAAGAAAATTGAACATTCTGACTCGACCGAGGTATGAGATATTGCAATTACACTATTGTTGTCTTTTATTTTTTTATCCTGTTGTTAATATTTAGCTATAATTTCTTTGTAAAAGGAGTATTTAGGATTTTTGTATTATTTTTCAGTGTACTCCGAAGAAATCAGTAATGATGCTTTATTTTTAATTTAATTTCTGGGGATAAAATTTGAAATCTCACAACTGCATTGAATTTTTAACGAATTTGTTATTTTGGGGGGATGTTAACTGGATTTATTGCAGTGGTCATTTCACAACATATACAAATACTGAGTCATGTTATATACCTGAATAACTTTTTTTTTTTTAAAGATTTGGATGTTTGTTTGTTTGTTTCTTTCTTTTTTTTTTTTTTTTTTGGAGAGAGAGAGAGAGAAAGAAAGACAGTAGGCGCAAGTGATCGAGGGGCAGAGAGAGAGAAGTGGGACTCATGTTTTACCCGCAGTGGGGCTCGAGCTCACCCCAAGCTGGTGCTCACGTTCAACCGAAGCGGGCCTCGAGCTCACCCAGTATGGAACTCGAACTCATGAACTGTGAGATCATGTCCTGAGCCGAAGTCAGATGCTTAACGACTGAGCCACCCAGGCGCTCACCTGAATAACTTTTAAGCTGATTTAATGGGTAAAAATATTTGTGAAGCACATCCAAAAAATTTTGACTTAATGTTTCAAACAAGCCGGTTTGCCGAGCTAGCCGTTCTTACTCCACAAACGTTTCTGGGACGTCAGTTAAGATTACAGTATTGCTGCAGCTGAAAATTTACTTATGCAGTTAAAGTATGTTCATAAATAGGAATGATGCACGATTTCATTTTAGAAAGAGACATAAGTGTGCTTTTGAAGAAAGTACAGTGAGTAGGTTTGCATTCAGACCTCTGACTTTAGCAGATAGAAGATTAAATGCTGGTGTCTCTTAAAAAAATTTAACAGGTCAGTAAATCTAAAATATTTGTCTAAGTACATATTTATCATGGGGAATCGTGTTGTCAAGTTTCACAATTTGGGGTGCCTTGATGCAATGGTACATGCACTTTTTTGTTTCTGGTACCAGCTGAAGTAACCGGCTACATTGGTGACTAAAGGTTTAAAATTTCAGAATTCAGATGTATTTTGGAAAGCTCCCCATGCCCTACCTTCCTCCCTCTATGTGAGCACACTTTGTGGATCTAAACTCGCTGTTGCTTTGATATTAAATGTGTTGAATATCACTGGGATTCCTCGAAAATCATAATTTAAAAAAAAATTTTAAGTTTATTTTGAGAGAGAGAGAGAGCACATGTGGGGTAGGGGCAGAGAGAGGAGAGAGAGAATTCCAAGCAGGCTCCATGCTGTCAGCGCAGAGCCCGATGAAGGGCTCGAGCTCACAAACTGTGAGATCATGACAGTTGGGATCAAGAGTCAGATGTTTAACTGACTGAGCCACCCAGGTGCCTGAAAATCATAATTTTTTAAATATTTTTTAATGTTTATTTAAAAAAATCTTTTTAATATTCATTTTTGATTGTGAGAGACAGAGTGTGAGCAGGGGAGGGGCAGAGAACGAGGGAGACACAGAATCTGAAGCAGGCTTCAGGCTTTGAGCTGTCAGCACAGAGCCCCGTGTGGGGCTCAAACTCACGGACCAGGAGATCATGACCTGAGCTGAAGCTGGGCATTTAATAGACTAAACCACCCAGGCGCCCCTAATGTTTATTCATTTTTGAGAGAGGGTGTGAGTGAGCGAGGAAGGGGCAGAGAGAGAAAGGGACAGAGGATCTGAAGCGGGCTGGCTCTCTGCTGGCTGCAGAAAACCCAGTGTGGGGCTTGAACTCCGGAACTGTGAGATCATGACCTGAGCTGAAGTCGGACACAACCAACTGAGCCACCCAGGTGCCCCATTTGTTTTTAATATTCAAAAATAGGTAAGGACATTTTAGAGTTGATAATTTAAACAAATATTTATTTACAAAAGGGTTATAATCACCTGAGTTTAAATGATTATAGCATCATAGGGTTTGCCAATACACGAGGCAAGCGTTAGTATCCTAAAAAAGGAATAAATTATTCTTTTAGAATTTGTGCTCTTCGTGATGTCATACTGATAAAGCATGCTACAGAAAACTTAGAAACAAAAAGAAATAAAATTATTTAGATAAATTTTGTACCCCAAGTCTCTTGGTTTAATCCTTATTTTTGGAACTGTCATGATCAGAAGTTTCCTTTTTGTCTGGTAAATATTATTTTTTGCTTTATATTATGAAAAATTTCAAATGTATGGAAAAGGAACAGTGCAATTAACACACACGTTTTCATCACTTAGATTTAACAGTTAATATTTTGCCATATTTGCTTCTCATCACATATATACATTGTACTCTAAATATTTCAACATGTAACTTTTTAGAAACAAGACTTTTTCATGCATAATCACAGCACAACCATCACAGTAACTGGTATGATTTTCTTAATAACATTCCCAGCTCAGTCCATATTCATATTTCCCCAACTGAATGTCTTTATAGCTGATTGTGCTTGGACTCCAGTCAAGGAGTTATGCAATTGTGTGTGGTTTTTAAAAACCATCATGTATTCTTAAAAAGAGAAATTCGTGCAAATTCAAGCAAACTTCTGAACTTCTTCATATTTTACTTTTGTTTCTTGATCTGAGCAATTCCAAATATAGACTGATTTATTTCACATGCTGCGCAGGTAAAGGAATAGGAGGCAGGTGGGCAGAGGAGGAATCTGAGAGTCAGCTGGTCCAGATTACCACCGGGACATTGGATATTGTGCATTGTGCAGATTTTACAGCCAGAGCCACATCCTCTCTCTCGCTCTCTTTTTTTTTTTTTTTTTGGCAGTAATTGAAAATCAAATCCAGGAACAAGAACAATATACTTTTTACATTTCTGCTTTAGAATCCGGGATTTGGAATAATGGAATGTGCTCTGCCCTCGAAGAGGCTGAAGTGTTTGCTTGTATATTACTAAGCTAAATTCACTCTGATTTTTTAGAAATATATTCTTATAACCTGCTGGTTTATTCCGACCCTCCCTTACCCCGGCTTGTAAAGAAATGATCCATTAGATAAATGTTTTGGTTGAAAACTGGAAGATTAAGCGTAGTTTTAATTTTTTTGTGAAATATTTAAAAAACTTTTTTTAAAGATTTTATTTTTGGGGAGAGAGAGAGCAGGAGCAAGGGAGGGGCAAAGAGAAAATCTCAAGCAGGCTCCACGCTCAGCACAGAGCCCAATGTGGGGCTCAATCCCACAACCCTGGGATCATGACCTGAGCTGAAATCAAGAGTCGGATGCTCAACCGACTGAGCCATCCACGCACTCCGTTTTTGTGAAATATTTTTTAAAATATGTAAGGGATATCTCTGTGTAAAACCATTAAACTAGGTAAAATTTGATGAACACTTGGATTTTTCTTGAGAAAACCAGAGTTATTGGTGGTTCTTGATCTTATTTGTAAAATATTCTATAATCTTTGGTACTTAAGAATTACAAAAGTTACGTGTTTATATATACATGTACGCATTTTACTCTGATATCTTCTAAGACTGTTTTAATTTCTGTTTTAGTGGAATATTGGTGAACGATACTAAGTTAGATGGACCTTTATTACAGATTCTCTTTATGAACAATGTTATTTCAAAGTAAGTAACTTTCTCCTTTCTACATATAATGAGTTAATGTGTTAATGAAACAACATCTTCCGTTAGTATGCTGTATTTATTTGTACTTATTCCATTTTCATTCTTTTACTTAAAATTTAGGGAATCGTGGGGCTTTTTTGTTTTCTGGTTTTGTTTTTTTGAGAGAGAGAGAGAGAGAGAGAGGGCACAAGGGAATGAGGGGCAGAGAGAAAGAATCCCACTCAGGTTCTACACCATCAACGTGGAGCCTGAAGCAGGGCTCGAGCTCACCCCATGTGGGGTTCGAACTCATGAACCAGGAGACCATGACCTCAGCCAACTGAACCATCCAGGCACTCTAAGAGCAAGGACATTAGAGTCGATAAACATGAATTTGAATCTGGGCCCTAACTTTGTACATATGTGAGCCTGGGCAGGTCACAACCTGTCTGCATATCCGTTTCCTCACTGGAAAACAGATGCTAATAGTAACCGCTTCGTAGGTAGTTAAGTGAGTACCTATAAGAGCCCAATAGCCTCTAATAAAAATAACAACTGGTACCACACCGATAAGTAATGTTAGTCGTTTCTCCCCCAGAATCAGATAACTGGGTTTACCCTGTTGGTTGTCTTCAAAGCTTACCCACATAATTTTGTGTTTGGGTGAATGTGCGAAAGAGAATTAGAGCTTTGCAGACCTTCCAGCATGATTGGGTCTAGGGTGACTCAGTGTATTCCTCCAGTGCTTGCCAGAACGTTCTGAAATGTTTTGAGACTTTGCCCTGTCCCTTCCGCAGAGCGTGGTCGTAGACATTTCAGACAGTTGCTTGCCCCTCTCCTGAGTCACTGAATCATAATCGTTATCTTGCATACTAGGCAAGGTAAAGAAGGCAACAGCATATGTTAGTTAGAGTGTTAGCTGTGTGGCAGGCCCATCACCTACCTATCTCTGCCTAGGTGGAACCTGCCGCTCTCAGGGGTGGGGACGCTGGATGGTGAGGGTGGCAGTAGCAAGGTGCTGGGCACAGCTGGGCGTGAGCACTGTCATCATCATTGGATTCGAATCCGCGTCCACTCTAGCTCATGGCAATCTCATTTCTGCACCACGTGTCTGCCATTTTGCCTGCAGAGATCTTGGAGTGTCAGAGCTAAAGAGACCTGAAAGATCAAGTCTGGTGAAGAGCAAGATGGCTGCCCCACTGCGGCCAAGCTGGGTTCCGCGGGCCCCTCCTGAACCGAGCGTTAACAAATAGTTGATGAAAGCGGTTCTTGACCTGGGAAGCTGGAGAAAGTAGACCTCAGTAGTTTCTCTGCTTCATTTTGTGTTTCCATTGCATTGTGGTGTTTTGGTTTTTTTTTTGTTTTTTTCCCAGTTTAACATTTATATAGTATTTCCTTCTGTGTGGATAGGGAGTCTCTGGGAGGAAGATAGGAAGAATGTACTGGCTGTCTTTTCATTGCAGAGAAGGTGGCTGGGGCACAGACCAGGAAGGAAGCTTTTCATTATGTAACCCCTTTACTACTTTTGGATTTTGAACCATGTTTTATATAGATTATGTATTCAAAATTTAAATATGTAAAATTTATAAATAAAATCCATTTATTCTCAGCACAAATATTTGCCACCGTTACATGCCTAGCACTACCTTAGGTTCCCATAATCATTATGTTAACTCGGCAACAATGTATATTTCTTTTTCTGAGGAATAGGTTCCTGAGTGTTACAGAATCAGTGATTTGATAAACCTCTGAAAATCAAGTTAACGGCATTTACTCCTGACATCTTCTAATAATGCATAAGATTTCAGTCTATTCAGTGTCTCACTCTGCATTCTGACTGTTGTGTCCTCTCATGCAGGCAATACCATCAAGAAATAGAGGAATTTGTGTCAAATTTAGTAAAAAGATTTGAGGAACAGCAGAAAAATGATGTGGAAAAGACTTCCTTTAATCTTTTGCCCCAGGTATTTCAAACTTAAGAGACTTTAAGATTAACAGGTTATGCTTTTCACTGCCGTCTGTTAGGCCACAGGGATCCTCTTGTACCCTCGTGAAAATGACTAAGTGCAACCACTGTGTCCTACACCTGAAACTAATATAACATTGTATGTCAAGTACAACTAAAAAAAGAAAAAACAGGATTGTTAAAACTGTTCACCTCCCATCCTTCAACTGGGCTTCCTTCATTGGTCTGACCAGTACAGCCACAGGCGATTCCTTTGTATTGTGGCTCCTTTTCTCGGGGGAGTCCTAGACCTGGCTACACTCAAAATTAGTCTTTTACCCGCCCCCCCCCCCCCCATTTCCTCACTTGGACACGTGGTTTGAGGCAGAAAATTAATTTTAAGGCAGAAAAAAAAAATCTGTGTTTCTGGAGTTTATAAAAGATGAATTATTTTTCTCTAAAACCAACAGGTTTACCTGCTATCCTATTTTCCCCTCTGCTTATTGGAAAAAATCAATAGCGTGCCCAAAGAAATCTGAGAAATTTCACTACGTGAATATCAGAGCGTGAATTTATATTTTAAAAAATCAGAATTATGATTTCTGGGCTTTTTTTTTTTTTTTTTAATTAAAAGTTACGGTAAGTAGAGTCTGTCAAATAAGGGTTGTTAGCTGTGTATCCTGAGAATTGGGAGAACAGAGAATTCTGAGTAATTAAATTTTTATCACCTTGAGTTTTTACATCTCTTACACAATTTTTAAAGATTTAAGAAACAAAATACATTTAACAATAAAAACCATACAAGGAGTTTTGATTCAAGGAGCACTTCAGAATTTTGTAGTGGAGGGAGGTCTATGAGAGTTCTATCATCAGTATTGACCACTAATGTAAAATCATAAATGTTTTAGTCTTTCTGGTTATCTGGTTTTAAGATCGTCTACTTTGTCAATTTCAGCGTTGAGAGTTTAAATATTTAATTCGTTCAATTTAATACATGAATTAATACTCCGTAACACAAAAGTCATAGTCTACACTAATGCTTCAGAAGGCGCTGTCTTTTGTATCTTTTATAATTTTTAAATTCTCCCTCTTGTGAAATTTATTTCACAAACCTCCCTAGCTTTCATACTTACTGTAATTGTGACAGTGTTGAATTCAGAACTTTATATACCTTAGTGGTATGTATTAGAAAATAAAGGGGTGTGTTTCAATTTCTAATATTTGAAATTTGAACTAGTTAAAAATTGGTTACCTTCTATAACTGTTTTTCTTTGTGTTAGCCATCTAGTGTTATGCTAGAAGAGGACCATAAAGTGGAAGAATCGTGTGCCATTAAAAACAACAAGGAAGCTTTTAGTGTAAGTTTGGACATTTTAGTTTTGAATCCTGCAAAAACATGTTTTCTATCCTGTGTCATTTGGGTGGCATTGAAATGATAAGGTGGCATAGCCATGTGTCATCAGATGATCACCACCCTTTCATGAAACTGTTACAAGCAACAGTTTAGGCTTCAGCCTCTAGATGATATGGTTCACTTTCTAATAATTACCGGATACGCGATAGACAGACGTTGGAGGACTTTATTTTTGTCCTGGCGAACTTTTTTTGCACGTGCGTTTCATGAACGCGGATGATGATCTGGAGCGCGTGCTTGTTGCACGTACAGATGGGGAAGGATAAGTAAGCAATGTAACAGATGGCAGATAGGAGATTAAAAATGTTGACAACCTCAAGTGGCGGGTGAAAAATCGAAGAGGCATAACAGGGATGAGCCTACCCTTAGGCCTTTTGGTACCTGTGTGGAATTCCACCGTGTCAGTGCGATGTCGCGGTGTGATTTTGCAACTTCGGTTTTTTTAAGATGATGATGAAATCCCGGATTCTGTTCGAGGCAGACTAGTTTTCATGTGTAGGGAGTGACGTGCCCCATTGACCTACCACAATCTTAAGGACGTGGGGCCGCTGGGACCGTGAAGGGCCCACAGCCTTACTGCAGAGATTGACGGGGGATAGCGTGTCTCTGCAGATGTGATCGAGGCGTCATGTTAGATCACTCTGTGTGGTGCCGGGCGGGAGGACCGGGACCAGCGACTGCGTGGACCGCAAGCAGGCACAGTGCAACTCAGCCTTCAGTGCAAACTTCTGTCAGAGATGTGAATACGAAGTGGTCGGACTCGTTTAAGAAAAGCGAATTCCACGTTATCCAAAGAAGTCAAAGACTGAGATGCTATCAAAGCGCTTTAAAGAAAGAATTTGAACTATGTAACTCTTCATGTCCCTTCTAAACTCTAGGGTTCTGGGCTAGAGAGTGGTACCTGCCTGGAAAGTGGGACTATTGTGTATTATTAATTTACTTCTTTAATAAATACTAATAAATACGGAATGTTCTCTTGTCAGGGACCCTTCTGGGTTCCAGAGACAGCAACGAAAAAAAAGGGCAAAGTCTCTGCTCTCATTGAATTACATTCTAGTGGGGCAAGAAACTAGGTGAGGCTAAGGACTTAGAGGGTAACTGTGGGGCATTTGGTTTGTATGGTGAGTAGATAGCGACAGCCTCTCTGAGCTGATAACAGAATAAATTGAGGGAGTGAGCCATCAGGCGGTGAAGAGTATTCCAGACTCCAGGCAGTAGGAACAGTGAGTGGAAAGCCCTGGGGCAGAAGGGCACACTGACGTGTTGCTCACTATTTACCAGGTACTGTTCGAAGCTCATTACAGATATGCTCGTGAAGGTACTACTAGTATTCTCTTTTTACAGATGAGGAAGCAGATGTGGAGAGCTAAGTAACTTGCCCTGAGTCCCTTAGCTCGTAAGTGACAAAGCCAGGGCGTGAATCCAGGCCTTCTGATTCTGGAACAGATCGAAATCTTTATATTGCCTCCTAAGCAACAGTAAGGGCTTTGGGTGTTACTCTGAGATGAGAAGTCCCTGGAGGATTTTAAGTAGAAATGTGACATGATACGACTTGAATTTTTAAAAGAGCTGGCTTCTCTGTGGAGAACAGTGTGTAGCTGGTTACATGTGGAAGCTGGAAACTGGCTAAGTGACTCTGTTGATCTCAGGTGAGAGAAGATGGCAGGTCAGTCTAGAAGACCAGGGCTGGACGTGAGCAGTGGTTAGAAGCTGGATCTACCTTGAAGGTAGAACTGACCAAATGTGTTGACGAATTGGACGCATAGAACACAAAAGCGAGGGAGTCGTCAAAATGATGCGCGTTTTTGGTCTGAGCAGCTAGAATGAGGTCCTTCCCTTTCCTGTGATGGGAAAAGCTGGTGGGAGGCGCAGCTTTGGAGTGGAATGGGAATCTGGTTCAGTTTTAAATAGGTGAGTCTGCATGTCCTGGAAACCTGTCTGTTGGCACTTGAATCTACAAGATTGGAGTTGAGGCAGAACCGGATATTTGGGGTGTCCCATATACTCATACTTCATACCATGGGCCTGGACGAATCACCTCAAGAGTGCAGGTAGAGAGGGGGACTGGACCGAGTCTCACAGAAGATGGAGAGATGAGAAGGATCGGTCAGCAAGGTAGGAAGAACACTGAGAGAATGGTGTCCCGGAAGCCAGAAGAAGTGGCTGACCTGTGTCCGTCGTCGCTGACAGGTTAAGGTGAAGACTGAGCCGTCCACTGAATTTGGCTGCATGGGGCCCATGGGGGAGCTTAGCACCATGAAGGAGGCAGAAGCCTTTCTGGAGATGTTCAAGAGAGAATGGCAGGGCCATCTGAGGAAAAAAGTGGGGGTGCTGGTTTAGAGGAAAAGAGATTAAATCAACGCCATCTAAATGCAACATGTGAACCTTAAGTTCTTGCTTGGAAAAAAAATAAAGCCTAGAAAAGGCATCTTGGGACCAGTTGGGAGAACTGAGTACAGAATGGATATAGATGGTGTTACGAATTTATTAACTTTCTTAGGTGTGACAGTGGTATTGTGGCTTGTAGGAGAATGTTCTTGTGCTCAGAAGACCCATCCTGAAGTGTTTAGGGATGAAGCGTCACGAAAATAGTCTGTCGCTGGTTATGTGTAGAAGCTGGAAGCCGGTTAGGAAGTTACCGTATTAATCTCAGGCGAGAGACAATAATGGCTTAGACTAAGATGATGGTGGCTTGCTCTCTCCCGGTGGCTCAGCAAAAAGTAAGTGTGCGCGTGTACCTGTGTGTGTGTGTGTGTGTGTGTGCATGTGGGTGCACGTAAGGTATCCACAATTGTTGGATCTAAGAGAGTAAGTACATACCTGGGTGTTCACTGTAGCATTTTCTCGACTTTTCTGTATGAATTCCTCCCCGCCCCCGAATTGGAGAGGAAGGAAAAGAGTGAGCGGGAGGGGAAGGAAATAGTAAATACTTTTCTGCATTGTCTTGCTGCCAAGGGAAGCGAGGAGACGGGTGATTGAAGTCTGAGGAGAGTGCAGCTGACGGTCACCATCTCCTGGAGAGGGAAACTGTGACCTCGGCGACACAGGGGCATTTAAAGATGGAGCTTTTTACCTGCACCTCCAAGTCTGGCTCCTTTAGGGAGTTGAGTATGACTTCTAATCATTTCCTCCAAAATTAAAGCGTTAAAACAATTAATCATAGTATTTAATGTCTTTTTTTCCTGCTTAAATAGCAATATTTTTTGACTTGTTTTCTGCAGGTTGTAGGAAGTGTCCTGTATTTTACTAATTTTTGCCTTGATAAATTGGGGCAACCGCTTCTAAATGAAAACCCTCAGCTTACCGAAGGATGGGAAATACCTAAGTATCCTACATAGTGAATGAAGATCTTTTATGCATCTTGCCATTAAGTTCACCTTTTAAAAAAATTTACCAAATTTTGCAGACTATGATAACTGTTCCTTAATAAAATTCACTAAAGGTACCAGCAAGTCTTCAGCCACATTGTTTCTCTAGAAGGGCAAGAAATACAAGTAAAGGCAAAAAGGTTTGTGTGGGGAGTTGTTTTTGTTTCCTTCTTCTTTTTAAAACTTTTTTAACCAAAACCATAAACTCTTTTAGCTTGAAAAATTAATATTCTTTATTGCTGGCTTACTATAAAGAAGTTATAGATTGAGCTAGAATTTTAATCTGTAGACATATTAAATGTTTAAATTAGTCATCTGTTTATTGGAATTCATTGGTTCACGCCTGATATGCTTGGGTGGGTGGAAAGTGTCATTGTTGCTGTCAGTTTGGTTGCTGTCTTATAACCATCTGCCCCTTCCTGAGTCACCTAAAGGAAATACAATCTGTTTGCCTCGGTTCTTCTGTTATTAACCACTGACAAAACCCAGAGGTGACAGATTAGTTGGGAACATAAGGGTTCTTGGTTAAAAGACTCGGATAAAAGTACTGTTTGTTTAAACCACTGAGTACAGGAGGTGAAAGCGTACTCACTGTTGCAGATGTTTGTAATCTGTGATCTGCGTGCTTTCTTTCTCTCTGATACACTTTGCTGTCATGATTGTATTGATTTGCTTTTATGTCTAATTTACATTATGCAAATCTTTGTTTTTTGACCAAATAGGCCAAAGCCTCACTGTTTCAATTGTGGTTCTGAAGAACATCAAATGAAAGATTGCCCAATGGTAAATTTTTCTCCTATAAAAAAAAAAAATCTTTGAATTAGAGCTTTCTAATGTTTTCAGCACATTTCTGGCATTGTGTGAGATGAAGAAGCTAGCTGCGATAACTTTCTTTCGGTCCTTGAATTTGAAAGCTTTTCAAGTTTGTACTTAAATTTTAAGACATTGGATTTTTAAAACTGATAACTCGTTACAGTATTCTGTATTTGAGATGAATGACATATGAGAGTTAATTTTTAGAGTTGATTCTAAAAACTTGATTTTAGGTTAAGATAATAGGTGATAAGAAATTAAAATGACTGCTTCTCTTCCTTGCTGTATTTTTCTAATATTTACACTGTCTTTTATACTTGTTACACATTAAAACTGGAATAGTCTATTTGCTTGACCTGAAACAGAGTGTTTAGTTTTATTTAATTTCTGAAGTACTTCTAAACTGCTCGTTACCATTTTTCTCAACTGCGTTATGCTCCAGCCTCGGAATGCTGCTCGGATAAGTGAAAAAAGAAAAGCGTATCTGGACGCCTGCAGTGAGACAAACAGTCAGAATTTTCAGCAGCGATACCACGCGGAAGAGGTGGAGGAGAGATTTGGAAGATTCAAGCCGGGAGTCATTAGGTACCTCTGTCATTTTAGTGGAGAGCGTCATTTCGGCTTCATCAGTATTTGGAACGTTCTGTGTATCCAGAGGGTGATGGTCGGTGTGATCCGGAGGGCGGTGGTCGGTGTGTAGGTCTGCTCTGGCAGCGCCTAGATAATGCGCATCTGTTCGTTCAGAAACTTTCACTGCAACCTCAACCGTGTATCTGTTAAGCACCGGGTCACTGTGTGGAACCTATGACACGGAGTTGTTTTAACACATCGGGGACGGTATGTGTTTTAATCCAAACAAGAATACGGTATTTTCTTATTCCTCTTTTGTTTTTACATAGCGAGGAACTTCAGGATGCATTGGGCGTGACAGACAAGAGCCTTCCGCCTTTTATATATCGAATGCGCCAGCTGGGGTACCCGCCGGGGTGGCTCAAGGAGGCCGAGCTGGAGGGCTCCGGGCTTGCGCTCTATGATGGGAAAGGTATAGTACGTGAAGTTAGATAAGTCGGCCCAAATGTTATTGTGAGAGAGAGAGAGAGTGTGTGTGTGTGTGTGTGTGCGCGCGTGCACGTGCACGTGTGTGTAATGAGAGAGCTACAGTAATATCTGATAGGAATGGCTGGCTTGATCAGTGTGTGCTGAGGGAACTAAAAACTATCACAATGGTGTTTCCTTCGTTTTACAAAGAAGGAACTAAAACCTCAAGAATTACCAGATGGTTATCTGGACCTGCTCCAGATATTTGACTATGCAGGCCAAAGAATCAGCTCTCCAGCTGGTCCTCGTAAGCTCTTGCCTTGCTCGGAAGTGGTAACAGAAATCTATTCATCAGTGAATGCCAGGAGACCTAAAATACAGGATACATAAATCCTCTCGTAATCTAGAACCCCTCTCTTAGGTATCTGCTGTAGAGGAATAATCACACATGTGCACAAGGAAAATATGTGTATGTGTTTTTGTAGCATTGAATATGATAGTGAGAAATTGAAAGCAACATTAAGGCTCTCAAGAAGAATGGCTAACTAAACCGTGGTAGATCTGGGCTGTGGGATCTCTGTGGTAACTAAGGAGGAGAGTGCATCTGTGAGCTGACATGACAAACTCTCTGTGCAATGCTGAGTTTCTGCCCAACATACCTATCATGTCATTCAGAGAATCCCACTTGGATGAAACAGTGCTCTATGTTTTTTCTGAGGACTGATTTATAAGTGTTTTGGTTTTTTTTTAATGTCTCTTTATTTTTGAGAGAGAGAAAGAGGGAGTCAGAGCATGAGTGGGGAGGGGCAGAGAGAGAGGGAAACACGGAATCCGAAGCGGGCTCCAGGCTCTGAGCTGTCAGCACAGACCTTGATGCAGGGCTCAAACCCACGAACCGTGAGATCATGACCTGAGCCGAAGTCAGACGCTTAACCGAGTCATCCAGGCACCCCAAAAGTATTTTTTTAAATGTTTATTTTGAGAGAGAGAGAGAGAGCATTAGCAGGTAGCAGAGAGAGGGGGGACAGAGGATCCGTAGCAGGCTCCTGGCTGACAGCAGAGAACCTGATGTGAGGCTCGAACTCACAAACTGGGAGATCATGACCTGAGCCGAAGTTGGACATTTAACTGACTGAGGCACCCTCCAGTTAGATTTTCGATTCAGACTCATTGAAGCCTTTCCTGACCACCTTATTTAAGTATATCTCTCATTGGCCTGCCAGTCTTTTATCACTGGACCCTGTCTGTTTCTTTCATGCCCTATATATTTATTTCTCTGTTCTATTTCTCTACTTCTATTTTCCTAGCTAGACAGTCAGGTTTGTAATTGCTAAAACCATTCATATTTTATTCACCAGTATATCCGCTGGCATATAGCACGGTACCCGCAATGTGGTAGATGTTAAATAAATACTTTTTTTTTTTTAATTTTTTTTTTCAACGTTTTTTTTTTATTTATTTTTGGGACAGAGAGAGACAGAGCATGAACGGGGGAGGGGCAGAGAGAGAGGGAGACACAGAATCGGAAGCAGGCTCCAGGCTCCGAGCCATCAGCCCAGAGCCTGACGCGGGGCTCGAACTCACGGACCGCGAGATCGTGACCTGGCTGAAGTCGGACGCTTAACCGACTGCGCCACCCAGGCGCCCCAAATACTTTTTAAAAAAGTCTTCACCCATACAGCAGACTCAACAGTGGTTCCCCCCGGGGAAAAAAAGAGGATTGGCCTTGAGATTATAGTTTATCTCTAATCCCCTAAATCTTTTAAAAATGAAAATATTTCTCTATATTACCTAGATATTTAAAAATATTTTTATTTTTTATTTTATTTTTAAAAAATTTTTTTTAACTTTTTTTTTTTTTAATGTTTATTTATTTTTGAGAGAGAGAGAGAGTCAGAGCACAAGCAGGGGAGGGGCAAAGAGAGAGGGAGACATAGAATCCAAACTAGGTCCAGGCTCTGAACTGTCAGCATAGAGCCTGACGTGGGGCTCAAACTCACGAATGGTGAGATCGACCTGAGCCGAAATCGGGTGCTCAACCGACTGAGCCACCCAGGCACCCCTAAAAACATTTTTAAAAATTCACCAAGCTACTCCTTTTCAGTTAGTGCCAAAGAGGTATTTAGGACAGCCCTTTTAATATATCCCCAAGTCATGCAGGCATTCAAGTTTTCTGTAGGTGCTTGAATTTCTGTTGTTTTCTCAAGTTGTCTCTCTTTTTTAGTTTGTTTGATTAGAGATTCTTTGGATAAACGTTGTGGATGGTTGAAGTCTTTTGGATGTATTTCAATTGGCTGAGCCATCCTAAGCCTTTTTTAATCTATAGATACCCTTCCTTGTTTTTAACAAAGCCACATTTTGTCCTTTCGGGTTTTCGAGATTTTGCTGATGCGTCTCTGTGGTGTGTTATTTTAGCATGTTCCTCTGTCCCTGTCTTTATTGTGATGGAATCAGTCACTGGTGGTCGTTGCCTATCTATACTTGCTAATGATGGGTTGCAAAATGGTTATATACTCATTCTTTTAATACTTCTTATTAGCTAGAATACTTCTATAAAGAGAAACTTCTCATAAACCGTTTCATTACCTTATGTATATAGACACCATAGGACCGGCAAAATAAACGTATGATTTACTTAGTAGTTTTCAAGATAGTAAAGTGTTTCCCAAGTATCCTTCTCTCATCTATAAAGTGGTTTTGTAAAGTAGTACATACCTCTTAAGGTTGTGATGAAGATTACCAGAGTTAATACTTACAGGCCATTTAAAACATAATCTGGTACATAATAAGACTTAGAGAAATGTTTGTTAAATGAAGACATCAGAGGGGCGCCTGGGTGGCGCAGTCGGTTAAGCGTCCGACTTCAGCCAGGTCACGATCTCGCGGTCCCTGAGTTCGAGCCCCGCGTCAGGCTCTGGGCTGATGGCTCGGAGCCTGGAGCCTGTTTCCGATTCTGTGTCTCCCTCTCTCTCTGCCCCTCCCCCGTTCATGCTCTGTCTCTCTCTGTCCCAAAAATAAATAAAAAATGTAAAAAAAATAAAAAAAATAAAAAAAAAAAATAAATGAAGACATCAGAATAGAGCATCAGGCAGGTCATTGGGTCAGCACACACTAGACTTCTAAGAAACCCATGGAAGAACCCAGGTTTCCAAGATTTTCAGTATTCATTTACTATCAAAGTATTCTCTCCACATTGTTTAAAAGTTTCTAATCTAAACATTGTGATTGAAGCCATTCTCAGAATAATTATTCTCAGAATAATTCTGTTGCCTTGAATATAAGTACTTTCCTAGTGTACTTTTGGTCCGGAGAGGGATTTATATTGGCATCTAGCAATGTTAACCTTCTGATGGTCTCTGACAGATGGTGCTGATGGGGAAGCAGAAGCTGGAGAAGCACAACAGAATAAAAGTGTCACTTACGATCTCTCGAAATTGGTAAACTACCCAGGTTTTAATATATCTACTCCCAGAGGAATTCCAGATGTAAGTACACCGTGTTTTCATTCTTATGGGATATGACGTTATTGTAAGGATTGTTAAGAATTGTTAGCTTATAAAAAAAAAAAGGATCGTTAGCTTATGTAGCAGTTACTGTGACATGAAGAAGTAAATGTGTCACTTGTTCAGCTTTGTAACTTCCTATACGTTGTCTAGAATTTTAAGTGATACCTTGTGTTCATTCAAAAATTTTTTTTCTGATTTATGCCCTACGAAAAGGAGTTAAAATGATTAAATTCTGTAAATCTAAAACTGTTCTAAAATTATGCTTTAAAAACATGGGATGGTTCTGAGGCAGTATTGTAAGTTGTTTGGAATTACTTGGAAAGTAAATTTATGCCTTTAATAAATCTAAGTTAATATAACTCCTTTTCCTATCCTATAATTCCTTTTCCGCTTTTTTCATTCCAAAGTAAAATTTCTCATTCCATATGAGAATGGTTTCTGCATTTACTTAATCTTTCCAACTTTCATCTTCTATTTCAAGACTCAACAATGACCTGTTGTGGTGATGGTGTGGTTGTATTTTAAGTTTATTTATTTATATCGTGAGAGAGCGAGAGCGCGCCTGTGTGCGTGCCCAAGCCTGGGAGGGGCAGAGGAAGGAGTGCAAGAATCCCAAGCAGGCTTTGCACTGTCAGCGAAGAGCCTGACACAGGGCTCGAACTCGTGAACCATGAGGTCATGACCTGAGCCAAAGTCAGATGCATAAACCGACTGAGCCACCTAGGCGCCTGGTGTGGTGGTTGCATAAAAAAATGCATTTTTAGGTGTCCGTAGAAACTGGGAAGCAAAGAAACCAAAGGTCCGAACTTAGAATCTAGTGAACAGATATGAAGACAAGTGTGTAATTAATTAAGAGCCAAACTGCATGGCACAAACCATCAGTGCCTCTGGAAATGGTCCTAGTACCAGCCGACCTCAGAGTCCTCTGGGAAGTGCTCGGTAGAAGTATGCCTTTTTTTTTGTTTTAATTTTTCTATTATTATTATTATTATTATTATTATTATTATTATTATTACTATATTTTTAAAGTTTATTTTGAGAGAGAGAGCAAGAGAGAGAGAAAATCCCAAGCAGCACTGTACCAGCATCACTGAGCCTGACATGGGGCTCAAACTCACAAGCTGCAAGATCATGACCTGAACCAAGATCAAGAGTCAGACATTTAACCAACTGAGCTACCAAGGCATCCCTTTTTAAGTTTGTTTATTTTTGAGGGGGGGAAGAGGGGCAGAGAGAGGGAATCTGACGTGGACTTGAACCCGTGAACTATGAGATGACCTCCGCCAAAGTTGGACGCTCAACTGACTGAGCCACCCACGCGTGCCCTTTTTTTTTTTTTTTTTTTTTTTTTTTTTTAATTTTAGAGAGAGTGGGTGTGACTAGGGAAAGGGATAGAGAGAGGGCGAGGGAATCTTAAGCAGGCTCCACACTCAGTGCAGAGCCCAACACGGGGCTCGATCCTACAACCCGGGATCATGACCTGAGCTGAAATCAAGAGCCAATCGTTCAACCAACTGAGCCACCCAGGCACCCCGGAAATGCACATTCTTGAGTCCCACCCTTAGACTTAACTGACTTGACCCTGGAATCTGGAGGTTTGACAGGAGCCCCAAATGATTCTTCTTGAGAACCCCTATTGCACGTGCTCATAGAGATGAGAGAGAAGGAAGGGATGTTGAACCTTAAAGATGAATGCCGGGTTTGGAAAGGGAAAGAACAGAAGCTGGAAAGTGGTAGGAGAGGTGAGCCTTGAGGGGCCCTGTAAGCCGGGCCAGTGCGTGCAAGGACGGGGAGAGGGAGGCCGGAAGAGAGTCCGCTCGTCACTGCGTACAGCTTCTGCTTGTAGTGGGTGGAACCTTTTGGGGCCAAGTGATTTTGTCAAGTAAGCTTTTAGTGTTCGCTTCTGATCATGTTGCCGGCAGGGTTGGGTGGCTGGGTTTTTTGTTTTGTTTTGTTTTTCCTTCAGTGCACCATCCTTTTCGTTAATTCCCCAGAAAAGGAAATGTAATTTGAGACCTCCATTTTACAGAATGTCAAAGTATGATGTTTTCCAAATACAGGCTTGTTTTTTTTCCTTGTCTTCTCACCATTAGGAATGGAGGATGTTTGGGTCCATACCGATGCAGGCGTGTCAGCAGAAGGACGTGTTTGCCAATTACCTGACTTCTAACTTCCAAGCGGTAAATAGCTTCTCAGGGTGAGGTTGATAAAAATTGACTGCCTTTTGTTGGTGGACTTTTGTAACTCATCAGCGTCTTCTTGCTCTTTGGCTTTGCTTCGAAAGCACTCTGTGCCTTCTGATGCATCCAAAGGAAAAGGGCAGCTGCATTCACCATTTACCTACGCTTTGCTCCACATTGGTTTTCTGCGGGGTGGAAGGGAAGGACTGGAGTCTCCTCCTTCTGCCCCGTTAACTTGTGCTTGGCTTGGCCCCTCCATCAGCCGAGCGTGAGGTCTGGCGGCAAGAGGTCTTCATCCCAGTCCAGCCCAAGCAGTCCAAAGAAGCAGAGGAAGGAGAGCAGCTCAGCAGCCTCCCCCGCGGACATGGAGCTTGACTCAGGTGGGTCTCCTCCTGCGGTCTCAATCTCACCGAGAAGGTAGAGGGATCGTGCACGCTCCTGAGTTCCAGGAGGAAGGCTGGGCCGGTTTGAGCACTAATGAAATGCTTTGATTCTGTCCTTGGAGATGAGAGTGACACCCCCTCGTACTGATAAAAGGTAAGGTGGGAGACAGCTTGGTGTGAGGGCCATGCCGGCCGGTTAACTGAGTTCCTGAGTCAGGCGATCCTTGCCGCCCAGTCCCAGTGGTCCTGATCCGGACCGGGCCCTCGGATGGGGGCAGGGCCCTGGGACAGGCGGTGGAGAGTGTCCCGCTTCGGCAGCTCTATCCCAAGAGGAGGAAGGGCAGAGCTGAGCCAGGCTTTCCCAGGGAAGAAGGACCATGAGGAATATCTGCCCTCCTGGAAATGCACAGTGGAACAAAGGACCTGCCCTCTGATACTCCTCTGGCTTTTTATTCTCTTAATCCTCTGGGCTTAACCATGGAAGTGGTGGCCATGCAGCACTGTGACAGCCCTTCTCAGCATGTCAGCAGTGGGTCAGGAGAGTCATGCACGCACCTTTCCGAGTCCCCCACCCCTAGAACTGTCCACGCTTCCTTTGGGCTTCCCCTTGGGACTGCTGGGGTGTAGTTTAGATGTTGCCCCCAGAAAGCTCTGGAATGAATCAGAACTTTATGTTAACTTGATAAATTCCAAAGCTGCTCTGAGTCCCAGACTGAAAACTCATTCCTTGCTCTACCTCCCATCCAAAATATGACCAGCCACTTTGGTCCTTATAGCTGGCACATGTTTTGAAGTGAGGTTAAATGGCAACATTAAGATACAATGAATGTTGGGGCACCTGGGTGGCTCAGTCTGTCAAGTGTCCGACTCTTGGTTTTGGCTCAGGGCATGACCTCACAGTTCATGTGCAGGAGACCCGCATTGGGCTCTGCGCTGAATTTTCTCTCTCTCTCTTTCTCTGCCCCTCCTGCACACATGCTCGCTCGCTCTCTCCCTCTCTCAGAATAAATAAATAAACTTTAAAAAAAAGGAAAAAGAAGATAAAATGAATGTAGATACCTTAATAATAAATGCTATCTACTAATGTAAATTGCCCTGATTTGATTGTGAGGGATTCACCTGTCTTATTTTCAAATTCCCAGAGAAAATTTACAAGACCAGTGCTCTAACCCCTGAGCTATGGAGCCTCATCCTTACCAGAGAAAATTTAAAGGTCACAGATTAAATCCCCTTAAAATCCAAAATCAAAGCCCCCCAAACCATTTTCCCCAGTTTTTTACTTTGCTTAGTCTCAGCCATAGTTCTTTTTTTTTTTTTTAATTTTTTTAACGTTTTATTTATTTTTGAGACAGAGAGAGACAGAGCATGAATGGGGGAGGGTCAGAGAGAGGGAGACACAGAATCCGAAACAGGCTCCAGGCTCTGAGCTGTCAGCACAGAGCCCGACGCAGGGCTCGAACTCACGGACCGCGAGATCATGACCTGAGCCAAAGTCGGCCGCTTAACCGACTGAGCCACCCAGGCGCCCCTCAGCCATAGGAGTTCTTGATGCCAGAGTTCACACGCCAGGCTTTTAGTACCTACAGCCTGACATCAGTGTCCATTCTCACTTTATTTTGCCCGAAGCAGTGCTCAAATATGAATCATGTGATTATGACCTGAGCTGAGATCTAAGGGTTGGATGCTTAACTGATTGAGCCACCCAGGCTCCCCCCACCCTTTTCTTAAGTATATTTTTTTGAATTTGCCTAATTTTTAAAACCTGTGCTGTTTTGGATACCTCTACTAGACCCTGAGGATAGGAAGATTCATGAGACACAACTGCCGCCCTTAGTTTCCACTCTGTGTGGAAACTGCGTCACCTAGGGAGTGCAGAGGTATAAACCCCATTTTAATATAAATGTGGTGACCTGTGGTGATCCATACAGAGCCCCAGAGCTGGTTACACGTATTTTAGTGTCAGAGGGGACAAACCAAGCAGCTGTGCTGGATGAGGTCATAGACCCCGATCAAGAAGGACTTTGAGCTGCGTCCGGAGGGATAAATTCAGGGATTTACCATGGAGATGAGCAGGGTGAGGACATTTGAGTCCATGGGAAATGCAGATGCAGACGCGTGAGACATCACGGCGCACTGGTCCAAAAGCAGAGTGACACCTGGGGTTTCAGCCTGGCAGAAGAAATAACGTGGTGCGAGGAGGCAAATTCGTGGTCATAGAGGGCCTTGTGAGGCACAGAGGAGATCAGATCAGCCTTTGTCCTGATGGAAAGCACTGAAGGTTTCTAACGAGGTGGGAAGGTTAATGGGCCCAGACTCATGCTTCACAAAGATAGTAGTTTGGAGAATGGATATAAGGAAGAGGAGTCCAAAGCACAGACGATGCCAGGATTCCTGAAATAAGGTCTTGGCTGCGACGGTCTGCCAGAGAGAGTAGGCCCCAGGGAGCCGAGGACTGGGGGCGGGGTGCAGAGGGAGACGAGGGCCTCTCTGGCGATTAGCAGGTTCCGTGTGGGCGACTTCAGCCAGATACCACTGGTGGCACCATAGTGGGAACAGCATGAAGGAGCGGAGTCCGGATTCGAGGAAAAGTTCGGATCTGTTACGTCTGGGACATACAGGTGGCGATGACCATTGACCCGTGAGCTACACGAACCCGCAGTTGAGGCAGGCAGGCAGGACCAGAGGTGCAGAACTGGGGAATAAGCCAGAGTGTACCCCACCCCGTCTCCTCCGTTTTGTCTCCTTCAGCAGCCCCGCCAGCAGCGTTTCCAGTCGTTGTCCCACCACACTTTCCCAGGAACCCCGTTCTGCAGCTCCCGCAGACAGCCTGGGGACCACTCGCGCCTCCGCACGGAGGCCGACTCTCTGTCCCCTCACTCTGAAACGCTGCATGGGGCCAACGGGTGGATTTCCCGTTTCCTTCAAGCTCCTGGTGCCGGAAGAGCCTGTGGCGCTCCCTGCGGGCGTTCTTTCCAGGTGCTGGTGGTTATGGAGCCTCCAGGGCGTCCCCTCTCCAGCCGGTGATCTCTGGCCATTGACTCTCCGGGCACACCTGAGTTCAGACACCAACTGCTGTGACAGCTGGAAGTATCACAACTTTTTTCTTTCAGATGCGGAGGTCCCTCACGAAGCTTTCCAGTTTCAGCCACCGCCGCCCCCTGGCACTCCCCCTCCTCTGCCCCAGGGGACTCCGCCGCCCATCTTCACCCCTCCGCTCCCCAAGGGCACCCCGCCGCTGACTCCCAGCGACTCACCCCAGACCAGGACAGCGTCGGCAGCTATGGATGAGGACTCACTGACCCTGGAAGAACTTGAAGAGCAGCAGAGGCGGATATGGGCGGCCCTCGAGCAGGCCGAGAGTGTGAACAGTGATTCCGATATTCCCGTGGACACACCTTTAACTGGGAATTCGGTTGCCTCTTCGCCTTGTCCAAATGAGCTAGACCTCCCTGTCCCAGAGGGAAAACCCTCTGAAAAGCAGATGCCTGATGAGCCCGAGGTACCAGACACTTGTACAGAAAAGTCGGAAGTTGAACATTCTCTGAGCCCAGACTCTGAGCCGACATTGCTTTGCCAGAAGGAAAAGGAAGAGTCTATTCAGATGGACTCTAAAGATGATGCCCTTCTTGATAACGGCAACGTTGTGTCGAACTGTGACATTAGTAATGGAGGCAGTCAGAAGCTCCTTCATGTGGACTCCAGTCCTTCGGCCACTAAAGTTCATAGTCCTGTACCTGACATGAGCAAGTTTGCAACTGGAATAACGCCATTTGAATTTGAGAACATGGCAGAATCCACTGGAATGTACCTCAGGATAAGAAACTTGTTAAAGAACTCGCCCCGAAACCAGCAGAAAAACAAAAAGGCTTCTGAATAACTCCTTGACATAGCGCCACGAGCTATTTAATTATCTATAACTTTGTGTTCTGTTCATTAGTACCAAATGGAGATGAGATTGTTTTCCTGTTTGTCCCTCCCGTGTTTAAAAATCTATCCAAGGCTTAATTGTGGCCTTAAGTCGGGCCTATTTTAAAGAACAGAAAGACCGGGCTTGCTGGTTTACTATATTTTATTCTCATTGCTAAAAACTTGCGGGGACGGGATGTAAGTCCGAGCTGGTTTAGAGATAGTTCGTTAAGGTTTATACTACTTTTGGGTCGTGAGTGTCTGTCAGGAGTGATGGTTTTTATCTGTCTTTTGTACATTGATTTCCCTTTCTACATTTTGCTAATTATCCTGTATATAAGTTTAATATATCACTTTTTAAAAAGAAAAAAATTCTAACCATTTTAAATGCATATTTCAACTCTGACAACCAAATGAGAAAAATCAGGGATGATCAGCTTTATCCCATTTGGGGTATTTTTGTAAGTGATTTACACACATCAATTTTAATAACACTTTTACTTTTTTTGTAACTTCATTCTTCATATAAGTTTGCTATACAGGTGCGTTCATCTTTGTGTACAAAGGTTTAATAAATTAGCTTTCATATACATAATCTAAGACTCTGAATACAAAAAAAGTGATTCACAGTTAGTGTACCCAACGTTGTAAGTTTGGAAGTAAATTATGTGGTTGCAAAAATTAGTGGTAGCAAAGAAAATCTAGGAAAATGCAAGTTTGAGTGTTTTCAGTGTTATTTCAGCCTTAACTATAGAGACAGCAAAATCTTTTAAAGTACTTATTTTGGAAAAAAAAAAAAAATGAGGGCAGCTAGCCTTTGTACAAAAATAACTTTCTAAATTTGAACCTTAAGATAATTAATGCTTAAAAATAAAAAAATAGGCATAAACAAATTGCTTTTAATTGTCAGATATATAACATGGAGATGAATTATGTTTTTTTTTTGTATTTAAATGGAATGCCATCACATTGTTACAGTCGCATCCCTGAAAATAAACATACAGCTGATCTTGAACTTTTAGTCTCAGGTAGTGTGATCTTGCTCTCAGGCCAGCAGAGGGAGCCAACTACAGCCATTCTGGACCATTCCAGATTTCCTTTTCATTTTGAGGACTTGAATAACCAAATTTACTCTTCTATAAAGAATAAAGGGAAAGACAATCGTATGAAAAGGACAGTTTATTTTCAAGCCCCTCACAGAACATGCTAGAAATTGAGTAAAATGTTAAGTCCTTTTTGGCTTCTTTCTCTGTGTTGAAATACGTAAGAAAGTTTACATAGTGCTTTTATATATGTTATCTTACTCTCTTTCTGTCAAGTAAATGTATTATATCACCACTTAAGTATGTAAGAGGAAACCGGTGGCCTTGAGGGTTACAGGGACTTGTCAGGATAGAAGTGGTCTTCAGCTAAGGACCCGCGTCTTCCCCGAATCCTAGAAGTAGCTAAGTGCCCCCATAAGTACCACACCGGAACACCAGAGATACCTAGCCGTTCTCTCCTTAGCAGGAGCCACAGATCTCATGTTAAGGTGTTTTGGTGGTGGTACCCCCATTTTCACAATCCCCATATTAGGTAGGTGGGATTAACTTGACATTTTAGAGGAAATGCCTACGACCCACAGCTGTAAGTCACTAGGTGCTCTGACCCTGGAGCCCACGCTTTAACCATGTGCTGCCTCCTTATCAAAAGCTCTGTAAAAGCCCTGGTTTCTCCACAATTGGCTTCTACCTTTTCTACTCGTTCAGTTACTTATTGAGGACACAACTTACGTTGCTCTATGTACTTTGGGGCATTCAAATGAGAAAATGATAGAATCTGCCTCAGGGAGCCTGCACGCGCAGAAGGTGGAGGCTCTTAGGCCCGAGACTCACTACGTGGCCGCCTAAAGAGGACAAGGTACTAGGTCCATTTGGGGAAGCAGGAGAAGCACCGAGGGAGGACTGGCTTCCATACACGGGGCTGTGGGTTTAAGTGTCCATTTGAAAGGTACTTACAGCCTTCTGGAAAGAAGAAACTTTGAGCTAAGCCTTAAAGGGGAGGTAGAAGGATTTCCACAGACCAAATGAGCATTGAATGTACAGGAAACAGCACGAGTAGCGTAAGTAGGAACACTCAAGAAGTGCAGGATGGTGGGAAAGACTTTGGAAAGGGTTGTTGACTCACTGATGCAGAGAACTCCTGATTGCTTTGCCGTGGACTCTGAGTTTTACAAGGGAAAAGGATCTCCGTGAAGATCTTTTGGTGAGGAGTGACTTCATCCAAGTGTATTTTAGGAAGATGAATCCTAAGGCAGAATTGAGAATGAATCGGAGAGAAGAGACATTTTACGAGAGGAAGCCTCCCCGGAACGAGAAGTAGTCGCCTTAGGAAGGTGCCCTATTTTTCAAGTGTGTGTTTGAGTATTATGGAGAGCGATGGGTGGAACAGTAAGTTGTTGCGTGGACTTGTCTGCACAGTGACAGATCGCTAGGTGTGGGGAGGTGAGGTCATAAGCAAACACTTGTACTTCAGGATGGACTTGGAACAGGGCTGGGGACCGGTTTCTAATCTTTGCCTTGGGTTAAAAGGAATGTGGATTGTAACACAGGTTGCTAAGACCAGACTAGCTGTCATCTCCTTGGGCAGGTAAGTGGGAAAAGGGCACTGCCCTTAGTAAAACACCAAATAACCAATTTCTTCCTTTGAAAGGTTGCATTTCCTTAAGTGGTCAAAAATAGCCTGCTTTCCACTAACAGTGGGATCCTCTTAATTGGTTCTATTCTTCAAGTTCTCTGCTGGAACCATTTTGCCTTTCTGTCTCGTACTTTGTAGGTTGTCATTAGCAGGCAAAGCCAACAAGGGTGTTGTAACAATTTTGAATACCCAAATGGCTTCTTGTAAGGCATGACTCAGTTTCCCAGAAGCCAATGTGTCCACATAACCTGTGTCTTTCTTCAGCAGTCAGGAAAGTCCTTTTTTTCTTCAGCCTAATGTATCCATTGATTTAATGGTCTAAATTCACTTTAGAATGCTCAGGATGAAATTGTTTTGTTGATGTGTTTATAAGTGTTCCCACTGACAGAGCCATTTCTATATTCTTAATAAATGGGAAGTCTCTGAATAGGCATGTTTTGTAAATTACCAGCAATCTGGGTACAATGTTTATATTGGACTATTAGAGTGGAAAGAAAATGTGACAGCTGTTTAAAAAAGGGGGGGGGGGGAACTATTTATATATTTATTTAGGCTCCTAAAGAAATAACTACATTTTGGGGAGAGGGTAGGAATGGAGGGAGAGTGTAAACTCAAGACTAAGCCGAAATACCTATTTATATAGTTGCAGAGTGTGTGTTTGTCATTCATATTTAGGTTTTGAATTTGTGAATTTTATAATTTAGAAAACAGTCCCTCTGTAAAATTCACATCCCATAGCCTTCTACTAGCTGATGTTAAATGTCTATGCATTAGATTTGCCTTCTAGCACATTTTTAAAAGTTTTTTTTTTTTAATGTTTATTTATTTTTGAGAGAGAGGGTGAGCAGGGGAGGGGCAGAGACAGACGGAGACACAGAATCCAAAAGAGGCTCCAGGCTCCGAGCTGTCAGCACAGAGCCTGCGCAGGGCTCGAACTCACGGACCGTGAGATCATGACCTGAGCTGAAGTCGGACGCTTAACCGACCGAGCCACCCAGGTGCCCCACAACTTGTAGTACATTTTCATTTGCAACTATACCGCTTCATAATTACTTAAAGAGTAAAATGAGAGACTTTTCTTTTAAAATCTTTACTTTTTGAATCGTAAGCAGAAGTAACAAAGCCATCAATTTGAAGGGAAACCTCCCGTAAAGAATGCCCACACCATTTTTCCTCATACGGTGTAGAATTTTTTTAACCCGATTTTCTAAACCCCAAACTGTTTTTCTTTACCAAAATGGAAATTCTTGATTTTTTCTGATTATAATACATATTTGTTTTATAAATCCAAACAAAACAATATAAAGTCCTTCATGATCACAGCATTGAGAGAAAAAAATCATTGTTCAGGATTTGGTATACCTTTTCCTGAGCAAATATATGTTAACTAAGAATTTTTTAAAATGTGTTATAAGTGTGTCTGAGTGGCTCAGTTGGTTGAGCGTCTGCTCTTGGTTTTGGCTCAGGTCATGATCCTAGAGTCGTGGGATGGAGGCTGGTGTCGGGCTCTGTGCTGTGCGTGGAGCCTGCTTGGGATTCCTTCTCTCTCACCCTCTGCCCCTCTACCCTGCTCACACTTTCATTGTCTCTCTCTGAAAAAAAAAATAATAATAATTTAAAAAATAATAAAATGTTTTATAAGTGTGTTTCAGTAAAAGTGAGATTATATACCTGTCAGTGTTTGAAATCTAGTTATCGGGAGTTTTAAGGTTTTTGGTTTTTGTTTTTTTTTTAATAATCTCCACACCCAATGTGGGGCTCAGACTTTAAGATCAAGAGGTCCATACTCCACTGACTGAGCCAGCCAATCTCCCCTCTAATTCTTCTTTTTTTTTTTTTTTTAATGTATTTATTTATGGGGCACCTGAATTGCTCAGGCAGTTAAGCATCTGACTCTTGGTTTGGCTCAGGTCATGATCTCATGGTTTGTGAGTTCAAGCCCTGCACAGGGCTCGGCACTGCTGGTGCAGAGCCGGCTCGGGATTCTCCCTCTCTCTTTCTCTCTCTGCCCCTCCCCCACTCTCTCAAAATAAATAATAAAACGTTTTTAAAAATGTATTTATTTTTTAAATGTTTATTTTTGAGAGAGAGAGAGAGAGTACGCATGCGCACCATGAGCAGGGGAGGGGCAGAGAGAGGGAGAGAGAGGGAGAGAGAATCCCAAGCAGGCTCCGTGTTGGCACAGAGCCCAATGTGGGGCTCGACCTCACAAACTGTGAGATCATGACCTGAGCCCAAATCAAGATTTGGACACTTAACCAACTGAGCCACCCAGGGGCCCCACCCCCCTCTAGTTTATTCTTAATGGCTACAAGGTAGCATGCCACATTTATTCAATATTGTTTATGATATTTTGTTGTTAACAGTGCTGCAGTGAACATTTTGAAAGGTAAATCCTTCACTTGATCTTAGCCAAAAGGCCGAGAAGCGATGAAAGGTAAATCCTTAAATATTTGTGGAAGTATGTTTATAGGACGCATTCCTATATTATCAGATTGGATATCTTATGGGGTTTCTTGTAATTTTCATTTCTTCTATAAATTGTCTTCATATCCCTTGTTTGTTCTATTTGTTTACTTAATGATACATAGTAACATCATTAAAACATATATATCTTTAGGGCACCTGCGTGGCTCAGCTGGTTAAGTGTCCAACTCCTGGGTTTCGACTCAGGTCATGATCTCACAGTTCACAAGTTCGAGCCCCATATCAGACTTTGAGCTGGGCGTGCAAAGCCTGCTTAGGATTCTCTCTTTCCCTCTCTCTGCCCCTCCCCTGCTCACGCTTTCTATCTGTGTCTTTCAAAATAAATAAATAAACATTAAAAGAAAGATAAAAAATATCTTTTGTTAGGCACGCTGCAAGGTTGTGTTTTTAATCCGTCATGTATATTTTTACTTGTTTATGGCACTTTTTGTAGAAGTTTCAAATTGTTATGAGTCAGATCTTGAAATCTTTTCATTTGTGAATGAATAATTTTGGTGTGATCTATTTTCCAAAAGACTTTTTGTTTTGCAGATTTGCCATCTAATATCCAATAATGTGGTTATTGATTGAAACCGATACTGGAACATTATTTCTGCCCCAGTATTTCAATTGTGTGACCAGTAAGACTGTTGCCCCTTGTAATTCTGCCAAGTTTATTTTCACATAGATCAGTTTATTAATTATCTATATTTGGTTCATTCTATGCCCTAATAAGTCACTATCTTTTAGATTTTCTTTCTGAATAAACTGAAAAGACAATGTCTATCCTTTTATTGGATTGTTTTTTCACATATGGATTAAATGGAAAAAAAAAAAAAACAGAATGACTAGCAGAATGCCAAAAATATTTTACAACCTGACCTAAAGAAAGAACAGATCATTCAAAAAAAAAAAAAAAAAAAAGCTTAGGATCCTAATCCTTTTCTTATATCTGTGGTAATGGGAAATTCTATATGATCACAAATTCTAGATATCAGAAATGCATTTTTCAACAATTAACTATGGCCGATCTGGCTCTATTTGGAATTTTTATAATACAAGGAATTACAGCAAATGACTCGACTTTCTATCATGCTAGACAGCTGAGATCGCTCGTCTGTAGGGCTGACATCATACCAGAGTGAGTGCCTACTGTTTTCAGTGGCAGAGACTAGTCCATTAGCCAGAAGCGAGAATGACAAATGAAACTGGATTGGGACAGGTTGTGGGATTAGACCCAGGGCAAATTTTTCACGGGCTCCTAACAAGTTTCTTTCTGTCCCTACCACGTGCCTTCAGTGCCTGTCCGGACCTGTGGTTCTGTAAACCAGGTACAGTTCTGCTTGTTGCATTGTTTCAGTTTCAATTTTTCATATGTGGGGACGCCTGGGTGGCTCAGTTGGTTAAGCATCCAACTCTCGATTTCGGCTCAGGTCACGACCCCAGGGTTGTGGGATCGAGCCCTGCATTGGACTCTGTGCTGAGCATGAAGCCTGCTTGAGAGTCTCTCTCTTTCCCTCTGCCCCTCTCCCCTGCTTATGCTCTCTCTCTCTCTCTCTCTCAATTTTAAACAATTAAAGTTTTCATATAGGAACATATGGAGAACTACTGTGACCCTACTGTATGAGAGAGGTGGAAACCTAATATAGGGTCATGACTTTGAGAATCAAAGAGGAGGACAGGGCACAGGCATGTGGGAGGAACAGAATGTGTTGCCTACATTCCTAACAAAGGAATGAGAAGTTCTCCCAAGTTCTCTCCAAAAGGTCTAAGGACTCACCACTAAGAACCCGGCATTAGAGCATCCAGAGGAGAGGCTTCTCAGGCCTGCGTAAGGCATTTGTTCTGGCTGTTTCCTCTGCCTGACTGTTTTCCTCCTGAAATCCAAATGGCTGAGTCCCTCAGTGCTTTTGTTTTGTTTTGTTTTTTAAGTTTATTTATTTATTTTGAGAGAGGGAGGGAGAGAGCAGAGGAGGAGCAGAGAGAGACAGAATCCCAAGCAGGATCCACGCTGTCAATGCAGAGCCCCACTTGGGGCTCAAGCTCACGAACTGTGAGATCATGACCTGAGCTGAAATCAAAAGTCAGACGCTTAACCCACCGAGCACCCCAGGTGCGCCAATCCCTCACCGCCTTCAAGTGGGTGCTGACATCTCACCTTCTCAGTGAGACTACCCTGACCGCCTGGTTGAAAACTCCACACACGCAGGCACGCCACCAAATCGCTCCCAACGTCCCTTGACCTACTCTCTCTTTTCCATAGCACTTTTCACTCTCTAACATATTACACGATTACTTGTGGTTTATCATCTGCCTTCCCCAGCTAGAATTTCAGTTCCACAAGGTAGGGATCTTTGTCCACGGATATGTTCCAAGCGCCTAGAGACGTGTTTGGCACATTAGTAAATGCTCAATAACGTTTTGTTGATTAAGTGACTAGATTTGGAAGTCGAAATATCCCGCCTGCTTACGGTAATAGAGATGGGCTAACACCCCGGCGGAGAAGTGGCTTCACGCGCAGGTAAGATTCTGACCTCTAAGGTCCCTCCCAGCACAGAAGTTGCTCTGTTTCATCCTCATTTAACCTTCCTTCACCATGAACTGCATTTCATTTTTGGCAAACCAAAGCAATTGCCTAATCTCATTCTTTATTCCGAGTGAAATTATCATCATGTTTAATGTGCTTTGTGTGAATGATTCACTCCTGGGTATATTTAGGCTGTACAGGCAGACATAAACCTTACTGCACTCTTAAGAAGAAGTTGTAACCAAGTGTATTTTACAAAGGATACGTAAGTAACTGCAGGCACAGAACATAAATGATCTACTGAATATTCATCAGTTGTGACGGGAATGAATTATGTTGATTTCCTAGTCGGTTTCTCATGAAGCAGTGTTGAATTGTGTCAAATACCTCTTCTGTATTGACATGGTCAGTAGTTTTTCTCATTTATTCTCTTGATACAGTGTATTCCATTAATTGAATTTTCATTCGCTAAACCAACTTTGCATTCTTGGGATAAATCCCATTTGATCATAATGTATAATCCTTTTTCTATATTGGTGGATTCAATTTGCAAGTATTTTGTGGAAGATTTTACATCTGTATCCATAAAGGTATTGGTGGGTAGTTTTGTTGTTGTTGTATTGATTTTTTTTTTTTTTTTTTTTTTTTTTTTTAGTTTATTTAAGTAAACTCTACACCAAATGTGGGGCTCAAATTCACAACTCTAAGCTCAAGAGTTCTGTGCTCCCCCGACTGAGCCAGCCAGGCACCTCTGTTGTATTGTTTTTTGTTTTTTGTTTTAATTTCTTTTCATTTATTCATTTTTGAGAAACAGAGCACAAGTGGGGAGGGGCAGAGAGAGAAGGAGACAGAATCCGAAGCAGGCTCCAGGTTCTGAGCTGTCAGCACGGAGCCCGTTGCAGGGCTCGAACTCACACACTGTGAGATCATGACCTGAGCTGAAATGGGACGCACAACTGACTGAGCCACCCAGGCGCCCCTGTGGTATTGATTTTTAAAGTACAATGAAGATTAATGAGCCTGTGGGTAGTAATCCAACTGTGTGAGAACTTATATCCTTGAACAATTAAAACAACAACAGCTTTCTTATCCTTTCATTTTTCTGAGTTTTTAGCTGATTATTAACCCTAAAGGCAAGGATATGTTCTCCTAGTATATGGTGATCACATATACATACAAAGGGCACCTAGTAAGTTTATTTCTAAATTTCACATACTTATTATCTTAGTAGATTATTTAAATTCTTTAACTCTCACTAATTTTACCTCAAACATCTGCTTTGTAGGCATTTTACTTTTTTCATATTTTTAAAAAATTTTTAATGTTTATTATTTTAAGAAAGAGAGACAGACAGAGTGTGAGTTGGGGAGGGTCAGAGAGAGAGGGAGACACAGAATCCGAAGCAGGCTCCAGGCTCTGAGCTGTCAGCACAGAGCCCGACGCAGGGCTCGAACCCATGAACCATGAGATCATGACCTGAGCCAAAGTCAGACGCTTAATCGACTGAGCCACCCAGGCGCCCCTTTTTGTATTTTTTTAATGTTCATTATTTTAGAGAGACAGACAGAGCGTGAGCAGGGGAGGGGCAGAGAGAGAGGGAGACAAAGAATCTGAAGCAGGCTCCAGGCTCTGAGCTGTCAGCACAGAGCCCGATGTGGGGCTCGAATCCACCAACTGTGAGATCATGACCTGAGCCGAAGTCGGACCCTTAACCGACTGAGCCACCCAGGGGCCCCTTGTATTTATTTTTAAAGATTTTATTTTATTTATTTCTAAGGCTTTTATTTATTTTTGAGAGAGACAGAGACAACGTGAATGGGGGAGGGGCAGAGAGAGTGGTAGAGAATCCCAAGCAGATCCTGCACTGACAGCAGAGAGCCCCATGTGGGACTTGAACTCACCAAACCATGAAATCATGTCCTGAGCTAAAACCAAGAGTCAGATGCTTAACCAACTGAGCCACCCAGGCCCCAAGATTTTATTTTTAAGTAAACTCTACACCCAACATGGAGCTCGAACTCACAACCCCGAGATCAAGAGTCACCTGCTCTTCCAAATGAGCCAACCAGGCGCCTCAGGGCATTTTACTTCTAATAATGTATTTTCTTGACATGAATCATTGATATTTGGCTAATAATTTAGTAATGTTTGATGATCTGTTAAAGACTGTGTCTGTGTGAGTTGTCTGTTGCTGTGTGACAGATGATCCCAAGATTTACCGTCTTGAAACATCAATGATTCATTATATCTTGCGATTCTGTAGGTTGGCTGGGCAGTTCTGTTCATCCTACTTAGATTCACTCATGAGGCTACATTCATTTGGTGGCTTGACTGGGGACAGAGGGGCCAAGATACTGCCCTCCCATGTCTGGGGCCTTGGTACTAGTTGCCAACTGGGCCCCTCTCTCCAGGTGATCTTACATCATTGAATAGTCTACGCTGAACTTACTTAGAAGTAGCAAAAACATTTGGGGAAGGCAAGAGCAGACACCACAAGGCCTCTTGAGGCCTAGACTGTGACATTCACACAATGTTACTTCTTCCGCATTCCATTGCAAGTTGGCAAGACCCGCTCAGACAGATCCTACCTCTTGAAGACACGAGCTGCAAAAGATTGGGGCTATTTTTCCAAAATCTACTACCATGCATATTTCAAGCAAAGTATTGTAAGTCTCTTCAGTTCTTTAACTGAGAATTCTCACGCATTGTGTAATCATTGAGTGCAATCTGTAGTCTTGGCAAGTATCGATAACTTTTTTTTTGGGCTTCAGGCCCAGTGTGGAGCCCGATGCAAGGCTTGAACTCACGACCCTGAGATCAAAACCTGAGCTGAGATCAAGAGTCAAAGGCTTGGGGTGCCTGGGTGGCTCAGTCGGTTAAGCCTCTGACTCTTGATCAAGCCCCACGTTGGGTTCTATGCTGGCAGCATGGAGCTTGCTTAGGATCCTCTATCTTCCTCTCTCTGTCCCTCCCCTGCTTGTGCTTTCTCTCTCAAAATAAATAAATAAACATTAAAAAAAAAATAGAGTCAGAGGCTTAACCAACTGAGCCATTCAAGTGTCCCAAATGAGTGTAACTTAAAAATAATTTTTTTAAATGTTTATATATTTTTGAGAGAGACAGACAGAGCATGAGCCGGGAAGGGGCAGAGACAGAGGGAGACAGAATCTGAAGCAGGCTCCAGGCTCCAAGCTGTCAGCTCAGAGCCCGACGCTGGGCTCGAAATCATGAACTGCGAGATCATGACCCGAGATGAAGTCAGACGCTTAACCGACTGAGCCACCCGGCCGTCCCAAATGAATGTAGCTTTTAAACTTGTTTTGAAACCCATCTATTTTGAAAATATCTGAGATTAAAAATAGGTACTTTCCAGAACAGGAAAAAAATTAGCGGGATAAGGTAGTGTTTAAAATCAGAAATCACTGAGATAACAACGTCAAATAGTAACATTACTGAATCAGCCCAATTTTAGTGCACTGCAGTTTAAAAAAAAAATTTTTTTTAAACATTTATTCATTTTTGAGAGTGAGAAAGACAGAGCATGAGCAGGGGAGGGGCAGAAAGAGAGGGAAACATAGAATTTGAAGCAGGATCCAGGCTCTGAGCTGTCAGCACAGGGCCCTACACGGGGCTCAAACTTACGGAGTGTGAGGTCATGACTTACGGAGCGCGAGATCGTGATCTGAGCTGAAGTCTGACGCTTAACCAGCTGAGCCACCCAGGCGCCCCTAGTGCACTACAGTTTTAAAGCACTCTACTCTTACCCATTTGGTCTGCAAGAACAGATCTCACTTCCAAGGAATTGTTTGTTTTATGATTGGCCCAAAGTACCCCATTCGACCAATAGGCATCAGTTCGATAAAATTCAAAGTTGAAGGGCGCTTGGGTGGCTCAATCGGTTGAGTGTCTGACTTCAGCTCAGGTCACGATCTCATGGGTCATGAGTTCAAGCCCCACATCGGGCTCACTGCTGTCAGTGCAGAGCCTGCTTCAGACCCTCAGTCCCCCTCTGTCTCTGCCCCTCCCACCCTCCCTCCCTCTCCCCCACTCTCAAACATGAATAAACATTTAAAAAATAATTCAAAGGGTGTCTGAGTGGCACAATTGGTTAAGCGTCTGACTACGGCTCAGGTCATGATCTCACAGTCTGTGGATTCAAGCCCCGCATGGGGCTTTGTGCTGACAACTCAGAGCCTGGAGCCTGCTTCGGATTCCTGTGTCTTCCTCTCTCTCTCTCTCTCTCTCTCTCTCTCTGCATCCCTCCATTTGTGCTCTCTCTCTTTCTCTCTCGAAAATAAAATAAATATTAAAAAAAATAAAAAATTAAATTAAAAAAATTCAAAGTTGACACAAATTGAATCCTATCCGTATGAATAAGATAGGAGATGGTGTGAATATTTGTGCAGCACCTACCAGGTGCAACACACTTCCCTGAGACCCCATTGTGCAAGAGGGAGAAGACTTCTAGTCCCTGGAGGAAGGAGAAAGCATATAATTAACCTTTAGATGAGGCAGGACACGGTAAACGTCCTATGGTCACTGCAGAGTACCACTGAAAATTCAGAATAGGCTGAGAACACTACCACTTATTTGGGATGCACTTGACGTAGGTGAAATAGAGATAGGAAGCCCCTTAAGAGTAACCTCAGAAAAAGATCAGATTTCTTTTTTTTTTTTTTTTTTTAATTTACTTTTGGGACAGAGAGAGACAGAGCATGAACGGGGGAGGGGCAGAGAGAGAGAGGGAGACACAGAATCGGAAACAGGCTCCAGGCTCCGAGCCATCAGCCCAGAGCCTGACGCGGGGCTCGAACTCACGGACCGCGAGATCGTGACCTGGCTGAAGTCGGACGCTTAACCGACTGCGCCACCCAGGCGCCCCAAGATCAGATTTCTTGATGTCATTGGACGGTGGGAGATATGCTTGTTGACATGAACACCTTTTTTAAAAAATAATTTTTTAAGTTTATTTATTATTGAGAGAGAGAGAGAGAGAGAGAGAGAGAGAGAGAGAGAGAGAGAGAGAAAGCACAAGCTCATCAGGGGCAGAGAGAGAGAGAGTGGGAGACACAGAATCCGAAGCAGGCTCCAGACTCTGAGCTGTTAGCACAGAGCCTGACACCGGGGCTTGACCTCACGAATCGCGAGATCATGACCTGAGCCGAAGTCAGATGCTTAATTGACTGAGCCACCCGGGCGCCCCAAAACAGACACCTTTAACAGTTAGAATTGGTCCTCGGGTACTGGGTGTTGGACTGTGTTCCTGAATATCCTGAGAGGGGAACACACAGTTGGTACCAGAATCAGAGTCAGCTTAGCTTATATCTGAAGATGTTACCACTGACACTACCCACTGTACTGGGTTGAATAGTGTCCTCCCAAACCCCCGCTCTTGTGAGGTTCTCATCCAGAACCTCAGAAGGTGACGTTATTTGGAAATAGAGTTGTTGCAGCTATATTTAGTTGTGATTGAATGACACTGGAGCAGAGTAGGGCTTGAATCCGATATGACCGACGTCCTTACAGGAGGGGAATTTGGACACAAAGGCAGAGACACACAGAGAGGAGGCCACGTAAAGATGGAGGGATAGATCGGCATGATGTCTACAAACCAAGGAATGCCAGCAGATACCAGAAGCAAGAGAGAAGCATGGAACACATTATCCCTCCGAGTCTACATAAGGAATTCACCTTGCCAGCTTCCTGCTTCTACTCTATCAGAGAATAAGTGTCTGTTGTTTAAGCTACCCAGTGTTTTGTACTTTATTACAGCAGCCCCAGGAAACTAACACGGTTAGTCGATTGGTATGCTTACGGACCTCCATTATCAGGGACCCACTGCCCTTCTTTGTTGGTGCTCTGTCAGTCACGAGTGGTTTTCCATTCGGGGTCAACTTAGTGATTGCAGCTCCAGCCATCATGTGTGTATTCAGGTCAGCATGAAGTAGAAAGGAAGGGTAAGAGTTTGCTGTCTCCCTTTAAGAAGACTTCCAGATGTTTCCACAGGCTACTTCAGCTTGGCTAGAGCTTAGTCTCATGGCCACACCTCACAACACAGGCAGCTTGGAAATCTAAGTCTTCATTGTGGATGACCATATGCCAGGAAAAATCAGGTACAGAAACAGGGGAGAATGGCTTTTTGGCGGGAGGTGGGGAGGGACATCTAATAGTCTCTGTGATAGTCTTTGAAAATCAAACCAGGGGCGCCTGGGTGGCTCAGTCGGTTAAGCGGTGGACTTCGGCTCAGGTCATGATCTCGCCCGTGAGTTCAAGCCCCGCGTCGGGCTCTGTGCTGACAGCTCGGAGCCTGGAGCCTGTTTCAGATTCTGTGTCTCCCTCTCTCTCTGCCCCTCCCCTGTTCATGCTCTGTCTCTCTCTGTCTCAAAAATAAATAAACGTTAAAAAAATTTAAAAAAAAAGAAAAAAAAGAAAATCAAACCAATGTATGATGAATGGATAAAGAAGATGTGTGTGTGTGTATATATATGTACACACACACAATGGAATACTATCAGCGATGAAAAAGAATGATCTTGCCATTTGCAACAACATGGATGGAACTGGAGGGAATTATGCTAAGTGAAATAAGTCAGTCAGAGAAAGACAGATACCATATGTTTTCCCTCATATGGGGAATTTGAGAAACTTAACAGAAGGCCATAGGGGAAGGGAAGGAAAAATAAGTTACAAACAGAGAGGGTAGCAAACCATAAGAGACTCTTAAATACAGAGAACAAACTGAGGGCTGATGGGGGGGAGGGCGGGGAAAACGGGTGATGGACATTGAGGAGGGCACCTGTTGGGATGTGCACTGGGTGCTATATGTAAGTGACGAGGGACAGGAGATATATTTCAGAAGCCAAGACTCTACTGTATATAATGTATATTAGCCAACTTGACAATAAATCATTAATAAATAAATAAATAAATAAAGGTGAAAAAAAAAGAAAGAAAAAGAAAATCAAATCAGTGTAGTGAATATAGAGAATGCAATACCCACTTTACCCTGATTATGGTATGTTCAGAATGGGCAGACCTGGGCCAGTTTGGGCCAATCAGAGGCTAAGAGAGGCAGGCTGGAGGGTGGTGTGTGTGTGTGTGTGTGTGTGTGTGTGTGTTTAGAAGGCCACCTGAGAACATGAATGAGGAAACGTATAATATCCATCGCTCTGGCAACATCTTACGACCAGTCTTAGGATGAAACAGACTGCAGGTAACAGTGAAAGAGAAGAAAGTGTTTTGGGTGCTTGAGAAAATTGTTGAGTCACTGCATCAACCCACCCTTGAAGCCCAACCCCGCTCCAAACTTCTTGTTTTGTGACCAAAAGATTTCCGATTCTTTAAGCTAGGCTCATTTGGAGGAGGTGCTGAAATCATGCTTACTGATGTAGACGCTATTCAAATGTAGGAGAATTTTTGAACAGAGTATGAACCTTAACATAGGAGCAGCCTCAGCAGATTGAAGGGCTCTTCTTTTCACTTTAGAAATTTCATTTGGGACTCAAATAGCTGTATCTGGCAGGAACAGATGCATTGTTATTTCCAGGTAGCCTCTGATGGCCTGGTCTGTGATGGAGGAATACTGGTTTTGCATTTAGGAAAGATTCAAGGGGGCGGGGGGAGGGTGGGCAGAGGGAGACAGACGTTCTCACACATTGTTGGGAGGGATGTGAATTGGTACAATCTCTTTTGGAGGGCAACTAAAAAAAGAAATTTCTATGTGCATACTTTCGATTTAGCATCTATAATCTAAGAATTAATCCCACAGGTGTATTTGTATAATGCAATTGTTAAAAAAGAAACAACAGGCCCCAAAAAGGAGTCACTTGTGCTAAATCCATGTCAGCAAACCAAAACTTAATACCTGATCTAATTGCAGTGTCAGCCCCTCCCAGGGATGTAACCGTTGACCGCCTCAGTCTGGAATTACCTGGTGAATACTAATGAGGTAATAGGGCAGACCCCTGCAGTCCGCCATAGGAAGGTGACCTTGCCTGAAACGACGCACTCTATGCTAAAAGTTTCTTCCTGCCCCTTCTGCTTGTAAAAGCTTTCCATTTTGTACAGCTCCTCAGAGCTCATTCCTTCTAGATTGGATGCTGCCTAATTCATGAATTGTCGAATAAAGCCAATAGGAGTTTTACTGAATTTCGTCGTTTAGCACAATATGTGTGCATACACTTTGTATCGATTGGAACAGTACATGTCATAGGGAACACCAGAAGTAGCCTAAATGTCCATCAGTAGGAGCCTGGGTAAATTGTACTGCACTCATGACCCTGCAATGCAATAATTGAAAAAGAAATGAAACATTCTGTATCTTCTGATTTGGAAACAGATATAGCTAACTCCCTAACGTATGTGTTGACTGAAGAGTATGTGTATGAATATATGTATGTTAGCGTATATTACAGTCCCCAACTTATTATGGTTTGAATTACAGTTTTTTTACTTTACGGTCGTGGGAAAGGAACACACGTTCAGTAGACACCATACTTTGAATCTGGAATCTGGGCTTCATCCCGGGTTAGCGCGGGACATCTCCCGCGATGCTGGGCAGAGGCCACAGCTCCCAGTCAGCCACGCGGTCGGGAGGGTCAACGGGTGGTACACGGACAGCCACCTGCAACGCACGCCCCGTTTGTCACTTTCAGTACAGGATTCGGTCAATTACAGGAGACAGTCAAAATTTCCTTATAAAATAGGCTTTGTGGCAGATGATTGTGTCCAACCGGAGGCTCGTGTCAGTGTTCTGAGCATGTTTAGCGTGGGCCAGGCTGAGCTACAGTGTTCGGTAGGTTAGGCATATTAAATGCAACTTTGATTTACCATATTTTCAACTTATAATGGGTTTATCCGGATGTCACCTCATCTAAGTCGAGGAAGGTCTGTATGTATTTCTATATAAATTAATATATATATAACATGTATACATAATATATGTTAACTATCATATTGTAACAATATACATGTTAAATTATATGCATATATCTTAAATTTTATATCATCGAGGAAATATATATGTTGTCAGTTGCAACACACACGCAAGTTTAAACACTTTTGGTTCTCTGCCTCACTTCATGCATAAAAAGCTACCCGAGGAGAATAAAAGATTTAATGTAAAAAGCAAAACCTAAAAACTTTTATAAGAAACTATAGGGGAAGGGCACCTGGGCGGCTCAGTCGGTTAAACGTCAGATTCTTGGTTTCGGCTCAGGTCATGATCTCATGACCTGTGAGTTCCAGCCCTCTGTTGGGCTTTGCTCTGACAGTGCGAAGCCTGCTTGGGATCTCTCTCTCTCTCTCTCTCTCTCTCTCCCTCTCTGCCCCACCTGAGCTCTCTCTTTCTCTCTGTGTCTCAAAATAAATAAATAAACTTGAAAGAAAATATAAGGGAATACTTTGTGACCTAGAGTTTTAAAAACATCTGTTCATTGAGGGGCCCTTGGGTGGCTCAGTCAGTTAAGCGTCCGACTTTGGCTCCGGTCATAACCTCACAGTTTGTGAGTTCGAGCCCCGTATGGGGCTCTGTGCTGACAGCTCAGAGCCTGGCCTGCTTTGGATTCTGTCTCCTTCTCTCTTTGCCCCTCCCCACTTGTGCTCTCTCTGTCTCTCAAAAACAAATAAAAGAAAATTAAAAAAAAATCTGTCCATTGAACAGCACCATTTCTTTTTTTCTTTTTAATTTTTTTTTTAACGTTTATTTATTTTTGAGACAGAGAGAGACAGAGCATGAACGGGGGAGGGGTAGAGAGAGAGGGAGACACAGAATCCGAAACAGGCTCCAGGTTCTGAGCTGTCAGCACAGAGCCCGACGCGGGGCTCGAACTCACGGACCGCGAGATCATGACCTGAGCCAAAGTCGGCCGCCCAACCGACTGAGCCACCCAGGCGCCCCTGAACAGCGCCATTTCTTAAAGAGTGGAAAAAATAGGCCATAGACTGGGGAAAAAATTTATACGTATATCCAGAATATATCAAGAACTTCTTCAATCACTTTAAAAAAATGAAAGACAATCCAACAGAATAATGTACAAAAGATATAAAGAGGCAATCCACATGAGCAGATACAAGTAGCCATATGGAAAGATTCTCAAGCTCATTAGCAAGAAGGAAAATGCAAATTAAAACCACAAGAGATGATTTCAAATCTTTCAGATGGTCAAATACTCGAACGTCTGATCATACCAAATGTTGACAAGTATGCAGAGAATATGAGGGCTGGGGTGGGGGATGCTCCCTCAAGGTAGAATGTCTGGGGCGCCTGTGTGGCTCAGTTGGTTGAATCCCGACTCTTGATTTCGGCTTAGGTCATGATCTCAAAGTTCATGAGATTGAGCCCCGAGTTGGGCTCTGTGCTGACAGCAAAGAGCCTGCTTGGGATTCTCTCTCTCTCTCTCTCTCTCTCTCTCTCTCTCTCTCTCAAAATAAATAAATAAAACATTGGGAAAAAAAAAAGGTAGAATGCCTGAGCCCTATAAAGATCTGAAAATGTCTTGTGTTGGGGTATGTTGCGGTTTTAAAACAGTCTATATGTGTTTTGACCCCCTGTCTTCAGAAGAGGGAGCTTACTTCCTCTTTCCTTGAGTGTGAACTGGGTTGAGTGACTTACTACTAATGAATAGGTGTGGTAAAGGTGAGGGGATGAACTCCAGACCAGATTATAGAAAACATTGCAGCTCCCTCCTTGCTCACTGTCCTAGATCACTCATCCTGGGGAAAGTCAGCTGCCAGGTCGTGAGGACAGAAGAAGCTGGAAGAGAGGCCTGCATGGCAAGTGTCTGGGCTCCCTACCAGCAGCCATGGGGGCGAGCCCTATCAGGAAAGGATCCTCTAGCTGTGTGTAACTTACCTGGTTTGGGTTTTGTGTTTTTTGTTTTTTGTTTTTGTTTTTTTCTTTTTTTTAGAAAGAGAGAGAGTGTGCTCGAGAAAGGGAGAGGGAGAGAGAAAGAGAAAGAGAGAGAGGGAGAGGATCTTAAGCGGTTTCCACACTCCTGCAGAGCCCGACTCAGGGCTTGATCCTATACCCCTGGGATTATGACCTGAGCCAAAACCAAGAGTCAGATGCTCAACCAACTGAGCTACCCAGGCACCCCCTCTTTTTTTATTATCACCCCCTGCTATAGATGGAATGTTTGTGTCCCCCCCAGAATTCATATGTTGAAGTCCCAAGATATCGATATCAGGAGGTGAGGCCTTTGGTAATTAGGCCATGAGGGTAGAGTCCTTATGAACGGGATGAGGGTCTTTAAAAAAGAGACCCCCGAAGGGGCGCCTGGGTGGCTCAGTCGGTTGGGTGTCCGACTTCGGCTCAGGTCACGATCTCGCGGTCTGTGAGTTCGAGCCCCGCGTCGGGCTCTGGGCTGACGGCTCGGAACCTGGAGCCTGTTTTGAATTCTGTGTCTCCCTCTCTCTCTGCCCCTCCCCCGTTCGTGCTCTGTCTCTCTCTGTCTCAAAAATAAATAAACGTTATAAAAAAAAGTTAAAAAAAAAAAAAAGAGACCCCCGAAGAGCTCCCACACTCCTGCCATGTGAGGACACAAGAGAGGGAATGGCAGCCACGAGCCAGGAGACAGGCCGTCACTGGATTCTGAATCTACAGGTGACTGGATCTTGGACTTCTAGCCTCCATAACTGTAAGAAATACATTTCTGTGTTTTATAAGCCACTCCGACTTTGGTCTTTTATCACAGCAGCCCAAACAGATTAAGACGCTCCCTTAAAGAGAAATGTTAGATTATATTAAACTTTCAATATGCTCATATCGATTATTTAATTTCCCTCTAATAAGAGAAAGTCATTACTAAAGAATAAGATTTTGTCAGACAAGGTTGAGCTTTAGAGGACCACAAATCACTGTGATATCTGAGATTGTTTTGTTTTGCCCCCACCCTCAAGAACAAATCCTCACTCCCTTGGGGGAAGTAACCCCCCCCCCCACTGAGAATGTATGTTCTAGCCCCAGTCAAGCCCACCGATGACTACAGCCCCAGCTGATGTCTTGATTGCAATGTCATGAGAGCCTTTGACCCGAAAAATCCGGTTAAGCCTTTCCTGGATCCTTGACCCTCGGAAACTGTGTGAGATCATCTTTATGGTTTTAAGCCACTGCAGTTTTGGATCAATTTGTTACACAGCAATAGATGGTTCAGACAAGGGGCAGTGGGTCAACATACGACGTGCACCATCTCAACTTATCTAAGAGTCAAGCAAAGGACTGTGAAGGACCTTACGTTTTGGATAATGCTACAAAGAAAGGAGATGCACTGCTTTGGGTTTCACACAGATACCATGCCACAGTAAGTGTGAGCAAATTATTATTAGGTTAAACCATATGAAGTTGTGCTGCTTTTTTTTTTTTTAAGATTTTATTTTTTAAGTTATCCCTACACCCAACATGGGGCTCAAACCTACAACCCCAAGATCGAGAGTCGCATGCTCTACTGAGCCAGCCAGGTGCCCCTGAGGTTGCCATTTTTGTACCCCCAAATAATCGAATGCTGGCAATCTCATGGGGTTCAACCTAACAGTTGCCAAGAATCTGATTACAGAAAAGCACACTCATCGGTTTTGTAGGAAGGCCTATGAATTCTTTAAGTTTTGATTGTGGTTGACCCCAGTAGCATTGAGCTTTTAATTTACCTGGTCTCAGTTCTCTGATCTGTGAAGTGGGGATAATAACACTTTACTTCCTGTCCTCAGAAGGATACAGTATTACAAGTAATTAGCCGTTGCTGTTCAGACGCAAAGATCTGGAGCAGTGCGTTATTGCTTGTTAACGCTCTGGGTGTATTTTTAGCTTGAAGACATGGAAAATATAAGTGGCTGGCTTTCCTGGCAGGGGGTTTTCTTTTCTCTTTTCTTTTTTGTTTTCTCTTCTCTCCAATCCTCTCCTTTTCTTTTCTTTTCTTTTCTTTTTTCTTTTTCATGTTTATGTATTTTTAAGAGAGAGTGCTGAGAGAGAGGGAGACACAGAATCTGGAAGCAGGCTCCAGGCTCTGAGATGTCAGCAAGGAGCCCAGTGCAGGGCTCTAACTCACTAACCGCAAGATCATGACCTGAGCCTAAGCAGACACTCAACCCTCTACCGACTGAGCCACTCAGGTGCCGCCTGGCAGGTAGTTTTCTAAGGCAAATTTTTACAGGTATGAGTAGCTGGAAAGTCAAGTTTTCTGCACGGAAGAGGTTGTATTTTTCTTCCCCTTGAGCAATACTATTTGACCATCTTCATTTGCTGTTTTCTGAAGGAGATGTCATATGTAAATCAATCACTTAGATAGAATTTGTCTTACGACTTTATGCATTTAGCATTAAAGCCTGTGTGTGTGTGTGTGTGTGTGTGGTCGTTGATCATTTGTTTGTATTTGTACTGCCAAACCAGAAGCACTATATAAAGATTATAGAATGGAAAAAAATACAAACTAATTTTCTTTTGCACTTAAGCTCCTTGAAATAAACACAGAAATGAGAATTAACTTTAGCAGCCTGAAGCCTTGCTCTATAATGACAAAAGGAACATTCTGAACTAAAATTAACTTCCCCACCAAAGGTGCTAATTTTTGCTTTTATGGTGTCCACATAGTTACAAAGGAAAAAGCACCGTGGTACCACATTTAGAAAATTGACCGAGGATGCCGAGAAGACTTGTGGGTCCTAGGGCCCTGTGGACAAACGGTAAAATGGAAGATTTGATGTGATGGGTTCTAATCCCTGTTCATGATTTTTGATAGAATAACGATAATTTAAGAAATTTAAAAAAAATCTCATTAAACTCATTAAGTGATGGAATGTCTTCCCGAGGGGAACAACATGAAAATCCCTGGCAAGCAACTGTCATCCTTAACATTTGGGGAAGGTTGACATTGTACTCTAACCATTTTGACTGATGAGATATTGGTTCAAATACAGTAGTTGTCCTTATGACTGCTTTGAACTGAAATGTTTTGCTCTTAGAAAGGGAGGTAGACGTTTATCCTTTCTGGCTGCCTAGAATCCAAACACCATTCCAACTTGGGGAACCTTGAGCTAGGTCCTAGGCCCCTTTTCCCGATAGGGAACCAAAGAGGCAGCGCTGTGCCCTCTCCTGGATCCCCGGCGTCTGCAACACAGCCTGGCGACCTAGGCTGAGCCAATCGGATCATCCTGTTGGGATTTAGAAACTTCAGGAAGGAATACAAAGGCCCAAACCTGGCTAAAAAAGATACCCTGTGGAAGAAAGAAGAGAGTCCTAAAGTGGCGACAAGTGTCCAGTGACACGAGGCCCTGCCGTAATTCATTCCCATCGTTTGCAGTACCCGGTGTCTCCAGTGATCAGCTTTCCCAGGGTCCTGCACCTTATCAGTATCCCCTCTGAAGTTACTTTAAGGTTTATTTTCTCTAATAAAGGCAGGTGTTCTATCTGCCTTCCAACCTCCAAATATACACCATGGGGAAAGGAAAAAAAAAAAGTACCCTGTTGGCACCACTCCTGTTCTCTTTGTCCTTATTTTCATCTCTTTTCTATGATTCTCCTAAGATTTAAGAAGGCAGTGGCGAGAGGGGCATCGGGTGGCTCAGTCGGTTGAGCGACCGACTTCACCTCAGGTCATGATCTCTCAGTTCGTGAGTTCGAGCCCCTCGTCGGCTCCATAAGAATTTTAGGATCAACTTTTCCATTTCTGAAAAAGTCTGGTTGGGATTTTGATAGGAATTGTGTTAAATCTGGGAAGCTTCAAAGGGGATTCACCATCTTAATACTAAGTGTCCCAATGCACGAATATGGGACTTTTTGTTTATTTAATCTTTAATTTACTTGATCAATATTTTGTAGTTATTTAGTACAGAACAGTCTCATTTATTTATTTTTTCAATTTTTTTAATGTTTACTTTTGAGAGAGAGAGAGAGAGAGAGAGACAGAGTGCAAGTGGGGGAGGGGCAGAGAGAGAGGGAGACACAAAATCTGAAGCAGGAGCCAAGCTCCGAGCTGTCAGCACAGAGCCCAACACAGGGCTTGAACTTGTGAATTGCAAGATCATGACCTGAGCCGAAGTTGGACGCTTAACTGACTGAGCCACCCAGATGCCCCTGTCACCTCTGCCTTACAAAAAGGTCTCTCTGATAACAAGGCAGATAAGGGATTGAAAGTCAATAACATGAGTCAGGAAGACCAACAATCAAATGTTGCTGTTATCCAGAAGGAAGGACATTGCTTTTTGCATTGCAACTGTCCCATAATAATGGTGGTCTAGACTCCAGTGGCAGGAAGGGGAGAGAGGTATGGATGGATTTACAACAAATATGATAGAATTGACAGAACTTGGTGATTAACTGCAAGAATTTGACCTGCTTGCACATGGATAGGAATTAAGGAATTAAGTAGGTATGGGAGGAGTTAGGAGTTCTGTCCTGAATATGTGTAATTTGTGTCTATGACACAATAAATATTTACTGAATAAATTGAAGTGGAGATATCCAACATCCATTTGGTTGTTTTAAAAATATTTCATATTTTAATATTTTGTTAATATTTTAATATTTAATAATCTCAAGGTCAGGAGCTGTGAGATCATGACCTGAGCTGAAATCAAGAGTCAGAGAGGCCTAACCGATTGAGCCACCCAGGCGCCCCTCCAACATCCATTTGTACATACCAGTTTGAAATTCAAGAATTAAGGGCTGGAGATGTGGATCTGGCAATTGTTTGTACAGAGATAGTAATTGAAAATAAGTAAATTGGTGGGATTATACAGAGAAAAAAATGGGTGGCAAGAGAAGAGGGAACTGAACAGATCCCTGAGGCACATTAATATTAAGGAGTAGGTAGAGAGAGTCTTGAAAAAGAGATCGAGGAGGAATAGCCAGTAAAGAAGGAAGAAAACAAGAAGGGTGTGATACTGTAGGAGACACAGGATGAGAAGCAGATATGAAAGGAGGATGTATCAGTTAGCTATTGCTAAGTAACAATCCATCTCAAGACAGGGGATTAAAACTGCAACTATTTATTTAGCTCATAATTCCGTAGATTGGAAATTTAGTCGGTGCTTATTTGGGTAGTTCTTCTGGTCTCAGTTGGGCTCCCTGACAGTCCCTAACTGCAGCCAGTTATGGGTTATCTAGGTAGCTCTTCCAATGGATTTTGGCATGAATAATTGTAGCTGCTTTTTGCAATATACCACAGAGGGAATAGCCAATGGTGAAGATGCTGCTAATAGATCAAGTAGGTGAAATTCTTGCCTCCACTGCTCAGCTGAAACTCCTATTGCCGGAGTCATCAGTAATAGCCACGTCACTGGGTTCACTAAATGACCCAGTGGTCATCGATGATATTGGCAGTAACAACTTCTAAGCAATGTGGGCAAAAGCCAGATTGCAATGGGGAAACAGGGACATCAGACATAGAAAGCTTGTTCAAGAAACTTGGCTGGGAAAGTGCAGATGTGTTGAAGGAGAGTCTTGTTCTGTTTCACTTTGTTTTTTGTTTTTTTGTTTTTTTATTTTTTTAATGTTTATTTATTTTTGAGAGAGAGAGAGACAGAGACATCATGAGTGGAGGAGGGGCAGAGAGAGAGAGAGAGAGAGAGAGAGAGAGACAATGTGAAGCAGGTTCCAGGCTCTGAGCTGTCAGCATGGAGCCCATCTTGGGGCTTGAACTCACAAACTGTGAGATCATGACCTGAGCTGAAATCAGACGCTTAACCGACTGAGCCACCCAGGCACCCCTCACTTTGTTTTTAAGATAAAGGAGCTTGAATATATTTACATGTTAACAAGGAGTCGGTAGGTTGAAGATACTGGAGAAAAAGTATATAATTCATATGGTTGGCATTAATGTTCAATCTGAGACCTACCCAGGTATGCCAAAAGTTAAACAAGAATATGGTAGGGGTGCCTGGGTGGCTTAGTCGGTTAAGCGCCTGCCTTCAGCTCAGGTCATGATCTCGTGGTCCATGGGTTCAAGCCCCTCATCGGGCTCTGTGCTGACAGCTCAGAGCCTGGAGCCTGCTTTGGATTTTGTGTCTCCATTTCTCTCTGCCCCTCCCCCACTCATGCTCTCTCTCCATCTCTCAAAAATGAATAAATGTTAAAAACAATTAAAAATATCAACGATATTTTTATACCTACGATAGGTAGGTACGATAACCTACCTTCTCTAGCAAAGTTCAGAACAATGAGATGATTTGTATGTGAAAATACTACACGTGCTTGTAGATGGATTATGTGCATTACAAAACTTCAAGGGTCACTTGAGGACTCTCCACTGAGGGAAAACTCCTAGAAGCAGCTTTGTGTCTCTCCCGAACCATGTTTACCTTGGAGCAGGACTCAGATCTATGTGGCATCTCCCAAAAGCAAATTTTTTTTTTAACGTTTATTCATTTTTGAGACAGAAAGACAAACAGAATGCGAGTAGGGGAGAGGCAGAGACAGAGGGAGACACAGAATCCGAAGCGGGCTCCAGGTTCTGAGCTGTCAGCACAGAGCCCGACGCGGGGCTCGAACTCACTAACCACGAGGTCCTGACCTGAGCCGAAATCGGACGCTTAACTGACTGAGCCACCGAGGTGCCCCCCAAAAGCAAATTTCAAATTCACAAAGCATTAACAAGTGGTGTACGTTTTATGAAGAATTTGGAGTAAGATACAGTTACACACAACATACAGAAAAGCAATGAAAATCCTCAGTAACCATTTCTAGTTTCTTCATAAAGTTCCTTTTCAACCCGTCTGTTAGCCCTTGAATATTTATTTTATTGTTCTAAATAGCTGTTTTGGTTCTTATCAAATATTTGCCCCTGATGAATAGGTGTCTTCCCAAGAGAGGAATTTTTCAGTCTTTCTGTTTGGCCACCTTGGCCTGTTGGGTTTTGTCTTCATGCTCATTAATTACCTCGGGGTAACAACATAGCTGCTTTGGCTCCAGATAGCACATCTGTGTTTGTCTCCATTTCACAGGGAAGGAAAAGCTTTCCCAGAAGTGCCTCTAGCTGACTTTCTTAGGGAAAGTCTGAGTAAGTGAGCATAAATTCTTGGGCACATTGCCATGTCAAATATAATCAGGGTTTATTAGGTAAAAAAAAAAAAAAAGGGCTAAGGGATGTTGGGGAGGCATTCGGCAATGTCAGCCACAGCTGAGTTCTTGGGCGGGTGGCTGTCCTGGTTCTGTGTCCAAGTGTGTGCTTGGAGTCTGCAACTCACATATGCTCTTTCTTGGCTCAGTTAGGACTCCGTGCCTCCTCCCGCTGACTCAGCCTCCCCTCCCCCCACCCACACAGCAGGCACCTCTGAGCCTCTGCCACGCTGCGATGCTGCCACAGTGGCTCCCAGAGCAGGCACACACACACGCAACCAGCCATTCACGCCACCGAGCGTCCCAGGGAGGCCCAGAAGCGCAAACCGGATCTTCCTCGTGCCTGACCTTGGCGGCCATCTTCCTAACAATGTTGGCGTGGAACTACCACGCTGCCTACGGGGTTTCTTCCAGACTCTTAAATGTAGACTGGGGACAAAGGCTTCTCTTCTTTGCCCTAGATGTCAACCTGTGGATCTGCCGTCCTCCCCTGACTCTCTTCTTCATTTCGTCCTCATCAACTCCCAGGCCTGAAGTACAACATTCTCTCTTAGTTCTTCTCTGCCACAACCCCTTTCTTCCCATCTCCAGCCTCCTGGCTAAACCTTAATGCCAGACCAGGGTTTTTTCTGTGCAACACAGCAGAAAGTTGAAAGTCTGCCAGGCCCTTGGTATGACACATGGGAGGTAAAGGAGTTTTTGATAAGCCTTTCTCACTTGACACTGCTGGAATATCAAGCCATTCTTCTCTGCAAAATTCTGTTTCGGGTTGCACAACATGGTGACTGCAACTAATGTCCCCGAGTCATACACTTAAAAATGGTTAAAATGGCAAATTCTTGTTATATGTTTTTTTTACCACAATTAAAAAAGTAATAACGTAATATACTAAAAACCGTTGAATTATATGCTTTCAATGGGTGAATTGTAGGGTAAACGAATTACCTCTCAATAAAGGTCAAAACCTGAATATTGAATTCCTTCTTTTTCTTTGCTCTTCTCAGGTAACAACCCAACTTAGACTCGCTCCCATCTCAGTCACTGCAAGTGGATGCCTTAGGCTGTCTAGGCTCAAGCTCAGGTATGACAAAAGACAAGAAAAGCATATTAATATTTTGCTTTACGTAAGTACTTCCATTAAACATTTGTGTAGACATCTCTCCCTTTCTTATTTAAAAAAAGGGCGCGCCTGGGTGGCTTAGCCAGTTAAGTGTCCATCTTCGACCTAAGTCACGATCTCGCCAGTCCCGAGTTCAAGCCCTGCGTCGGGCTCTGCACTGACAGCTCAGAGCCTGCAGCCCACTTTGGATTCTGTGTCTCCCTCTCTCTCTGTCCTTCTCCCATTAACCGTCTGTCTCTCTCTCTCTCAAAAAAAAAAAAAAAAAAAATTAAAAATGGCATATTATACACACAGTTTTGCCTCTTCTTTTTTGTTGTTGAAACTATTTCCTCCAGGAAGACCTGATAACTGTCCCATTGACAACCATTAAGAGTATCCCAAGTGTATCCAACTGACCTGTTCACAAGAAACAAACAAATACCCAGAAAAACACACCCACTTATCCTCAGGTAGCCCGTGAGGCATGAAGTCAGGGAGGTTAATATACTACTACAGAGTTAAATAAACTAGTTTTAATCTGCTATTAACATTGTAGTTGAAATCACTTAAGGACGATCTGGTGTCTCCAGGTCATAGGATTGAGGATAGTACTAGATAGTGCCTATTTTGTTTTGAGCCTTTCATTTTAGAAGCTGTCTCAGTGAGAGTGAGGCGTTTTATTTGAATGCAAGTCTGGGCGGGGGCTGGCAATGCCCTATGCACCTTCCATTAGATTTACAGTCCAAATTCAATTTTGGTCTTTTTTGTTAAGACTTCAGACCCAATATGGCTGTGGTCAGGACTGAACACATAAGGAAGAGCTGGGTCTGTAAAATAATAGAATATTAGAGTTGAGAAGGACTGCCTCTCAAAAATAAAGAAAACTAATAAAAAAAATTTTTTTAATAAATGAACTTTAAAAAGGACAATAGTTATTAATTTATTATTTATTTTGTTGAAATAATATTCACATAGCATAAAATTAACCATTTTGTTTTTATTAAATATTCTTTTAAATGTTTATTCTTGAGGGAGAGAGAGGCAGAGTGTGAGTGGGGGAGGGGCAGAGAGCGGGAGACACAGAATCCCAAGCAGGCGCCAGGCTCCAAGCTGTCAGCATAGAGCCCGACATGGGGCTCGAACCCATGAGCCGTGAGATCAGGACCTGAGCTGAAGTCGGACGCTTAACCAACGATGCTTTTGCCGACCATGTGCCCCGTAAAATTAACCATTTTAGAGCCTACAACTCCGTAGCATCTAGTACATTCACAATGTTGTGCGACCACCAACGCTATCTAGTTTCAAACATTTACATCACTCCAAAAGGAGATCGCACCCATTAAGCTGGTGCCTCGGCCTCTGGCAACCACTACCTACTTTCTATTTCTATGTGTTGACCTATTCCCGATAGTTCATATAAACAGAGGCACAATATGTGCCTTTTTGTCTGGCTTCTTTCCCTGAGCATCATACTTTCAAGGTTCATCCAGATTGTAGTGTGGGTCAGTAGTTTATTATTTTTTCTTTTGGCTGGACAATATTTCATTGTATTTATGTACCATACTTTGTTTACCTATTCATCTGCTGATGGACATTTGGCTTGTTTCTACCTTTTGGCTGCTGTGAATAGTGCTGCTGTGAACATGGGTGTACATGTATTTGTTTGAGTGTGCTTGACTTTTGCTGGAGATAGGAGCAGCTTTTCATGCACTCAACAAATATTTACTGAATTAGGTTTGAACGGCTGCATCAACCACCGATTTCACAAATGTTTTGCTTTACTGGAGAAAAGTCACAGAATCTTAAAAATGTTTGTGGTAGGAACTTTATACGTCATCTTATTCAACCCCCTCATCATGAAACTACATGCACTCAAAGCACCAGTCTATTTAGAAGGCCTTAAATACAGTTTACATCATGATGTGTGGCGCCCTACTGATATTGTTCTTTGTTAACTCGACGTGTACAATACAGCTTTTGTTGTCACAAGATGGCTCCCTTTGAGAAGTGATGACAGGAATTTAAATTTAGCTTGTCATTCTTGCATTTCGCTTTTTGAAAAATTCCATGGAACCACTATCATCAGCTTTCTTTCTTTCTTTCTTTTCTTTTTTCTTTCTTTTTCTTTCTTTCTCTTTCTTTCATCAGCTTTCTTTCTTCCTTTTCTTTCTTTCTTTCTTTCGATCTTTTTAAGTAATCTCTACACCCAAAGTGGGGTTTGAACTTACAACCCTGAGATCCAAAAATTGCATGCTCTACCAGCTGAGCCAGCTAGGTGCCCCCTGTCAGTGTTCTTTGTATAAAGTAGGTATAGCAGTCTTTTTTTTTTTTTTTTTTTTTAATTTATCTCCACCCCCAATGTGAGGCTAGAAGCTCATGACCCTGAGATCAAGAGTCATATGCTCTATGGACTGAGCCAGCCAGATGCCCCCATACAGTCTTCATTGATTCAGTGAGAAAATTACTTTTTGGCCCCAAATAGTGTGTGTCTGCTTCATCATATATTGTGGGATTTCTTTTCTGTGTCCTTTCTTTGATGTTGAAGACTGTTTTGCTCCGGATTAGTATCCCCCCCCCCTCCCCCGCCGCCTTTGAGCTGTTGTTGACATATAACATTATATTCTTTTCAGGTGCACAGCATAATGATTCAGTATATATATATGGGATAGTCACTTTCTCATTAAACAAACCAGCCATAGGTCCTTACCTTTGCATGGGAATGTAAATATTTCCTTAAACATTAAAGTTAACTTAAATATTTTTCTCGTGGCTCATTTTGTAATTTTCTCTCTAAATTTTTAGCAGAGCTGAATGAAATTGACAAAAGGCATGGACTGGTGCATTATATCCACTGTGGGCATAAAGCCAGCGAATTCATGGAACAGTGATTACTACACCTTGACTTAGCAAACCAGATAGCAGTAAAAGTCAAGGCTGGAGGACAGGACTTCTCTGCTGTCCCTTCCCAAACCTGGAACAGTGCTTGGGACACAGTAGGGGTTCAGTAAATATTTTTTGGATGAATGAAACTAATTTGACTCTGGTTTCTGAAATAACACTAATAAAACTAGATGTAATTTAAAAAATAACAGAGTGAAAATGATTATTTTCATTTAAATAAAGATTATTTAGATCATTAAAATAAAGATTATTTTAATCATGGACTATCTCTTATGAGTTACATTTTAAATTATTATCTAAGTATATAATTTAATTATTATTATTTAATTATCTATCATGGTCCAGGAACTTAAAGAAAAGAAAAAAGAGAAAGAGAAAGAAAATTTACTTTTAAGGGATGTTTTTGTTTTGACGGACTTTGTTTCATTTTCTATTTCAGAAGCTCTATAAATCCTCACATCTTTATAGCAATTTACAAAGGACTCTCCAACCACTATTTTATAGTGTGTGTTGTTTTTGAATGGCGGGAAAAACTATTTCTTAAAAAAAATTTTTTTTGAGATTTAAAATATTTCTAAATAGCAATGAATTATTAAATTTCTTTAAATGTTTATTTTTGAGAGAGAGAGAGAGAGAGCACGAGTCAGGGAGGGGCAGAGAGAGAGGGAGACACAGAATCCGAAGCGGGCTCCAGGCTCTGAGCTGTCAGCACAGACCTTGATGCAGGGCTCAAACCCACGAACCATGAGATCTTGACCTGAGCCGAAGTCAGATGCTTAACCGACTGAGCCACTCAGGCTCCCCTTTAAAAAAAAGGAGAAAACACAGCAGAAAATTCCCCAGTTATTTAGAACCTGAAGTCTTAGCACTCCATCTTTTTTAATAACCAAGTGTTATTCTGGGGATGCAGTGAGAGCAATACATAAGAGTCAACAAATCCTTGCTCTCTTGGAACTTACATTCCAGTAGAGGCTCAGTAAGACAGGTAATAAAATAATAAAGCTGCAGTACTGTGGAAAACTAGCACAAAAAGAATTAATGCTAAAGAGCTGTGTAGAAACAAACCACAAACATCTATCACTTTATAGAGACTATTCCTTACTCATTTTAGTTGAGGATCTTAAATTTTTTTGTGTGTGGGGGGGAATCAGAGAAATGCATGCACACGGTTTTAAAAAATAAAGCATAGGAGAGTTTATAATGAAAAGCAACATTGTTCTGCCCACCTTCCCACCTCATCTTCCCCAGAAAACATTATTATTATTATTTTTTTAAGATTTTATTTTTAAGGGGGCCCCTGGGTGGTTCAGTGGGTTAAGCATCCGACTTCCGCTCAGGTCATGATCTCATGGTTCATGAATTCAAGCCCTGCATTGGGCTCTGTGCTGACCACTCATTGCCTGGAGCCTGCTTCAGATTCTGTCTCCCTCTCTCTCTGCCCTTCCCCTGCTCTACTCTGTCTCTTTCAAAAATAAATATTACCAAAAATTTTTTTTTATTTTTAAGTAATCTTTACACCCAACATGAGGCCTGAACCCATAACCCTGAGATCAAGAGTCACATCCTCCACCAGGTGAGCCCTCCGGGTGCCCCAACTTCCCCACTTTGTAAAAGGAAGATCTGGGAGACCCTTCCAGGCTTTCTACTTCTGCTGCTTCCCTCCATCTTCCAAAGTCTTGTCTATTGAGCTGTTCTAAAACTTTAACAAAAGATGTGCATTTAAAAAGGGTCAGTGGCTAAATCTAAAAATGGAATAACGTAAATGTTTGTTTTGAGGTAGGCCTGAGCATGTTCTTTAGTCTTAACACCGTCACTCTGTGGGACAGAGCAGTCAGTGTTCAGGTGGCAGGGCTGGGGGTAGGCCTTGGTCACAAAATTTAAGGGGCACTGAACTCACTAGTTTAGAGAAATAACATGTTAATGCAGTATTAAAAAATAGAGATTAATGCAAAAATATCTATAAGGAACAAAATATCAGCGTTTTAAAATAAAGACAGGCTCAGTAGAATGAGTAAAGAGACAAACAGAAGTGATTATAGTTGCACCTCACCATTAACAATGACCTCATTCTATGGCATCTATGATTATATAGGTTGCTTATTACAGCTGAAAAGCCTTCAGATGAGGGGGTGAGGTGAGCCTTTCAGATTAGGAATATGGATACTGGATTTCAGGCGTGCCCCCACCACTTTGACCTCGACGCTTGCAAACGAGGGCAGTGTTGAATTAAGAAATATAAATTTTGTTATTCAAAACGTGAATCGAGGGGCAGGGGCAGCAGGTAAATTCACTTTGTCCAGAACTTCCAGCAATTCCAGTGTGGTTCCCTCCCTTTGCTCTGGGCGAGCCTGTTGGTCCAGCTGAACAGTGCTTTGAATAAAGGTCAGCCAAGAGGTCGCCCTCCTGATTATTCTTTTCTACCGCGGGGAGGAGGGGGCCCTGGGCCCCTTATCCACCCCTGAGTCGCTGCAAAACCCTGGGCTTCCCTGACAGCTGCGAATTCCTCCCAGGAGCCACAAAGCTTCTGGGGTTGCCATGGTCCATGAGAGTGAAATGCTGGCCGCCCTCTGCTGCAGCAGCCCTGAGCAGGCTGTTGCTGCCTCCTCTCCAGTCCCTTTCAAAAGCTTTTAAAGGAGATCCCTGCGGGGAGGAGGGAGGACGGGACAGTAACCAGGGCTTTCGTCCAAGCGGCTGGGGCGAATAAAAGAGGCTTTTCTCAAACGAATGGAGCAAGTGCTGGGCTTGTTTCAAGGGATTTTTAACACTCGGTCTTTCCCTGGAGGAAAGGAGAGTGCAGAGATGGTCCTTCTCAAGCTTCAGTTGTTGTAGGCAGCTCCTTTCAGTTTTTTCCAGGGATTCCGCACCCTGGGGCCTTCCCCGGAGCGAGCGGAGGGCAGAGAAGACACTCCCTAAACTTCACCTGCGGTGGGCAGCTCCTCCTAGCTTATTTCCAAGGATTTCTCACCCTGGGTCTGGTGAGATAGATACAAGAAAAGAAAAAGAAAAAGAATCAATCAGCCCCACGCTAGCAGGCTGCGGTCAGCACTGAACAGAGCTCTCGGGTGTGACTTGCCAATTCCGGGCACACTTTTCAGAAAACGCGCAACTAACCGAGATGACCAGAAGCCCCAGGCCTCTGGGTCTCCCTTCACACCTTCCTCCCATTCCGGTCCTCAATAGAGTCTGGGGGCCGGACGGCGGGCGGCTGGAGATCGGCTCCCCGGCAGCGGCGGGTGCAGACAAAGGGGCGGCGGTGCGGGGCTCAGGCCGGGGTCGGGGGCGGAGGGGGGGGGGGCGCGGGGCTCGCGGCGCGGGGCCGGGCCGGGGGCGGGCGCGGCGGCCGAGCGCGCGGGGAGGAGCCGCGGCCGCGTCTTCTCCTGGCGGCGCGCGCCTGCCCGGCCCCGCGGCGGCGGCGGCGGCGGCGGCGCGTCACGCTCTCCCCCGCCCCGAGCCGAGGAGCCGGGAGGCGGCGGCCGCGCGGCTGCTGCTGCTGCTGCTGCTGCTGCAGTGGGGCAGGTGGCGACGACTGGCGGCGACCGAGACGGCGGTGAGCGGGGCGAGGCGCGGGCCCTCTCCCCTTCCCCGGTGCCCTCTTCCCCTTCCCCTCGCGCCGGGCCGGGCCCGCTCCCGTCCTCCGGGCCGGGCAGTGAGGGGCCGGGCCCGGCGTCCGGGAGGGCCCCGAGTGCCCCTCGCGGGGCCGCTCCCGAGGGGAGATCCGAGGAGTCCCAAGCGGGTGGCCCTGGAGGCCAGCGGGGGGGCCCCGGGGGGCCCCCCACCGGAGCCGGAAAAGTGGCCGGCCCTGTCAGCGCCGAGCCCGGCCTTCCCTTCCTCCGTCCGCCTCAAGATGGAGCTTGGAGTCCTTGCCCCTGCGCCGCCCCGGGCGCCGCTCCCTCCCGGGCACCCCGCTCCGCTCCCCTCGGCCCTGGGGGTGGGGGTGGGCGTTGGGGCGGCCCGGACCCCCCGGGAGGCCGAGCCCCGGGGGGACCTGTTGCCCCCGGGCGCTGCCGCCGGTCTCCCGAGCGTTCCTCGGGCCCTGCCACCGGGTGCCCGCGAGCCGGAATGGAGGGCACCCTGGCCGTGGCCTCCGTGCGTGCGCCGGCCGGCGGGCTGGCCCGGCTGGCCTCGGGCCTGGCTGGCTATGGCTTTTGTCCCCCCACCCCGCCTCCCCTAGGTGGGACTGATTGTTGGAGAAGGTGGATGACAAGAGGTGACCGGGATTTCTGAAATAACACCACTGCCGCGTAAGCGGAGCCTTCTCCCTCCGCAGGGGATTCGCTCGGAAGACAGATGACACTTGTTTAGAGGTTATTTTAAAAGCACAGCCTCCTGATGCCTCCTACTTCGGAGGTCCTGTGCTTCAAAAATGCGATTTTGAATTGGGGATAAACCCCGAACTCGGCTGTTTCTCCACTTCGTGTGGCTTTTCCATCTGGCAGGAGCCGAGCACCACCCCCTCCTCCCTTCACAGCCCCACCTCTTTGGTATGAAGAAATTACACGTCAAGTCTGTAATCTTCTACCTGCCTGTTTTTAGCAAAAACTTGGCGGCCAATTACCGTATTTAAAAAGGAGGGTGGAGAAAATTGAATTTTTTTTTTTTTTTTTTTTTTTTTTTTTTTTTTAAGCAACCTTGCCTTCTTCCTGTTTTAGGGTTAGGACAGTGCCCGGCCAGTAGGAGCTCAGTATTAGTGTTCCTGCTGTTGTGGTTATGATTCTGGTTCGTGTTACTATTTCATTATTACTATAACCTGTGGTATCCACAAGTTAGGCCAACAAATGTGTTTGACTTTTGGGTTTAATGATGACCTTTTGCCAGAATCCTCAGTTATGTTTCTTCTCAGCCTTGGGGCATTTTTTTTTTCCTTCTGGAAATAATAACAATTAACATTTATTGAGGGCTTCCTTCCGTCGGGCTCTGGGCAAGTCTTTTGTTTTATCTTCTTAATCATCCTAACTCAATGAAGGTGCTATCATTATCCCCATTTTACAGAAGAGGCAAGGAAAGGTCAAGTCCCTTGCCCAGGGTCATACAGCTAATCAGTGGTGGTGTCAGGATTTGAGCTCAGGTATTGACTCCAGGTGCTTAGTTATTAGATTCGTATAGTGAATCTCTGGCCAGGAAAAAGGCTGGCTTTTATTAAAGCAAAGGAAGTAGGTGATTGCTAGGACAAGGCTGGTGCTGGGTTTTTGAGGTTCAGAGAATGTGGTAAAGTATATCTTAGGCCCCCTTATTCAAAGGAGTGAAAACCGAAACTGGGTGGGACCCTCAAGTAGGTATTGTCTGCAGATAAAGATCGTGCCCTTCCCTACCTTTCCAAGAATTGCTTAAGCTTCTGCTTGTGCTTAAGCACAACATAAGCCGATCTGGCTTCTGTTCTTTAGGAGTTTAGAATTTGGTGTCCTTCTTATAGTTAAAACATTTTTTTTTACCCAGGGTCTAACATTTAGTCTCTTGCATCCCATGTGACCCCTGCATAAATTCACATGAACGTAACTCAGTAATGTTTGACCCCCCCCTTTTTTCTTTTTAATATGTTTCCCCACTTAGTGCGAGTGAAATAGAGGCAGAGAGAGGGAGGGAGAGAGAGAATCCTAAACAGGCTCCCCGCTGTTAGCTCAGAGCCAGCTTGGGGCTCAATCCCATGAATCGTGAGATCGTGACCTGAGCCAAAATCAAGAGTTGAACGCTTAACCGACAGAGCCACCCAGGCACCCCCCTTGACCCTTGCTTTTTAAGTACTGTCTCTGTTGGGATTGTAAACCCAATAGATGGTTAATTAGAGATGAACTGGTCCTCTTGTGCTCCATACAGAGGCAGGCATCTTTGAATTTATCACTTATTGGCTGCCTGGTGTCATTATTTGTAGATTTATTTCTGGCTATATATATATATATATATTTTTTTTTTTTCATTCTGGAAATGTATGTGGTAAGGACCTTCCACTTTATTTTTCACTTTATATTTTATTTATTTAAAAAATTTTTAATGTTTATTTTTGAGAGAGACACACACAAAGAGAGCGAGCAGAGGAGAGGCAGAGAGAGAGGGATACGCAGAAACCAAAGCAGGCTCCAGGCTCTGAGCTGTCAGATCATGACCTGAGCCGAAATCAGACGCTTGACTGACTGAGCCATCCAGGGATCCCTATTCTTATTTTTTTTTAAAGTTTATTTGTTTTGATATAGAGAGAGTGAATGGGGGAGTGACAGAGAGGGGGAGAGAGAGAATCCAAGCAGGCTCCCCGTTGTCAGTGCAGAGCCCCATGTGGGGCTATTTTATTTTTTTAAGATTTTTTTTTTTTTTTAAGTAATCTATACACTCAGTGTGGGGCTCAAACCCACAACCCAGAGATCGAGGGTTGCATGCTCTACTGGGGCACCTGGGTAGCTCGGTCCAAGTTCATCTGACTTTGGCTCAGGTCATGATCTCACTGTTCTTGGGTTCGGGCCCCACGTCAGGCACTGTGCTAACAGCTCAGAGCCTGGAGCCTGCTTCAGATTCTGTCTCCCTCTCTCTCTGCCCACTGCCCCCACCCCCCGCCTGCTTGTACTCTCTCACTCTCTTTCAAAAATAAACAACCATTTAAAAAAAACTTGCTTAAATTATTAAATAAATAAAAGAGTTGCATACTCTACTGACTGAGCCAGTTGGGCACCCCCTTGTATTTCAGTTCATAGGATCCTCTGCAGGATTTTGCAGAATCCTGTGTTTGGTAAATATTACTTAGTTGATAGCAAATAGGAGGTTCATAGGTTGTTAAGATTGGTTTTATAGGAGTCAAAGCTCAAGAAAAAAGCAGAGGGTAGTGTGGTAAAGTTACGTGGAGATGGCTTAATATTTCTTAACATTGAAAGGAAATTTTATACTTTAACCATACTACTTTCCATTTTTCTATTTTATCCCAGTTTTCAGTTTCTTAATTTCCTTGTACAAATGAGGTGTGGGGTTGAGTGTGTTTTTCAGATAGAAAGAATGGACAGTGGTGTTGATTAGTTGTGACGGGCCTATAGTTCTTTACAGTATTTTTGAAGTGTTGTGATATTCTCCCCAAAGGCAGCAGGTGGGGCTCTGGAGTACCTATCTGTGGGCTGTATTAAGTCTCATTTGGTATTCACTCAACAGATATTTATTGAGCACTGCTGTGTGCCGTCCTGGGTGCTGATGATATAGCAGTGGATAAACCTGAAATCTTTGCTCTCTTGGAATCCCCCTTCAAGTAAGGGAGGCATACGATAACCATATTAATAAAATGTATGCTGGACAGTGACACATGGTAAGAAAAAAAAAAGTCAGGGAAGGGGAAATATGCAGTTTGGGGACAAGAGTTAGGGTAATGGAAATTTTAGATAGGATGGCAAGAGGAGACCTGGCTGACTATGTAACTTTAGAGATCTAGAGGAAGTGAGGGAATGTAGATCCTTGAGGGAAGGGCACAGTAGGAAGAGGAGTAGTAAGTGCAAAGGTCCTGAGGTGGGAGTTTGGGAGGGGGCAGGTAATTTAAGACTATATAGGTTATAGTCCTTAAAATATGTGTTTATTAAAATACTTTAAAATAGTGAAAGATACAGGATAATAACATGTTATTGGTTTTGTTGAAGCAAAAGTTAAATATGAGGGAACTGAGGCTCAAAGAATTTTACTAATTTGTCTAAAGTGCCACACAGCCAGTGAGTACAGAGCTAGAAATTGAACCCTACTTGATGGTATTTTATTTATTTATTTTTTTAACATTTATTTATTTTTGAGACAGAGACAGAGCATGAACAGGGGAGAGGCAGAGAGAGAGGGAGACACAGAACCGGAAGCAGGCTCCAGGCTCCAAGCTGTCAGCCCAGAGCCCGATGCAGGGGTCGAACTCACGGACCGTGAGGTCGTGACCTGAGCTGAAGTCGGATGCTTAACCGACTGAGCCACCCAGGCGCCCCTACTTGATGGTATTTTAAGTAATGTGCAGAGTTTGTTGGCTGTGGCACCTTAAATGGCTGGCAGGCCAGACCAGTACTTGATGTTCAGCCTTGCTAGTGAGTGTGTATACTTTGCTATTTGTATGCAGGATCTTTGCTCAACCCTGGGAGGCCTTGTAACTGGCATTGCATATATAGCTTTTTCCTGGAATTGTGCTCCTGGCAGCAAAGCCTTCCTTTTTAGTCTTAAAAGTTTCATGTTCAAAATCTCTGTTTAATACAAACCTTCATGTAAGTCTCTTCAATCTTAATTGGAAAGTATTGTCCGTATTTCTCTGGATATGAATTTTTTAGATAACTACTTAGGGGGGCTTTAAACTATTACAGTATCTTACATATTTTTAATATACATAGTGTATGTTTCCCATGTAGATGTAACTCAGAGAATCCATATGCTTTAAATCAGCATTTGAGTTACAATGCTCTTTTAAGGGAAAACATATTGACTGATGGTACTACACAAGAATTTCAAGTAAGAGTGACCTCTTCAGATTTCAATCAGGGGAACAGAGGATTTTTTTTTTTTTTTTTTTTTTTTTTTTTTTTTAAGTTTGGCAGATAGTAATTAACCAACCTTGAATTTGGCTAGGACATCTGGGTTAATATCCTGGTCCTGGCACCAAGTACCAAGGAATCTTGGCCACAATTAGTAAAGAGCCTTTTTTTTTTTTTTTTTTTTTTTTTAATCTCCATCTGGCACTTCCAGAAGGACACATTCCACTAGCACTAACTCAATGGGTGGGTCTGGTTTTTAATTGTCTATCTTAAGTGGTTCAGCAACAAAATCTTAAAAGTCTTCTTTGTAAAATCTTTGTAAAAGTCTTCTTCGTAAAATCTTTGAAAAGAGGAAGTAGCCCCATTACAGATCCATAGTTGCAACTCTCTTGGGTATCTCTTTCCCTGGGGAAATGTATTCTCTACCTCTTCTCCAGAATCATAATGAAAGTATAGATATTTTGCTGCCCTAATGTTTTATGTAAGCCTAAGGTCTAATATACTTGTGATTTGAATTAAGTGGTTTGATATTTGTATTCTCTTTTGCTTACTTATATCTGAGTATAGCTTGGATAAGAGCCCAGTTTTAACTCTGCCCGTTTTTTACAATTAAAATTGCCGAGTCCTTGATTTAGTCTCTGAAGTTAAAGGCCTGAAGACCCAGATGTTCGGTGTGCAAATCATTTAAAATTTGGGCTCGAGGGGCGCCTGGGTGGCGCAGTCGGTTAAGCATCCGACTTCAGCCAGGTCACGATCTCGCGGTCCGTGAGTTCGAGCCCCGCGTCAGGCTCCGGGCTGATGGCTCGGAGCCTGGAGCCTGTTTCCGATTCTGTGTCTCCCTCTCTCTCTGCCCCTCCCCCGTTCATGCTCTGTCTCTCTCGTCCCAAAAATAAATAAAAAACGTTAAAAAAAAAATTAAAAAAAAAAATAAAATTTGGGCTCGATACCTAAAGGGATGGCAACTTTAATGAGTTTTTTTCCCCTGGATTCTACAAATCCCTTGTCATGTAGGATTTATATTACTATTTTACTATTTTACGCTGAAATATTTGGCATATTTTTCCCCCTCTCCTCTCAGGAAAGGTAAGAGATATTGGAATATTTCCCTAAAAATCTTTTAACCAAATCTTTTGACCTCCTGCCTTCTCTGCCTTAACTGATTTACTCCTCTAAGAATGATTTCTTATTGGAGACATTATGTTCTAATACCTTAAGGCAGGAAGGATCCTATTGAGACTTTTCCAGACTGTAGAATAAATAAACTTTATAGGCTTGGTAATTTTTTTATGGCCTGAGTGAAAGAAAACTATTACCACTAAGTATCTTTCGCACATGGGTGACTAGAAAAAACGTGTGTGTATCATGAAACCATATTGCTGATTTCTGTTGTAGGGCATATATGGCTTACCTAGGCTGTTACATTGAGAAGCTATTATCAGAGTCAACTTTAGATTTTAGAAAAAAGTTTTCTAAACATTTATAATCACAGTGAAGTGATTATTTTTCGGATATTCTCAGGTATATTTCCGTATATACCGGTTTTAAAATGGTCCTTAACATTTTAATAATATATATTGTCTTCTAATATGTGGATTCAATGCGTAACGTATAAAACAAACACATAATACAAAAACACAGAAAAAAGCAAATTACCTATAATCCTACTGCCCAGAGAAAATCATTTCAGTATTTTAGAGTCTGTCCTTCCATCTTTTATCTTAAAATTTTTTTTTATTTAAAGATTTTATTTTTGAGTAATTGCTGCACTCAAGATGGAGCTCAAACTCAAAACCCCGAGATCAAGAGCCACATACACACCCTCCCCCCGCTTTTTTTTTAATACTTAAAAAAGTATGTCTGGATTTATATTACTATTTTTTTTTTTCCAACTTTTTTTTTTTTAATTTATTTTTGGGACAGAGAGAGACAGAGCATGAACGGGGGAGGGGCAGAGAGAGAGGGAGACACAGAATCGGAAACAGGCTCCAGGCTCCGAGCTATCAGCCCAGAGCCTGACGCGGGGCTCGAACTCACGGACCGCGAGATCGTGACCTGGCTGAAGTCGGACGCTTAACCGACTGCGCCACCCAGGCGCCCCTATATTACTATTTTTAAGTCATTAGAAGTGTAATATTTTCACTGGAAGCACTCTCAACAAACCAGCATGGGGAATCAGAACTACAGAAAAAGTTTGAGGTCCTGGATTTGCTTTAGCCCCAGCTTGGGCAAGTTGCTTAGCCTTTCTCTATATGCTTGTTGCTCTGTAAAATGGGGGTGACACTTGTCCTGGCCACCCTAGGGGTTTCCTGTATTGATGCAAGGGATTTGGCTTTGTTGAACTGGAGAGCTCTAGATAACCTTGCCAGGGGGTAACAGTAGTGCAGAGGCAGTTCGTGCTTTCAAATACCAAACTGGCCAGGGAACATCAAAAAGGCCAGTCCTGTATTGCTGCTTGTCTGTTTTGTTTTGTTTTGTGCATGGTTAGGTTTATAAAAAAGCTTTTCAGGTAGATGTGACTAATAGAAAGTGTCCTGTGGGGTGGCAGAGAGCCCCGGAAATGCCCGTTCATCAAACATGTGTTGAGTGCTCTGAAGGCCCTGCTGGGTACAAGCAGCTCTGTGTCTTGCAAGGTGAGACCGCTACCGTGGGTGAGGTGGGACGGGACCCTGGAAGACGATCAGTTCATTTGGGTTGAGGGTGTGTATGGGAGGGAATCCAGGAAGGCTTTCCAAGTAGGAATTAGCACTTGTGTTTGGCATTGATGGAAATCTGGGGTTTCGAGGCAGAGGTAGTTTAGGTAAGACATTCCAGGCCAGATTGGCATAAAGGTAGCATGTTGAGATAGGAACAGATAGCCTATTGCTCTCTATTTTGAGGGCAAGTAACAGAAAATAAAACTAAGGAGTTTGAGTTTATATCAAGGAAAGGCCTCCCTGCCCTGATGAGGAGTTCATCCTGTTGGTCTTTAGCATTTTCTTTTTTTAAATTTTTTTTTCAACGTTTTTTATTTATTTTTGGGACAGAGAGAGACAGAGCATGAACGGGGGAGGGGCAGAGAGAGAGAGGGAGACACAGAATCGGAAACAGGCTCCAGGCTCCGAGCCATCAGCCCAGAGCCCGACGCGGGGCTCGAACTCACGGACCGCGAGATCGTGACCTGGCTGAAGTCGAACGCTTAACCGACTGCACCACCCAGGCGCCCCGGTCTTTAGCATTTTCTAATCACTGAGTTGTCTGTGAGTCTTTTTTCTGTTGTTTGGTCAAAAATACCCGGTTGTAGGTGATAAACAGGAAAATCTGCTGGGTAAACGATCTTCTTCGTGCAGATCGTGCAACTATCACCACGATCAATTTTAGTATATTTTCTTTCTACCAAGAAGGAACCCTGTACCACCAGCCCTACTCTCTTTCTATAGACTTGCCTATTCTGGACATTTCACGTAAATGGAATCCTACAATGTGACTGACTCATTCCACTTAGCAGAATGTTTTCAGAGTTCATCTGTGTTGTACCCGTATCAATACTTTATCCTTTTTCGGGTTAAATTATATTCCATTGCGTGGATATACCACATTTTGTTGTTCATCAGCTCATGAACATGTCGGTTTCCACTTTTTGCCTATTACGAATAATGCTGTTCTGAACATCAGTGTATAAGTTTGTGAGTGGACATATGTTTTCATTTATCTTGGGTATATACCTAGGAGTGGAATTGCTGGTTCATATGGGAGCTCTACCTTTTGAGGAACCACGAACTGTTCTCTAAAGTAGCATCATCAATGAATGAGGTTCCATTTTTTCCACATCCTTGCCAATTCATGGTTTTTTGTTTTGTTTTGATTACAGTCATTCTCGTGAGGGTGAAATGTGGTATCTCATTGTTATTTTGATTTGCATTTGCCTCATGGCTAGTGATGTTGAACACCTTTGCATGTGCTTATTGGGCATTTGGGCAATTGTTTGGAGAATATGCCAATTATCTTTTATTTTGGCTTTCAGAATTTAAGTGTAAAAGTAAAGTGCAGAACAATAGTATGTTACTGTTTAGCATAAAAGTGTACAGAAGAATGCCAAGTATCTTTTTTCCCCCAGTTGTTTTTATTGTGGTAAAATACCTGTGATGTAAACTTTACCATCTTAGCCATTTTTAAGTTTACAGTTTGTGTACATGAAGTACATTAGTGTTGTTGTGCAACCATTAACCACCATCCTTTTCCAGAACTCTGTTCATCTTGCAAAAGTGAAACTCCATTAAACACTAAATCTCCATTCCCCTTCTCCCTGGCAACCGTCATTCTACCTTCTGTCTATATGACTTTTTTTAATGAAAAAATTTTTTTAAGTTTATTGTGTGTGTGAGAGAGAGAGAGAGAGAGAGTGAGAGAGTCCAAAGTAGGCTTCACGCGCTGTCAGTGCAGAGCCTGAATTGGGGCTGGAACTCACGAACTGTGAGATCATAACCTGAGCTGAGGTCAAGAGTTGGATACTTAACTGATTGAGCCACCCAGTCACCCCTCTATGACTTTAAGTACCTTATATAAGTGGAATCACAAAGTATTTGTCTTTTTGTGAGTGACATATTTCACTTAGCCTAATGTCCTCAAGGTTCATCCATGTTATAGCAGATGTCAGAATCTCTTTCCTTTTTAAGGCTGAATAATATCCGTTATATGTATAGACCATATTTTGCTAATCCATTCATCTGTCAATAGGTGCTTGGATTGCTTCTGTGTTTCAGCTGTTATGCTTATTGCTATGAATGGGGGTGTACAAACACTGCTTTGAGGCCTTGCTTTCAGTTCTTTTGGATAAATACCCAGAAGTAGAATTGCTGGATCGTATGGTAGTTGTTTTCAATTTTTTGAGGAACCACCGTACTGTTTTCCACAGAGGCCGCACAATTTTGTATTCCCACCAGCAGTGCGCAGGGTTCCAATTTTTCCACATCATTACCGACACTTGTTATTTTCTAATTTTTTGGTGGTAGTCATCGTAATGGATATGAGGTGGGTCTCCCTGTAATTCTGATTGGCATTTCCCTAAAGATTCGTGATGTTGAGCATCTCTTCATATGCCTATAGGCCATCTGTGTGTCTTTGAACAAATGCGTATTCAAGTCCTTTGCCCGGTTTGGAATTGGGTTTTTATTGTTGTGGAGTTTGCCAATTATCTTTAAATTTACGTACCCTTCAGTCACTTACTGAGTACCTGCTGTGGTGAGGCACTACCCAGACGTTGGAGACACAAAGTTGAGTGAAACAGGCACACCGTCTGCTCTGGGGGAACCCAGAAGTGGTAATGGAAGTCGGGTCACGAACAAGAATTCAGCCCTTTTGCCTGACAAGAGATCCTGGCTCTGTTACTTTATGGAAGACCTTCTACAAAGTGCTTAACCTTCTGGAGCTCAGTGTTCTCATCTGTAAATGGGGGATAATAGCCACTTCGTGTAGTAGTTGCCGTGCAGATTCAATGAATTAACGTGTGTAAAACTCACTGAATGTTAGAAGTCTTCTTCCCCTTCCCTTCGGTCCGTTGTGTCTTCCTGGCTGCTCATTGTACAGAAAGGGGGAAAGACCCACACCTACCAGTGTGGAAAATTAAAACCTTTGTTCCTGGCCGTGTTTTCGGAAATTAATTTGAGTAGGAGTGTCTTGCCATTATTAAAGGGCACATTTTTAACGAACAGTTGTCACTGAAGAACTTGTAATTTATGAGGAGTTAAATATTCAGCATGGAAAAGCATCTCTTCCTCATGTCAGAACTTGTGCCTTTTGCCAAGTTTCAGGCAAATTTGTATATTTGTATATTTGTGATGTTTGTCAGTTTTATATTTGTATATTTGTCAGTTTTATTTCCCAGAGTTTAATTAAAGGTGTGTGTGTTTATTTTAAGATTTTATTTTTAAGTAATCTCTGTACCCAACATGGGGCTCGAACCCACAACCCTGAGGTCAAGAGTCTCATGCTCTGCTGACTGAGCCAGCCAGGCACCCCAAAGGTGGGATTTTTCCTTCTCAGGTCTGATAGAACCTGCTGTGTGTCTCTGTGGAAGATTACCTAAGCATGGAAAAATAACCAACAATGAGGCTGGTGTTCAGATGCAAATGAAACCATGCCTTAGTCTCTGTTTACAGCATCTAGGATGGTTGTACAGAAAAGCAACTTACGGATTCGGGAGGAAAATTAGTAGAGTTGTATCTTCTCTTGAAATAGCCAGGTATCCCTCAGTACTCTGAAAATAGGAATGTGATTTTTTTTTTTTCCATTGAATCCAAAGACCTATAGCAAACGTTAAACTTGCTTATTTGCAGAGTAAAAACAAGAGAGGTTTTTATAAAGAGAAAAAAACCCAAGTAAGCAAGTCATTGTTTTGTGAGTTAACCTTTGTGCCGTTTTCTTGTTCAGAACAAATAGCTGGTATGTGTTTGCTTTTAGTATGGGCAATGTTAGACTATTTAAGGGCAAGCAACAATATTTATTCCTTTGTGAAAATTGGAAAGGGACACCAGTTTTAACTTGGCTGGGGATTGACTCATCTCATTACTGTATATAACAGATCAGAGATTTTATTCATCAGTACACTTGAGGGACAGGAGTCTTTAATATGGAGATTGAGGTTTTATGTTCTAAACTGTTAAGTGACCTTAACAAGTGATTTCACAGGGCACCTGGGTGATTCTGTCCGTTGAGCGTCCGACTTCAGCTCAGGTCATGATCTCACGGTTCATGGGTTCGAGCCCCGCATCAGGCTCTGTGCTACCAGCTCGGAGCCTGGAGCCCGCTTCGGCTTCTGTGTCTCCCTCTCTTTCTGCCCCTCCCCCACTCACACTCTGTCTCTGTTTTTCTCAAAAATAAGTAAATGTTCAAAAAAAAAAAAAAGTGATTTCACTTTTTAGAATCCATTTCCTCAGTGGTAAAATGAGGAAGTTGAACTAGATTGCTAAGGTCTCTTCTGATGCTAAAATTTTATGGTGCTATATTAAGCACATTTGCTCCTTTTGACACATTAGTATAATTGACTGCTCTCGACCTATTAAGTTCTTCTGGGAGATACCAACCAGGCCTAGTAATTTTTGTCCCTTTGAAGATCTGCCTCTAAGCTGGTGGTATTAGAGTTACAGAGTCATAGGAATTTTGTAGAAACTTGTGTAAATGAGAATAGCTTAATTTATTCAGCTTTCCATGTTCCCTTTTTAAAAAAATTCTTTTGCAGATGGAAGAACTTTGGGAGGCTGCTTATTTTCTGTTTAAGTAGCAAGAACGTAAATCTTCACTCAAACTGAGCTGTGTAAAGGCATTCGTAATTACAGGCGGTTGCATCATGGCACAGAGTTTCATCTTCTAGAAAAATCACCTAATGCTCCAGATCTCTTTGCCTTGGTTGGATTTCATACCCCTCCTTCTCCTTTTTAAAACTGCTATAGACTGTGAAGTTCTGGGCGCAACTGTATTGTGCCCTATTTCATACGTTGAGTCTTAAAAATACACACTTTTTAAGCACAGAATAATTTTTGAAATGGTCATGTCTGTCTATCGATACCCTGTTCTGACTTCATTCAGCAGACATCCTGAACTGAGTCTTGAATCGCTTATATTCTACTTCTGACTTTGGTAGAGAGATGTGGTAAAAGTTTCTGCATTAGTATCTTATTGTATGATCCTCTCAAACCAACACTTGAGATTGGTAGACTGATTTCATAAATTGCTTTGTAAGGCCTCTACCAGTTAGAGATTGGAAGTACAACTTCCTTATGGCACCTTTTGAATTAAGGCATCAATGAATCTTCTGACCCTTCCTAAAGGACCCTGTGTCCTTTAGTGTCTAAATGTGCTTTTCACATTGATCAACAAACGGTGTCTTTTATCTCTTGTACTCTATCCTTGCTAGAGATATGCACTTTGTGTTTTGAATCTTTATGCTAATTTTAAAGTTGTTTGACTCTGGCTTATTTAAAAAGTTATGTGTTGTGTATTTTGTTTTCTCTAAGTCTTAGGCTCATGCTACTATATATTAAACATTTTTTTGTACTGTGTTTCAGTATTTCATGATATTCTGTGAAGAACACCGCTGTTTTCAGAGGCTCTGGCCTCCTGAGCAAATTTGAGACCTTGCTCCACCCTTTTAGGCATATGCCTTGGAAAGACAGAGTCAGCTCTCAGGGAGATGGATTCTCTTTCTTTTCTTTCCACTTCGGAAAATTGTTCTCTTCTCGCGTGTATTAATTTCTGACAGGGCTGCATGGCCTTTTCTCCCGGCTGGTGTTTTCACTATTCCCGAGTCTTTTAATCCTCCGCTGGAGATGGCGGGCTCGACAGAGGGGCGGTTTGGAGCGTCCCTGTCATCGCAGGCACCAGCCTCCATAGACTTACGTCTCAGGTTTAAGATCCTGTTGGCCGTTAGGCCAGCCAGCTGGTTGCTGCTGAAACCAAATGGCTCCAGAACCCTGCTTGCTCTTCTCTCTAGTTTACCTCACTTGTTACTGCACTGATTTGAAGCAGTGGGTCTTCTGTGGCCTGTGCCCTCAACTGTGTTTGGTGACACCTTGCACATTTTCCCTGTGCTCAAGGGGCAGGCTTCTGGGAGGCCGGAACCAATGAGGACCTTCAGCAGCTCGTGTCACTCATCATCAGTTCATACTGACTGACTCTCATGTGCTTGCTCGTGACATTCTGCTCTGGAGGAGATGCTCTCCGTCCCCTGACCAGCGTTCTGTGTCTTCATTCAGAAGATTAACAGAGTTTCTCAAAAGTGAAAATGTGAGAGATTTTTTAAATCTTTAAAAAAATTTTTTTTAAATGTTTTTATTTATTTTTGAAGGAGAGAGAGAGAGAGAGAGAGACAGCATGAGCAGGGGAGGGGCAGAGAGAGAGGGAGACAGAATCCGAAGCAGGCTCCAGGCTCTGAGCTGTCAGCACAGAGCCCGACGTGGGGCTCGAACTCATGGACTGTTAAATCATGACCTGAGCCGAAGTCAGACGCCTAACCGACTGAGCCACCCAGGCACCTCTGGATCTTAAATCTTAAACTATAGCCGCTAGACTGTTTCAAAGTAAGACAGTTTACTAAAGGTGAGGGGGAAATAAAATACCAGATTAGTAAGAAATGAGTAGCTGACGCTGCGGGTGCACCCTTACTTACTGCCCTGCGGTTTTGCCCTCCAGTCCCCGAGCCTCCCTTTCCGTGTGTTCCTACCGGCCGTTGCTCGCCTCTGCCTTGGTTTCCTGCCGTCCAGAGGGCAGCAAGCGCGGTGCTGTGCTGCTTCAGTAGAAAAATGCTCTCACTCCCTTCTTTGTACTTGAAATGCTGCTCCGGCCACATTGGCCTTAAACCTGCCAGTCAGTGATTCTCCGGTTCCTCTCGTGTATCTCGAGACACGCTTATTAAATTTTCATATGTAACTCAGTACTGTCTGTAGTGTCTGTGCTTTGCTTTGAGTTTTGTGTGGGTTATTTTCAAACTCGTAGTATTGAGCTATCAGGTTTGCTGGCCAGTGCCTCGTGCTATAAGCAAGACCTCTTTCTACGTTACGTATCCCCGGTCAAACATATTTTAAAGATCCTGTTACTGCAGATGCTTACCCCTCCTCTTAACGATAAAATTACTCAGTTTTATATTCAGGATTTTACATTTTTCCTTTTCCTCACATATGTTAGGCGTTAGGAAGGTGAATATTGCACACACGGGGAGATTTGGGGCACCTGGCAACTTTATTATCAGTGCCAAGAGGAAGGCTACTTACTTTGTACTTTGCCTCAAGCACGTATTCTAGACCTGTACAGTCCAGTAGCCACAAGCCACATAGGGCGGTTGGGCACTTGAAATGTGCTAAGTCCAAGCTGAGATGTGCTCTAAATATGAAAATACACAAAGGGTTTCAGAGACCTAGTAGGAAAAAAAGTAATGTGATACAGCCTATTAATAATGCTAATACTGATGACATTTTGAAAAATTATTTTGGATATATTTGGTTAAATAAAATATTATTTCAGCTGTTTTTAGTTTTCCAAATTCTGTTACTAGAAAATTGAAAATTATACATTTGTCTCACATTATACTTTTATCACACAGTGCTGGTCTAGAAAGTATGGTACTGTCAACATAGCTAATGATCTAACTTGATACTTAACAACTGTGATGTCCCACTCACTGGAGGAAGTAATCGAATAGTTTGCCCGTAGCGTTGTTGGGCTACTTTTAAAAGAAGCCCCTGGGCTGGGAAATTCTCTATTCCTGTCATCTTTGTCAAAGGCTTAGAGAAAGTGAGACAGAATCGCTTGATGCTTTAGTTTGAAAACTGCAGTATCGCGTCATTTTACGGGTTCTTGTTTGGATGTTGAGTCAGTTCAGAACTTTTTTGTACTCTTACTGCGTACCGGGTACTTTCTTAGGTCCTTTGGATGCAAAGGCAGATCTTACCCCTGCCCATGAGGAACTTAGTCATCGCATGCTATGAGGACGAGACAGGAGTGCGAGGCATCGTTCAGTAATAGAAGAGCTCCCAGTGGCTGGTGTAGTGCAGAGGAGGAGGCGGTAGGGCAGGGACAGTGGTCAGGAAGGACCCCACGAGGAGGTGATGCATCTGCTTGAATTCTTTTAGAGAACGTCCCAGAAGCCCTGCCCCAGGGGAATGCTCAGGGTGGTGCAAACACGGACCGTCCTCGGGGTGCGAGGGGTGACTGTGCAGTTCCCACCCCAAGAGTGTAAGCTCAGGTCAGCCAGGAAAGGAGGTGTGTTGAATTGGCCCCACACAGGCCCATCAGCTTATTGATGGGGTTTTGATGGTCGTCTTCGCAGTCGAAATACTTGACCTTTCCTGTTTTACTCAAGAATTGAAGAAAATATGTAAATGTTCTTCAGTTTCATCTTCTCCAGTTTTTTTCTGTACATAGATGTGAAGGTGAATGAAACTGAAATGGGGGAAAATCGAATGACTTGCCTTTCTTTGGTGGAAATACGAACCGTTTGGAAAGCTACCAGAGTGTTGTGTAAGCGTGTTCGGTGGCTGAAGCAGACCAGCTCAGGTTACACTGCATCTCCCGTGTTGGGGGTGGGGACGGCGAGTGACACAGCATACAACGGACACTTACATAACCATGACTCCAGGGGACAGGATTAAGCTGCGAATGGACCTCCCAAATTCCGGAATATGATATTAGAACACAGCCTTTGAATTTTTCTCTCAAGCTTGACTTGAAAGTGAGCTTCAGAAACCTGTCAAACTAGACTTTCCATTACTCTCAGACGTTCTTTCCCCTTCCCTTCTGTTATTAAGTTTGTGAACTTTGATCATTTTAGAATTAAAAGGCAGCGCGGAAATCTCCGAGTGCAGCTGTCTCTAGGTAAGTCGTGTAACTTGTCTGGTGCTGGGTTTCCTCCCCGTCCCCAGCAGAGCAGAGTTGAAACCTGGGTCTCCAGATGCCTCTGTCCTTAGCACGCAGCCGGTTTCCAGAGGCTCAGTGTCCGACTCCCTCTCCTGGCAGAGTAACCTCATTGCAGGTTCTTCAGCTCTCCTTTGCCTCCTGACGTCCGATTTCCAGAGTTAGTAAATAACTTGTGGGGCGAAGTGCGCCTCGAGGGGACCAGGTGCAGCATGGGATGTGATTTGCCGGGGAAGACACGATGCCCTCCTGGAGGGTGCCAGGCGTGCCGAGCTTGCGGGAGCCGATCTTATCAGAGGAGGCTTCTCTTCACAGGTGGCAGGGTACTCTTACTTTGGCAAAGTTACAGCCACTGTGGCTTTCCTTTCACTTTGGATCCTTGCCCTTTCACTTAGGGAGTTTGGATTTGAAATCCAAAATAGTCAAACCACAAAAGGGTGGGGTTGGAAATGGGTTTTACTTAGTAACCTCCAGTTCTAACTGAGGATACTGAGGTCTGGAAAGGGGTTAAATGCTAGTGCAAGGTCATCCAGCTGGGACGGAATCCACGTGTTAATTTCCCAGTCTCTCGGTTGATACTTTTATTTTTTTAAGTCATAACATTTTTTATAGCAGTAAATAAAAACAACAATAAAACAAAAATGAGTAAACTAAGCCTTAAAAGAATCAGAGAATCATGAAGAACATTATTGCTTTCATTTGAACATGGTTTATACCATGCTTATTTTTGGGAATTGCTTATTTTAAGGAGTCTCTTGTTTCTGTAAATTGCTTAAGCTTTTTTTAGGTTATAAGGGAGAAGGCGGAGTTTAGACATTACTAAAATGCCTCCTATAATAAAAACTTTATATTATGGAGAATTTCAAATGTGCACAGAAGTAGAATACTGCTGTCATCTAACCGAACAAGTTGTCAATTCATCAGTCGTAGCTCACATAACTTTTAGCGTGCTGTAGTCAGACTTGTGTATTTTTTACACCTATTTTGCCCTTGCCAGTAAAATGTCTTTTTGCTTTTAAGAAAATATGGTGCTTTTATTTATTATTCATAGAATTATGCTCTTGTGGTGTGAAGTATTTCTATCTCAAGTGCTTATCCTAAAAATGTTTAGAGAGAGCATGCTTGCCAATGGGAGGGGGCAGAGAGAGGGGGAGACAGAGAATCCAAAGCAGGCTCCATGCTGTCAGCACAGACCCCAACATGGGGCTCAAGCCCACAAACTGTGAGATCATGACCTGAGCTGAAGTCAGTTGCTCAATCGACTGAGCCACCCAGGCACCGTATCCTAAAAATTTCTCTGAGTTGACTTGGTCGAGATGATTCTAAAGCAGAGTTTTTATCTTTGTTACCACATTAAGAAGAGCTAACTTCTGTGACAGACCCCATTAATTTTAGTAATTAGGTAGAAGGTTTTTTTAAAAAAATATTTATTTTTAAAGACTAGTTAAGTTTATCCATTTATTTTGAGAGAGAGAGAGAGAGAGAGAGTGAGTGTGAGCAGGGGAGTGCAGAAAGAGAGAGAATCCCAAGCAGGCTCCATGCCATCAGCCCAGTGTGGGGCTTGAACTCACGAACTGTGAGATCATGACCCGAGTCAAAACCAAGTGTCAGATGCCCAACTGACCGAGCCACCTGGGCGCCCCAATGTTTATTTTTGAGAAAGAGAGGGGAGGGGGGAGTAAGGGGGAGAGAGAGAAAGAGAGAGAGAAAATATGAGTGGGGGAAGGGCAGAGAGAGAGAGGGACAGAGGATCTGAAGCGGGCTCTGCTGACGGCCAGAGGTCCTGAGGTGGGGCTCGAAGTCAAAAACCACAAGATCATGACCTGAAGTCGCACCCTCAACCAACTGAGGCACACAGGTGCTCCGAAACAGGTAGAAGTTCATTTTCAGTTATGGGAAAGTCCAGGGTGGGTTTTTACTGATGGGCGAACGGGAGAAGTGATTCAGAGATCCAGGCTTCTTCTGTGTTGTGACCCCACGATCCTCAGGCCATGCTTTTGTGGGTGCCCAGTTCGCCTCCATCAGGCCATCAGAGGGCCAGGATGGGGGACTGCATAGGGGAAGATAGTAGGGGCTAGGCCTAGGAGTGACCGATGGGCCACGTGTCTTCATAGCGCATTGGCTAGAACTCAGTCATGTGACCATGCTAGCTGCAAAGGGAGCTGGGAAATGTGGTCTGTGACTCCAGGAGGACAAATCAGCTTGGTGAACACCTAGCCACCGTGTGGGTGTGCATATGCACCTCTCATGCTGGCCCTGTGTGCTGCATTTATGTTCCTGTGTGGAAGCAGCACAGCAGAGTGTTTTCTTTGTGGTTCAAGCCATTTTACTGTGGCCTTAAAAATCATTAGTGTTTTTTCCTTCTCAAGAAATTACATCTATTCATTAAATAAAATTTGAGAAACCCAAGGAAACAGAAAAGATACAAAAACTACCAATAATCCCATCACCTGGAGATGATTATTAATTCTTTGTTACATTTCCTTCCAATTCAAGAGTTTTTTGTTTTTTTTAAGTTTGTTTATTTATTTTGAGAGAGGGAGGGAGGGAGGGAGGGAGAGAGAGAATTCCAAGCAGGCTTCATGCTCTCAGTACAGAGCCCAGTGTGGGGCTTTATCTCATGAACTGTGAGATCATGACCTGAGCTGAAATCAAGAGTCTAATGCTTTACTGACTCAGGCACCCAGGTGCCCCGAATTCAAGAGTTTTTAGCTGCTTAGAAATAACAGTTTATTTTTTTAACGTTTATTTTTGAGAGAGACAGAGCATGAGTGGGGAGGGGCAGAGAGCGAGGGAGACACAGAATCTGAAGCAAACTCTAGGCTCTGAGCTGTCAGCACTCAGGCTCAAACTCCTGAAACGTGAGATCATGACTGAAGCCAAAGTCAGATGCTCTACCAACTGAGCCACCCAGGCACCCCTAAATTTTTATTCTTTTTTTTTTAATGTTTTATTTACTTTTGAGAAAGACAAAGTGCAAGCTGGGGTGGGGGAGAGAGAGACAGAGACACAGAATCTGAAGCAGGCTCCAGGCTCTGAGCTGTCGGCACAGAGCCCGATGCAGGGCTGGAACACACAAGTGGTGAGATCATGACCTGAGCTGAAGTCGGACGCTTAACCGACTGGGTCACCCAGGCTTTTTTTTTTCTTTTTTTTTTAAATACTAATTCTTACTTTGTGCTGACTTGTGAACTCTAAAATTCATCAGAGGGCGAAGCTACAACAGTTACCAATGGCCTGGCAATTTTGCCTTTTCTTAGCAAAAAATACACCATTGCAGAGCTGTGGTGAGGCTTTATTTACGCTTTTGGCATTTTCAAAATGAACTTCTAGGGGCGCCTGGGTGGCTCAGTCAGTTGAGTGTCCAACTTCCGCTCAGGTCATGATCTCATGGATAGTTAGTTTGAGCCCCGCATTGGGCTCTGTGCTGACAGCTCAGAGCCTGGAGCCTGCTTCGGATTCTGACTCCCTCTCTCTCTGCCCCTCCCCCTCTCATGCTCTGTCTGTGTCTCTCAAAAATAAATAAACGTTAAAAAAAAAACAAACCCAAAATGAACTTCTAGTTTGCACATCATAATCTCCTCTTAGTGAATAGAGTAAAAATTGGGGCTGGTGAAGTTAGATTGTCAAGGCAGAAATAACATTTTAAGTTTATGATTTGCTTCCTACTCAGTTTTTAGAATTCTTAAGAACTGCTTAATTTTGCAGGAGAGAATACTAAGAAAAGGTGTTTTCAAGAAAGTGAGCCAAAATTAAAACTTACCAGCTTGAAGTATATATGAATGTGTTTCTGGTGCTGAGCTGAGAACTTGGGTGGATGTGCTTTTCTCTACGTACCTGCACTGTTTATCCTGGTCAGCAGTGCAGAAAGGTGTTACTCATCTGAGGTGGGAGAGCCCTCTGCATTTCTTGTCATCAGCTCCAGATTCAGGGATCTAGAACCTTCAGGGTTTTCTTTAAGGTGGTGAGGTTGCATCCTAGAGGTAGACCTACATCAGAATTCCTCTTTGTGATATCATCCTCGTGACCTCACAGGCAGGGTTGCTCAAGATGTTTGTGCAACTTTTGGCAGGATATGAGCTGAGACCTGGCCCGATTCTACAGACACCATGAGGTACCAGATGGTCTCATATTGGTAGATGGTACTGACTTTCCTGCGACTTCTGTAGATTAAAAAAATAAAGACATTAGTGGTAGGCCCTCTATATTTTACTGAAGCTATATATTGGTAAGAAAATCATTATTTTAAAATATCCTCTGGCAGGACATTTAAAAACAGAAAACTCAGTAGTAGAGCAGAAGGATTTTACTGTGAATGGGTATGTGGTTAATCAGTGGCTCTATTTGCTATGTAATTTATCAGTTTTTCTGTTTCCTGCAAATAGTCCTGACATTTTTGTTGTTTGAAAACTTGCCCTGATGCTGAAGATAGAAACAATTTGAAATGATTAGACTTGGTGATCAGACTTTATATAAATTATGACCGAGAGGCTTGCTTGAATTCAGACGCATCACAACAGAGAAGTTGTCATCATTTGTTTTTGAATATATTGTTTTGCTCTTTTTTTAAAATTTTTATTTTTTTAATTTTTTTTTAATGTTTATTTATTTTTGAGACAGAGAGAGACAAAGCATGAACGGGGGAGGGTCAGAGAGAGAGGGAGACACAGAATCCGAAACAGGCTCCAGGCTCTGAGCCGTCAGCACAGAGCCTGACGCAGGGCTCGAACTCAAGGACAGTGAGATCATGACCTGGGCCGAAGTCGGCCGCTTAACCGACTGAGCCACCCAGGCGCCCCTTGTTTTGCTCTTTGTACTGGTTTTAGTTGGAGTTGGAAGAGAAAGCGTTGCTTCACACAAATGCCCAGAAGTATAGTCTCTGATGGTTAACACATAGAATTTTCTTTTTTTTTTAAATTTTTTAAACATTTACATTCAAATTAGTTAGCATATAGTGCAACAATGATTTCAGGAGTAGGTTCCTTAATGCCACTTACCCATTTAGCCCATCCCCTGTCCCATACTCCCTCCAGTAACCCTCTGTTCTCCATATTTATGAGTCTCTTATGTTTTGTCCCCCTCCGTTTTTATATTATTTTTGCTTCCCTTCCCTTATGTTCCTTTGTATTTTATCTTAAAGTCCTGATATGAGTGAAGTCATATGATATTTGTCTTCCTCTGACTAATTTCACTTAGCATATTACCCTCCAGTTCCATCCACATAGTTGCAAATGGCAAGATTTCATTCTTTTTGATTGTCGAGTCATACTCCATTGTATATATACACCACATCTTCTTTATCCATTCATCCATCGATGGACATTTGGGCTCTTTCCATACTTTGGCTATTGTCGATAGTGCTGCTATAAACATTGGGGTGCATGTGTCCCTTCGAAACAGCACACCTGTATCCCTTGGATAAATACCTAGTAGTGCAATTGCTGGGTCATAGGGCAGTTCTATTTTTGTTTTTTTGAGGAATGTCCATACTGTTTTCTAGAGTGGCTGCACCAGCTTGCATTCCCAACACACACATAGAATTTCTTAAGTATTGTCCTCCTTTAAACAAAAACTTCAAAAACCCGTTCTTCCTATATAGTAGGTGCAAGCACTCGATAAATTAACCCTTCCATCTTTTTTAAAGTAGGTATTGGGACTCTTCTAACTTTGATTCTGTAAGCCATGTTGAGAGATTATTAGGTGATCAAAAAAATTTTTGTTACTGCTTTGTCCTCTTGGAAAGCATGTCAGTATTAGACTCAACATCGCATTTTTTGAAGTAGATTTCTCTTTAAAGTGTTGTCCTATGTATTTCCCTCTGTAACAGCCATATGTCCCAATTTTCTTAAACACGTAGGACTTACAGTCTTAAAACATTGACTTTCTTTGAGACTAGGGGCCCTTTATGGGTCCTCTAGGTATGTTCCCTTTCAAATGTCTCTCTTTATTAACTGGGACGTCTTTGAGACAGCTTCTTAGAAATGAGCCATCCTGTAAACATAGGTTATAGAAACTTGAAACTGCAAATTTGAAGTGAATTTTAGCTACAGGGACATTTAACTGCTTTAGATTAGTTTTCATTATTACAAACATTTCTGTGTTTTCAAGATATATTCTTATGCAGGGAGAATGGAACTGAATATTTGATTTAAAACCTTTTTGAAATTTATTTTTGACAGAAAGAGAACGAATGGGGGAGGGGCAGAGAGAGAGGGAGACATAGGATCCAAAGCAGGTTCTGCACTGAGAGCAGAGACCCTGACATGGGGCTCAGACCAAAGAACCATGAGCTCATGACCTGAGCTGAAGTCAGATGCTTAACTGACCGAGCCACCCGGCACCCTGAATCTTTTTCGAATTCCTATTCCCTCTGCAAGATCTCTTTCATGGAAGGGTTATCCAGGTGGGGTCTGAATGGTAGTGGGTCAGTCATAGCAGAGGGGGAGTGATCCCGGAGGCATCTTACAATGACAGTTTGGTAGTTTCCTGGGGCACTTGAAACAGTACTTGCTCATTGTGCTTTGCATAGTGTTAGATGGCTCTGGCTTCACTTCCAACCTTGGAATTGATTAGTCATGTTTTTATTTTGATTTTTCTTCTTTCCAAGGTCTTGGTAATTAACCCATTGGTTTTTTTCCTAAAAGCAATTTTTATCTTTATCTGGATGTTTTTATGAGGCAGAGATAGCTTATTAAAAGAAGTAACTGCAGGGGCGCCTGGGTGGCTCAGTCGGTTAAGCATCCGACTTCAGCTCAGGTCACGATCTCACGGTCCGTGAGTTCGAGCCCCGCGTCAGGCTCTGGGCTGATGGCTCGGAGCCTGGAGCCTGCTTCCGATTCTGTGTCTCCCTCTCTCTCTGCCCCTCGCCCGTTCATGCTCTGTCTCTCTCTGTCCCAAAAATAAATAAACGTTAAACAAAAAAAAAATTAAAAAAAAAAAAAAAAAAAGAGTAACTGCAGGGGCACCTGGGTGGCTCAGTCAGCTGAGCGTCTGATTTCTTCAGGTCATGATCTCATGGTTTGTGAATTCTAGCCCCGAATCCAGCTCATTGCTGGCAACGCAGAGCCTACTTGGAATCTTCTGTCCCCCTTTCTCTCTGGCCCTCCCCCAGTAGCATGTGCATTGTCTCTCTCAAAAATACATAAACATTAAAAAAATGCTCTCTCTTTAAAAAAAAAGTACAGTAAGCTTATTGTTCTGTATTTTGAGAAGGGTGTTGTCTTGAACTGTAACCACCGTTTCTGGAAATCTGTTCAGAATGAAAGACTGACATTTATGTAATTTCCTGTTAAAATACTGTGTAGCAAGAGAAATTCTATCTGATAGGAAAGTGGGGTGCTTGGATTCTTAGAAATAATAGCTGTTTCAGTGCTTACTATGTACTGGCATTATCCTAATCACTTGGAACTTCCCTAGGTGCTGATCTTTTCCAGTATCTAACACACTCAACAAATGTGTACCAAATCTTGATTTCCCAGAGGGTAGAACACATTTTTTTGTTGGGTGGAGGAGAGTATTTCTACTTTCTGGAATACTAACTTGGAGTAAAGCTGACATTCTCACAACATGCAAAGCACACTTCTTTTTGGGAAATACGAAAGAGGATAAGTCTTCTAAGGTTATTTGCTTCCCTGAAATAAATACCTTGTCCTTTTAAAATTTGTTATTTAGGTCAGATCTCAGAGTTACATCACAAACTAGGATATTAATCTGCTTCAAAATTGTTGCTTGAGGCCTGACTTTTTTTTTTTTTGTCTCTCAAAGTAAACCTGTAGGTTACACAGGGAAAAGAACAAAGCCCTGTTCCTCTCGTGTTGATGTTTAGCAACAAAGCTTCCAGTTAAGTGAAATGTAAACCTTTTAATGAGAAGAGAACCAGAAGAGTTGGTGCCACCGAACCATCTATGTGTCCTGGATCCCTCCCTGCATCTCCCATTTGAGAATGTACTAGCAAAATAGTAGCTATCTTTGTTCAGAAGTGAGTTTTAGCGATAAGTATTTTACAAATGGTTCTTCGCTTGAAAAAATACTGGAACTATGGCATTAGTCAATGATGTAAATATAGGATTCTGGGGGTTAGTGTATAGTCTGTTGCAGTATTATGGTTTGGAAATTGAGATTATAAGTAATGTGACTGGCTTTAAAAATGGGGCACCTGGGTGCCTCAGTTGAACATCCAACTCTTTTTTTTATAAATTCAGGTGATTTGGATCAGTTTTAGGTCTCCCATCCCTACTTTTTTAAAAAAAACTAATTTAGTTTTAAATTTATATCCAAGTTAGCATATAGTGCAACAATGTTTTTAGGAGTAGATTCCTTAATGCCCCTTACCCATTTAGCCCACCCCCCCCCCATAACCCCCCCCCCCCCCAGTAATCCTCTGTTCTCTATATTTAAGAGTGTCTTATGTTTTGTCCCCCTCCCTGTTTTTATATTATTTTGCTTCCCTTCCCTTATGTTCATTTGTTTTTTTACCTTAAAGCCCTCATATGAGTGAAGTCATTTGATATTTGTCTTTCTCTGACTAATTTCACTTAGCATAATACCCTCCAGTTCCATCCATGTAGTTGCAAATGGCAGGATTTCATTCTTTTTGATTGCCTAGTAATACTCCATTATATATATTATGTGTTGTGTATATATCTTTATCCATTCATCCATTGATGGACATTTGGGCTCTTCCCATACTTGGACTATTGTTGATAGCGCTGCTATAAACATTGAGGTGCATGCGTCCCTTCGAAACAGCATACTTGTATCCCTTGGGTAAATACCTAGTAGTGCAATTGCTGGGTCATAGGGCAGTTCTATTTTTAGTTTTTTGAGGAACCTCCACACTGTTTTCCAGAGTGGCTGCACCAGTTTGCCTTCCTACCAGCAGTGCAAGAGAGTTCCTCTTTCTCTGCATCCTCACCAACATCTGTTGTTGCCTGAGTTGTTAACGTTAGCCATTCTGACAGGTGTGAGGTGGTATCTCATTGTGGTTTTGGTGCGTGTTTCTCTGATGATGGATGTTGAGCATTTTTTCATGTGTCAGTTGGCCATCTGGATGTCTTCCTTGGAGGAATGTCTATTCATGACTTTTGCCCATTTCTTCACTGGATTGATTATTTGTTTTTTGGGTGTTGAGTTTGAGAAGTTCTGTATAGAGTTTGGTTACTGATCCTTTATTAGTCATTTGCAAATATCTTCTCCCATTCTGCCGGTTGCCTTTTAGTTTTGCTGATTGTTTCCTTCCTGTGAAGAAGCTTTTTATTTTGATGAGGTCCCACAGTTCAGTTTTGCTTTTGTTTCCCTTGCCTCTGGAGACATGTTGAGTAAGAAGTTGCTGCGGCTGAGGTCAAACAGCTTTTTGCCTGCTTTCTCCTTGAGGATTTTGATGGCTTCCTGTCTTATGTTTCGGTCTTTCATCCATTTTGAGTTTATTTTTGTGTAAGGTGTAAGAAAGTGGTCCAGGTTCATTTTTCTGCATGTCGCTGTCCAGTTGTCCCAACACCATTTGCTGAAGAGACTGTCTTTATTCCATTGGATATTCTTTCCTGCTTTGTCAAAGATTAGTTGGCCATATGTTTGTGGGTCCATTTCTGGGTGAGCATCCAACTCTTGTTTTTGGCTCAGGTCATGATCTCACGGTTTGTGGGATTGAGCCCTGTGTTGGGCCCTATACCGACAGTGTGGAGCCTGCCTGGGGTTCTCCCTCTCCCTCTCTCTCTGTAAGTAAATAAATATTTTAAAAAATGAAAAAAGGGGCTCCTGTCTGGTTCAGTCGGTGGAGAATGTGGCTCTTGATCTCAGGGTCATGAGTTTGAGCCCCATGTTGAGTGTAGAGATTACTTAAATAAATAAATAAATGAAAAAAGTACACCAGAACTTAGGTTTTGTCATCTAGGGACGTGTTGTTCATTTATTACAGTGATAGAGCCATTAATAATTCTGGGAACTCTTGAAATTGTGTGCCTTGGATACATTTTTGCTATGTTAAGTAGTTGCACATCTTATTTTATTTTTTTGCACATCATATTTTAAAGTTTTTTTTTTTTTTTTAATTCAAATTTTGGAAACAGCCAGTAGTGTTTTAGAGTCAAGTCCAATGAAGAGCTTTGAGAGATTGAGTGGTCATTACCACTTTGGGTCACCAATAAAGTACAACTTAACAAACTGTCTCTGAAGTTAATTCTAAAAGAGGAGTCAAGGATACTTTTGACCAAAGCAGTATTATTGAGATAACCTTAAAATTTACTCAAGTGATTACATTTGACATGGAGATCCTTCCTGGATGGAGGAGGTTCTAGAACAGTGCTGTTCAATAGAACTTTCTGGCATGGTAGAAATTGTTGTATATGTTGCGCTGTGGTTATTGAGCACTTGAAATGTGGCTGATGCGACTGAGGAGCTGAATTTTTATTTCATTTTGTAAGAATTTAAACTTTAAACAGCACATGTGGCTAGTGACTACCATCCTGGGTAGTGCAGATCTAGAACATTTAGCTTTCAGTGTGCCTTACAGACCAACATGAACAGTTGATGGTAAGACACTCTAAAAATCTTAAAACGGTTATTTTACCAGCAAAAATGAGTTGATTCTGGAATAGCAGAGAATTGCAATTCAAGATAAGCAGGCGGTAGCAAAAACCATAGGCCAGTCCAACAAAGTAAGCACGTTATTCTATGGAGAAGGTGGAAGTTGGGAAGGGTAAGTTTTTGAGAAGAGTCCATTGGAGAAAGGCAAGAGTTCAGGGTCATGACTGTTCCTCATTGGCTGAGTGAGGTAGTCAATTTCTTGGAGGAGATGCTGTATACATCTTATGCTGTTGGGGCCTGTTATTGAGGATTCTTTCCTGTTGACAATTGTGTTGGGATTGGTCATTGACAATTCGTGACTGATACTGCTTGAGAACTCCCCCTCCTGGCCTCCTGACTCCATGTTAGTGAGGTTTTCCTTTATTCATGTTCACATTATCAAGGCAAAGTAGTTCGTGGGATTTCTGGTCTGCCCTACCATACGTGCAGAGTAGTGGAGAGGCCAGAGTTGTCATGTATGTTCAGTGGTATCTAATTTTTATAGCCCCTGCAAATTTATCCTTGCTGAGGTGTTATGTATGTGAAGGATTTGAGATGAGAACCTTCCTCTGTATTTCCATTTTGATCACTGACTTCAGATGCTCATGGCTCCTCTTCCTGAAATTTAAGACCTGCCCCCGGCAGCCCCCATCTGTTACTTGTACCCATGGTTTGAGTGAGTGAAGACTTGGCACGCCACTAGAAAAAGCCTGCCAACCCTTGGTTTAAATCTTTGCTTGACAATGGTAGCCAGGTTAAGATCACTGAAATGAACAACTGAAATAAATTTAGGGTTTAAGAGGAAACTCCAGACATCTTTCATTTCCTACCACTAGAATCTTGAAGTAAAAGCTGATCATAGTAAATTTTTTTGATTGAATTCTAAAACTCTTGTCTAACTTGATTTGTTGCAAGAATCTTCTGATGTTAGCCAAACCAAGCTGCTCAGTGTTTTACTCACATGCTTTATACCTTTCCTCCTCCTTCCTCTCCTCCTCTGAAGTCTTTTCTCTGGGACTTCTTAATATCCTGACTGCTGACACCTGTACAAGGCTGTTACTTTCCTTTGAGCCCTTGCTGAAATCCTTCCTTGCCATGAAGCGTTTTCTTTCTGCCTTAATCCACTCCATCCTTCCATCTTCTAAAAACACTTCCAGGATCATTGCATGGCTTGGTATTTCTTGTAAGTTACATTGTAATCTTAGTTATTTTTCATATAAGTGGGTCTTTTCTTCCCAACTACATTATAAACTCCTTGAGTTTAGGTCTCTGCTATGTATTTTTCTGTCACCTGTAGCAAGCACCAAGTATAATCTTTTAAAATACTGATACACTCTGACTGGCGTGTGTGTAGAATTATTGAAACAATTAAGACTATTTTCCTCATTTTCTTTTTTTTTTCTTTTTAAAATTTTTTTTTAATGTTTATTTATTTTTGAGAGAGACAGAGACAGAATGCAAGTGGGTCAGGGGCAGAGAGAGGGAGACACAGAATCCGAAGCAGGCTTCAGGCTCTGAGCCGTCAGCACAGAGCCCGATGTGGGGCTCGAACCCACAGAGCTGTGAGATCACGACCTGAGCCAAAGTCAGGCGCTCAACCGACTGAGCCACCCAGGCACCCCTCATTCATTTTCTTTAAAAAAAAATTTTTTTTTTTTACATTTATTTATTTTTGAGAGACAGAGGGAGACAGAGCACAAGTGGGGGAGGGGCAGAGAGAGGAGACACCGAATCTGAAGCAGGCTCCAGGCTCTGAGCTGTCAGCACAGAGCCTGATGCGGGGCTCGAACTCACGGACTGCGAGATCATGACCTGAGCCAAAGTTGGATGCTCAACCGACTGAGCCACCCAGGCACCCCCCTCATTCATTTTCTTTAGTGAGCATTGTTTATAAAGTACTGTGGGGAATATAACAATGACTAAAAGACAGTCTGGTGGAGCGCGTAGACGACACACACAACTTAGTGTGCCAGGTGCTAGGAAGAGGTACAGATTCAGTACTACAGGAAGTTACACATTTTCATCGGTGAGCATTGGAGAAGGGTTTGTGGGGCAGATGAGTGCCTGAATCTGCCCTTGTGTAAGGTTTCAGCAGATGGAGGTAACTAGACTTGGAAAGGGCATTCAAGGCTGAGTGAACCACCTGAAACGAAAGCACAGAGGAGTGAAACGCTGAGGCTTCTGTAGTGGATTTGGGGAATCGGACACGTGGATGGTTCATGTGCATGTAATTGAAAATGAACCTCAGGTGACTTTTATCGATCGTTCAGCAGTGAGTGGTTCTTGAATGTAAGCATCGGAATCACCAGAAGGGCTAAAAATACAAGTAGCTGGTCCCCCACCCAGAGTTTGTTTCAGTAAGTCTGGGGTGGGGGGAGGGCCCTGATAAGTTTCTAGGTGATGCTGATGCTGCTGCACATTTTGAGAACTAATCTGGAGTACCATTCCATCTGATAACCAACTTAGAGAAATGCCTGGTTTACATATATAAATACCCCAATATTAATGGATAATTGTGTTCTTTTTGCATTATGTACGTAAAGTCTTCCCACAAATTTTAAGTTCAGTTATGTCACTCACCCGCCAGCACAGCGCTCTGCCAGTGGTAATACAGTAGTAAATACTGTACTTGCTAACTTGGCGTCTGCATCTGTGACTATCTGAGCCAGAAGCACATGCTTCTGGAAGCCCTTAGGGAATGGGGGTTTTCAACCTTTGCAACTCTAAATACAAAGCACAAATGGATAGAACAGCAGTTCTCAACACTTTTTTCCTTAAGACCCTTTTACATTCTTAAAAATTATTGAGGTGTCCAGAGAGCTTTTCTTTATTTAGGTTTTATCTATTGATGTTTATACCATTTAGAAATTAAAGCTGGAAATATTACTTCATCAGAAATTAGAAATCCATTACACATTACATAAATTTTTAATGAGTAACTTTCTCTAAAATAAAAACTTGAACGAAGATGGCATTGTTTTTACATTTTTGCAAATCTGTCTTTAATAGAAGACGGCTTAATAGGAGACAGCTGCTTCCTCATTCGATCTGTAGTGAATCGTTTCGGTTGATGCACATGAAGGAAATTGGCCTCAACGGATGAAGAGGAAGGGAAAGGAGTATTTTTAAGAGCATTTTCAGATAGTTATGGATTTTCTTCTACCGAAATTTGATAGGTTGTAGTTTATTAAAAGTGGAATCTGAAACCGTATGAATGAACTTCTATTGTTACATAACAATCCATTGGTTTAATTTGTGCTTTGAATGAATATTTTACCCATGAGTGATTTTGTAACATTATGCATTGTCCGTTGAAAAAGATTGATTCACTGAGTTACGGCACATTTCCATATTCTGGCACATTTCATTATAATATCAAAACATTACATTTGTTAATCCTGTTGATTTCATCAGAGAATTCTTCAGTATTGGGAAACTGTCAAGCTCACAGTGGAGGATATGTTTTCCAAAATTTGAAGTTTCTCTTCAATACCTAGAATTTATCTTTGTTTTTTTAAAATCTGTGCTTATATTTTATTTAATTTGTTTTTGTAATTTTACATCCAAGTTAGTTAGCATATAGTCCAACAATGATTTCAGAAGTAGATTCCTTAATGCCCCTACCCATTTAGCCGACCCCCCCTCCACAACCCCTCCAGTAATCCTGTTTGTTCTCCATATTTAAGAGTCTCTTATGTTTTGTCCCCCTCCCTGTTTTTGTATTATTTTTGCTTCCCTTCCCTTATGTTCATTTGTTTTTTATCTCAAAGTACTCATATGAGTGAAGTCACGATATTTGTCTCTCTAATTTCGTTTAGTGTAATATCCTCTAGTTCCATCCACGTAGTTGCAAATGGCAAGATTTCCTGCTTTGTCAAAGATTAGTTGGCCATACACTTGTAGGTCCACTTGTGGGTTCTCTATTCTGTTCCATTGATCTATTCCGTTGATTGTCTGTTTTTGTGCCAGTACCATACTGTCTTGAAGTATGACTTCAAGCTTCTTATACAGCTTGAAGTCTGTAAAATTTATCTTTGTTTAACAAAGATAACCCTTCCTTGAAGGGACAGGGTCACATAGTTCATTTTCAAGAGAATGTCTGCCAGATTACCCAAGCCTCAGTAGCCATAGTTTACCAGTCATTTTTTTCAGGGACAATAGATGTTCCCTAAAGAAGTGGCTAATTGAGCGCGTTTCTCTGTTGTACAAGTTCTTCTTTGAGACGCAGTGGGGCACAGCTGAGGTGCTTCCTGTCTACTTGCCATGTTGCTGCAGAGTATTAAAAAGGCATGTATTTAAGGGTTGGATTTCTTTTAAATTTTTTAAAATTTTAGTTTGTTTATTTTGAGAGAGAGAGTGCACAAGAGCATACTACCTCTTCATTACAGTGGAGGACGGATAATTTCATACTATCCCTTCCTGTGCTTCTGGGTTCACCTCATTTAGCCCAATTCTTCACTCCTTCTTTTCTTCCCAAACTCAAACTCACCTTCTGTAACTCAGGTTGTAATGATCAGTCTTCTATGTCCCCATCCTCTTCTGTGAACAGTCTCCTTCCCTCCTTGCCTTATCTGACACCTGCCTCTGAAGACTGCCTCCCACCTCCCCTGTAGCCCTCAGGGAGGTAACTCAGGGCCAGGCTGGTGTGATTGTTGGCCTAAACTGCTTCTCAGGCCTTCAGAAGCCCCAGCTCTTCTACCACCTGGTGTACCCCTGCAGCTGACATGCCCTGACCTCAGTCTCTCTCTCTCTCTGATTCCTTTTAACTTCTCCACTCCCTTTATCTGTGGACTCCCTGGTCCTTTGTAAAATCGCTTCCACACTCAGCCCACTGTGTTCCATCTCCCTGGTCAAAACCTTGAAGCTTCTCACTCTCACCATCACCTCTTATCTCTCGACTCAAAGGGGAGGGAGCATTAGTATCCCTTGGGAGTGTTAGCAGAACCCGAGGCCCCATCCCAGACCTGCTGAGTCAGAATCTGTAGTTTAACAGGATGTCGTTGAAGCACCTGGTACCCTCGTGATTACCACCCTCCATCCTGTTGAGGTGTCTCATCCCTCACTACTTTTCACTGTCAGAACTACCCTATCTTCACTTTCCTTCACCCATCTCAGATTCCCTGTCTCATTTTTTTTTAAGATTTATTTATTTTAAATTAAAGAATATTTTCATTTTTTTTAAACGTTTATTCGTTTTTGACAGAGACAGAGGACGAGCGGGGGACGGGCATAGAGAGAGGGGAGACACAGAATGTGAAGCAGGCTCCAGGCTCCGAGCTGTCAGCACAGAGCCCGACACGGGGCTCGAACCCATGAACCATGAGATCATGACCTGAGCTGAAGTCAGAAGCTTAACTGACTGAGCCACCCACGTGCCCCTAAAGATTTTATTTTTTAAAAGTAATCTCTACACCCAACATATGGCTTGAACTCACAACCCTGAGATCAAGAGTTGCATCCTCTGCTGACTGAACCAGCCAGGCATCCCTCCCTGTCCCTTTTTAATCGCTCCTTGTTTTTCCCTTCCATTTTAATTTAACTGGCAAAATTTTGATTATGAGTGAACTTAGCTCCCCACCTTCCTGGTACCTGTGCCTGAGCAGAAGCTTGTTAGTGGAAGAAAAGGTTAGTAGAGGAAAAGGGGGGCTGGTTTCGCTTTAAGTTTGTGACCGCAAATCTCATGTTCACTCTACTGCTTGGCGTTCCTTCTATATTTCCCCAGTAAGCTCCCATTTCTTGCTCAAAGACAAATATTTTTTGTGTTCAGCTTTCGTTCTGAGCCTCCCAGAGGTCTCCCTGCTTTTTGCATGGGCCCATGAGAAAATGGAAGAGTGCCTTTTTCATAGTAGTTTCTCAGGAAATGTTTGTTGAATGAATGGATTACTATCTTGGAGGAAGATTGCCTTCAGAGCTGATCTATTAGGCAAAGCACAGGGTCTCAAAAGTGCCACCACCACTTCTTTGAGTGACCTTAAGAAAGCCACTTAACTGCTCAGACCTTCATTCTCTTTGTCCATGAATGGACAACCATTGATAACCGGTCACCTACCTTCCAGGTTATTTTGAGATGCAAGTAACTCTGTTATCTTTGTGCTTTTGGCACTCTTGCTCCTCTACACGTGTCTGTCATCTCAGTAAGACTGAGTCCTAATGTTTTTAATTGTGGTGTGCGGTCCTTCCTAACTTTGAATGTTAGGTTCAGTGGAAAGAACTTGGGACTCTGGAATCAGGCCTACTTACTGTTCATATCTCTGCTGCTCAGCCAAATGACCTCAGGTAGCCGGTCATTAACAAGTGAGGAAATACATCTGTTAATCTGAGGTGTTGATTCATTTGTTACGAAAGGACAGTAATTGTTGATCCATAGAATTGTAAGCCTCAAGTAGGATAATAATATGCATACAAACTATTTCTAGATTATAATACTGTGTGTATTATGGTTTGTACATTTTGGGAGGGTTTGTACAGAGGAGAAGGGTGGTTTGTCTTATTTTAGGTCCAAAACTCTTGAGATTCGGTAAGCACGAACATCAGAAATTCAACTACCCTCAGCATATTAGAGAGTCAAGAATGTCTTTTTTTTTTTTTTTCTCTTTTGCATGTATTTTGGAAGTGATTAGTTTTAAGGTGACATTCACTGACCTTGAAACATTATATGGAGATGTTGCTTCTTGGTCATTACGATTTGTAGCTACCATGACCAAGACTTTGATCTTTTGTTTCTCAGTGAATTGATTTTTTTGAAGTAAGCCTGACCTGCCGTTCATTAATAATACATGAAGAAGGAACTTGAATTGGGAGATTAAAAAACCCAGCATTGGTGGTGGTGTTACTAATTCTTTTATCGAGACAGACTAGACTTTTCTCCTTTGTTATATCTTGGTCACAGTTCCCTGCTTCGGGATTCAAATGACTCGTATGGACCAAGAGGCAGAGGCATTCAGTTAGGCCACAAAGTCTAGACTTCGGGTTTATAGCTAGCTAAACGTAGGTTCCTAATAACCACATGCTCTGTTCTTTTGACTGTGGCTTGTAGATGCTCAGATTTTTGTGAGCTCAGGGTGTTGAGCTGCAAAGTTTGAAATTGGCCGAGGCTTCCTAGTTGCTGATTATGGTGTTTTTCACAATCTCTCTTGAGGGAGGAGCGCTTGACCAGAGCCCAAGAACTCACTGTTCTGCCTGAGTGGAGTATTTTAAGGAGCACGTCATGCTCTCTTCTTACCATCGTAATAACTTCCCCAGGACCATTGTACTCTGTCTGTTCTGTTCTTACCTACCTGACCCTTTCACCTTATAATGTTGGACCAGGCAGTTTCTGACCTTAGCCTGTCCCCACCTTCTTCAGATTCTCTGCACATGTCAGTAGTCTTTTTCAGCTTAGAGGGGACTCAGCCATTCCCTTCCACCTAAGGCAGTAGCAAGAACAAGTAAATCTGCTTGAAACTTACAGGCTGTGTATGGTGAGGGTCTGACAGTAAAGCAGGTGGCTTCAAACCCGACTCTGAATCAGCTCCCCACCCTGACATGGACTCCCACACCCATTGCCACCATGATGGCAGGGATGATGATGATGGTGGTTATAGAAAGGAGTCCTGGAATTTTGTATTAATAGTCAAGATTGGCAATCACTGTCTTCCAGTAAACAGTGGTTCTTTGTTAATCAGAATCTTCAAGCCACACAATTTACCTTTCACATTATTAAAAACACCTTGTACCATTTTGGACCCTTTCAAGATTCATGGGGAATCTGCAGATGGAGCCTGATGAGGCAACTGTCTTGGTTTGATTTCTGTCCAGTCTGATTGTCTTTGAACAGGAAAGCTGACATGGCTGTATTCGTTTCCTAGGGCTGCTGTAACAAATTACTACAAACTGGGTGGCTTAAAACAACAGAAATGTGTTTTCTCACAGTTCTGGAGGCCAGAAGTCAGAAATGAATGTGCCAATAGTGTTGGGTCCTTCTGGAGGCTCTGAGGGAGCATTCCTTTCAGTGCCCGTCCCTGAGATTTTGGTGGCTGTCGGCTCTCCTTGGCTTTGGACACATCAGTGCAATCTCTGCCTCCATCTTCTTGTAGCCTTCTTGGTGTGCTCTCTTGCTCTAATAAGGACACTTCTCAATGGGTTTAGGGCCCAGCCAGGTAATTCCCAGGATGATCTCAAGATCCTTAACTGAATTACATCTGCAAAGACTCTTGTTCCAAATAAGGTCACATTCACAGGTTCTAGATGGATATATCTGGCTGGGGGAGGGGTGGGCACTGTTCAGTCCACTCTAGGGGCCATAGCAGGCTCTTCTGACATCCCCGGCCAGATTTTTTGCTGCTGCTCGTCATTGCTTGTAAGAGAGACAGACTGGCAGGGGCGCCTGGGTAGCTTAGTCAGTTGAGTGGCCTATTTCTTCTCAGGTTATGATCTCAGAGTTCACGAGTTTGAGCCCCATATCAGGCACTGTGCTGACAGCTCAGAGCCCGGAGCCTGCCTCAGATTCTGTGTCTCCCTCTCTCTCCACCCCTCCCCCAGTTGCTCTCTGTCTCTCAAATAAGTAAACATTAAAACAAAACAAAAAGAATGGCAGAGTGACATCCATCTGTGCTTCCTCATCCCAGCTCTACTAGCAGAGAAAAGTGCAAAATCATTTGACAAGAGAGTCAGTAACATTTTTCTCATATTCTGTTTTTAGGTGTTATGTCTAGAAATCTTTTCTCATATTCCTAAATTCCTAAGTTTTTCTCCTCTCTTAGAATAAGACAAGATCCTATTTTGCCTGGGCCCAAAGTTGCAGTTTCATACCTGGTCTTGAGTAAATAAAAAGTGTATTGTGTTTCTCTGTAGATAGGACAAAAACAATTTTCTTTCACTTCCCAGATACAGCTTTTTCTTACAGAGTTTGAACCTCCCTCTAGTTTGACATGTATATGGTTTTGTATTGAGCATTGCATAATTCTGTGAACTTAAAAAGGTACATTAATACCAGCTTGTGGTCATAAAACTTAAGCAATATACAAATGAATGCAATAAAAATTTGAAAGCCCCCTTTTCCTTTTTCACATTTTTCTGAATCCTGTTATGTGGATGTGTGGATTTTAGGCACTGTACTGAGCTGGTAATGTTAGGTAAAGAAAAATGAATGTATTGCTAGGCTCGACTACTTGTTTGTAGGGTGGTAAACTGCTTCTAAATCCATTTCAGCCGCATCTTCATGTCTTTATCTAGAGTTTTCTAGGTTACGTGTGGAGATAGTGTGTCATCATGTATAAAGAAAAGTTTAGCTTGCGAAACTGCTTTAATAATAGATGTTATTTTGGGGTGCCTGGGTGGCTCAGTCGGTTGAGCGTCTGACTTCGGCTCAGGTCATGATCTCACAGTTAGTGAGTTTGAGCCCTGCATCTGGTTCTGTGCTGACAGCTCGGAGCCTGGAGCCTGCTTTGGATTCTGTGTCTTCCTCTCTCTGCCCCTAACCCGCTTGCATTCTGTTTCTGTCTCTCTCAAAAATAAATAAACATTAAAAAAAAATGATAGATGTTATTTCTACTTTCTTCCTCCTACAGATTCTAAATTCTGTTTATATTTTTCTTTTTGCAGGTTTAACCCAGAGACTGACTTCACCATAGAAACACCCATAGTTATATCAATGGTTGGGGCAAGATAGTGGCAACAGGCAAAGGAAAAATAGCTTTGACATCCTAAGGACAATGAGTATGCTAAAACCAAGTGGGCTTAAGGCCCCTACCAAGATCCTTAAACCTGGAAGCACAGCCTTGAAGACACCTGCTGCTGGTAAGGCTTTCTGTTTTCCCTTAGTAGAAATCAATTAGAATCCTATTTGAAAACTTTAAAAAGACAGCCTTATAAAACTTCATATTCTTGAAAATATTTGAAAAAGGTTTAATTAAAAGACCTGGAATTTTATATCTAAAAATCTTTAAAAAAATTTTTTTTAATGTTTATTTTTGAGAGAGAGAGAGAGAGTGTGAGTTGGGAAGGAGCAGAGAAAGAGGGAGACACAGAATCTGAAACAGGCTCCAGGCATAACCCGACGAGGGGCTCAAACTCATAAACTGTGAGATCATGACCTGAGCCAAAGTCGGATGCTTAACTGAACCACCCAAGTGCCTATATATCTAAAAATCTTAATAAAGAGTTTACTTTTCTTGTAGGTTGTCTTTTTTTTTGTTTTTTTTTTTTTGACTTAGTTTATTTAGGGGTACCTGGGTGGCTCAGTTGGTTAAGTGACTGTTGGTTTTGGCTCAGGTCATGATCTTGTGGTTCGTGAGTTCGAGCCCCACATCAGGCTCCGTGCTGGCAGCATGGAGTCTGCTTGGGATTCTCTCTCTCCCTCTCTCTCTGCCCCTCCCGTTTGCTCTCTCTCTTGCTCAAAATGAATAAATAAATTAAAAAGAAAATAAACTTAATTTGTTTAGTGCATGGTGCCAAAACAGTTGTCAAGTGACTTTAGTATTTAATCCTTATGGTGTTAAGATACACTACTTTGTTTTTCTCCCTGTGTCATTTTGAACTCATCTGGACCTTTCTCCCTGAGGCTTAGGGATGTGTGGAGAAAACAAAGACGAGTCTGGTTTAAGAGATTTGATGACACTAACCGATCTGAAGTTGGCCATTGGTTTCAAGGGAGCAGGCGGTACAGTGGCCCAAATCTGGCTTATGCGGGAAATCATCCCCATTTCATAGATGAACCCATGCCCTTGACCATCTTCAGCCTCTTCCTCCTCTGTTCTCCATCTCCTCCTCCACCATTTCAATTTATATCCCATAATGGCCACCTAAGGTCTTTAATAAGAGAGACAGGAGAGGGTATCTGATGCTTGCTTTTATGGGCTTTTAATGTGATTTATACACTATTGAATAGGTTATCAGCCATCCCAGACAGATGTCCACCATAAAATATTAGTCCAACCTTGTTTCTTTAAGTTTTTCCATAAAACCTCATTGATCTTTCATGAGGGCAGGGATCTTTGTGGTTGTTTTTTTTTCCCCACTACCCAAATCCACCCACATACGTGGAACATTGTCTAGCTCATAACAGGAGCTCATTAAATATTTGTTGACTGAATAAAGGTTCCAAATTATTTACATTTTGTGTAATGAGGATAAACCCATGTTTTCCTGTGTTTTTATCAGAGAAGCCATAAAACATCTTAGATGAGAGGCAAGCTTTGCTTTGGCATCTCTTATTCTCCTTCCCCTCAAAATCCTTTCTCTCTTTAGGACCCCTTCAAATGCTGCCCCTTCCTTGAGCCCTTCCACAGTTATACTCAACCTTGTTTTAGACAAATTAAAAAAAAAATTCTTTTAATGTTTATTTATTTTTGAGACCGAGACAGAGCATGAGTGGGGGAGGGGCAGATTGAGAGGGAGACACAGAATCCGAAGCAGCCTCCAGGCTCTGAGCTGTCAGCACAGAGCCCGACTCGGGGCTCAAACTCATGAACGATGAGATCATGGCCTGAGCTGAAGTGAAACGTTTAACTGACTGAACCACCCAGGTGCCCTCTCACCCCTGTTTTAGAATTGTCTTTTTCACTTTTAGCATTTTTTATGCACACCCTTTAGCATATAAAGTCCTTCGGTGCAGGAGATCAGGAGAAATTCACTTGGTTACCTCAACAGTATTCAGCACACACTAGTTGGTTTTTTTTTTTTTTTTTTTTTTTTTTAGAGTCAAGCAGCCTATAAACATTAAAATTTAATATGCTTAAAAGGAAATAATTACCAGTTGGAGCACTTTTATGAGGATTGTTTTTCAGAAACTCATGCTTTCAGCACTCTGTCAGGAAGAATTGTTCATGTACAAAGCTGGAATAGATCCTAAAAAACTGGGCTGGCCTGTCTTTGGCAGATGATTATCTGTTTGATCTGAGAGCGTCTACCGTCTTCTAAAAACAACAACAACAACAACACAAACCCTTCATAAATCAAAACTCCACAGTCTCCGGTGTAGGGTAAAGGGATGTTCCTCCTCCTTAGGCCGTCCAGACAATTCTGTTCTTTGATCTGTGCATGGTTCACTCTTTCTGTTGATCAGGCCTCAGGCCAGATGTTACTTCCTCCAGGAGGCCTTTCCTGACTGCTCTGCCTAAAGCCACCGTCTCCTCCACCGCACTTCCATCACCTGAAATCACCTGGTGTGTCTTTTGACTGACCCCACGTCTCTACTCTGGGCTCTGTAATGGCATGGGCTGTGCTGTCGTGCTTTGTCCCCTCGTGAAGAACAGTGCCTGTGACTAGGTGCTGGAGTGGTGGAAACTCAAAGAAAAGAGGAGCATGAATAAATACATTATTTCATTTAATCTTTATTTTTATTTTTTTGAAGTTTATTTATTTTGGGTGGGGGGAAGGGCAGAGAAAAAGAATCCCAAGTAGGCTCCGCAAGGTCAGTGCAGAGCCCAATGTGGGGCTTGGACTCACGAACTGCAAGACCATGACCTGAGCCAAAAGTGGACGCCTAACCGACTGAGCCACCCAGGGATCCCTTATTTTATTACTTTTTTAAAGCTTATTTATTTTGAGAGAGAGCCAGCGTGTGCATGTGAGCGGGAGAGGGGGTAGAGAGAGACAGAATCCCAAGCCATTTCCACACTGTCACAGAACCTGAGACGGGGTTGGATCCCATGAACCGTGAGATCATGACCTGAGCTGAAATCAAGAGTTGGACACTTAATCAATTGAGCCACGCAGGCACCCCTAAAGCTCTTTACATTTATTTATTTTTGAGAGACAGAGAGACGGAGCACAAGTGGGGAGGGGCAGAGAGAGAAGGAGGCAGAATCTGAAGCAGGCTCCAGGCTCTGTGCCCTCAGCACAGAGCCCGACGCAGGGCCTGAACTCATAAATCGTGAGATCATGACCTGAGCCGAAGTCGGATGCCTAACCGACTGAGCCACTCAGGCGCCCCGAAAACTCTTTAGATACTACTTTCCTCTTACAGATGAAGAAATTGAACTCAGAGATCATGTAACACCCTAAGACTGCAATGTGCCTAGTAAATGGTAGTGTGCTTAAGGGGCACCTGGTGGCTCATTCAGTTAAGCGTCTGACTCTTGGTTTCTGCTCAGGTCATGATCTCGTGGCTTTATGAGTTCCAGCCCCATGTTGGGCTCCGTGCTGACAGTGTGGAGCCCTCTTGGGATTCTCTGTCTTCCTCTCTCTCTGCTCCTGCTGTCTCTGTCTCTCTCAAAATAACCAAAAAAAAAAAAAAAAAAAAAAAAAAAATGATAGAGTGGTTAAGATTGTGGACTTGGCCAGTTCATACCAAATATTTAATGAGCACTTGCTGGATGAATGCTGGAATTTCCAGTGTAAATATCACATTTCTGGCAAAATTTAACTTCTGTTTTTGCCACAAGGTAGAGATTACATAAAGTCATCTTGCCTTAGCAGCGAGTTTGGCCAAGTGCTACCTACCTTTTTTTTCCCTTGTGATTTCCACATCTCTGCCAGCAAAGGAATGGGGTTTATCTGGTGTCTTGGAGTGAGGTGGCAGGGCTGCAGCTCCGAGTCCCCTCCTTCTCCAGGCATGACTGCGAATCTCTGGACGACTGCGCCCACGAGGGAATAGCGCCCGTCTCCAGGGATCTGAGTGGGTGTTTGCTCCTGATGTGCAGGGAGGAGGGGAAAGGAAAAGATGAAATCAAACCTGTATTATGATCTATGGGAAAGGGACTCCCCCCCCTCCCCCCCTTGGACTTTTTCCAGTCATAATTGCCGGTAAGGATTAATCCCACCAGCTCACTGAGTTTCGACAGCATTGAAAATGGTAGTGGTGGGTCAAGTACTTTTATCTTTTTTTGTTGTTGTTTAATTGATTTAAGTAATCTCTATACCCAATGTGGAGCTCGACCTCACAACCCCGAGATCAAGAGTCGTACGCTTCACTCAGCCAGCCAGGTGCTCTAATGGGTTAAGTACTCTTTGCCTCCTTGTTAAAAAAAAAAAAAAAAAAAAAAAAAAAAAGGATCGCACACCTTAGAAATGCTGTGACTCCTGTTGCTTTGGGCTTTCTCCAGTTTATTTTCCTTTAAGGTAGAAAGGAGTGGTCTGCTCGAATATGAAAGTGAATCTTCTCTGATCCTTTCTTCTGTTTGCAGTTGTAGCTCCAGTGGAAAGAACAACATCCAGTGAAAAAGCATCAAGTGCGCCATCCTCTGAGGCACAAGAGGAATTTGTGGATGACTTTCGAGTCGGGGAGAGAGTTTGGGTGAATGGGAATAAACCTGGGTTCATCCAGTTTCTGGGAGAAACCCAGTTCGCACCGGGCCAGTGGGCCGGGATTGTTTTAGATGAACCCATAGGCAAAAATGACGGTTCAGTGGCAGGAGTTCGGTACTTCCAGTGTGAGCCTCTAAAGGGCATATTCACCCGCCCTTCGAAGTTGACAAGGAAGGTGCAGGCAGAAGATGAAGCTAACGGCCTGCAGACGACTCCTGCTTCCAGAGCGACTTCGCCTCTGTCCACCTCAGCGGCCGGCATGATGACCTCGTCCCCAGCAGTCCCTTCAAATATCCCCCATAAATCGTCCCAGCCAACAGCAAAGGAACCTTCAGCTACGTCTCAGATCAGCAACCTTACAAAAACTGCCAGTGAATCTATCTCCAACCTCTCAGAGGCCGGTTCAATCAAGAAAGGAGAAAGAGAGCTCAAAATTGGAGACAGAGTATTGGTGAGTCCATAGACCTTTCTGAGGTCATTGTGTTGAACTGAGACTAGTTACTGATGAATGGTTGAAATGCACACAGACAGGCTTGGCGTCGGTTTTAGAGGGACCGCTCATTTATAGAGAAATTCGTCAACTTTTCTAATTGTTGGGTTTATGTGTGAAAATGCAGCAAATTAGTAACTGGCTGTATAGTATGAACATAAGTTTGCAATGGTTAGTTGAAGTTTTATCTACCAGGTTAGCCAAAAGAATGTTGAATTTATTATTTGTAACTATTACTTGACAAAACAAGCTCAGAAGTGGACTTGGAAAGTTTTTTCCCCCTGGTTCTTAATTTTTGCTTTAAGGATGGTGTGTAGGTGTATATAAGATCCTGCTTTTTTAGGTGTCTTGAAAAACTCAGACAAAACAGGATGTCATTTCAGAATTCCTGTGCCTCTGAAATTACCAGGTTCAGATCTAGGAAAAGGAAGGAAATGTGCAGTAGTTTCTGTTTACTAATAGGCAAGAAACACAACATGTAAGGTCTATGCTGTATGTAATTCTAGAACCCCTGAATTTATGACAGTGGTTGATGTGTTCTTTGTTTTAAACAAGAAGCTAAAAAACACCAGCTTTGCATTTGTGACCTCAGCAAGTTAACTTCCCAGTTTCCTCATCCGTAAGAACATAATAATAGTACTAACTAACCTCCTAGCATCATTGGAAGGATTAAATTAGATAACGCATTTAAACTTTTTTTTTAAATTTTTAAAAATTTTTATTTATTTTTGAGAGAGAGAGAGAGCGAGCATGAAAAGTGGAAGGGCAGAAAGAGAGGGAGACACAGAATCCGAAGCAGGCTCCAGGCTCTGAGCTGTCAGCACAGAGCCTGATGTGGGGCTCGAACCCACAAACTGCGAGATCATGACCTGAGCCGAAGTCGGACACTTAACCGGCTGAGCCACCCAGGCACCCCAACGCATTTAAATTTCTTAGCAGCGCCTGGTAGACAGCAAACACTCGAGATGGTAACTCTTTTTTTCACTGATGAAAATTTAAAGCTTTCCTATTTCACTCTGTGAACACTTCACTTAGTTCGGTTAAGGCATGAAGTTGGTCAGCAGTGTCTAACCCTTTGCTCTTCTTTTCTCGTGTCTGTTGAGCAGCTGTAGAGGTCGCCGGGCGTGGCAGCTTCCAGTGATGCAATGGGAAGACGGGGAGAGCTGTTAGCCCTCAGTGTGCCTCAGGTGGTGTTTCCACCGTGCTCTGGAGGAGCCCCGTGGAACTGAGGAGAAGGAGGCTCGGAGAAGGGTGGTCACTAGTTCAAGGGCTTCCAACCCGAAGAGGGGTAGACGTGCAATTTAAATTTTGGTCTTTTTACTCAGGTGCCTGTTGTGGAGAGGTGATGATTGACAGTATACTTTTTTTTTATGTTTATTTTTGAGAGAGAGAGCACACATGTGCACAGGAAAGGGGCAGAGAGAGAGGGAATGTTTCAAGAATCCCATGCACGCAGAGCCCAATGCAGGGCTCGAACTCACAAACTGTGAGATCTTGACCTGAGCTGAAATCAAGAGTCGGACACTTAACCGATTGAGCCACCCAGGTGCCCAACAGTATAATTGTAAAATTGGAAGTGTTCTTTGTGGTTTTGTTGTGTTACAGATAGAAAACTTACACCCAGGGAAATGAAGTGACTACCTACAGGTCACACAGTGGGTTCCCAGCAGATTTTAGAGTTAGGACCCAGGACTTCTGCCCCCCAGGCCTGTAGCACCATGAATTCAGGAGACCTCACATACCTGTGGGGGCCTTCTAATACCTCTTACCTTCAAGGGGTTCCTTCTGGATCCCTTTGTTTCAAGGTCAGTGTGTTCCCTCTTCGGTTAGTCATGAATTTCAAAGGCAGATGTGTCAGAACTTAGAGCATGTTAAGACAGCTTTTCCATGCCATGCAACTCAACCTATATCTCATTTGTTTAGCTGCTGTTCCCTTGCTGTACCAGTTTTGGGTTTCGTACAACTGCTCTTTTGTGGCAATAAAGGCTTTTTGATACTTACTTTTTTTCTTTTTCTTCTTTTTTTTTTACTCTGTAGATAACTGCTGCCATGAATGCCTTTAAAATTTTTTGCTGTGTGTATATATCTTACTTTCACAGGGTAAATTCATAGAGGTGGAATTACTGGTTTAAAGGGTATAAACATTTTTAAGGCTTATGGTACATACTCACATAGTAAGCTTTGGTTAAATCGGAAACCTGTTACCTTAGCACAGGACTGCTCTGGAGGTTAGATTGCAGGTTATATGCAATGCCAGACTAAGTGCTTTTTGTCAACAACTTCTTTCCTTCCCATTGGAGAAAGCACATGGCACACTTTCAAAACAAGAGAAACTCTCCCTTTCCACCAAGCAAAGTGAGTTGATTGAAATCCTGGTCCAGTGGTAAACCGCTTGACTGCTAAAACAGCCGAAATACATGGTCAGCATGGTTTAACTCACAGCAAAAGGCTCTCACGAGGATGCTGTGATTAAAGTGGACCTGAAGGATAGGAATTGGGCTGCCCAAAGGAAGTGGTGGTGGGCAGAAGGAGCCTTCTGGCTGAGGGAGGGGCAGACTCCCTGAGATGGGAAGGCGTTGGCATGTTTGAGGAAGAGACCAGTGTCCTTCCCCAGGTGCAGTGTGTGGTAGGAGGTGAGGCTAGTTAACTATGTGGGGTCTGCAGGGACAGGTGACATGGAGCCCATGAGGACAGGCTGTGTTCTCGTTAGGAACAATGAGAGTGGTATTGGATTTGTAGCTTGGGAAGATCACTCCGACTGCTTTGTACAGAATGGACTCGAGGTGGGTAAGAACGGGTTGGAGGTGACCTTTCTTTGAAGAGGTTGGACGTTGAAGGAGAGTACAGAGGTCCGGCGGATGGTCAGGCTGATGCTGGAGGAGTGCTGGGTCTCGGGAAGATTTTGTTTATTTTCTTTTTTTAAAGATGTCAACATCTGGAATATTTATATTCTGACTAAAATGATCTGGACCCAAGGAACAGGTTACAGACACAGTAGAGAGAGGGGATAAGTGGTGGACAGAAGTTCCTGGAAGGAGATGTCACCCCAAGCTCATACACAGGAAGAATTAACTGGCTTGTGATTAAGAGAGGGAGACTTCCTCCATTTTTATAGGAAGGAAGAAGGTGAATCTGCAGACACGGGTTGGAGTGTAGAGGTTTGAATGGTGTACTGCTAGGAAAATTTTAATGACATGGTCAGAACTGGCATACTTGGAACAAAATTTAACTTGAATCTATGAGAATTTTAAGTCTTATGAGTGTATTATTGGAAGCAATAAAATTATTCACTGCCTTTGGTTAGTATTTCTAGGAGAAATTACAAGAGTACCTTAGAGTCACAGCATTTTAGAGCCTGGATGGGATCTTTTGAAATCACCAAATGCCTCACTTTGCTTATAATACTGAAGCCCAGAGAAGAAGCAGGACTTGCCTCAGGTTGTATAGGTTTGTGATAAATGTGTGTGCGAATGTCCCAGTTTCTGTGTAACACGCCGCTTTGTTTAATAGAAACCTTTGATTTAGAAATATGAAACATTTTTGCTTCAAGATGAATTTATTAAGGAAATTAGATATGAAAATCTGAAATATTTGATACAGAATTTTCCTAATTAAAGTTGGTTACCAAAATCCCACAAAACTAAGATCATCAGATCACTGTTATGTGAGGCTTGTTCTAGAATGTTCCCAGTCCCACCCACAGGGCCCTCTTGACTTCTGCCGTGTTGAACTGGTACAGAGAATCCGGCAATTGAGCTTGCCTTCATACCCCCACCCTCCGTAACTTCACTTCTTCAGCCCATTGCAGGAAGAGCAAGAAAGTGGATTTCTGCAGTGGGTGTGGTGTTTAGCCAAACGACCTGTGTAAGACCCCAGTAGGAGCTCTGGAGCTATGACTGTATCAGGCATGTGTTTCTTAGGAAGGCAGTTAGGGCTTGCCGAAGCTCCCCCTTGTCACCTCTCCCCTGCACCGTACGCTCATAGTCGCCAGCAGGATCAGTTAGCCATGGAGTAAGTTGTGCTGATTTTGGTAATATCTGGAAGCCCAAGGAGGGTCCGTCAGAGCTGCTTGTAACAAACCCATGTGTGTCCTTCCCGTCTCTGTCTGGTCTCTGTGCTCCCATTTGTGCTCGTGAATATTGCATGGATCTCCCCGAAGATTGCTTTAGCCCATCCGGTGTGATGAGCTGCCTTGGCTTCATACTGGGGCTCACTGCACTCTCAGAGACCTGCCTCGTTGCACACTGGGAATCTCTAGGGTAACTAATTGCCCTGAATATTTTTGAGATGGCCTTGCTGCGTTTTTGGGCATATTTGATATTTCAAGGAGGTGATGTCAGATTCTTGAGAAACATGACTGACTTCCAGCTGTTGTGTTTCAACATGGTTGTCTCCATATCTGGGACTGTATGTTCTGTGCCAAATTCTTAGCCTATGACCATATATGAGAAGGAGACTTCTAAGCACTTTACTTTTTAAAATGACAAGTTTAATGTTCTTATAAGCTGCTCCCAGAGCTCTTACACTAACAGTTCTACGGTATAGATCTGTAGGTCTTTTGGATACTGTGAAAGAAGAAAAAAGTCTTCCTGAGAATTAAAAAATACCTTTATTCATAAGATTTATTTTGTGTGTGCTTGAACCTTAAATAACTATAGTTCATCTAGTATATACTTTGTGTGTCTCTTGATTAGTTCAATGTTATGTTTGTGAGATCTGTCTGTAACTTATTAATTTAAAACACACATATAGCAGGGTCATATTGTGTAAACACCACTTCACAATATACTTCTGTTGACTGGAGGCATTTCTATGCTAGTAAATACAATTCTTATTTAAAATAAGAAGGGGTACCTGGGTGGCTCAGTAGGTTAAGTACCTGAGTCTTGATTTCGGCTCAGGTCATGATCTCGTGGTTCATGAGTTCAAGTGCCACATCGGCTCCATGCGGATGGTTGCGGAGCCTGCTTGGGATTCATTTTCTCTCTGTGCCCTTCCCTTGCTTGTGTGCTATCTCTCTCTCTCTCAAAACAAATAAACTTAAAAAAAAAAAAAGTTCTCTATGGTATCACACTCTTTGGAAGCTATTGCACCTAATTTAATCATAGGCATTAGATTGCTTCCATTGTTTTCCCTAGAAATGAAGTTTCTGTGTAAAGGAATATATAAACATTTAAAATTATAATATATTGCCAAATTATAGTCCAGAGCACCATTACCATTTTATGTTTACATAAATATGACCCCACTAAATGCCCTTTCTAATAATTTGATTTCTTCTGGTTTCCTCAGTCCTCTTACCAGTGACTTAGAACCCCCAAATCTGCGAGTCTGGTTGTCACATTGCGCTTATATTGGGCATTTGTTCATCACCTACCTGGGCAGGTTCTCGTGGAAGTTGTTCTTTACTGTGGCCTCTCTGTACCTTGATTGCTGGATAGTTTGTTATTTTGAAATTCACAGAAAGATCTGTTATTTTGTATGCCGCAAAGTTGAGCAGACTCTAGATGTTCACATTATGTTAAAAACGTTTTGGAGAGGCATCTGCGTAGCTCAGTTGGTTAAGCATCTAATTCTTGGTTTCGGCTCAGGTTTGTGAGTTCGTGCCCCACATGGGACTCTGCTTTGATAGCGCAGAGCCTGCTTGGGATTCTCTCTGTCTGTCTCTCCCTCCCTCCCTCCCTCCCTCTCTCTCTCCCCCTCCCTCTCTCTCTCTCCCCCTCCCTCTCTCTCTCTCCCCCTCCCTCTCCCCCCCTCCCTCTCCCCCTCTTCCCCTCTCCCTCTCCCCCCTTCCCCTCTTCCCCTCTCCCCCTCTTCCCCTCTCCCTCTCCCCCTCTTCCCCTCTCCCTCTCCCCCTCTCCCCCTCTCCCCCTCTCCCTCTTCCCCTCTTCCCCTCTTCCCCTCTTCCCCTCTTCCCCTCTCCCTCTCCCCCTCTCCCCCTCTCCCCCTCTCCCCCTCTCCCCCCTCTCCCCCTCTCCCTCTCCCTCACTCTCTGCCCCTCTCCTGCTCACTCTCTCCCTCAAAATTAATAAGTAAATGCTTAAGAAAAAACGACAAACCTCTTTTTTGGAGACCCTGGCTGACTATGGGGATCTTTTCCAGCATAATAGATTTTACTCGGGGACCTGCAGAGAGCCTCACAGTATTGGTGAGAAGCTGGCTCCAGCAGCTGCCTCCTCTTTGTCAGAGCCAGGGCCAGTGGAATCACATCCTAGCAGTTCATGGTGGGTGCAGGTGCCCTTCCTCCTCCTCCCTGCTTTTACTTGTGAGAGGGTAGAATAAGTGTGTTTTTCTCACTTTTACTTGCAGGGCTTGAGGGTGCATAAAGCCATCCACCTGTTAGATTTCATGTCTTGGGTTTCATCCCCCCCCTTCCCCTCTCTAGCCCTGTTGTCCTGCACTGTCTGAAGTGGGCTGGCATCACTTTCACCTGGACTTCCAGACCACTGTCCAGCCACTACCTGTCTCTCCCCAGTTCTGTTCTCCACACAGTTACAGAGCGGGGCATCTAAAATGTAGACCTGATCATGCTATTCCTGCATAAAACCCTTTGTGGTGCCCTGTCTGTCTACACTGGTGGTTTTGGTTTTGGTTTTGCAGCGTTGGGAGAGTTTTCTCCAGGGCTTAGTCCCTGAGCCTGGCTAATTAATGTGAGATTAGGTTCTTTTTGCAAACATAAGATATCTTACAGAGATCAAAGCTGGTATCTCTCTAGCCTTGAAAACTTAGTGTAGGCCCTTGGGGCTCCGAAAGTTCTGGTTGAGAACACAGATCCCTCTGTCCTACTGTGGGACTGGGAGAGAGGAAAGGTCAACTACTGCCCAGGCCTGAGTCTAATGTTGGAAAGCCTGTTACTAGAGCACATCTTCTAACTCTTAGTATTGCTTTCATGAAATCGTTAAGCAGAATTAATCAAAATATCTTGAACCTGAGACTAGAGAGTTTGGGCAAAGAATATTTTGAATAGGGGTTTTTAGAGAAGGAAAAATGTAGAAGTCTTCCTTGCAGCTTCTCAGGGATTGGTAATGGGTTTGTTTGACTTCTTCCTAGTTCCCAGGTAATCCTTTCCAGGGAACACTTATTTAATATACATACATGGTATGGTTAGCTGTTACATGTTGGCTCATTTCTTGTGGTAGTATTCTAGAAATACTATGAATGATGGAGTGAAATAGTTACAAGTTAATCTGGTTGGTGAGCATACTAACGTCTTTATACATTTTTATGTGTCTTTTCTTTTTAAAAGTAAGTAAATAAAGAGATGCTGTCTGATACCCAGGTGGCATTTCAGTTTTCTGCCTTGCCAGCCCCTTAAGGGAATCCTATTCTTGCTGCTATGACATACATCCATTACCCCATTTATCATCTTTTTTTAAAGCTAAACCTATCTTTTATGTGGGTATAAAAAATAGCTGGTATATATATTTTTAATCTTGTTCTTTCTTTTTTTAAAATTTATTTTGAGAGAGAGTGCAAGCGTGAGTGGGGAGGGGCAGAGAGAGACCTAGAGAATCTCAGGTGCTTTCAGGGCAGAGCCTGACACGGGGCTCAATCTCACGAACTGTGAGACCGTGACCTGAGTCAAAATCAAAAAGTCTGATGGTCAACCGACTGAGTCACCCAGGCTCCCCTCTCTATTGTTTTTAAACCACTCTATGGAGGTATAGTATATGCATCCATTGTGAGTGTATAATTCAGTGGTATTTAATAAATGTATAGAGTTATAAAATCTCTGCAGTCCAGTTTTAGAATATTTCTAGCACCCTAAAAAGTTCTCTTTTACCAGTTGGCAAGTCATTTTCCACTCCCAACTCCAGCCCCAGGCAATCACTGATCTGCTTTCTGTCTTATTCCTTTCCTGGTCACTTTCTGTAAATGCCATTATATAACACACAGTTTTTTGTGTGTCTGGCCTCTTCCATAACATAATGTTTGAAGGTTCATCGTGTTGTAGCTCTTTGTTTTTCATGGCTAAATACATTCCGTTTTATGGATATATCACATTTCATTATCCATTTGCCTATATATTTTCTTAAATTTTTGTTAAAGGAATCCCTGCTCCTACTTCAAAATGTCCTGGTTTTGGTACTTACTTATAAGCCTGTGTGAAAAAGTCAATAGTTCTGTGCCCATGCTCTGATGTTTAACCCTCTCCCCACCCCACCCCCTTTTTCTTTCTGTTTCTTGGTATTCTCATAGGCTTTACAGAAGGGAAGATGAATTTTAAGGGTTAACATGCAAGTCAAACAGCTTTTTCTTCTTTTCACCATCGTCTTTATAATTATGCCGTCTTTTTATTTTACCTGTTTGTTTTCAGGAGAGTTACAGAGTTTATGAGAGGATACCTGTTCCACATCATCTGCGCTTGTCGTATTATTTTTCTAAGGGGGTTTACTCACTATCATACATTACAGATGGAGAGACTGAAATGATGACATGGAGCGAAGAAACAATGACGTTTACTTAGCCCACGGAACCGGTAATAGCTGTAGTTAACAGCTTCCGTCATTCAGTAAATATGCTGAGTGTCCACTCTGTGCCACACCTTCTTCTTGGTGCTGTAGATTTGGCACTGACCGACACACTGCTGTCTAACAGGGCTTCCCATTACGTTAAAATAAAATCTGAATTCCGTCCCTGCAGGGCCCACGTGCTCTGGATCCTGCCCACCCTTCTGACCTCCTTTCCCTCAACATGTCTCCCTTCCCCACTCCATTCAGCCACGCTGGCCTCCTTGCTGTTTCCAACCCCCAGACTCATTCGCACCTTGGGATTTGCCCTTTCTTCTGCCCCTGGATCTTCACATGGTTAGTGCCTAGTAGTCATTTGAGCCTTGGCTCAAAGGTCACCTCCTTGAGGATCCTTTTCCTGCTGCCCCGGCTAAAGATCCTTCACAGGCACTATCACATCACCCTATTTTGTTTTGTTTCCTAGCCCTCTACACTTGTTGATTGTCCATTTTCCCCTGACCAAAATTTAGGCTCCGTGAAAGTCTAGAGACTTTGTATGTCGTTCACGATCATATCCCCAGCACTTACGATAGTGCCTGACACATAGTAGGTGCTCGTAAATATTGTTAAAGAACCAGAGGGTTTTTAGTATAGCTGTCACGTACCCTCGAAGAGGGGGAGTAGAATTGTAAAGGATGACCACAAGAGGTGCAGTTAGGAGCCGGGGTAAAAATGAGGTAGGAAGGTTTAACCCTTCTCTGTGGGAGGCTTGCTCCAAAAAACCATCCCAAGTGGGGTTGGCTGTCTAGTTGAGGTAATACAGAATACCCGTGCTGGCACCTTCATTTCACAGCTGATTAAGTTTTAAGTCAGGGCTAAATTTGTACTTGGTAAATGCCAATTAGCCATATTTACTTATAAACTTTTTATAAATAAACTGCTTAACTCAGAATATGGCAAACAAGAGGCCACCTCGTGAAGTTTCGTTGATCATAATATTCCTGTGAAACAGTCCCTCGTTACCACTCATTGGACATTTGCTAGCTTTGGAAACCAGGACACAGATTACGGGGCACGTTTGGGATTGGTGATAAATAGATGGGAGAGTTCAGAGAGCATTAAGTGTTTCCTCTTTCATGTTTGTGGATTCGCTCATTAGCTGGCCGAATTCGTCAGTGTTCTTCTTTGTCACAGGAGCACCGGAGTTTGCAAGAAGAGTATTTGTATGTTCACACAGCATTTTGTAGAAGCCTCTTAAGACTACGTACTACTTTTCACTGGAATTGGTGGTCTCAGTTTCTCTCTCCATCAGTGACCAACACTGTGTTCTGTTTATATTTGTATCCCAAGGACCTAAGCACTCAAATATATATTGTATGAGTGAATAAGAACTTACAGATCTGAGATTTTCTGGAGCGTGAAAACAGTGGCTTTGTTTTTCTTTGAGGTCCTAGTTTAAGTTAATTTTGTCTCTAGTAGTGAGTTCTTTTTTTTTTTTTTTTCCAGTGTTTATCTTTCAGAGAGAGAGTAAGAGAGCAAGAGCGTGTGAGCAGGGGAGGGGCAGAGAGAGAGGAAGACATAGAATCTTAAGCAGGCTCCAGGCGCTGAGCTGTCAGCACAGAGCCTGACATGGGGCTCGAACTCAGGAACCACGAGATCACAAACTAAGCTGAAGTGAGACACCTAACCGACTGAGCCACCCAGGTGCCCCTCTAGCAGTGACTTCTGATTTTCACCTAGATTGACCACAGTTTAGGAGTTAATATGCTCGTTGTCTGAAAGTAAAGGGAGTGAGTGGTAGTTATTTGTGTCTGTCATGGAAATCTAGTTTTTTGTATTTATATTAAAAATTTGTTTTCTCTAAAAATCTTGATATCTGTCTCTAAAACATAGACTTGAAAATTGTGTCTTATAGCTAATGTAACCGCATATACTAAAATACTGTGGATTCTCTGGAACACTTGAGAAGTAAAACTAACTTCATAAAGTCATGTGTTTGTTTTGTTTTGCTTTCTTATTTTCAAGAGAGAAGGCATGAGCAGGGGGAAGGGGCAGAAGGAGAGAGAGAGAATCTCAAGTAGGCTCTGTGCTGTTAGCTCAGAGCCTGACATGGGGCTTGATCCCATGACCTTGGCATCATGACCTGAGCTGAAATCAAGAGGCAGATGTTCAACTGACTGAGCCACCCAGGCACCCCTATAAAATCATATTTAAATACTTAAAAAAAATCTGACTATAGAATGATTAAGTAGAAAAGGATTTGAATGAATGAATGACTTCCTGTCTCTGTTGAAGATATTTTGAGCAACTACTGATGATCTTTTACAAGAAGAGGGAAAGTATATGGTCTGTCATAGGAGTCAAGACTTTGAGGTTTGGTGGGAGAAAAAAATAAAAAAACCGCTCATCGTAGGAACCAGTAGTCATCCATTTCAAGCAGAGTTTGTGGTATGGTATTTTTTTCTTCATGGTAAATGTATATTTTATTACCTGTCTTTAGAGAAATAGTTGCTTATGTGCTATTTGTGGTGTTTAAATTTTTTTTTAATTTAATTTTCTTTTTTTATAATAAACAAGACATTTATTTTTCATACTCATTTGGGGGAAAGGAAAAAAGCCAATTTGCCTTATGCAATGATCTTTCTGAAAGAGTGTCCATTCATTCCATAGAATTGGATAGGTTGCTTGATCTGAGGATTTTGGACTTTTCACTCATAAAGAGAACTTCCTCTCTAAAGAGAGTGGTCAGAGGGTGAGTCTTCATGAGCAGCTTTGCTGGTGCACAGCCAGAGTGCTTCTCTGAGTGAAGCTTTTCCCACACTGGCCACACAGTAGGGTGTCTGTCCTGTGTGGATTTTGCCATGTGGGATACAATTCTTCCTGGTGTGGAAACTTCTGCACTGTGTACAGGCATAGGGTTTCAGGCTTGTGCAGACTTTGAGGTGGTCAGTTAAGCTTAATTCAGCTTCCTTACTTTTTTATTTTTTAAAGAACAGAGCCTTTAATTTTTTAGAAATGTTTATTTATTTTTAAGAAAGAGGGAGGGAGGGAGAGAGAGAGAACGAGCGAGCATGCCAGCAGGGGCGGGGCAGAGAGAGAGGAGGGACAGAGGATTTGAAGCAGGCTCTGTGCTGACAGCAGGGAGCCCGATGCGGGACTTGAACTCAAGAACCGTGAGATCATGACTTCAACTGAAGTCAGACGCTTAACTGACTGAGCCACCCAGGTGCCCATAAGCTTCCTTTCTGATTGAAGGCTTTTCACCACTGTGAACTTTTTTCTATGAACAGCAAGGTGATTTTGATTCCTGAAGTTTCTCTGACAAATAGCACACTCATAGGGTTTCTGTCTGGTGTAGAGTCTTTCATGAACGGCCAGACTACCTCGTTGACTAAAGCTTTTCTCACATTCCTTGCACTGATAGGGCTTCTCTCCTGTGATTACTGTTGGCCATGAAACTTTTTCCACAGTGGGTACACTCAAAGGGGCTTTGACCAGTGTGGATTCTCTCGTGCAAGGTTAGACCAACTCCTTTGTGCCTGAAGGATTCTCCACATTCCTGACCTTCATAGACCATCTGTCTTACTCCTGGCGAATCTTTCCTGTAGTGTCTTAGAATCTGGGCATTTTGTTCTAGCTTCTCTCTTCTTAAAAAATTCTGGAAATCCTAGCTTGAGGATCCTGTGACATCAGAGTGATCATATTTGTGGTTGGGGCTTCTATCATCACATTAAAAAGTGCTACATTCTGGATATATCTTCCATGACAGTCTGTTGGACTGGGGTAGCTGTTGGAAATGCAAACATGTCCGTGCCTGCTCAGTGTCCTTAATCACCACCTGTTCATGTGATTCTTCCATGGGCTGTCCTTAAACACCACAGTGGCCTACACCGGCAGACAGACAAAGCCCGGTGCCGAGCCCACAGCAGCGCCTGCCTGTTTGTGGTATATATATTTTATAATGTTTATTTATTCTTGAGAGACAGAGCACGAGTGGGGGGAAGGAGCAGAGAGAGAGGGAGACCCAGAATCTGAAGCAGGCTCCAGGCTCTGAGCTGTCAGCACAGAGCCCGACGTGGGGCTCAAACTCACGAATGGCGAGATCATGACCTGAGCTGAAGTTGGACACTTAACGGGTTGAGTTACCTAGGCACCCCTGTGGCTTTTTTTTTTTTTTTTTAAATCTTCCAAATGAAGCCTGTGGTTTGCTTGGGTTATTTACTGACCACAGCCTGCTTGACGCCTCTTAGAAAAATGATTGTCATGACAGTAAACTTAGACTCACCCCCAAAGAATTCAACAGATTATCTGATGAGATTGTATCATCTTTCATGACCTGTGTCCTGTTCATGTGATGCTGGGTAGATGGCAGCTCGGAGTGATGTGATCTAGGAGGGTGGAGAACACTGAGGTCAGCTTTATGTAGGTGACTGTTTGTAGGTTCCACGAATACCAGTAAGAGTATCATAAAGTCAAAGTGCCCGATGGAGAACTAGTATTCCGGTTCGCATGGGCAGAGACTCGCTGTTAGCATCTCTTGGAGCCTTACACGGTCAGACACCGCTCTGAGCAACTTTATGTGAGTTGGTTTACTTGACCCTCACGACAGCCCTAAAGTCATCACCATTTTACTTAGGAGGAAACTGAGATTTAGAAATTAAGCAGCCTGACCAGTTAACAGAGCTGGCATTTGAATCTGTCCAACTTCAGAGCCCTTGCCGTGTGTCAGCATATTTCTTTCTTTACTCACTTCTGAGATGTCACATTCAACCTCAGCCACAGGAGATCTTTTTCCTTTGGTCGGTTTATGTGGAAAAGTGGCCTTTTCTGTGTAGGCTCCAGTGGAGACAGTCACCTTCCATTTATTCTGCAAATGTTTTTCTGAGGGTCCGCTGTGCTGTGCTTGGGCATTGCGGGTTGCAGGGCCAGACACAACAGGGATCCTGCGTGGAGTTTTCTCCATCTCTGTCTTGCCTCGTTCATACCTGTCATGACACCAGGATGCTTCTGTAATGTCCTGGCGCTGCCTGCCCTCTGTCACCCTTCACATGCCCTTCCTGCCTGAAGTGCCTTAAACCGTCTCCCTTAGTTCCTTAAATCAGTTTCGGTGTCTCTGAAAGTTTTTCTTTCAGAGGAAAAGTACATAGTCTCGAGGGGCACCTGGGTAGCTTAGTTGAGCGTCTGACTCTTGATTTTGGCTCAGGTCATGATCTCACAGTTGTGGGATCAAGCCCCACATTGGGCTCTGCGCTGACAGCACAAAGCCTGCTTGGAAGTCTCTGTCTCTCTCTGCCCTTTCCCCCGTTGCACGTGCTCACTCGCTCTCTCTCTCTCTCTCTCTCTCAGTAAATAAACTTTAAAAACTACATAGGCTTGAGGCTTTAATGTTTTTTCCATCTTCAACAAAGGGTTAAAGCTGAAAAAAAATCTGCCATCCCAAACTCCTAGAAAGCTATATGCAGAGAAAATTAGAAACAAATGCCTTTAGTATTAAAAAGCAAGACAAAAAATAAATGTAGTATTGGTCTTAAGAAACTAGGAAGGAGGGGCGCCTGACTGGCTCAGTCCATAGAGCATGTGACTTTTGATCTCTGGGTTGTGAGTTCAAGCCCCATGTTGGGCCTAGAGCTTACTTAAAAAAAATAACAGGGGCACCTGGGTGGCTCAGTCGGTTAAACATCTGACTTTAGCTCAGGTCATGATCTCACAGTTTGTGGGTTCGAGCTCCTTGTCAGGCTCTGTACTCTCAGCTCAGAGCCTGGAGCCTGTTTCAGATTCTGTGTCTCCCTCTCTCTCTGCCCCTCACCTGTTTACACTCTGTCTCTCTCTCTTTCAAAAATATACATTAGAAAAATAATAAAAGTAAATAAAAATAACTCTAAAAAAAAGAAACTAGGAAGGAAAGAACAATAAACGAAAAGTAGGAAAAAGGAAATAGTAAAAATGTGAATTCAAGAAAACAGAGAACATCAAGAAAGAAAAAAAAAACCCTAAAAGCTGGTTCCTTTTTTAATTTTATTTATTTGTTTGTTTTACATTTATTTATTGAGAGACATAGAGCACATGTTGGGGAGGGGCAGAGAGAGAAGGAGACACAGAATCTGAAGCAGGCTCCAGGCTCTGAACTGTCAGCACGGAGCCCGACGCGGGGCTCAAACTCACGGACCATGAGATCATGACCTGAGCTGAAGTCTGACGCTTAACTGACCGAGCCACCCAGGCGCCCCAAAGCTGGTTCCTTTTTAAGATCAGTAATGAATTACTGTCCCAAGTTAATATAACTTGTTTTAGAATTAGTCAAAATTATTTATTTTTAAATGTATTAAATTAACTAAACCTACTTAACTATCAGTAGGGGCTGATTGAATAAACTGGAACACATCCACACAGTAGAATGACCGCAGTTGCAAACAGAAGGAAGTTCTCTGTATTCTGCGTGGTGCAGCACAGTGCATGTAGAATGCTAGCTTTTGTGTAAAAATAAAAGGGAGGAAAAAGAACATACGTTAACATTTGCTTTCATCTGCAAGTATAAATGCCAGGAGGAAGGAGGCATTGCTAATCAGTAACCATGCTTCCCATGTAGTAGGAGTGGGGCAGGTGTGGACAAGAGTTCAGGAAGGGAGACTCTTCCCTCCATGTGTATTTTTAATGTTTGTTTATTTTTGAGAGAGAGAGTGTGAGTGGGGAAGGGGTAGAGAGAGAGGGTGATGGAGAATCCAAAGTAGGCTCTTCACTTATAAAATTGCTCTAAAAAAGAAAAAAAAAAAAAGTTCGATGCAGGGCTCAAGCTCACGAGCTGTGAGATCATGACCCAAGCTGAAGTCAGACATTGAACCCACTGAGCCACCCAGACGTTCCCATGCATATTTCTTTTAGAATTTTTGGAACCATGAGAATGCATTGGTTATTCGAGAATTAATTTAAGTTTGTTATGTATAAAGGTTTTGTTTTTTTTTTCCAGTCAATAGGAAAAAGGTAAACAGCTCAAACAAAAAGTGAGGAAAGTGCCTATCGTGGTACCTCCATGTTGTGGGGTCCTAGCCCGCTGCAGTGTGGTGGGGGGAGTGAACCAGAACAGCAGGGTCTGTCTCGGGGTGTTGAGAATACAGGCAAAACATTTATTTTCTTTCTTGTAATGTTCTTAAGTTCCTGCAGTGACTCCTCTCTGTAACAGAGGCAATTTCTAAAGAAGCAATTAAGATAAAGGAAGCCTAGAACAAAGTAAGAAAATTGAAAAAAGGAAAGTCAATCTGCAGAGTAGCAAGGGAAAACAGCGCTAGCAGATGTGACACAGATTATAAAGCAGCGGTAATTGCAATGCTGTGGCAGCAGCACAAATCCTGAACTTTCAAAGCTGTAGAAAGACTCACGCGCATCAGCGTGTTCTTGTGTGCCCATGAGAGATTGTGGCAAAATGAGTATTTGAAGTAGAAGAGTAATGGAAAGGGAAGGAATAATTCATAAATGGTGGTTGGTAATTTTGGAAATAATGTTCGCATGGTACATCAAACGGCTGGGACAGAGTTACACGTTAAAGAAGACTGACAGCTTTGAGCAGTTCATGTCAAATAAAATGTGAAGAATAGTAATCTTAATAGTCATGAGGAAACAGCCTCACAGTGGAAAATGTCTGTAGAGTTAAATTATTTTAAAGAATTCACATTTTCATGCAGCATATACTTAGGCCAAAAGCAAATGTGTGTAGATGTGTATCTGTCCTTAATATGGATGTGTCTTGTTTTCCGTGGATAAAGATGTAAAGGAAGTATGAGAATACAGACACAGCAACTGTCACAGTGTAGGAGTATAGATGAATTTTGTTTTCCCTTAATGATGTGCCAATTTTATTTTTGTAGCAAATGCTTATTTTTTTAATGTTTATTTTCGAGACCGTGCGAGTGGGGGAGGGGCAGAGAGAGGGGGACAGATCCAAAACGGGCTCTGTGCTGACAGCAGAGATCCTGTTGTGGGGCTCAAACCCACGAACCGTGATATCATGACCTGAGTCGAAGTCAGTTGCTCAATGAACTCAGCCACCCAGGTTCCTCCCAAATACTTATTTTGAAGCTGGAAAATCCCTCTGGAATAATAAAGTATTTTTAATGAAGGGACAAATTGATTTGGTGGAGAGCCCAATGACTATATATTATTTAGGCTATTTCATTACTGGGACATATCAGATCACTCTCGTAATATAAATCATTCAGGTAAACTTTACCAGTGTTTGGAGAAAGCTCTTTAAAAGCTGAAGAGAAGGCAAAGAGAAGAAGCCGTCAAGGGTGATGGTGGAGAGTTCTGTACTTAATTGTCAGTTGCAGCTGCAAAGGATTAAGCTATAGAATTCTGTTCACCTCTTTATTTTTACATTCTCTTTTTCCAGGTTGGTGGCACCAAGGCTGGCGTAGTCCGGTTTCTTGGGGAGACAGACTTTGCCAAGGGGGAATGGTGTGGTGTGGAGTTGGATGAGCCTCTTGGGAAGAACGATGGGGCTGTTGCTGGAACGAGGTTTGTTTGGAGTTGGAATCTTGCCTCCCTCTTGCACATATAAACGCTCAAGCAGATCTCACCAAGAGCTGCACTTTTATTGCTTAAGGCTCATGTACTGATTTTTTTCTCCCCACCAGAATTGGAGACATTCTTTTAACTGTTTCTTTTAGTAATCTGTAATGCATCTGAGTAAATTCTGAACAGGCATTCAATTTATTTATTTTTTTTAGAGTAGTTTTAGTTTCATAGCAAAATCGAGAGGGAGGTACAGAGTTCCCATATGTCCCCTGCTCCCCAAGTGCACAGCCTCCCCAGCTATCAACATCCTGCCACCCGATGGTACGTTTGTTACAACTAATGAACCTAGATTGACACATCGTAGTCTGAACCCCTCTGTTACAGGTTTATCAGATAGTAGATCTACTTATTCCCTTGTACTTTAGTAGATCTTTAGTAACAGATCAGTAATTCTGTCTCTGTGTATCACATTGTTATTTTTTAGTGTGTTTTCTAAAACATCCTGGAGGTTATCAGCCTCCATACATGTGAATGCTACGTGCTGGTTGATCACCCCAGCTTTCTGGTAGAATTCACAGCAAACCAGTCATGAGTTATAACCAGAAAACTATGCTTTTGCTTATAGTTGTGATTTCTTGTAATTAAGTCTTTTCGGTCACTGCTTTTATTGTTATTCTCTAAAGGTATTTTCAGTGCCAACCCAAATATGGCCTGTTTGCTCCTGTCCACAAAGTAACCAAGATCGGTTTCCCTTCCACGACACCGGCCAAAGCCAAGGCTGCCGCCGTGAGGCGAGTGATGGCAACCACGCCCGCCAGCCTGAAGCGCAGCCCTTCCGCCTCGTCTCTCAGCTCCATGAGCTCAGTGGCCTCCTCCGTGAGCAGCAAACCCAGCCGTACTGGATTAGTAAGCTTCCCCGTCCTCACTGCATGCCTCTCCCTTCCAGGCACGATAAATGCCTGCTGCTGGTGGACCTGCTTTGCTTTAGGAGCTATTAACTTGCCTTGTACTGAGTGTTAGCTGTAGCTTGTTGGAGGTCCGTTCCAGACGTCATAAAACAAAGCTTTAGCAGGAAGACAGATTTTGAAATAGGGTTTTGAACTCTGCTTCCAGGTTCTTGAGGCTCTAAGATGTATCTAGTTCTTGGTGAGTCTGTAGTAACTACTGTTGAGTCTAACATATGGGGTGATTTTCTCTGAAATTATTTTGGGCACAAGAATGACAGGAAGAAGGGAGGGATCGTTTTCCTCAACAACTTAGGTCTCTCTGACTTGAAACAATTTGAAGGAACTAAAGTATTCTGAGAAAAGGCGTGTTCTTAGAATTTAGGTAGTGTGTTAATACAGTCTAACCCACCGAGAGCGGTTAGTGTGTGGGATGTTCCTGTCTTGCGCCAGAGGACACACGGCAGAACGAGCAGAACTTGCAAGGATGCTAGGAAGTGCCACGCTGTGTCTCCTCTCTCCATCTCTTCCTCTCCCTTCCGCTTCCTCTCTCCACCTTTTTCCCATCAAGTCAGTCAAAATAGAATGATGAGAATTAAAATAGGCAGTGGTGGCTCATTCTGTTTGTTAATACAGTGTTTTATTAGGGTCAGAACAATGACTTCTTGTCTTGTCTCCTGCCAGTAAATTTATTTACCTGAAGTGAGGCAAACACGGTCTAGATTTGTAATGGCAGCATAAGACTGCACCGCAGACTGAATTCTGGATCTCTGTGTTAATGACCGTAAACTACAGACAGAAGGGAGAATGTTAAATGGTGTGATCGGAAGTAAGGCTGCCGGCCTGCGGTCTCGTTTTGCCTTCTCTTCCACGGTCCACAGTCCTTGGGAAGAGAACGGGGGAGGATTCTTTCCTTCTAGTGCGGGGTGGGAGAGGAGTGCTCCTCTGCCAGCCAGCTGGACTTTCTCTTAAATTCAAGCAAAATAAATACTTGCTTGGACTATGTCATTTCACATATGAAAAGAAAGTCTACATCTTCAAAAGAAAAATTACAAATGGACTTTTACAAGAAAAGCTTGATAAGAACAATGACGTAGAGGTGAAGCCACCCCTCTTTGGACAGAGCATCGTTCAGCAAACTCACATGGACATCTAGTCTACTTTGCTAATCCAGGAACAAGTCCATGCAAGTGTCTTCTCTGGATTAGGAATTCTTTCTTGAGTCACTTTTATTATGTTGTAATTGTAAGTGTTCATTTCTTTGGAAGACAACCAAGCTCTCCCTGCTCCCTCCCAACCTCTCCTCTTTTCAGACCAGTCCTGATCGTTCTTAGTTCACCTCACTCAGTGAAGAAAAGTGACAAAAGAGAAAGGAGTCTTCTTGTCTTGTAAAACAGCTTGTTTTTGTATATCTTTATTGAGGGTGGCTGTAGTTTCTAAACCAAAAATCACCGTAAAAGAATATGCCAAAAATACAGAAAAAGTGACTTCCTAGAAATATATCTCCCCAGAATAATCCCATGCATATGTATGGAAAGGTCTAATGATTCTTGAATGTAGAATCCTCCGAAGTACTGAGCACAGAGGTGCCCAAATGCTCTGATTTCCCAGCCCCTTAAGAGTTATTTTTTCATAGGGCCCCTGGGGGGAAAGAAATAGCAATTCTGTTTATGAAGCAGCTAAGGACAAACAAGTTAATATTTATGTTCTAGCAAGTTAGTAGTTGTTCAAAAAGAATGATACACATTAATTGAGAGAAGAAAGGATTTTTAGTTAATTCGTAAATAATCAAGCTTAGTGTTAGGTTGTATGGTCCTGTTGGGCACTGTACAAAGGTTGCTTGTCAAACCTTGGAGTCTTACTGAAAACTGCCACCTTCGTTTCCTCTGACACATTGATTGTGTCACTGATTTGCACAGTAAGTATTGGCTTTTTGTCATGGCAGCAACCAAGGCCTAGCTTTGGGAAGGCACAACGTTATCGAAAGGAATATAGTCCAGTTGCCTCAAACTCCATTGCCCCAAGCTGGTAGTTTGCACGGTGTCCAACCGGTGGTGCCGTGTTTCCCTTGAAATTTGAAAATCTTCCACAGTGCCCAGTGACTTGGCTGCAGCACCCTGGGTTATCTCTGTGCAGGGAACCTCAGAGCTACTTTATCCAGGAAGAAAAGTTAGTACCGAGAAAGTATAATTTTAACCATATAATGAAATTGGAAAGTCAAGGTCAGATGGTTAAAAGAACACTCCCCCCTGCCCCAGTATGTTTATGTAATTCAAGAAATTTCACAAAATAGAAATAAGCAGAAATAGAAACTCTAAGAGTAAAGGAATCCAGTCAAGCCCCAAACTAACTATTAATGACAGATCCTCACTCTGTCTGCCTCCTGGACGAGGGCTCAGATAGACGCATGAAGAGCATTCGAGTGGCAAACAAGGCTTCGATTGCAGGAGATGAAGTCAGGGCTGACTTGATCCAGATCCAGCGATCTGATCTCTAAGTCCACGGCCTTGGACAAATGCTTGCCAAGGGATGAGGCCTTTCCTGAACTCCCTCCCAGCCCCTGGAGCCTCACTTGGAAGAATGCTGTTCAACTTGCACACATTATCCCTTGCCATAATGGGAGGTTGTTTTCTCAAGTGTTTTTATCTGAACGATTAGCCTCAGTGTGGAGGAACAGCACAGAGTAACAGAGGCCCCGGGCGGCTTTCTTTCTCCACCCCTCCCCCCACCGCGTTTCTGCTCTGCCTTATTTTCTGTCTCCTCCCCTTCCCTCTCCAATCCCTTTACCGCTCCTCCCATCCCCTCCTCCTCTTTCTCCACAGATTCTCTTTCCCTCTTTTTCCTCCCTCTGCATGTCCTCTGTCTCCCTTTCTCTTACGCGTGGACTTGCCCACACACGTGCACACTCACCCCATACACATGCACTTTTTAAGGCAGAGTTTTCCTCTTCGTCTGATATTCATAAATCCCTCTGGTGATTGGGATTCAGGTCTTCAAGTTCTGGGTTCCTGGGTGAGATCTGTGCCTTTCATTTGTTTAAAAAAGTTTTTATTTAAATTAATAAATTTAATTAATTAAAAATTAAATTAATTAATTTCAAGTATACAATTTAGTGATTCAACACTTCCATCCAACACCTGGTGCTCATCACAAGTGCCCTCCTTAGTCCCCATCACATCACCTATTTCCCCCATTCCCCCCTCCCCCCTGGTAACCATCAGTTTGTTCTCTTAAGAGTCTGTTTCTTGGTTTGTCTCTCTCTTTTTCTTCCCTTTGCTCGTTTGTTTTGTTTCTTAAATTCCACATATGAGTGAAATCATATGGTATTTGTCTTTCTCTGACTTATTTCTCTTAGCATTATACTCTCTAGATCCATCCACATTGTTGCAGATGGCAAGATTTCATTCTTTTTTATCTGTGCCTTTCATTTTGAAAGAAAGATGAAGAAAATCCTGACAAAATCCAACTGTTTAATCAATAAGAGGACGGTTTTTGGCTCCAAGGGTGACCTCTTGGTTACTTAATGGTAGTTAGAGAAAGTTGGAAAGTCTCGACCTCAAGTCTGAGGAGCAAAAGACTGACCAAAACGTCGCAAGAAGAAGAAAACTACTAATGAAGCTCAGGTGGTAACAGAAGCTTGTTAAATGGGTTTGTGGAATTTTTCTAGATTCCTACAAGGCCCTGTCAGCTGAGCTCAGGGTACCTTTGATGTGAGCCACTTATTCTCCTTCTAAACATCTTTCTGATTGTTCCATGACTTCTCACATTGATGTGTTGTTTGTGAAATTTACAGTCAGGAGGCGCACGCTGTCTTGCTTCCTTGATGAAAAGCTTTTCCTAATAATTGGCAAGCTTGGGAGCAGGGGCAGCACCTTCGCTTTGCTGAGGAGACGCCTGCCATGCATGCCTCGTGCCCTCCTTGCATCCCCGATAGCATCATCGCCCTTCACTTCTTTAACTTTCCTTTGCAGTTGACTGAAACCTCCTCCCGTTACGCCAGGAAGATCTCCGGCACCACTGCCCTCCAGGAGGCCCTGAAGGAGAAGCAGCAGCACATTGAGCAGCTGCTGGCTGAACGGGATCTAGAGAGGGCGGAGGTGGCCAAGGCCACGAGCCACGTGGGGGAAATAGAGCAGGAGCTAGCTCTGGCCCGGGACGGACACGACCAGGTGAAGTCTGGTGCTGACCTTGTTTCGGAGATGGTGATGGGTTCTAAGCTGATCTTGTGGAGATGGTGGAGCTTTCTAAGTTGAGGGAGGAGGCTGAGCAGCGTACCTCGTGCTTGGAGCCAGGGAGCTAGTCTTGGGAGCACTGGAAATGAGTAGAAATGTCTTTGCTGGGCTTGTTTGAAGCTGTGACCTGGGGTACCACTTGGTATCGTCATAAAGATGCAGTTTTGTTCTTCTTGAGTCTACCGTAGTCCTTCGGTCTTTACATCCAGGCCTCTTGGCCTGTGTCAGGGGAACTTGTTTACTGGGACCTTACCAACGATTGCAACTCCTGTTTTGTAGATGACCTTCTGTATGCGTTTCAGCCGTAAAAAAGATGAGCGTTGTTGTACCATTGCCCTCTTTTGCTTTAATGGTGTGGTTTTTCATCATCTAGTTTCCAGGAATGCGGCCGAGAAGTAACCTATTAAAGATTATAGAAAGCATTTCACTGTGAAAAGGTTTTAGAGTCATACCCGCCCACAGTGGTACCACTTAGCTGTAGCTCTTTGGAGGCGTCCCTGGGCCTGTGTCTGGGTCCGAGGGAGGCCACTCACTGACACCCTTGTCTTTCTCAGCATGTCCTGGAATTGGAGGCCAAGATGGACCAGCTGCGAACGATGGTGGAGGCTGCTGACAGGGAGAAGGTGGAGCTTCTCAACCAACTTGAAGAGGAGAAAAGGTGACCTCAAACTGTTCCTTAGTGCAAGTGTGGCCTTTTCCTTCTAAATGACCTTAGGAAAACATTCTTATTAAGGTGTCAAGCCCTAGAACCAAAGGAGTGACTGTGTGTTCGGTAGAAATTCAACTCTTCATCTTGTGCCGGGAGGGTTTGCTTTGATTTGACTTTTTTTTGAGAAGTTTGGAATTATCTAGACATGGCCTGCTAACTTTAACAGCTGCTTATTGAGCACCTGCTGTGTGCCAAACATCCTCTTGAGGTTGGCCTTAGTGTCGTGAAGTCGATTCAAACCCTGCTTCCACCTGGAACCGTTTTTGGTGAGAAGACATTTTGGGTCCATGTTACCTAGTATGTATGTATTTTAAATGTTTGTTTATTTTGGAGAGAGAGAGAGAGAGAGCGCGTGCGAGCGAGCAAGAGTGGGGGAGGGGTAGAGAGAGGTGGGGATAGAGGATCTGAAGTGCGCTCCACACTGACAACAGTGAGCGCAATGCGAGTGTTGAACCCACGAACAAGATCATAACCTGAGCTGAAGTCAGACTCTCAACCGACTGAGCCACCCAGGCGTCCCCAAAGTGACCAAGTATTTATGAAACACCTGTGTATCTAAATAAAACTCTTCTGTCTGGTAAGTGATACAAGGGCCCTGTCCTTGAGAAACTCAGTACCTTGTTAGGAAAACATAACTTTCATGTGACGCAATTAGAGGATTATCCAGGTCAGGATGGAATCAGGTGCTAGATGGTGTGAGACAGAGCAAGTTTGGTTCTTAGCGGCTTCTTGAGGCTGTGAACTAACACAGTCTCTGAACAGGGTGTCTGCATGGAAACATCGGAACATTTCTGGACAACAGGACGTTTGTCCTGTCTTGCATTTAATGCCGCCATCTTGTCATTTCTGATGGTAGCAACTTAATTCAGTAGCCATCTGGTCTGTATGTTTAGGACCGTGAGAGGCACCACTGAGGTACGGGATACAGTGGACGTATAATAGAGTCTCTTATCAAGGAAATTATCTTCTTACTAGAAGGAGAAGTGCTATATGTAGGAAATTTTCTTCACATCCTAAAAATGGCTACGAATAAATGAGATATAGTAATAGGCCTTTCTAGGCTCTTCTGAATACCAAGGCAACAGTACCATTTGCTTTGGTTCTTAAACCAGCTCTTGATCTGCTGACTGCTGGGCAGGACAAATGTCCTCCCACACTTCCAGTGAGCTTGAGGGGTGTAAATTATTTACGATTATATTTCTGATTTAACAGAGTAGAATTTTTATTTAAAAAAATTTTTTTAAATGTTTATTTGAGAAGGAGAGTGCATATGTGAGCAGGGGCAGAGCAGAGAGAGAGAGAGAGCGCGAGCGCATCCTAAGCAGGCTCTGTACTGTTAGCGCAGAGCCCGACATGGGGCTTGAACTCACAAACCATGAAGTCGTGACCTGAGCCAAAATGAAGGGTCGTATGCTTAACTGACTGAGCCACCTAGGCGCCCTGATTTTTTTATTCTTAATTTTGCCAGAAAGGCTAGTGAGTTTGACAGTTTTGGTTTTTGCACATAGGTTATGAACTCTGTCCCCTTTTCTTCCTTACACTCACTTTTGTGAAGATTTGTAATATGAATGTTACCTGGATTTTGTCAATCTTCAGGGTATCCTATTTCATTGACTTGGTGATAGCATTGGTTGAGACCCACACCCAATTTAGAGATTTTAAAATGGGGGGGGGGGGATGTGACTCAAATTGTTGATAATCTCATTCTCCCAGTACAGGTACTGGTATTGTCCTGGGGCTTTCTGTGTGGGTAGCCTGCTAACCTCACCATAAAATATCAGATGTAGGGTGGTGTAAAGAGAGATTTGTTTTCTTTTTTTTTTCTGAAAGAGAGAGAGGGTGCAAGTGAGTGAGGGGCAGATAGAATCCCACAGGGTTAGGGAGGGAGAGAGAAGTGGGGTTCGCCTGGGACTTGTGTTTTATCCAAGGTGGGGCTCGCGTTCACCCGAAGTGGGGCTGGTGCTCGCCCAAAGTGAGGGCTGGGGCTCATGCTCACCCAAAGCAGGGCTCACGGACTGTGAGATCATGACCTAAGCCGAAGTCAGATGCTTAACGACCCAGGAGCCCCAAGAGAGATTTGTTTTCTATGCCACTTTTCCCTGTGTTTTGTTATTGTAAAGTAGAAATTACAGACTTGGAATCTCAAACCTATTCCTTTGGTAATCCGACGTTTTCCCTTTAGGCTGATCTTGTCTTGATTAGGTTCATTCTGGTGGTTGTGACAGAAGAAAACCAGTGGATTTTTCTCAACTCTTAACTCATGTCTCCTGGAATCAGTATCTGGCTAAAACTTTGAAGTTTCCTAAATAGCAGAGAGCTGTTAGATTTATAAACTAGGTGCCTAAAAATGTATTTTCTTTTCTTCCACTATCATCTGTTACATTCACCAGGGTATTGATTATAGATTCTTGTTTTGGTAAGGCACATATATTCCTTGGTTACCTGAAGTGCTTTGTTTTGATTTTGTTCTACAGGAAGGTTGAGGACCTTCAGTTCCGTGTTGAGGAAGAATCCATCACAAAAGGCGATCTTGAGGTAAAACCCCTCCAACTCTCTGCAGCTCTTATGGGTACCAGTATTGACAAGTACGGATGGGATGATCCTGCCAGAACAGGCGGCAGAGGGAAGGGAAGGAGCCCGGGTCTCTGGCCGGCTGGGCTTTGGGCCTAGCTTACGGCTCAGGTGCCAGCGCCCGTCCTTGTCCTGTGACGGTGCTGTCCCAACTCCAGTGGCCCAGTCAGATTTTTACTACTCTTTCCTCGTGCTTCAAAATCCAAAATCTTGAATTGGAGTTTATCAAGTCATAAATCTGGCAGTGTGTCCAAGTGAGATTCTAGATATTCCTCTCACGGTCAGAAATGGCATTTTAAAAAGCATGTTTAACCTCATCATAATAGAGCAAAACAAAGTTTTTTGCTGTATCTCAGCTTTGCTTTTCAATTGGGCAGAATAAATTTTTCATAACCCTGTAAAAGGAATAAATGCATGTTTTAGTTGTTTTTGTGAAGTAATTACAAGAGGATAAAACAAGATCAAATTGTATTTCAGCCTCTTTGACTTCCATGGCATATTTTAAATTCGCAGAGATTTCCTTTAGCATCAAGTTTCTCATCTTTTAACAATTATTCATATCAGTTTTTTTTAATTAGATGCCAGAATTAAATGATTTTGATGCTCTTTAAAAACCACTGCTAGATATATGACAGATACAAATTATTAAATTGTTCAAATTCTGCAGATTTCTGGTATTGAATTAATATTTTAGTAAAAATTGCACTTGCCTGTGCAGTTCTCAGAATATACATTTTTATTAAGAGTATACATTACATTTTGTTAAGAATATACATTACAAGTTAAGAGTCGGTTGATGGCCACACCATGCTTACGTTTCAGGGGCCCTTCCAAATAGGAACTGATTCCTTTGGCAGTTGTCTTTACAGTTGACAACAGAGAGCAAGGAAAACATTTTCTGAGTTGTAGGCCCAGAATTTAATGGATTATTAATAATTCAATAGTCACCTTCTTTACTCATTTCATATATAGTCACATTCCTTTAGTTGACTTTCGTGTTGTTTCCATCCATTTAAAAACACCCCAAAGTCTCATATCATCATCTTATTCATGGGGAACACAGCCCAGGGTTTGTTGGGGAGGTGCAAGTTAAAACCTTTCCATCAGCACTGAGTTAGTATAGTCTGTCTGATAAACTCACTTGAAATTAATCAGAGTTATATTGAAACCCTAACACGTACGGAAACTTTAGTGGAATCTCTCCTTTTGTTGTTGCTTAATTTTTTTATTTTTTTACTGATAGCAAAAGAGCCAGATTTCTGAAGATCCTGAGAATGTAAGAGGGCACTTAACTGTGTGGAGATTTCCCTTGTTAACACAGATTGATGACAGATTAAAATGCTTATTGATATACTCAAATACTAACTGCGTAATCTGACCTGAAACATTGACCTTAATATTTCTGTGCATGTGGCTTTCACAGCAATTACGTTTGTATCCAGAAGAAATTGTATGTAATGACTAAGCTCTATAAATCTATGTATTTAATGCATAAGCAAATGTTTGCTGGTAAATTTTGCCAAAAAAAAAAAAAAAGGATTTTATCTGGGTGCTTGGCCTTCTCTTAATTCATAACGTCTTCTAATTTTAATAGTTATTCCAAAAGATGATAGCTAACAGAAACATAAAACATAATAGCTGAAGGGATTACAGAAATTTCTTCGGAAAGTTTGCCCCAGTGGTCTGATTTTATTCCAATGAGAGCAGAAGGGCATTCTGAGCGCCAGAACGGATTGCCTTTTTGTGAGCTCCCACTGTCGGCCAATGCCTGTCAGTGCAGGTGACAAGAAATTCAAGCGTCTGCTTGTTGCTGCAGTATTTTCCCTAATTGGTGACACTAGAGAGGAGCATTCTTCAGTGAAGATGCTATGTGCTTTAAATTTATTATTATTGAAATGAGATTTTTCTAGTAGATGTGCTACCGGGCTTGAAGGTGTTTTTTTTCTTCCTCCCTCTGATTAAAATCAAACACCCAACACAGATCTCACCTAAATGGCCTCGAAAGCACCCTGTGAGCTGTGCATCTGCCAGCTGGGAGGCCAGTTGAAAGAACCTAAACGCTTTTGGCTTGTTTTACCACCATAAGGGAATAAAATTAAACCAAAGCTTTTTCTTCCTACCACCACCCGGCAGCTGAAATAGACAATTCAAGACCGAGCTTGTAAAAAAGCCTGCGTTCTGAAGGTTTCCTTTTTGTGAAGCTACTTCAGTGATCTGGGTCTCTTCTGTCCTCCCAAAACAGGCTCCCGCTGCATCCGGTGTCAGTCTGCATGGGACCTCCCTCCTGCCTTTCTTGTGTGCTTCTCGCAGAGCCTTTGCTTTCCCTCTCAGTCCCCGTCCCAGGACTTTCCTCTTGGGATGCTCTGTCTTCCTGGGAGAAAGGAATACTTTTAAAAGGAGGGCTGTCCTGTCCAGGGTAACGTTTTTACCGCACACCGTGGCATGGACGTGGATCTCTCGTTCCCCTGCTGCTGGTTGCTCACACACAGCTGTAGACAGTCCAGCTGGTTTGTGTGCATACTGGCCAGCAAGGAGGTACAGCAGTCATCTGGAAGATCTCAGTGGGAAGGAGGTCACGCTGCAGTAGATGCCTGCTTTTTTATCTGGAAGTAGTGACCTTTCACCCAGAGGACACTGAACTTGGAGTCAAGAGGTGAAGAAAGGTTCTGTTGCCTTTTGCTTTTTACTGTTAGTTTTACTGTTCAGTTCTTGAGGCTGTGACCCCAATTATATAGATCTGGATTAGATTTGTTTTTTTCTTGTAAAAGCAGGTAAATTGAACAACTTCTGTCTAAGGCACATGTGGACCAAGGGGACTATCCAGACAGTTAGGTTTTGAATTTTTTTTTTCCATTATTTTTGTTGAGTGTAAAGAGCTGAAGCAGATAGAGAAATTTAAAAAAGGTGTTTTTTTTGTTCACCTTTTGAATATTCCATGATGGTTTATCCATGGTTCACAAGCAACGTGACCTTTGGAATGTGTTGAAATCCCCAGAGAACCACTGGAGTTAGTAAGGATGTTTTCAACGTAAAACATTCTACCTTCTACTTAAGCTCTGCGTTACTTTCTGTTACTTTATTTAGAGTGTGTTGTCATTTTCTCATTGCCTGTAATTGTCCAGACATAGATCTGACCAGTTAGAACCACAAAATACTACAATTAATACAAGTAGTTAGAAGCTGCTGGGAGCAGCTCTATCAGTAGGTTTTATCAATCAGTTGATTATGCTGATAACCTGTTGAGTGGACAGGTGAGTGGGGAAAGAGGTACATTCAGACTGATACCTAGATTATTTCAAATTGATTAAGACTCTGTCTGCTGTTACAAAGAGATTGCTTTCTGGGTTCTCCATCAGGTAATGTCTAAGTAAGTGATGATGGGGAGTCTCTGGAGTTTCGAAACACACTAGGATCTGACCAGCTCCTTTTGCGTGGAGCTCAAATGAATACCTTTGTGCTGAACCACCGTTTCTCACTTCTGAGCTGGTAACTACTTCATCCAAGGATCAAGAAAATGAGCCCTTTATCAGCTCTAAACTTCTCTCCTGACCTGAGTCTCAGGGATGTAGCATAATTATTACTGAATTTTCCCCTCGTAAATATGATCTCCTCCTTTTTTCCCTGGTGACAAAATCGTTTTTGGAAAACCCACTGTTGGAAGGAAACTAGGGAATTAGGAAATGTTGCTAAAAACGTCAGTCCCGTTTCGCTCATCTCCACAAAGGCCACCGGTGTGATTTTCTCAGCTCTGGTTTCTAGATTCCCTTCATTAGGTTTTAACTCTCCACACTTGTTCACATCAAATTGCATGCCAGAGTGCTAGGATCTGCTCTAGGGACTTACCGAACTCTTAGAAGATTTATGACATGTTTTGCATATTTAGGGGATTAGCAAGTGATCATTTTGAGGGTCAATTCACTTTTCAAAGTCACCGAGTCAGTTACATACACATTGATGTCAAATAGCTGTTGTGGGGAGGAGGGAAAACGATAGTTTAGAGGAATATTAACTATTCTAATTTGTGCTGATAAACTTCACTTATCAATATAACTTATATTTGGCTGCATGCATCTGACACTTTTCATCTTGCCTCATATGTTTTCATTTGTTTTCTTTCTCAATAGACTAGCTTGTGTCCCCTGCCCACCTCATCCTTTTGTCCGTAGCGTTCATCCTCACCCCCAGCCTCCCCATCTCGGTCCATCCTCTGCCCTTCTCCATTCCCCTTTTTGTTCATCCTTCGGCGGAAGGTACTGGTGGCTCAGCCTGCATGCCGCTCTCTCTCCTCTTGTGCTGGCATGTCATGGTGGCACTGTTGTGTTCTCTTCCTCTTCCTTTTTACTAACAGACGCAGACCAAACTGGAGCATGCCCGCATTAAGGAGCTTGAACAGAGCCTGCTCTTTGAAAAGACCAAAGCTGACAAACTGCAGAGGGAGTTAGAAGACACTAGGGTAATGGTTTTCACTGTTTAATGAAGCAGATCCATATATGTGAATGGTGATGCCTCGGGGGACGTGCCTTGCAGTTGGCCTAAGCCTTGACCCAGTGGTTCCACCTGAGTTTGGTCTTGGTGCCGTTCGGGTGTTTGTGAGCTTAGGCTGATGGTTAGACACAGGTGTTTCATGTCGAATCCTACGTCAAAGGTAAAGACTCATACCTTTGGTTACCTCGGCCAAAATCAAGATCAGAAACGATACAACTGTATAGACTGCATGGACGTCCACAACCACATTTGAGGCTTTTTGTATTACTACCTTGAAATACGTTTCTCCCGTTTGCCACGAGCAGTCAATTGTCCTCTTGTTCTCATATTCCCAGTGACAGGGTTTTCTGAATAATTTTTTGCTATTGTTGTTTTACTTTCCCTCTCTTTTCCTGCCTTCTTCCCTGACCTTTTGGGGGAATTGAAACGCTGGCTCTTTTGAATGAGAGTTAAGGACTTTCATCCCATTGGCCTTTTTTTCTTGATAGCTGGTATGTCTTGTATTTCCCTCCTTTCTGTCACCAGTAGGTGAAAATCTCAGCAAGCAGGAGGGAAAAGTGTGCTGGGACCAGCATGGCTTCCTACAACCCCAGCTCACTGTCTTTGGCCCTCCGAGCCCATGCGTTAGTCATGTTTTCATTTATTTATGTATTAAAGCACTTATATAGTGCTTACTCGGGGCTGGGCACTATTCTGAACACTGCACCGGTATTAACTTACTTGGTCTCACCTCAATCCCGGGGGAAGTGGTAGTATTGTCACCATTTTACAGATGAGGATACCGAGAGATGGAGAGATGAAATAATTTGCCCAAGGTTACACAGCTAACAGTGATAGTGGAGCCAGGATTTGTATCTAGAGCAATGGTCCCCAAAGTCTGTGCTCTTGACCACCATAGGATGGAGTCTATTATGGAGGCAGTTTTGTGCTGAAATATTTAAGAAATAATCCAATACCTTTACATATAAGAGGCCATGTGTCCACACACACACACACACCCCTTTTAAATCACGAATTTGACTGTCAATGGCTAAATTGTCCAGATTGTTAACTTTAAAATTTCAAAAATTACTGTCTCTGATCAAATTTGGCATGATTTTTTTCTTTTGAATTATTAGTATTTGAGGAAATTTCCTTTGCTGAGAAATCATTGATCTAAAAATCTAGATAATTGAGTGATTTTTCTTCTCTAAATCATAAGTTTTTGTTTCTTAAGAAGAAAGAAAATGTTCTCAGTTGGCCTCAAGAGTAAAGGTACTGCCTGTGTATTTGGTAAGAAAAAAGTCCTGGTAGTTTGGTGCTGTTTCTTTGTTACCTGAGAGCCAAAGATTTGATCTGGGAAATACAAGGGACTGATGATAACATTGGGCTCCTTTAGTGAGAATGGCTGTTGAAGCAAGGATATATATGTATATGCACATGTATATACATATGTATGTATGTGTATATATATATATGGTATATATATATATATATATATATATATATATATATATATATATATATATATATATTTTTTTTTTTTTTTTTTTAGCCCATGAATTCTTCCCATGTAGGTAAGTTAGTAAACAACTTGGATGGATTTTTGTTTTGTTTTTGTTTTTGCTGTCGATAAGAAGGTATCCAATTACGGCATGGTTTATCCAATTATCTCAGGTTTAACCTGTTTTCTTTCTGTAACAAGTCATGTCTTCTATTGATCCTTGTTCTTGCTTGGCCAAGTGTGAAGCCAACCAGTGAGCCTCTTGAATGTCTTATCACCTACCTTCCTTTTAGGAAGTGCTTTAGAATTCCTAAAAGCCAGTAAGGCCAGTTTATAAGTAAGCTTCTGGAGACAGAAGCAAGACTAAGAAACGATACCTGACTTTTATGGCCTGACCCTGGTGGAAGAGGCAGACACGTGGTTTCGCCCGAGGGCAGACTTGGGGAAATAAAATGAAAAACAGAAGTGCCGTGAAAATGCTACAAGATAATCACACTATTATTTTGACTTATTTTTTACTTGATATTTCCTCAGTTTGCTTTATAGTGACTAATTACAGATTCTTATCCTATTGGATTTAATTTATGTTCCTGACCTTGAAGCACTGGGGTTTATCAATGTTTTGTACCTTATTTTGTGGCAACAAACTCTCGGGCACCCTGCCCCAGAAAAAAGTATATAAATAAATTAACCTCTTGAAGCTGGAGCATCTATAACCCTGAAGCATAACACTTACAATCAGCTTTGGAATAGTTACTGACTTCCTTATGCAGTTTTTTGGAGACCGAGTTGGCTTCTTTTCCTAGTCTTGGCGGACGTCTTAGTGTCTCTCCATATCACAGCCTGTAGGTGTGCAGAGAAAGTGAAGGAAACAACGGTGACTTTCTGTCCCACTAGAAGGCAGTGAGGGAGAGGAGCCTTCAACCTGGAGGAGTTTTAATCCTTAAAATTGGTTTTTAAATCATTCATGTTCCCTTCTTTTTCCCAGGTTAGTCCAATAATTTATTTTTATGCCCAAAGGTATCATTTCCCACATATTTTGTGTGTTACTCTGACTGGCTAACAGGTATCAGAGGGAAGTAATTTCCTAAGAGTAAAAGGACACAGTTTAAGAAAGTGTTTTTCATAGTCCTGGGGTGTTTGTTTAAAAACTGATTCTTGGGTGCTATCCCAGAGCTCAAATAGAATCAAAACATGGGAAAGTACTGGGACATACATATATATGCCTTTTAGACATATATCCCAGGAGATTGATTTGCATACTAAAATCTAAGAACCACTGGGTTAGGGGAACAAGATATGTACATTAAAATGCCAATAGAATTATAAAATCTAAAAAGTGTAATCTCTAAAGATTCTTGTGTATAATTGCAGGTAAGTAGTAGTTCTCATTTTGTCTTCCTAAAAAACAGGTTAATGAATTATTTCTTCATTATCCAGGTGAAGCTTTTATTCTAAAGTTGATGTGGTATTAATTGAAACATTTGATAGGTAATGTCACACATTTTTATACCAATCGTAGCTGACGGAAGTATAATACTAACCATATATATGTAATTGAAAATTCTGTGCTTCCCACATGAACATACTTTTTTAGTAGATAAAAGGAAAAAGAAAATGAATAATATGTTTTATTTAAACTGGTATATCCAAAGTAATATCATCTCATGTAATCAGTCTAAAAATTATTAACAAGGTGTCTTCTGTTCTTTTTTTTCCCCTGAGTCTTCAAAATCTGTGTATTTCACACTGCCAGCACCTGTCACATTTCACGTGCTCAGTAGCCCCGTGTGCTACTCTACCGGACAGCACAGAGCTTTAAAATCAGCTGCATCAGGTAGACGAGCATTTACACATCCTGGGTGAAGCAGAGTAGGGAAAAAACAGGTAAAATGAGGAGGATTCTTTCTTCCAGCAGGCAGATAAAACGAGAAATTGGAAAGCTACTGTTTCCCTCAACTTACCTGTCAGATGATGGGCACTTCTCTAAAGTTTCTTTAGAGGAAAAAGAAGCAAGTTAAATTCCATATCAGTTTTCAGTTTCTTGAGCATCTCAAGATGGTGGAAGTTTGCCCAAGATGATGACTTACTTTGGAGCTCTCAGAACTGGGCTTTCTCTGTGATGGCAGCTAGAGGTGGGTGAGCACGAGGGCTCGCTGTAGCTCACGGCTGCCTGAGGTGGGGAGTTATTAGAGATCTTCAAGGTTAAAGGAAATTACCGGTGATGGGTTATTGACATGCTTTGTTTCTCTTTGGGCTGCGGTTACTAGGTGGCTACAGTGTCAGAAAAGTCCCGTATAATGGAGCTAGAAAAAGAGCTGGCACTGAAAGTGCAGGAAGTGGCTGAGCTGCGGAGGAGACTGGAGTCCCAGAAGCCCACTGGGGACGTCGACGTGTCGCTCTCCCTTTTGCAAGAGATAAGCTCTTTGCAAGAAAAATCAGAAGCTGCCCGTGCTGACCACCAGAGAGAAATCACTTCCCTGAAGGAGCATCTTGGAGCCCGTGAAGAGACCCATCAGAAGGAGGTGAAGGCTCTTCAGGCTGCCACAGAGAAGCTTTCCAAGGAGAACGAGTCCCTGAAAAGTAAGCTCGATCATGCCAACAAGGAGAATTCCGACGTGATAGTCCTGTGGAAGTCCAAGCTGGAGACGGCCATCGCGTCTCACCAGCAGGCGATGGAGGAGCTAAAGGTGTCCTTCAGCAAAGGGGTCGGAACGGAGACGGCAGAGTTTGCGGAGTTAAAAACACAGGTGGAGAAGATGCGACTGGATTACCAGCACGAGATAGAAAATCTGCAGAATAAACAAGACTCTGAAAGGTCTGCTCACGCCAAAGAGATAGAAGCCCTAAGGGCTAAGCTGATGGCGGTCGTTAAAGAGAAGGAGAGCAGCCTAGAAGCCCTCAAGGCGAAACTGGACGAAGCAGAAGACCAGCACCTAGTAGAAATGGAGGACACCTTAAACAAATTGCAGGAAGCTGAAATAAAGGTAAAGGAGCTAGAGGTCCTACAAGCCAAATGCAGTGAACAAACCAAGGTTATTGGTAATTTTACATCACAGCTCAAGGCTGCCGAAGAAAAGCTCTCGGATCTTGATGCACTTCGGAAAGCCAGTTCCGAAGGTAAATCGGAAATCGAGACACTTAGACAGCAGCTTGAGGCAGCTGAGAAACAGATTACAAATTTAGAGATTGAAAAGAATACTGAAAGTGGCAAGGTTTGTATTGGCGTCCTCCATCCTTTAAGTTTCCATCTGTCCGTCCCGCTTTGCATCGTGTGTTACTTTTGAGTGGAGCTCGTTCACCTTCCAAATTCCCGATTCTATTATACAGCACGTTGCTTTGTGCTGGCAAATTTCCCAGCTGCGTGTAGCATCCTCTGAGTGTCTTGAGTGTGGTTTCTTCTGAGGAGATTAGAGAAAACACTGGCTCAACTATGTGAGTTTATTTTGGTTTCCTGTTATCTGGAAACTTTACACTTTGTCTCTGGGCCAGGCTGTACGCTTTCCTGTTGAAGCTTGGTTCTGGTCTGTCACCTTTTTAAAACAGAGAATTCCCTAAGGTGATGGTGTTGAGATAAATAAATGGAGAGGAAAGAAATTTAAAAGATTACCTCCTCCCTTGCCGTTTACGTAATTGTCTTGTCCATAAGGTAATATATAAAAACAGACTGTGGACCTTCAGGCTTGAGTTTGACTAATGGAAATTAACACTCTATGATAAGTAATACTCACAGCAAAATAAGGTTAAGAGCCTGGAGCCCTTTGCATCGCTACTTTCTTTCTCCTTGGAGCTTTTCCTATGCCACAGTGAGATCATGTTCTATTCCCCACCCTTTTTTTTTTTTTTTTTTTTTAATTTTTAGAAGTTTATTTATTTTGAGAGGGAGACAGAATGAGTGGGGGAGGGGCAGAGAGAGGAGACAGAAAATTCCAAGTAGGCTCCCACTGTCAGTGCAAAGCCCGATGTGGGGCTCAAACCTACGAACCATGAGATCATGACCTGAGCCGCCGAAACCAATAGTTGCAGGCCTAACCGAGCCGCCCAGGTGCCCCTGTTCCCTACCGTTTTGAGGAAAGATCTGACAAGTATGCTTTTGGTCAAGGTGCAGGAAATTCTATGGAACATTTGTCAGCTACATTCCTTTCTAATTAGCCTTTTCAAATATTCCCTTCATTTTTAAGAACCGTTTGAGGGACAGATGCTCTTTCCCAGCCCTCTTGCCACTAGCGGGAGTACTGGTACTGATGAGGAATGTTACGAGCTTTTTGCAGGAGAAACTGCTTTGTTAGCAAAGGGTTGTAAAGTTAAACGGGGAGATGTGAAGACAGAAGGAAAAGTCACTAAGTAACTAACGTTAGTTGAAGATAACAAGCTAATTACAGGAAGTTTTTCTCAAATCTCCTCACTTGGATCCAAAATACCAACCAAAACAAAAATGAATTAGTAGAGCAGTATGAAGCTAACTAAGGGTTGCTCAACTTTTTTTACATCCAAATTTAATGAAAACCAATTTCTGATGACTGTTGTCCAGTGGATTTTAAAATTCTTTATTTTTTTAAGTGTTGAAATACTTTAAGCATATACAAAGATAGAAAATAACATAGGTCACATGTATCCGTTATTCCTACTTTATGGATTTTAAAGTCCAGAAAATGAAATTGCTTAACTTACCCACTTAGAAAGTAAGTGTGTGCGCTTTCTGCTTTAGATCATGCTGATACTCCAAATTTTGGTATAGAAAAATACTTTGTTTTGACTATTTTAAATAGCCATTAGATTGTGCTACCTAGAAACGGATTGTGTGAAAAGTCATTGGCTTCTTAGAGTTAACAACCGCAAAAAAAAAAGAAAAGCAGTAATTTTTTTACCCATGCCTTTATTCCTTTCGGTTTTGTTTGGTTGTGTTTGTTTCTCGTATGTTTTTTAGGTTTCTTTTATTTTTTCTTTCTCATTCATTCTTTTTTGTTTCCTTCTGTTCGTTTACTCCTGTGCCACGTCGCTGTGTACGGTAGGCTAGTAGCATTTCCAGGGAGCTTCAGGGGAAAGAGCTAACACTAAATAACCTTCAGAAAAACTTGAGTGAAGTCAGTCAAGTGAAAGAGGCTTTGGAGAAAGAACTTCAGATTTTGGTAAGTACCTGTTGGGAATCTGACTCTCAGGGTTTCTGGTCATTTGAATGGTTCCTGTTTTAAAAACAAAAATCTCTGTAAGGAAGTATTGTACCTGTTTCCTTCCTCTTTCAAAGTATTGATTGAAATTGAGTGTATTAGTCATTGGCTGATGACCTTGAAGGGAATGGGATCAAATCGACACTCGCAATAAAGGTAGGTATTACTTTTTCCTTTTTAAAATCTAGCCTTTGCTTCTGAGAAATGGGTCGCTTTGGCATATTATTGGCCGCTTAGTTTTGCTAAACACAGGGACCTTCCAAGTTACACACCCAACACGTTAACTTTCACTTATAATGAGGTCTTGACTGCTTTCTCGTGCTTTCCAGAGAGCTGTCCCGGACCAGTGGCATCCTCTGTTAGCAAGGCAGGGTGCTGTCTAAGTCTACGAATTCAAAGAATCATCTCCTACAACTCTGTTCATTCCACCCCAGGAAATTACATTTCTTTTCACATATATCCTCTTGCCTTAATCCCAAGTTGTAAGACATTTTTTTTCTTAACTTTTTCTTACCTTTCTCAACTGTTCTCCTTACTTCCTGCATCAGAAACTGAACTTACAAGGCACCTGGGTGGCTCAGTTGCTTGGGCGTCAGACTTTTGATTTTGGCTCGGGTCATGATCTTGCAGTTTGTGATTTCGGGCCCTGCATCGGGCCCTGCACTGACAGTGTGGATTCTGCTTGGGATTCTCTGTCTCCCTCTCTCTTTGCCCCTCCCCTGCTCTCACTCTGTCTCCCTCTCTCTAAATAAATAAATAAACATAAAAAAAACCCAACAACCCTGAATTTAGTCAGGGCCGGCAACCATAAGCACACATCATAGAGAGTTGAAGGTTATGGACAAACTGGGTAAGAGACACATGAGTCAGGAGGGGGCAGTTGTCTTAGATCCTCCATAGACCATCCTCTTCCCCACTTCCCCACTTCTTTGCTAATACCAGGGGTGAATGAGTATTTGCTTTTTTTGTTGTTTTTTCAATGCCAATATTACAAACTTCTTCAAATGTTAAATATATAGCTGCACTGTTCATTTTGGTAGCTACTGTTCACATACGGCTATTTAAATGAATTAAAATTAAGTTCTTCGCTTGTACCAGCCACATAGGAAGTGCTTAATACCCACATGTGGCTAGTGGCTACCATACTGAACAGTGCAGTATAGAATATTTCCATCATGGAGGATAATTCTGTTGGACAGTTTTGATGTACAGTATTTTAGCTACTTTTTTGAGAATAAGTTGGCCTGGGAATGACAATTTTCTAATACGGTATCCTTTAAGAAAATGTGTTTTTTGAGTTTCATACCATTTCTCTGCCCTCTTCCCCAAGCTTTACTTTTTTTTGTAAGTTAGCATATCCCTCTAGGTACCCTGTAGAGAAAACTTGCCATCTAAATCTGGCTTTGGGAATAACACAGGTGGACATTGTGTGGGCTTTGGTGGACTTGTGTGGTTCATGTACCCGTTTTTAAAATAATTCTAAATAGTTAGAAACACTCATTTAGAAATGTTATTGGTGTATCTAGCTCAAAACTCATCTCAGGGAAACCAGGAGAGTGTTTTTATCTACTGTCATGTTTAGAAAAGAGTGGGTGAGCAATGGCCCTTTTTGGTTCTAGAAATAGTTTTTTTTTTAAGTACATTTTATTTTATTAAAAAATTTTGTTTAATGTTTTATTTATTTTTGAGACAGAGAGAGAGGCTGATCGTAAGTAGGGGAGAGGCAGAGAGAGAGGGAGACAGAACCCAAAGCAGACTCCAGGTGCTGAGCTGTCAGCACAGAGCCCGACGCGGGGCTCAAACTCACGAACTGCAAGATTTGACCAGAGCTGAAGTCAGATGCTTAACCGACTGAGCCACCCAGGTGCCCCCAGAATTAGTTGATATGGTTTCAAGATGTTAGGTTCTCGTTACTCTCAGATATAAAACATTTCAGAATTCTGATCACTGTCTTGGCCAGATATCTGAAGAGAAGTTCTGCTAATTGAGGATGGCAACATGAAAAAAGCATTCACATGTACCACATGTACTTATGTGTGCGCATTCACACATCTGTACAGATGTATGTGCACACCTAGGTATGCACACACATAGAAACCTCATTCACTTGTGTATGTACGTGCACAGTAGACATATGGTAGCACTTGGTGTCTACACGTTTTGAGTGTAAGCTCGTTTTGATGAAACAAAATCAGCCACAAAAAGTAGATAGTGTTGTAGTTATCACTGACTGAAGCTTTCTATTTCTATAATTTGAAATCTTTCTCATCTGAATATCCAATTCTTTTTTCTTTTTTTTTTTTAGAAAGAAAAGTTTGCTGATGCTTCAGAGGAGGCGGTCTCTGTTCAGAGAAGCATGCAAGGTATGTCTTACTAAAGTATGAGCAGATGGCTTTAGAGAATGTCACATTCTCACCCTGAAGATGGCATCTGGAATACACAGAATAGATGCTCCTGTAGTCTGATGTCCCTCTTCTGGAAGCTCCTGCAGCCGGATTGCATGAGCTTCCTGAAGCCTCAAACTCGCATTAATTTTTTCTTCTTTTGACTTGAAGCTTATTCTATATTAAAATTAAATATACTTGGGAAAAGTATCTTAATCCTCAGGCATTGATAACTATTGAGTTTTAGCTGGAAGTAGGAAAGAGAAGCCTAGAAAGGGATGCGTGGTGTCTGCTTTTTTTTAAAATTTTTTTTTATTTTTAAATTTTTTGAGAGAGCACGAGTTGGGTAGGGACAGAGAGGGGAGACACAGAATCCGAAGCAGGCTCCAGGCTCTGAGCTGTCAGCACAGAGCCAGACACGGGGCTTGAACTCATGAACCACGAGATCATGACCTGAGCTGAAGTCAGACACTTAACCGACTGAGCCACCCAGGTGCCCCGCCTGGTGTCTGTTTAATCCACAGATGTGGGGAGGCAGAAAGAGACGCATGCTTACTCCTGTAGGTCCATTATGCAGTGGTTTGATGTGTGGTGGGACTTTCTAGCATTTCTGCCCTCTCAAATCCCAAGCATATTATTTGATTTGGTTTAAGACAGCCAGCCTCTAGATGGCTTCTTAAGTATGAAATATATTAAACTTTTAACTTTATCCTCCGTAGAAACAGTAAATCAGTTACGTCAAAAAGAGGAACAGTTTAACGCGCTGTCTGCCGAATTGGAGAAGTTGAGAGAAAATTTAACAGGTAAGATAGCTCTGGTTACTAAGCACTGGATATAGTAGGTTTCCTAGGATTTGTGGTAACCATAGTACATTACAATAACATTTATTCAGGGGTAACTTCTTCACTCAATAGTGTGATCTAACGAGATCAAATACTTGAATACTTGTTGGAGGTCTATAAATTCCGCACATGCTCTCTGCCCTGTTTTCAAATAAGTCAGAATCCACCACATGTCACCGTTCCTACCGCTGTCCTTGACTCAAGCCACCCATCATGTTTCACTTGAGCTGCTCTAACAGCTCCCTGCCTGCTCAGCCTGCTTCTGCCCTGCCCACTTTGGTCCATTTGTAGCACCCCAACCAGAGCGGTCCTTCCACCATCAAGTCAGGTCGTGGCACTTGTCTGCTTGAGATCACTCGGTAGCTCCCCTCACATGCAGAGTAAAAACTACAGTCCTTCCCAATGCCAGGCCCTGTTACCTCTCTGATTACATCCCGTAATCTGTAGTCTCTCTGATTACATCCCGTAATCTGTAGTCTCTCCGATTACATCAAAAGGCCCGTAGTACCCTTCCCCTTGTTGATTCTACTTCAGCTATATTGTCCTCTGCATAGCAAGCATTTTTGTGCCTCAGGGCCTTTGCATTTGGTGTCCCTCAGCTCCTTCAGGTCTTTACTTAAATGTTACCATTCAGAGAGGCCCTGCCTGAGATTTTAACCTTCCCGACTCCTTCGTGGTTCCTTTCTCTACTTACATTTTTTTCCCTCTTGGCAATTAACCCTATTTTTCTACTATTTATTTTCTTTCTTGATCTTGTTTATTGTCCGTTTTCTTGGCTAGAATATAATTTTCATGAGGGCAGGGATTGATTGCTGTATGCAAATATTCCCAGAACAAGCCTCGGAATACAGGATGTAGTCAATAAATTTTTGTTGCCTGTAACACTGTGGTGCAATTTGTTTTTCCTGTGTATATTCAGATATGGAGGCAAAATTCAGAGAGAGAGATGACAGAGAAGAGCAGTTGATAAAGGCAAAGGAAAAGTTGGAAAACGACATTGCAGAAATTATGAAAATGTCTGGAGATAATTCTTCTCAGCTGACAAAAATGAACGATGAGCTACGTCTGAAAGAAAGGTATGTACGAATGGTTACAAGGGCGCCCAATTTAGGTTGGCCTCTGAAGTGAGGTCTCGGAGGGAGCGGAGCCAGAATTCAGGGTGGTTCTGTTTTAAAGTTTCTTGTCTCCCTTCCTTCCTGTCATTACCCCGGTGTACCCTTCAGTCAACTACTGGACCTTCTAAGTAATACAGTATTGTGGACTTTTTAATGACTTGCAAAGAATTTTACCAAGGGCAGTGACATCTTTTACAGGCGCTTAACAATTTTTTAACCTGTTTCAGTGTAACGAAGGGTAGCCCTTATTACAGGCTTAGTAGGTATGTGCCCTGCACTGTGCTGGGTGTATTTTCTAATTCTTGTAACAATCCTGTGAGGTGAGTGTCTTACTCCCATTTTGAAGAGAAAGGAATTGAGGCTCAAGAAGGTGAAGTCACTCGCTTGTGTCCTGGCCCCAGAGAGCTCGCGGCTCTCGTCGCTGCGCTGTTCGTCCTCAGCGCTAGCTTCCTTTATCTTCGCCTCTGCTGTTGTCTTTATTCTGAGGTTCTTGTTGCTTTGATTTTTTTTCTTTTAATAGCTTCCATACAAAAAGCAAATGTCTTATAAGGCAAAAAGCCTTCAGAGGACATTTTAGGGCCAATGAGTCTGAAAGCGTGACTAGTTGGCAGTTAGGTTTGCATCCACGGGCCGGCGTGGGGTGGCGGGGCAGGTGGCGACTGGGCCTTGGTTGGCCGCCTCGGGTCAGATCCGCTGTGAGGCGGGTGCAGTTGCACAGGCGGTTGTGGCACGGTGCCCTCGAGGAGCTCCATCTCTGCAGGTGTCGGACAGGTGTAAAACCCAGAGGGACCGCCCGAGTTTCCCTCCTCCGTTCTCGGAGTCGTCTGATAGCCTGTTCTCCAGGTTTGTGTCTCACGTCTTGTGTACATCTTTGTTGGACCACATTAGGATCTCGAAGCTAGTTCTTCAAGTTCTGAAGTGTCATTTTGTATCTTCTGTACTCAAGCGGCACTAGAATGAGTTTTTGATAATCTAGTCTGCTAAAATTTTGAAACTTAACTAAAATAACTCATTTCCTCATATATGTGTACTTTTCACTCATTTTTCCTTACTGATCTATTTACATAAAATGATAAACCTTCACAATTACAGTAGTTGTCGCTCCAAATAATGTATTTATAACTGTCACAATTGTTAAAATTATTCTTCAGGGCAAGTCAGGTTAAGTTTTTGTTGTTTCAGACGTCATTAAGTTATTCACAACTTAAAATCATTAATACAATTATTAATGCTATCTTTCTAAGCATATCTTTGGAATTCAAAGCATTCTTTTGAAAGCTCTGACCCCTTGTATTGAAACTTGTTCTAGAACCGTAGAAGAATTACAGCTAAAGCTCACAAAGGCTAATGAAAATGCAAGCTTTCTGCAGAAGAATATTGGGGAAGTAACTCTCAAAGCGGAACAGTGCCAGCAGGAAGCAGCTAAAAAGCATGAGGAAGAAAAGCAAGAACTGCTGAGGAAATTGTCGGACCTGGTAAGGAGGCAATAAATGGGACTGTGTGTTGGCAGGAAGGTGAGGGGCAATGCAGATGCGGCTGGATGACTCTCTCCCTCATTCGGGCTCTCTGCAGGAGAAGAAGGTGGAAACGAGCCACAACCAGTGCCAGGATCTGAAAGCTAGGTACGAAGCAGCCAGTTCAGAGACGAAGGCGAAGCACGAAGAAACCCTGAAGAGCCTACAGAAGATGCTGCTGGACACAGAGGAGAGGCTGAAGGCCGCACAGGAGGAGAACAGTGGCTTGTTGCAGGAGATGGTGGAACTGAAAAAGCAAGCTGACAAGGCCAAAGTATGTTCTGGGAGACAGTTCAGTCGCTGTGTTGCGTCGAGGCTGCGGTGGGGCTTAGAGAGCGTCAGCGGATGGGACGGGGTACTCTGGCCTTTACAAATGCTGACCTCTGAGGGCTTGGCGGGATGGCGAATTACGTTTTCCTGGCTTCACGTGTTTTCTGCCAGCTGCTGGTCCTTCTCGGGGTGGCGGCCACAGTACAGGGCTTTCCCCTGAGTGTCCTGTGTAGCCATCACCCCCCCACCCCATGCTGCTTGCTCCCTAGCTGTCACAGAGAGTCTCCTGTTGCCTGAGCTGTGTTTGCCTGCTTGCAGTAGACTTTGTGTCGTGGCCTCTAATCTTGGCCATCTTGCTGCTGCCTTGCACTGGGGTTAGGAGGGACATCTTGCAGCAAAGCGAGAAGCAGAGGCCACGTGAAACAAGTGAGCATTGGAGAAACAGAGCTCCTAAACAGCAGATTAGAAGTGAGGAGTCTAGAAAGGGCTTTTATATGTCCCTGGAAGGCACTCTGAGCTTAATTGATAAGGAAGCTGGATGCAGGGGCTGGAAGGAAATGTTCTGTTATTAAATAGAGTAGAATTTGATACGTTGAATTTCATTTTATGGTGTCAGGATCATATCTGCAACCCGGTATATTTTTGGACTCGGTAGCTTAATGAAGTTCAACCATCCTTCTACTGTTTAACTTTTCCCTCCTACTATTTAACTTGCTCAAAGAAAAGGAAATACTTGTCTTCAGTTACTTTTAGTGTTTATACAGGAGTTTAGTGAAAAGGAAATGTAAGAGAGCATACATAGGACTTCAAACAATTCCCACCTAAAACTTGTTAATTAAATTGGACCATGACATAATTTATGTGATATATAAGATGCCTCCATTTTCTCTCTCCTTCGTGCTGGCCATCAAGGATTTGTGTTCTCCCTGTTAAACAGCTCCAGTTTTACGAGTCATTTAACACTGGATATAATTTCCAGATTTTTTATCTTTATGGATCCCTTTATCTGGACAGACTCCAGGTTTTTTTTTTTTTTAATGTTTGTTTATTTATTTATTTAGAGAGCTCCTGTGGGTGACAGTGGGGGAGAGGCAGAGAGAGAACCCCAAGCAAACTCTGCACTGTGAGTGCAGAGCCTGATGCTGGGCTTGAACTCAGGAACCGTGAGATCATGACCTGAGCCAAAATCCAGAATTGGATGCTTAACTGCCTGAGCCCCCCAGGCACCCCCAGACTCCACTTTTTTAGTGTTTCCCTTAAAAAAATGTTGCAGTTTGACGAAACCATGGCATTCTAGAAGTTTCTGTTAAGTCTCATTAATTTTGCTTACTGGTGTTTTGTTTTTTATTTTTTACAAGGGTCATTTGGTTAAGATTGTTCCCCCTCCAAAGTTGTCTTGATATCCAGTTTCTGTGGATTTCAGTATCGGTCAGCAACAGTGGCTCACAGACTATTTTATGAATCTGATGAGCCCTTAAAGTAGTCCCTTCCTAGAAAATTTATATGCTCAACACACTTTATATAAGATTTCAGGAGGTTCCTGGAGCCCACAGAACTTCTGTGTTTCCTAGTTTAAGACTCAGTGATTTGTAGCCATGCTGTCCAATACAGTAGCTACCAGCCACATTAATTTGAATTTTAGTTGTTCAATTTTAATAAATTACAAGTTTAGCTCCTTATTTGCACTCCCCACACTTCACGTGATCACCAACTACGCACATGACCAGTAGGCTACTATATTTGTGCAGATAACATTTAGACCATTGCAGAAAGTTCTGGACAGTGCTGGTATAGATAATGTGGTCAAGTCATTTTATAAACCAGTACATTAAAAAAAAATTTTTTTTACATTTGTTTATTTTTGAGAGAGACAGACCATGAGCAGGGGAGGGACAGAGACAGAGACACAGAATCCGAAGCAGGCTCCAGGCTCTGAGCTGTCAGCACAGAGCCCGACACAGGGCCTGAACCCACGAGCTGCGAGATCATGACCTGAGCCGAAGTCGGATGCCTAGCTGACTGGGCCACCCAGGCACCCCTAAACCAGTATATTTTTTTAAACTCATTTTATTGGGCCGCATGGGTGGCTAAGTCGGTTAAGTGTCTGACTTTGGCTCAGGTCGTGATCTTGCGGTTTGTGAGTTCAAGCCCCACGTTGGGCTCTTTGCTGACAGATCAGAGCCTGGAGCCTGCTTTGGATTCTGTGTCTCCCTCTCTCTCTGCCCCTGCCCTGCTCGTGTTCTGTCTCTCTCTTTTAAAAATACATAAAACATGAAAAAAAAAATTTTAATCATTTATTTCAGTCACCCAAACCTAGCAAATTGGTCTGTACTTTTAATAAGTTGTAATATTGGGATTAAATCAGCCAGGCCAGTGACTGTCCTTTGGTAAGCTGATGTCTTATAGTTAGTTTGAAAAGCAACAATTTACTTTCCCCCACCCTTCCCCTCCCCCCTTTTGGTTAAAATATATTCACTTTTTGTAATTCTCTAGATTGTATTTTTAAAAATTCTTCTCTGAATTCTTCCTACAAGAGAAATAATTGGGAAGTTAGAAGGGCAGGAAAGAATTTCATGCCCTGATGTCAAAGTCAAACTAACCATTTTTATCTTGTAGGTGCCACTCAGGGATGATTTCAAAAGTGTTTCAGAGATAAAATAAACCAGTAGGTAGATCAGCACTTCGCAAAGCTAAACCTGCCTTGTGTTATCCTTTAATGGGCTCTTTTCATCTAGTTCCCCATTTCCCCCCATCCCCTTGTTATCTAGGTAGTTTCTAGGACATTTATTGCAAAACATTTTAAGCCTGGGCGATTTAGGTTGCATTAAGCTATTTGGGCTTGCATTTGTCTGCTTGATTTCATTTTGTTTCCATTCTTTCCACCTTTTATTTCTGTAGTCGCTAACTTATTTGTTAACATCAGCCAAAAAAGAAATTGAACTAATGTCAGAAGAGCTGAGGGGTCTGAAATCAGAGAAGCAGCTTCTTGCACAGGAGGGAAATACTTTAAAGTTAGAAAAAGGTTCACTTTTATCACAATTGGTAGAGGTGGAGGCCAAAATAACTTTACTTCAGGAAGATCAACAGAAACTGTGGTCGGTAAACGAAACTCTTAATTTAGAAAAGGAGAAAGTCTTAGAAGAAAAACAAGATGCTGAAAAGCTTTATCAACAGGAGCAGCTCCATAAAGAATCTTTAGCTGTTGAGAGAGAGAAATTACTACAAGAAATCAATATTGCGCAGGAAGAGCTTTTGAAGATCAGTATGGAAAATGATGCTTTGCAGGCTTCCAGAGCAAGCCTGCGGGCACTCACAGAAGAGCTCCAGCTCAGCAAAGATACTTTGATTGCTGAGTCTAAGAAGGATCAAGAAGAAAAAGGTCACCTAGAGGATCATATCAAGAAGCTCACTACTGAAAACCTTGCCTTGGCTAGAGATAAAGATGAAGTTATTCAAAAGCTGCAGAGCTCTTACGAAGAGCTAGTCAAAGATCAGAAAACCTTGGTGCAGGAGATTGAAGATCTCACGGCTGAGAAAAAGTCCGCTTCGGAGAAGCAGTCAGATCTTGATAGCACGTGCATAGCCTTAAAGATGGAAAGAGAAAATCTTCTCCAGAACAACAAAGAGCTGCAGTTTGAGAAGGACGTGCTTCTTCAAGATCGGGAAAAGCTGAGTGCCAGCCTGGAGGCCGCCCTCCAGATCAAGCAGCTGCTCAGCACGGAAACCAGTGGGCTCCACACACAGCTAGACGATGCCAAGAGGGCTCTGAGGAAGGCTGAGCTGGACGTGAGGCAACTGCAGGCTACAAATAGCAGCCTCACAAATCTCCTGGAAGAAATCAAGACCAGTCGGAAGATCACAGACTCCGAGTGCATCCAGCTTCTGCAAGAAAAAGGAGCCTTGGCCGCCTCTGAGAGAAAACTCTTGGCTGAAAAAGAAGAACTTCTAAGTGAGAACAGGCTCATTGCTGAAAAACTGAAGAAGTGCTCGGAAGAGGCCACCCATATGGAGATGAGCCTGAACGAGAAGATCACTTACCTAACTTCTGAGAAGGAGGTGGTATGTCAGAAAATTGCTAAGCTCAAAAAGCAGCATGTCAGTCTCTTGAAGGAAAAGTCTGTCCTGGAAATGCAAAATGGAGATTTGCTTGCAGAAAGAGAGAACTCCATGAAAACCATAGGAGACCTCAAAAAGAAATACGATCAAGAGTCTGAAAACAGAAGAATCGTAGTGCACGAGAAGATGAAACTCCTTGGTAATCTCGACACTCTGAAGAAGGAGCTTCAGGAGAGGAAAAGGGAAAACCAAGTGCTAGCAGCCACCAAGTGCGATCTCTCTCTGATGCTGAAAGAGGCTCAGAATGCCAGACAGAGTTTAGAGAAAGAGCACACGAGCACCCTGCAAGCAAAGGAGAGTCTGAATGCTGAACTTCAGACTTGCTGTTCTGAAAAGAGCATCTTGCTGCGGGATGGGTTGAATCTGCAAGAAGAGTGTCAGAGATTAAACAAGGAGATCCAAACAATTCAGCAGTCCTTCCTCCTGGAAAAAGAAGCCAGAGCGCAGGAAACTGAGTCATCCCTGTATGAAAACAATAAACTTCATGGCAGGTTGGTCCTCCTGGAGCAGGAGCTGGAAGAGTTAAGAGCACGCACTAAGCAGCTTCAGTCTGAAAATTTTGTGCTCGTCCAAGAGAAGACCAAGTCGGAGCAGAGAGTAGTGGAGATAATTAAGGAAAAGGAACTCTTGAGCGCAGAAACGGCTCGACTCGCTGCCAACATAGAGACTCTGAAGAAAGATTTCGCCACCTTGTCCAAATCCAAGTTAGAGCTGCAGGAACTGCACAGCTACCTCACCAAGATCCTGGATGACCTCCAGCTGAAGCACGAGACGACCCTGGCCGATCGCGCCAAGGTGGTGCAGGACAACAAGAACCTCCTGGCCGAGAAGAGAGACATGATACTGACCAAGGAGGAGCTCCTAAAGGAGAAGGAAAAGCTGGCAGAAAGCTACTTCATCCTTCAGAAAGAGATTAGCCAGTTGGCCAAAACCAACAGCCATATCTCAGCCAACCTCCTAGAATCTCAAAATGAAAACCGTATTTTAAGGAAAGACAAGAGCAAGCTCACCCTTAAAATTAGAGAGCTCGAGACTCTTCAGTCATTTACGGTAAAGTGGGAGGGTCAGGGACCAGCACCTGGACTACTAACACTGTGCACTAACTTCCTAGCGGGCTCCTGGAGAGGATAGGCACCCCACTGAATCCACTGCTCCTATGTCTCAAGCTGTTTGTTTCCACCTGAAGGGGCCACTCATTACTAAATCTCTAATCGCAGTTGTTTCCGTTAGAAAGAGGTGTGAACTGTGAATAAAAAGGATATCTTTTTTAATTTAAGGAGAAATTTACCAGAAAAAGTCAACTGTGGTTCTGAAAGGATTAAGAACAGTAGAAAAATGGGCACATGTTGAAACACAGTATCTTCTGTTTGGCTTTTAACTGTTTTGTTGTGTCTGTCCTTCTGGACTTGGAACCCGCCAGTGAAATCTCCATGGCTGGCGGTCGGGAAGATATACTGCAGAATTCCTGGAAGCTTTATTAGACCACGTGAAATTGTAAGCAAGTGCCTTAAACATCTTTTAATTTATTTTTTATGAAAAACAAAAAATAAACGAACAAAAACATTGTTTTTAATGATTGTTTTCATATCTTAGCCAAGGATTTGTCTCCATATGCATATTATCTTTTTTATTCACAGCCATGTTTATATTCATTACCCACAGCTTCTCTCAGAGACCTTTCCATTTAATCCTTCTCATTAAACATTTGAGCCTTATGTTAATAACTGCCCAAATAATTTTTATTTTTCCTTGAGAAATTCCCCACCTAAATTACAAGTGATTTCAAAAGCCCCACATCTGAAATAGCAAGAATAGTGTTTCAAACACACAGCAGTAAATACGATTAAGAGAAAATTCAGCTACGTGAGGATGTTGGTCTTTACTATCCCTGAATGTTTCTCTCCGACATCGGTCAGAATGATGAGTGTGACTGTCAGCATAACTTTGGAACTTGGAAGATGTAGGTTAGAATGGTCTGAAAATCTGCCAGTTGCATATCGCAATTGGCTCGTTTGAAGAATGGCATGAAAAGGGTCTGTGGCTTTGTTCCCCTTTGGAGGAAAGAAAGACCTTTCATGTCTCGGTCTGTTTGTTTCGGCATTGGATTGGTGACTGGGCCTTAACCACATGAGACAGCGAGGGCTGCCTGAGCATCCCTGACGGGGTCGGGGGTGACCTCATTTCTCACAGTATTTTCTTGTATTTAGGCTGCTCAAACAGCAGAAGATGCCATGCAGATAATGGAACAGATGACCAAAGAGAAGAGTGAAACTCTGGCCTCCTTGGAGGATACCAAGCAAACAAACGAAAAACTACAGAATGAAGTAATCAGATTTAAATGGCTTTTTGTACAAAGGACAGCTTACCGACTTCATGGAATATTTGATCACTAACTCAGGATTGTTTATTTTTTGAAGTGTGGCCTTACACAGGTTTGATCTGTTAGCGGAGTCGAATGTACACCAGAGCCATGATAATATTAAATAAAGTGTAATCCTTCATTACTTATTTAGTAGGATCAGCCTTTGAAATAATGAGGGGGAAACCTGAATAGTGTGGCTTTTTTATGATAACTTCAATGACGGAACTGAAGAGAGAGGTACTCATAATATTCTCTAGTTTTGTGTGTTTTATCTTAAATCACATACATTTTTTTTTATTTTCACTCTCTCCCAACTTGAGCCACTAAATTCCATTCCTCGGCCCCAAGTTTGGTGTAGGCCTTTTCTCGGTGTCATTCAGTCCTGATTCCCTTTTGTGTCATCTCCAGGCAGCCACTTCTGCGTCTCAGATGTGTGGTTTCAAGATCACTTTTATTCTGTTGAAAGTAGCATTTCTCATTCTTGGACCTATTTTTGATTCCCTTCCTCCCCACTCCCAGTTCACATCAGCCCCTTCTTTCTTTGGGAAGCAGTTACCTCTCGGTCCTAAACAGATTGATTCTCCAAAATAGTTAGGTGAAGTTCTGCCTGGCTTCAGATGTTTTTAAAAGGGATAGTCAGGTGAGACGTGAAGGAATTAAGCAGGGGAAGCGCTGGCCACATTGAATAGCTGCTCTGTAAAGCATAGGCCTTCTCACTATGCAGGTTCAAAGATGGAAATCTGTCAAGGCATGCACGTTTTAAGATACTTACAGGGTAAATAAAACTACACACCCGGGGGTACATTTACAGAACTGATGGTCCTAATAGAAGAAGAAAAAGCATTAAAAAATCAGATGGTAATCACAGAAGTTAAAATGAGTAAGAAGATTTTAGGGAATATATCTCATTTTTGAGGGTAGAATCAGGGAGAATTGTGCACTTTCATGATATAGCCCTTGGTGTCCTTGTTATAACCAGAATGTAAGACTGGCTAAATCATTTTTTTGGACCCTTTGTGATACTTGGTTTTTCTTGTTCTGTGAATCTGGAATTCCAGACTCCTCTATTAATTGTAGAGGCATTAAAAGGAACATTGTGGCGTTAAAACCATCGAGACACTTGTCTAGGCCTCCTGACTGTGGCATGTGACGTGGCAGAGGTAACTCTGTACAAGATGACCACACAAGTCCCAGGAAGCCACTGTGGGGCCAGGAGCACGCCTTGGGTCGTGGACAGCCCGAGCGAGCTCCCTGTGCTTGGGAGCCCCTGTGCTAGGGGCTCTGCACCTAGAGCCCCAGTCACCTGCCAGAGCCCGTAGTTGGTCACGTCTCCGTCGTTCTAGTGATGCGTCTGGCTCTCCTGTCGGGGCCAGGCCCTAAGCTGGCTGCATCCCCCATGGGCAGGTGATGGGGCTGAATGTATGAGTGCTTTTCAGCCTCCCTGCCGGGCTTTTTCCTCTTCAGATCAGAGTTCAGATGGATAACCAAATATTTTCCCACCCACAAAATACTTTAATTCAAATGTTTTTTGTAATGGGGACTCAGTACATTTAGTTCTAATGCTGACAAATACATCCGAAACTACTAATCTATGGGGAAGGACAGGGGTTTTAGTTTTTATTGCAAAGAATAATTCTTGCTGATGTCATGCCTTTGCAATTTATTTCTCGTGTTTGTTAAGAGGGGTCATACTTGAATAGCAAGTTCAATGATGAATACTGAGAATTATATACAAAGTGGAAGCAAACCTTTGTTGTAATTCATGCAGCAATTGAGTTTGACACTTTGGCCAGGTGTACGGAAAACGTCTGACTAAATGTAAGAGGGAGGTTTGCCGTTTATAATAGACGTGGTCATTTGCCGTCTCCTCACCTGGTAATCCCCCCCCGTTTTTTGTACCTGACTAATTTCACCTATCTATTCGGTGCACGTTTGCATGAATATGTCTATCCAGTCCTGCCACTGGAAAATGAAATAATTTCATCAAGTTTTTTTTTCTTGGTCTTTAAGTTGGATACACTTAAAGAAAACAACCTGAAAAATGTGGAAGAGCTGAACAAATCGAAAGAGCTTCTGACTGTAGAGAATCAAAAAATGGAAGAATTCAGGAAAGAAATGTAAGTTCGTGTCCTTTGAGAGAAACTGTGGGACTTTAATGTCACAAAAGTGAAAACGATACTAATGATTTAAAAAATAACTTGACAAACACTTGATTGAAGTAAAAAGTAATCACCACCCTCTCTGTCCCCCGAATGCTTTAGCATACCTGGGAGCCCCTATAACCGCTTAGCTTTGAGGAAGCGAAGTCAAGATAGTAGCTGAGTTAAAGAAGCAAAACGAAAAGTGTGCTTGCTGCCTGAGAAGTTAGGACCCTTTATAAATAAATCTCTCAAGATCCTTTCTATAGGGAGATAAAAAGCATGTCACTTTCGAGATTGTTAATCTTGATTTTAAGAGTAATTGAACCTCTGGCATGGAAGTCAGGTGAAAGGATTCTGGAAGAATCTTTTCTTTTTCATATTGTATTCATTTTTGAGAGAGAGAGAGAGAGAATGAGAATGAGTATGAGCAGGGGAAGGGCAGAAGCAGGTTCCAGGTTCTGAGCTGTCAGCACAGAGCCCGATGCGGGCTCCCAACTCACGAACAGTGAGATTGACCTGAGTCAAAGTCCCGACACTTGACTGACTGAGCCACCCAGGCGCCCCTGGAAGAATCTTTCTAATCCAGGTTTATCCATCAGTCTGCCACCTAGACTGCCACCTGTCTGCCACCTGGCCAGACAGGCTGGCCATGTTTCCTTTGTCAACAACACCTCCAAATCCTTGCCTTTCAGGTCTGTTTTCAGGTCTGTTAATTGTTGGTGTTTATGTGGCTTTTTCAATGATCGTTTCGGTGTAGATTCCATGTTGCTCTTCGGTTCTGAGAACTACACTCTGTATCAACTGTGTGAACCTGGAAATGTAAGGGCAGTTAATCCAGTGAATATTGGAGTGTGTCTTCTGTGCTAGGAAGGATAAGAAGATGGATTTATATGGTCCCTGCCCTTTAAGGGTTTGTATTATTTATCCCCCCCCTTCTGATCGAACAAAGAGATTAGCTTCAAACAGAAACAAAAGCATCAGTTCCAAGTCTCCATCCTCAGTACGATTTGTTGATCAAGCTTGGGACTAAACTGGTCCATGGTCGGGTTCTTCTGAGAGTTGGTAAAATCCTCCAGAAGGAATCTCATGTGAGCAACTTAGGCAGTGCATGATTAATGCCTTCCTCAGTCTTAGTTTTTTGTGTGTTCTTTTAAAGTTTTTGTTTATATTCCAGTTAGTAAACATACAGTGTAAGATTAGTTTCAGGTGTACAATATAGTGATTCAGAACTTCCATACTCAGTCTTAGTTTTAATGATACTTCTCTAGACAGTGATTCAGCAGTTCCCCAAAATTCTGTTCACCTGCACAGATTGATCAGTCGACAGTTGTGATTGTGGCCATCAGGATGGGCTTGAGCTTCTTGGCCTTCTCAAGCCAAATCACACAGATAAAGGTCCCTGTGATGGGAAACAAAATCATCGTCAGTTCCAAGAGGGTGGCTGCAGATCTGGTTTGGGACATTCCCCTGTGACACACGTCTTTATGCTGCCCTGGCGCTTTGGGAGCACTGTTGACTTTAGTTCATTTGTGTCACAAGGGCAGCTGGTGAGGGAGGATCTGAGCAGCAGGAGAAGATTCCCTAACCAACCTCCCACTGCCATAATCCCACCTCTGAGCTCTCTGGGCTGTACTAGGTAATGGAGGGGCAGGGCCGGTGTGGACCGAGCCAAGACAGCTCTTGGGATTTCGATAAAACTTCGCTTTCCTGCAGGCCTACTTGGAGTCTCTCGTGATGGTCATTGCATTGGTCTAGTATTGAAGTGTTCACCATCCTAAGTCTGTGTCATGGCACCCACCTCCAGTTAGTATGGGGTGGTTTTATCTCCGTTAAGAGATCATTTTTTGCCCTTCTTCAAATGATTCCATGGAATAATAAAATCTTAGCCTCCTAACTCTGGACACGAAGGGTCATGAGCAAAAGACTGAGGCTTCTGCTGCTGCTCCTCTAACCATGGCCTGTCCTCTTCCCTAGAACCATTTTTCCCAGATCTCTGATCCCTGAGGGTGTGGTTGGGGTGAGGTGAGGAGGAACCAGGACCACCCAGCAGACAGCCTGGGCTGCTTTTGATTCTCCGCCTTTTTATCTGGCCTACCAGGACTGAGGGGATTGCATCTTTTGTCAGTAACCTGGCACACGGTGGCTGGGGTTCTTAGCAGGAGGAAGGACCAGTAGGACACAGCAGTGACAGGCATCAGAAGCTGGTAGAGGGAGTAGGAGGAGTAGGTTGAAAGAGCCCCTGCCCCCGGTGACTCATTGTTCCCTGCTGTAGACGTGGCCACATTTCAAGGACCACTAAAATAAATGTACTAGGTAATGGGAATGGTGCTTCTCAAAAAAAAAAAAAAAAAAAAAAAAAAAGCAGTTATTTTACTGTTCCTCAGCGCTCAAAGCTAGAGAATGAGCAGCTGATTATTTCCCAGCATGTATCTGTGTATCTGGGGTGCTTTGTGTTCTTTAGAACTTTCCTGGTATTTCCCCGCACCTTAGATAGGACTTTGATTCCTGGAGGAAAATGGACACCAATGTAGGCACTGGAGTTCTCATTAGAACTACCTCCTGTGGAATATTGCCCCTGGCTCTGGAAACCCAGCACTTGTAGCTAAATACTCCTTTTCCTCTGTGCCATTTACTAGACTGGTTTTAGGAAAACTCTTGGTTAGCCAGCTCCTATTTTCAGGTGGAGAGAGAGAATAAAATGGTTTCTCAGAGTGTAATTTTGGATGTTATGGAAAATGATATAAGCGGCTTAATTTTTGTCTTTACTCACCTGGCACAGTAATAAATCTAGAATATAGAATATACTTAGCATGGCAGTTAATTGATTGATAACAGACTTGTAAATAGAATGTTTGCAATGCAGTCAATGTTAACAATATGTATCTTGCCTCTCAGATTAAAACTGGGATAGTCTTCTGTCGTGTAGAAAAAAAAGCAGCTTAAAAAAATTGTTCGAAATACTTGGAGGTATTTTTGGACTTATTCCCTGGAGTACTTCCGGAAGTTGGGCTATTAGAGCCTCCTTTCTGTACCCACTGTGCTCTAAAGAAAAACGGGAAGGTGTTTCTATGTTGGAATTAGAGCGGAGGTCTGTCTGCCAGTTTTAACTCTGGTTCTCTTGCTTCTACAACTTCCTGGCTTTATGATTTGGAGAAAATCTCTCACTTCCCTGAGCTTCAGTTTTCTCATCTTTAAAATATAAATAATAACATTAGCTTCCTTGGCTTTTGAGGATTAAATGAGAAAATAAATATTTGTGAAAACATTTTTATAGATCTTAACACATTGAATGTTGCTTTCACAGATCACTGCTTTAAGACATTTTGAAATTTCTTTGATTCCTTGTTTTAATTTTCTTTACTGTGGGCTCTTAATAGCAACCAAGGATTCCAAAAGCCATTACAAGATGCACATCTTTAAGACACAGAGTAGGATTACATACTTCTCATTGACAGGCCATCAAGATGCTGAGACCAAACAGCCCCTGAGGAAGGCAGTGACCTCCTAGGAATAAAAGATTTGACCTCAGATGATTTCATCCTAAGTAAAAACTTCAGATTTGTCAGGAATTGATGGACTTTTGCCAGAAGATGAACTTGAGCTGTAGTTTGTGTGTGTGTGTGTGTGTGTGTGTTGATCCACAATTAGAATCAACCCTCTTAGCTTTTGTATGACCTGAGGCTAAAATTCCTTCTCCATTTTTTCCTCACTTGCTAAATAGACATCTCAGTGAAACACCTCATTTAATTTAATGTGCTAGGAAAATTTTTGTGTAGGTTTATTCCCCTAAATCTTACCCCAATATGCATATTATAGGTGGATGGAGAACTAAAACTCAAAAAACTGGAGATGCCAGGCATTGCCACACATTAGACAATTGAAGTTAAAAATAGATGTGTTCCTCTATCAGCAGATGGATTCATACCCAGATGACTTGGTTCAGGATTCAGCCACGTATGACAGCTCCCTAAATGGAGTTTAGCCAGCACAGACTTAAAATTCACAGTGGCATCAAAACCCTCTATGACAGAAAACTAAAATCCAGTGATCAAATAAAAGATTTCTAATACCCACATATAAAGGATAATAATTTGATTTGTGTATTTTGGATAATTTTAATATTGGGAAGATGTTTAATATCCTTACCTCGTTCACATTTCATATGCTGATATTCATGATAGAGGTTAACAGGCTATATTTTTATTTGATTCTTTTAATTACAAATTAGCATTGTGGAAAGAATACAATCAAAGTGAACCACCTGTTATGTAATTGGAAAACCGCATTTCCTTTGGGCATTTCACCTCGAGTTGTCCTAAAAATATACTCAGATTCACGACAGCATTTGACTCTGACAGATACCGGCATACCGGCAAATGGGACCATTAGATTTTTATTTCTGCCAGAAAAAAACACATTACCGATTTGTGCAGTCAGTACAGAGTGCCTTGGCAGCAAAGTAAATCACTTTATCAACATACTGGGTTTGAGCATAATTTTCTAACGGAAATAGCCCTAAAGACCAGAGGACTGACCATTTCATTTGTCATTTATTCTATGGTAGCATGGATTTTTGGATGGGGAGTGTTCAGAAGTGGGTAAGTGTGGGTGGAGAGAGGGTGGATAGCGTGTTTATTAGGTTTTAAAAAATAATGTAATAATTGTGGGTGGCAGTCCGCCTCCTGAGAGGTTAAAGCCATTTAGCCTCTCCTGCACGTAGATACCACTGCCTCCTGTTATTATAGATCCTATCAGGCACGTGACCCAGATATATTTTCCTCAGTGCTGTGAAGCCGGTCGTCTCCCACAGTTTCCTTGCCTGTCTTGTTTCTATGGTAACCCTGCACTCACTGTCCTTGCAGAGAAACCCTCAAGCAGGCAGCAGCTCAGAAGTCCCAGCAGCTTTCAGCATTGCAAGAAGAGAACGTGAAACTTGCTGAGGAGCTGGGGAGAAGCAGGGACGAAGTCACGGGTCATCAGAAGGTCAGTGGGCCTGGAGGGGGGTGCGGGGGGGCGTACCTTGCTCTCCGTGCTCCTGTCTGCTGCTGTTGGCAGGGCGCTTGGAGGCCCCTCAGAGAGGTGCTCGATGTGGTCGGGTCCTTCCAAATGGGATTTCAACTTGTCTGTGTGGTAGGTTTCCTTGCGTTTCAAGTGTGCTGCTGTAGGACTTAGGGGAGGAGTTGACAGATGCTTATGGAAAACAAAACAAAAAAAAAAGTAGCAACGCTGGGAACTTGAGCAACTAGAAAATAAGCCCTTTATTAGACAACCTCATTGCCTCATGGCAATGCGTTTCAATGGAAAGGAACAATATCTTCTCCCTACTATTGCCTGGATTTCAAAATTACTTTCCTCTTAAGGTTCTTTTTTTCTTTCATCAGAATTTGTTTGAAGGAAGCAAATTCTCAGAATATGGATTTGGTGTGGGGGTTGGCAGCTGTTCTTAAATAGAACTCTGCTTTTCTTTAAAAAAATTTTTTTTAAAGCATTTCCTAATGGAACTGTGTATGTGTGTGCACTTGTGTGCGTTGAGTGTGATTTGCGTTACACCCAGAATGAGCCGTAAGTCAACCATAACCCATTTGCTTCCGTACTTAAATGACAGAGATTTCTGATAAGTTTATTAAGCACTGAAACAAAACTGATTTGAAAGAATGACGTATCCTGCTTTTTATTCTTTAGTAGTTGAATCAAAGTGCTAAATGGTAGTCCTATCTGGCCTCAGCAGAAGCTTCAAATGATATTTTTAAGAGAATTTTACCATGTGGTCATCAATTCATGGTTTACACTTCAAGAGAATTTTTTCCCCCAGGAATACTTGGCAAAGATTCCTTCTCGCTTGGGATGGAGTCATCTGGGGTAATCGTATTGAGTACCCATTGACATGGCAGTTTGTGGCGAAAGCACTTTTTGGAGAGTTGATTTCAGACTTTAAAGTCTTTGTTGCAGCTTTCCACAGTTGTCTTACTTCACAAAAGGAATGCCACATCTCTCCGAACTCCAGGATGATGATGATGATGATGCTTTTGGTGATACTAGTTCACGTTTATTGGCTCTTACTATGCGACAAGCACAAATAAATGATAACTGGCGTCTCAGTCTTTACAGTAATTCTAGGCGATGGCACTGCCATTATTTCCGCTTGTCAAAGAGGAAACAGGGATATGAAGATAGTCATTTGCTCGTCCTCATTCAGCTTATAGTCAAGAAATGTTTGCCATCTTCTGATCTGGGTCCGGAAAAGGATCAAAGTGGATTGACTTAAATAGGGTCAGTGCCTCTCCTTTAGTCAGTATGTGAGAAACTGGAGTTCATGAAAAATAGAAGCCCTTTGACCAGATGCGGTCCTCTTTTTCCTGGCACAAACTAGAGCGTCTAAAACATTGGGCAGCTGCTCTGTCATCACTGTGTCTGTAAGTTCTTGCAAGAGCAGGGTCTCTGAGAGGTGCATCTCGTTTGACCTCATGGAACATCTCCGGTAGAGAGAGTGGATTCCATACATGGGAGGAGCACAGAGACATCCTCCTCGCGGCTCATGTTGTGCCCTTAACTGGACTGTTGACTGCGTTTCTTGCTTGTGTGTCCCTGTAGGGAAAACAGTGGGAGGAGGCATCTTGCTACCTTGGCCAGGGCTCTGCCGGGCTCCCTCACCCGTGTTCTTCTCTTCTGCATGTTGGCATTTGAATTGCCTTCCTTTTGAAAAGGTTTTGCCACTAGAAATTTGAAAGTCAGTGACTTTGAAGGGTGTTACAGAACAGCACGTGCAAGAAACAACTAAGAAAAGTGACTTTCCTTTAAAGGACAGATTGTTATGGGGCGCCTGGGTGGCTCAGTCGGTTAAGCGGCCGACTTCGGCTCAGGTCATGATCTCGCGGTCCGTGAGTTCAAGCCCCGCGTCGGGCTCTGTGCTGACAGCTCAGAGGCTGGAGCCTGTTTCAGATTCTGTGTCTCCCTCTCTCTGACCCTCCCCTGTTCATGCTCTGTCTCTCTCTGTCTCAAAAATAAATAAACGTTAAAAAAAAAAAATTTAAAGGACAGATTGTTAGGCCCTTCGTAGTTCTGTGCTTTACTCAGAAGAGAGAGGTAAGTGGGTATGAACTAAATAATAGGCTTCAATGGTAGAGCTCGTTGACCATGATAATGATTATCAAGGAAGATTATGGGTAATTCTTCCCTTGAAAAAAATAAAAGTATATATGTAGTGTCTATGTGTATTTATTTCAAAAGACTGGAGAGAACCACCCATTTAAAATGATTTAGAAACAACCTTAGTCTACAGAAGACTGATTAGTTCATCAGCTCTATTCTTACTGTATAATCTCCACGAATCTGGAGTACTGCTTACTTCTGTAAAATCACACGTTTCACATTATTACTTACTGTAGTCAAGCCAAACTATTGATCAGCTATGTTTAGAAATATACTCCAGAGCCACCTTGTTTGGCAGAAACCTTGGTTTTAGAACAAAAAAGGAATTCTTAGAATTTTAATTGTCATACTACAGAAACATTGAGTGTTTCATTCTAGGATTAAGACAGTGGAGGTGAAGTTGACAGGGGATGGGTAAACACTGACCTAGGACCTGGGTTCTTCCTGAGTCCTTTATTAAGTAGCATCGTAATTCACCAAACATGTACCAAGCTGATGGTCTTGCATGTTTCCCAGAATCATCACAACATGCCTCTGAGACAGGCAGGCTATTATTTTGTAGACCAGCTGACACTCAAAAGTGGACCAACTTGCTAAGGACACACAGCTAGGCGGTGGAGCTGAGACCTGTACTCCTGTCAGACTAATTTGGAGGCCTCTTTCCGTACTTCTATACGGAGAATAAAGCTTATTTCTACTTGATAATTGAGATTAAAAAAAAAGAAAGAAAAACTTGTGAGCTAGGATTGGTGTGGGTGGATGGGGTCAAACAATGCTATAGAAATGCCCTCTCGATGTGTTGGTATTTTTTTTTTTCCTGCCTCAAGAATTTATTTTGCTTAAAAGCCCAAGACACCCCAGAATCTGTTCTCCATCTTAGGCATCTCACTGGGATTATTTGCTAAGGATTTTTACTTCCTTGAGAAGCCCCCTTCACTATGGGGACTATTTGATTTCCTGTTTGTCAATTGGATGTGAGGTGATTTATCAAAATAAAAGAATCCCTGCCTCCCGTGGCAGTGGTATTGTAGAATATTCTTTTTATCAATTAAAAAGATGTAGAAAATTTGTGAAATTAAGAGGGTTAGTCATGAGCAGCACTGATTGGTCAAAGTTGGGCAGTGATGTCAGTTTCCACTCTTAGGTAGAAATTCTCATTGGACTGGATTGACAAGTGGGTATCGTGTGCCCCCGCGAAGAAGTATTTCAGTAATTGGAAGGACTCATCTATTTGTTGATAGTCCTCTGGAACAGAGCTGGCAAATCCAGAAACAGACCCACACGTGTGCATTCTTTTTTGTCCGCTCTCCCTACCAGACATTCTCCTTTCCAAAGGAAAATTGTGTAAGCCGCCTTTCCCAAGTGGGAGACTACTTTTGTGGGGGGAGGGGAGCAAAAACCAGGGTCAGCTGGGATTGTAAGAGGCGTGATTTATCTGGCATCAACAGTGACAGAAATCTTTAGAGACTGTCACAGAGTGCCTTGTCTTTGAAAAGAGTGTATTAGATTGAAACATATGCAATTGCTTTCATTTTGCAATTTCCTAGTGTTCACTCTAGTAGTTAACATAACCTACTTCTTGATAACTGACGATTATGAAGATTGTTGTAATTATATAACTGCCGTTGACTGCTTCCACCTTCGCTTTGACGCCTGAGGGCTGACTAGTTTCATGCTGCTTCAGGGGTGTGTGTGTGTGAGTGAGTGAAAGTACACGTAACATCTACTGTTGGAACCATCTTACAGTGTACAATTCAATGGTATTTGGGACATTCACAGTGCAGCGTGGCCATTACTTCTGTCCAGTTCCAGAACATTTTCATCACCCTGAAAGGAAACCCCATACTTGTGTAAGCGCTCGCTTCCCATTTCTTCCTGCCTCCCAGCCCCTGGCGACCACTCATCTATTTTCTGTCTCTATGGATTAGCTTGTTCTGGATGTTTCATACAAGAGGAATGATAAAACACATGACTGTTGGTGACTGGCTTCTCTCACTCAGTGTCGTGCCGTCGGGGCCCATCCGTGTTGTAGCAGGCGTGAGCGCTTGCTTGCCTCTTGGCTGAATGGAATTTTGTTGAATGCGTACCCCTCATGTTGTTTCTGCCTCTGCTTCAGGTGTTTCGGGTCGCCTTTCTCCATCCGAATGGTCGCCTGTCCCTGCTGATGTCTGTCTGCCTCCCTGCCTATGGCCACTGTGTCTTATTGCCACTTGGTATCTTTAGTGGGTGGGGAAATCCTTCTCGCTTCCTTAAAATCTCTTCTAAATCTTGCCACACTGGTCATACTTACAGTCCTGTCTTCTTTTCTTTACTTCCAGACTTTTAAAAAGAGTAATATTTTCTGCCTTCCATTTCACCCCCCATTTTCTTCGCAATCCCCTGCTGTCTGCTTTTCGCCACCGCCAGTGCACCACTGAAGTGACTCTCGCCTGAGTCATCACTTACCTAGTGACAGCACAAGTGCGTGGCTTCCTTTCCATCCTTTCTGAACATTTGGCATCTCCACCTACATTCTTGACTTTCCTCCTTTGACATCTTCCACCCTCTTGGCTCATGTTTGTCCTGCCACCCCTGGTCAGTTGCCATATGCAGGTCCGCATTTACATTTTTTCTGTCCCCATGTGGTAAACGTCTCCTCATTGTTAGGCCCATCCTCCAGCCTCAGGGGCGGCTGCTGTCCAGGACTCTGTCATGCTGAGAATGCCATGTTGTGTCTCCACACAGGCTGTGAGATGGTGGGAATCGCAGGGCATGCTGTATAGGTTCGAATGAACAAATGAGTGATTAAATGCATACCTCGCTTTTAGCGGGGCCTCAGGATGCAGAAACCTTGACTGCTTTTTTTTTTTTTTTTTTTTTTTTTTTTTTTTTTTTTTACATTATTTCATTTACTTCGAGTTTCATAGCTTTGTTATAGAGAGTTGTGGTTGCCGGAAACGTGATGAGTGGGGCATTTGCCCTGTGTGGCTAGAGGAAGCGCACAGCGCAAAATCAGGCAGGGTCTGGGAGATTCAAGATTAATGGAAACTAGGGGCGCCTGGGTGGCGCAGTCGGTTAAGCGTCCGACTTCAGCCAGGTCACGATCTCGCGGTCCGTGAGTTCGAGCCCCGCGTCAGGCTCTGGGCTGATGGCTCGGAGCCTGGAGCCTGTTTCCGATTCTGTGTCTCCCTCTCTCTCTGCCCCTCCCCCGTTCATGCTCTGTCTCTCTCTGTCCCCAAAATAAATAAAAAAAACATTGAAAAAAAAAAATTAAAAAAAAAAAAAAAGATTAATGGAAACTATACAGAGCATTATTTCCTTTCATAGAGAATACTAAAAATAATTACAGTGATGTGAGCTCTTCTATAGAAATAGTCACCTTAAGTAGTAACTTTTGAAATGTCTGATTTATCATTTCCAAACCTCACACGTATTCCCCCTTGTAAGGGCTGCAGATACACTGAGCTGTCACTATGGGAACAGTGCTGATTTCTCTCCCCACTCCCCTTCCCAGTTATTTGCAAAATGAGATTAGTTTGTTGATACAGGACAGGGATTAGATGCCTCAATAACTGTATTTTATCAACACTTCTGACAAAGGTTACAACAAATGCAGTCTCCAAAATTTGAGGTTACCATTGAGATTGATTTATGACTAATAGCCTGCAAATGTTAAATAGGCCTGAACTTGCAGACATGAATGTATAGAAAAGGAATGCATTCTTTTTCTTTTCTTTCTTTCTTTCTTTTCTTTTTTTTTTTTAACTCTCCTGCCCAATGTGGGGCTCTAACTCACAACCCAAGACCAAGAGTCACATGTTCTACCGACTGAGCCAGCCAGGTGCCCCAAGGCAACACCATTTTTAGCTTGTCCTGTTTTATTTTGGAAAACAGTGGTTATTAGCCATCGTAATTTTAATCTGGGCTCCGGATACTTCTGGGCAAGTAGGGCTGAGTGAAGCTGATCACAGAATCTTTCTCCTTCGATACCTAATGAAGTGAACACACTCTTCTGACTATTAAAAAATGTCTCCAGGAAGATCTCCCCAGCAAAGCCAATCGGCTTCATGCTTTCAGTAAACATTAAAATTTGGCAACCAAGAAAAGAAACAAGATGGTGGTTTGACTCTGTTGACGCTGTTCCCAGTGGTAAGAGAAAAGAAAATGTGTAGCAAAATCCTGAGAATTTTTATTCTGCTTCTCTCCATCCTTGTGCCCAGTCCAGTTTAGGGAAAATTAGATGGAAGAGGTGAATAGTCCGAACAGTCACAGAACAATCTTTGAGGCTAGAAGTTCTCTTTGACCATCTCAGAGTTTTACCAGAGGCGGGAAGAATTGCTGGGCGTCATTTTCCATAGTGAGTCTAGTCAACAGAGTGGCTTAAGTAAAAGGATATGGAGGAGGGGGTTCCTCTCAAATGGTAATAAGTCCACAGGAGGGGAGTCCAGGTGAGTCCTCTACTCAGGAATGTCCTCAGGGAACCCTGTTCTTCCTTTCTGCTCTTCTTTCTGCTACCCTTACTGCACATAGATGGTCACAGGGCATTGGTGAAACTTTGCTGGAGGAAGTAGGGGAAAGCCAAAGTGGGGAAGGGCAGAAAGGCCTTCTCTTTACGTGATTTTGTCTTTCAGCTTGGAGAGGAAAACTCCTATCCCTGTAATAGTGTCACATAATCACGTCCAGCCATAAATGAGGCTGCCTTCCCATCTTTGGGAAGGGAAGGCAACAGAGATGAGACTAGATGTTAAAAAGACAATTTTGTGTCTGCCTGAGACTGAAGCCTGAGGACACACTGCTGTGGGAATAGGATTACCTTTGTTCAGAGGGGGCACTAAAAGAAAAGTCCGTGAAAGAGACCTCCAGCCCAGATGCTGTATATCCCCTTCACTGTGCTCCCTCCCTCCTTGCCCTCCAGCTGTAGACATGTATAGGCTGCAGTGCCCAAACTTTTCCGTTGTAGCTTGGAGATGAAGATTAAAGGTCTCAGATAAAATAGGAAGGGTGTCAGGGAAAATTAATTTGCATCACATATGAGCAAACAGACGGTCTCAGTAGAGCTGCCCACAGTAAGATGAACACTTGAATGCCTATCGTACTGAAAGAAGAAAAAAGAAAAGAAAGGAACACAGGAATCCAAAGAGATGAGGAATTCAGGCCGCGAGAAAGCATTACCCAGAGTGGAGTATTGCTTTGGGTTCTATAAAAACGCCAGTGACTTAAATAAAGCGGGTGTTCAAAGAAGAAATGACACAAGTGGAACAGAGAACGTGACAAGTCGAGGAAACAAGTGAGGACCAAAACGGCACCGTGTCGGGACTGAAGTCAGAAACAGAGAAGAGCCTGATGAACGTTTCTAAACATCTGGAGGGAAGGCTTGAGATGGTTATAACAAAGAGGGAAACAGAGATACTAAAGAATAAGAGGAAAGGTGATAGCTTTGGAGGACAGAGATCATCTGAATGAATATAATGAACAACTCTGAAAACTCTGAAAGAGGGAATTCAACAGAATTCAGAAAGAAAGTGTTAGGAGGTAAAATAGGGAAATTTCCCCCACGTGAAGAACTGAGTCTACATATAAGAAGGACAGTAGGGGGGCGCCTGGGTGGCTCAGTTGGTTAAAGGACCGACTCTTGGTTTCAGCTCAGGTCATGATCTCACAGTTCGTGGGTTTGAGCCCTGTGTCGGGCTCTGTGCTGACAATGCACAGGTTGCTTGGGTTTCTATCTCCCTTTCTCTCTATAAACTTAAAGGGAAGGACATAGTAGGATGTAGGGAAACTCAATTAGAGAATCTTGGGTGAGGGGGGTGGTAGTGGTGGAGGAGGATATTGGTCCAAAGCAATTGACATAAAAAAATAACACTGGTTATTAATGAAATTTGAGAATATAGAGATAATTCTTGAGATGCCCAGGCAGGAAAGGCATATTCCTTATAAAAAGGTAAAAAAAAAAAAAAAAAAAAAAGACGGTGGCACCCAGGTGGCTCAGTTGCTTAAGCATTCGACTTCAGCTTAGGTCATGATCTCACAGTTTGTGGGTTTGAGCCCCTCATCTGGCTCTGTGCTGACAGCTCAGAGCCCGGAGCCTGCTTTGGATTCTGTGTGTTTCTCTCCCTCCCCTGCTTGTGCTGTCTCTTTCTCAAAAATAAATAAACATTTAAAAAAAATGAAATGGTCTCCTTTCCTGAAAACGGAGGTATTTTTAAAAAAAATACTAACAATAAAATGAAAAGGTAAAACAAAAAAACAAAAAACAACCTAACCCACAACCCAGTGCAGCCACATTGAATGCGAGAAAACTGTGCCACAGTGTTCCCAGAGTTCTGAGGGATAGAAAATAGGATCAGGAGCGTCCTATCCTGGCAGTTATTCACAGATGAAAGGACAGGTAGATGTTTTCAAAGAACATCTGAAAAAATATCATGAAAGAACTCAGAAGCTATGGCATCTATGAATCCTTCTGAAAAGTAGCTGCTTGCTGATAAAATCTGGCCATGAATCAGAATACAGGACTTATCTAAAGAGAAATTGTGGCAAAAGGACTAGTACTGGTGTGAGCACTAAATGCAAGTAAGTAGACAACTAAGCTAACAACTCAGGGAGCTACAGGTATAGAATAGAATTGTGTTTTAACTTTATTTGGAAATTATTTCAAACTTTGCAAAAAAATTTATAAAAATAGAACACAGAATACTCAAATTCTCTAAGGACTTGTTTTTACCTTAACCAAAGTGCAGTTACCAAATTCAGGAAGTTTTAACACTAGTATTCAATGTACAGGCCATTTTCCTGTTCAGGCAGTTGTCCCAGTAAATGACCTTTATAGTTTTTCCCCATCTCTGGTTCAGTATCCAGTCCAGGATCATGCATTTCTTTCTCCCTTCCCCTCCCTGCCCCTTCTTTTCTTTTTTAAAACTATATTTATTTTTAAAGCAAGAGAGAGCCCAGGTCGGGGAGGGGCAGAGAGCAGGAGAGAGAAAGAATCCCAAGCAGGCTCCACACCCAGCATGGAGCCCGACATGGGGCTTGAACTCACGAACAGAACTGTGAGATCCTGCATGACCTGAGCCGAAATCAAGAGTCAGACGTTTAACCGACTGAGCCACCCAGGTGCCCCCAGGATCATGTATTTCATTCACTGACTTCAGTCTCTTCTCATTTTCTTTATCTGGAATGCTGCTTCTGCCTTTTTTCAGTCAAAATTTTATGACTTGACTCTTTTTTCTTTTAAAGAACAGGCCAATGATGAGGTATAAAATCCTTCATTTTGGGTTTGTGATGTTTCATCACGATGGTTATACGTTTTTAGCAGGAAGATAATTGATGTTGTATCCTTCCAAGAGTCATGTGATGTTGCTTTATCCCATTTATTGGTGGTGTTAATTTTGATCGAGTGTAAGTTTAAAACATTTGCAAGGTAAAAAGAAAAAAAAGGAAAGAAAAAGAAAAAAAATAGACAAATATAAAGAGAGTAGACGTCTAACAAAATTTGAGGTGGTAGAGTGGAAAGAAAATGGAAGAAAGCAACCACGAATAAAAATTAGAGACTAATTGACATGTGTGGGCACTGTGTAAAAAGAATTACTTCATACGTATTGGCCTTGCTCAGTCACAGTCCCCTGCCCTATGGCCACACAATCAACAGCATTCTTGACAAAGAACCATCCTATCCATGTGTGTGTGTATTAGAAGATACAAATATATTCATATACATATATTTATGTTAGAAGATACAAATATATTCATATACATATATATTTATATATACATATATATATGTGGTTACAACAGGTTTTCAGGATACAAGGTTTAATAGACAAAAGTCAGTCATTATGTATCAGCAATGAACAAGTGGAGTTTGAAATTGAAAACTTAATACCATTTACATAAGCACTCCCCAAAATGAAATACTTAGGTAAGTTTAGTAATGTATGGACAGCATCTGAGGAAAAACTACAAAACTGTGATGAGCAAAATCAAAAAAGAATGAAATGAATGGAGATATCCTTTGTTCATGGACAGATACTCAATACTGTCAAGATATTGACTCTTCCCAACATGATCTATAGATTTAACACAATTCCAGTCAAAATCCCAACAAGTTCTTTTGTGGATATTGACAAACTGATTCTGTAGTTTATGTGAAGAGGTTAAAGACCCCAAATAACCAACTCAGTATTGAAGAACAACAAAGTTGAAGGATTGACACTACCTGATTTCAAGACTTAGTATAGACAAATAGGTCAATGGAATACAGAGCTCAGAAATAGACTCACATAAATATAGGCAACTGATCTTTGACAAAGGAGGAAAGGCAATACAGTGGAACAAAGATTGTTTGTTCAACAGATAGTGCTGGAACAAGTGGATGTCCCCATGCAGAAAGGTGAATCTAGACACAGGTACTACCTCTTTTGTGAAAATTAAGTTGAAAAGACCTAAATGTAAAATGCACAGCTATAAAACTCCTAGAAAATAAAATCAGGGAAAACCTAAATGACCTTGGGTACACTGGTGACTTTTTAGGTACAAGACCACCAAAAGCATGATCCACAAAAAAGGATTGATAAGCTGGACTTAATGAAATTAAAAACTTTGCTTTGTTAAAGACAGTGTGAAAAGAGAATGAGAAGGTAAGTCACAGATTTGGGGAAAATGTTTACAAAAGACACTTCTGATGAAGGACTGTTACTCAAAATATACAAAGAACTCTTAAAACTCAACAATAAGAAAATGAATAACTCAATTACAAAATGGACAAAAATCCTGAATAGACACATCACCAAAGAAGATACATAGATGGCAAATAGCATTTGAAAAGTTGCTCAACATCATATGCCATTAAGGAATTGTGAATTAACAATGAGATGATATGATACAACTATCAGGATGGCCCAAATCGAAAACATTTGGCAACACCAAATGCTGGTGAAACTGTAGAGTAACAGGAGCTCTGATTCGTTGCTGGTAGCAGTGCAAAATGGTAAAGCTGCTTTGGGAAGACAGTTTGGCAGTTTCTTACGAAACTAGACATACTGTTACCATAAGATCCAGAAATGGTGCTCTTTGGTATTTACCCAAATGAACTAAAAATATAATCCACACAATATCCTGTGCATAAGTGTTTATAACAGATTTATTCACAGTTATCAAAACTTGGAAGCAACCAAGATGTCCCTCAGTAGGTGAGTGGATAAATAAAAACTATGGTCATCCAGATGATGGAATATTACTCAGCACCCAAAAGAAATGGCCTGTTAAGCCATGGAACCACATGGAGGAATGTTAAATGCATATTACTAAGTGAAAGAAGCCTATTGGAAAAGGCTACATATTATATGGTTCCAAAGATATGACATTCTATCAAAAGCAAAACTATGGAGACATTAAAAAGATAGTGGTTGTTAGGGAATAAGGGAGGGGGGAGGGAATTATGAATAGGGAGAATACTAAAGATTGTTGGGGCAGTGGCACTACTTTGGTCATACTACAAAGAAGCCGATTGGAAAAGGCTACATATTGTATGGTTCCAAAGATATGACATTCTATCAAAAGCAAAACTATGGAGACATTAAAAAGATAGTGGTTGTTAGGGAATAAGGGAGGGGGGAGGGAATTATGAATAGGGAGAATACTAAAGATTGTTGGGGCAGTGGCACTACTTTGGTCATACTACAAGGGTGGATACATGTCTTCATATATTCATCAGAACTCAGAGAATGTACAGCACCAAGATTGAACCTAATGAAAACAATGAACTTTGGGTATTAATGATGTGTCAATGTATGTTCAGTGCCTATAACAAATGTACCACTGTGGTGTGGGATGTTGATAATGTGGGAGGTTGTGTGTGGGGGGGGGGCAGGGAATGTATGGGAAATGTTGATACTTTCTGTTCAATTTTGCTGTGAACCTAAAACTCTCTAAAATATAAAATTTATTAATTGAAAAAAAGTATGTAATTTACCCGTAATAACATTAAATGTAAATGGATTAAACACTGATTAAAAGAGGGTTGGCAGAGATTGTCAGGATGAATTTTTTAAAAGCATGATCTAACTATATAAGATTATATAAACTATATAATGTTTATAAGAGACACAGCATAGATTCAAAGACAGAAATGGGTTCAAAATAAAAGGACGGAACAAGATATTACATGCCAACAGTAACCAAAAACAAGTTGGAGTGGCTATACTAATATCAGACAAAATAGGCTTTTGAGACAAAACTTTTTACCGAAGACAGAGAAAGATATTTTATAATAAAAAAATCAAAATGTAACAATTATAAATATATATGCACCTAATAATAAAGCCCCAAAATATGCAAAGCAAAACTTGATAGAATTAAAGGAGGAAAGACAATTCAACAATAAAAGTTAGAGACTCCAATACCTTATTTTGGTAATAGATGGAACAACAGCAACTTGTTGAGAGAAGATCAACAAGGAAATAAAAGCTTGAACAACACTATGAATCAGCTAAACCTAATAGTCATCTATAGACTATTCCACCCGAGAGGAACAGAATACACCTTCTTCTCGGGCACACATGGAACATTCTCCAGGAGAGACCATAAAATAAGTCTCAGTGAATTTAAAAGGATTGAAATCATGTGAAGTAGGTTTTGGCTTGTGCGATTCAAAAATGTCAAGGCCGGGGCACCTGGGTGGCTCAGCCGGTTAAGCACCCAACTTCTGCTCAGGTCATGATCTCATGGTTTGTGAGTTTGAGCACCACTTCAGGCTCTGGAGCCTGGAGCCTACTTCACATTCAGTGTCTATCCCTCTCTCTGCCCCTTTCCAGCTTACACACTCTCTCTCTTTCAAAAATAAACGTTAAAAAAAATTCGAAAGGAGCCCCTGGGTGGCTCAGTCCGTTAAGCGTGTGACTTTGGCTCAGGTCATGATCTCACGGTCTGTGGGTTCAAGCCCTGTGTCGGGCTCTGTGCTGACAGCTCAGAGCCTGGAGCCTGCTTCGGATTCTGTGTCTCCCCCTCTCTCTCTCTACCCCTCCCCTGTTTGCACTCTGTCTCTCTCAAAAATATTAAAAAAAATTTTTTTTTTAATTCAAAAATGTCAAAGCCACAAAAGGGAAGAATGAGGAATGAGTTAGGTTAAATCTGACCTACTAAATGAACTTATTATCCTAAATTGGATACTGGACCAGAAGAAGAAAAAAACATTTCCTTTAAAAAAATCAGTACCATAAGTATTCCAAACTTCTGTGGAAATTCAGGCACAATTACTCCCTCCAAGAAAGAGGGGGACTCTCTCCATAACTTGTTCTTGAAAGTGTTGAATGATTTTTCAGATGTTTATTAATCATTTGTATTTTCTCTCTTGTGAATTACCTGTTTTTATCCATTTATCCTCACTGTAGGTATTTCTCAGTCTGAAGTCTCATTGATTTTTTTTTCTTCTGTTTTAATTTTTAAATTATAAAACAGCTTGTTTAAAAAATAAATTGTATAGGGGCACCTGGGTGGCTCAGTCAGTTGAGCATCCGACTTCGGTCAGGTCATGATCTCTTGGTTCGTGAGTTCGAGCCCCACGTCAGGCTCTGTGCTGACAGCTCAGAGCCTGGAGCCTGCTTCAGATTCTGTGTCCCCCTCTCTCTTCGCCCCACCCCTGCTTGTGCTCTCTCTGTCTTTCAAAAATGAATAAACATAAAAAAAATTTTTTTAATAAAAAATAAACTGTATAAATGGGCATAAAGGAAAAAAGGCCCTTTCATCTCCGCTTCCCACTCTCCAGATGTTCTCCCTCTTATTTTAGTTTTTAAAGCTTGTCTCCCACCCTTATTCTCCTTCCTTGCACTCTTTCAAAATTTCTAAATATTTTTTGTGAATTACTCATGGAACAAAAGCATACATCTTTAATAGACTAGCAAAACGGAGTTTGCAGTGGAAAAACTGTATGTTAACCTCAATAGATTTTGTGATAAGTGTAATTTTAGGTTCAACACACACGTTTATGTCTATTTAAGAACTTTAAAATTCTGAAGCTCTCCTAGCAAAGCATAGATATAACTAACACATAATCGGCAATAAGACCGTAAACTACATGCAGTGAGCTAATAGCTTAAATTCTGGGCTGTTGGAAACCGTTCCGTAGTCTTTGGTGTTATCGTTTGATTTGGAAAAGAAAGCACACAGGAGTGTGTTCACCTGTGTGGAACACAGCTTTCACAAGTGTCAGCTGAAATTGGTATGTCACATAATAAACTGCATGGTTCACATTGGGGGGGAGGGGGGAGTCATCTCTCACAGGATTAACTAACTGAACCTTTTGCCTTTATCTGTCGTAGAATAATAGAATTTTACAAGTAAACAGCCCTTGGAACATCTCTTCTAACTCCCTTATTTTATGGGTGAAAAACTAATGCCTGGAATGTGGTAGACGTGAAATGAGGCCCATGCGGCATAAGCAGCCTGTTCCCAGCCATCCAGGAGTTAGTGACACTTGATCTGTGTGACTTCGGCGAAGGAGCCAGCATGTTAACAGCGAAGCTTTCACTCGTTCGTTTAACAAATGGGCGAAACGTTTATTGAATGTTGGAGATAGGGCATGTACCGAAGGAGGGGAGTCATTCGGGTCCTAAATGACTTGTAAATTAACGACTGTACATGATGTAGTAACCTTTTGTTCTTTTTTCATTGCCAGTGAGGAAGGCCAATTGCTTTAGCTGCCCCGGAGCCTGGGAATGTGACATGTGGAATGACAAATAGGCCTCTCTGTGGACTTTTGTGACGAACTGAACTTTTTTGTGTGTGTTTTTTTCCAGCTAGAAGAAGAGAGATCTGTGCTCAATAATCAGTTGTTAGAAATGAAAAAGAGGTAGGCTTTCTTTTTGTGTTTATTGTTGTGTGTGTGTGTGTGTTTAATGAGGAAAATGTCAGAACATGACGTGTATGGTGACTGTAGAAAACACGTCACCTCCTTATTGTTCAGAAGATTGGATTGTGATGGTTTGGTGCTCATAACCGGTGAATGATGAAAATTTATTTCAAAAGTTACAGTCTTAATTACAAAGACAAAGGACAGGTTAATTTTTAAGCCATGGTCAGTTGAATTTATTCAGAAATGTTCTAAAATCAGATTGTCTCATTATACTGCTGTTACCTCTTCTTTTCAGTAACTGAAAATGCTGTAATCTTCTGTAGAGTAATCGATCTGCATATAAATACTGATTGCATTATATAAAAATTTGAACTTTTCAATAATAATGTGTTAGCATCAATTTGAATGTTTCTGTTTTCTAAGAAAGAGCTTTCTTCTCTGTTACTCTTTGATGATAATCAAATGATATTTAAATGGAAACCTTCCAGCACTTTGGAGTAAGGGTAAATGGGGCCACAGAAGTAACTGTTTAGAAGCCTGATGCTTACGTATCTTGACAGTCTCTGTCTGCTCTTGTAAAATGTGCAGTTTGTGTCTAGAGAAATTCTGTGCTTTACGCTGCGTGCCGGGCAGATGGGTGGGTACTGTTGCCGAGAACCACAGCCCTGATGGTGGTTCGCTGAGTAGATGTGCGTCACGACAGTGACGTAATTTTCTCTTCTTGAAAACAGAACTAAACATAATTCTTTAAGAAGAGCTTAATCAAGAATTCATCCACGCTCTCGCGAAGTATTTTATTATTCTTTCTGGTCGGGAAGAGGAAGTTTCTCTCCCTGACCACTGACACACGTGTTTTACTCTGGCAGTCTGCTCCTGCCAGCATGGCGGTGGCTTAGGAATTGAGGGCTTTCTTTAGCCCACAGAGATATTGGGATCCACAAGAAACATTCCAAAGGACATTAGGCTTCAAGTCCAGGAGTGCCTTTCCTCCTTTCTTGTTTAATTAAGAAATCCTTAGATTCATTCTTACTTAAAGTTTCCTACCAGAATGCACACAGAATGCATCACTGCCCCCACCCCGTCCTTGTGTAGGCAGCCAGCTCTGCGAGGGTGGGCCTCAGGATATTTCCATTTTACATAAATAAGGCTCCATTTCTTTAAAGAGAACCTCCTTATGCAGTTATCAAGGATATGTGAAAAAAAGTTGATAGGGCTCGTTCCTGTCCCATTCTGCCAGGAGAGCATGGGAAAAATGGGCTGGTGTAAGTAAGCGAGTACTGACATTATCCCTTTGTGTTCACAATTCACAAACTTAATCTCAGGACAACCCCGCAAAATATATGGTGGGGCCTGCATTTATAAAGGATGAAAGTAGCGCCCAAAATGTTGGGCAACTTAGCCAAGAACCCAGATGCAAGCGTAAGACAGAGGGTGTCAGATGTTCATGCTGGCTCTTTTCTCACTGTACATTTATTTATTGTTCATTTTAAATCTTTTTTTTTTCCTTTAAAGAATAAAGCTGCTATGCTTCATTAGTCTTTTCCATGTGACTTTAAATTACATGCCTTTCAAAATGTGAGCAGGCCTGTGACTTTTTTCTTGGCTTAAAAAGGTAGAACAAGTTTGGGGGCTTGTTAAGGCCACTTCTTAATTCACCATCTTTGCTCCCATTTTAATTCCTGGATAAGTTTAGGAGAATGTCTCCTGAAAATCACTCTTTATATCAATAAATGCTGATAAACATGGTAATTGTTTCTGAAAGTGAAAATTTTGAAAACCTAACTTACCCTATTTGGCGCTGTTTTTTGGTCAAATTAATCGTCATGGAAAGTTGTGTCTATTTCTGAAATCTGAGTGCAGATCTATTTTAGCTAATAATTTGGGCCCTTAAGTGTCCTCTACTTCTCATTAAGTAGTAGGGTTCTTGTTATGTTGCATTTTTAAAGCTTGCCCAGTAACACTGTAAGGTACTTGCTTCATTGCTAGAATTTATTTCTAAGGTAAGTAGTAAGGAAAGAATCCGGGTAATATGTTCCCTGGAAGGGAAAGGCCCTTAGAGCCGTTCTTTCACACCGTGTTTATCTTCCCTTCTTGATACCTTAAGTGTCCTCTAAAAGCCAGTGTGATAATGGATAATGTGTAGATCTATGTGTGTAATAGTTAAGTAAATTTAGCATGGAGTACTGAAAAGAATTTGATAACGCTCTTAATTTAAGTCTGGAAAGTACTTAAATCATAAAGATGTTTGCAATGTAGTTGTTGACGCAAGAACTGAGATCTTAGTCAAGGGCTTAATTCAGAAGTGATCATTGAACATACATAGTCAAGACAGTATCTAAGTGTGGCATTGAAATGGTCATTGTATTGAAGTGCAGAACTTCTGACCCTGAGGCACAGACTGCTTCTCGTTAAGTAGTAGGGTCTTCCTGTATTTGCTATGGTTTTTTGGTACCTAAACATTAAATTGCAAGCAATCTGTAGTTCAGGTTTTTCTCTTAACTTAAAAATACAATCGTTATTTTGGAAGCTGGTTTCCAAGTCGGGTGGACCTCTTTCAAACCAGGCTCCAACATACCTGGCCCAGCAGAGCCAACCTCGAATTGCTCTAACTGACCGAAGTGGACAAGTGTGCTCCCCTGTCCACTAAAGCCTACAGCAGATTTGGGAACACGTTTGGCCTCCCTCCCTTCTCTAGGCTTTTTGATGTCAAAGCAGGGACTCTGGAGCTCAAATGTTAGACGTGGGCTTCTTGGAGTCAGAATTAATTCTGTTAGTGTAAATGCGGGATAAATGTCAGGAGGAAACTGGTTGGCGACCCCGTCTGAGAGACCGGGTCTAAAGCGGTCCCGTGCTACTCCAGCTCGTTAAGCTCAGTGTGGGTTGCTGACTGTCTGACTGTCTCGAGCTTGCGCTACTTATCAATGCTCATTTCACCCTCTCTTTTCCCTTCCCTACTCCTGCTTCCTTTGCTCTATCTGTGTGTCTTTAATGGTAAGACTAAAGAAAGTCTATCCACGTTATAATAAATAAATTTCATATATTTTTAGTAAAACAACTTGTTGTATATATTTTTTGGCTGCCTTTGTCCCTCTGTGTCTTGCTTTTGTTTTGTAAAATATTCCTAGCAGCATACACACACACACACACACACACACACACACACACACACACACACACCGGTTTTAGATCTATATACAGCAAAGAGATTCAGTGAAAATTTAGTTCTCCTTACATTACCTGCATTTCTTTTCATGTTTCTAATGTTTGGTTCTTGCTATCTTGCATTTTTTAAGCTTGCCCAGTTACACTTTAAGGTATTTGCTTCATTACTAGAATTTATTTCTTAAATAAGTAGTAAGGAAAGAATCTGGGTAATATGTTCCCTGGAAGGGAAAGGTATCTGGCCCTTAGAGCCGATCTTTCACACCGTGTTTATATCTTCCCTTCTCGACACCTTCAGCAGCACCAAGTCCTTCTAGCCAGCATGGCTTCAGAGTGTGGCACAGGCGCTCCTGTCAGTGTGGTTTGTGACTCACATGTCAGTAACATTGGCATATATGGTTTAATTTCGTCCCTCTTGGTTTGCACAGTGGGATTAGGGCTTGGAAATAGCCCAAGAAGCCAGCAGTGAAGACCGGCCATGAAGACAAGCTGCCAAAGGCTATTTGTCCTGTCATTTGATGTATAAATCACAAGGCAGATCCCTTTCCTAACCATGTGTCTCTTGACAGCTTGTCCAAGACACGTTCAGCCTGCCATCTTCTTCGAAGGCGGCCTAATTAGGGGTCGTGTGTACGTGAGAAGCAAAGATTCCCGTACCTTTTACCTTCTATCATCTGCTGGTGTCTTTATCCCTCCCTGCCACAAAGACTGTGAGATTCTGGTTGCCTAGAGTTCTGATTATAGAAGAACTTAAATCTGTTCACCAACCCCCATATCCTGGTGTTTTTCAGTAAAAACAGTAAAACTACATTTTTCAAATTGGAGTTGGATTTCTCACCAAGTGAAGCTCTTGAAATAGTTTCCACAATGGAAGAAACTACCAAATAAGTTTAATTGAAACTTAAGGAGCCCAGGATTTTGTGGATAACTGTGGATAACGTCAGATATTTACTTTCCAGGTGGAAGAATACCTATATATTCCTCCCATTGAAATCTTTGCTTTGTTTTAACCTAAGCAAGACCCTATTTCCTAGCGAGGTATTCCTCACTTAGTAATTTAACAGCACCAATACCCACCCCCTCTCCAGTGTTCATATCATGCTTGGGTGTTGAATTCAAGAAATTTCTGTAAGTCTCAGATTCTTTTCTTACTACTTATTCTGGACTATAAGTGTAAGCCACACAATGAGATAAATGCAACACTTATATTTTCATCTTTGTGTAGAATTTCAATTTACCATAAATCATGAGAATTCTGTAATTCGTGTGCCGGATATCTTGGGTCTCACTAACCAGACATACATTCTGCCATTTCTAACCTGGGCCTCAGTTTCCGACTCTTCCAGTCAGTTCTCAAGCAGACTGAACCATGTGACAGGCTCGTGTTGACCCAGTCCCTCCTTCTAGAGCCGGGAGGGATTTGACTTCTTGTTCTTGAAGTTTTGGACTCACAGGTGATCATCTACATTAATGCAGTGTTGTAGGTTGGACGGTCTGAGGACTAGCTGGGAATTTCTTCCAGTCATGTTTTTCCTAAAAATTTTTGAGAAACAAGGACTTTTTTTTTCCCTCTTGTTTCACACTGCATGTAATTTTTTAAAACTTTTTTTATTTAAAACTTTTAGATTTACAGAAGAGTTGCAGAGGCAGTACAGAGAGTTCCCACATACCCATCACCCCACATCCCCTGACACACACACATTGCACACTCCCTGGCACATTGGTCCAGACCGAGAAAGTAATGTTAGTTCAGTATGCTTAGCTAGACTCCAGACTCTATTCAGATTTCCCCAGTTTTTCCACGAATGTCTTGTTCCTCTTCTGGGATTCAGTCTAGGAAACCACACTGCATTCAGTGGTCATGCCTCCTCAGCTTCCTGCAGTCTGTGACAGTTCCTCAGTCTTTGCTGGTCTTTCGTGGCACTTTCTGAATGCATATAATTTTTGCAGCAAAAATTGAGATACACACACGTAAACACAGAGTAGCCTGCCCTTCTGGGTTATATCTATTGTGTCTTGCCCTCCTTCCCTGTCTTTGCTTCATCTTCCCCTTCTTTTTCCCACCCCTTGACTCCAGGATAAATGTTTCTCTCCTTAAGACCTGGTCCCCCTCCCTCTGCTGACAGACAAATTCGGAGTCAGGCTGAGAACTTGAAGCAAGTGCTCTGCCCGTCTCCCTCCAGACTCCCCCTGTGCTTTCATTCTACACCCGGAAATCCATTTTAACATTTCTGTTCCAGCCTTTATGTAATTGCCTGTAATTTCTATGAGCAACTGAATGTCCTTTTCCGATTCTGTGGATGAAAAGTAATAATCCTTCAGTATGAATAGCAGTAATAATCTTTGCTACTGTTTTGGCCCATGAGATCTCAAAAATACATTCTTGGAAGTTGCTAAAAGTAACAAATTAGTGAGAACCAATTGATACCTCCAGCATAAAACTGCTCTGCATGACATCCGTGTATAATTGCTTTGCATGTGTGTATTTTAATTGTTGTTATTGCTTGGTAATAATTTATTCAAAAAGTAACAGAATTCAGCTGGGGTGGGGGTTAGATTTTTAAAAGAATTCTTTGGGGGTACAACAGTCTTGTTCTGTTTTGTTTTTTTTTTTTTTAAATTCTACCTCTTCCAAAGTTATTAACATGTTTCTTTAAATTCAAATGGATACAATGATATGCAGATTCTGGCATGTCTATGCATAGGTAAACTTGTTCTCCCTCACAGTGAGTAAAATTTCAAGTAAAATTTTGCAAGCATAATAGCCTTAACCCCCTTTTAAACTTCCCCGTGATACTTTTTTCTTTACGTTAACTCAAGTTAATTGCGTGTTTGTCATAGGGCAGTTGGACGCTGACCATTCTCTCGGTTGATTTGTGGAATTTTTAACTCTTTGGTCTTTTAGAGAATCCAAGTTAATAAAAGAAACCGATGAAGAAAAAGCTTCCTTGCAGAAATCCATCAGCATTACTAGTGCCTTACTCACCGAAAAGGATGCAGAGCTGGAAAAACTGAGAAATGAGGTAGAGTACCGTCGGCGGCCTCTTTCTGTTCCCGCCGCCTCTTTCTGTTCCCGTGCGTGCGAGCCTCAGCTCACCTGCTGTGTTTCAGGTCACGGTGCTCAGGGGAGAGAGCGCCTCCGCCAAGTCCTTGCACTCAGTCGTCCAGTCTCTGGAGTCCGACAAGGCGAAGCTTGAACTCCAGGTAAAGAACCTGGAGCTTCAACTCAAAGAAAACAGGAGGCAGCTCGGCAGCTCCTCAGGTAAAGTGCCGGCCGCCTCCTGCAGCTGAGCCGTTCCTAGTGAGGTGCCCTGGGATGGCAGCTGTTGCGCCGCCCCCTGCCTCGGCCCGTCTGCCTTTGGCTCTCCTCCCGTTGACGCAGATAAGGGTCATGACACAGGTCCTCCGCTCAGGGACGTGCCCGCCATCCCCACCTCTGAAATGTTGGCAGCAATAGAGGACGTGAGTGACGGCTGCCCTCGCGGTCGCAGCCGTGGGCTCTGAAATGCGCTGCGGTAAAGGGGAACAGAGGTGGCCCCTTCGTGAGCACGTGCTACTTGCTTGCTACTTTAACTTCCGGGTGGGTGTGATGGGCGCCCTCACCAGCCGTGGGCCAGCCCGGCGGAGAACGCCGAGGGGGTAGGGCCAGCATCTGGCTAGATCCCTTAGGGCTCCAGATGTGGGACAGGAACCCACGAACTGTTCTCAGAGAGGCACATTTGGGAATTTCACATGAAAATACGTGTCTATCACTGGCCCGTTTGTTATAGTAACTCAGGAAAACAAGATTGCAATTTTTGTAAAATCCACCCCCCCCTTTCTTTGATATAAGGTAATACTGATACTCAGGCAGAAGAGGATGAAAGAGCCCAGGAGAGTCAGGTAATATTCCTTTCCTTTGCGTGGCTTGCTCGCTATTTTTTTTAGTTTTTATTTTTTAAAGTTCATTTTGAGAGAAAGCACAAGTTGGGGAGGAAGAGAGAGAGAGAGAGAGAGAGAGAGAGAGAGAATCCCAAGCAGGCTTTACACTGTCCGTCCAGAGCCCAACACGGGGGAGGGGCTCAAACTCACGAACTATGAGACCATGACCCGAGCCGAAATCACTCAACCGACTGAGCCATCCAGGTGCCCCTTACTCACTGTTGTGTTTGGTTTTGTTTTTTAATTTTTTTTAAGTTTGTTTATTTTTGAGAGAGAGCACGAGTGGTGGAGGGACAGAGAGAGAGAGAGGAAGACAGAGGAGCCAAAGCAGACTCCACACTGTCAGCATGGATTCTGACGCGGGGCTTGAACTCATGCAACCATGAGGTCATGACCTGAGCCAAAGTCAGATGCTTAACTGACTGAGCCACCCAGGGGTCCCTACGCACTGTTGTTAAAAACCACTTAGCCTTTTGTATACATAATACATTCATATGGTGTAAACAATAAATAATAGTAAAAGTATATATGGTAGAAAGTCTCACTCCAAACACCATCTCTCTTCTCAGTTCCCAGACCTCCAAACAGGTAATCACTCTTATTAGGATCTTCAACAAATCTTTTCAGAGATTTAAGAACATGTCCTATCCTTTTTTTTTTTTTTTTTTTTTTTTTTTTTTTTTTTTTTTAACACAAATGGTGGCATATTACATAATCTGGTCTTTTTTTATTGCTGTATAGTATGCATTATGTGGATGTACTATAATCAGTTCCTTGTCAGCTGACAGGACATTTGGGATTTTTTTTTAAATCTTTTTAGGTGTATTATGAACAATGCTATAATGAATTATCTTGAATATCTGCCATTTTGCAGCTATACTAGTATTTTTCTAGGATAGATTCGTAAAAGTAGAATTACTTGGTCAAAAGATTCCTTGCTCCTCTTGACCTTAAAAAGACAGAGTTCTTTTTTGTTAATTTTTTTAATGTTTGTGAATTTTTGAGAGAGAGGAACACAGAGCGTGAGCAGGGGGCAGAGAGAGGGAGACAGAATCAGAAGCAAGCTTCCGGCTCTGAGCTGTCAGCACAGAGCCCGATGTGGGGCTCAAACTCAAGAATCGCAAGATCATGACCCGAGCCAAAGTCAGGTGCCTAACCAACTGAGCCACCCAGGTGCCCCAAAAAGACAGAGATCTTGAAAGCTGTTTCCCTAAAGCCAAAATTATCGAAACAGACTTAGCCTTAAAAATGGGATTATAAGGAGGCAAACTGTTTTGTATTTGGAAATATAATTGCACATAGCAACTAACTTCCACCTTCAATTTTAGCACTATATGTTGGATATATTTATCCTGTTCAAAATTCAAAAGTACAAAAGCCAGCATGTTCATATTTATTTTACCATTCTTTTTTTTTTTTTGAGAGAGAGAGCATGAGTAGGGGAGGGGCAGAGAGAGAGAGAGACACACACACAGAATCTGAAGCAAGCTCCAGGCTCTGAGCTGTTAGTAAAGAGCCCGACACGGGGCTCGAACTCAAGAACCATGAGGTTATGACCTGAGCCGAAGTTGGACACTTAACCACCCAGGTGCCCCCATCATCTTTAAATAAAAGCAAAGTTCAGTGAGTTTGTGATTTGCTTTAGTCATCTGCTATCTATCTCCTTTGAAAGATATGAAAGGATTCAACAGATGCACTGACTCCCCCTGGATAGTGTTGTCTGCTTAGTCTGTGTGTCCAAGAAGCATAGACTCCATTAACAGTGTTTTCTTTTCCCCTCTCCTTTCTGCTTCCATTTGTTTCATCTGCCGCTGCCAACACTTTTCTTCCAATCAGCAAATGGTTTGTTTTATGTTTCCTAATTTGTGAGCGTGTGTGTGTGTGTGTGTGTGTGTGTGTGTGTGTGGTTCCCCACTATACCTACATCCATTTTGTGGCTTTTTCTTCTTCCTGAATTGTAGCTCCTAACAGGATAAAGTCTTAGAAAATGTAAGCCTCCCGTCAGTATTGGAAGGGGTATTCTGCAGAGAATCACAAAGCCAGTGATTGCTAGCTTTGTTTTGTAACTTGCCCCGGCAGGGGAGTAAGGCCAAATACTTTTTTTAAATTTTTTTTTAGTGTTTTTTATTTTTGAGAGAGACAAAGACAGAGTGTGAGCAGGGGCGGGACAGAGAGAAAGGGAGACAGAATCCGGAACAGGCTCCAGGCTCCAAGCTGTCAGCACAGAGCCCGACGCGGGGCTTGAACTCACCAACCGTGAGATCATGACCTGAGCTGAAGTCAGACGCTTAACCGACTGAGCCACCCAGGTGCCCCAAGGCCAAATATGTCTTTAAAACATGAAATACATCATTTTTAATATTGTAAAGTAGGACTTAGATATTTAGAGAGATTGGACCTTTTTAGTAGAAGAGGGGAAAAAACATTTTATTTTTAGAGTGCCCTTGATTTGAAAGGAGATGTTAGGACAAGAGTGTCTCCTCCCGATGGTCGCCTTGTTACCCCACTGCTCAGTGAATCTTGGTACAGGTGCTGGCCACACGTGTGCTACCTGGGCTCTGCCCTGTCACTGTGTGCCAGAGTGTCTCCTCAGCTGAAGGGAGCCAGAGCCCCTTGAAAACACCTTCGTTTTGCTCTGAAGATGACGTTTGTTTCCTGTGCCACCGTGACCAATGAGTAAATGTTAAACGGTGGTCGGAGGAGAATTTCCACGAACTTTTTCCAATCTACAGAACATCAAAGTTCTGCCTCTGTTCTACAGTTCAGTGGGACAACTCATTGGTTCCGCTTTTTGTAGAATCTTGCTGATGTCCGTGTATATATAAGGCGTTTAAACGTGGGTTCAGGAATGGCCACTATCTCCCCCTCCCGTGAGTCCAGCACACCCTGTAGCCATAGCGTGAGAGTATACTTTCATGCCATATCCATCCTCCAGCATACACGCTTGAGACATTTTACACATCTGTTTCTCTCCCCCCCCCCCCCCCCCCCCCGGACACATCAGATTGATTTCCTAAATTCAGTAATAGTGGACCTTCAGAGGAAGAATCAAGACCTCAAGATGAAGGTGGAGATGATGTCAGAGGCAGCCCTGAATGGGAACGGCGATGACCTCAACAATTATGACAGGTATTTCATATTAAGCGATACTAATCAGAACCTTAGCTCCATCTAAATAAAGGTTTTTAAAAGTAGGTTCCAGTGGATTGGAGAAATCATTGCCTTGTGGTTACTTGTCCACAAATCTGGCAAAAGAAGGATACACCGCAAATGGTTTGGTGTGAAAATTCTGAATGTGGACTGTAGAACTTAACACTCAAGGCTCCCAGACGTGGCCAGAATTCGTTCTTATTTTTTGTCGTGAGTGATACTGTCTCCTGAGTTTCTTCTTACAGAGAGGAGTTTCTGATTTATGCACGTTAACATTTGTAGCGATGACCAGGAGAAACAGTCCAAGAAGAAACCCCGCCTCTTCTGTGACATATGCGACTGCTTTGACCTCCACGACACAGAGGATTGTCCCACGCAGGCGCAGGTGTCAGAGGACCCCCCCCATTCCACACACCACGGCAGTCGGAGCGAGGAACGCCCGTACTGTGAAATCTGCGAGGTGTTTGGGCACTGGGCCACCAACTGCAACGACGACGAGACTTTCTGATGAAGCCCCGGCCCCTCCCCCGCGCCCGGCGCCTCCCCCGCACCGGCTCCTCCCGGCACCGGCTCCACCCGCACCGGCGCGGAGGCAGCTGGACACCAGCATTGTGCGGCGGCCTTCAGCGGAACTCACGTTATTTTTGACCCCCGTCAACAAATCGAAGAGAATATTTTGATCTTCAGTACATCACCCTCTTAGTCCCCCCCCCCCCCCAGAAGTTAATAAATACTTAGTAGGTGAGATTTCACCTCTAATTTTGTCTTCTTGATTTTTAAAAGTTCTAACAAGACGTTGCACCAGATGCCATTACATTCACTGTCCCTAGGGAAGCCTCATAGAACAATTCCTACCCTTACAATACCTTATTTAAGTAACTTTAAATTATGCCGTTACTTTTCATATTTGCACTAAAATTTTTCCAGGCTGCATTTGTATATTTAGATGTTTTGGTTAAGCTTTGACACTGGAATGAGTTGGAAAAATGTGCCATTTTGCATTTTCATCTACTCATTGAGAGTATTTTATTCTTAAAGAAGTATCTGAGCTCTTTGCACTACCTGATGTCAGTAGTGCCTTTATTTCAGGCTTGATAATACTTAGGTGTGATTATAAAATCATGAAACAGGTAACGGGAGGGGGAAGCCCCCAAACTGCTGTGGGGACATTTTATAATCTATATGCTGCACCTACTTACTCTACTGTGGTGTTTTGTTTATTGGTTTTTGCATAATTTCAGCTTCTATATATTATATGTATATATTTTTTAAAAATCTATATTTTGGGACAAAATACAATGTCTTTCTTTTCAGATTTTTACCTTTATGAAAAAGAAAACACATCAGGACATAATGGACTAGGCCCGGAGTGATATCACGTGGCTTTGCAAATAGTTTTTTTTTTCCGTTTTCATTTTGTTTCTTTATCAGATATAAATACCTGGGAGAATTTTCTCTAAATCTTTTTCTTTCTTCAGCAGATATCCCCGGCAGTCAGTTAATCAGATAATAAGCCACTATTAAAACACCTAAATTAACCGATCTACAACCTTTACAGGTTTTTTTTTAAACTGTTTATAGATGAATGTACGATGAGAAATTCAACATTGATAATTTTGGATTTTCTTATCACAAAAAAATAAAATGAAGGACCTCAACCATCAGAAGTTTATCAACCAGTTTGAATCTATTTATCTCATTTGAATGTCTTCTACAATATGTAAAAAGTAATGTATCTTCCGTGCTACATGTATAATAAGAACTTCTATAATTGTATATATGCCTTTGATGTATTTTTTCCCTCAAGATTATCAAATGTGTGTCTGACAAGTGAAAAATCTGTAATTAAAATTTTTGGTTATAAACATTATAATAGGAAGTGTTTCACAAACAAAATGTAAAGCAGTATTAAAATTTGAGCAAACGAGTGTTCTGTATCTACTTTAATAAATGGTTATTCTTTTTTGCCAGTGGTAGTAAACATATTCTTCCCGGGTTTATTTGTCATAATGTTTTCTTTTTCTTTAAATGAGTGAGCACTATAGATCCAAATAGCAATTTCTACTGCAGTCTTGTTGATAAACAGCTTTTAAGAAATTGATATATCCTCATCTCAAAGCATCCTATGACCCACTTAAATACCTAAGGTTGTTATCCATTGCTATATCACACTGTATTACCTGACAAAAATATAAACGGCACCACGTAGCACCAACTACCTAATAATCCGTGATGTTTTGGAAAGAAACCCTGAAGATTGCTGTGATATTTAGCAAAATGATTACTGAACCAAACATTTGTTTTATGAGCACAGAGTCCCCAACAGGTCGATATTTCCAAAGCAGAGTTATTAGTTGAACAAGAACAATACTTTTACCTCCTTAAATGATACCTTGACACTAGTCCTGGACTTCACTACTAACCATAGGGAATTAAAAGACTCAAACTGTTTTAACTTATTGTGGTAATCGTTTCGCAGTATATACTTACACTCAAATCCTGTTGTATACACCTGAAACTAATACGATGTTATATGTCAATGATATCAATAAAAACTACAGAAGAAAACACTAAGGTCTGCAATATTTATAGGGCAACTACAGCAGTATAGCAACGTTTCCAAACATCGGATCCCTATACAAGTTAAACACCCATGTTGATCATTACCTAGCATTGTGATCCTTTGGGAGAAGGATAGTTTATCATCCTGCTCTTGCTCGTTTACATGCATGCATGCTTGGGATTTCACTAGCCTTGGGCATCTCACCTCTTCACCGTAAGTTTTGCCCTAATATAAGAGTATGTGACAAGGCCTGCTGAGAACATTTATTTTCACGGTGCTAAAATAATACACCTTTTCAGTTGGGCAAAAAAGTCTGTACATGTGGTAAGAATTTGTGATATAGATTGAGAATCACTATGAAAACCGGGTTGAGAATTAGGGCATGAAACAGCATTGAGTAGAAACACGTTATTTTAAAATTTAAACGGTTTTGATGAAATCATGGAATTGAGAGTGCCAGTGTGTATGTATGATTGATTGGTTGCTTTTCAGCATCATCCCCTAATTCTGCTCTTTGTTTACTCAGACTCATGGGTGAGTCCTTTCTTCATAACAAAGTGTATGTAAAGGATTGAATAGAGCCATCCACTCGAAGAGCAAATGTTTTCAAGCCTCTTTTACATCCCAGACAATTTCCACCCTCGAAGTATTAAAACGAATGAATCATTCTAAAACAATAGTTATTAAGCAATTAAATTCCAGGCACCCTGCTAAGTTTTTAAAATGAAACACGACGTAAATTCCACCCTCTTGATTCTCACAACTCAAAAGGTAACATACGAATTTTACTAATGGAGCGGAACTGGATTCCACATGGGATATTATCTGTGTGAAATACAATGCAGTGAATCTACTGGCGAGAGCTAAACAGACAAGTTTGTCGCAGCCGTTGTCTTTTCTTGGGTAAAATTTAGCCTACAAACTGAAAGAGCAACGCGGAGGGCTTTCTGACTGCTATAATTTAAGAGTTCCACGATAGCGGGTACGCTTGCTGCTACGAAGAAAGTCGCGATTTTTAAGCGGAAGAAGTAGGACCCAGTCCCCGTCTCTCAACTCAGTTCTCAGCGTCCAACGACTCCTGGACTGAGGCAGGGTCTCGATGGGGCCGGGGGTCTTGGGGAGCTTCGGCACCGATGCAGCAGAGAGAAAGCAGCGGGCGCCTGATTCAGCAAAGACGGTAGGCGCCGGCCCACCTCAGCTTCCGCGTTGGCTGGGGAGGTGGGGGGAGGGGGCGGTCAGCCGTCCTGGTCACGTGAACGCGCCGTCATGTGACTGCGTTCGTGGGCTACGCCTAGGGGGAAGCAAGATGGCGGCGCACCTGTCCTACGGACGAGTGAACCTGAACGTGCTGCGCGAGGCGGTGCGTCGCGAGCTGCGAGAGTTCCTGGACAAGTGCGCGGGAAGCAAGGTGAGCGATGGGAGGCGGCGACACTGCTTTCCAGCCCCCCGTCCCTCCTGGCCCAATCCGGTGCCCGATTGCCTGAGCTCCTGGTGCACGAGGTCCCTGGGGCTTCCGAGGAGGGGAGCGGGCAGGACCAATGCGCGGGGGAGAGGGGTCTGCCGGTGGGGCTGGGGCACACGGCAGGAGTCGGCGTGGCATCGCGATTGCTTTGTTGCAGCAGAGTAAGCCCCTGTGGTATCCCAGGCCATCGTGAACCTTAGCTATGTCAGGTGGCCCTCAGATCCAGAGGGGCAGTTCTGGTGCCCCCTGGGAACAGGACGAATGGGGCGGGCCCGGCCCAAGGATGTCGATGGGCCAGTGAACATGCCTTACGGCGAGCATGCATGTCGTACCTTTAAAAGCCTGTGTAGCACTAGCATCTTAGAACCTGCTGCTCACACGTATTATGAAAGAGGTTGTAGTTATTTGCGGTTTTAACGTGACTTTTCTAGGGTTTGTTTCTCCTGTTAGACGTTTACTACCACCCAGCTCACGACTGAGAAATTGTAGATCAAGGACTTAATAGGATTTCGTCTAAGTGGTGTCATCTTTCTCCTCTCTCCTTAGGGTTTATTTGTCCCCCTAAGTAACTGGCAATACAACTCCGAAAAGGAAAGGAAAACTGGGGAATCTCAGGAATCGGTTTTAGGAAGAACAGAACTTCCAGAGATGGAGTGGGTGCTAGCAGCCATTGAGAGAAAAAGGCAGGCTAAGCCCTAGGTGCCCAGTTCAGGCTCAAGAAATGATACTGAAATCTGAATAACATCACGGATTGGATCAATGGCAATGTTGTGGGTGTAATATTGTGCTGTGGTTTTGCAAACTGTTACCATTGGGGGAAACTGGGCAGAGCATGCAAGGGCTCTCTCTCTAATATTTCTTACAAATAAAAGTTAATCTACACTTATCTCAGTAAAAATTTCAGTTAAAAAAGGGAAGAAGAGGGGTGCCTGGGTGGCTCAGTCGGTTAAGCCTCCCACTTCAGCTCAGGTCATGATGTCACAGTTTGTGGGTTCGAGCCCTGCCAATAAGGGTCTGTGCTGACAGCTTGGAGCCTGCTTTGGATTCTGTGTCTCCCTCTCTGTCTGCCCCTCCCCCACTTATGCTCTGTCTCTGTCCCTCAAAATAAATAAATAAGGGAAGAAGAAGAAATGACACTGGAGATTAGCAGTAATAATGTTCACGGGAGCCCAGAACAATGACCCGTGAGTTGTCAGCTGAGTTCTACACTGGGGTTCTAGTCCCCTTATACTATATGTAAGGTCCAAAGTCCCTACGTGGCCCTGGACATGTTACTTAAACTTCCCAAACCCTTTAAAACTTTCCTCTTCTGTCAAAATAAGATTCGTAATACCTACATCCAAGGTTTTAATTTTATATAATTGGATTATGTGACATTTCCATGTAAAATGCTAGACTGAGCTGTTGCCATTGGCAGTTTCCATCTGGTTCAATCTACTCGTTAATACCATGACACAAATACGCAACAAACTACAGTTCCTTCTTCCTGTTTGAGGATGGTGGTTATGTCTTAACTTTCCCGTGACAACAGTAACATCCTTGTCCAGATCCTGCTTTTCTTTAGACCTGTAAGATACGAATGTGATTAGAGCCAGTTAAAATTTTTGCTAATTCAGTTTGAAGCAAATATTCCTACTACGTCCTCTGACTGCTGCTTTCTGTCGATATTGTTGAAATTCCTGATATTAACCCTAACAAGAGAAAGTTTCTCTCCTCCTACAGGCAATAGTTTGGGATGAGTACCTCACAGGACCATTTGGCCTGATTGCACAGTATTCACTACTGAAGGTAAATGAGCTATTTGGGTTTTGTTTGGGGATTAGTAATTCTGTGCTTTAGTAATAATAGGATTTTACATTTTTCCTGAGTAATTGACTTGCAGAGTTCTTTGGTCTTTATAGACACTGATGCTCATGCATGTCTGACATTTTTTATACAGTGGCCACTGGCCAGTGATTTTATACTGATCCTAATTCTAGAGAAATTACTAGCATTGTGTTATGTGACCATCACCTGGTGTCATTGACAGGTCATCATGTGAGTCATTTGAATTCAAATGCAATAGCATTGACTTAATCCTGAAACTTTGTCCTTTATACATCTGGCTTTGGGGAATCTAAATTTTGCTGATGAAGCATTATGCACTTTTGGCTGGGAGTGTTTATGATGACTGAATCTGGATATGATAGGTAAAGTACAGGGTTTTTGTTAACCTTTTGTGTATGTGTTTTCTTAGGAACATGAAGTAGAGAAAATGTTCACACTTAAAGGAAGTCGTTTGCCAGCAGCTGATGTCAAGAATATTATTTTTTTTGTCAGACCCAGGCTAGAGTTGATGGATATAATTGCTGAAAATGTGCTCAGGTATCTCCCAGAGCTTCTATTTGGACCAAAAGAGGTTGATCCTTCTCAGGGTTTTAACATACCGAACTCTTCCTTGCAACCTCCTTGTCTTGGCAGTGAATCGGAAGGTGGTCTTTTAGAAAACTGGGCAGGCGTGAAAGAATGTAAGAGGGGAATGGGAAGCTCCCATGAACTTGTTCAGACAGTTGGAGAAGGGGGTCATCATATAACCCCGTTTTCAGGACAACTAAAAATTTGGACCTATTACCGGTGGGAAGGACCCTGATTAAAACTACAAAATCTCTAATGGTCATCTTTCAATACACTGTATATAGTGTGCTCGAATTTCATAAGCAAAAGAAGTACGAGCCGATTAAAATTTAACGTAGCATCCAATCTATAGAGGAAGTTCTTAGCCCAGTTTGCACTCGGTGGTACAGTTGATTGAAAAGGCCCTTAAAACCTTAAAAGCATATGGGCTATTTTGGGAGGCCCACTGTCAAGGAGACTAGAGGTGGAAGTCAAGAGTGATCTTTCCTTTTTCTGTAAGACTGTGTCACAGCATTGGTTTGGTTAAAGAACCATCTGTTTTTCAGTAAGACACGGACATCCTGTTTCAATAAACCTGAGAGCTTAATGCCCCATAAATGGTTTAAGAGAAAGCTAGAAAATGCTTCACAAAACACTGGCTGTGAATCAACGCCTCTTTCCTCTCAGGGAAAAAAAAAGAGAGGGAGAGAGAGAGCCAACTATGCAGCAGTTTGAGTGCGTTTATCTGATGCCCATTTATTTAGCGCCTGCTGTGTGCCAAGCAACAGGCCAGGCTCCAGGAATAAAATAGATGAAATAACCTACGACTCGAAGGCACATGCAAGCTAACAAGTGTTACTTCTCTTGCAGTGAAGACAAACGTGGCCCAGCAAGGGATTTCCACATTTTGTTTGTTCCACGACGAAGTTTACTGTGTGAACAGAGGTTGAAAGACCTGGGTGTTTTGGGATCCTTTATTCATAGGGAGGAGTACAGCCTAGACCTCATTCCATTTGATGGGGATCTCTTATCCATGGAATCAGAGGGTGCATTCAAAGTAAGTTTGACATTTAATTTCAGACTTTATTATTTTTATTATTATTATTATTTTTTTAAGTTTATTTTGAAAGAGAGGCACGCACATGCCTGCATGTACAGGGGAGGGGCAGAGAGAGAGGGAGAGGGAGAATCCCAAGCAGACTCCGAGCTGTTAGTGCAGAGCCCGATGTGGGGCTCGATCCCATGAACTGTGAGATCGTGACCTGAGCCGATGTCAAGAATCAGACGCTTAACCAGTTGAGACACTCAGGTGCCCCTGTGCTTAATTTTTTTATAACAGCTTTATTGAGACAAAATTCACATACCATAAAATTTACCCTTTTAAAGGTGCAGTTCAGGGGCGTCGGGGTGGCTCAGTCGGTTGAGTGTCCGACTCTTGGTTTCAGCTCAGGTCATGATCTCATGGTTGGTGAGACTGAGCCACAAGTCGGGCTCTGTGCTGACAGTGAGGAGCCTGCTTGGGATTCTCTCTCTCCCTCTCTCTCTCTCTCTCTCTCTCTCTCTCTCGACCCCTCTTTCCTGCTCATGCACTCTCTTTCTCTCTCTCTCAAAAATAAAGTGTGCAGTTCATCAGTTTTCAGTATATTCACAGAGTTGTGCAACCATCACCACTGTCTAATTTTGGAACATTTTTATCATCCCATAAAGAAACCCTCTGCCCATTAGCAGTCACTCTCTCCCCCAAGCTACTGGCAGTCCCTAGTCTTGTGGCGTCTGTATGGATTTGCCTGTTTTGGAGATTTCTTATTAATGAAGTCATATACATGTGGTCCTTTGTGTCTGGCCTCTTTCTTAGCCTCATGTTCTCCAGGCTCATCCACGTTGTAACAGGTGTCAGCTCCCTTCCTTTTGATTGCCAAATCGTATTCCTTTGTAATGATCTCCCACACTGTGTTTACCGTTCATCTAGAGTGTTCGGATCATGATTTTTCACTTGTCGGCCATCACGATGCTGCAAACGTTAATACAAGGTTTTGTATGTGCATGTGTTTTCATTTCTGTTAGATATACCTAGAAGTAGAATTGCCGGGTCATATGATAAAACTCTGTTTAACGTTTGGGGGATCCACAGTGACTGCACCATTTTCTGCTCCAGCCAGAGGTAGATGAGGGTTCCAGGGTTTTTTTTGTTGTTGTTGTTTTTTTTTAATTTTTTTTTTTTTTAACGTTTATTTATGTTTGAGACAGAGAGAGAGACAGAGCATGAACGGGGGAGGGTCAGAGAGAGGGAGACACAGAATCTGAAACAGGCTCCAGGCTCTGAGCTGTCAGCACAGAGCCCGACATGGGGCTCGAACTTACAGACCGCGAGATCATGACCTGAGCCGAAGTCGGCCGCTTAACCGACTGAGCCACCCAGGCGCCCCAAGGGTTCCAGTTTTATATCCTCACCAACCTACCATCGTCTGTCTTTTTGGCTTGCCATCCTGGTGAGTGTGAAACATGATCTCATTGTGGTTTTGATTTACATTTCCATAGCAACCAGTGATGCTGATCACCTTTTCATGTGCTGATTGGCCGTCGGTATGTCTTCCTTTAAAGAAATGTCTATTCCGCTCCCTGACACATTTTAAAAATTGGGATATTGTATCTTTTCATTAGAAGAGTTGTAAGAATTCTTAGTATGTTCTGGATGCAAGTCCTTTTTTATCAGATACCAGATTTGCAAACATTTTCTCCCATTCTGTGAGGTTTTTTTTCACTTGGTAAAAGTGGGGTCCTTCAAAACACACACACAGTTTTTTTTTTCCCCACCATGAAAAATGTTTCTAAGTAAGCTTCACACCCAGCATGGAGCCCATTATGGGGCTTGAACTCACAACCCTGAGATCAAGACCTGAGCCGCGATCAAGAGTCGAGTGAGCCACCCAGGTGCCCTTCCTGACAATTTTTAATTTTGAAGTTCAGTTTATCTGTTTTTTCCTTCTTGTTGCTTATGCCTTTGATGTCCCATCTAAGAAGTCATTGCCTAACCCGGGGTAACGCATTTACCCTGATGTTTTCTTCAAAGAATTTTATGGTTTTAGTCTTACGTTTAGGGCTTTGACCTATTTTGAGTTCATTTTTTTTCTGATGTGAAGTAGGGATCCAACGTCATTCATTTGCGTGTGGCTGTGCATGTGTTCCCGCACCGTTTGCTGGAAGGTGATGGTATTTTCCTCATTGAATTGTCTTGGTACCCTTGTTGAAAATCGGTTGTCCGTAAGTGTAAGTGTTTATTTCCGGTGTCTCCGTTCTTTGCCTTAATCAATATGTCTGTCCTTATGTCAGTACCATACTGTCTTGATTACTGTGGCTTTGTTGTAAGCTTTGAAAGTGAGAGATGTGAGTCTTCCAAGTTAAAGTAGTTAAATATATCACTTTTATTCTTTTAGCTTGTGCTTTTTTTTTTTTTAATGTTTGTTTATTATTTTTGAGAGAGAGGGAGAGACAGAATGTGAGCGGGGGAGGGGCAGAGAGAGGGAGACACAGAATCCGAAGCAGGCTCCAGGCTCTGAGCTGTCAGCACAGAGCCCGACAAGGGGCTCCAACTCACAGAGTGGTGAGATCGTGACCTGAGCCGAAATCGGACGCTCAACTGACTGAGCCACCCAGGCGCCCCATTAGCTTGTGCTCTTGAGTGTTAATAAATCCTTTTCCACCCTGAAGATATAGAAAATCGTATATTTTCCTTGGAAAGTCTTGAAGTTTTGCTTTTTATATTCAGGTTTTTAAGCTAGTTTGAATTGTGTGTTTTATGGAGTATGTGGTGTGAGGTAGGGGCTTGTTTAACTTTTTCCGAGTGGGCAGCCCGTTGTTCCAGCAATGGTTTTCTCCACTGAGTATTTTCAGCATGTGTTTATAGTGAATGTGCACGCCTTTTCCAGTTCTGAGAGTTTTCTTGCAAATGTAATTTTATGTATTTGTTTTATTTACCATCTTTATTTCAAAGAACATTTTCTCTCATAAGAATGTTACCTTATCTGGGGCGCCTGGGTGGCTCAGTGGGTAAGGCCCGACTCTTGGTTTCGCCTCAGGTCATGATCTCACAGTTTGTGGGTTCAAACCCTGCATCGAGCTCCATGCTGATGATGTGGGCGCTGCTTGGGATTCTCTCTCTCTGTCCCTCCCGTGTGCCTTCTCTCTCTCTCTCTCTCTTTTTCTCTCTCTCTCTCAAAACAAATAAACTTTAAAAAAAAGGAGTATTACTTTACATTTAATAAAATGATTTGAAAGTGTTTGAAAACATTATCCTTGCACAGTGATACATTTCTTTGAGTAAGAAACAGTACAGAGTGAAAAATAAGCCCCCCTGTTCTCAAGCTGCCAAATCCCTCCCAGAAGCAATCACTATTACTAATTCTTTTCTTTTTTCAGAGATGCTTTACATAACTATAGCTCATAGTATATATAAAATACCTTTCTCACTTTTATACAAATGGTGTCATATCCTATGTAAGTTTGGTATCTTGCTTTATTCTCTTAGTAATATATCTCAAGGTTAATTTATACCATACATGAAAATGCTTCTGTATTTTTAATTTTTTTTAATGTTTATTTATTTTTTTAGAGAGGGAGACAAAGTGTGAGCAGGGGAGGGGCAGAGAGAGAGGGAGACACAAAATCCAAAGCAGGATCCAGGTTCTAAGCTGTCAGCACAGAGCCTGATGCAGGGCTCGAACTCAAACCGCGAGATCATGACCTGAGCCAAAGTCGGCCGCTTAACTGACTGAGCCACCCAGACGCCCCGTTTGCTTCTGTATTTTTATTTGAAGTTGCATAGTGTTCCATTGTTTGGAGGTATCGCGATTTATCAAACCAGTCTCCTTCTGAAGGACATTGCGGTGTTTCTCACCTTGTGCTGTTGGAGGTGGTGCTATAGTGAATAGTCCTGTACACGTCTGCCCCGAAGCTGTAGGCTTTAACTGTGCTTACTCTCCATTGACATTTGTCTTTTAATTTTGCTTGTGGTAGTTTTTGCCATGTGTGTTTTTCAGCGGAGTCACATTTGTCCATATTTCCTTCCTAGATTCATGGGCTTGTGATGCTGCTGGTCTGGACACTAGAACTTTTGAGAACCTTCTGGTGTTGTACAAAAAATTATTTGGAACTTTTTCTCCCCCAGTGCGTTGTTACAGTGATCATCGCCTAAAAAGAGTTTACTTGGGGCAGTAGATTTCATTTGGCCGCACTGATTAATTTGAATAACGAAGAGACCTTCTTGGCTCCTTTTTTGCCACATTCCTGATGTTTTGCTTATATACCGAGTCTCATCCAAGGACCGTACAGATTCCCCCTCCCCCCAACATTTTGTGTGAAGAACCTCAGACATACAGAAAAGTTGAAAGCGTTCTACAGGAAACACCCACATACCCATCACTTGGATTCCAGCACTGCCATTTTGCTGTATCTGCACCCTCATGTGTCTGTAATGCTGTGCCCACATGTAATTAATTCACATCTGTGTAATTAATGGGAGTTGGTAGCAGCTGAGGAAGACTCGTCCTGGCATGAGGAAACCTGCCCAGAGGAGAGATTTCCTCTTTGTGTTTCTGGTGATTTGCAAAAAAAAGGGACAATTATTTTCTGCTGCAAATTTCAAGCTCTAGGTTTTGTACGTTCACCTCAGATTCTGTTTAGAAATCAACGATTTTGCCTGGATGGTAAAGCCCCAAGTTCCACCTAATGCTAAATGCAACCCCGATTTCTTTTTTTTTTTTTTAATGTTTATTTATTTTTGAGAGAGAGAAAGAGAGACAGAGCGTGAGCGGGGGAGGATCAGAGAGAGAGAGAGAGGGAGACACAGAATCCGAAGCAGGCTCCAGGCTCTGAACTGTCAGTACAGAGACTGATGCAGGGCTCGAACTCACAAACTGTGAGATCATGACCTGAAGTCTGATACTTAACTGAGCCACTCAGGTGCCCCTCAACCCTGATTTCGGATGGAGTTGATGTAATTTTTACGTATTTATGTGATTTTAAGTAGTGAGCATAATTTAGTGGGTTTTGGCATCCAAAGGCACATGGAGATCTTTCTGTGCTTTGGGGATGTGATTGTAACCTTCTCCATCGTTGTACTGTGTGAAATGTGGGAATCAGAGGTCAGCCCGTTGACTGGGCCTGGCCCGTTCACAGCACTCAAGAACAGTGCTTAACGTATCGTGGCCTTCGTATATACACATACAAATCAGTGTCTATAAATCTGTCTCCTTTGTAAACACTGTAGGTATGTGGGATTTGGAGGTCAAAAAATACGTGTATTGAAATGTTAATGATACTAACGTTTGTCCCTCTCCAGATGTCCTCCTGGCTTGAAATTCCACAAACTCACAGTAGAGTTAGGACATTTAACACAAATAATCACCCCATCACCAATTATTTTAGAGCAAAAAATTCAAGATTAATATCTGTTAACTTTTATTTATTTATTTACTTATTTTTGAGAGAGAGCGAGTGTGCGCATGCACGCCCCAGGAGACAGACAGAGGTGGAGAGAGAGACTCTTAAGCAGGCTCCGTGCCCAGCTCAGAGCCCGATGTGGAGCTCGGTCTCGCGACCCTGAGATCGTGACCTGACCTGAAATCGAGAGTCAGGCGCTTAACTGGCTGAGCCACTCAGGCACCCCGTTGTTAACGTTTAAATCTTTTTTTAAAGATAGACTTGTGGGGGCACCTGGGCGACTCAGCCGGTTAAGCATCCAACTCTTGATTTCAGCTCAGGTCTTGATCTTGTGGTTTGTGGGTTTGAGCCCTGCGTCAGTCTCCATGCTAGCAGTGTGGAGCCTATTTAGGATTCTTTCTCCCTCCCTCTTCACCTCCCCCTGCTGATGCGCTCGTGTGCACATGTACGCGCGTGCTCTCTCTCTCTCTCTCTCTCAAAATAAATGAATATTAAAAAGAAAAGAGACTCATAAAAGAAATACCTGTAGTGGTAAAACTTTTTAAGTTAAAAATATGAATGCTATTTGGGAGATGTTCCCTAATTTTTTCTTCCTTGAATTTTGATCTCACTTCCGCTCCAGTCAGGAGTTCTAAGCAATTTTGCCAGAAAGTGTCTCCAGACATTCTTGATCTTGGCCTGGCCCGGTCACTGCAGTGTTAAAATACCCCAGACCTGGAAGAGCCGTCACCTGTCACTGCTTCCAGTAGTGACCACACACTCATCAGTGTCTTTGGGGGACAGCCCTCCTCCCTCCCCCGGGGGGAGTGCACTAGTGCTCTACTCTGTCTTCCCTGATTCTTCCGGTGTCCTTTCCCTCCTGGCTTTGGAGGCTAGAGACACGTTGGGTGGGTGGGTGGAGGGCAGGTGTCTGGTGCTGTGTACCATTTTGACTTATGGATGGGTGATATTTGTGGGGGGGGAAAGTCCAAACAATTCCAAATGATAAAAACTAACATTTATTAAGCACTTACTGTATACTTTAAGTGCTGGAGTTAAATGTTTTCCATGCGTTTTCTTCTCCTTATGCTTTGTGGACGATACTCCCTTCTACTGATGGGTAAGCTGAGGCATGCAGAGGTTTTTCTCACCCGCCCAGGGAGCAGCTGGGAAGTGGCCCGGCTGGGGCCCAGATCAAGGCTGTCTGAGTCTAGAACCGTGCCCCCCCCGCCCCCGACGAGGATCAGATCTGAGTGTTTCCCCTCTTACTTCCCAGCTGGTCTTGTGTGCATTTTATTGGCCTTTACAAAATAGACCTTGTATATTGTATATCATAAAATATATTTTCTAAAAATGAGATCATAATCTAAAGATTCTTCAGCCACCCCTTTTCACTTCTCAAGACGTCAGGACCTTTGTTTGTTGGCAGCATATGTGAAAACCTCGTGTTTGTCAAAACGGCTAAGTACCCTGTCGTGTGGTCCTCTGGGGCTCCGGGGGTCAAAGAGTATGTGCCTTTATGGGTATTAGCATAGGGCCTTCCCAGAATGTCCTGCCAGGGTCTACAATTCCCACGGTGAGTGGGAGAACCCATTCCCCTTGTAAGTCTTTGTTAATCAGTTTACTGACGAGCTCGTAAAGTACACCTGGTGTGCTTGACGAACACTTTTCTTCCAGAAGGCTCGGCCAGCTGCTTCCACAGCTGCATCTCCATAGCACCGCTGTTGGCCTTGTGCTCTAGACTCCCAAAGAGCAGCTTGACAAAACGGTCTCGCGTCCCCCCTCTTTCCAGGCAAAGCGGGAAATGAGTGGAAAACCCCAGTACCAGACAGAGGCGGGTGCTGGCAAGCACCCTATGACTGTGGCCTGGCAGTAACCACCCTTCTCCCCACCCCCCCCCACAGGAATGCTACCTGGAAAGTGACCAGACCAGCCTCTACCATGCAGCCAAGGGGCTGATGACCCTGCAGGCTCTGTACGGGACAATCCCCCAGATCTTTGGGAAAGGAGAGTGTGCCAGGGTAAGAAGTGGCCTGTGTTTCTGGGGTGAAGGAAGGGGTGCCCTGCTACCCAAAAGGGGAGTGATAGCAAGCTGTTTACAAATAAGTACAGCCAGTCCTGTTTGTGAATTCACCTAGTTGCTGAAATGTACTCGTAACCCCCCAGACCGATAGTCACGGTGTTTTGTGGACAGGTCCAGGGCAGCAAAAAATTTGAGTTGTCCAATGTGCCTGTTCCCAGCTGACATCCAGTAAAGTGATGCTCTGCCGTCTTGTTTCATCTCTTGGACTATAAACAGGGACTATATAGTGCCGTGTGCTACTTAACGCCATATTTCTTGCACTTTTGTGCTTTTTATCGGTGATCTCACTGTTTCACATGGCCCCACAGGTAGTCCTAAAGCACTGTCCGGTGATCCCAAGCTCAGGAAGGTTCTGGTGTGCCGTACGGAGAAAATACCTATGTTGGCTAAGCTTCCTTCGGGCATGAGTTACAGTGCTGTTGGCTATGAGTTCATTGTTGGTGAATCAACAGTATATATTAAATAAGGTGTCTTTAAATAGAAACACACATTGATTAGTTGATAAAAATGTTGTCACCAGAGGCTCACGGGAACTTAACCCCGTGTTTCCCCTCAGAGCAGTGGCTCCATATTCGCTAAGTCAGTGGTCATGGTGACTCTACAAAAGTACCATGAATAACGAGAACAGACTGTGTCTGAGCTCATGCCTCGTTGAGTAGTGGCCGGTGTTGGGGTACATGTACGTGTTCGAGTGGGTGGCCAACAGCAGACGCTCTTCTCTGTCTTGAGCTAAATTTGAAAATCAGCTAATTCCCAGGAAAGTCCCATCTGATCCAATGTTTGATTTCCAGCAAGTGGCCAATATGATGATCAGGATGAAGAGAGAGTTTACAGGAAGCCAAAATTCAATATTTCCTGTTTTTGATAATCTCTTGCTGCTTGATCGAAACGTGGATTTATTAACGCCTCTTGCCACGCAGCTTACGTATGAGGGACTCATTGATGAAATTTATGGCATTCAGAACAGTAAGTAAAGCGACATCTGTGTTTACTAACAGGTCACTGGATACAGACGTCCAGAAGGTTTCTTCGTTTTTTTTTGAGATGCTGTCTTTGCATGTAAATCAGGGGATATTTGAGAAAATAAAAATACTGACTTTCAGCTTTCAGACAAAGTCCAAGCAAAAACTGCTGTCTTCAGTGCCACAAGGGCTGGCCAGGTGCTTTGTGTGCAGACTGTGCTTATCCCCGTGAGCTGTGGCCATGGGTTAGGTTCAGGTGGCGTTGCAGTTCGGAGATTGTAGGCCCTCCCGGCTGGCAGTTGTTCAGGAAAGCTTGTCAGAGAGGCGGCATTTGTCCTGGGTTTGCGGAGAGGGCACAGCGTGGGGCACACCATGTCATAAATGCAGGGACGCTACAGGGGAGATTGCTGTGGGGTATATCCAGGGAAGGGCAGGTAGTCGAGGTTGGGGACACCAGATGGAAGACTGGGGAGGCCGGCTAGCAGTTGGGTGCGACAGATTATTAGGTCAGAGGTCACTTTGGCCCACATGATGCTTGTTTCTGTCGGCATTTAAAATTTTAGAAACGTTTAGTAATAATCCTGATTGATTTATTTGTGACCAAAGTGTACCTTGATATGGGAAAAACTGAAACCTCTGTGCCATACGCCATTTTCCCTAAAGCCAAGGGCTTCCTTCTCTCCTGAGCTGGAGAATTCTGTTTCGAGCCTGAGCGCTTGATCGGTTCTGCCGGTAAATTCACCCAGGCGCTTGTCTCCTTCCATTGTGGCTCAGGTTATGTGAAGTTACCTCCGGAGAAATTTGTACCTAAGAAACAGGGCGATGGCGGGAAGGACCTTCCCACGGAAGCCAAGAAGCTTCAGCTGAATTCTGCAGAGGAGCTATACGCTGAGATCCGAGACAAAAACTTCAACGCGGTGGGCTCAGTACTTAGCAAGAAAGCAAAGGTGATCTCCGCAGCGTTTGAGGTGAGGCGGTCTGGCTGTCTTGCTGCGCCAAGGTCACGGGCTAGACTGCCCCTCCCAGGAAGAGGGGCAGAGCCCCAGAGAGACACTCCCCCCCCCCCCCCGACCCCTGCCTTGAAGCGGGGCGACAGCGTCATTGCACATTTCTCTCCTAAGGAGCTGTGCGTTTGGTCCTGGGGGCCCCACGGGCCTTCTTTTAGAACTCGTTGCCAGACCCACAACAGAAGATTTTGAGCCCGCTCCTTTTTTGCAGGGTGGCAGGAGCTGGGTGTGCAGTTCACAGACTTGTGTCATAAATATTTGCTTTACCCTCTTCTTTTTCGTGATTTCCTACCTCACACTAGGTGGAACCAGCTGGGCCATAAATAAAAGATCCCCTAGAATAGAACTTGCAGCTTGGGGTGGAAGCTCGAAGTTTAAGCCAGCGGGTAGGTGACGGGGGAGCCCCGCAGATGTGGGAGGTGATAATGAGAGAGGCAGTTTCATTTTCACCTTCCTGCCTCCTCTTGCCCGGCCACTGAGTTATTCTTGGGGGAGCTCGTTTTGGAAACGTGGAAATTCAGGAAGATGTTAAACCCTGAATATTTAGACTTTGGAAACATAAACTGGGAGAAATTTTGAAAACTAATTTCCCACCGAGTATATATTAGATTTCATCTTTCTTAGGGATTATATTTATTAATTGATTGTCACATATATATTTTTTTTATGCTTTAATTTTGAGAGGGAGAGTGCGAGCAGGGGAGGGGCAGAAAGAGAGGGAGACAGAATCCGAAGGACGCTGAGCTGCCAGCACAGAGCTCGAACTCACAAACCGCAAGATCATGACCTGAGCCACCCAAGCGCCCCTGATATTCATATTTCTGAAGTTTCTTTTGGTTTAAATGATTACATTTTGGGGAAAAAAAAAAAAAATCACTAAGCGAGGTTCACTTTTCCATGGACGATATTCAAGGTTGAGATCCAGCGGTAAGAATGAGTTTTTTTATTATTATTATAGAGGACACTTCTTGCTGCTTACGTTCCCCTCTTGACAGCGTTTCTGTGTTTTACTCGAAGCGCTTGTGGGTAACCTCATAGCGTCCCCCACGAATACTCCAGTGTTACTCCAATGTCTGCAGATAACCACTCACGATCTGAGCCCGGGCAGAGGAGGAGAAACCCTCACACGTTTGCTCTCTGAACTACCGACACGGTCATCAGGCACCACGAACTCCTCTTTTTTGTTTCATTCGTAACGTGGGACCTGGGTTTGGCCTGCTTTATTTGTATCCCGTTCTTTCTTTCACATCGATAATAAATGAAACATCCTCTGAGCAACGCGCAGAACGGAGCGCTTTAAAAATACCTTCCCTGCCCGATGGGTCTGCTGTTCCATCCGTTTCAGGAAAGGCACAACGCCAAGACGGTCGGGGAGATCAAGCAGTTCGTGTCCCAGCTGCCCCACATGCAGGCAGCGAGAGGCTCGCTCGCGAACCACACGTCGATCGCCGAGTTAATCAAAGACGTTACCAGTGAGTATCCCGTGGAGGGAAGGTTTTCATCTGGGGCCGACCTGCGCACACCGGGGTCATTGGCACTGTGACGCCTCCTTGGGAAAGGCAGCTCCGTTTTAACGTGTTATTTGCAGCGTTAATTAAGTGTGTGCGCGTTCATAGTTAGAAGTGTTCCGTTCGTAGTTAACCCATTTTTTCCTGTTACTAAAACACTGTAATCCGAAAGCAAAATACTTGGAAGAGTGATAAGAGAAAAAAACTCTACTGCGAGTTTGCCGCCATAACGAGGCTCTGTTTTTTCCGTCTAGTGTTTTCCCTCTTGCTAAGGGTTATTTAATCAGAGCAGTGTGACGTTTCCACATTTGTTTTTGTTTTTCCCTTGAAAACCTCCTGCAGAATGGGTAGAGAGCTCACACGCTGAGTGTTTTGAAAGAACTCAGAAGAGATATATTAAACCAAAGACGAGTTTATTCCTAAAACATGGGTGCCCCGTATTATGAAGTGTACTTTGAACCTGAAGTAGAACACGGTATTAGAAAATCAGTCTTTTGTTTTCATGTCCGTTGAAATCAGTTAAAACTGGTGGAATTTGCCGATGGTAGTGAAATGCTGGGAAGATTAGCTTTCCCTGTTAGGGCACAGTTCTTGAGATCTGTGTTGAGTCCTGAGGATCGCCAAGGGGTACAGCGGTCAACTACGTCTTGATGTAATTTAGGAGGACAGTGTTGTAGGATTTTCCATGTTTTTAGAAGATTGTTTTCAGATGACAATTTATTCGATTAAAAAAAAAATTTTTTTTGATCATTCATTTTTGAGAGAGAGAGAGAGACACAAAGAGTAAGTGGGGGAGGGGCAGAGAGAGAGGGAGACACAGAATCCCAAGCAGGCTCCAGGCTCTGAGCCGTCAGCACAGAGCCCGACGCGGGGCTCGAACTCCCGAGCCATGAGATCATGACCTGAGCTGAAGTCGGACGCTTAAGCAGTTGTGCCACTCAGCCGCCCCTCAGATGACAATTTGAACCTTTTGCTTGCTTGCTTTTTTTGCACGTCTTGTTTCTTCATCGTCTTCTGTGTAGAAAAACACAGTGTTCCGGTAAATTAACATTTACTTAATATCTAAGTTGCAAATTTGCTAATTACATTTTAGCCTCTGAAGACTTCTTTGATAAACTAACAGTGGAGCAGGAGTTTATGTCTGGAATAGACACTGATAAGGTATGTGAACAATCAACTAGCAAAGAATTGATGATTTGTCGGACGTAAGATTATAGCTAGAAGAGCAGCTGCTTTGACTCCCATGCCTAGCCTAGGTATTTTTGAGAGCGAGTGCAGAATGTGAAAATCTAGGTTTCACCAAGTAGCAGTTCCTTAACTTTGCTCTGTGCAAGGTGTTTTCTGCAGTGCATGGAGTGATGGAGACCCAGCCCCTGAAATCAGCAGTCTTTAAGGCCTGTACTAGATAAATTAAGAGATTTGCTTTCTGAGGGAATTGGGTCATTTAATTCCTTTAAATATCCACTTCTGTTCATGTATTTAAAAGTATTTCATTCATAGAAATTCCTCTTTTCTCTAGAAAAGTTCCGGACCGTATGGTCCATAAATCGCCGTTATAATTGAAGCAGATGCAGTCACACATGCCCCAGCCTCCCCGCAGCCTCTCAGGAAGTGGTCTGCAGCGTGTGGACGGGCGTTTGCATCACTAAGTGCATCCTCCACTTTGAAAAATAATAGCAAATATTAAGTTCTTTAGGTCCCCAAAGCGGACGGTGGTATGCATACGTATATATTTGTTTCCAGGTCAACAGTTACATCGAAGATTGTATTGCCCAAAAGCACCCACTGATCAAGGTGTTAAGACTGGTCTGCCTCCAGTCTGTGTGCAACAGTGGACTCAAACAAAAAGTTTTGGATTATTACAAAAGAGAAATTCTCCAGGTCAGTATGTTTTAAGTTACTCATTTACCAAGGGAGGAAACATCTGTTTAAAAAATACTTCTTGGTATTTTGAATACCAAAAATACTTCCGAGCGCCTGGGTGGCTCAGTCGGTTAAGCGTCCCAACTCTCGATCTCAGTTCGGGTCTTGATCCTCAGGGTGGTGAGTTTGGGCCCTGTGTGGGGCTCTGTGCTGGGTGTGAGGCCCACTAAAACAAAAACAAAAGCCTTTTTAATTAAAGCTCCTGTTTTGATACATTGTTTCCACGGTCTTTTAGATTTTCTAACAGGTAGCGGGGTTGTCCTTGGTATTGATCACTGTTTACTGTGCTCGCATAATGACACCTGATATTTACCGAGCATTTCCTGTGTGCCAGGCTCTACTGAAAGAGCTTTACTGGGGCTCCTGGGTGGCTCAGTCGAGCCGGTTAAGCATCCGACTTCGGCTCAGGTCATGATCTTGCAGTTCGTGGGTTTGAGCCCCGTGTCGGGCTCTGCGCTGACAGCTCGGAAGGTGGAGCCTCCTTCAGATTCTGTGTCTCCCTGTCTCTCTGCCCCTCCCCTGCTTGTACTCTGTCTCTCTCTGTCTCAAAAATGAATAAACATTAAAAAATTTTTAAATTAAAAAAAACAAAGAGCTTTATTGTATTCATTCGTTTGACCTTCACTGCAGCCCTGTGCGTTGGATGCTGTTATCATCCCCCTTTTATGGATGAAAACACTCAGGCACAGAGTAGTTACATAGCTTGCCCAAGGTCACCCAGCCAGTAAGTGGCAGAGCCAGTGCCAAAACCCAGGGAACTGGGGTCAGGTGCCCATGCTCTTAACTAGATTGCATTCGATTCAGGAAGGGACCTTTATTGCAAATATTCTGATAATAATTCCTTCGCAGACTTATTTAGAGTAAGCCTGTTTTACTTCGTAATTAGGAAGAAGCCACCTTTATTTTAAAAAATTCTGCCCTCTGTTTGAAAACGTCTCGGGGAATGTTTATTTGCTATTACCATCCACGGTTAAATACACTGTTGTTAAAACTAAACGCTCATTCAGGTTTTTTTGTTATTCTCTCGTTTTGTCTTTTATTGTGCATTTTTATTTTTTTAATATTTATTTATTTTTGAGACAAAGGGAGACGGAGCGTGAGCAGGGGAGGGGCAGAGAGAGGAGACACGGAATCCGAAACAGGCTCCAGGCTCCCAGCTGTCAGCGCAGAGCCCGACACGAGGCTCGAACCCACAAACCATGAGATCATGACCCGAGCCGAAGTCGGACGCCTAACCAGTGGAGCCACCCAGGCGCCCCTCTTGTTTTGTTTTTAAAAAAACTACACAGATAATACACGCGTTCTTATCACATAAGAGTCTGGTAAAGGTCAAGTACCTGGAGCCAAAGGGGATCCTTCTGCCCCTCGCTCACACCAGCTGCCTCCCCAGATAGGACCAACAGTTTGTGTGCTTCCAGACTCTTCTTTGCACTTTTGTACAAAGAATCTTTACGTACACAGACTTGGGGGCGAGACTGGCTGGATCCATGTCTCAGGTCTGCTGCTCATTAGCTGTGTAACCTTGGGCCGGTTCTTTAAACTCCTCCATCAAATGGAGACGATACTACCACCTACCTCACTGGCTTATTAGAAAGATGACTGAGTTAATGTATGCAAAGCTCTTAGAACAGATGACTGCCGCCCCTGCTCACAGAAAGTATGTAAGTACTGACCATTGTTACTATTACCTACTGTATCTTTTCTAAAGCAGAAGTAAAATCCTACGGTACATAGTGTTCTATCGTGATAGTTTTTGTCCTTAACATATCCAGATCTTTCTTGTCGGGATGTGTAGATGTCCCTCGTTCTTGTTTTTTAATATCTAATTATATCTCATATAAATACATAATTTATTTGTAAATTGGAAGATGTGTATTGCAAAGTACATAACACATTTATTTATTTATTTGATGCTCACTTAAGTTGGGTCTATAAATTCTGACTTGAAAGTAAAATCTTTAGGGGCTCCCGGTGGCTCAGTCGCTTAAGCGTCTGACTTCAGCTCAGGTCATGATCTCACAGTTTGTGGGTTCAAGCCCTGCGTTGGGCTCTGTGCTGACAGCTCAGAACCTGGAGCCTGCTTCGGATTCTGTGTCTCCCTCTCTCTGTCCCACTCCTCTCCCGCTCGTGCTCTCTCTCCCCCCCCCCCCCTCAAAATAAACATTGAAAAAAAAATAAAAATAAAGGAAAAACTTTAAATTCCTCTTCGAAACAGTGAGCTGGGTTCATTTTAATGGGTAGGCAGGTCTCATCCCCCACGGACTTTGGTAACGTGACCTTGAGTACGAACCGAATTGATTTGTGGGAAGTGCTCTTTTTAGAAAGTGGCAGAAACCCTTTTCCTGATCTGACATCAATGCCAAACGACTTCTCTTGCAGACGTACGGCTATGAGCACATACTGACCTTATACAACCTAGAGAAGGCTGGCCTGCTGAAACCACAGACGGGGGGCAGAAACAATTACCCAACGATCCGGAAAACGTTACGCCTCTGGATGGATGATGTAAACGAACAGGTAAGACACACCCCTCCACTTCACCTCCGTTTACCTATTGTTAACGGTTTATTGTGACCACATATGGTACTTGATTTACACATCCACCGTGCATTTTCTAGAAACAGTTTTCTAGCGTGTTTGAGCAAGTAATGCATTCGCGTGTTCCATCTCCCAGAATCCCAGCGGGGAGCGGAGAGGGTGCTCTCACACTGGGTGGTTTGAGGAGAGTTTCGGGAGATGTGGGCAGGGTGGGAACCGGTGAAAGGAGTCAGTGGCGATTCCTTGCCAGCCTGGGCCCGAGGGCAAGGAGGAGGAGCTGTCGCAGAAACCCGTTCCACAGCCTGGAGAAAAGAGCTGTGTGGAGAGGCCGCCTGACAAGATGAGGGATGAGAGAGGCCTGTGGTCGAGGGACACAGCCCGCCTCCAGCAGTGTCGCCAGAGGAAGCCAGGGCAATAACCCTGACGCCATGCTGCTGCCCACTCCCCGGTATTCCACCCGGTGCCTCCCATTGGCCGAACCCGAATCGGGCACGGGAGCACATTGGTATAGAGCCTGCAGGTTCGCCTCCTGGACACACAGCACCGAGGAGGGCGGAGGGATCGAAAATATTCAGCACGTGTGGTGAAAATGTTGGCCAATACAAAAGTAAGACGAACAGTGAGGAGTCAGGTTCCCTCCACACCTAACCCAGGTCTTCCCTCAGAAGGAACCACGGTAACCGTTTTTTTAAAATCTATCCTTCCAGGAAGAGTCTTCTGTATCTACTGACATTTTAACATAAATGATGAGTATTTTCAGAGCGCCTGGGTGACTCCCATCGGTTAAGCGTCCGACTCGGCTCACGTCATGATCTCGCAGTTCGTGAGTTCAAGCCCCGCATTGGGCTCTGTGCTGGCAGCTTAGAGCCTGGAGCCCGCTTCAGATTCTGTGTCTCTCTCTCTGCCCCTTCCCTGCTTGTTCTCTGTCTCTCTCCAAGATGAGATGAGATGAGATGAGATGAGATGAGATGAGATGAGATGAGATGAGATGAGAGGAGATTAGTATTTTCTACCACTGACCCTCAAAGCAGAGTGCACTTTGCTTTACATTTACTATTGATGCCAGTCTTTCTAAATTTCTTTTTCTTATTTTCTGTTTTTGGACTTTCATAGGCACTTTATCAGGCTGCCTCCTGCAGCAAAACCTAATAATTAAAAAGCCTCCTCTTCCAGTGGCAAAATTGGATTAACTTTCCCCAGCGGGAATATACTCTTGATTTCTATGTTGTACAGTGTAAAACACTATGCTAGTTCCACTCTCTCACTGTTCTTTTTTTTTTTTTTTTTTTTTTTTATGTTTGTTTTTGAGAGAGAGAGAGAGAGAGAGCACATGAGTGAGGGAGGAGCAGAGAGACAGGGAGACAGAGGATCTGAAGCGGGCTCCGCGGGACTCGAAGTCACGAACTGTAAGATCATGACCTGAGCTGAGGTCGATTGCTCAACCGACTGAGCTACCCGGGCGCCTCTCCCTCACTGTTCTGATCTGCCCCTCCCCACCCCAACCACCACTTACCACTGTGTCTTGAAGATCCTGTGATCTACTTCATTCTTTTTTGTAAGGTTTTTTTTTTTTTTTTTAATGGTTGCAGAGCGGTCTTGCAGATAAACCTTAATTTACGACTTGCCAGATTTCTCTCGCTAGAAATTCAGGGTGTTCCCAGTGTTGCTAGCACCCACGGTGTTAGTTTACCGGTTTGCGCTTTGGTCTGTGCTGGTACAAGCCCCCTCTGTAGGGTAAATACCTAAAAGTGGGACAGCCGAGTTCAAGGGGTGGGCTCGTTGTTACTCAGCTAGAGAGCGCCGGCTTACCCTCCAAGAAGTTTCTTGCCAGACCAGGCAACCTCGTTTCGTGGCCAGTACCTAGAGATGCTTTGAGTGGCGTTTTCAAGATTTGAGTGGGAAGCGAACCTCTGGCAGCTAAGAATCGGGCCCAGCCGGGGCGGACTGGAGCGGGACGTGGCCGGCCTTGATTTGTGTTTCTGCCCTCACAGGCAAATCGCGTATTTTGGGGTTCCCCGTAAAGCCACTGTTCAGTGACTCTGTGTCTCTATGTCTATAGGCTTTTTTTCCTTTAATTATTTAACAGAATCCCACGGACATATCCTACGTGTACAGCGGCTATGCCCCTCTCAGCGTGCGGCTGGCCCAGCTGCTGTCCCGGCCGGGCTGGCGAAGTATCGAGGAAGTTCTGCGCATGCTCCCAGGGCCCCACTTCGAAGAGCGGCAGCCGTTGCCCACGGGACTGCAAAAGAAACGTAAGTCGGTGGCCAGCATCTGCGACTGCGCACCGCCGGTGTGGCTTTCGTGGATTATGCGGTTGCCCCGTAAGGTACCCGGGAGTCAGAGTCCGGCGCACCTCTCGTCGGTTGCTGGTGGAGGGTGTGGGCACCGGAACCCGCCCTCCCCGCAGGAGTGACAGCTCTTAACCTCTGAGTTGAGGATCTCCGTAGTTAGAGAAAACGGTGAGATCCAGATCGAGTTCCTGAGTGTCCGAGGAATTGTCTGCACCAAGACCCAGTTACAGTTACCATTTTTTTCGCTCCTTACACACGATGCCGTTTTTTTAAGAGGTGGGATGAGAAACACCCATAATAAGTAATTCTTCATTCTGAAATGTTTCCATTTTAGGCCAACCGGGAGAAAACCGGGTGACTCTGATATTCTTCCTCGGGGGCGTAACCTTTGCTGAAATTGCTGCCCTGCGATTTCTCTCCCAGTTGGAAGATGGAGGCACAGAGTATGTCATCGCCACCACCAAACTAATGAACGGGGCCAGCTGGATCGAGTCCCTAATGGAAAAACCTTTCTAGGGTGCCCGGAGTCGACTTGAGCGAACTGCAGAGGAAGCTCGTTTGGAGAGGCCGCCACAAGGAAGGGAGACCTCACTGAAGAAAAACGGAAGAACGCAGAATTTACTTCGGGGTCAGCTTCTTAAATTACACGGTTTCCTCCTCTCTGCTTCTCTTTTGTGTTTCTAATTTCCGGAAGAAAGAAGACCAGAAGAGAATCAACCTGGGTAAAAGAAACACCAGTTGTTAACGTCCTAAGCTCAGGATCCTCCTTAGAGACTTCTGGAAGCGTGCGAAGGACAGTGGGGATGGATCGTCTTCTGCAGCTGCACACGGGGGGCCAGTGCTTAAAATAAGAAGGCAGGGACTGAGGAAGTAAAAACGAGAACTGGAAAGGCTCACCCCTGATTGGATAGTACCGTCTTTCCCGTCATGCCCAGGGCAGTGGCTGAGTGTGGAGGCAAGAGCTCGTCTCGTCTCGGAGTTGAGATTTCTTTCTCCTGCAGAGCCTGGCACGTTGTGTTTGGCGTCACCCCCCCTCCGTCATATCTGATCGTGAAGGCAAGTGTTGATTCCTTGTGCTTTCTGCTTTCACTTCCTCCGCTTCGATAAAGCAGGAGGCCTGGAGGGACTTCTTTCTCCAGATCGAAGCTTATGTATCATCTGTCTGACCAGCTGAACTCCTGTGGCTCCCGTACTTCTCAAGGGCTTGTTACGTTGAGGGGCATGAGGATTGGGGAGCAGCCTCCTGGGAATTTTCTTAGACACTTTTCCAAGACACTTGCTTAGCACACGTCTTATAAACTGCAAGACGTTTCCGTGGCAGATGCCTCCACCCGGGGCTTCAGTGTTCTTCCCCGGCCATCACGGGCCCCAGCCTCCAGCTGGTCCCACCCGGAGCAGTCGTGACATCCGCATTCGCCGACGCCATCTCCACGGTAGCTGCCCCCGCGTACTTCTGTGCGGCCGCTCCACACTCGGCCTCTGGCAAAACACGGCTCCGCTTCAGTCCCTGGTCCGGTACCTCAGCCTCTTCTGGTGCAGCTCGTCGACGGTCTTGGAGACCAGCTGCTCCTGCGGGAGGCGGTTAGTTAGCCGTGGGGCGGAGGAGCGGGGTGTTGGTGGAGAGGCTGGAAATCGGCGTGCGTCCCCTGCCTCCCTCCTGCTCCGTCCCAACGCCTGGGAGAGTTAAATCCAAGAAGGGGACCAAATGGGTGGCTTCGTGGCCCTTGCACAAGTCTCCCCTCTGCCGGGGGACCGCGGTCAGCATCCCTTCTGAGGCAGGGTGTGGTTTCTGTTGTTCATTAGTAACCGTACATGTTTTTTCCTCACTTTGTTTCATTAATGAAATTCTGTCAGCACATTGCATGTTAGGAGTGAAAGAGAAATTCTATAATAAATCTCTTCCAGAGTGAGGCGTAGAAGAGGTCATATTTAAGAGATTTCCTTCTCACGCATTCAACTTGGCCTTGACCTTCAGTGTTTGGAAAGTGGTCTTAAAAAAGAAAACTATCCCTGGTTTAGAAGGTCCTTTTTCAAATACTTGTTATCCCAGGGAGACTACTTTATACCTTCCAGCCCCAGCTGTTGTCAGCTTCAGCTGCCTTAGAGAATGAAATCCACCTTGCCTCTCAATGTTTTTGGCTCATGGGATTCAATTCAAGTCTGGTCAGGTCTCCTTGGCTGGGGTTTTTGTCCTATGAACAGATACTCAGTTGTGTCTCCTGTGTCTGCATTCACTCGTGACTCTGTACTTGGCTTGCTCAGAGCATAGTTAGGTCAGCTCCCAAAATGCATTTAGCAGAAGACTTCAAAACACCAATTGCTTCATTTGTATGCAAATAGAAAGTGGGGGATAATTATATATTATCCGCCTTTGTGTAAGTTCACTTAATACTTGAAGCAGCCTTTGTCTCCAAGGAGTATGCCCTTACTGAGAAAGGGTAGGTGAATGGTACATTTATTCCTGGAGAGGGCGGATTGTTTACATCATGTCTGGACTTTTGTCTAGTTAGGCAGACAGTTCTGCTACACCAGCAACTCCATAAAAAAGAAGTCTGCATAGATAAGTATACGTGAGCACTGTTCTGTGTCTTACTGTACACTTTTGAATTTTAGCCAACAGGGAAGCATTTGTAGTTGAACTGTAGAGCAAGAGAATCCAGGCATGCTGAGAGAGACTGGGGACGGATCTTTTGGTTTCTTGGTGCATATAAAAGTTACGTTTACACCGTACTGTAGTCTCTCCAGTGCGCCGTAGCATTGTGTCTAAAAAGATACATAATTCTCAATTTAAAAATATTACCAAAAAATGCTAGCCTTCATCTGAGCTTTCAGTGGGTTATGACCACAGATCACCGTAACAAATATAATAATGGTGGAAAAGTTTGCGATGTCACGAGAACTACCAAAATGCGACACGGAGACACACTTGATCTTAGCCAAAAGGCCGAGAAGCGATGACACGGAGACGTAAAGGAAGCAAATGCTATTGGAAAAATGGCGCTGGCAGACCTGCGCAATGCAAGGCCGCCACAAACCTTCAGTTGTTTAAAAAAAAAGAAAAAAGCCCACCGTGTCTCCAAAGCACATCGAAATGAGGTGTGTCTGGGCACCTGGGCGGCTCAGTCGGTTAAGCATCTGACTCTTGATCTCGGCTCGGGTCGTGATCTCACAGTCTGTGAGTCTGAGCTGCACCTGAGGCCCTGCGCTAGTGTTGCAGAGACCGCTTGGGATTCTCGCTCTGTCTCTCTCTCCGACCCTCCCTGCTCGCTCTTGCGCTCTCAAAAAATAAAATTTTTTTGAAGATTGGCATATCGCCACGAGGAAGTATTTATATTCAGCAGAAATTCAAGAAGAAATACTTTTTTTTTTTTTTTAACGTTTATTTTATTTTTGGGACAGAGAGAGACAGAGCATGAACGGGGGAGGGGCAGAGAGAGAGGGAGACAGAATCAGAAGCAGGCTCCAGGCTCCGAGCCATCAGCCCAGAGCCCGACGCGGGGCTCGAACTCACGGACCGTGAGATCGTGACCTGAGCCGAAGTCGGATGCTTAACCGACTGAGCCACCCAGGCGCCCCAAGAAGAAATACTTTTTAAAAAAATACCAAACGCACTGAGTGTCTAAAGCAGACTGAAAGAGAGGCTGTGGTCAAGATGGCAAGGCATAGAAATGCAGCATCACGCGAACTGAATCACGGAGAGACTGAATTATACTCTACAGCCAGATGTATTATACTCGTATAGTTTGAGGACCTCCTGTAGAAAATAGAGGATGCCTTTCTGTCAACCAGTGATCTAAAACAAAAAGGCAGTATGTCCACTTTCTCGGTGGGTCTTACTTCTAAATGAATGCATGTGAATTTCAAGCCACATAATGTTTCTTCGCTTCCGTTACTTCGTGGTGACCAGAGTCTGCAGAGGCTAGAATACTTAACTGCTCTGAGACGTCCATTTGAAGGACAGGAGAGTATAAGGAGACAGAGCTGAGCCTGCTCTCCTAGGCTCTCTTTTTCATCTGTTGCTGTGGTGTGGGGTGAGGGCATAAATCTTAGCCATACTTTCTTTCCTGTCACTAGCCAGGACACAGAAGCCCTTCAGATGACCAGTTCTCTGGGGGAGCAATTACTACTCGCTGGCTTCCTGGGCAGCTTGATAATGTTCTGCTCCTGTTTTCAGCCAGGCTGCGGCCGGGGCAGTGATTTGATAATAACAGACCCTGATTAAATTAAGGAGCCATTTGCTTGTGGATGATGATGTTGATAAAAGGGTTGATGTCCACACTCTCATCTATTTTTAAAGGTCAAAAAACAGTCTCTAATCACAAACTACAGCAAAAAGCAAAATAATCCGAAACAGTATAAAGTTTGTGCTTTCCCTTCGTTGTCCATCTGGGAAAGGGTCTGTTATTTGCTGACATCCTTACTGGCTGTTTTTGCATCACATTTGGAGTTGAAATTAGAAGTAGGCTCGTTGGGAAGGTGACTGTATCTCATCTCTAAAGTGCTAAACTCTGTAACTTACAATCAAGCACTCAGGGGCTCTTGGTTCTCTAAGCTCCTGTTTCTCACATACATGCATGCTCGCACTTACGTGTTTTTTCAGACAACAGCTTTTGCTTTAGGTGGAAAGTTGTAAGTGAAAGTTGTATATCGGTTCTTCTACTCTGAGACACAGAGTAGGACGGGGTTCCTCTCGATGTTGGTTAGAAAAGGATTTGCACTATATCCCACCCGCGGTGTTTAGAAAAGCAAGACAAGAAGGGACATGAAAAATCCCCTCGTGTACCACTTGCTCAGCCCGTCTGATTCGGGAGCTTTGCAGGCATCGTTAGAGCCCTGTGGGCTGTGGCCGTGAAATGGGCGGAGGGCAGGCAGGGTTGCCAGTGCCCCGCCTGGCCTGAGACGGGCCGTGCGCAGCTCCCTGATTGCTCAGGGACCACGGGGAGACTCTGATTGGTCTCTAGACCACACCTAGTTGGTGAGCGCAGCTGCTGCCTGAATATCCCACAGCTCTGCCGAGGCCACTGGAGTACGCACACGCCTACCTTTAGACACCAGACCGGGAGAGGAACCGTGGAGCTGCTGCAGCGGAGGAGTTGTGGAAACTTTGCTGAGTGAGTAAAATGGGGAGAGAAGGAAGCTAGTGGCTGGGCCTGAGGGGAGGTTGCTGGGCAGGACAGCAATGGAGGTAAAGAGATTGTTGCCATTGATTCCATCGGCGGTGGAAGATAACAGGACTGGAGCAGATGCACAAGGGGACAATGGGAAGGAGATAAGCCCGGAATCAAATTGATGCCCGCTTCTTGGCACTTCTGCAACACTGGCTGGCCAGAAGGGCAAGCGTGCCAGGCTATAACGCAAAAGACTCTCAGACGGCATGTTATCAAGCCTTGGGGTCCAGGGAATTGCCGAGGGGCTTCAATGAGGACCTGCTGCCTTCTCCCACCCAAATGGGTCCCTCTCCTTTTCCCCTCCCAGGCAGCACGGGCAGCTGGGGCCGCAGCTTGAGTGATGGGAAAAGAAAGCTTTACTTCATTAGGCCATTAGCAGCACTCACAGCATTAAAAATGCAGGAGGTGGATGGGAAGAGAGAGCCAGGGATGAAGACTAATGCAGCAGCGGAGACTGGGAACAGACAGGCTTCTCTCTCCTCACAACCCAGATCCAGATTAGGAGTCATAGAACAAGGAGAACTTTTGGTTTAAAAGACTTCTATTAGTGTAAATGCAAAGAGGGCGTCCAGATGGTTGTTAGGGAGAAAGCACTTGGGGCTTTCTCAGCCTTAGGGCGGCATGTTTACTCTTTTGAGGGCCAGGAGCTAGCCTAGCCCCCCTGTATCCACATTGTCTATAACACCGCCCGGCTCAGCAGCGCTTGCGGAGTGGCCGATGGAGGGTGGGCTTACGGGGGGGGGGGGGGGGGGGGGGACCGTCTTTGCGCGCCCAGGGACTCCAGAGTGCCCCCGCCCCGCAGGTCCTCGGGCCTCCCGCTCCCTGCGATGCCGGCCTCGTCCACCATCCACGTGCTGCAGCTGCTGCGGGAGCTGCTGGCCTTCGTGCTCCTCAGCTACACGGTGCTCATCGGAGCGCTGCTGCTGGCCGGCTGGACCACCTACTTCCTGGTGCTGAAGTGACAGCGCCCGCAGCCCCGCCCCCCGCCCCGCCCCGCCCGCCTCGTGCCAGCCCCCAGCGGCCGGAGCCACCGCGCGCTGCTCCGCCTCCTGCCGGACACATTCCACCCCCCGACGGAAGAACTCTGCGCCTCGCGCTCGGGCCCGGGCTGCCTCTCGAGGCAGGGCCTCGCCCGGGTAGGTATCCAACTTCCTCTCACGACGGCCGACTCCGCTCCGCCCGCTCAGCCCCCCCTCAGGCCCGGGGCCCGCCCAGTCCCACGCGGAAGCTGCGGCGGTTGGGCGCTCGTCGCGGTCGTTACTGCCGTTACCCTAAGCCCCGCCCCTTCCCTCCAGACTGTCCAATCCCAACTGTTCTCTCGGGCGGGGGTGCGGTCATGGGGCCAGGCCCACTCAAGAAGAGGCCGCGCCCCGTCCTCCGCTCACGAAGTGGCGTCACTTCCGGCGTGTGCGTCTGGCGTCCGGCCGCCGCAGGATGGCGGCTCTGAGGAGCTGGGTGTCGCGGAGCGTAGCCTCCCTCTTCAGGTACTTCTGTGGTCGGGTGCAAGGGCGGTGCCGCAGGGTGGGAGGCACCGCAGGGGGCGCCATGGCCGGGATGGCAGCGGCCGCCTGGGTGGCACGCTTTTGGCTTCTCGGCCGGGCGGGTCCCGGCGTCCCGCCCCTCTCAGAATCGAGGACCTCCTGACTGTTGCCCCGGGCTGGAGGCCAAGCCCGGGGTCTGTTTCTCGCTGACGGCTTTCCCGTTATTCCGCTGGCCGAGTGCCAAGCCCCACAAGCTCGGGCTGGCTTCCTGGAGTGCCTCGGCCTGCCGGCGAGTTCCCGTTAGCCCATCGGAACCACTGGAGGGAGATAAGGGGAGAGGCCCTGGCGGGGGGCCGATCGTCCAAGGAAGTGTTCCCTGAGGGCAGGAGGGGAGTTGGTCAGTCCCCGCGCGGGCACTGCTGGGTGCGTCCTCTGCACACCGGGGAGCCCTTCGCGGCACCTGCGGACTCCAGCAGGTGTTGCCTAGCGGGGACTCTCGGGGACACCTGGAAACCTCAACCCGAGTTCCGGAGCTGAATGCTGCCTGCAGAAGCGTTTATTTTGGCCTGAGGTTTTTAAAAAGCTTTGAGACCGCCTTTGAAACTTCCATACCCGCCACCGGTTAAAGTCCGAAACCACCGGGCTCGCCTCCCCGCGCGGCAGCGGTTCACGGGAGTTGGGTAGCGGTTGCCCTTTCGATCGAGTCCTGGGCTGTCCAGTCCGACGCGCTTCCTCACGAGCCCTGTCATCTGGCGGGCCGACCCAGCGCCTCATTTAGGCTCCTGCTCGGCCCGGTGTGAGTTTTCAGCCCCTGCAAACAATTGAAGAGACTTACAGATTGGTAGTTACGCCTTATTAAATTTGACTTCTAGGTACAGACGGTGTGTTCCTGTCGTGGCTAACTTTAAGAAGCGCTGCTTCTCAGAATTGATAAGACCCTGGCACAAAACTGTGGCGGTTGGATTTGGCGTGACCCTGTGCGCAGTTCCCATTGCACAGGTAAAAATACTGTAGTGTCACTGTTTCTTAGTGTACTGTGCCCTCTTGAAGTCTCGGGGGCGGGGCGCACCGAGCCCTCAGACAAGGTCTTAGTTTGACCCAGTGCTCCTACCCCCATGCGACAGTTTCCTTTCTACCATACCAGCGTTATTTCTTCATAACTGAACAAATACATTAATACTCCCGTTTCAATGGTCCCATTTGGTAGGAACAGTATGTCAAATTGTACAAAGAGGGGAGAGGAATAAGACGAGGGTATTACAGTATCAACAGAGTAGTCTTTCATTCAACAAAAATTTATTGAGCAGCTTTAATGTGCCATTGCTAGAAATGTAAGAACAAAACAAAGTTCCTGCTTTCATAAAATTTACATTCTAGGGAAAAGGGGAGAAAATAAATATAAATGCCAGGTGATCGGTGCTGTGCAGGAAACAAATAGAATAAGAGAACAGGGAGTGCTTGGAGGGAGTTGTTTTGTTTTTAGGTAGGAAAGGGTAGCCCAGGAGGGCTATTCTCATAAGGTGATGTCTAAATAGGGATCAGAATGAGAAAATGAGCCATGGTAATGTCTTGGAGAAGAGTTTGCCAGGCAGAAGGAACTCTTGAGTAGAGAGGGGTAGAAGCAGGTGTATGTCTGATATGTTTGATGAACAGCAAACAGGTTAATGTGGCTGGAGTGGAATGAGAAAGAGAGCGTAATAGATGGGGCCAGAAAATTAGCTGAGGATCAAACTCAGCTTTTTGTCCTTTTTGGCATTGTAAGGCTTTAAATTGTATTCCGAAAAGGAAGGCACAGAGGATTTGAACACAAGGCCGTTACGATCTCATGTAAGTTTTTAAAGGCTGCTGTGTGGAACTAGGAAGACCAATGGGAGACTGTTGTTCTAGTCCAGGATTGGAGCAGGCTGGCAACAGTTTAGGTGGGGAGAAGTTGGACCAAATGCGGTCAGCATGAGTTGCCGATGGATTGAATGTGGAGTATATGCCAAGGTTTTTTATTTTTATTTTTTTATTTAAAAAAAAATTTTTTTTAATGTTTTTTATTTATTTTTGAGACAGAGAGAGACAGAGCATGAACGGGGGAGGGGCAGAGAGAGAGGGAGACAGAATCAGAAGTAGGCTCCAGGCTCTGAGCCATCAGCGCAGAGCCCGACGTGGGGCTCGAACTCACGGACCGCGAGATCGTGACCTGAGCCGAAGTCGGACGCTTAACCGACTGAGCCACCCAGGCGCCCCGCCAAGGTTTTTTAAAAAGCCTAAGCAGGGGCACCTGGGTGGCTCAGTCGGTTAAGCATGACTTCGGCTCAGGTCATGATCTCACAGTTCCTGAGTTCGAGCCCCCCATCGGGCTCTCTGCAGTTTGTGCAGAGACATCTTTGGATCATCTGCCCTCCCCCTGACCCCTCCTGTGTTCGCGTTCTCTTTCTCCCTCTCAAAAATAAACAGTAAAAAATGAAAAAGCCTAAGCCACTGAAAGAATGGAGTTGCCATTTATTGGAGTGGAGGGGAGTGGGTTTTGGGAGGATGAAATCGAGAGTTTTGGAAGTGACAGTCTGAGATGTCTGGTAGACACCTAGGTGCTATCAGGCAGACAGGTGATATGGAGGTGGCGCCTTATTAAAACCATCACTGGTTGTGCGCTTTTTGGGAAAGAGCAAACCCCATTTTGGCAAACTATTTCTGATACTGACGTGTGTTTATCACAACAAGAAGATTGGTTTCACTTCCCACAAGTCCTTTCAGCATCTTCTGAGGCTTACTCCTGAGACTGCACCTTTTTGTTCCTCGCGCCAAACCTCATCTCTGCTTGCGAAGCATTAATCCTAAAACCCTGACTTGAACACTGGCCGTTTTCTGCCATAATTAAGACAGCCTTCCTTCCTTCCTTCAAAAGGGTATTTTGGGTCTGTCCTTTCTCAGTTCATACACCTCTCTTAAGCCCCAGTTACCTCAGTCCCAGGCCACATGGCAGGAGCCTCTGGTCCTTATCCGTAGGAATGGCAGTTCCTTTTCTGTTCTTCAGAACCTGCAGTGGCTCTCCATTGTGTGCCCCTGCACTCGAGTGTCCTCGCTGGTCTCCCCTTCCTTGTGCCGTCTGTTGTAACCGGGCTAGATCCCTAAACATCCCCCGCATGCAACAGGTGTATTCTTTTCTCATTATCTCTTCTTCCCTGGGCTGCCTGACAGTTCTCATCCTAGCTGTCTCAGGCCCAAGTACCACCTCACTTGAAAGCCTTTCAGAGTTTCTGGCCAACAGTGATCTCCCTCTTATCCCTTGTGTTGTACATTTTGATATTTGGTGATAATCTATCTGGCGCTCGCCTGAGTCAGCAGAGCATAGTGGAAAGGGTACAGACTTGGGTGCGGATGTGGTTTGAAGTCTAGCTATGTGGCTTTTGGGGAAAGTTTATAAAACTATTCTGAGTTTTCATTTCCCCATCTGTAAAAAAGTGATAATACGTGGACCGTTGTAAGGAACAAATGAAACGCATTGTAAAGTGAATCGTGAAGACGTAAGTTAGAATATACAAAAGTTAGCTTCCAGTGAACAGTATATATTCTTCCCAGTCTTTCTAGCCCCTGAACGGAAGGTACATAAGGAATACTTATTTGATTGAATGAAAGATAAATATGGTAAACGAAATTCTGGATTTGTTCATGTGTCAGAGATAATTCTTGATGGCTACTTTCAATGGGCAGCGGTTCTCTGGGCTTACACTCTAAATAGCAAAAACAAGACAACACAGGATTGAAGGAATTGGTTTCTTTGTTCTGATACGATCAGTGCTCTGTTGAGGAAGGAAAAGGCAGAGTCAGGGATGACCCGAAAGTAAAGCGTTCCTATGAAGCCTTTGGTAATTCAGCGTAAAACAAAGAGCATCTTTCCAAACGTTCACATTATGCCACTTGGCTTTTCAGGAAAGACATTCGTACAGTAACAGCTTTTTTCTCTTCGTAAACTTGAAAATCTTCTCCAGACATATTTTGGTTATTGAGATCAGGTACTAATGTAGGTCTTTTTTTCTTTTTCTTTTTTATTAACGTTTATTTATTTTTGAGAGAGAGCTCAAGCGGGGGAGGGGCAGAGAGAAAGAGGGACAGAGGATCCAAAGTAGGCTCTGCGCTGACGGCAGCGAGTCCAGTGTGGGGCTCGAACCCACAAACTGCGAGAGATCATGACCTGAGCCGAAGTCAGACGCTCAACCAAGCCACCCAGGTGCCTCTGTAAATCTTTCTTAAAAGAAAAGTGGCTTAACACAAACTTTGCGAAAGCAGGGGAGACCTGTGTTTAGTTAAGGTGGCTACATTACCTTAACTCTTGAGAAGTTATATTGGCTTTTTTTAAATAATAACTGAGGTCAGAGTGAAGAGTCCCCAAACCCCACCCAAGACTCTACTGTTCATTCTGCCCAGAATTGCTCTCCCTATCCACCCATTTAGACTCTGCTTAATTGTCATCAACTCTGTGAAGCCTTTTCTAAGCTCTTTTCATTCAACATAGAAGAGATTGTTTTCATGTGTGTGCCCCCACTGTAGCCTGTACGGACTTCTGCCACAACTCCCTGGTACTTGACTGCGTTAATTTCTCAAGTTCTCTGTTAGCCCCGGCTCCTCCCCTTCCCCATCTGAAATCTTTGAGGACAGAGAATATATCCTATATATCTTCATATCCCAGGTATCTAACACTGTGTTCATGAATGAATCACAACTTTCTGAAATTTGTTGGTTATAATTACTAGACCTATTTCATGTAAAGAAGTGCTTGGCTTTTTGGAGCAGAGCATAAAGAATAAAAGTGGACAGAAAGCATACTCTGGAGTTATTTCCATATATTGTCTTTATTAGCCCAAGTAGAGCCTAATGAGAAAACAAAGAAGCAGCTGCAGTGTGACCAGTGTTTTTCACTTGGCTATCTATCATGAAATTCTCGGTTGGAGCTTTAGGTTAGAAGTTGAGTGAAAATGTTTGTGTCTTTCAGAAATTGGAGCCTCATTCTCTTAGCAATGATGCATTAATGAGGAGAGCTGTGTCTTTGGTAACAGATAGCACCTCCACCTTTCTCTCTCAGACCACGTATGCTTTGATTGAAGCAATCACTGAATATACTAAGGTAAGTGTCCTCTTAAGTTTTGATTGTCTAAACCAGGGGTTAGCAAATTATTGCTCGTAGCCCAAGTCTAGCCTGATGCCTGTTTTCGTAGTTCTACTGAAACGTAGCCAGTCTCATTTGTTTTTATGTTGTCTATGACTGTTTTTGTGAACTGAATAGTTTTAACAGAGACTATAGGGCCCACAAAGCCTAAAATATTCACTCTCTGGTCCTTTACAAAAGTTGGCTGAGGCTTCGACCTAAGTCAGTGGTGTTTAGACTTTTTCCAGGAACTTTTTTTTTTTTTTTTTTTTTTTTAAAGTCTTTAAATACAGCATCGCAGTAGAAGACCAGAGAACAAAGCTGATTGGGTTCAGTTAGGGGCAAAGGGGTGCAGAGTCTAACACTTGCAGCACCAGGGGCTTCTCTGTGGGAATAGTTTCAAAACCACTAATCTGGGGCGCCTGGGTGGCGCAGTCGGTTAAGCGTCCGACTTCAGCCAGGTCACGATCTCGCGGTCCGTGAGTTCGAGCCCCGCGTCAGGCTCTGGGCTGATGGCTCGGAGCCTGGAGCCTGTTTCTGATTCTGTGTCTCCCTCTCTCTCTGCCCCTCCCCCGTTCATGCTCTGTCTCTCTCTGTCCCAAAAATAAATAAAAAACGTTGGAAAAAAAAAAAAAAAACCACCACTAATCTGAGCTAATAGGTATCATTTATAGGTTTATTATGCCTTTATTTGTTGGCAGCTTTCCCCCTCAGCCTTCTGGGCTTTTCTTCTACGTTGTATTCTCTGTGTGAATTGCTAACAATCTTTTAAAAACACAAAAGTGGACTAGTGGGTACACTCGTGTCCTAGAATAATGCCTTTACCTCATACAGTAGTGCGATTTCAGTGAGGTGGAAGGACTGAAGAGCTGGTTGGCTATAACAGGACTTTATTTCCTTGAGGTGTAATTCTCACTAATCCTAGTATGTCTCACCTATTTTACTCACACTTATTTATTCTATATTTGTAGGCCGTTTACACCTTGATTTCTTTGTACCGACAATATACAAGTTTACTTGGGAAAATGAATTCACAGGAGGAAGATGAAGTGTGGCAGGTGATCATAGGAGCCAGAGTTGAGGTAAGAAAAAGTTATTAGACATTTCTGTATTAGTGCCCCTACCTCATTCTGGTATCTAAATTAGTAAATTAAGGTGTCTAACCAGTAACCGTTCTCTGAATCTACTACTCTAAGTCCATTTTAATGTGCTTATGAGCCTCTCGTTGTTGTCTGAAGTGCTGTGTTTAATTTACAGATGACTTCAAAGCAACAAGAATACTTGAAGTTGGAAACCACTTGGATGACTGCCCTTGGTCTTTCAGAGATGGCGGCAGAGGCCGCATACCAGACTGGTAGGTCCCAGTTTTCACTACCAGTGTGCCAGTTGAGTTTTCATCTAGCTGTAAAAAGAGGGATTTAGATGAGATAGTCTAAGGCCTGTGGCTCTGACTGAAAAAATGTCTCCATCTCCATTCGCCAGGTAGTCTGTGTCTAGAAAATGGTGCAGCTGCTGCCAATTAGAAAATGATTGTGTCCAAATGGTTTTTAGGCTTTTTTTTTAAATGTTTGTTTATTTTGAGAGAGAGCACAGGGGAGGGACGGAGGGAGAAAGAATCCCAGGCAGGCTCCGCACTGTCAGTGCAGAGCCGGATGCGTGGCTCAAACCTTGAGATCATGACCTGAGCCCAAACCAAAAGTCAGGATGCTTAACTGACTGAGCCACCCAAGTACCCCAGATTTTTAAGCATTTGTGTTTTTTGTGTTTTTTGTTTTTTTTTTGTTTTTTTTTTTTTTAAGTTTATTTGAGAGCGAGAGAACAGGAGAGAGATAGAGGCAGGGAATCCCAAGTAGGCTCCATGCTGTCTGTGCGGACCAGATGCGGGGCTTGATCCCACAAACCGCGAGATCACGACCTGAGTGCGCATCGAGAGTTGGACGCTTAAGCAGCTGAGCCACCCAGGCACCCCAAGCGTTTTATTCTTTTCATAACACCGATATTTATGAATAACTAGTCACAGAGGGACACAGTTGGAGGAGACTTGAGATCATCAATCTGTGTGAACCTTACTGAAACCTGGAATCCTAGTCAGTGGCGGAGCCCAGACAAATAATAGCTACTGTTTATTGAGTATATGTTGTAAGTATTTTATAGGCACTTGAGGATGATCTTTCCCACTTTACAAATGAAGAAAATGGGGAGAGAGGGTTAAGAAACCCGTGGAGATGATGCGGTAGGGTAAGTAAGCAGCCAGACTGGGATTCAGCCCAATTCTAATGCCTCCACTTTTGTATCCCAGTCATTCACCAGGATGTTTTTTGACCCTCACTATCCATCCAGTGGGCTTGAGCTGAATGTTTTTGAATTTAAAATATTTTAAATAAAACTAGTTTAATCTTACCTGAATTCGTTTCAGACTAGAAGCCTAGGGTCAGCTCTTTTGTTTTCTGACTTCGGGATAACAAACTAGGGGCTCTGGTGCCATATCTTCAAAAAAAGCATATAATATATGTTTGGTTTTTTTAATGTTGATTTGAGAGAGTGCATGAGCAGAGGAAGGGCAGAAGGAGAGAATCCCCAGCAGGCCCCTCACTGTCAGCACAGAGCCCGATGCGGGGCTCAATCACGAGATCGAGACCTGTGCCAAAATCAAGAGTCACCTGCTTAACTGACTGAACCACCCAGGTGCCCCACAACATATGTATTTTTTAAAGTAAAACAAAAAAGAATTGTTAGTGAACTAAAATAAAAGCAGGATTGGAATGAAGAGTGAAACAGCAAATACACGAAAGCAGCACCAGAGCAGTGCCACAGCAGAGGTGGGAGATGTGCAGTGAGCAGGGAGATTTGCTGAGGTGTTACAGCATGAACATTCCCAGGCAACCTTCATCATCCAGGCAGGCTTAGATTGAGCTGGAGAAAAGGGAAAGTGTAAGCATTATCTGGAAAAAGACCTTTTCATAAAACTGATTAAAAAGGCTCACAATTTAAAATCATGGCAAAAAGCTCAATATGAAATATACAAAGAATCCTAAAAAAAACTATAAGAATCAGTCTTATCAGCAATCCTAGATGCAAGGTGACAAATCAATAACCTAGAATTTTATATCCAGCCAAGTATTATTTCAGATATAAAAAGACTCAAAAGTTTACCAACCACATATGCTTTCTGGAAAAACTGCTTTGTAAGTAAAGAAATTAGTTTAAAAAGGAGCAACTGAGATAAAAATAATGAAAAAAATTTAATAAAACTTGTCAAAATTTGAGGTTTTTTTTTTTAATGTTTGAGAGTGAGAGAACACAAGCAGAGGAGGGGCAAAGAGAGAGGGAGACACTAAATCCAAAGCAGGCTCCAGGCTCTGAGCTGTCAGTGCAGAGCCTGACACGGGGTTGAACTTATGAACTGTGAGAACGTAACCTGAGCTGAAGTTGGACGCTTAACCAACTGAGCCACGCAGGTGCCCCCTGAGTGCTAAATTTTTAAATCAGTTCAGGGAAGAAGTGAAAGCATGCTAAGAAGAGATAGACATTGGCTTACAACAAATGAAAACTTGATAAAGATTTAAAAGAAAGAAAATGCGAAGTAAATAAAGGAACAAGTACCAACATCAATAATTGCAATAGCTAAGAATATGTTCAAAAAAAATAATCACAGCAAAAATGATTTACAGAGATACCTAAAACAAAATGTATAGGAAGGTTGAAAGTTATAAAAAGCTAAACTGAGCCATTATTAAGAAAAAGAAAGCTATCCCAAAAAGCTCTAGCGGAGCGATGTCAGAATCCGAAAAAGGATTCAAAACTAAAAGCATTAAAACAATCCAGAAGATATCAATCATTAAGCAATTGCCTGATAAGGAATTCAAAGTGATTGTCATAAACGCACTCACTGGACTTGAGAAAAAGGGGATGAACTCAGAATTTCAACAAAGAGAAAATCTAAAAAGAACCAGAGATGAAGAATTCAGCAATGGAAATAAAAAATACATGAGGGAATCAACAGAAGATGAGAGGAGGGAGAGGAATAGATCAATGATCTGGAGGACAGGGTGATGGAAAACAAGCTGAACAGCAAAACGTAAAAATAGGTTAAGGGTACTCGGTGACTTTATCAAGCATAATGACATCCACATGATAGGGATCCTAGAAGGAGAAGAGAGAAGACGGCAGAAAACCTTCCTAATCTGGAAAAGGAAACAGACATTCAGGTCCAGGAAGCATAAATAGCCCCTAACAAGATGAACCAAAAGAGATCCACACCAAGATATACAATTAAAATGGCAGAAAGTACGGGGAGCCTGGGTGGCTCAGTCACTTTAGTGTATCTGACTTTGGCTCAGGTCACGATCTCGCAGTTCATGATTTCAAGCCCCGTGGCGGGCTCTGTGCTGACAGCTCAGAGCCTGGAGTCTGCTTCAGATTCTGTGTCTTCCTCTCTCTGCTCCTCCCCCATGCTTGCTTGCTCACTCTCAAAAATAAACAAACATCAAAAAAATAATAAATCAGCAAAATAGTTACATGCAAGAGATACCCCATAAGGCTACTAGTTGATTTTTTCAGCACAAACTTTGCAGGCCAGAAGGAAGTGGCACGTGCTGAAAGTGCTAAAAGGAGAAAATCTATGACCAAGAATACCCAGCAAGGTTATCATTCAAAATATAAGGAGAGAGAGTTTCCCAAACAAAAGTTAAAGGAGTGCATCACCACTAAACCAGCCTATGGGAAATGTTAAAGGAAATTCTTTAAATGGGGGGGGGGGGGGGGGGAGGCCATAACTAGAAGAAAATTATGAAAGGAAAAAATGTCACACGTAAAAGCCAATATATAGTAAAAGTATTAGATTATTCACTTACAAAGCCAGTATAGAGGTTAAACCACATAAGTAGTAAAAATTGATACAAAAATGAGTCAAGGGATACACAAAAAGATGTGAAATGATATCATATACGTAAAATGTGGAGAGAGAGTAAAAATTTAGTGCTTACAAACTTAAGAAACCAACTTAATATAGACTCTGATGCATATAACATGTTATATATGAACCAAATGGTGACCACAAATCAAAAACCTATAATAGATACACACAAAAACAACCACTAAAGAAAGCCATCAGGGGCACCTGGGTGGCTCAGTTGAGCGTCCAACTTCAGCTCAGGTGATGATCTTGCAGTTCGTGGGTTCAAGGCTTACCTCAGGCTCATTGCTGTCAGCGCCGAGCCCGCTTTGGATCCTCTGTTCTCCACTTCTTTCTGCCCCTCAGCCTCTTCCACTCTGTCTCTCAAAAATAAAAATTTTTAAAAAGCCATCACATTCACAAGGGAAAAGAGCAAGAGAAGAACTATAAAAACAACCAGAAAACAATTAACAAGATGGCAGTAAGTACACACCTGTCAATAATTACTTTAAATGGAAGGGGACTAAGTGCTCCAAAAGACACAGAAGACCCACTTATGCTGCCTACGAGAGCTTCGCTTCTGACCTAAACACACGTACAGACTGAAAGTGAAGGCATGGAAAAACATATGCCATGCAAATGAAGGGGGGTGGGGGGGAAGCCAGGGTAGCAATACTTCTATCAGAAATAGACCTTGTTAATTTTTTTTAAGTGTGTTTATTTTTGAGAGAGAAAGCATGAGTTGGGGAGAGGCAGAGAGAATCCCAAGCAAGCTCCACATGGTCAGCACAGAACCTGATGTGGGGGTCAAACTCATGACCTGAGCCGAAGTCAGACACTTAACTGACCAAGCCAGCCAGGCACCCCCAGACAAATAGACTTTAAAACAAAGCCTGTAGCAAGAGACAAAGAAGGATATTACATAAAGGAATCAATCCAACAAGACATAACAGTTAACGAATATGCACGCAACATAGCACCTAAATACATACATCAAATATTAACAGACAAAAAAGGGAGAAATTGACAGTAATAGAATAATGGTAAGGGATTTTAACACCCCACTTACATCAGAGGATAGATGATTCAGGGGCGCCTAGGTGACTCAGTTAAGCATCTCTTGATTTTGGCTCAGATCATGATCTCACAGTTGATGAGATTGAGCCCCATGTCCAGCCCTATTCTGACAGCACGGGGCCTCCTTGAGATTCTCGCTCTCCCCCCCCAACCCCCAAATAAATAAAAAAAAAAAAAAAAAGAAGGATAGATGATCCAGACAGAAAACAGTGGCTTTGAACGACACATTAGACCACACGGACCTAACAGCTAAACACACAAAACATTCCATCACAAAACAGAGTATACAGTCTTTTCAAGTGCACATGGAACATTCTTCAGGACAGATCACATGTTAGGCCACAAAACTAGTCTCAGTAAGTTTAAGAAGATTGAGATCTTATCAAATATCTTTTCTGACCCCAATGAATTGAGACTAGAAATCAATTTCAAGAAGAAAATCTGGAAAAATACACAAATACATGGAGGCTAAACAACATGCTACTGAACAAGTGGGTCAACCAAGAAATCATAGAGGAAATAAAATACATGGAGAGAAAAGAAAACACACTGGTCCAAAATCTTTGGGACTCAGCCAAAGCAGTTCTAAGTGTACAGTAATATAGGCCTCACTTAAGAAATAAAAAAAAAAACTCAAAAAAACCTAACCTTACACCTAAAGGAGCTAGAAAAAGAAGAACAAATAAAACTTAAAGCCTAGTAGAAGGGAACAAAATAATAAAGATTGGAGCAGAAATAGGAAATTTAAAAAAAAGGAAAGGTCAATGAACCCAAGAGCTGGTTCTTTCAAAAGACAGACAAAAATTGATAAACCTTAGACTCCTAAAAAAAAAAAAAAAAGAAAAAAGGACTCGGGCACCTGGGTGGCTCAAGTCTTGGGTTGATGGGTTTGAGATCTCACAGTTTATGGGTTTGAGCCCTGCGCCAGGCCCTGTGCTGACAGCTCAGAGCCTGGAACATGCTTCAGAGTCTGTGTCTCCCTCTCTCTGCCCCCCCCCTGCTCGTGCTCTGTCTCCCTTTCTCAAAAATAAACAAACATTAAAAAAATCAGAAATGGAGAATACCACAGAAATACAAAGGATTATAAAAGATTATGAAAAATCATATACCAACAAATTGGACAATCTAGAAGAAATAATAAATTCCTAGAAACCTACATCTTCCAAAAGTGAACGAATAAAAGATAGAAAATTTGGGGCGCCTGGGTGGCTCAGTTGGTTAAGCGGCCGACTTCGGCTCAGGTCATGATCTCGCGGTCCGTGAGTTCGAGCCCCGCGTCGGGCTCCGTGCTGACAGTTCAGAGCCTGGAGCCTGCTTCGGGTTCTGGGTCTCCCTCTCTCTGACCCTCCCCTGTTCATGCTCTGTCTCTCCCTGTCTCAAAAATAAACGTTAAAAATAAATAAATAAATGAATGATTAAAAGATAGAAAACTTGAACAGAACAATTACTAGTAATGAAATGGAATCAGTAATAAAAACTCCTGGGGCACCAGGGTGGCTCAGTGGGTTAAGCATCGGACTCTGGATTTTGACTCAGGGCATGATCCCGCAGTTCATGAGATTGAGCCCCACAATAGTGGAGAGCCTGCTTGGGATTCTCCCTCTCCCTCAAAATTAATATTAAAAAAAAAAACAAAACACAAAAAAACTCCCAACAAAAGTCGAGGGCCAGATGGCTTCACCAAATTGAATCATACTAAACTTTTAAGGAAGAGAGAATACCTGTTCTTCTCAAACTATTCCAAAAAATAGACGAAAATTTCCAAATTCAGCCCTCCCTGATACCAAAACGAAAGACTCTGCAAAAAGAAAACCAGAAGCCAGCAGTACTTCTGAGGAACATAGATGCAAAAATCCTCAATAACAACATTACAAAAATCATTCATCAAGGCCAAGTGAGCTTTATTCCAGGGACGAGAGGGTTGTTTGATATTTGCAAATCGGTGTGATACTTCACATTAACAAGAAGAAGGATAAAAACCATATGATCAACTCAATAGATGCAAAGAAAAGCATTTGATGAAATATGACATCCATTGATGATAAAAACTCTCAGCAGAGTGGGCTTAGTGGGAGTATCCCCAAATACATTAAAGGCCATACCTGAAAAGTCCACAGCTAACTTCATCCTCAGTTGTTTAAAAAAAAGATTTAAGAAAATTTACAATTGCACCCAAAAGAATAAAATACCTAGGAATAAATTCATCCAAGGAGGCAAAAGATGCATACTCTGAAAACTATAAGGCATTGATGGAACAACAAACTGAAGACACAAATATTGGAAGGAAATGAACCAAAATGCTAATATAGTTTGGATGTTGGAGTAATGGGTGATTTTTAAATTATTTTATAATCAGTAAATATTCAACACTAACAAAAATATATCATGAAAATGTAATAAAGCAAAATTGAGATTTACAAGGAAAAGTTACGTTTTATACACATCTCAGAGACTCCCAGATCAAGACTAAAAAAAGTAAAGCTGTGAAGGGTTGGAACAATGATTTTTAAAAGCTTCATCAAGTATACGTAGTAAATATAAAACTTGGCCCCCCTTCCAAATACATTCTTCTCAAACAAATAGAGCACATACAAAAATGGATTTTACGCCAGGTGACAAAGCCTCAGCCAATTCCCTCTTACCCCCTTCTCTGACCAAAAATCAAAATAGAAATGGAAAAATATTTGAAACGGTGATGACAAGTGCAGTATGCAGCAGAGAGAGTTGCAGATAAAGTAGCTGCTAAAGAGACCTGGGGCACCTTTAAAGAGGTATGTCGTAAATTCAAAGAACAGCCATGAATGACAGGGAATATTCAGTGTACCGAGTACTGAAAATGAAGAAACTGAACTTGTAACCCATTTAGAAATAGGGGACTGTACCCAGTGTAGAACAAATGAAATAAAAGGTGTAAGAAGATAAAAATAATCAGAAAGGCAAAATCAGGGTGCCTAGGTGGCTCAGCTGGTTAAGCACCCAACTCTTAACTCAGGTCATGATCTCACCGTTTATGGGTTCAAGCCCCTCAGACTCCTGGCAGACAGTGTCAGGAACTTGCTTGGGATTTCTGTCTGTCTCTCCCTCTCTTTCTGCCTTCCCCTGCTCATGTGCTCTCGCTTTCAAAATAAAAAGAAAAAGGGCAAAATCTGGTTCTTGAAAAAAAATTTTTTTGGCAAGCAGCACTTTTTAGAAGGCAAAAGTAACATTAGAAAGGGCTGTTACAGATACGGAGGGTTTTTAATTGTATCAATATTATAGTCTTTATGGAAACCCCACATTGGCCAAAGAAGTAAAGAATCAAAATAGAGCCAATAACCATAAAGGTTGAAACAGTATTCAAAGACTCTGTGTCCCAAAAGTGGACACTAAACCCAGCTGTTTTGTGGGATAGCTTTATCAAATCTTTCAGGAACATATCCTACGTTACAGAAAGTGTATCAGTACACAGAAAATGATGGCAAGCCTCCCAACCGTTGTATAAAGCTGGCCTAGGCCTGATCCCAAACTGTACTAGGCCAGTACCGAAACAAAAAAAAGAACTATGGTCAGTATCACTTAAGAATATACATAAAAGTAAGATCTAGCCATTTACTGCAAAATACAAAATACTTCAACACTGGAAAAAAAAAACAAAAAACTATCAATATAATTTCCTACTTGAGATTATCTACAGTAGATTAAAGGAGAAAAGCCAGCGGTGTAATATCAATATAGGCCCCAAAAGCCTTCAGTAAAATGTAATACCCATTTATGATTTCAATCCCAGTACAGTTATGAATACAGTTTTATTAACATGATAATCAAGGTTAAGTACTCCTACTTAATGAACTATGAGAGGCATTCCCATCAAGGTCAAAATAAGATGTTTGCTATTCTCCACTAACTTTTAACATTGTGCTGAAGGTTCTTATTAATACAGTAAGGTAGAAAAGAACCACCCAGATCGTCTATAGATGAATTGATAAGTGTGCATATCTGTATGATGAAATATACTAGTAGCAGGTAAACAGAATGATAGAGCCTGAAAACATGTTTAAAGAAAAAGCAAACTTGCAAAATATGTTCAATAAATACCTTTTGTGCCATTATATAAAGTAGCAAAATATTTCTCTGTGCATCCCATATGTACAAAAGATGCGAAAGATGTTCATTAAACTTCCGGCAGAGGTTATCTCTGAAGATTAGGTAGGCCGACGAAAGAGATCTTTGACACTTTAATGAGCTATTAATTTGTCAAAAAGAAATGTGTTACTTGTGTAAATTCATAAGATGTCTAGACTAAGAGCTGTGTAGCTGTAGAGATGGTTGTAGTAATTATGAATAACGAGGGCGGATGACTGGAGAAGTATGCAGACCTGAACGTGGAGACAGTTCTCTGTGGTGCAGAGAGGGAGGGCAGGGCGAGTCTCCAAGAGGAGCTCAGACGACAGGGAGCCCCAGGCTTTCCTTTTTGCCACCGCGCCTTCTACCCTTCCGCCATTCAGCCTAACCGTGCCATCTCTTGGCAGGAGCAGATCAGGCCTCTATAACTGCCAGGAATCACATTCAGCTGGTGAAGTCCCAGGTGCAGGAGGTGCGCCAGCTTTCCCAGAAAGCAGAAACCAAGTTGGCAGAAGCACAGACAGAGGAACTCCGTCAGAAAACTCAGGAGGAAGGGGACGAGAGGGCGGAACCGGAGCAGGAAGCCTACCTGCGGGAGGATTGAGTGCCTGAGCTGCCCAGCCTTCGTCCGTCGAGTCGCCGGCTCCGCCCCGGGGCCACGATCCACTTGGCTCTCTCCGCACAGAGAGGAGTCAGCAGGTCCTGCCCTGGCCCATCGGGCCAGAGGCCATAGCTGTGAGTGCCTGACCCATTTCCCCACGGACCTGGTTCTTAGCCCTGAGGCACTGTGCGCCCTGTTTAACATTTGACCCCCACCCCCACCCCCAGCTTTCCACCCAATCTTTTTACCTCCCACCCAGAGCATCTCAGCAGCCTGGCCAGAGAGAGGGTCCTTCTTCCGTCCTGCCCAGAAGTTCAGTAGCAGTTTAACCTGTTTGCAGTCGTATTCGCATTTTCAAATCTGATTTAGTCTTTGCTCCCTCCATAGGGACGTGAGTTTTTGGGGGAATGGGGAGCCTGTTAAGATTTTTTTTTTTTTTTTAAGTGTTTCTAATCCTTTCTGTGATCTGGCCCCTTTGCCTGTAAGGACACCTGAGGCCCAGGAGCCAAAAGTCCATTTTTCTTAAGGAGCTGAATGCAGAGTGTTTACCTGGTGCTCAACAGGACATATTCCAACACACGCCTCTTGTTTCCTTCTTCCTGTATTGTATCTGAAGGAGAATAGTTTGTTTTTTGCACTTCAAAAAATGTCTGTATTCTGGGGCCCTGTGCAGCCTCCTTTGCCTCCCAGCCTGGCAGAGCCCCTAGGGGGTCCGGGAACCACCGCACCCCCACCCTGCCACGAGAATTCTGGCAGCTTCTACTATGCCGAACTTTGCTCCCATTCAACACATGCCGGTACAGGTCAGCCAGGGGTCAGTGTTTTTAATCAGTTATCAAGGTCTGGGTGGGGGTTACAAAAATGAAGAAATGAAGTCAGCATTTCCCATAGACCCTCAGGTCAAGATTCAAGGTTCTCACGTGTCCTCATGATAGGAAAAATCAACACTGGGTCCACTCACTCAACCCACCCCTCAGAGTTGGGGCAAAGGGGCTGCTGCACACCTGAGCCCCTCATCCGTCACCAGCGCCCACATGGTCCACATCTCCAGGGGGCTGAGGCGGTGCACGAGCAGGAGCCCCCTGTACAGGCAGGGGTCTAGGGGGTCCAGGGGCCGCCGTATTCCAAATGTCTTGAAGCCAGCGTGGTGCACGGGACTCACCCCCAGCTTCCTCAAGCACATGCCCACGAAGACGTCGTCGATGGGGAAGAGTTCAGCCTCCTCCACGGCTGCTTGGAGGCGCTGCACGGTGGCTCGGGACATGACGTAGCCCCCACCCCCGGCGTAGGGTGGGTAGTGGCGGGCCCTGTACATGGAGGGGGGGATGAAATATTTGACCTTGGTGTTCCTGTTGGGCAGGGCCTGGCGGATGACATCTCCCACCAGGAGGTCCCGGGCCGGGTCCCGGCCCTCCAGGAACTCCAGCACGTTGGGGACGTGGACAAAAACATCGTCATCTCCCTTTAGCATGAAGTGGGCCTGGGGGCAGGCAACTGCCACCCAGCGCTGCAGGTGCAGCTCCTTGAGCGTCAGGTTGAAGAAGTCCTCGGCAAAGTCCCACTGCAGGATGTCGTCGAACTCCCGGCTCTCGTAGGCCAGCAGCTGGGCTGGGGGCGCAGGCCCCGCCACCCCCAGGAGGAACACCAGTTTCAGCTGCCGACCCCTCGCCCAGCCCCCCACCCGGCCCCACGTGCTGCGGATCGCCGCTCGCCGCTCCACGTGGCCGGGCTGCGACTTGATGGCCAGGAGCAGAAAGGTGTCATCCGAGCAGCCGGAAGGCTCCAGCAAGACGGAAAAGTTGCGGCAGTGGCGATAGGTCAAGAAGAGGCGGGTGGCGGCTGGGCAGAGACAGGGAGACGTTAGCCACTGTGCGGTTGGGGAGACACTGGCTGCGGCGGGGCCCCGGGGGAGCCCAGAAGGGCTGGCGGGCCGTGGGGCCCCCCACTGGCTTGGCCTCCTTCTTCAGGAAGAGCAGGCAGCTGAGCAGCAGCACAGCCAGGCTGTACAGGACCAGCCAACCCAGCCTGCGAAACATGGCAGGTCCTGCAAAGAGAGAGCCGTGTGAGCCGCCAGCCACGTCCCCGGCCGGCCACCCACCCAGCAGCCGAGTCCCTGCCGGCCTCCCTTCCATTAGCTCTTCTCGGTGTCTCCTGTGCCTCCTTCCAGAGTCCCTCTCCCAGGGGACAGGTAGGCACACCTGCTGTGCCAGCCTTTGCCTTCTGCTGTCATCAGAGGGCTCTCGGGTCAACTTTTTCCCCAAAAGGACTTGCGTTTTTTTTGTTTTTTTTTTTTGTTTTTTTGAGAGCAAGACAGAGCAGGGGAGGGGCAGAGGGAGAGAGAATCTTAAGCAGACATCATGCTCAGCTCAGAGCCCGACATGGGGCTCCACCCTGGGATCATGACCTGAGCCGAAATCAGGAGCTGGACACTGAGCCCACCGAGCCACGCGGGCACCCCCGACTTGCAGCCACCTTAAAACTGAGGCACCATGGAGTGGCCTGGCTGGCTGAGTCCCAAGAGCGTGCGACTCTTTTTTTTTTTTTTTTTTTAACGTTTATTCATTTTTTTGAGACAGAGACAGAGCATGAGTGGGGGAGGGGCAGAGAGAGAGGGAAACAGAATCCCAAGCAGCTCCAGGCTCTGAGCGGTCAGCACAGAGTCCTATGCGGGGCTCGAACCTACGGACCACGAGATCATAACCTGGCCGAAGTCGGACACTCAACCGACTGATCCGCCCAGACACCCCACAGCATGCGACTCGAGTTTGAGCCCCGAGTTAGGTGTCAAGATTACTTAAAAAATAATAAAATTTAAAAAACTGAGAAACCATGAGCACTTGCAGCATGTCCCAGGAAACTCAAGTATCTTATAAAAATGGCACGGAGCTAGTTTAGTTTCCAGTGAAATACATTCTAAGCATTTAGGGCCCTTGAATCTAAAGTCAAACCATTTCCCCTGAAATAGTGTGCACCGTGATCTGCTGGCGGCAGGCCCTGTGCAGGATGTCGCAGAGATGACCGAGGTGCTGCCCCAGGGCCTTTGCTCCTCCAGAGAAAGGGAGCCACAGGGACCCCAGAATACACCCTTCAGGTCTGTCTGAAGCTTCTTTCCCCAGTTTCTTGGAAGTTTCTTCTTTCCCCCAGGTTTTTGGGGGGAGTTACTTAAAATGGGGTTTTAAGAAAAAACCACTTGCACAGCAGAGCATGAAAGGAGAGCTGGAGCTCTGCCTCCCCCGTGGGGCCCCTCTCCCGTCCCTTTAAGCTCTGCTCTTCTCCCAGCGAGTATCCCAGCGATCCAAAGAGAAGGCCCAGAAACGGGAACTAGCAGAGTAACCTGACCAAGACCAAGTCAAGAGCAGCACAGCCAGGCCTGGGGCCCCTCGTCTTCACTTCCACTGCCACGCCATCCTGGTCCTACAGGCCTACACCTCTATCCAGTCTGCCGGCATCGGCCTCATCCCCGTCGTCCTGCCGCCGCAGCTGCCACAAACGCATCTCTTCTGGCCGCTAGGGATGCAGAGGCCGGCAAGGCAGGCAGGGCCACAGAGAAGAGACAGACCAAAAACTAAAACCAATACCCACTCGAGACGGTGCCGAGAAGAAATTAAACCAGCGTAACGGAACACAGTGGGGAAGATTATCTCAAACTGCAGTAGCTGAGAAAGCTCTCCTTGATAAAGGACGTTTGACTTCAAGGGTACTTATTTTGAGAGAACGCAGGCACACAGGCGGATGGGGAGGGGCGGAAAGGCGGAGAGAGACTCTCAAGCAGGCTCCCCGCTGCCAACGCAGACGGGACCTGACTCCCGGCTAGATCTCACCAGGGTGGGATCAGGACCTGAACTGAAACCAAAAGTCAGGCGCGTAACAGACCGAACCCCCCAGGCACCAAGACAAAGGACATTTGAACAAGAACTGAACGCAGCGAACCACAGAGATCTGGTGGGAGAGTGTGCCAGGCAGAGTGAAACAGAGCTCCGGGAGTAGGAGCAGTGAGACTTCTCTGAGGACGGGAGTGTCCTGTGGCTGGAGTATTGAAAGCAAGGAGGAAAGCGGAAGAAGGTGAAGCCAGAGCACGGGAAGGCATACATAAAAGGGCCATCGTGAGGCAAGGGGGGAAGCTTGGGTTTATTGTTATCCTCGGTAGAGATCCACTGGAGGATTTAGCAGAGGTGGTGACAGAATGTACCTCGTGTGAAGGATTCCTCCTGCTGCGGCTTAGATGATGGGTTTTGTAAAGAGACAGGAAACCGGCTAGGAAACTGTTGCGCCGCCAGGTGAGCTACGCGGCTTTCAGGCGGGGAAAATGACTCTCAGGTGTGGGCGATGAGCCCGGGGCCGCGCCGGCCCCGTCGGCTGAGAACTCAGGGCGCAGGGCCAGCGGTTTGGTTCCGGAGGCCGGTGCGCCGCGGCCCCGCTCGCCTCGGCCCCCAGCGCTCCCGCTGCGCGCGCACACACCCGGGCTCCCCCGCACGCCGGACCACGGGCAACTCCCGCCCCGCCCCGCAGCACGGTCCCCCTCTCGGGCCGCTCCTCTGCTCCCCACCCTACACGCTACTGTGAATCCTGATTCAGTACCTGCGAATGTAGGTCTCCTTCCAAACCGAGAGCCCCCAAGAGCCTGGTTCTTAACCCGGCGTGGGCTTCAGCGAGGGCACAACCCCCACCCCCGCAAGTGTCGTGCTGAGTCCTGAGGGTCTGCGGTTGTTTCTGGGGTGACAGCCGCCTGGGGTCCTTGGGGCTCGGCGACCCCAGTTCATTCTTTCCACGCCGCGGTCTCTAACGGGCTGTTGTGGGGGCCGTCGGCCGGCGGGGTCGCCAGAGCGAGGAGCGGGGGGGCCCCGCGGCGGACGCCCCTCCCGGGCCCGAGGACCCGCGGCGGCGCTGCCCGCTGAGGCTGGCCCGCTCCACAGCGCCCGGTTCCGGCCGTCCGGGCCCCGGCGGGCCAACAGCGGCCGAGGGTCTCCGGGGCAGCAGGAGGCCGCCTGGCCCCGACGGTCCACGGCGGAGACGACCCCGCCGCCAGACCCGGCGTCCTCGCGGACGCGCCGGGGTGCAGAGGCACGGGCAGCCCCGGCCGTCTCCGGCACGGCGAGACACCCCTGAGCCCGCAGCGCGGCCCCAGGCGCCCCCGGTCCCGCACAACCCGCCCCCCCGCGGACCTACCTGAGCCGGGACGCCGGGCCAGGCACGGGCGTGGAGCTCGAGCGGCCGAGCGCGGACGCGAGCTCTAGCCTCGCACCTCCCGCCCCGCTCCGCTCGGCCGGTGGGCGGGGCCCGCTTGGGCAGCGGGAGAGGCGGGGCTTCGGGGCCGCCGCGGGGCCCCGCCCCCTCCGGGCTCCGCGCCCCCTCCCGGCTCCGCGCACCCGCCGCACACCTGCGGCCGCGGAGGCCGCCCCGCCGCCCCGGCCCACCCCCCGCTCCCGGGCGCGGCGGCCACACGGACGCGGAGCTGCGGTGGTCAGAACGGCCTTTAATCCCGCGCCCTACAGGGCGAACTCCCGGAGCGCCTCCTCGGCCGTGCGGCACTGGTTCAGCTGGATCTGCACCTCCACGGTCAAGGGCTGGGGCTGGTAGTCGCCGTCGTACACTGCAGCCGCAGGCTTGGTCTTTTCTGAGGAGATAAAAACGCGGGTCTGTGAGTCCGAGGGGCGTGCGGGCTGCTTCTCGGCCGTCCTGGACGGGCTCGTTCCGCGTCCCCGAAACGCAGAGCTGCGCTCCGAGCCAGGGGGAGCGCGGCTTCGTTGTCAGCGTAGTAAGGAACACACTTGTCACCCCTCATCAGATCGTTTAACCAGGCTCAGCTGTTGGAGCTGCGAGATGAACTAGCCACGTGTCTGGGAACACCGTTTTCTCTTGAAAGAACACCGACAAACCATGGTTATTCGGACGCGGATATTTGGTGGATGTTTGCTAAAAAGCAAACGAAGGAAGCCTGGCATTGCGGGGAAAACAACAGAAAGCATTTTGATACATTTATGACATTTGAGCTTTCGAGTAGAAATTAGAATTTTGGAACATCGCATCTGCCACCGTGAACTTAACCGTTTCCCAACACTCCAAGACTTTTCCAATCATATGCGTGCTGATGAAGAGTATGATTTTTGGATAATGTATAATGAAACGTGTCAACGGTTGGAAGATCTGCATAACTCTGTGGACCAGTATTTCACAAATAACCAATGTCTGACGTCACAGATTGTGCAGGGGCAAGATAGCCCTTCAAAATGCAATGTGAAAAAAAAAAGCAATGTAGACTAATGGATTTTAAGATAACTATATGCAAAAACGATAGATTCAGTATTCACACCGTAACAGGCTTTAAAAAACTAGTTGTCAAATTTTGACATAATATCTAAGATATCAGTTATTTGAAAGCCTATGAAAATAGCCCCTTTTCCAGTTTCGTGCCCATGTGAGACTGGATTTTCTTCATACACTACAATCACAGCAACACATCACAAGAGATTAGGGGCTGCAGGAGCAGCTATTCAAATGCAACTATCCTCAATTAAGCCAGACAATAAAGAAATTTGCAAAAGAGTAAAAGAAAATTAAGACCATCTTAACCCCGTAGCTTGATTATAAATCATGCCCATTGTCCATATTTGTATGGGCCCTGAAGTCTGGCAGTGTACATCCTTTGTTCTTTTTCTTTAAAAAAATTTTTTTTTCAATGTTTATTTTTGAGAGACAGAGCACAAGCGGGCAAGAGCAGAGTGAGGGAGACACAGAATCCAAAGCAGGCTCCTGGCTCCCAGCTGTCAGCACAGAGCCCTATGCAGGGCTGGAACCTACAGACTGTGAGATCACCACCTGAGCCCGGAGTCTAACGTTAACCAACTGAGCCACCCAGGTGTCCCTCTTTGTTCTTTTTCAAAGCTGTTTTAGCTATTCTACATCCTTTGAATTTCCATATTAATTTTAGAATCAGCTTGCTGATTTCTACCAAAAAAAAAAAAATCCCCCCAGAATTACGATTGCTATCAGGTTGAATCATAGATCAATCTGAGGAAAACCAACATCTTAACAATCCTGAATCTCCCTATCCATGTACATATTTATCCACTTAAGTCTTTGATTTCTCTCAGCAACATTTTGTAGTTTTCAGTGTATAGAACTTCCACATCCTTAGTCAGATTTATCCCTATTTCATATTTTTCAATGGCATTGTAAATGGTATTTTTAAATTTCAGTATCTAATTGTTTATTGCTAGTATATGGAAATACAATTAATTTTTGAATACTGATCCTGTATCATGCAACCCTGTTAAACTCGCTCAATAGTTTTAGAAGCTTTTCTAATTATAGGTATGCAGTGCTATAGATTTCTCTATAAATACTGTTTTACTTATATTCTATTAATTTTGATATTTTATCTTTTCATTTTCATTCTGTTCAAAGTATTTTCTAATTTCCTTTTTGATTTCTTCTTTGACTGATAGGTTATTTAGAAGTGCGTTATTTAGGGGCGCCTGGATGGCTCAGTTGGTTGAGCGTCTGATTTCTGTGCTGACAGCTCAGAGCTTGGAGACTACTTCAAATTCTGTGTCTGTCTTTCCCCCTCTCTCTTTCTCTGCCCCTCCCCCACTCGCACTCTGTCTCTCAAAAAAATAAACATTTAAAAAAGATTTTTAAAAAGTGTGTAATTTAGTTTCAAACAATTGAGAGATCTTACATACTTCTTTTACTGATTTCTAATTTAATTCCCCTGTAGTCATAGAGGATAGGATACTTTGTATGTCTTGAATTGTTTTAAACTTATTGAGACTTTATTAATAGCCCAGATTATGGAATATCTCAGTTCTGTGTGCACTTACAGAAGGTGTATTCTCATGTTGTTCGGTGGGGTACTCTACAGATGTCAGTTACGTCAAGTTGATTGGCAGTGTGATTCAGGTCTCCTACATCCTTAATGATTTTCTATTTGTTCTATCAATTACTTAGGGAGGTGTATTGAAATCTCTGAATATAATTTTGGATTTGTCTATTGCTCCTTGTAGTTCTATCAGTTTTTGTTTCATATATTTTCAAGCTCAATTATTAGCTGCATACTTAGGATTGTTACATCCTCCTGACTCCTTTATTATTACAAAATAACCCTCTTTACCCCTGGTAATAGTCTTTCTCTGAAGTCCATTATGTCTGATATTAATAGTTGCTCCTGTTTTTTTATTAGTGTTAGCAAGAATATCTTTCTCCATCCTTTTAATATTTTTGTATCTTTATATTTAAAGTGGGTTTCAGGTAGGTAGCGTATGGTTGCATCTTTTTTATCCAATTTGATCATCTCTGCCTTTTAATTGGGTGTTTAGACCATTTACATTTAATGCGATTGTTGATATAATTACATTTAAGTCTACCATCTTATTTGTTTTCTATTAACTCACATGTCCTCTGTTTCTTTTTGTTTCATTCTTTAAGAATAACTATCTTTATGATCCCTCTTTTTACTCCTTTGTTGGCTTCAAGTGATATTATACCACTTCACATAGAAATAGGAACCTTACAATGATACACTTCCATTTCTTTCCTTACTCCCACTTCTAGCCTTTTTGCTATTATTGTACATTCTATTGGTTTTATATATATATATATATTTCCATTAAACAATTAACTATAATTTAAACATACTTAAATAATAAGAAAGGAGTCTATATTTACTTACAATTACCATTTTCAATGCTCTCGATTTCTTTGTACAGATCCAGATCCATCTAGTATTTTCTTCTCCTTAAAGAACTACTTTTAACTTTTCTTGTAGTACATGTATGCTGGTGATGCATTCTTTCAGCATTTGTCTAGAAAAGTGTTCACTTCGCCTTTGTTTTTGGAAGATAGTTTTGTTGGGTAAAAAATTTTAAGTTGATGTTTTTCTTTGAGACTTCCTCCACTGTCTTCTATTTGACATTTTCCTGATGACAAATCTGATGTCATCTTTATCTTTGTTCTTCTGTACATAATGTGTCTTTATCACCTACTTTTAGCAGTTTTATTATTATCTAGCTTGGTTTTGTTTTCTTCATGCTTCTTGTGTTTAGAGTTCACTTAACTTTTTGGATTGGTATATTGATATTTTCCATCTAATTTGGAGGAAGTGTTTCAGCAGTTATTTCTTTAGTCTTTCTGCCCTCCTCACTCTCCTTTGGGGACTCCAACTACATGGACATCAGTTCCTCTGAATTTGTCTGAAAATTCACTGATGCTCTATTCATTTTTTTCCAACCATTTTTCTGAGTTCAATTGTGGATAGTTTCTACTGCTTCCAGTTTACTAATCTTTTTTTTTTTTTCTGAATTGTCTAATATGCCACTAATCCCACTGAATGTATTTTTAATGTAACATGGTAGTGTTCATCTCTAAAAGTTTAGTTTATCTTCCATATTGCTACATACCACCACCAATCTTTCCTTTAGCTTCTTAGATATATGGAATATAATTATAACTTCTTTAATGTCCTTGTCTACTAATTCTAACATATGTCATTTCTGAGTCAATTATGAACAATAAATTCTCATTATATATTAAATTTTCTTGCTCTTTCTTTTAATGCCTGGTAGTTTTTCTATTGGATGGAAGACATAAATTTTACCTTGGGTACTATTTTTGTGTTCCTTTCAATATCTTTGAGTTTTGCTTTAGTACATGTTTAAATTTGATCGTTCAAGTCTTGCTGTCCCTTCCTGCTCAAAATTTGTAGTGTTCCCCAGGGCACTGTGCTCAATCCTCTTCTCTGTCAACATAAGCGCACGTACTTTCATGACTTTAAATACCACCTATAAGCTGATTCATTCATTCATTCAATGTCAATGGCCTACTATGCTGGAGGCTGGGGACTGTCTGACTTTAAAGAATGCAGGCATAGCCCCCACTCTCTTGTAGTTTCAGTGTAGTGGACAAGATAAAAGGGAAACCAGGACACAGATTCATATCTCTATAGTTAGCATGGCGCTGAGTACCAAGGATGAAAACAGGATACCCTGAAGAAAACAAGGAAGCCCACACTAATCCAGGGATCAACTCCCCTAAAGAAGGCAACTGAGGCTGAGATCTGGCAAAACAAGTAGCTGAGTACAAAGAGTGGCAAGTGCAAATGGAGTACTCTAGGCAGAACTCTTGGGGGTGGGGGGGAAGTGCTTATAGAACACGGACATTCGGATTTTGTGATGAGCCAGCAGGAAGTCATGGAAGAATTTCCAGCAGTAGAGTGACACAACCAGATCTGCAAACAAAATCGTCCCGCTGCTGTGGGGGTGCCGACAGACCGGCCACAGAGTGGGAGGAAGGAGGTGCAGCAAGGTGGCAATTGTGATTGTCTAGCGTGGTGGCAAAGGACATGGAGAGCACCCCGGGTGACAATGGGCAGGTGAGGGAGAGGCTTCTTAGGTGCTCCACACACTTCAGCTTCACGGGCCCTGGGCCCGAGTCTCTCCTGTCCACCCCCGGCCCCACGGTAACTCTCACACCTGTCTTCTCCACACCATCTCTGCTGCCCATTTCCAAGTCAGGAAATGACTTAGCACTTCTTGCCTTTTACAGGGTTTGGTTTTGTTTTGTTTTTAGGTGAATTTTTTTTCATTGAGATAAAATTCTCCTAATATTCAACATTTTAACTATTTTTAAATGTACGCTTCTTCTGTCGCTTTTAGTCTATTCACAGGGTTGTAGAATCATCACCATTATCTAATTCCAGAACATCTCATCCCCCCAATTGGAAACCCAGTACCCATTAGCGGTCACTCCCCACCCCCAACCCCCAACCCCCACAACCACTGATCTATTTTCTGTCTCTATGGATTCACCTGTTCTGGGCGTTTCACACAAGTGGAATTATACAGTACATGGCCTTTGGCATCTGGCTTCTTTCACTCTGCATCCCGTTTTCAAGGTTCCTCCACGTTGTGCACAGGTGGCGCTTCATTCTTTTTTGCTGGGTGATCCGATGCACGGATACCCGTGTCCTCTTCAGGCACTCCTCCGCGGATGGACACTGGGCTGTTTCCGCTTTTTAGCTGTTGGGACTAGTGCTGCTCTGACCTCATCTTACACCTCCTTGCACCTCGCAGTAGCCTCCCAGCTGGTCCCCTGCCTCCTAGCGCTCCTTCCAAGCCAGCCGGTTCTTTCTAAAACTCAAATCTAAAGCTTACCTATTTCAGACACTTCAGTGACTGCCCCTTGCTCATAGAGCAAGCCCAGGGTCCTCGTTGGGCAAAGAGGGCCGGACGACTGCTGAGCCAGAAGGACTCTGGGCCAGTCCCAACTTCAGTCCCCTATCCCACCTCATCCTGGCTCCTACCCCAGATTGCCTCTCCTGCCCTTCACATAACCCACAGCAGGCTGCTCTTTTCTCAGAGATGCAAGAAAGATGTAGGGTTTGGTCCTCAGAGCGGGCATGGCCTTCCCACTGGCCAGAAGATACAGTTCTCCATTCTTCCATTTCTTTGGTCCCAAATCAGGCTGATCCTTCCCCAGGTCCTGCTACAGTCTGAATGTTTGTGTCTCTGCAAAATTCACGTTGAAATTCTAACCCCCAAAGTGACGGCATTAGGAGACGGGGCCTTGGGAGCTCCTGAGGGTAGAGCCTCAGGAATGGGATTAGCGTCCTTACAAAGGAAGCTCCAGGGAGCTCGCTCACCCTTTCTACCATGTGAAGACATGGCAAGAAGGTGCTGGCTAAGACCCAGGAAGAGGGCCCTCACCTAACGATGCTGGCACCTGGGTCTTAGAGTTTGCAGTCTCCATGACTGCAGGAAAGAAATGTGTGCTGTCTATAAGCCTCCTGGGCTGTGGTGTTCTGTTATAGCAACCTGAATAGACTGAGGTCCTCAATAAACACTCCCTGCTCTCAGTTGCCACCGTTAATTCTTACCTTTTTTAGCTCTCTTGTTCTTGTTCTTTGAATCCTGAGAGGAAGAACCACAACAAGAGATGCTTACTGGACTTGGTGGGCACCGGGGAAGGGGTGCTGTCCTATAGGAAGGCAGGGCAGCTCTAACCTGGCTCCCCACACCTGAGAAGGCTGCCCGAGGAGCCAGTAACCCAGAGGGCTGGGAGCTGGGCACCGCCGCATGGCCTAGGGAGAGGCCTTCCTCCTCCCCAGGCGTCCCAGGGCCCTGCCAGCACGGGGGCTTCTGGAGGAGGTCGGGAGGCTCAGAGATGCCCCCCCCCATAACCCTTCCCTGCCCAGCACTGGTTTCATGGGGAGGGGTGTGACAGAGGCCCTACTGTACCCTGAGGGACGTCAGCCTGTCAGTTTCCAAAGTGCGGATCACCCCAAAGTTGCACACTTCGGACACAAGTGGCTCCCCCGCCAGCAGGGGCTCCAGGACCACCAAGCCACTGCCCAGCACCCGCAGGATGGGCGGGTCCTGGCGGAGCTCCTTAGGAAGCTCTTTCTTCTTGGATCCCTTCTGTTCCTGTGGAGAGAGGTCAGGAGAGTGGACGGGGCCCAGCAGGGACAGTGCCCAGAGTGCCCACGGCCACCACCACCACCACCTCGGGGCACCTGGCAGCCCAGCCAGTACCTTTGCCACCTCTTTCTCCCTTTTCCCTGCCATGTCCTTCCCGTCTTTTCCCTTCTTGTCTTTCTCCTTCTTCCCTTTCTTGTCCTTCTCCCCTTTTCCTTTCTTGGCAGGCAACGGGACGTCAACAGGAGGCAGCACCGCAGGCCAAGAGAGAATCTAGGGGACGGCGAGGCGGCCACGAGTGAACACAGGCCAGCCTGGGGCTGGCTGGGATCTTGACGACAAGGGAGCGGGGCCCCACGACAGAAGACCGGGAGACAGGAAAAGGGGGATCCCGGCCACCCACCTTCTCCTCCACGATGGTCACGGTGGTTCCCGCCAGCAGGAAAGCCTTGAGTGGCACCAGGTCCTTGAGTGTGTGCTGCATCTCGTAGCTGCAGGGGATGACATCAGTCCAGGGCTTGCGGACAGTGCTGAAGAGAACGGTCCTTGGGGAGGGGGATGAAGACAGGGGTCCCATCACCCGGGAGGCTGTGGCCGGGGACCAGGACCAGGCCTTTGAGAAGATGTGCACACACGTGCACAGCGGGAGATGAGGCCAGACACAAAGGATTACTGCCCGATGCATTTAGATCAAGGTCAAAGAGAGGCAAACTAGTTAATGGTGTTAGTTGAGTTGACCGTGACCCTTGGGGAGGAGGCAGGGGCCTAAGGAGTCTTCCAAGGTCCTGGTATGTTGTTACTTGTCAAGGGCAGTGGCTACCTGGGTGTCCTCATCATTTGGCTGTAAAGTGGATATTTCTCTATGTGTGTGTTACACCTCAATCGTTTTTTTTTAATGGTAGAACAGATCTGTATGTCCACAGCCACATGGAAAATCAGCAAATTTCAAATTGATATACAGAAGTCTATTTTTTTAAAACAAAAAAGATATGAGTATATATGTTTATATATATGACTGTATAAGAAAAAAATAGGGAACTACGTGCACAAAACTATTAAGAATAACTCATTCTGGGGGCACCTGGGTGGCTCAGTGGGTTGAGTGTCCAACTTTTGATTTTGGCTCAGGTCATGATCCCAGGGTCGTGGGATCGAGCCCCACATTGGGCTCCATGTTGAGTGTGGAGCCCGCCTAAGAGTCTCTTTCTCTCTCTGTCTCCCTCTGTCCCTCTCCTGCTCTCTCTGTCTCTCAAATAATAATAAAGAGTAATTCACTCCGGGGCCTGGCTGGCTCAGTCAGTAAGGCCTGTGACTCTTGATCTTTTGGGTTCCTGAGTTCAAGCCCCATGATGGGCATAGAGCCTACTTAAAAAAAGAAAAAAAAAAAAGAGTAATTCATTCTATAGGATAGGTTAGATGGATGCAGAAGAAGAAACTTATTTTCTCATGTACATATTTTTCTAATTTACATATTTTTAAAGCAGAATTATTTGCGGCTCTTTTTTATGTTTTAAAAACTCAACACCACCAAGAACCACAAAGTCGTCGGCTGTGGTTGACTGAGGAGCCTGGCACGGGGGGTGGCTGGTTGTCCCCCACCTTCTCTCTGGCAGCGGGGATGGCCGCTTGCCTGGTTCTGTCACCTGAGGGAACACAGCACAAGTGGATGGGCCACTGCAGCTTTTCCATATTCTCCACAAACCTTATCATTTACCCTCAGTTGAATTTTGTAAAAAATAAACCCAGGGGCGTCTGGGTGGCTCATTCGGTTAAGCGTCTCACTCTTGATCTCAGCTCAGGTCTTAGTTCAAGCCCATGTTGGCATAATAATAATAGTAATTATTATTATTATTATTATTATTAAATAAACCCAAATCAGGCTCAATGTTTTGAAATTAGTTACAAAAATCAGTTAATAGAGCTTCAATACCTAATGAGAAGTGACCCTAAAAATTCTTCATCGAAAGGTTCTTCATCAGATAAGACAACACCTGCGGGGGCTGTGAGGCCAGAGGGGCCTTAGGAGGGTAAGGAAGAGCCTGCCGCTCAGGCTGCAAGATCCACACCAGGGGTCGGACGCCAGGATACGTTCCACGTATCAAGAAGTTAAACTGAAAAGATTCTCAACTCTGAGGGCTAAAACGGAAAGTGCTGTCCTCTCGGGTGACTAAGAAATGCCCGCGTGCGCGACACCTGGCGGCGGGACTCCTGGCGGCGGAAAGGCGATGCAGCCCTGTCGGGCGGAGGGAAGGAAGCGCGGGGGGTGGGGCTCGGAGTGCCGGACACCGACGCGGCCGCACCCGCACAGCCGGGAGCGCAGCCTCCGGCCCGTCCCGCGCGGCCCGGGGGCGGCGGGCAGGGTGGGGGGGGTGCCCTGCTGTTGGACGAGGAAGGGGCTCCCGCAGGGCAGGGTCTCCGTCCTTACCCTGGGGAGGGGCAGAGCCGGGGGTCTCTTCGCGGCCGCAGCTTGGCCAGCTCTTCCGCGGAGTCGGCCACCCCGGGCAAGGGCGCCGACCCGCCCGACACGAGCGAATCCTCGCGCTCTTCCGACTGGGCGGACAGCCCGGACTCCGCAGAGTCCTCGTGCTCTTCGAAGACCTCTTCGGGAACGTCCTCCGGAATGTCCTCCGACAGCTGTTCGGCGCTGGGCGAGGGCATGACGATCTGCGGGAGAGACCACACCCCCCGCCCGGCCGCGGTGTTCAGGGTTCTCAGGGCGCGCAGCGCGCGTGTGCGTGAACGGGTGTCCGCATGAACAGGTGTCCGCGCCACGGTGAACTTGCGGAGCCAGCGAACACACAGACTGGGGCAGGAAGGTTTTTTTAATGCCCCTTCTCAGAGAACTGCCTTAGGGGTAAGAAGAGTAACAATTTCTGCAGAAGCTGGGGTGTCCTCCGTTGCTCCTGGCCGAATGACACCCTGAGGTCTGCTTCCGAAGGGAAGGGTGATGCAGTTGGGGAGAAGTATGCCCGGGGAGCAACCAACCTGGTTGTAAACGCTGTTTCCTTGTGAGGCCGTTGGCTCATATTCAAGGGCAAAGGAAGGAGGTGAAAGAAAGGAGGAGGTTCGAGAAAGGGGCTGAACGAGCCTCTTCCCTTCTCGGAGGGGGGTGTGAATCAGAAAGCTCCCTGTGAAGGGGTTTCCTGGGCCCCAAGAAGCTGAGAAGCTGTTCGGCCTGCGCAGGACACCCTGCGGACCCCAGTGCAGCCCAGCCCTCCCTCCCCCCCCCCCACCCCCCCACCCCCAGTTCCGGGGGGGAAGGGGGGCAAGAGCCCCCGGATCACACACCTCCGCCAGGACACCACCATATTCACTTTCTTCTCCTTCTTCCTCTTCTACAAAATCGTAGGTCACATAATAGCTGTAAGTGATAAAAGGGCCTTGGGGCCCTGGTTCCGGGTCTAAGACAGAGGTGTCCTGAACCCCCTTGACATTTCCAATGGTCACCACGAGCTGTGCCTGACGTGCCAAGAGGTCTGCAAGGGAGAATGGGTAGGAGTGAGGGGGACGGCCGGGGAGCCGGATTCTTGCCTTCTCTCCACTCAGTGGGGAGCCTCAGAGTTTGCAGACTTGGGTTCAAATCCCAGTTCGGCCAAGTTCCAACAGCGGTTTGGGGGTAAGTCCCTTTTTGCTAAGACACCCCCCTTAAGCCTTGTTTTCTGGGTCTGTATAATGGGAACGGTAGTACTGCTTTACAGGATGGTTACAGATGAAGAGTACATGTTATCTTAGCACGAGCCTGGCTCACAGTAGGAGCCTGGCTCACAGTAGGCGTAGCTATTATCACCATCTTGACCTTGAGCAACCTCTGATGCAGCTTGTGGCATGGGCCACAAGGGGGTGATCTCAAACCGCCACAAAAGTAAAGAAGTTGATTTAAAGAATGTTTCCTGTTTGCCTCCTTACTGCTTCTGTCCCCAAATCCCAATCACAGGAATCAAAAGTCTGGGACAGAACTCGGACCGAGAAGGTGAGCTACGCCTGATTAGGGTGTGGGTCAACTGGGGAGCTGCAGGGACAGGCCACTAGTTCGATGGTGGCAGCAGAGGCTCGAGGTGTCAGATGCCGGCCCCTCCCCACTGGGCACATCAGCTCCCTCACCCCCACTGCGGCCGAGCCCCCGGAACTGATGCTTCTCGCTGGGAGACACGGTGATGTCGTCCAGCACGCAGAGCTGGGACAGGCTGTCGATGGTGAAGCCTCGGTAGTAGGGCAGCAGGGCCAGCGGGTTCCCCTGAAGCACCAGCAGCCTCAGGCGGCAGAGGGTGCCGAGGCTGGCCATCATGCCCTGCAGGTCCGTCAGGTCGTTGAAGCTCAGGTCCAGAGAGACGAGGTTGGGCCTAGAAGGGAAGCAGGACCATCCGGGGGTCCAGAGGCAGGGTGAGCGAAGGGATGGGGACGTGTGCCCGGCCTGCCCTGCTCAACACCCGCCGGCACCCCCGCATCCAGAACAGACAGAAGGCCTGTGCTGAGGGCAGGTTAGGAATTTCCGCCCACCCTCGACTCCCAAGTCAGGCGCCCTTGACTCAAGTTAGCCACCCTGTTGGGAAGCGCTTCTTGGTTCTACTGCCCGCCCCCCCCCCCCCCCACGACACTGCCATCCTCGCTGCGACACAGAGATGGCCCTCGTCACATCCTGCCTCCACTGACTTCCATTTACACCGGTCTTTTCTTCTTGGTCCCTCCCACAGATCCTGACACAGTGTTGTGCCACTAGAAGGTTCTCAACAAAGACGGACAGACTGGCAAGGAAGACGCATGGAAGCCTCATGGGGAGGGGCGGTGAGTAGGGGTAAGAGAAGGAGGTGGATATGGGGATCTGGGATGAGGGTGCCTGAAACTTGAGGGGGTTAGAAGCCAGAGGATGCCCTCCAAAGCCCGGCTGGCTCATGGTCACAGGAGGCCACGTGATTCCTTTCTCGGGGCACACGAGTGACGAACATGCCAGTGAGGACGAAGGAGGCACCCTGCATGCCAGTCTGGAGAAGAGGGCCGCACAGGGGGCAGGGGTGGTTCCCCGATGCGCACACTAGAAAGCAAACTGGTTTCAGCTCTGAGAGCAGCCGCGAGAGAAGCGCGAGGGGCGCCTCATCAGCACTTTGCTGTACCCCGGGCCTCCAGCTGGCCGAGCTCAGCCACATCCCCCCCCCTTCTGCTCTCCTTTGGCAGCCTGTCCCGCCCGTGATGTTGGCTAGCCAGTCAACGGGAAATACCCGAGAACATTTCATGGGGACCAGTACACGGACCGTATCCCGTGTCAGCCTTCTTCAAGAAGACTGAGAACACATCAGCAAAATCGGTCCACGAAAAGGGGGCCCTCCGTTTAATTTCAAAGGTTTCACATACCTGTTTTTATGAAAGCCACACTTGGCATTAAGCAGGTTACCTATGTTTAGAATAAGTATGTTTTCCAAATTAAAAAAAATCAGGACACCCGGTACCCTGTCCACGGTCTGAAATCAGCCATCACAGAAGTCTAACATGTACGCCTCCCTCCCGGCAGCCGCCGTCACTGGAAGAAAGAGGTGCAGAAGCACACGCGGCCAAGACTGTGTAGAGAGAGCTTGGCAAGAGTGGGAGAGAGAGGAGGAAGAAGGAAACTATGGCCAGAGTCGGGCACGTTCCAAGAGCACGTACAGTTGGGCCACCTGAGATCGTTCTCCAGGTTACCTAGAAAAGCAGGGAAGTGATGCTGGCCTACGTCCTCTGCCCCTTCCGGGCTGTGAACCTAAGCCCATGGCTGCCCAGGACGCTGAAACCCTGGGAATCCTCACAGCACACCCCGAAAGCTTCCTCTGACGGCCTTTCACAGGTCGCCTCGGGTCCCCGCAGAGTCCTCAGACCCAGGGTCTTGTCTCCCACCGCTCACTCCCCAAGGAGACAAGTCACGGCAGGAGTGGTCTGTAGGGCAGCTGGGGGCGATTTTGCACGGCACGCACTGGGTACTATCTACAAACACTTTGGTGGTTACAACTGGGGCAGGGGTGCTACTGGCATCTAGGGGGTGGAGGCCAGGGGTGCCGCTCAACTTCCTGTGTGCGCAAGACAGCCCCACCACCGACAGGTTCCCACTCCAGTGCTGGCAGTGCCCAAGTCAAGAAACCCTGCTCTAAAAGCATCATAGCAAAAGGTTTGCTTTTGCTTCCTGCTATTTGTAATCCTTCCCTGGGCTTCGGTGGAAATGTTTGCTTATTTAGTTAGAGAAATAAATCCTAGGACTGGAGCTGGCAGCCAACCAGCAGTTATTATAGAAAAGAGCAAAGTTAAAAAAGAAAATAAAAGAGCAAAGCTAAAAAGGGAAGGGAAGGAAAGGGAAGGGAAGGGAAGACAAGAAAAAAAAAAGAAAGAAAGAAAGAAAAGAGAGCAAAGCAGAGTCCATCAAGGTACCAGGGTGCAATCATCCAAACCTAACACTAAGCCCTTCTCTCTCTCTCTTTCTCTCTCTCTCTCTCTGTCTGGGACTCTGGAGTTACCAGTGGTTGGAGGTGACATAGAGACTTTCCAGGGGGCCCAGAAGCTTGTTGTGACCCAACCCCAAGTGCTGGAGTCGCGGGGGCGGGGCAGCGCACAGACACTCCATGCTTCGGATCTCGTTGCCATAGAGCTCCAGCACCTGAGAGAGGCAGAAAGAATGGTGCCTGTGAGCCCCAGTCCCTCCATCCTTCCTTCCCTTCTCCCTCCCTCCCGCTGTCCCTCCTCCTCCCTCCCTCCTCCCTGAGAAACGGGGAGGACCGAGAAGCATTAAAGCCAGGCCACCCGGTGTCCATCCGGACTCACTTTAAAATAGGGGAAAAAAGGGGCACCTGGTGGCTGGGTCCGTTGAGCGTCCGACTTCAGCTCAGGTCATGATCTCACGGTTTCTGAGTTCCAGCCCCGCGTGGGGCTCTGTGCTGACCGCTCAGAGCCTGGAGCCTGCTTTGGATTCTGTGTCTCCCTCTCTCTCTGCCCCTCCCCCTCTTGTGCGGTCTCTCTCAAAAATAAATGAACATTGGGGCGCCTGGGTGGCGCAGTCGGTTAAGCGTCCGACTTCAGCCAGGTCACGATCTCGCGGTCCATGAGTTCGAGCCCCGCGTCGGGCTCTGGGCTGATGGCTCGGAGCCTGGAGCCTGTTTCCAATTCTGTGTCTCCCTCTCTCTCTGCCCCTCCCCCGTTCATGCTCTGTCTCTCTCTGTCCCAAAAATAAATAAAAAACATTGAAAAAAAAAAATTTAAAAAATAAATGAACATTAATTTTTGTTTAATATGGAATAATATTTCTATAGCAGGTGTTGGAAACTTCCTTTTCCTTTTGTGAAGAAAACTTTAAAATTTGGCACGGGACGGGGGGTAACACAGCATTTTGGCAATTGCTCAACCCACAGCAACCTGTCACTGGGAAAGCTAAAGGGCCCCTGGCTGGAGTAAGGGATGGACTTGAGGAGAACGGAGCATTCTTGCACTTCTGCTCCAAGGTCTCACCTGGGTTCTTCTGAAGCCTGGCACTGAGCCATATTTCTGAGTCCCTTTTGCCACTACATCTACTAATTTCCACATTTAATTTAAAATGGAGAGCACTTGGGGGAACCTGGGTGGCTCAGTCAGCTAAGCATCCAACTCGGTTTCAGCTCAGGCCATGATCTCACAGTTTGTGAGTTCAAGCCCCGCATCGGGCTCTGCACTGACAGCACAGAGCCCACTTGGGATCCTGTTTCCCTCTCTCTCTGCCCCTCCCCTGCTCATTCTCTATCTCAAAATAAATAAAAAGAAAAACTTAAGCCTGGAATAGCTTTTATTTATTTATTTATTTATTTATTTAGAGAGCATGACCTGTGCATGACCTCGGGAGGGGCAGAGAGAGAGGGAGAGACAATCTCGAGCAGGCTCCACGCTTAGCGCACAGCCTGATGGGGGGCTTGATCTCATGACCGTGAGATCATGACCTGAGACAAAATCAAGAGTTGGACGTTTAACTGACTGAGCCATTCTGGTGCTCCTGGTTTCTTTTTAAATGATTATTTTTATGGTGGCAAAATATACATAATTTGTCATGTTACCTATTTTTCTTTTTTCTTTATTTTTTTATTTTAGAGACTGTGCACATGAGCAGGGGAGGGGGTGGGGGGAGGGATAGAGAGAGAGGGAGAGAGAGAGAGAGAGAGGGAGAGAATCTTCAGCAGGCTCCAAGTTCAGCATGGAGCCCAACACGGGGCTAGATCCCTCAACCCTGGGATCATGACCTGAGCTGAGATCAAGAGTCAGGAGGCTCAAACGACTGAGCCACCCAGGCGCCCCCATTTTACCTACTTTTAAGTGTACAATTCAGTGGCATTAAGTTGACTCACATTGTAGTGCAGCTGTCACCGCTACCTACTTCTGAAATTTTTCATCACCCCAGACAGACTGTACCCCATTAAGCAACAACTCCACATCGCCCTCACCCCTGCCCCAGTAACCTCTAATCTACTCCCTGTCTCCGTGGAATTGCCTCTTCTAGATATTTCACGCAAGCGGAATCAGCTAACATGTGACCTCTCGTGTCGGGACTCTTGTACTCAGCGTCACGTGTTCAAGGTTCGTCCATGTCCCAGCACGAATCGTTCCTGTTTATGACTGAAGAATATCCCACCACGTGGAGGGACCACATTTTGTTTGCCCTTTCTCGGCTGCTGGACATCTGGGTTGTCTCCACCTTTCAGCTGTCGTGAGGAGTGCTGCCGTGAACACGGACCAGCAAGAATCTCAGTCCCTGCCTTCACTTCTCTGGGGCGTATACCCAGACACGGAACGGCAGGGTCCTATGGAGATTCTACTTTTTCGGAACCTGGCCTCCCTCTCCAAAGCCTGGGGCCGGTCCTTGGCATCCAGCCACACTGGCCAAACCTTCTGTGGGGAGGGCAGGGGCAGGGCCTCTGGGCAGAGCCAACTCGAAGACCCTAAATGGAGTCTGAGCTCTTTTACCTTGAGAGTTGGGGGCAGGTTGACAGCCTCGATCTCCTGGATTTGATTAGCACTCAGTACCAACTCTTCAAGATTTAGAAATTTCAGGAGGTCTTTATCCACCAAGCTCACCTGGAAGGGAAGGAAAGGAAGTTGAGCGCTCTTGCGGGTGAGGCAGGTTTGGAGCAGAAACAGGGTCCACGGGAGGCCACCGACAGGAGGCCACTTGCCTCCTGAGGGAGTCACCTCGAACACACCAACCCCTTTCGTCTCCCCTACCGACTCTCTTACAGCCTCTCCTGCACATTCCACCAGGATCCCAGGGCTCCGCCTCCGCAGTGACCTCTCAGCCCCCGCCTCACTCCCCCGAGGCGCTGTACAGCTACCAGCCCAGTGTCCCGTGTCCCCAGTTGGGACTGTGTGCTCCCAAGGGCAGGGATCCCATGTTCTGTGCTGTCTACCCCTGAGGCCTTAAGGAATCACGAGTTTACACACCGCAGGATCAGACCGGAAGTTCAGAGGCCTATCTGTGAACCTTCAGTTCTCTGTGGCCTCAAACACATCAGGGCCCTTCCTGGCGACTGTGCCAGTGTGCCCAGGATCGAGGCGTTCCCGGGACACTTTCAGCGCTGATGCCCGAAAGTCCCAGGAAAACTGACAGGAGTTGTTCCCGCCCCTCCCACCTGGTACTGTGTAGATCCACAGTTTCTCTGGGAAAGGGGAAGCCAATGTAGGGAGGCTGAGTTTGCAGATTGGGGCTCTGTTATCGGTAGAGGCAAAGAAGGCTTCTCAGTAACAGAAATTAATACAGTACCATGCCAACCCTCCCCAACCCCGGGCCCCCACAGTTTAAATTAAGTAAAACCGACACAGACACTTCAAAGGTCTCTCCGAGGACCCAGGAGCCCCAAGTCAGAAGTCGGCTGTAGAAAACACACCTGGATTCCCCGGGGGGGGGGGGGGGGGGGGGGAAGGAAGAAGACACGGAACAAAGGAGCAGCTGGCCCTGGCAGGTGGAGGCGCTGGTGAAGTTAATTAGGCCCGAGCTACCTCCGCATCCTTCCTTCTACTCACCACCTAGGTCTCACCACTAAGCTCTTTAAGGGGCATGGCCTCCTTGACATCAACTTCTGGCACTCACCTGCTTGTCCACCACTCGTAGGGACCTGAAGTAGGAGTAGAAGAAGGTGTCCTTGAGCATCAGGGGATTCTGGATGGCCAGTTCTCTCAGAAAACGGTCCTCTGCACTGGAGCCCTCCAGCAGAGCCCAGGGGGAGTGGGGGCTGCGGACCAGGCCCAACAGGGCCTCCACCGTCTCCTCCCCGGGGCTCACGGCCTCCTCGTCTCTGGGGATCAGCTCCCTCCATGTTCGCCAAGTTCGAGGAAGAAAACGTGACTTATTCTGCAGCGGTGGAGGTGGAGAAGTTCGCTACTCGTGACTCAGCCCTCTCAAGGATTCGAGACTCCCCCAAAAGAGTAGATGGTAAGATAGGACCGTCAGGGATCAAGAGTTTAGAAGTTTAAGCAGTGAGTAATCAATACCTCCGACTGATCATCAGCCATGGATAGAACTACAAAGAACTGCATTCCTGCCTTTAGGAATTTACTCGAGCTGGGAACCCTGAAGAAGCAGGTGAAAGCAACCTAACAGTTAAGAAGGATTTATGTACTAAAAGCTAGAGGCGCAAAAGGCAATCTGGGGGATGTATTAACCAAGGAATGGCTTTCGAGGAAGAAGTACCGTGGCTGAAAAGGTGAATTCAGAATTTAGAGGCCACAGCGGACGGGGAAAGGTCGGGTCCCAGAGCTGACTTTCTCCCAGCCCTTCCCCCAGGAGAACTCCTGGAGACATCGGTGAAACCCAACAGCGCCTTGCACAGTAGACACTCAACAGTGTTTGTTGAGGAGACAAACAAATCCATTAGTTCCTTGATCGGTGCCTTGGTTTTCTCCTCTCTGAAAATGGGCACACAGACCTCCCCTTAGCCCCTACCAGTGTGGCGGGCCTCAGCTTCCCAGCAAGCAGGAGGGGAACATTCCAGACCCTCAAGATATTCCAGGGCACATCCTGGGGGCTGCAGGTTCCCAATGGCCTGCTCCTCATCCCCACCAGGAGCACTAGCTGATGGGGGTGGGGTGCGGGCAGACGCACCCGCTCCGGCCCGCAAGAGCCACGACTTGCACCCCAGGGAGAAGCTTTAGAAGGGAAGTGTTTCCGGCCTCAGAGACAAGGAGCCAGGAGAGGAGGGAGGGAGCCGCTTCTCCCCCAGACCCACCGGCCTCTGGAGGCAGCAGAACCGGGCCTGCTCAGGACCACGCCTTCTGCGCCCTGGGGCACCTGAGGGTTGAGAAGCTCTGGGCCCAGGCAAAAACTTTCCACCTCAAAGGGAGCCTGGTGTTTCTAACGGAGAAGCCCTACCCCCCCCCCCCCCCTCCGGTCAGCCCGCCGGGTTCAGGTCTAGGCGGGGTCCCGCCCTCCTCTGCGGGTCAGGCCCGCGGGGCGGGGGGGAGCTCTCCCGTCGGCCCCTGCGGCGTCCCAGCCCCCACCCCAGCTCAGGACGCTCCCTAAACGCCCAGATCCAAACCTCCCCTCAGGCTTCTCCGGATCCGCCAAAGCCTGTGCCGGCGGCCCGGGCCCCTCGGCGCCGCAGATCCCCGCGTCCCTCCCCCGGCCGCCCCCGCCGGCGCCCGCACCCAGCTGCCGGTGCCGCACGGGAAGTCGCGAAGACACAACTGCCTCAGGTGCTCCCGGACCGCGGCGCTCACGGTCCCGCCGGGCGTCTCCATGCCCGCGCGGCCGCCTCGCCTGGCCGGTTGCTAGGCAACCGCCGGGACACGCGTGCGCGCCCACCGGGGCCGGGCGCGCGATCCTCCCGGCGGGGGCGCGCGGCACGCAGGCGCTCCAGGTGAACCCAAGACCAGCCGGGGTCTGCGGACTCTTCCCTGCCGGCCGGGAAACCGAGACCCTGACTCAGGCGGGGACGACCTGGGTTTTTGATTCTGACCCTTTTGCGCCCGCAGCTGCGAAATGGGACAATAGTACACTTCCCACCACCACCAGGGGCCATAACTGCTGTAGCTCCTAGCAGGCGCTTCCCACCTGAGAAAAGTGCTGATTATCGTTCCCATGTGACAGATCTAGGAAAGAGAAACGAGCCCAAGGTCAAACAGTCTCAAGATAAACCAGTGGATTCCAGTGTGGATCGCTTTAACCCCTGAGTCCGGGGTTTTAAATCACTGTCTACATATATAACCGTTTTAGCACCAAGACCCCGTTATAGACGGAAGCAAGCTTGCACATCATCTCTCCATCCTAAGTATCCAGCATCTAGCCTACTGCTACCCAAACAGTAAGGGCTCCCGGGCACACGTTTGAGAAACAAATGGGATGATTTGGTTCCTATAATTTGGAAGTGCAACATCTTTACTGAGCTATAATTTACGAACCCCCAAATCCACCTGTTTAAAGTGTGCAACTTTGCGTGATTTTTAGTATAGTCCCAATGCAACGATATTCATAGTGCAACTATCACTGTTATCTAATTTTCAACTTTTTTCTCACCCCAAAAGGAAACCCCGTACCCACTAGGCAGTCAATCCCCATTCCCCCTTCGGTCCATCCCCTAGCAACCACTAATAGGCTTCTGTCTCTATGGATTTGCTTCTCCTAAATATTTCATATTAAATGGAATCATACAATATTTGCCATTTTGTGTCTGGCTTCTTTGGCTCAGCATCATGTTTTCAAGGTTCACCCATGTTGTAGCAGGTGTCCGTGCCTTATTCCTTTCTATGGCTGAATAATATTGCATTGCATGAATGGACTACATTTTGCGTATCCATTCACCCACTGAGGGACATTTGTTTTCACTTTTTAGCTCTTATGAAAAATTCTGAAACGTTCCTGTACATGTTTTTATGGCAACATATGTTTTCATTCCTCTTGGGTGGATACCTAGGAATGAAATTGCTGAATCATATGGTCACTGTATGTTTAACAGTTTGAGGAAACTGTTTTACACAGAAGCTCTGCTAGGTCACCTCCCCATCAGCAATATATGAAGATTCCGGTTTTTTAATATCTTCACTAACACCTATTATTTTACTGCTTTGTTTTGTTTTTATAATAGACATCTTAGTTGATGTGATGTATCTCGTTGTGGTTTTTATTTGCATGTCCCTAATGCCTGGCTAATGATACGGAGCATCTTTTCATGTGCTTTTTGGCCATTTGTGTATCTTCTTTGGGGAAATGTCTTTCAAATTCTTTAGTCATTTAAAACGATTTTTTGTCTTTTTATTGTTGATTTTTAAAAGTTTTTTTTTAATATATTCTGGATATTAGCCCCTTGTTTTACATACAATTTCCAAATATTTTCTCCCATTCCATGGTTGTCTTTTCAATTTCTTGATAGTGTCCTTTGATCCACAAAAGTCTTTCATTTCAGTGAAGTGTCATTTATCTATTTTTTCTTATGTTGCTTGTGCTTTTGGCGTAATTTTAAAGAAACTATTGCCTAATCCTAATAAAATTGAGTTTGAGTGTTCTTTATATATTTTGTCAGATTTGTGGTTTGCAAATCTATTTCTCCCAGTCTAGACTTGTCTTTTCTAAACAGTGTCTTTAGAAGACCAAACATTTTTAATTTTGACGAAGTCCAATTTATTGATGGGATCCTTCCGAAAACACCCACTGTGGTAGACATCTTTCATCCTTTTTGACTGTGTGTCAAACACCTTTATCAGAACACCTTTACTATTATTATTATTAGAGAGAGAGAGAGTATGTACAAGTGGGGGAGGGGTGAAGGGGAGAGAGAGAGAGAGAGAGAATCTTAATTCACACTCAGTGTGGAGCCTGGCTTGGGGCTAGATCTCACCATGATGAGATCATGACCTGACCCGAAATCAAGAGTCAGATGCTCAACCAACTGAGCCACCCAGGCACCCACACCTTTACTTTTATTAGAAAAATTCTCCAAAACTGGGCTATAAGACAAAATAAGAGCCACATGTCTTTTTAAAGAATAAGATAAATATCCATGAGTGATATAAGCAAATCAGAAAGATGAATTGGGGATGACTCCTGGGATTTAAAAAAAAAAATTTTTTTTTTATTTGACGTTTATTTATTTTTGAGACACAGAGAGACAGAGCATGAATGGGGGCGGGTCAGAGAGAGAGAGACACAGAATCTGAAACAGGCTCCAGGCTCCGAGCTGTCAGCACAGAGCCCGATGCGGGGCTCGAACTCACGGACTGTGAGATCATGACCTGAGCCAAAGTCGGTCGCCCAACCGACTGAGCCACCCAGGCGCCCCGACTCCTGGGATTTTAATGAGGCAACTAGGTGGTTGATCTGCAGTGAGGGAAAAGAAGTCTCTAGAGGAGTAATCAAGAGTCCCGTCTCAAATGAGTTAAGTTCAAGATGCCCATTGACATCTATCCCATGTCAAGTCAGCAGCTGGATAGGAGTCGAGAGCACAGGGACGAGATCAGCTCTGGGTGGCCCATAGAGCCCAATGCACAACAGAAGAAACAGTTGGGAACCCTCGTCCGCCCCAAGTCCCCCTCCAGCCCCTGCTGTCTCTTTCCTCCTCTGATCCAGTCTTCTGGACAGACTGGTCGGAGGGCCCTTTTACCTCACTTCCCAAACTGCCACAGTATGGCTCCTGCCCTAACAACTTATTCAAACTCCCCAAGCAAAGTTCCCAGTGACCTTATGTTGCCACACCTAGTGAATCCCTTCAGTCTTTATCTTATTTGACCTCTCCATGGCTTATGATGGTGCTAATTGTATCCTCCTCCTTGAAAACCACTTTTCATCTTGGTCCATGGCGTGTTTTCCTAGCACATTTCTCTCCCTCCCAAGAGTGTCTTCTCAGTGTTGTAGACTGAGTGTCATCTCCCTCTCCCTCTTCTGTTAATAGACGTGGACCCCTGGACTCCACACTTACCTTACATGTCTCTTGTTGGTCATCTCTTGTAGGCTTACAGTTTTCTCAATTACAACGTACAGATGGCACCCAAAGATGGCCCAATATACAGACATGGCACCCATGACTCCAGTTCCTTCCTTCAAGCTCCAAATCCGAATGTCCAAAGGCTCACTGTCCATCTTTACCTGAGAGTTCCACGACACTTCCAACTCACCGTGTCAAAACTGAATTCTTCACTCACCTGAGCCCTGTGATCCCCTCTGCTTGCAGCACCACAATCTGTCCAGTTACCCAAACCACCAACCCAGAAGCAGTTCTCAACTCCTCCTTCTCCACTATCCCCATGTCCACTCAACCACCATCTCCTGAGAACTTTGCCTCCTACAAATTTCTCCACTCTATCCACACCCATTCGTCTCCACAATTACTATTACCTTGACTCACATGCTTGGTTTTGGACATATCGAGGGCAGGACATTCCACCGGAGATGCCCATTAGGCAACCGAACATTTAGTTCTGGAGTTTGAAAGAGAGAGACATTAAGGTTTGAGGAACATGGATCGACGATGGGGCCCTCGGAGACATGCCCATTAAGAGATCAAGAAGGAAGATGATTTGGCCTAAGAAGGCATGGTCAGAGGGCTGCAAGGTATCAGGATCATATTATTATAGAGTAAAGAGGAAAAAGAGGTTTTCAAGAAAGAGGAAGTGGTTGGCATTACAGCGTGTCATGGAGGGGTCAAGTAAAATGAAGGCTGAGAGGAAGCCAGTAAGGTTGGCAACAAGAGGCCGCTGAAGACTACATTGGTCCTCAGTTGCTGCCATAACAAATGCCATAAAGCCAGCAATATAAATCTATGAAGTTACTTCCTACAGTTTCTGTAGGTCAGAGGTCCAGCATGGAGAAACTGGATTCTCTGCTCAGGGTGTTACCAGGCCAAAGTCAGAGTAGCAGCTGGGGCTGTGGTTCTCAACTGGGGCCCAGGGTCCTCCTCCAAACTCGCTGATTGTCGGCCAAATTCGTTTTCTCCTCATGCTTTCCACCTAGCGCCCTCCCTCTTCAAGCCAGCCAATAGTGGTTGAGTCTTTCTCATGCTTTGAGTCTCTCTGCCTCCTTTATTTTTAAGGGTTCGTGGAACTACATTGGGCCCACCTGGTAACCAACCTTTCTTCAGGTCAGCGGATTAGTAACCATTAGTAATTAATTCCATCTGCAAAGTCCCTGTAATGTAATATAATTATGGGAGTAAATACCAGAGGGTGAAAGTCACATGGGCAAAATTCTGCCTACCATGGACTTTGCTAGAGGATTTTGAAGAAATTGTTAGGGTAAAAACCATACTGTGGCGTTTGGGGAAGTGAGGTAAATGTGCACGTAGACCATTCTGTTAAGAAACTTGGATAAGAGGAAAGAGACAACAGGGACTGGAGGGGAACTAGGGATTAAGGGTGGAGGAAGGGGGTTTCTGACTCTTTTCTGTTGTGCATGTTGGATTCTGTGGATGGCTCTGGTCTGGCTTCCTTCCTGTGCTCTTGACTCCTATCCAGTTGCTGACTTGACATCGAATGCCCAGTGGGCATCTTGAACTTAACTCATTCCCGATGAGACTCTTGATTTCTCCTCTCCAGGCTCCTTTTCCCTCAGTGCAGAGCAACTACTCAGTTACTTCACCAAAATCCCAGGATTCATCCCTGATTCCTCTCTCGGATTTACCTCCACGTAAGGCCATCAGTCGGTTCTGTGGACTCCATTTCTGTCCTCTCTACCCTGGTCCGAGCCACCATTACCTCTATCTAGACAGCCACGTAGCCTCCTAACTGGCCCCTCTATTTCATCTTGGGTTTACAAAATCCATTCTCTACTCAGGGGCCTCTCTCATTCTTCCTTCTTAACCGACTGAGCCACCCAGGTGCTCTATTCTTCCTTCTTAAAGTACACCAGAGCCTATACTCGCCTCCCTACTCGCCTCCCTGGACAGCCGTCCAGCAGTCCCTTGTCACACTTGGGATAAAATCCAAGTTCTTTATCATGGCCTCAGAAGGCCCTCTGTGTCCTGGCCTCTGTCCACCTCTCTACCCTACTACCCTCCCCTTCTTTTGCTTCACTCCAGCTCCCATGACCCATTTCCCATTCTTGGCCACACCAAGCTCACTTTTGCCTGAGGATTTTTACACTAGTGTCCTCTACACGTGGAACACCCTTTCCCCAGATCTTCCCACAGGGACACCTCCTCAGAGAAACTGTTCCTCGTCACTTAGAGTATCTCACCTACCACTCTCTCCTTCTCCCATCACCTTGTTTTATTTTTATAGTTCTCATTACCTTACACTTTCTTGTATGATAATGTGTCTACTGTCTGCCCGTTGCCCATCAGAACACCAGCTATCAGGGCAGGGACCTTGTTTAACTTCTTTGCCACCATTCCTAAGACCCTAGAAGAGTCTATTATTCAAAATATGAATAAGCACCTTCGACAAATAACTCTGGAGCACAGACTCTGGTTCTAGGCCTTGTCGTTGCAAATACACAGTTGAGAATCCAATGATGTTCAAGGCCAAGCAGAACGGAGATGAGGCCTTTGACTCACCATATTCACTGTGGTTATCGGGGCCATCCCCGCACACTGGCATGGGCATACTTCAGAAATTTCCAAAGGTAATACATTTTGAGAAACCTCATGCCAGCCTGACGCCTACGCATACTCACTGTGACCCTCCCCAGAAATTCCCTGTGGGGCACTGACCCTCAGCTCCTGTAAATCATCTGTTCCTGGGGAGTTAGGCCTGTCAAATCTGGGCTTCAAAATTTCTTCTAGTCAAATCGACAAGCTTTTTCCCAGAAGAAATGGCAAAGATGTGTGTGCTTTCCTGTGTGTGTCTGTACTGAGTCAGGCATCTGCCCACCTTGAGGGTAACCTCAGCATTTCCTTCCAGTCCCGCTTTCACCCAGCCTCGTGGGGCAGAATATTGAAAGTGTTTTCTGGAGAAAAGCTGAGCAATGATTTTGCCATGGGCGGGACGTTGATCGCTCTTTTCCCTCACAACTGGCCCTTTATATATCTCCCAGAGGCCATGGCGAGCACATCTAGCTCTAGAAGCTGTTGCCGGAGCAGGCCCTGTGTGCTCTCTCGCCATGCTCTCCCATGCAGGTACTACTGTGCCCTGATGCCTGTTTCATGAGCGTGGTCTTGTCCCGTTGGATAGAGAAGACTCTGGAGGGGCTTGGCCAGTGGTTGCTCAACAACGGCTTCGGTGGTTGCAACTGGGGTGGGCAGGGGGCGTCTGGCCACGTGGCCCACAGCATCATTTTTTTTCTCCAGGACCCGCCAGGTTTGCCCTGTTTCTGCTCTGCTGCATGGAAACCTTGCTGCCCTCCCATATGGCACCCACCCATCGACTACAACCAAGTGACGTCCGAAAAATAATCTTGGAATTACGGCCCATGTCTAAGGGACTTTTGCAAGACTACGTAAGTGCCCTTACAGATTTCTTCTCCAGGCCATTTCTTTAAAATGCCTTCCGTTTGCCCCTAGAAGAGGCCTACTATTTTTAGCCCCCAAGCTAGGGCTGCGGATACACCAGGAAGAGATGGGAACAACTAGACAGGATACAATGGAATTTTCATGAGGGTTGGAGGCAGAGATTAGCCCAGACAGTCTGAAGTTCAATGACTTCTCACATACTATAGGATCTGCTTTAGTAGGTCTGTTCATTCTTAACATATCTAGTTCGCGGTAATGTTACATGGATTTTCCTGCCTGTAGCACAACCCTAGGGACGGGCCATCTTGCCTGACCATTTAGTTGCCTGCAAAGGTCAACCTCAGCTGTAAATGATGTCTCAGTGAATTCAGGATATCAAAATCCTCTTGGGGAACAGAGAGTCTCTCTTACCGCGGAGAAGGGCAGTGAACAAATTGGGGGTCTGTTTGCATGCTACTTTATTGTTTAATTAGGACCCAGTCTGCTTCTGCCAGAGGCTCTGCTGACTCCGACCCCATTGGGAGGAAAGTATGAGGTTGAATAAATGTAAATACTCTTCCATTTTCCCAGAGTTGTCTTCAAGATAGAACCTCTTGGGCAGCTTTGATTAAACGAACAAATAAAACCCAAAACCTGGAAACAACTCACAAAATTGGCCTAGCCCTTCCCTTCCACCCCCTGACATTTAAACCTTAGCCTTGGCTTTAACGGGCACAGAAACAGAGGTTGTTACAGCCAAGGTGACTCTGCAGTTCAGGCTGGTGAGATGCCGTTAGCATTTCAGTTGAACCCCAAATCTCTTAGTCCTTGGGAAGAGGGACAGGAGAGGGTGTGGTCTGGAGTCAGAGGGTGTGGTCAGTATGTTTGGAAAAACTCTCCCTGGCATCTTGGAGGCCTTTCCAGACGTGCACACATCCCCCTGATGAGCTGGGGATACACTGGCTTTAATACAGAGTCACAAAGAGCAAGAAGCAGGATGGAAACCCAGATGCTTTCCTATTCCCCCTCTCTGAGCCCCAGAGCAGCTAAGAGAAGATTCCTGGGGAGGTGTGTGGAGGCCTTGGTCGCATGGAGCAGGGGAGGCAGTATGGAGCAGTGGTTATCGGTAGAGGCCTCAGAATTGCCGCCCACATGGGTTAGAATCCCGGGTCCGCCCCTTGATCTTGGGCCAGCTCTGCGAACCAACTGACCTTTAGTTTCTTCTGGGAAAGGCAATAGTGGTGACCACAGCCTCACACGGTGGTGGCACCGATTACATGGGATGGCAAGGGGGACGTGCCCACCCAGCCCATCACAGAGGGAGCGTTCGGACGTACGCACTTTGACTTCTAGCCGTTACTGCGGATGTAATGTTCACCCATGTCTCCTCCCCGTCCCACAGCTGAAGAAGGAGATGGGGTTGCCAGAATCTAACCATTCCTCGCTACCGTGTCTCAGCTCTGACTCCCAACTGCCACACATCAATGGCTCCGCCATCCTGCCTTATTTCAGGGCGATCCGACCATTGTCAGATAAGAATACTATCGATAAAATCATAGAACAGCTGGACAAACTCAAATTTCAACGTGAACCAGAAGCAGAGGTTTCTATGCCTGCAGACAACTTTGAACGTAAAAACTTCATCTTGGCCGTTTTACAACAGTTCTCAGCGTGCCTGGAGCATGTGCTTCAATCATTGAATTCTGGACCCCAGTAGGCCATTCAAGGCCATCTGGCTGAACCTATTCCTTTTGGAATGGTGGAAATGTCTGAAGCCTTGAGAAAACGTAACTGGCAGGCTAAGGGTGACTGCTCTGCTGTAAATTATTCCAATGAATAATTTCAGTGAGTCCCCAGATGGGCTAGTCCCGGGAGGACTGAGGTATAAATGTGTGAGTTAACTTGAAGAGATGTCAGGTTATGACGTTGTTCTCTGTCTTGGCATTTATAGAATGTTTTTCCTCGGCAGACTTAAATCTTATCTTCATTATGCCTTTGCGAAGGCAGAAGGCGATACCTGTGTTAATTTATTGGTTTTTATTGTATTGAGAGTGTTAGTGCTCCTCAGGAACTATTTAATAAATTATATTGAGTTTTTCTCATGATCTGCTTTGGATTTTGTGAGGGGGTTAAAATCAGTGGCTGGGAATCCAGGCTGGGTGGTGTTGTGGCTGAGGGAGCGTGGGGCATGCTGTGGAAACAGATACCATTTCTCCCCATGGGACAGGCTCAGTAGCAAACAAGAGTAATTCTAGCAGCGACAACCATTTATTGAGGATTTTCTTTATGCCAGGCCATGTAAGTACCGTTACTGTCCTCTTTTTTTTTTTTAATTTTTTTTTAACGTTTTATTTATTTTTGAGACAGAGAGAGCATGAACGGGGCAGGGGCAGAGAGAGAGGGAGACACAGAATCGGAAGCAGGCTCCAGGCTCCGAGCCATTAGCCCAGAGCCCGACGCGGGGCTCGAACTCAGGGACCGCGAGATCGTGACCTGAGCTGAAGTCGGACGCCTAACCGACTGAGCCACCCAGGCGCCCCACTGTCCTCTTTTTATAGGTGGGGGAAACTGAGGCAAGGAGTCATTTAGTGACTTGCCCAAGGCCACACTAGCTGTTAAGTGGCCACACTAGCTGTTAAGGCAGACTCACACTTACCCTTCACCACTTTGCCCAACCTTTGTCCCTCTCTGGGCAGTGACTGGGTCTTAGGAGCACTTAATGGTGTGCCCGGTACAGAGCAATCATTCAAGTGTCTCCTGCACGGTTCCAAACTGGATTTCCAGTGCCTCTGCTCCTGTAAAGTCCTGTTCCATCATTGCCTCCATGACTTCTACGTAGCCAGGGCCAAAGATTTTCTCATTTGAATGAATGTTGAGTCCAAAGTCGTTAATGGTTCTTTGAGATCATTTGGACCAATGGCTCTCAACGCATGGCCTCCGGGCCAGCAGCATGGGCATCACCTGAGGGCGTGTTGGAAATGCGCATGCGCGGGTCCCACCTCACACCTACTGAATCAGACGCTTTGGAGGGGTAGTCAGTGATCCGGGTTTTAACAAAACCTCCCCGTGATTCATATACACGCTGGAGCCTGAGAACCACAGATCCTGAGTTGAAAAATACCTTCATATTCATCTTATTTGGGGGAAGATGAGGCCCAAAGAGATCCTCTGATTTGCCCACGTTCTCATATCGGCGGGTGGGGGGGGTGGTGGTGGTGATGTTATTGGGGCTCCGAGAGCTGCAACTCACCCGGGAATTCTCTTTCTTACTCTTGTGGGTATTTCTACTTCAGCACCTCCCGGGGCTCTGAGGCTACACACATCGTAGCCTCCAATGACCAATGACAGTGTTTTGGTCAGCCTTTCCCAAAATATCCACCGTGGTGCTCGTCTGTCATTCTTTTTGACTGTCCTATATCAGAACACATTTACTATTGTTAGAAAAATTACCCCCAAGCTGGGAAATCAGGCAAAAAAGATGACCACGTGTCCTTCCAAAGAGTAAAATAAATATCCACTAGTCTGCAGTGATACAAATAAATGGAGGAAAAGGGACAAATGTTCCTTACAGAATTCTAATTAATAAACATAGAAGGAATGAGGGAAATAGAAAATCACCATTAGAACACCTCAGTTGTGGGGCGCCGGGCTGGCTCAGTCAGCAGGGCACGCAGCTCTTGATCTCGGGATTGTAGGTTTGAGCCCCACATTGAGTGTAGAGATTACTTAAAAATATAATCTTAAAAAAAAAAAAAAAGAACACCTCAGTCATAATTGCTGTGGGCAAGATCTACAGATGAAGGCTAAAATTAATGGGTGAACTGCGAAGAAACAGGAAATTTGCTTCACGACAAAGTATCTTCCCACAAATATTTACTAGTCATTTGGCAGTTTTAACATAGGTCTGCAAATTCTTTGATATTTCCCTTCCAGGAGGTGGAGGGGAACTTCCCTCCTTCTGATGCAGGCTGGATCTGTGATTTGCTTCTAAAGCACTGAGCACAGGAGGGCAAGACAGCCACACACGAGGGAGAAAGCGACAGACAGCACCCCTGCGTGAGGCAAACAGAGCAGCCAGTGGATGTCAGGCACCCCTGATCTGCCGTGGTGGGGAGGGTGGCTCGTCATCTCTGTGGGACTCTTCCCCCGGATCCACACCCACCCCTTCGCGAGAAAACACCAGGCAAACCCGAGTCAAGGGACATTCTACAAAACCCCTGGCCACAACCCTTCAAAGCTGTCAGCGTCAGGAAAATCAAGGGGAGACAGAGAAACCTCCACCTGGGGACCAAGGAGACATGAGGGTTGGGTGCAGTCTTGGAGGGGATCCTGATAAAGGACATTAGTGGAAAAACTGGTGAAAATTCAAATGAAGCCTGCACTTATGTGAATTTCTTAGTTTTGATCAATGTACCACAGTTATGTAAGACGTTCGCATTTAGGAGAAGCTGGGAGAAGGGAATATGACAATTCTGTACTATCTAGAACTTTTCTGTATAACTACATTTATTTTAAAATAAAACACTTGTAAAGGGACCCCTGGGTGGCTCAGTCGGTTAAGTGTCCGACTTCGGCTCAGGACATGATCTTACGGCTCGTGAGTTCGAGCCCCGCGTCGGGCTCTGTGCTGACAGCTCGGAGCCCAGAGCCTGCTTCAGATTCTGTGTGTCCCTCTCTCTCTGCCCCTCCCCTGCTCTCTTCTCTCTCTCTTTCTCTCTGGTGCGCGAATGCGTGCGGGTGCTCTCTCTCACCCTCTCTCTCTCTCTCAAAAATAAATATTAAAAAAATAAATAAATAAAACACGTGTAAAACTCCACTTCTTTGGTCCCACGAGCCACATTTTAAGTGCTCCAGAGCCACATGTGGTGAGTGGTTCCTATACTGGACAACACGGACGTAGAACATCTCCATCGCCACGGAAAGTTCTATCAGACAGCACTGCTCTCAGGGGATGGGGCATGATTTGTTGGGCATGATTTATTCCTCAGTAGGTCCCAGAGTCTGTGAATTTGTAGAAATTGTAGAAAATGTGTAGAATTTGTAGAAATTTGTAGACAATTGATAAGGTACAGATCCTTCCTCTCTGGTAGAGAAGTAACCCCAGAGGTGAAGAGGGTTTTAGTGGCGGCGAGGATGAGGCAAACACCTCCCTTCCCATCTCATTCCAGCACTCATTTCCCTCAATGACGATGGAGAGACAGAGAAAAGGAGATGTCACCTTCCCGTATTATCCTTTGAGCCAGTTGTGCTGTGCTGACTGATGCCTTCACTGATGAGGTAAACAAAACTTTGGCACCTAAGTTACCTGGAATTCAGCTAACAAGGACCCACACGTAATTAGAATCTCTTTCGGTGATAATCTGCCAAAACCCGGAAAGAGGCAAAAATACCGTCAGATTCTGGCGTTTTGTCAGAAATTTAGTATCTCCTTCATCTACTCATTTCCACGGTATGTCCTGTGCTCAAGACACTCCAAAGTAATGACTTAAAAAAAAAAACCCAATATCACTGACTCACAGAGGAAAGGAGAACAAATGTTCCAGAGTCACAGGGAAGCAAAAACTACTAGGATCTAATACGATATGATTAATACGACACTCTCGGAAGCTGAGTAGAAGCTTAAAGTCGCCCGATTTATAAAAGAAGAACAGGCGATATCAAGCTTTAAGAAAAACATTTTTAAGTAAGGTCATCTTCTTGTTCTGGAGAATTAAGAGGTGAGAGGAAAACTAAAAAGGAAATAGAAGGGGTAATCAGATAACGAATGAGGAGGAGGAGAGAGAAGAGAAGGCAAAGAAGTGGTTAAATGTAAACTAAGAAATCAAATAACCAGTAAATGTGAAACTAGGCTGAACCTTACTAGTAACCAAGAAAAGCAAATAAATAGGAGGTCATATCAGCACCGGCTTTACACACGATAAGGCCTGATGGCAGCAATGGTGCGAAAGGCCTACTCAGCCACTTCCGGAAGTAGGTGTCTGTCTCGCAGAGGATTCCATCCTGCCGACCCTCTCCTGCTATTCTCTCCTGGTGGAATTTCCTAAGGAGCTGATCACAGACTGGACACATGCAGACACAGACGCAGACACAGACAGACACACACCCGGGGGGGGGGGGGCGGGGGCTAACAGCATTCGTGACAATATCATAAACACACGAGGAAACCTGCGTCAGGGAAGGTCATCTGAGGAGCAGGTGCCAAGGTGGGACTCTCCATACCAAAGGCTCAGCAGTAGCAAAACTGTGAGGGGCAGCGGAGGCGCAGGGGGTACTGAGGCCAGGCCCCGGGCCCCCGTGGAACAGAAGGCTGGTGGCAGCATGTTAGACTGAAGTGCTTTTCTTTTCTTTTAATGTTTATTTATTTTTGAGAGGGTGGGGGAGAGGGGGAGGGGCAGAAAGAGAGAGGGAGACAGAATCCAAAGCAGGTTCCAGGCTCTGAGCTGTCAGCACAGAGCCAGACACGGGGCTTGAACTCAGGAACCGCAAGATCGTGACCTGAGCCAAAGTCGGAGGCTCAACCGACTGAGCCACCCAGGCGCCCCCTGAAGTACTTTTCTAAGACAGATTGGCGAGGCTGTGGGGAAATGTGCCGAGTCACTTGTCAGAGGAACCTCGTGTCCCTCAGAAACGAGCAGAAATGTCAGCGTCCCTGACATGGTCCCTGGCTGGGAGAGGCCTGTGGGGGACACAGTGCCCCCGCATGATGGGCAGTGGATTTCTGAGCCCATCGTGTGAGCTCCCCCTGAGTTCTAGAGAGAGAGAGAGCCTATATGGACAGAAAGCAAGACTGGGATAAGGCCAGGATAATTTTCTTTCTATTTTTATGTAGTTTCCAAATTTTCTAAAGTTAGGAATGTATTATTTTAGGAATCGGGAAGATAAACACAGTTTCCCATTTTGAAAAAAATAGGCGCGTGAGAAAAAGAGGTTGAAACATGGAGCGTTTGAGGGGTTTTCCAAGGACCGGCGAAGGTAACGGTCTTTGGCCCAAGGCTGTTCACTGGCGCAGGGGGTTTGTCTCTTCTCCCCGATCGCTGAAAGCAGCCTGGGGTCCGCTCTTCACAGCCCTGAATCTGCGTCTCAGACTCCCAGCTGACAGGCACAACCGAAGCAGCTGGGCAGGGGCACAAGCGACCTCTAGCGTAACCCACGTGGTGCGACTCCCCCCTGCCCTTTTGTGAATGATCCCAAACTATAGTAGTTTATAATGAGAAGGAATACTCAGTGTCTGTCTCGCAGAGGCTCTTTCAGACCCCACCTTTTTTTTTTTTTTTTTTTTTAATGTTTATTTCTGAAAGACAGAGAAAGACAGAGTGCAAGCTGGGGAGGGGCAGAGAGAGAGAAGGAGACAGAATCCTAGGCAGGCTCCAGGCTCTGAGCTGCCAGCACAGAGCCCAACACGCGGCTCGAGCTCACAAACCATGAGATCACGACCTGAGCCGAAGTCGGACGCTTAACCGACTGAGCCACCCAGGTGCCCCCAGATCCCAACTTTCTTAATTTACTTATTCAATGGCCCCGGAAACATTCTGCCTCCAACAGCATTGGTGTTAATAAGAGCAGATGTTCTCGGGTACCAGGTTCTGGTTTAGGTTCTGGTTCTAGGTTCTGGTCCTGTACTTTCTGTATGTGATGTAACCTTAGACAAATTATGTCATCTCTCTAAAGTATGCAACCTGGTAGTGTGTGTGTATATGTATATGTGTATGTGTGTGTGTGTGTGTATGTATGTTCAACCATCCCAGAAATCTGATTCCAGAACATTCTCAGCACCCCCAAAAGAAGCCCTATACTCCTTAGCAGTCATTCCCTATTCCTCCTCCAGCTCCTGCAAACCACTAATCTACTCTTTTTTTTTCTTTTTCTTTCTAAGTTTATTTATTATTTTTAGTAATCTCTACACCCAATGTGGGGCTCAAACTCACAACCTTGACATCAGGCAAGAGTCGCACGCTCTACCAACTGAGCCAGCCAGGCACCCCACCACTAATCTACTTTTTGTCTACGGATTTGTCTATTCTGGGCACTTAATATAAATGGAATCCTACAATAGGTGGCCTTGTTTTTTTCAATGTTTATTTATTTTTGAAGGAGAGAGAGAGCGTGAGTGGGTAAGGGGCAGAGAGAGAGGGAGACACAGACTCCAAAACAGGCTCCAGGCTCCGAGCTGTCAGCACAGAGCCCGACGCGGGGCTCGAACCCACGGACCGCGAGATCATGACCTGAGCCGCAGTCGACGCTCAACCGACTGAGCCACCCAGGTACCCCCCGCCCCGCCCCCTGCATACCCACCCATTAGGCAGTCACTGCTACTCTCCCTCCCCCGCTGGCCCTGGCAACGCCAATCTGCTGTCTGTCTCCGTGGATTTACCTCTTCTGGGTGTTCCATACACGGAATCTTACACTGTGTGGCCTTTTGTGTCTGGCTCCTTCAAGGTGGCACGGTGTTTTTGAGGTCCATCCACATGGCAGCATGGGGTCAGGGCTTCATCCCCTTTGAGGGCAGAATAATACTCCTCAACTGTGTTCGGTAGTTTTCAGGGTAAAAGTCTTGCACTTGCTTCATTTATTCCCGAGAATTTTCTTCTTTTTGACGCCATCGTACGTGGAGTTGTTTTCTTAATTTCTCTTTTGGGCTGTGTATTGCTAACGTCCAGGAATGCAGCTGATTTTTGTGTGGTGCTCTCGTGTCCTGTGACCTTGCTGAACTCATTTGCTGGCTCTACTAGGTTTATGTGCACGTGTATATCCTTCAGGGTTTTCTATATATAGCATGATGTCATCTGCACACAGAGAGTTTTAGTGTCTTTTTTTTTTTTTTTTCCTCCAGTTGGAACGCCTCGTATTTCTATGTGTCGCCTAACTGTGCTGACTAGAACCTCCGGGACGGTGCTGAATCTGTGCCCGTCCTAGATGGAGAGCATTCGGCCTTCACCAGTAAATACATTAGCTGTGGGGTCTCCTCAGACGCCTTTATCGGGTCGAGGACGTGCCCTTCCTCTCCTGCTTTGTCGAGTGTTCTTATCATGAACGGTAAGCCTGAGTTCATGCCTGTGGAAAATAAGGATAACAATTCTTACCACCCCGGGTCTTTTGAGGATACAAATGGCACCACGGTGGAAGCCTCCAGGCTGGCTGCTGGCACATGTTATTGCCACCAGGCACACCCAGGTCTAGAGCTCAGATTTGCACTCGGTGATAGCGCTGCTGGGCAAGTGGTGTGCTTCTCTAAGCCTCAACTTCCTTATCTCTAAAGTGGGGATGATAATAGTTACCTGCTTCACAGGGTGTTGCATCACCTGGCACGCAGTGGTAGATACGACTTAACCCACGAGCTGGCTAGGCACCAGGGACACCGAAACTACGTGCTACGGTAGATGGCTGATAAAACGAGACGCGGTCCCTGTCCTTCGGTGGGGGCAATGACGCGAGGGCAGTACCGAGAGTGACACGACCAAGCAGAAGGTGCCACGTGACGTAAGTGACAGAAATGGAGCACCGGTGGTAGTTCGAAGCCCGGCGTGGGGTGGCGGCCTGCAGAGAGGGACGGAGCGCAGGGCCTCCCGGGGGGCAGGGCACAGAGGGAGGAAGCACGGGGCGTAGCTAACGGTCACGGGGAGTCCGCTTAGCCCGGAACCCGGGCGGTGTAACTGGCAGGGAGGACACTTGGAGTCAGTGCTCTACTGAACGCCACGCTAAGGACTGGGGGACTTTATTCTAGAAGAACAGGAAGTTCTGAAGTGCTGGGAGGAAGACACATTTTTTAAACAAGGATGAATATTAGCAAGCCGAATGCTAGCTATTTCCTGACTTTTTTTTTTCTTTAAATGTTTTTTATTTATTTTTGAGACAGAGAGAGACAGAGCATGAACGGGGGAGGGGCAGAGAGAGAGGGAGACACAGAACCGGAAGCAGGCTCCAGGCTCTGAGCCATCAGCCCAGAGCCCGACGCGGGGCTCGAACTCACGGACCGCGAGATCGTGACCTGAGCTGAAGTCGGACGCTTAACCGACTTCCTGACTTTTTTAGACCTAAGCTGGGAAGTTAGGCTCCTTCTTAACTCTGACAGTTCTGATACTTCTCAACTCTGAAGCCGCTGTTCCCTGGCACGGGACGGGGCCCCAGGCAGCGACATTTCCCAGAAAGAATTCACAGCACAAGATCTGGTGCCTGAGAGGGAGCCAGGCGGGATGCCGCGGGGCAGGGAGAATCGGGATGTCGCCAGGGTATCAAAGAGGGGGGATGGTCTTCTGCGGTAGCGTTAATGACGCGCAAGAGAGTCGGGCGAGGGTGCGATGTTGGGCCCGGGGAAGGTGGGGAGGAGCTGACTGTAAACGGGCTCACTTCAATCCTTCAGCGCGGAAGTGGGGCCGGCACGATTTTATCCGCATTTTCTAGACGGGGACGCTCAGGCCCAGAAAGGGTGTCACTCGCCCGAGGCAGTCGGAAGCCAGATGGCGAAGAGTTTGGACTTTATTCAAAACGCAGCAGGAAACCACTGGAAGTTTGAGTGGGGGAGACGATGCAGTGTCTTTAATAAGGTCACTCCAGGGGTCCCGGGGGGGGGGGGGCTCAGTCGGTTAAATGTGTGACCTTGACTTCGGCTCAGGTCACGGTCCCCGCGGTTCTTGAGTTCGAGCCCCGCTTCGGGCTCTGCGCTGAGCATGGAGATTGCTTGGGATTCTCTCTCCCTCTCTCTCTGCCCCTCCCCCCCCTCCCCCTCGTGCTCCCTCCCTCTCTCGCTCTCAAAACAAATAAATAGACATTTTTAAACACACAAGGTCCCTCTAGCCCTGTGGGGAATGGGTGACGCGGAGCGTGGAAGATATCACGGCGGCCCCTCGAGGTGGTGGCAGGGGGAGTGGGGAGAAGAGTGGACTTGTGATGATTCTGGAGGGATCACTGACAGGATTTACCGACAGATTGAAGGTGGGGCGTGAAGGGAGAAGAACCGGGAGGGGACCGTCTGCAGTTTCGGCTTGAGCAATCGGGCGGCTGGCAACACTATGGAGCGAGACGCAGAGTATTTGGGGATGATCAGGCTTCGAAGGGGCAGGGGAGACAGAAAGTTAAGGAGTGGTTAGAGGCAGAGAGACTTGAGAAAGAGAACGTACGTGGAGAGGTGTGAGTCAATTGGAAAAGAAGAACACCCGCAGACAAAAGAGATAAGGATGAGAAAAAGCCCCAGCGGGGAGAGGGGGAGGCTCGTCAACGCAGGTGTCGCTGGGCCTCGGCCTCAGGGGAGCGGTGTCGTGAGGATGTGCGCTTCTTCCCTGAGGGATCTGCCCCCTCTGCCCGGCTAACTCTGCCTGTCCCGCTGGCTGCTGGCTCGGCTCAGGCACCTGCCACGGGGACATTCCCGGCCCCTCCCAGGATGGGCTGCCGGGGCTCCTTCAGGACCTCAAGGGCACCCTGTGCTGACCCCCATCACTCATTATCAGGACAGAGTTGGCGGTGTCTCCAGTAAAGTCACTGCGCTGTTCCCTGAGCTGAGCTGAGATCTGGCCTTTAGCGCATGCTTCTTGATCGAAGACTAGAAGGAAAGGGGGCACAGTGGGGCAAACCACTGGCCAGTGTTGGACGAGAGGCACAGAACCGGAGCAGCTTATGTGTATCCCAGGGAAAGGTCGGTCATTCAATGACACTGATGGGCGGGCTGGGGACACCAGGAGACACCAACAGGCTAGAATCTGGGCTGCCGGATGGGTGAGGGGCAGGTGGGACGGGCCGCTACCCTCCCGCTCACACAGGCCCTACTCCCACGACGACGACGAAGACGTTTGTAATGGAACCAGCCAGCACTGTTTGGTCGTCCCCCAGGAAAGAAAATCAGTCAGACTAGATCAAGAGATTAGATTGTTTGCTGCACCATACCCATTAAGGCAGGAAAGTAGGCTCTTATCTTAGAAAGCTTTTCCCTCTTTAAACAATAAGGGTTTTCTAGCTAATGATTCTGTGAAACAGAAAATCTGATCAATAAGAACTCCCCAGTCCCCAGGTTTCGTATTAACTGTGACTTTGTAGCTTTTGACAAAGCCTTTAGGAGCCTTTAAATGACCAACACTATTGCAGGTATGCAATTCTGTAAATAGTACTAAAAAGCACATTTACTATTTTTAAATTTTTGTTTAATGTTTATTTCTGAGACAGAGACAGAGCATGAGCGGGGGAGGGTCAGAGAGAGCGGGAGACACAGAATCCGAAGCAGGCTCCAGGTTCCGAGCTGTCAGCACAGAGCCCCATGTGGGGCTTGAACCCACAAACTGGGAGATCACGACCTGAGCCGAAGCCAGACGCTTAACCGACTGAGCCACCCAGGTGCCCTAGTGAAATGCTTTTAAATGTCACTTAGAGACTGTTCTATTTGCAATCTAAATTACTAAAGCTGATGTTCTACATTAAACATGTAAGGGGTACCTGGGTGATTTAGTCAGTTAAGCATCCGACTCTGGACGTCAGCTCAGGTCATGATCTCATGGTTTGTGAGTTCAAGCCCTGAGCGGGCTCTGTGCTGACAGCACAGAGCCTGCTTGGGATCCTCTCTCTGCCTTTCCCCACTCATGCGAGCTCTCTCTCTTTCTCTGTCAAAAATAAGTAAATAAACACTAAAAAAAAAGGGGAAAAGTTAAACGTGTTAAGGTCAACCACTTAACCTCAACATCTACATCAGCTTGACATCTGCACCTGCTGGTGGTCCCCCTCCCCCTCTCCTGAATTCTCATCACGCCCCGCATACCCCCGATGCAAATGTGAGGAAAGGGCAGCTGGGCTGCTGGAATGCTGGAGGGTTCATTCAGCAGGTTACCTGTGCACCTGCTGTGCGACAGTTCTGTGCTAGGCACAGCGGTGACCATCAGCACCCGGTCCCTGTCCCCACGGGCCTCAGGGCCTGTTAGGGAAGATAAATGATAATGACAAACTCAACAGGTGTCCTGAGCAGACACAGGGTGCTCTGAGGCCTGACTCCATGCACGTGCTTCAGAAGAACTGAGGTCTCAGAAATGGGACTGGAAGAAAGAATGGGAGTGAGCCAGGAGAAGGCGTGGAGATGGAGGGAGGCTGGGGCAGAGGAAAGAAGCCTTGGAAAAACCTTAACAGTGAAACAACATGCAACGGAACATGGTACGTTCATAGAACCGAAACGAGCGAAAATGAGGAGGGGAAAGTGAGCAGGGGCCAGAGGGGCAAGATGGGGCGGGGTGGGGGAAATAGACACCAGGGCTTGGCCCTCATCTGGAAGGCCCTGGATGGACTGAGCACAGGAGTGACGTGGCTGGACCTGGGCTTTTCCAAACTCACACTATGATGAAGACCACAAGACAGAGCAAGTGGGGCCCTGTTATGTGAACTGGTTGAGAAATAACGGCAACCTGGATCTGGTGACAGCAGCGGCATGGAGAAAAGTGGGTAATGTATTTGGAAGAGATTTAAAAGATGAACTTGACCAGACTTGGCATTAGGAGAGGTGAGGGAGGGGAGGGGAGGGGAGGGGAAGGACAAGTCAAGGATAATCCTCCCCATTTGGTGGGTGGAGAGGCTATTTACAAGGTAAAAAATAAAATGATTCTTTAGACTTCTCTGGTCCATGTGGCCTTAATACCTTGTCAACTACTTTGATTTCTTCTTCTATGAAATGGGAATAGCAACACCACCAGGTTGAGAACTATCCAGGGGCACGCATGCCCCAGGGAGCCCAGAGCCCGATGCGAAAGAAGTCTCTAGAACACTGGCCTCACTCCCTCTGCTCGCTCTGTCTCCCTTCTCCCAGCCTATCGAAACTTAACCCTCTTCTCCGAATTATGTCCCTAGCATTTTTTTTTTTCTCAAAAGTCTACATTTATTTTGAGAGAACGAAGAGAGTGCAGGTGCACAAGAGAGGGAGGGGGCAGAGAGAGAGGGAGAGAGAATCCCAAGCAGGCTCCGTGCCAAGCCGGACTTGAGGCTGGATCTCATGACCATGAGATCATGACCTGAGCTGAAATCGAGAGTCAGATGGCACCCTGTCCCAAGCATCTTTCAAGATTCCACACATGACATGGAGCTGCATTCAAAAACTTAAAAAGAGCAAAGCAGACACCTGTTGCTCAATGGAAATTGAGTTTCTTCAGCCCAGAGGAGTCTGAGAACCACTCACTTCTTTCTAGGGCCTCCTGTTCTCAAGACCTAAAATCTTGCTTTGTGTCACTGAGACTTTTTCTTTGGGGGAGGCATCAGGTTTGATCAGACAAGAGCCGGTGTATCAACCCACAGCATTTTAGTCAGAGATTCAGATCTGAGCCGTTTGGTGAGATAGGCTGGCAGCTCCGTACGGGAGCTAGGCCGCCCGCAAGAGGTAGCACGAGTTGGTTGGCTCACTGGGTCACCTTCCAGGCACAAGTGACTGCGGTGGGGGACGCAGGAAGATGGTATGGAAAAGAGAGAAGCTTCTAAATTAAACACAGATCATCAAAGTCTTCTCAGCACGGCAACGGGACATCTTTGCTGCTCAACTTCCCTGTGTTTTCCACCTATGGTTTTGGGTCCATGGTCGGCAGGGAGACCACAGCTCCCTGGGGCCATCACCATGACTCAGAAGACTTTCAGCCCTGGGACCAGTGTTAGCCATTCTGATGACGACCTATACTTTTTTTTTTAATTTCTTTTTTTTAATGGTTATTTTTGAGAGTGAGAGAAAGAGAGAGAGACAGAGCTCGAGAGGGGAAGGGCCAGAGAGAGAGGGAGACCCAGAGTCGGAAGCAGGCTCCAGGCTCCGAGCTGTCCACACAGAGCCCGACGCGGGGCTCAAACAAACGAACCGCGAGGTCATGGCCTGAGACAAAGTCGGATGCTTAACCGACTGAGCCACCCAGGCACCCCGACTATACTAAGTCCAGTGCTCCACGGGTGACTGCACACCCTGACGTGATTTTATGTGAACTCACAACCACCCTGTTCAACAGCATGGGCCGGGTGCCATCTGCCCAGGTTCCCGATGGGGACATGGGCAGCTTGTACAAGCACCACTGAGCTCCGTCCACCTGGGAAAGGCCTGGAACACGAGGCTCTGGAGAGTTCATGGGAAGAATTGGTCATTTTGGGCTTCTGTCACAGGCCCTTCCAGCAGCCTCTCTTCAGGAACCCCTGCCCACCTCGGGCCTCTCTTCTCGCCGCCAAGGCCTCCACCGTAGGCTGCACCCATCCCTCAAGGTTAGAACGAGTGAGCCCGTCTTGGCATCACTTGGCTCCCATCTCCCTGAATCATCTCTTCCACAGCCCAACAGAGTACCATTTAAGACCACGTGTCACAGGCTTTTCAAAAAAATACAACTTTTTATTGTCTCGGATGCAAATATAGTTTTAAAACTGCATTGTAGTGTTGAATACAGCTGGTGGAAACGTGCTTCTCAACAGCGGAGCATGAGGGGTGGTGTTCTGGATGGCACAGGCCTGAGGGAGCCTCTGATTAACAAGGCTCTTCTCCGGTTTTGTTTTTCAGACCACGAGAGGAAACTTCCTCCTAATGGAGCCCTGACACAATCACCAGAGCTCACAACAGAAAAAATGAGCCAGGTACACTAGGAAGAGGACATGGTGGCTCAGCCGTGGTGTTACAAAGTGAGTAGATGAATCCGGTTTCCTTTTGAGGGCTGTCCGAGAAGGTTCGGGTACAGAGAGAGCAGGGCGTTGTAGGGGACGGGCTGTGTTCAAGCTCCCTTGGGAGAGACACAGCCTGGAGTCATGTCTCCTGAGCCAGAGCCCTTCAGACCCTTCAACTGTAGGACGTAAACTCTATGGAAAAATGTGTCCGTGTCTCCTAACCTTCCAGAACCTCAAGCCTTGCGAGTAGCACACCTCTGTTCAGAAACCCAGAAAAGAATTCTTCAAATGAGTGATGCCCAGGGTTGACTATGGCACCAAAAGTCTGACTGGGAGATGGAGGTGAATTTTGCTACATACTTGGGAAGGAATTTCACAAAAATAAAATTCCATTAAGTAAATGCACGCAGGCAGGCTTGTGCAAGCACATGCACACGCACACGCGCGCACACACACACACACACACACACACACACACAGAGTCAAAGCCAACATTCAACATGAAAAGTTCCCTTTTCTTTTCTCAAAGGCTGATTTTCGCAAAAACCCCAACAAGGAAACAGAACCCCCGTGTGATGAGCCAGGAAAGCCAAGTCCTCGGAAGGAAAAGAAAATGGAGCAGCTGTGGATGTGCACGGTAGGTCCTAAGGCCTCTCCTTGATCCCGCAGCCTCTCCGATCAGACGGGTTCAAGGCCAAGGAGACTACTAATGAACGGTACAAACGTGTTGAGCGTCCAAGCTCTTCCACTCTCTAGCCCTACCCTCCTCTCCCTTTGTCCGTGTTCAGACGTGGTGAAGATTCTCTTGAACGTACGAGGCACTGGGACACTGTGGCACAGACTATGGCCCACGGCTGCCATGGTGCCCACATCAGGGCACCCAGCTCCCTCGACGAGACCACGACTGCAGGAACACTTGGCACAGCTAAATCCCGGTGAGCGGCGGGCGGGTGTCACCACTGGCAAAGTGCGTAATGGGAAGCAGGGTATCTCTAGGGAAAGGTAACTTCCCACCAGACAGAGAAGAGCGCGAGGGCCAGCTTGCACCCGGCATGCGGGGCCGTGAGCAGCCAGGTAAAGACTGTTGAGGATAGCCCGGCCCCATGCAGATGCATGCTTCAGCTACACTGTGACAGCCTGTGAGCCTGGAAACCACAAACCCACTTCTCGTTCTTCTAGTTCTCGGGTCACTCACCACTGCACACCCTCACCTGGGGTGAGACAAAGGGGGCCGGCACCACCGTGGGGTGCCACGCTCCCTCACAGTCTAGGTTTATCTTTCTATTGGCCAGAACAGAAAAACCTTCAGGCCCAACCTCTACCAAGGGGAAGGGGTCAGGTCACAAGGACAGGAAGCCGAGGAAGCCAGGTGCCCAAGGACCCCTGGGCGACCTCTTCTTGCAGAGGCTCCAGGAACAGGGCGGCGTCGGGGGTTCCTTCCTCCTGACAAGAGCCCGTGATGCCTGTTAGCATCTCATCAACGCTAACGTCTGATGCTGGGACCAGTGCTCCAGTGTGAGAAAAACGGCTGGACGGCGGCCAGGGTGCACGGGCTGAAGCATCCTGGGTGGGTGAAGGGTGACTGCTGGTGCAGAACCACCTGAGGCCAGAGACGGAGGGACAGCCCGCCAAGTCTCAGAAAGCCCCACGGCGGCACCTGCCCTGTCCCTCCGTGTCCCATTCATTGTGACAGAGCACGCAGCAGTGTGAAGGGAACTGATGGCACAGAAAGATTTCACAGAAATGCTTTTCAGATTTATGTGCCAGATGGGCTCCCCCCCCCCCCCCCCCCCCGCCTTTTCAGCTTGTTTTTCTAATTCTCCAAAGTGTCAGCATTTTAATGTTTCTTTTCTGGGAGTAGAGGCAGGAGCAGGGGTGGAAATGAGCGTAAACAAAGCACAGCCCCATGGTCAGCATCCACTGGAGGCTGCTGGAAGAGTGGTCTCGCTGTCCCTGCACGCTGGCTGGGCCCCTCTGGCCATGTTCATTGAGCAAGATTCCAAAACAAGAAATGATTCTGGGACAAGAAACAATCGTGTCTGTGAGAAGAAGATACAGCTTTGTGGCCCTACAGCCGTGGTAATTGTGAGCACCAAGAGAAATGGATTTAAGTAATTATCTCGAAACAAAAACATGCATCTAGTTAACAGTCTGCTAGGACACACACACACACACACACACACACACACACCTCAAAGTCTCACATGACCAACAGCCTTAAATATTCAACAAAACAGAAACATGAACATCAATTCAGCAAAAGGGAGAGGAGGAGAGGTAGGCCAAAGAAGCAGGAGGCCAATTTTATATCCCACGGAGTTAAAGAAAAAAAAAAAAAAAAAGACTCCCAGCACGGGGTGCTTGGAAGGCTGCTAATTCAGGAGAGGTCTTGGTGGGCCAAGCACTGTGGCCATCCACGCGGTTTACAAAGGCACAGGAACTGTGGAAGGGACTGAGCTCATGACCCTCCACGAGCCCTCATAGCTGGGGACATCATGTGGTTTTCCTTTTGACCGTAATGAGTTCTTACCGTGGTGGTCTTCTCCCTTTTGAAGGGAGACTTCACGTTTGTCCTGGGGTGAAGGGCAAGTTCTCTTACCACCTCCCAGTGGATATTAAGGATTAGCCCAGCTTTGTGTGCTCACCCCTGAGGGAAGTGATCTGGAAGGCCTGTAAACACGTTTTTCCGCTGTAGGCTGAGGGATGCCGCCAGGCTGCTCTTCCGTGAGGCTGAAGGACAGATGAGGGAACAGGCGGCTGGTCGGTGACCCGCGGCAGCGACGGCAGCAGGGAGAGGACGCCCCCTCTGCTCTCCATCAGCAGAGGCCGAGGCAGGGCTGGCTGCCCCCAAGCGCCTTCAGCGGGCCTCCAGGAAGCAGTGGGAGCCTCCAAATGGACCCACATTTCAGGAGGCAGCCCTCGGAGCCCCTGCAAAGCTCGCCCCAGGATTTCCAGCCTGCCCAGCACCGCCCAGGCTCCATCTCTGGCCGGGAGGACAGAGGTTGAATGGGAAGTTCACTAACCCTCCGAACGTCATAGCAGAACGTTAGAAGCACATTCTTTCAACAAGAAGGTACCCTGGGCTGGGCTTCCTGAGTGTTAGAGTGAGCGCCCGCCCTTCCGTCCGCGGTCCTCCGACAGGTACAGCAAGAGGACGGGCCTGGACGCCCCAGCTGCAGTTCCCATGTTTGGAAGCAGGCCATGGCCCCCCAATATCCCTCCACCTTGATCAAATACGAGTGTAGCTCTTCACTGCCTGATCTGGAGGTGCCCAGAGACAGCTCGAAGGCTGGCTGCCTCAGAGTTCTGCCTGTCAACACTCAATTTCTTCCTCCAAACACGAGACAGGACAGACTTTGGGTGTGGTGACATCTTTGGTCCGAGAACTGTTACGGTTTGGGGCTCCTGGCTGAACAATCCGGCCAAGATGACCGGACCGATGACGGCACCGTGGAGTCTGGCCTTTCAGACGCTCCACCCTGGGGACTGTACGCATCCACGGAACACTGCTGGCTTACCCGAGGCTACGGCTCGGAAGCAAGCGGAGAACGAGGGCCATGCAGTGAGGCGATGCCCGAGGAGGCCCCACCCGAGTCCCTGCCACGGTTTCAAGTCAGCGACGTGTGGCCATCACAACACCAGGCAGAACGAAGTCACTCCCAGACCACAGTGCCGCCCGAGGGGGTCTCTAAGCCAGGGCGGCAGCTTTGCATTGCTCGTGCTTTCCTTCTTGTCCCGCGTGCATTCACACCCACCACTTGTGCACACGGGCTCTGAGGTTCCCTGGTGGCTCGTGCGGTGGGAGGCGGCCTACCGTGCGCAAGCCTGAGCAGCCGTCCAAACCTACTTACAAGGTCAGAGTCTGAGGGAGGGAGAGAGACGCCTTCCGCCTGCCCCGTGGGCATGTCAGAGTGGCACAGGAGTCACTCGGAGCCGTCCGAGTACCCAGGGGTGACAGGAGCGAGTATCTCTCAGTCTGAGGACAGAACCGGAGAGGAACCGTATGCCTCTTATAGCTCACAGGAGCAGGCCCTGCCCCTTCTGTCCCATCTACTCCCTGCACCGGCACCATGGGCCTGGCAGGCCGCCAGCAGGACAGGACTTTGTCTGGGTTGCCCGAGGGCAGGGGAGGTCACGACTGAGGTCGCTGAGTGAGAGTTCACAGCAAGGGGTTCCCAAAGATGGGCTATTGCTGTTGGCAGGACCCGAACCTGCTTCAGACCTGAGCACAGTGTTCTGAGCGGCCCGGTGGGCCAGCGGAGTTGGAGGGGGGCCCTGAGCTCCGCATCAGGAGAGGCATGGGGTGCAGCATCCTCTCCGCAGGCAGGGAAGAGCCTCGAGGCATCTTGCGCGGCCACGTGCCTGCTAGGCGCTAAGACTCCCCCGATCTCTTGCCAATTCTGGTGACAGCCTCTGCCGCCTGCTCCGGCAGCTGGGACGGGTCTGTCAGAATGGAGGTGGTGGTGCTCAGGTGCCGGAGGGTGTTCAGCACCGCTGGAAGAAAGGGGAAGGTTAGCCCGGGGACACAGGCACACACGGCAGCTCTGAGCCCGACGGACGGCACGCAAGGTGTTACACATATGACCCGTGTGGTAATTCTCACGCCCGCCAAAGCAGAGGCGCTGAGCTCAAACTGAGGGACGAATGCCAGCAAAGCCTCTCTGGCCCTAGGGTGACTCTCCGAATCATGCCTCCTATCCTGCAGACGGGCAGAGAATCCCAAGCCGTTCCTGTATGTCCACCTGTTTTCACGTCACCCCTCTATAACCTCAACGTGTGGGCGTCGCCTTGTTAGTTACAAGAATTAAATCAGAAAAAATCTGAAAGCACCCGAGACGGCCTGGTGAACAGCAGGTGCTCGGTAAACGCAAGCTGCACCTGAGCACGGTGGCACCCAGGGATGGTAGGAAGCCAAGCAGAGGCGCCAGGGGCTCTGCCCCCGCCCTGCGGTTGGCACATTCCGGTTCGGGGCCTCCTACACAGCATCATCCCGCGCTCCCGGCCCTGCCGGAGCGGCTGCTCGCGGTGGAGCCTGGCCTGGCTACAGCGCTGTCTGCAGCGAAGGCCCTCCTCTCTCCGAGACTGTCGTGCAGGGGCTGGCAAGCCCCCGTGGCGCCTCGGCCCCCATGCAGCCCCTACTCACTTGGCCTGAGGACGGGCAGGGAGCAGTGCTGGTCCAGCCAGGACAGTGCCGTCCGGTGCAGTTCTTCCAGGCTGCTGGTGGACACCATCCCCTTGAAGGACTCAAACAGCGGCTTGATGATGATACTGAACTGCATTGCACGTGGGTTAAAGAAAACGTAAGCGAGGAGGAGGACCAGCAAACATGTAACCAAGGGTGGGGAGAATGAAGCCCAGCTACAGGCTTGCCCATGATCAATTCCCCCGGGGCGGGCAAGTGACTGTACAGACAGCGGATGAGAGGCAGACATCTAGGTTAAGACGCACCCTTACATTCCCCTAAAATGCTCCCATCCAACTGGAACTGAGCAACAGGTTAATGACCACTGAGCAGGCCAGAGGCAGGGACTGAGAGGTTTGCTTGGTGTGGCACGGGGTCCTGGCGCAACGACGTGAAAACCAACGGTCTTTATGTATACCGGCAAGAATAGGAGAGGCACACCCCAGACCAAATGGTGGAAGCTGTCTGTCTAGAGATAGATGAGGCCTGTGTCTGGTGATAAACACACATGCTGGCTCTTAGTCACATTCCACGTAGGTCTCCCAAACCATCCTAGGCAATCAGCTTAGTGGAGGCAATGAGCTCCATTTTCTCCTTGACCTGAGCCATGAGTGCCTGCGGTCCAAGCCTCAGCCCAATGAGGAACGTGCCATTTTCCTAAAGAGGTTCTGGCCCATCCCAGCTGTCACCCAGCTCCATCAGTGATGAGGGCAGAGGGAGGCTGGGCCAGCCAGGCAAAGCAGAGGAAACAGAGCCGGTGTCTGTCATCCCTCCTCTCTTCAAAACGAGCCGTCAGAGTGCAAATAAAGCAGATAAAATCCTCTGCTCCCAAACAACTGTCTTCTCAGTGTGTCAGTAACAAGGTGGAGGCACGTGGCCAACCTCCCACGTGTGCAGACCGTCTGAGGCAGAGATGTGGCTGGAAGGGTACGGACAAGGCAGGAGCTGTCCCCCAGAGGGGCCCTGCTGACATCTGGAAGCTGAGTGCGGGCGCGCCTTGGCCCCAGAGACAGACCCCAGCGCTCAGGTGCATGTGCCTCATGACAGCGTCAGAGGCCACGTGGCCCAAACCCAGACAACAGCCTCGAGGGAGCTGGTTTCAAATCCTGACTGTGCCACTCGGTCGTTCGTGAACCCTGGTTTCTCATCCATCACAGGGGCAGTACTCACCCTCCCTAAGTAAGTTACCCCAAGGACTGAGACGGCTGCCAGGAGGTGTCAGATGAGACCCTAGCTCCTTCCTACAGGATTGCCTCTACAAGCGGCTTTAGCTCCTTGCAACCAAGTGTCTTTACTTCCCAGAGAGAGAGAAACCGAGAGAGCAAACCGGGCCTGTTCTGCCTCCCCAGGAAGCCGTGAGCCGGGACGGTCACCAACGACCGACTCCCTTCACGCCACGGCCCTGGCCAGGCCCCTCTCCCGAGGCGGAAGCCAGCACCGCCCGTTGGATGAGCCCAACGACAACCATTTATGTGGGTTTTTTCTAAAATCGCTGGGCTGTCAGTGTCTGTTGTTTCAGCCTACCCACAGCTGGGGGGTGGGAGAAGCAAGAAAACCCAAAGATACAATCCAGAACTTCCAATTCTGTAGGGTCCGGCTTTTCACATACTCGTCAAACATGTCTCTCATGTGATCGAACTGGCGCCGGGTGACAGGGACTCCTGTGGCGGGGAGCAGCTGCTGGCAGGAGCTGCAACAGGCAGAATCAGAGGCAGCTCAGAGCGGCTGGCGGTAAAGCTGGACCCGGGGCACCGAACAGGCAGGGCCGGCCCGCTGTCGGCCACGGCAGGCCCGAGGGGGGGCCTCGGAAGGAGGAGGATGACAAAAACCCAGAATGCTGCAACAGAGAGGCGGCTACGGGTGACGGGGCCTCTGTGACACGCACACAGGAGCGCAAGGCGCCAGCCCCGGGCCCGCGTTCCCAGTCTCACATGATGGTGGTGTTGAGCTCCTCGATTTCCTCCCGCAGCCGCCGGGCTTCCTCCTGCATCTGGCTCCGCTCCTGCTGCAGCTTGGTGATGTACTCCACGGTCTTTTGCAGCGTGATGGCGTGGCTGGTCTGTGGGAGGGGCGGCGGGGTCAAAGCCGCAGCGGCCACGGCGACCCTGCCTGTCCACCCGGCACCGAGGCCAATGAAGCGGCTCCCCACCCACCCAATGCCACTCACCAGCTTGGAATTATTAGAGATCAAACTGTTAAGGGTGTCAAAGCCCATCTTGATGTTGAAGCGCCTTTTCTGCTCAGCTGAAATATGCTTCATCTGCCGGTTCTGCTGGGGAATCAAAGGGTCACTGTGATGCGGTGCTCTGTAAGGCCACCTCCCCTCCCTGCAGAATGGAGCACCTCGGCAGGGGCCACGACTGCTGCTGGTCGGCACCTCCCAGTCACCCTCAGACCCCTCCTCCACGGACCCAGTTCCCAGCTGCGGCCTCCCGGCATATTACAGGGCTCGATGCTGATTCCGGGGCTCAGGCCTCACTGGTAGGTGGGGGAATGGGAAGAGGGGACCTGATCTCGAGGTTAAAGTAGCAAACGTCCAGGCTCCTGATGCTACACCCCAGCCTGGTGAGCACCAGCCAAGTGTGTGGTCCTCCTTTCCTCTGTGTCCCTAGTAAGGGACGCAGCTGCCCCAGTGGCCCCTTGATATTCTCCTTTCCTCCCCAACCCTCCAAGGAAATCAAGACCCGAGAGAGACCTGTGATACCTTTAAAGCAGCCACATTTTTGGGGTCTGTAGATTTCCCTGAGCAGTTGTTCTGGGGAGACTGGGGACTGGGGCTCTGCTCTGAAGCACATGGAGAGGCCTGCCCTGAGTTTGGGCAATCTCGACCTGAGAAGAACAGAGACTCCTCTTAGAACATGGCCGGCTACAGCAGCTGGAACGGTCCTCACCCACGAAAGGAACCCCTGCAAATCCCAAACCCTGGAAACCCATCCGGAACCTCCCACGGCGACCACAGAGCAAAAACGGGAGAAATGCTTGCCAACACCTCAAGGAGGGTTCTGTTAGGTGTGGACAAGGCCTGAAGAAGGCTGGCTGGACATGGAGTGGGAACACAGTCTGAGCTTGACCAGCCACACGTTTTGGGGGACACGGAGAGTTTTGAGGGGAGGTGTGACTGCTAACCCAATTTCCTAAAAAGCCACGTGGAGGCAACCTGCGGTTTCCGCAGCATCTGTAAGGCTCTGGTTCTTACCCTGTGTGTCAAGTGCCCAGGTACCTGTTTATTTTTGTTCTCTCAACACTACACATACGTTCTCTTATACTTTCTTCAATCCTGCCTACTCCCACGCAAGCCATGTCCTGGTCACTGGCATCTCTCAGGAGTCCCTCTGAGCCCCTGGGGCTGCCCCACTCAGCGCACTCTTTTCCGTGGCACCGATCTCCCTGTGGTGCTCTCTCAGGCAGAACTCCCCCCGCGGCTCTGGCGCCCAGGGTTCTGTGCCTCAGAGGACAAGAGGCCACTACCTGAGCCCTAACTTACATCACTGTAGGGGCCTGACTCATAGTCTTTGTCTTTGTCTTTATCTTTCCAGACTGGAGGCCCTTGTTCCTCCAATCCTCCTTGGACAAGTCCCTGTACTGTCTGATCTCTGTGAGCAAAGATCTCTCCTCCTCATGTCTTCCTGTTCAGAAAAGACAACCGTTTACACAGAGCTCCAGGAGCAGCCACGCCCTGCTTTTACTTAAGACAAGAAGGCACCTTTGGTCTCCCTCTCTGATGTGGCATCTGAAAGGAAGGAGCCTGGGTTCTGGTTCTACCCCCACCATGAGGGGCAGAGCCTCGGGCAAATCGTTTATCCCTGGCTTCTCAGCTCTTCGCTGGGCAAAATCAGTTCTACCCCGACCATCTGGCCAATGGAAGGCCCACGCTGTGGAAATGGGTTCAGCAGATGGGAGGTTCTTGAAAACTAAGGGATGACTACGTTGAGTGTAGACAAGGCTGGGTGGTTTCTGTTTTCTGGAAACTGCGGACAAGGACTCTTCGGTCCCCTTTCTGGATCAGAACAGGCAGCTCAGAGCCAGGCCTTCCTAAAGGAGGTCAGGGACGGTGGTCCCCCGAGTGCATCAGTCGCCAACACTGCACACGCTTGCCGCCTTTCTGCTGCTGTGGATGATCTGGCACAACGCCGGGCACTTCCTAGCCTGGGCCGCTATCGGGCTTGTAAAATGTCACTGCACATCCTGTGAGTCCAGCCCCAAACCTAGGGAAGCCCGCAGGCGGTCTCCCTGACCCAGGAGTGGGAGCTCTCAGTTGGCCCACGAAGTCCCAACTGCTCAGGCTGGAGCACACACTCACTGGGACCCGTGGCAGAGGCCTGCTCGCCCTTCACCAGGGACTCTTGCACTGTGCCTGGAGAGAAGAGCCGAGAGACAGGGGCTGGCTGGCTGCTCGTGGGATGGCCGAGGTCTGTCACCAGGATGCCACTGTGGAACTCCGTGACTCCAGGAGCCTGAGTGACACAGGAGAGAGAGGTCACCCCCAACTATAGTCATGCTGGGTGAGGATCACCCAAGAACAGGGCCACACTGCGGTTATAAGGATGCTGAGGGTCTGTCCAGAGCCCTCTCACCCGGGCGATGGAGGCAGGCGTGAGGACCACATTGGACTGGGACACAGTAGAAGCCAACATCCCTTCTCTCTTCAGAGGGCCTGATGTCATAATCACTGCTTGAGGTTGTCCTGAAAAGGCAGCTGCCAGAACAAGAAGGTGAGGGTGGTGTCCCCGAGCCACGGGCGGCCTGCTGGGCCCAGGCCCGGGCCCACTGCACAGTGCTCCCCAGGAGAAGCATAGCCCCTGTTGCTGCTTAGACATTGCTTTCCTCACCACAGGACAGACAAGACCACAAGGGTACCTGACCTTTGTTTTGTAACTTCTCCTTGAAGGGGACAGATTATAGACCTATAGACCTAGGACGGATTATAGATCACCCGGACCATGCTTTTTCAAACTGGGTTGAGACTAACTTTAAAAGAACAACAGAGGGTATACATAAGAGACTAGATCACACACATGCAGATCAGAACACTCCTTTCACATCACTCTGTGTGTGTGTGTGTGTGTGTGTGTGTGCGTGTGTGTGTGTGACAAGTTTGCAAGCCTCGGGGACAGGGAAATATTCCTCAGGAAGGGGAGACCAGGCTCTGGCTTCCCTCCACTGACTTACCTGAGGCGATGCAAGCATTCTTCAATACCAAGGACACGGGCTCAGGTTTGGGAGCAGGCACTATTTTGGGGGGCTGCTTGGGCCTCCCCCCAGTCAAGGAGACCGGTTTGGGTTGCACAAAAGTTAAACACGGTTGAGACGGCCCAGCGGTTGGAGGCCGGGTGACTGGAGGCAGTGCCAGGCCACAGGGTGACACCGAGGGGGTGGGATGGTGGGTTGTGATGACAAGGCCCTGGCTCTGGCTGAAGGTGGTGGCAGATGCATCGTGGGTGAGGGTGGCGGAGGCCGTGTGCGTGATGACGGAGGGCGACTTGCTGGCTCCAGCAAACTTCGGCTGTAGGAAGGCGGGTGGAGCCAAGGGGCTCAAGGCAGTGGCCGGGGGTGGGGCTAACGGCAGAGCAGGGGAAGCAGGCGCCGGGGCAGGGCTGGGAGACAGCAAGGGCATGGTGAACACCGGGAGGAAAGGCTGGGGGACACTCAGAGGCTGTGCAGAGGGACCGAAGTCTGTAGGCTGGATAAAGGGGTCTCCAGGTCGGGGAGCTCGATCGCATCCCGGCCTATCCGTAGGGTCTAGGGTGGTGGCCGCAGGAGGCGAAATGAGGCCATCAGGGAGGTTCACGGTGGGGAGAGCAGGGGCTGGCAGGATGCTCTCCTGAGAAAGGAAGGACAAGTGCTGGATCACACAACTTGCCATCACTTCCCGGTACAACACACCACAAAGTCCAACAACGTGTGGTGGGCGCCTGAGCAGAACCTCCGGACAGAGGGACAAGGCGATGGTTCCCGTCCCCACGGCTGCTAACTGGGGGGAACGGAGCTGTGTCTCCCCAGGCATCCGCAGGGGTCTTGTTTCCATTAGGGACTAAATGATAACACAGAGCTCAGACAAAGCGACTGTCTGCACACAGTTGGCTCTAGGCCTGGGAGTATCTTGTTTCTGAAGTCCAGCAGGGGTCCCCCCAAAGTCCCTGCCATCTTCTGTTACAGAGCAGAGGCAGCCTGGATCACAGCTGCTCATGGGGTTCCCCCAGGGCAGTTTCACGTATCAACTTCTAGAGGTCACCTCTTCCTAAAAGAGAAACGCTATAAGGAATCAATTGTCAGGATCTCAGTCTCTACAGAAGAACTTCTTCCCAGAGCCAGATGGAAGAAGATGGGGCCAGGTTTCTGGTGTCTAACTGGATGCGGGTACCAGCCTGAGAGCCCCTGAGGGCAAAGAGCCATGCCTCATTCAGCTCTGCAGCCCCAGCACCCGATAACCAACTACTGTTAATTGTTGAGTAAAAAGTAAGAGAAATACACAGAACGTTTTTATTAGCGATCCATGTTTTTCTTTGCTAATCCTCTCTAAACTGGTCAGAACAGAGCTCAGGTTATGTGCAGCCTTAGGCAGGGGCGCCTGCTTGCTGACAGTCTCTCTCCCCTCTTGGATATCTCTGCGTGCTTCCGAGGAGGGCCAGAATAGCTTCTTTATGCGTTAGTTGTGTGTTCAGCCCTAGATCTGGCAAGCTCTAGTGTGTTGCTTATGACTGTGTGGTTACTTATTAGCCTGGCCCTCGGCCCCCCTGCCCCCACTCCCTCTACCTGAGCAGGTGGGCTGTTGGGATCTGGTGCAGGTGCTGAGACAGGAGCAGGCAGCACGGAACCAAAAATGGAGCGGCTGGAAGAGAAGAGGTCTGAAAGACAACAGCGGGGGCCTTTGAGCTCCGTGTGCCCATCACATCCTTGAATTAAGATCCAAGCGAACAGGGCACTGAGCCCCATCTTACCCAGAGGAATGCCATGGCATTCCCCCCTGAGGGTGTTCCCCCCTGAGGTAACTCTGCAGAAAGAGGCCCTCTGATGGGAACCGCTCATGCTGGCAACTAGTGTGGGCTCTGAAATACTCCCAGGCCTGGTGTTTCGTGGGCTCTCACGAGCCCAGCTCTAACTGCAGGACACTGCCGGGAGGCGGCTGTGTTGCCAGCGCCCTCTGCTGCCTAGAGGGAGAACTGCTTACGGTTCTGGGCAAACCTGAGGATCTGAGACCGCAGGAATGAGAACGGCGATTCCCTTGAGAGAGAACCGTGTGGCAGAAAAGCTTCCCAGACCTTGCAACTACTACCAAAAAAAAGGTAGTTCTGGAAAAATTCCAAGTCTTCCCCTCTGCCCATTCTAACAGTCCCCTCCACGAAGGGGAAGCACCAGTGTGCTCTGTCCTGGGCAAAAGGAGATCCCGGCAGCCATGCTCTCTGCCTGCCCCGGGTCCTCACCCTGGAAAGGTTCAAATGTGTCCATGAAGTCCAGGTTGGGCTGCAGGGGGATGAGCCCCGGCTGGATCATGTCGGCATTCCCCAGATGTGCTGCAAGAATCAGAAAGGAGACAGAGGCATCATTCTGCCTTCTCAGGCAATGTTGCAAGAACACATAACGGGCCTGGAACGGGTCCTCCTGGCCCTGTTCACACTCCAGATTCTTCCAAGGAGAAGTGCAGGGAGATGGCTGGAATTTCTACCTTCTTGTGAGTTCATGGCTATTCTCCCCCTTCAGAAGGCAGGAAAGAAAGTGAGTTTTTGTAAGAAAAGTGAAGTGAGAATCCCAACAAGCGCAAGAACAGCTATGCAGAGATCCCTGGTTCTAACTGCTGGTCTGTGGGCTCTTCCCTGAAGGCTAACTGGATGCCCGAATGCTGCCAGGTAAAAGGTCATGCCCAGGAATACCTGATTTTCTTCACAGTGAGTCAGAGGCCCTGTCACTCGGCCCAGGCACAGGTCCTCCGCTCAGGGGACAGTATCGGAAACGGCAAACTGATTCAGACCAAATCCCCACCGTCTTCTCACAGTGGCACCACAGGCATGACAGCTGCCCGGGAAGGCCCATTTGCAGTCCCCACGCTCTCAGTGCATGTGACCCTCAGGTGCCAGTGACACCGGCCAATCTTTCTGGCAGCCTGCCCTAAATAAGTGGTGCCCAGCAGCTAAGAGATGGCCTTGAGGCAAATCCTGCCCTGGGGGCCCCGGGGGGGGGGGGGCGGGGCTGGCAGAGAAGGACACCAGCTGCGTGTTGGAAGCCAAGGATCCGGAGGTGGGTTACCTATTTCCCGGGGGTTGGGCCAGGCCACCGGCTGGTGAGAGGAAAGTGTGGAGAAGAGGGTGTCGCTGAATTCTGACATGAGCATGTCTGTGTCCAGCAGTGGGTCCTCCTCCATGGGCACCGGGGTCTTCCATCCGTCCCCACGTTTGTGCCAATAAAGCATGTCATCATCCTACCGCCAACAGAAGGGGAAGGACAAGTCCCAGGGGACCGGTGAACTCAGAACTCCCAATCCCATCGCGCAGAGGGGCGCTACCCTAGTTTACGCAGCGGCAAGGGCTGCTCTGAGAGATGAGGCGGTGGGTGAGCAGGGAGAAATGGCCTGTTCCCTTAGCCTGCATGTCCTCTGTGTGAGAAGGGGCGTGGCCCCCCTGGAGCCTCGGGGACAGCCTGTGTCCCTAGCGCCTTCGGCTGCGGGCTTCACCGTGGGGCCGCCCACATCATCGCCGCTTCCCGTCAGAGGAGGGTTCCTCTGCGGGTCCTCCCGGCCCCGCCGCGCACTCACCCGGGCCAGGCTGGACAGGTCCTCATCCTTGTGCTGCTGCAGCTGCGGAGAAAAGGGGAGAAAAGAGCTTCACTCGGGGGCCGGGGAGGGGACGAGGCCCTCGGCCTCTCCTCCCAGAACCATCCGGGCCTCCTCTCCCTGGGAGGCCTGTGAGGGGTCTTGCCCTCTGCCATCGCCAGGCCCACGCCGGGCAGAGACGAGATTCCCAACCAGCGTCTGTGGAATAAACAGCCCCGGTTCACAGCGGGAGAAACTGAGAGCACAGGTAACACGACCGAAGCAGGTCCACCGCTCGGGCTGGGCTAGAACACCGGCTGCCGCGGGAGCAGCAATGGAGCCACGACCTCGGGGGCCAGCGTCCGGATACAGGCCTTCGGTCCTTCCCTCCTCTACGGGGGCTTCCCGCACACGCTCTTCTCGGAGCCCAAGCCGGGTACCCTTTTCTTGAAGTAGGTTCTCCACTTGTGATATTCCCGGATCACGATCTCAATGCGGCTCTTCCAGTACTTCCCTTCTGTGGTGATGGCCTGTGAAGGGAGGCAGGTCACGGTCAAAAGAGGGGCATCCAGGCTGACCGGCAGAACTCGACCTGAAGACAGAGATGTGTCTGACACCGGAAGTCAGCCCCGGGCAGCGCGGCTCGGAGGGCCCTGCCGCGCGCCTACAACCTCATTCGCCGACATGTCCCGCCTCTCCGGTGCTACGACCAGCCTCTACCTAAGGACGTGCTTTTATTTCACGACCTCAGATGACCAAGGGCAGCTTCGGCAGCATGGTTCCTAAGGGTCCGGATTGGAGCGTGGGTCAGAGAGAGTGCTTGGGCGGGGGGAGAGGGAGAGAGATGGTGGGGGGAGAGGGAGAGAGATGGGGGGAGGGGGGAGACAGAGGAGGGAGAGAGGGAGAGAGGGAGAGAGGGAGACAGGGAGACAGGGAGAGAGGGAGAGGGAGAGGGAGAGGGAGAGGGAGAGGGAGAGGGAGAGGGAGAGGGAGAGGGAGAGGGAGAGGGTCCTCCGTCCTGGTGCCAGAAGAGCCCTAGAGAGAGAGCCAGGGGTAGCAGTGAATGCCTGATCCAGGAGACCCTGCCACATTTTCGAAGGGTGAAAACAAACGGCCAATCACAGAAGTTTTAGGTGGAAAGTGACTCCAAGAGTAGCTACTTCAACCCTCCCATCATGCACGTGAGCCCCTTCCAAGATATCCCTGAAGCGCTCTGGCAACAAAGAAACCACGACTGCCTCAGAGAGCCGGCCTCGCTTTCAGATTGCTTTTTGTTTACGGCTGGAGTATATTAAAGTGAATCCCAGGTATCGTAAGACCCATTTAATTTCACCCAAAAATACTTCACCGTGGGTCTCTCTGACAGTGAAGAATGTTCACAGTGGATAATACAGTATTATCACCAAACCCAACAAAATGATATTCCTTAATATTGTCTAATATCAGACACACCCCACAGCTCAAAAGGGTCTTTCATTGGGTTACTTTCTAATTTTTCCCATTCCATCCAAACAGTGAGACGTGCTTGGATAGCATTGAAACAATGCAGAAGCGTGTAAAGGGTACCTGCCTCACTGTAATCCTCCTTCCCAGAAGTACCCACCAATAAAGGATTTCTGTATATCCTTCTAGACTTTTCCTACACACCCGCAATCACATAGATACACTTTATTCTTTTTTATTAAAAAAAATTAAAGTTTATTTTTGAGAGAGTGCACGTGCATGCCCACGAGCATGGGTGGGGCAGAGAGAGTGAGGGAGGCATAGAATCCGAAGCAGGCTCCAGGCTCTGAGCTGTCAGCACAGAGCCCAACGCGGGCTCAAACCCATAAAGTGTGAGATCATGACCTGAGCCGAAGTCAGACACTTAACTGAGTCACCCAGGCACCTCTAGATACACACTTTAAAAAATTAACATAAAGTTACTAAAATACAGTTGTGCAACTTTTTTTTTTCATTTACTATTTCTTCAGCATCTTCCTATCTCAGCATATAAAGATCTTGAAGTCATTTTTTTTAAGGATTTTATTTTTTGAGAGAGAAAGCACGCATGCACGCATAAAAGCTAGGGAGAGGGGTAGAGGGGGGAAGGGGGGAAGGGAGGGAGAGAGAGGGAGAGAGAGGGAGAGGGGGGGGAGAGAGAGAGAGAGGTAGAGAGAGGGAGAGAGAGAGAGAGAGAGAGAGAGAGAGAGGGAGAGAGACAAATCTCAAGCAGGCTCTACACTCAGTGTGGAGCCTGATATGGGGCTCGATCCCATGACCCTGAGATCACGACCTGAACTGAAATCAAGACTCAGACACTTGGGGTGCCTGGGTGGCTTAGTGGGTTAATGTCCGACTTTGGCTCAGGTCATGATCTCACAGTTTGTGGATTCAAGCCCCGCGCTGGGCTCTGTGCTGACAGCTCGGAGCCTGGAGCCTGCTTCAGATTCTGTGTCTCCCTCTCTCTGACCCTTTCCCGCTTGACTCTCTCTCTCTCAAAAATAAACATTAATTTTTTTTTTTTTTATAAAAAAAGAAGAGATGCTCGACCGACTGAGCCACCCAGGCGCCCCTTGAGATCATTCTTTGTTGAAGATAATCTGTCTTGTAAGGAGACCAAATCCCTCCCTGCTGACGTCCAGAGAAATGCCAACATTGAGGGTAAGTCCCAGGGAGAGAACCCCTTAGTCCTCAGGTCAGCCCAGCCAGAGAAGAGGGGAGTCCCGTGGGCTGTCACATCCTCGTCCTTGCGAGGACACCATGGCGGCCAGGGCAGCAAGGCTAGACCTTTTCCCTGAACCCCCGCTGCGGAATCCACCCCCTATTCCCAGCCCTGGGAGAGCTGCTTCCTCCTGATGAGGGAGGATCCTTTCCAGCTACTAATGGTCCAGGGCCAAGTACCTCTGGCCTGCGATGCTCATCCACTTCAACAGAGCCATCTAGTGGAGTGACGAAGTGGCACACAGGATTCTTGCGCTTCTCCAAATCTGGGCAGAGAAACGAGGAGACGTCATTGCTATGACCAAGACCCCTGAAGGAACCCCTGCCCGCTCTGTCCACATGCCCCTCAAGGTGCGGCCCTCCTTCCCTCGAAAATGAGATTTCAGAGAATAAAGGAAAAGAATCTGTAATTCATAGGTAAGGTAGGCAGTCTGGCTTATCAAGAGAAATGCCAGCCTAACCCAAGCATGCCCCCAGCACGCGGATCTCCTACAGAGGCCACAGGATCTACCTGCACGAAAGCCAGCTAGAAACAGAACGAGGCCTGGGTCTGCATCTTCTTTGAAAATAGGAACTGTTCCCTGACTCTTTGAATGTCACTCTCTGCTATGCCCTCCTTGACTCCCCTGAAAAGAACTAACCCCTCCTTCCTCCTCTGCCTTTACAACACTGGGCCCAAGCGCCTAACCTAACAGTGGGCACGCGATGCTGTGAGCAACTGGCTAACACGTCTGTCTCCTGCAGATTATAGGCAACTACGTGACCCCATGACTGGCTCCCCGTGCCTGATGGCCGAGAAGTATCCAGTTCACGAGGATCCGGCTTGGTTTTCCTATTGCTGCAGACTGCCCAAGAGAGGCTTCCTTTTGAGGCACAACATCTGGAAAGTGGGCTCTGGGGACCCGAGGTGCACAGGCTTCCAGGTGCTAGAACCTTGGGGCCCCCGCGGTCCCCTCCTGCCGGAAGGCCAAGTAGCACTCACACTGCATGTACCACGCCCGCCAGATGGCATTATTGAGCCGTATCTTGTCTCTCCACTGCAGCTTCAGGCCCTTGAAATTCTTCCACTTTGGAGACACCAACTTCCCACTGAAAGGCAAGACCAAGAAGGGAAACTTAGTGGTTCCTCTGAAAATGAAACAAAATCACAAAGGGCCACCCCATCACTCCAGACCTAGAGTAATCTATCACAAGCCACAGGCTAGGCTGGAGAGAATACACACGTCACTCCGGGATTTCTTCAAAGGGATCAGCAGCAGGGAAGGGGGAGGTGTGCGTGGCGGCAACGGTGTCCGCGGCTCGCAGGGGAGGCAGGGCTGGCTGCGGCTGCGAGGTTTGCAGTGGGAGGATGGGTATGTGGTCACTGCCCTAGGCTGCTGGCTTTCACAGGTCTTTTAAATTTTTCATAATTAAAAATTAAGAATCTTTTGATTTTTCAATATAGCAAACCATCACGTTGGGCATCTTCTGAAACTTGTGCAATGTTGTATGTCGATTACAACCCAATAAGGCTGGGGCGAAAAAAGAAAGAAGGAAATCTGCTGGCGACTGAATGAAAGCCGAGCTCCTTTAACCTGGTCCGTCTCCTTTGCCACCAGTCCCCAGGAGGCACTGACAACACAGGCACACAAGTGTCCCACTGGCCTTAGAGCCTGTGGGGCCCTCTCCTGCCTCCAGGCCTGTGCACACACGGTCTTCACTCTTCATGGAGCTCCTTCTGCCACCTGCTCGTCCTTTAACACGCTGCCCCAATACCATCTGGCCTCCCCCGGGCTGCTGCTGACCCCTTCAGGGCTCCCTGAGCACCATTCAGACTCAAAGGCAGCACTGAGCTACCCTCCACAAAGCAACGTCTACACCCACACCTCCACGCAGCCCGTGAGACGTCATCACCCTGAGCACCCAGCGGAGAACCTGGCATACAGCAGGGGCTCAGGTAATAACTGTCCGCCGCATGAGTTAAAGAGCCCCACACACCAAGCTAACAGCAGGCGAGGCGCGCCACCTGGCACAGCCTTCTCGGAGAGTTGAGTTTCCCAAGTGCTAAGATAGAAGCCACCTCTGGGTGGCTGACACAGGGTTTCCCTTTTTCAGAAGGCATGAGGCGTGCAAGGCGCCGTTCGGTCCACATCCAAGGGGGATCAGGTGGTTCTACCTGTGAGCCACAGCCCTGCCTCTTCTGCTGAGCCAACTCAGAAAGACCTCGTGAGGAAGAACAACAGGTATCTCCAGAGACGGCACCCAAACAGTAAGACTCACCAGAACCCGAGAACCCGGCTTATAAAGCAAAGCCCCTGGCTGTGCGCCTGGCAAAGACCTCAAGCCTCCCCCACTCACCCCAGGGAGCCAGGCTTCAGATCACACAGGCCAGAAGGCTACGTACGATCCGCAGAGAGAAAACATCACAGGATGCCCTCGTAAGAATCGGAGGGACGGACAGCAGCAGCCTCAGCTCAAAGGGTTAGAGGTTTCAAACCTGTCACACACCCTCCTTGCTGCCTGTCCCCAGTCCGAAGGCCCCCTAACCCAGCTCCGAGTGGTCCACTTGCACTCAGGGCCAGTGGCCAGGGCTGGAGGCTCGGCTGCATCACACGTGCCCCGGGCAGCTTTTGCAGTTGGGTAACCTGTCTGACGGCTGGATAATCATAACTCAGGATGACACCATCTCCTCCAGAGTATGTGCATAAGGACTAAGTGACGGTGCGTATGTATGTACACATATACACTTAGACACATATAACTGGTAAGCCTAAAGCAAAATATGTTATTAATAGCCATCTCCAAGTTACTTCTGAAAAGCCCGAGTCTTAACACCCCCTGACTTGAAACGTTCTTTCTTTCGCGTTTGCCACCACTGTCACGTGGCTCTTCCTTCTCCACAGGAGGAAAAAAGTGACACCCATGGGCCCACCCTCAATACCAGTGAACAAAGACCTGGGCAGAGGTCAGCCCTGTCCAAGCGCTTTGAAGGCAGGAACTGGGTCTCATTCCCTCATTCGAGAAGGGCGAGCGCAACGAGCGGAGGAAAGGGGCAGATGGGGAAATGAGGCCCCGCCCCTGGGGAGCATACAAGGTGCTGAGGGTCACAAAGAAGGACAGAGGGCTGGGGTGGCACACAGCCTTATAACCAACCCGGTCAGAGCAGTCAGAAGAGGCTTTCTGAAGGCGGTGACATCTCAGCCAAGGCCCGGAGGCTCAGAAAACTTGGGCTAAACCACAAGGTGGCGAGTGGCCCCTGCCTGTGACAGCCTTGACGTGAGCCAGAAAACGCCTGGTGGGGAGCTCCAGGACGAGGCGGAGCGCCGGGGGAGGCGTGCAGGGTGCTTTAAACCGGGCCGGGGAGCAGAGTAGATTAGGTCCCTCTGTTTGGCAAACCAACCCTCCCTCCCCTCCTCTGCAAGATCTTTCAGCAACTTAGTATCTAGCCAGGCAGGTGGTTCCAGGGGGAAAAAAACAATTAGAAAACTCCCTCTTTTTTTTTTATTTCCTTAAGGGGAAAAAAACCCCTACTTTTTCTGTAACTGACAGCTTCCTCTTACCAAAGCCCAGGATTCAAAGGCCACCTGCACAGAGGGCTGCTGAGGACAGAAGCCCAGAAGGGTTACAATGCAAACGAGGAAGGACCCCAGAGAAGAGAACAACCTCTGGTGTCCTGCAGTGTCTGTTAAGAACTAACCACTGGGTGGGGCGCCTGGGTGGCTGCATCCATGCTTAAGCATCCGACTCAATTCTGATCTCGCCTCACGTCCTGATCTCAATTCTGATCTCACCTCACGTCCTGATCTCACGGTTAGTGAGTTTCAGCCCCCCGACAGGCTCTGTGCTGACAGAGCTGAGCCTGCTTGGGATTCTCTCTCTCCCTCTCTCTGCCCTTCCCCTGCTCGCTCTTGCTCTCTCTCTCTCTCAAAAATAAATAAACTTAAAAAAACCCCGCAAAACCATTGGCTTAAATACAAACAGACCCTCACCCCTGCTTTGTGAAGAAAAAGTGACTGAGGGGCGCCTGGATGGCTCAGTCGGTCGAGCGAGCGTCCGACTTTGGCTCAGGTCATGATCTCACAGCTTGTGAGCTCGAGCCCCACGTCAGGCTCTATGCGTGGGGCTCTGTGCTGACAGCTCAGGGCCCGGAGCCTGCTTCGGATTCTGTGTCTCCCTCTCTCTCTGCCCCTCCCCACTGCGCATGCACGCTCTCTCTCAAAAACAAATAAGCATTAAAAATTTTTTTAAAAAATTAGAGAAAATACCCATGACTCACAGGTGCCTGGGTCTCTCAGTCGGTTGAGCGTCCGATCTCGCGGTTCATGAGTTTGAGCCCATGAGAGTGTCTCCCTCTCTTTCTGCCCCTCCCCCACTGCACGCACGTGCGTGCACACTCTCTCTCTCTCTCTCAAAAATAAATAAACATTAAAAAAAAGAAGAAGAAAACAGAAAATGACTGACATGTGCATAAGACCACCTTCTCAAAGAGGCCAGATCATGCTGACAGCTTCAATCACTTACGATGAAGAGGTATGATGATACAGAGGGAGCTCAAACCCTACAGGCTAGAAACCAAATCCGACGGGGGCAGTCTGGGGTTCTCGTCTTCTTCCTCCTCGCTTGCTGAAATGGTTCACTTTTCCTTGACGTTTATGTCAAATTTGGCCAAACTTCAGCACAAATATACAGGAGGTCAGGATATACAACTGGTATCACAGCATCCCAGATTTCTGTAATAGCTCAACAGTCAACAGGTGGTGCTCAACCAACACAAAGAAGTGAGTCCAAAACCAAAACTTAAACCACCGCCAGACGTAGAGACAGTGAAAGAGCTGCAAGGATGGTTTTCACGGTGACTGACCACTCCTTGCCCACACAAATTGCAAGACAAGATCTTAAGAAGGAACACGCATGGCTCTATGCATCAAGGTACTACAGAGAAAAAAGGATTCCATAGACACGTTTTTAGGAAAATATGGGCATAATTTCTGTAAATCTCCTCACTGCCTTTGGTGCTCTGAGGTCCCTGTCAATCTTCAAGGGGAGAAGAGGAGACATTCCTTATGTAGACGTCCACAGACCAAACCTGGGGCTCTTTCCGTGGGGGGTACCCAAAGTCTCATTTCCTGGGGGACATACAAGGAAAGGCTGCTCTAAACACTTGTAAACGGGAACTTGCAGCTCCCTGGAGAGCTCCCTACGACAGTAGCCCCCAAAGCATCTGTAGTCGGGCTTCTGGTCCCCCCAACCCTGCCCCAGCTGAACTCCTCTTCCAGACATGGCTGACGGGGGTACTTCTTGGTCTAACTCAGGATTATGCCACATTCCTCCTTTTAAAGTGTAACCAGAAACACATTACAAAGATTTCTGAGACTACAGCTTCTATGTTTGCCAAAGCCTTCTTCTGGCCTAACCTCCCCAAACTGCCCTCCTACGTGCCCCATGGGCCTTCCTGTTGGAACAGTGACCCCAGATTCTCCCCAAACTAGGAGAAGGCCAAGGTCTACGGCTGACTCATTCCAGCACAGTGCCTGGTACATGGGAGGCGCTTGTAAACACGGAGCCGCTAAACGAGTACGAACCCTTTCTTTCCATAATGAGAAATCTTCACATGGCCCTGCCGCGGGCCACTCTCCTAGAAGACAGGTTCACGACCCGGACCAGGAAATTCAGAGTACGACAAAGGTCTCCCTCAAAACTGCTGTTGGATGGACTAGCAAACTCTGAATTCTTCAGCGGTCTGGCAAGAGACCGCTTGGGAACGGAAGCTTTGCACAAATTGGAGCTGAAATAAAGAACAGGGGTGGACGGGACCAGGAGGGGATTTTTGGATTCTGTCCATCCCAGGTAGGATTAACTTCTAACGCCCGGTTGGCCCATTCTCTCCAAAAGAAAGCAGGCAGAGGGCTCCAGGGCCTGTCACTACAGGCCCCAGAAGAGGAGTGGGGCCCATGCGTTTGTTCACTGAACCATACTTGCCTGTTGTGGGGCCAACACTTCTTTGCCATTCCTAGAAATGCTTCTTGGATGCTCACTAGCAAAACGGCGCTAGGCCTGCCTCCCCCTCACTCCCACCCGGCTATGTGACGTGTGTGTGTGTCGGCAGTGAGCGCAGTGAGCGGAGAACGAGGAACTGGAGTGGGTGGTCCAGGCCCCTCCCCTCCTCTCCTCTTGGGAGCAAGCTGCCATTCATCCTGCTCTGCTCCTCCAGAACCCAGGGCGGGGCTGGGGCCTGTCCTAGGCCCAGGACCACCTGGAAAGGCAGTCTGGGGCTCACTTGTAAGCCATACGCTCAGCTTGATCAACAATAAAAGTAATATTCTGGCTGCTATCTATTGACTTTTTTATTGCGGTAAAGCACATCTAGCATAAAATTGACCATTTTAACCATTTGCTTACAGCGTACAATTCAGTAGCATTAAGCACATCCACAATGCTGTGCACCCATTACTGCCACCTAGTTTCGGAACGGTTTTCATCGCCCCAAAAGGAAACCCTGTACCCGTGGAGCAGTCACTCCCCATGTCCTCCTCCCCTTGCCCTGGCCACCACTCATCTACTTTCTGAGGCCATTTGTGTGTGGCTTCCTTCCCTAAGCACCCCGGTTTCAAGGGTCATCCGCGTTGTACCACGTGCTAGTGTTTCATTCTTTTCCACGGCCGAATCGCACTCTGCTGGATGGACAGACCCCCTTTGTTTGCTGTTTCACCTTTCGGCTGTCGTGACTAGTGCTGCTGTGGACCAACTGCTTTACTTCCCAAACAGTTCAGCACTCTGGCAGGGGAGAGGGGTCCGATCGTTCAGCTGGCGCTGCGGACACAACGATGGGCAAAAACAATGTGAACTTTGCTGGGGGGGCAAGCGGACAACTGTCCATTGACACTTCCAATGCACACTACTTTGGCCCACAAGTCCACCGTCAGGAATGGATTCTGCAGACTCAAGTGCACACGTGTACAAGGACACACATGGAAAGACATCAAACAGCAGTGCTGATGTGGCAGAAAAAGGCTGGAAACGACCTACACATTCATCAAAGGGACCTGCTTTAGCGACTGCTGGATGCACACAGAGGGACACTATGGGGCACTTAACAAAAACACAAACCCACGTTTTATGCGCTGATTGACAGGCAAGGTCTACAAGCTGTATTAAGTGAGAAGAAAACTAAGGTGCAAGATGGACAGCGTGGCGACCATGTGTGTTTATAACAGAGAGATGCGGGAGGGGGGAGAGGAGACAGACTGTCAATCTCAGAAAGACACACAAGAAACAAGTAACAGTGAAACAGTGATTTCCCTTTAGAGAGCTCAACTGGAGAGTTAACGGGTTCAGTTGGCAACCTCGTTTTCACTGTTTACTAGTTTATACTGCTTAAATACAAGAATATATATATATTTATTATTACTTTTTTTTTTTTTTTTCAAAATAAATAAGGCAAAGAGACCAGGTACAGTGAAAGACTTATAGGGTTTCTAGTTAATCAGGGAAGGCAATTAATCACATGAGCAGATAGAAGATTTGGTGCAAGTCAATTTTGTGAACTAGACTCAAATACGAGGATAATGCTCATTAAGTGGTTTCTTTAATGAGTGAGTAGATGCGCAATGCTCAGACCGGTCTCTCTTCCAGGACTCTGACTCTTTTTCTTCAAAAGAGCGGTCTCTATTGGCTTTCCTAGGATCTGGGCCTGGTTCCACAGGCTGCCAGGAGCCAAAACTAACAGGCTCCCGACAGACAAAGGTTCATTGAGGAGCCAAGGCGTGGGGAGCAGGCACAGCGACAGGCACCGCAGGAGGAGGGCATTGTGTCTAACGGACTCGCCCAACTGCGGGCCTCCGCCCTGGGCCTCCGGCCCAAGCAGAGCCTCCTCCCGAAGGCAGCTCAGTGAGGTTGCCAGGCCCTGCTCTCACGCCTAAACACGGGTCCTCTCTCCTACACCAGCAATTCATCCTCCTCGTGGCTCGCTTGGGGTCTATTTTATTTTTTACATTCAAAGAAAGTCCTGTTGGAGAAGCGGACTCTGAGGGCAACGGAGGGGAAGCAGGAATATGGACTCCTGAGGTCCCTGTCTCAGGTCTTGTCCTACTGACAAGGTGAGCGAGTGTGTGTGTGTGTGTGTGTGTGTGTGTGTGTGTATGCTGGCGTATGTGGTGTGTGAGGTGTGTGTGTGGTTGTGAGAGAGAGCACACTGTGTATACGGGTGCATCTGCCCTCACGCATGACATGCTTGTGGTCACATCCTTGTGAGGGCTTGTATTGGTTTTGTGTAAAAAAGCAGGGAGTAATCATTTCCATGACCATCAAAAATTAAAGCCAGTTGAAGGAGGTGAAACCAGGCAAAATCAGAGTAGCTGCAGTGGTGACTTCTTCACCCCGTCTGTAAATGCTGGTGACCTGTGTCCTTGTTGGGAGCACTCCCTCCTGTGTCCTGGCCTTCCACCAGGGGACACACACCGCCGAGCTTATACCATTTCCAAGCCAACAAGGCAAGGAGAGTAGTTTCCACTTCTGGACAAGTCACATGAGCCGTCCAAGCTCCACCTTCTCTAAAATGGTGACGGTGTCCACCTCACAGGGAGGATTACAGGCAGGCACGAAAGGGCAGAGGAAGTAGCAGCCAATGCTGGGGCACGTTGCTGCACAGCAGTCAGTTCCGGGCCATGTCGCTGGGTTTTCAAACCTGTTGTTGCCCGTCAGATTGTAGCCATAACTGGACTTTCAGGCAGGAGGAGCAGGGATGCTGGGCAGGGCATCACCTAAAGCCAGATTCATGGGGCACCTGGTGGCTCAGTCAGCTGAGCATCTGACTTCGGCTCAGGTCGTGATTTCACGGTTTGTGGGTTTGAGCCCCACGCTGGACTTTGTGCTGGCAGCTCAGAGCCTAGAGCCTGCTTTAGATTTGGTGTCTCCTTCTCTCTCTGTCCCTCCCCCACTCATGCTCCATCTCTCAAAGATAAATAAATGTTAAAACATTTTTAAAAAATTTAAAGCCAGATTCATATGTTTATTTGCCAAGAGACTAAACTTAGATCCAGATCCCAGGGTGTTCTGATTCCTCTGGACCAGGTACAGGGCCAGACTTAGAACAAGAAAAAGGGGTGTATCACTTCAATTTGCACCATTTGTTAATAAACTTTAATATTAAAAAAAAAAAAATCTGTGCATTAGTCATGTGTCTCTTATACTGTAGGAGCTGTCTGTGCCCTTCACCTTTTAAAAAACTTTTTATTTTGAAATAATTATAGACTCACAGGAAGTTACAAAAACTAGCACAAAGAGTCCCCTGGATACTTCACCCAGCTTTCCCCAGGGGCGGCATCCTCTGCGGCTGGGACACAATCTCACCACCGGGAAACTGACTTTGGCATATCAGTGTTACCGAGACTACAAATCTCACTCCGTTTTCGCCACCCGTTAAAATGTCCATCGTCTTTCTCTTGCTATTTTATGTTGGTAACACCATAACATTGATTTGTGATGTTTCCGCAAACGTTTACCTTAAGTTTTGGAGTTTTACTTCTTTATATAGCATATCTTCAAATAAGCAGGTTATCCATTTGTGTAGTCCTATCTACCGGTCTTCCTTTAAAATTTCTTTTAGCTTCCCTGCCTGCCCGTCTACCCCATCCAGAGATTGTTTCCTTTAATCTCTTTTTTAGCTTTTTTAGTCTTACTGATTTTAAAATAAATTATACACCCACACTCAAAGAAAATTCAAACAATACAAAACAGTACAAAACAAAAGCAAAGTCACCTGCAATTCCACCACCTAGAAATAACTGTCGTCTAAATTTTGGTGGTAATATTGTGTAGTGAAGAAATAACCTATCCAAAGAGAAGTCTGGCCTTTGCCCTCAAGCTCCTAGGAAGTGACCTCTACGGCCCTGGAATGTCCTGCCTGATAGTAGTGTCTTTGTTTGCCTGGGGGCGTTGGTCAGAGGAGAATCTCACACAGTCTGATTCACTCTAGCGCTCTGGACCAAACAGTATCAGTTCCAATCTCCCGAGGAACTGATAACTAAAGGCATCAGCTAGATCTCCAGGAGGGGCTGGAGACCAGAAAGTGGCCACACAGGCAGAATGTCATCAAGTAAAACTGCGACCGCCAGCGACTCAGGTGAGCTTCCCTGCCTGGCAGTGCTCTCTGCGTGCACTGTCACACACTGTGGTGGGAAGGAGGTCACGCCACCAGAAGAGGACAACCAAGGGCACCACCTTTGAACACCTCTTCGACTCTGCCCTGTGCACCCCTTCCTTCCCTTGGCTAACTCAATTACAAGCTTTTCCCTGTAATACACCGTAATGAAGAGTGGAACGGTTTTCAGTGAGTTCTGGGAGTCCTTCTATAGAATTATTCAACCTGAAGATGGTTTCCGGGAACTCCTCCAACTTATAATTGGTGTGAGAAGCGAGGGCAGTCTTGTGAACTATTATCCCCAACTTCATAGTTGACCCTTAAGTCCTTGTAATACACATATTTTCATATATATGAATAAACGTGATATTTAAATGTTGGATAATACTGTTTTATAATTCATTTATCATTTATGTTATAGACATCTTATTGTGTCAACATAGTTTTATATATATTCTTAACGTTTGTTTATTTTTGAGAGAAAGAGAGCGTGCGCACGCAAGCCGGGAAGGGGCAGAGAGACAGGGAGACAGAATCTGAAGCAGACTTTAGGCTCTGAGCTGTCAGCACAGAGCCCGACACAGGGCTCGAACTCACAAACTGTGAGATCGTGACCTGAGCCCAAGTCAGACGCTTAACCGACTGAGCCACCCAGGCGCCCCTCCCTGTTGGATTAAAATGCCCTCTTCAGGGACACCTGGGTGGCTCAGATGCTTAAGCATGTGACTCTTGATTTCAGCTCAGGTCACGATCTCATGGTTCGTGAATTTGAGACCCATGTCGGGATCCACACTGAGTGTGGAGTCTGCTTGGGACTCTCTCTCCCTCTACTCCTCCCCTGCTCATGTGCACACTCATGCTCTCTCGCTCTAAAAAAAAAAAATTTTTAATACCATTTTCATCATACACCTCATTCCCACATATGTACTTGGGGCTATTTCTGAACACACTATTTCTTTGGGTGTTTGTGCATATGTTTTTAATGGTTTCACTTTTTACATTCAACTCTGATTCTTCTGGGGAAAAGAGTCCGTTTACTTCTTTACAGAGCTCACCAAAATAAATTCCAACCAGCTATCTGATTGCTTCACCTTCCCCAACTAATTTATGAGATTTCCATTAACAGATCTTAAATTATAATATACACCAGGGTCTGTTCTAGGGCCTCGTGTCACTGATTCATGTCCAATCCTGTGCTAGTATCACACTGATCTGGTAACTATAAATTTGTAATACGCTATCTAGGTAACGTTGGTCTCCATCACTTTTGTTTTACTGTTAGAATCCTTGCCTATTTGCTCTTCCACGTTCCAATGTTACAATCACATTGTCAAATCTCAAAAGACAACTCTTCTGGTATTTTTATTAGAGTCGTGCTTAATAAATTAACGCGGGCAGGGCTGACCATTCCAGTTGGGTCATCTCCATCCCAGACCAGTATATGTTTCTCCACTTATTCAAGCCACTTACCCTACTTAAAATGTCAGAGACATCTGAAGCCGTCTAGTATTCTATAATTTACTTCATCTGTGTCCTTCACATTTCTAACCATATACTTCTACTAACGTTTTAAAACAATGTAAAAAGAAAATTTAGAAAGCTAGAATCGGCAAGTCACATAGTCACACACCCAAATACAAACACCGTCCACATTTTACTGCATTCAACCTAGCCACCCACCCCTCAACCCCGTAGCTACGATGGTAACGGCCGCCCTCACCTTGATCAAAGTGGCTAAGCCACAGACACAAGTCAGAAACTTCTACCGTATCAGCACCAGGAATAACTACCCTCAAAGAATCCTGCCGTTTCCTAGCACTTTCATCCACCTACGCAGAAAGGTAATTAGTAGGTTCCAACATTCACCGAGGTTAAGATTTTTATGTAAAGTATGAAAAACTCCACCCCTTACAGACATCTGGCTTACAGAGGAAGTAAACTAACAAAGGTCTGCAGCCAGAGTACATACCTGCAGTCAGGACTCTAGATAGAAACTGTCTACCACAAATGTAAGAGAAAGAGATGCGCAGATGTTTCTGAGTTCCTATGAAGACTGGCAAGAAATAAATCTGTTACTATTATTATTGTTATGACCATTATTAGTCATTTTCAAGGCACTGCCAGCTATCTAACCCACTTTAAAGGCACCGAAATCTGAAGCTGTCTGATGCATTTCAAAGGATAAGGTAACACCCTCCAGGTAGCCAAGACCTATAAATAGGCTTTAAAAGCATTGGCTCCTTTCCTAAGTCAGTTTGACAATTAAAGAAAACCCATGGAATCTGCTCTCTATTGAATTTGAAACCCCAAACCTCGACCTTGACAATAACTGGGGTCGTAGTGACAGTAGGGTTAAGTAGGTATGGGGGCATCTATCAAATCCTCACTTTTCTGGGGCAGAAGCTGGAGCCGGTAGTTAAATCTACACAGCACCTATTATAATGTTGTGTAAAATGGTGCTTAACAAAAGAAATGAATTGATGAAAAGAATTAGAACCTTTTCAGGTTGCACGTGGGCTATACAGCATGAACACTGTACCCAGATTAATCTGGCTGAGACGCCACTTTCTTCATGAAACTATCCTGATCCGCTTATATGACACTGTTCTAGCCGCGAACGATAGAGCAGCAAACAAAACGATGTCCCTGGCCCCATGGAGCTTATATTCTCCGGGGAAAGACAGGCGCCACGTGTGTGCTATGTCAGGAGCACCGAGCAGTACGGAGCACGGGCGAGGTGGAGAGGGAGCTGGGAGGTGCTATTTCTATAGGGTGAGGTGTGAAAGTGGAAGGATGGAGAGTGGACACTGACGGATCCTGGCTTCTGCCTCGATAAGCCCACAAAACTGCTCGTGCCGAGGACGCGGACGGCCTCTGCGCTATCAACCAGTCACTTTCGGACCTCCCCCGACGGAGCTTCCTCCAACATCGGCCCCCATCCCGCCCCACGCCCTCACCGCTGCCCAGCCTACTCTGCTCCCCACTTCGCAAGCTCTTCCTCCTCCTCGCGGCCGAGGGGCTTGTCCCGAACCCTCCACACCCCACACGCTCTCCCTTGCCTCCCCCTACCCACACGCCAGGATGACCTCACCAACGGTGTCTGCTCGCACCTCTCCCCTCCCGAAAGGCCCGCACGGGTTCCCACGGCCCATAGGGTAGAACAGAGTCCCTAAGCGCTCACCGAGGTGGAGGCCCCCAGCTGCACACACCTGGCGTAAACAAGCTCTTCATCACCCACCTAACTCCTTCATCTTGAGGATATTGGCCCCCGGCAGGAGCCCTCCCGGACCGCTCTCAGTGTAAATCGTTAGCTGTGTCCTCTCCCGACTCCCCGTGCCCACCACGATCTGCCACCACCCGACGTGTGTGCCAACTGTCTGTCTCCACGACCAGAGTGCGCTTTCTGGGAGGGGGTAGCCGTATCCATTCTGTTCACCAATACCTCTCCCCGCACGGTGCCACCGTGCAACAGGCCCTCGAGTATGTGCCGAACGACCTCCAGAGCGTCCCCCCTGCCCAGAGAGCCCCACTCGGGACTACCACAGTCCCTGGTCCCCGGCCTCGCCCCACTCATCCTGCGCTCCGCGCTCCCCTGGGCTCCGGACTGGGCCCGACGCACAAGGGGTCCCCCGTGTTTCAGTCTGTATCACGCTCTCCTTTGCGGGAGCTCCAGGCGCTCACATAGATGCGTCACTGTCCACGTGTCCTCGGTCTGTTGGTCCCCCATTCCACCTCCCTCCTCCCCCAGTGTAAAAGCAGGTAACACAGCTGCGTAAATTAACGATTCGAGCTTTTTCCAGGTCGGCTTCATTTTAGAGACCACAGCTAGATGAAAAGGAACAGTATGTTACAAATTAAACGAAACCAGGAGTCGGAACCCAGCACTGCGGTCTGAGTTCTAAACAGCGCGCCTTTAGGTGGGACGCCATCTCTGCCCAAGTCAGTTCTTCTCTCCGGGCTCACTTTTCCTTTTTGTGATGAGACGGAACTTAATTAGCTTATCCCAACTTCCTGCCAGTTCTATGGGTCTAGGATTGTACCCGTCTCCCAGAAAGGGAGACACTGGCCCCAAAGACTATAAATGAGAGGCACCCACAGTAGGGTTGTGTTGGGGAAACACCAGCTACTGTTTAGCAAAAGAACGAATAGAAGGATCTGTAACACTCTGACCACAACCACACATCTCTGTCTTTTTTTTGGAGGAGGATTTTTGGAGGTGGGTGGAGGGATGGGGGAAATAGCTGATGTGATGGAGATTAAGGAGGGCACTTGTGATGAGCACCAGGTGTTGTGTGAAGTGTTGAATCGCTATACTGTATACCTGAAATTATTATTACACTGTATTTTAACTAAGTGGAATTTAAATAAAATCTTTAAAAAAATTTTTTTAAATGTTTATTTATTTTTGAAGGAGAGAGAGACCGATCATGAGTGAGGGAGGGGCAGAGAGAGAGAGGGAGACAGAATCCGAAGCAGGATCCAGGCTCTGAGCTGTCAGCACAGAGCCTGACACGGGGCTCGAAATCACGACCTATGAGATCATGACCTGAGCTGAAGTCAGACGCTTAACTGACTGAGCCACCCAGATGCCCTTTAAATAGATCTACAAACAAACAAACCAAAAACAAAAACACAAACTGAACAAAAATTTAAAAAAACACAAAAACAAAACACAAAAAAATTAAAAGCACCAATAGGGGTGCCTGGGTGGCTCAGTCAGTTGAGTGTCCAACTCTTGATCTCAGCTCAGGTCATGATCCCTGAGTTGTGGGATCAAACCCCGCATCTGGCTCCACACTGAGCATGGAGCCTGCTTAAGATTCTCTCTCTCTGCCCCTCTTCCCCAACTCCCCAACTCTCTAAAATTAAAAAAAAAAAATGTTGTTTTAAAAAGCACAAACAACACAAGAAGCAACAGGTGTTGACAAGGATGTGGAGAAAAAGGAACCCTAGTGCACTGCTGGTGGGAATGCAAACCGGTGCAGCCACTGTGGAAAACAGTATGGAGGTGCCTCAAAAAGTTAAAAAACCAGAAGTACCTTATGATCTAGCAATTGCACTACTATTTATCCAAAGAATACAAGAACACTAATTCAAAAGGATACATGTACCCCTAGGTTTATAGCAGCACTGTTTACAACAGCCAAGCTATAGAAGCAGCCCATGTGTCCACTGACACATGAACGGATAAAGATGTGGAACATAGGGGCGCCTGCGTGGCTCAGTTGGTTAAGCATCTGACTCTTGATCGCAGCTCAGGTCATGACCTCACCATCGTGGGGATCGAGCCCCTCATCGGGCTCTGCGCTGGGTGTGAGCCTGCTTGGGATTCTCTCTCCCTTTCCCTCTGCCCCTCCCCACTCATGCTCCTGCCCTCTCTCTTTCTCTCTCAAAAATAAATAAATAAAAATTTAAACAAGATGTGAGATATGTATACAATGGACTATTATTCAGCCATAAGAAAGAATGAAATCTTGCCATTGGCAGCAACATGGATGGACTGGAGGGTATAATGCTAAGTAAAATAAGTTGGTCAGAGAGACAAATACTATATGATTTCACTCATATGTGGAATTTAAGAAACAAAACAAACAAGCAAAGGGAAAGGAGAGAGAGAGAGAGAGAGAGGAAAAGAAACCAAGAAAGAAACTCCTAATTACAGAGAACACACTGATAAAGTTACCAGAGGGGAAGGGGGGGGATGGGAAAACTAGTTGACAGGGATTATGGGGTGCACTTATCTGGCGTGCACTGGGTGATCTATGGAATTCTTGAATCACTATATTGTATACCTGAGACTATATACAACACTCTGTTGACTATTAAAATAAAACTTAATTTAAAAAATAAAAATAAAAACCACAAACAAAAAAACTTTGTACAGCCCTCCTCACATAAGAGAAATTCCAAAATGAAATGTGTTTTACCTATCCCTGCTAAAGACAATCTCCCCGCCATCTGCTACTGAGAATCAGCTGTCACCCTAAATCTTTCCCGCTTCTTATCCTCCTCCCATGCATGCGTTTTCATCAACTTGTCAGCCACCCAAGTAAGAAGTCTGCGATGGCAGGAGAGCCAGGGCTCACTCATGAAAACGAAGGCAAGAGAGATAATCTCAGACTGGTGTCTATTTCAGAAACACTGCAAATCTCCAAGCCGCCCTGACTACGGGACGCACAGACAGCCCTTCTGCCAACAGGCTCCTGAGACGTATGGACGTATTTCATCTTTATCAGCATTCAAAATACCCACATTTTTTTCCTCGCGATATGCTCATTTTCACTCTGGCCTTTCTGTCGAAAGCAACAATTTGTTATTCATGAAATCAAACTTAAAGACAGTGGCAGAAGATGAAGTTTCAGTTCAGGATCATATCCCAGTTTTAACCTCAGACCTTTATACAGTATGAACCCTGCTGCACAGGCATTTCCCATCTCAACGGCCGTTGCAAACGCCTGAAAAGAAGAGTGTGTTTTTATAGCTCCATGGGAGGATAAACACACCTTAGTTACCACGGTGCTATAAAAATCAAGGTCAGGGTAACTTATCTCTCATTTACCTCTGCTTCAGGGCCTCCTGGGAAAACGGACAAAAATAAAATGAGCATATCTAAGGCACAAATCATTTAACAAACTACAGAGCAGGAAAAAGTCAAAAGAAAAAGTAAGTGATGGATATTTATTTTCTCAAAACCGAAACCCTTGGTACACTGATTTTTTTTCCCCTCCACATTCCCAAATGAAGCCAACAACTCGGCTGGGCGGGAGGAACTTGTGGCACGAAAGACTGAACCAAACGGCAAGGAGATTTTGTGTTTTCTCATCCCGCAGGTCTCTGAGAGCCAGTGTGCGTTTGGGAGGAAGGGAAGGAAAAGAGTAGGGAGGGAAGTTCCTATGAATGAAACTTGAAGCCAACCGTTTATGCTGATTTTTTACCTGTCAAGTTTCAGAGTCTTTCTATTACTGCAGGAGCGCAATCCGCTTTCCTGGCATAAAGATGAGTAACATCTATTCTCCCTAAGTCAAAATCCCAGATTTTACTGAGGAAATCTGATCCCGTCCACGGTGCCACAGTGAGAAATTCAAGTCACAAAAATTCATCTACCAACAGAATCTCAGGCCAGGCGGAAACACAGTGTGGCTCCCACTATGGGCTCGCTCCCAAGAACGAGAGCAGCCCTTCTAATGAGAAGCACTGTCATTATCACCTGTTATCCGCCACTGGCCACAGGAGTGGGGAGAGAGACTGTGTTCCCCTCCTGCCTGCCAGCTCTGCAGCCTTGGGTAGACATCTGGCCTTTGTGAACGTCTCTTTCTTTGGGGGGAAGAAACAACCTATTTCACAGAGCTATGGTAAGAATTAAATGAAGCGAGGTACTTAGATGGATTAACAGTGTCTGGAACATAGGAGGTTCTCAATAAAATGGATTTATGCCTTCTTCTGACGTTCAGAACCGTTCTGACTCTTTGTGCTATGAAAAAGCACAACGACAGGCCTCCAGGCCACAGCAGCCAAGCCTCCCAGCAACTGGAGTCCGGAGACAAAGAGAGAGCCTGACTGTTAGGGTGCGTGATGAGCAAAGGTCCTTGAGAGCTGGAGAGAACTGCCATTTAGAGATTAGATACGCGGTTCTTCAATGAAAATGCAATCGATTCCCACCAGTACAGGTGGCACAGATACAACTGTGTTTCTCTTTTATTAGCGCTGGTTCACTCTCCACCATAGAGTATCTACATAGCAGCAAAGTCTAGTAGCCCTTCAACAGGAACTGAAGCTGGGGGGCTTCACAGCCTCCCATCACTTGCACACACACACCCAGAAGCTCCCTCAGCAAGGAAGTGCTGTCTGGGGGCTGATTCCCCTCCTTCACATCAGCTCTGGGGCACACTTCACAGCACTGTCCCTTATAAGGCACCACTTAGGCTAGAGAGTAGACTGATGTTCTAAACACTGCAATGCTCCAGGAGAAAGTGGGCAGCCTGTGGGTTTGTATATCTGGTGGTATAGCTGAGTGCTAAGCCTGTTTCAGCTCAAAGTCCACAATACTATAGGCCTACGAGAATAAAGAGTAAGAAAGGTACTAAGGGAGAAATAATTACTCTAGAATGCGGAGAAGCCAGACTTAAGGCAGTTGGCACAGTTAAAGAGGGGATGGCCAAAGAGTTTTAATCCTTCAATTATTTATAAGATACAGATAAAACATGTCTTTTGATTAAAAAAAAAAAAAAAAAAGAGCCTGCAATTCCAGCTTGCTTTCACGACCAGGACCATAGGGCAGAAATCATCTGCAGGCCAGGAAAAGAAATATCCCAGCAACATGTACCAAGAGCCTGTGATGTGACAGGCTCTGCACTGAGAACTGGGTGATAATGATGTCAGGACATCACAGACTGAGAAAGGCAGCTTTGAAGGAGCTAAGGCACATGTGCAGGGTATGGAAACACGCGAAAGGGGCACTCAATGTCATCAGTGGATCGAGGGCATCTTCCTCAGATAGGATGCCGGAGCTGAGGCCCCAAGGATGGGCAGGAACTAACTAGGGAAAGAGGATGTAGAGAAAAAGGTTTTTTAGCAGAAGGAATAAAGAGGTCTTTCTCAAAGTATTAGCGGTTTGGCTCTGGTCCCCTCTGTCCTCCATACTTAGCTTTGATGAGCAAAGAAGTGAAGGTAAGAACACTGATTATCTGGAAATCTCAGGATCCAAGCTCCCCCTTGCCAGTGGGATGGGGTCAGGCACAGCAGTCAAGTCCTTGGATAAAGATAAGAGAGCTACAGAGAAATCAGTTAGTTTGTGCCCGTGTTAAGGGTCAATCTCCTGAATCTGTCACCCAAAAAAGATGAAAGAATGGGAGGAAGAGCTGGTTTGTCATCCTCATTTCTGAAGTAGAGCAGGAGAAAGACAAGAGAGAAAGAGAGAGGAAGAGGAAGGGGAGAGCAGAGTTGAGAACAAGGAAGGTTGTGAAGGATATGTCTTCCACTATTAGTGGTTTGGCTTTAAAAAGTAAAAATTCTCTTCTAAATCAAAAAATCAATAAACAAAGAAGGTAAGTGCCAAATGGAGGGAGAGATTGTGAAAAATCGGTTAAGTTCCTCAAACTACCTACTAATTAACTATCTAATTAAAGATAATTATCTTTACAATGAAAAGATCTGGCAGTTATCTAAACCAAATGATCAAATTTGGCATCATTAACAGTGGGACAAGCTGACATTATGCACCTCTGATGTGACTATCCGTGAAGCACACCCACCAAAAATGCTGACCCTAAATGTTATCAGTGCCTTCTAGGCCCAGCATGGTTTACAGGAAATACAGGGGACAGAGAAACATGCTAGCCACCACCACAAGAAAACAAATACAGAATGCGGGACGTTCTTCAAGACAACTGGCCCTGTCACTTCCGAAAGTCAATGGCAAGGGGAAAAGGTGAAAGGATTATTCTCTTTGGCATGAAAATGACACAATGGTTATGAAAGTAAATATATTTTTAGGAATAAAATGTCACGATGTCTCCAACTTTTTTTCTGAACCATACAAAAGAGAGACAGGTACCTAGAGCAAGGGTGGCAAAAGTTAACAAATATCAACTGCAGGTGATGGCTATAAACGTGATGGCTGCACCATTATTTCATATTTTCTCTGTTAAAATTTTTAATCATAAAAATGTTGGGAAAAAATGGAAAATGAAAGACCCACTTCCCAACTTAAAAAAGAAAAGAACTAAAAGGAAATTCTCAAATACCAAATAAATGGTCAAATTCAGGGAACAATACATTCACTAGAGAGCACAGAAATGAAAATTAAAACACCTGAGATACCATTTTTTTGCCTATCAGATTAACGAAGATTTTTAAAAGCATAGTAATAATGGTACATGATTTTTTTTTTTAAAGTACAGTCATTCTGGAAAATAGTTTGGCAGCTTCTTATGATGTTAAACATATCCTTACCTATGACCCAGCATTTACCCAAGAGAAATGAAAACACATGTCCAATCAAGACTTGTACATGAACATTAAGAGCAGCTTTATCCACAATGAAGATGAAAACAACAAAATGAAGACAAGCCAGCTGTCTATCGACAGGGGAATGGATAAAACAAACTGTGGTATATCCGAGCAACAGAATATTAACTATTGATACATACAGCAACACAGATGAATCTTAAAAACATTCTGAGCACAAGAAATCAAGCAAAAACAGTACATACTGTATGATTCCATTTATACAAAACACAAGGAAAGACCAAGCTAATCTACAGTGAGAGAGCAGATGGGGGACGGGAAGAATGCCTGGAAAAGGTACAAAGGAACCTTCTGGGCTGATGGAAATGTTCTGTATCTTGACTACAGTGGTTATATACGTGTATACATTTGTCAAAACTGTTGAAGTGTACATGTAAAAGGGTGAATTTTATTGTTTACATATTAAACCCCAGTAGAGTCAAATTAAACTTTCAAATTACAGTAAGGACACCCAGACTTGGAAAGGATGTAGGGAGTGGGGTCTCTTATATACTGCTGGTGGGAATACTGACTGATGCAACTTTTTCTTTCTTTTTCGCTAACAGCTGTGTTGGGATGTAATTCACATACCACACAATTCACCCATTTAAAGTGTACAATTCAATGATTTTTAGTCTAACTGCAGAGAATTGTGCAACTATCACCACAATCAATTTTACAACGTTCCCATCACCTCAAAAAGACATGCCATCCCCTCAGTCATCACCTCCCAATCCTGAACAACTATTAACCCACTTTCTATCTCTAAATGTGACATTTCATATAAATGGGATCACATAATATGTGTTCTTTTGTGACTGGTTTCAACTTAGCATAATGTTTTCAAGGTTCATCCATGTGACAGCAAATATCTTCTTCCTTTTTATGGCTGAACAATATTCCATCATATGGATCCATCACATTTGGTTTATTTATTCACGGATGGGCATTTGGGTTGTTTGCACCTTTGGGCTATTTTGAATAATGCTGCTATGAACATTCGTGTACAAGTTTTGTACAGACAGATGCTTTCATTTCTTTTGCACAGACACCTAGGAATGCCAACTCCTGGGGCAAATGGTACGTGTATGTTTAACTTTTTGAGGACTACTAGAGTGATTTCCACAGTGGCTGCACCATCTCACATTCCCACCAGAAACGTACAGAGGGTTCCAGTCACTCCACATCCTTGCCAACGCTGGTCACATCCTAGTGGGTGTGAGGCAGTATCTCTGTGGTTGTTTCAAGTTTCATTTCCCTAATGATTAATGGTATGGAACCTCGTGTGTTCTCATGTGTTTATCGGTCATCCCTGTATCTTTGAAGAAATATCTATTCCAGTCCTTTGCCCACTGTTTGATTAGGTTGTTTGTCTTTCTCTTTCTGAGCTGTAGTTTTTTTGATATATTCTAGATAACACATCCATTATTAGATACAGGGTTTGCAAATATTCTCTCCCATTCTGGGGGTTGTCTTTTCTAGTTGGTATAACTTTTGAAATCCAGTCTGGTAACACATATCAAAGAGTTCAGTATATAGTTTATCTTATAGTTTTACTTCTAAGACTTTATCCTAATAAAAGAATTAAAGAAGTGGAATGAGAACTGCTAATGAACAAGAACATTCACCATAGTACTACTTAAATTGGATCTCAATCCTTTCCTCACACCATAAACAAAAACGAACTCCATGGATCACTGTCCTATATGTAAGAGTTAAAACTATAAAGCTTCTTGAAGAAAATATAAGAAAACTTTGGAAACCTTGGGTTTGGTACAGATTTCTTAAATAGGTCACAAAAAGCATGAACTACAAAAAAAAAATGGATACACTGGACTTCATCAAAATTTAAAACTTTCACTTTTCAAAAGATGACTGAAAATGACAGTGCGGGTCTATTTTTACCTACAAGGGTACAGAAAAAAAAATAAAAAGGCACAATAACAAAATAACAGGGTATATAACTCCACAAAGAGTGTTTCAGAGGATTCCGCTCTTTTCTTCCTATCTTCTAAAATGTCTGAATTCTCCATTTGACAATGACTACACATTTTTTTTTAATTTTTAAAAATGTTTATTTATTTTTGAGGGAGAGAGAGAGAGAGAAAACAAGCGGGGGAAGGTCAGAGAGAGAGGGAGACATAGAATCCACATCAGGCTCCAGGCTCTGAGCTGTCAGCACAGAGCCTGACGTGGGGCTTGAACGCACAAACCACAAGATCACGACCTGAGCCAAAGTCAGACACTTAACCGACTGAGCCACCCAGGTGCCCTTCTTTTTATTTTTTATTTATTTATTGTTTTGGGGGGTGGGGAGGAGCAGAGGGAGGGAGGGAGGGAGGGAGGGAGAGAGAGAGAGAGAGAGAGAGAGAGAGAGAGAGAGAGAGGGAGGGAGGGAGGGAGGGAGAATCCCATGCAGGCACCACGCTCAGCACGGAGCCTGACTTGGGGCTCATTCCCACGACCCTCGGATCATGACCTGAGCCGAAATCAAGAGTTGGATGCTCAAACGACTGAGCCACCCAGATGCCCTGCCAGTGACTATGTATTTCTATACAATGAGGAGGAGAGCTGGAGAGGAACCTCCACAAAACTATTTCTGTTTTGAAAAAGGGAAAAAGGGAAAAAGGGAATTTCCATCTCATAATTAATAGAAAATAATATTCAGAGTTTACCATGTTGATTTAGGAGTTTTGTGAGGGGTTTTTTTTTTTTTTTTTTTGGACACATTTCAAAAATAATACATTGTAATTTTATTAAGAGTGTAATATCTTTGCCCTTTTTCACGGATAATTTCTATTATACACTCAAGTTAATCTGTCAACAACTTTCAGTGATGTAAATGGATAATAATGGCTTAAGGTTATTCTGTAAAAAAAAGTTTACATGCACAGCACTATCTCACAACCCTCCAGGGCTTGTTATACAGAAGTAAAAATAATTCAAGACAGTTAATAAAAGTGTGCGTACTTGACTCGGAGTCTCTAGACCCTCACTAAGTTAATTACTCTTATTTTACACTCCATTTAACAAGTTACGCAAACCAGCAGAAAACGGGAGGCACCAGACAAACAGGGAGGGTAAGCGGCAAATCCAGTGCAGAGCAGGTAGCAGCCAAGAGCCCGCAGGAGACGATGATTAAAGATCTGAAAACTGACTCACAAGAGAGCCAAAGATGGTTGAGTAGAGAAGCAAATATACCTTTGCTGTACAAGAAGATCAGGAAGTGACCATAATGAAACAATAAATAGTATTTGGAAACAGGTGTCTAGATAATTGAAAGCTATATGCTCAGTACATTCAAGAAAGCCAGTCAAGATTATTATGTATTTGAGAGAGATTTCCACTTTTGATTAAAAACGGCTAATTTTGTTAGAGATGATTAACAAAATAAACAACGGCAATCTGGAAAACTACTTTATTATCAAAGGAAGCTCTATGCGTTAAGAGAAGGGCAAATAACTAAGGTATTTTTGGAAACGTATTTTAATAGCTACCCAAGTTTAATGCCGTTCAGAGGACTGAACTAAAGGAGTAATTTAGATCCGCTGACAGATTCTTCTGTGCTCCTCAGAATGCACCATGTAGGTGGTTCCCAAGACCAACTCTGAGTAAGAACTAACCCTGTGGACAAGACCATTTTCTATCTGGCTCTGTCCATCACCTATAATCTCCTGGCTTTGCACCTCCGTCTTTGAGAAAAAGCACTTTAACTTGGCTGTCTGGGGCCCAGGTCTTTAACAAAAATTTGTGTCATACCCTGCTTTTGTACTAAGCTTTTCAAATGCCACTCTGCAACCACACTGCATTTGGAGAGCTACCAGGTCCTATGCAGAGAAACTAAGTTCCTGACTTGATGAGGAAATGGAGTCTGATCTTCTCAGCGCTGAGGTGAGTTACCTCCACTACCACATGAGTTCCTGCTGTCCACACCCCTAAGGCTGGCATCTCCACAAAGACAGCTGGATATGACTAATCTGACCTCACAAATGTGAAACTAAACGAGGGGTAGAAGCGAGCCAGTGCCACTTAAGTCAGCAGCAGAAAGAACCCAAACACGGAGTTCCTGCTCCCAGTCTGGACGGACTATGTTTGGGACTCCAGCCAGAGGAATTATTCACTCTTCAGATTAACTTTGTAGCTTGAAGTTAATGCATGACAGGGACAGATGCCAGGCCAAAAGGGCAGCCTGAAGGTCAGCCGGGTAGCAGTGACAGCAGATGGGTAGAGAAGGTGGTGTCCTGCACAAGGCAGGAGAGTGCCAAGTAAGGCTGAGGCCACAGGCAAGCAGCCTAATTCCTGGAGGCTCCATGCCAGGAGGCCATGATGGCTGTGACTCGGCTGGGGCCCAGGAGTGGCCTGGGATGCCCGCTGACCAGGAGGAAGCTGTCTATTCTGGAATGGTTAGCTAATCGCCTAAGATGCTGCTGAGCCAAGAGGGCAAAGGCAAGCAGGTTCTCCCCTCTGGACCAGGCAGTCCTCCCGCCTCCCCCCAGGAACGTGGCTGAGGTGGAAGAAAAGCGGCCAGTCTCAGAGCACTGAAGCGATTCAAACTGAATCAACTGGTGCTTTATTCAAAACAATGATGGCTTTGTCAGGAGACTGCAACAGGCCAACAAGAGCCAGCTGAAAAACCTGCCCTCCCCTCCTAATTTCTGCCCCCTAGTCCCCATGACTTTAAGACATCACACAAAAAAAGAGGGGAAAAAAGTACACACACAAACCAACAGCAGCCAACCCTTGTGATGCAACAGGGGCAGGCCAGCTGCCATTCAGAGATGACACATCACTGGAGCTGGCTGTTTTGCTGCTGTGGATCTCCTACCCAGGAGTCGGAACTCCTGGGACATAGCTGAGTCTCACTTACTGATATATTTCCAGTGATCCCAGCCAACAGAGAACAAAGGGCTGAAACATCGTGTTTCTATAGTGCTGTTGGGTCAATGTTCCAGTCAATTTGGGAGGGCGGCATACCCGAGACCTCAGTTAGAGCTACCAGGCTCGAGGGGCTGCCCCTCGCTTTACAAGAGCCTGAAAGCTCCTACCCCAGGACCCTCTAGGGAAGGAAACAGAAAGAGATTCTCTCTGCAGGAAAGAACTTGGAGGGGGCTGGGGTGGAACCAGCAGATTATAGTATTTTTCACACCACACCCAGCCCTGCTCACTTCATCCATATTTTACCAATCAGCAGCAATCATCTCAAGCATTGTACAAACACACCCATAGCTCCAAGGAGCCAGCAATAAGCACAAAAAAAAAAAGAGATAAGCAAACAAAGCTATGGGGCAAAAAGCAGCTGGCTACATACTGGCCAAGCCAGCTCAACTGTAATCAAGAGGTCTCTGGTAGGCTGCATGCACTAAGAAGCAACTGTAGGAGTGAAGAGCCATGTCCTTTCTCCCTGGCTCCTATGGATTTTGCTAACGAGAGGATGTGTCCTATTTGGTGTCGAGCAAATCCTAGGAACTTCATCTAGCTGTCCTGCATTAATCTGTGAGCAGCTTTCAACTTACTGGAGAAAAAAAAAGTGCATAGAAATTTTGAGATACTTAAATATCATTTAGACCACTTTGACTTCTTTATTGTAATCAAATACTTGGTCTTGTCAAAAGGATTCTAATAAAATGCTTTAGAGAGAGAGAGAAAAAAAGAAGCAACTGCAGGAAGACACGCATGCCACAGGTGAGTTTCCCCAGCACCACCTGCCTGCTGGTTCTCAGGTACCGCACAAGGACAACGTCAAGGACAAGAGAGAGGCTGAATTGATAACTGGGCCTTCCGCCAAGGTCTCTCATGAGGGAAAAAATTAAGAACTCCAAAGCTCAGGACTTGTCCAATGAATAGGGGACCAGCTTGAGGGAGTGCTAAGGAGGCTGGGGGCCAGGGCCTGGAGCTCTAAGCCAGAACGTGGCGGGTGGATGCGGATGCCACAAGGGGCAGCCTCCCCTTTCTGCTGAAGGGAGGGAGTCTTATGACTGATTCAGTTTTTCAAACATAACCGAGGTCCTCATGTCTTCGACCAGCCCCTCCACCACACATTCAGCCAGCAGCACAGGGGTGGGCTAAATGGAACCACCGAAACCCCACAACCGATCAAATCGACATGTAAAGCTGCAGAGATGATCTCTGGACTTGATGTAAAAGTATTTCAATTGCTTTCCAGCGAGTTGAATCAGCTCTTCCTTCCATGAACCAAGTCATACCAGTATTTTCTTTTGTAATTCAAAGGAAATGCATCCACACAGCTCCCCATCACATGTGGTGCAGACTCACAGTTGGAATTATAACCTTTTATAACACTCAATGCTCTCCTTGCGTCCGGATCGACAAAAAGCTAAGGGACCGCATTCACCTGCTCACGTCACTGCAAAGCGTAGCCTCAGGGGTCTGTCAACCAGCAGGCACAGCACAGACAGGCAAGCTGGGGCCTCAGTTCAGGTGTGCACGCTGCCGATGGGTGTGTCAAACACCATCCACTGAGTTCCCTGCCCTTCTGCAGGCTGTAGGGACACACTGAAAATGCAGGGAGCATTCCTATCAGCAGCCCAGGGCACAGAACAAAGGGTGCTTTTCAGCTGCGTACCTGCTCACCTCCTTCCTCCACACACCCCTTATCAAGGGTTGGCAGGGTGTGACAAAGAGGTGGGGTGCCTAATGTGGCAATCCCAATTGCCTCTTTTTTTCAAGAGTCCTGCTGAGAGATTCTCAGGGTTGATGGTTATTTCTGTCAGGAAGGAGAGGGAGGGGGAGCATTTTCAGAGAAAGCAGCCACCCTGCAGTACGGTAATAGGGATGAACAGAACAAGGGCACAGAAACACCTTAAAGTTACACAAAAAATACCATGAAATATTCTCAATAACCAAGAAAAAGGGATTAAATAAACAATAGTACATCCACACAATGAAACACCATTCAGCCACTAAAAAACATTGCAGATGAATATTTTGGGGCCTAAAAAGGTGTTCATAATCTATTAAATGAAAAAACATATATACTCATCATGACAAAAAAAAAAAAAAGAAGAAGAAAGAAAGAAAAACAAACAAAAAACCCACAAGGTCTGGAAGGATAAACACTAGGGTATTGACAGTGGTTATCTCTGGGTGTGGGATTTTTTTTCCTGGAAGGAGGCCTGGAAATACAGTCAAATTTCAAAAAGTGAGGTGTTAAGCCTAAAAGAATAACTCCCCAACTTTTCAGGGAATGTATCTCAGCAGAAGCACTACACCTCTAATAAATACAAATTCTATTTCAATCTGGCTTAGAAGCAGAAGTGATTGGCATTTAAGAACCATAAAGCTATTTGCCAACACCCTTATAGATCAGATCAAATATAGATGGAAATCTGAGAGCAGGAACAGGCTCAAGGGGGCAAGATGGCTGCCCAAGCCGTACCTTCATGTGTGAATGTGTGCGTTGGGGGGAAAGTTCTAAAGGGGGTGCGTTTATTCTTTTCTTCACCACCTCAAATACACACACACACGTGCACATATACACACTAATACTGGGGAAGGGAAGTAGGAGGCACGTAATGTAAGGTCAAATGTGTAGGTTAGAAACTTTAAACAAAAGTACAGAGATAGGCCTCCTCAGTCTAACTTAAAGTTATAATTTTATTTCAACTACAACCAAATCAACTTATAGTTAACTTATCCCTTTCATCTCCTCCAGACTCCCCCTATGAAAACAGCCCCACCCCAACAAAGTATGGTGAATTTAAGGGGTGTAGTCTGAGATAGACTATAAAGCTAAGAATGACTTCTAGTCCAAGAATTTCACAAAATGGAGAATCGATCCTCTATCTCCCAGATAAGATCATTTAAAATAATTGCCCAAGCTCCTCCTAACTCAAAGTTAACTGTCTACTAGATGCATCTGTACCTCTGGGGTTTAACAGGCAGTCTTAGATTTTATATTCATTTATATTTTTATGGTCCTGTGACTTTAAACACAGCACAGGGCAGAGAGTACACAGTAAGAGCTAGAACACTAAAAATACTTTCCTTGTGCCAGAAGCTGACCTGTGGCAAACAGCACAACACAATCCTTCATCCAAGACTCACTTTTAAACTAGATTTAACCTAGCCTAAACCCATCTCCCCAGAATAACTAATACTTGAACTCAGACATTAAACTATAAATTGAAGCAAAATTTAAAAGTGGAGCTCACATATTAGTTCAGATTTCTTCCAATTCTTCAGATATGCCCGATCTCGTTAACACTGGGCTCACATTCCCAAACACCAAGAATCACCTGAAGCTGAGTGATGGGTGCCCACCCTTAGAGCCAGCAAACATTCCACCACTCCCTATGGCCTTTCCATCCATCGCTCAGGCCACATCAATTGCAGTTTTATGTTTACATGGTTTTTCACAATAAAAAAAATTTCTCTGTAACCATGACTTTATCAAAATGAGGAAAATACATGTTACAGATGGCTCATTCACTTCCTGGCCCTTGTGGGCATTTGCGTTTGTAGTCCCTGACTCATACGATGTTAACAGGAAAAAAAGGTCTTAACAGGATAATCTCAGAGACAGTGATCTGGCAAGCTAGAGGGCAAGCTGGAGAGGCAGGCCATTTTCCCAACCATTCTCTCATTAACTATATACAGAAGAGACAGAAGATAGCAAATTATGAAATTTCTAGACACTGACATATTTAGATCTTGAAGAGCATGTAGTCCAGTGCTTCCCAAGTCAGGCTTCCTAAAGAAAATGTTGAAAACCAGAAGCGTTTTAAGTACTTGTTTAAATGACAGCTCTATTGTGACATAATCTCCATGCCATGAAATTTTCCCTTTAAGAGTGTTCACGGGGGTAGCCAAAGATACGGGGCCGCTTGGCCACAGGATGTAGCGCGGGGGACTGTGGGCCCCAGCAGAGCCCGTCCACAGGCCTGTTTACCATTACAGGGAGGTCTCTGCCCCCTGGGGCTGACACCCCCCCCTCCCCCAACCTTTCCCCAGGCTGAAGCTGCAGGGTATTGAGGTACCAGCCAGATGTCTTCTCACAAAGGTTCTGGGGTGGCACAGGGCAATGCAGCTCCTGCCAGTGACAGGGAAATGGACACACTGGAGCTGGCGGAACTGGGACCCCTGCTAGAAGAAAAGGCAAACGAGTAACTGTCAACCCAGCCGAGACTGAAGGAGAGCAAGCACACCCAGCACCCCAGGAGGAGGAGGAGGAGCGGGTATAGATCCTTCCCCTGCAAGCCGACCACGCCATGGAAAAGATGCAGAGGAGTTTGTGCAGAAGGTCTGGGAGGGATGCTAGAGGGTCATCCCGTATGTCCCAGCCCAGCCTAGGACAACGACTACTTGCTACATGGCCATGGACCACCCGTGCCCTCCTGCCGGGTTTGCTTCAAGAGCGTTTCCCGCATCTGTACGGAAACTGGCAACATCTGGACCCATCTGCTTGGTTTTGTGCTGTTTTTCTTTTTGGGAATCTTGACCGTGCTCAGACCAAATATGTACTTCATGGCCCCTCTGCCAGAGAAGGTGGTTTGTGGGATGTTCTTTTTGGGTGCAGTGCTCTGTCTCAGCTTCTCCTGGCTCTTTCACGCCGTCTATTGTTATTCAGAGAAAGTCGCTCAGACTTTTTCCAAACTGGGTTATTCAGGGATTGCTCTACTGATTATGGGCAGCTTTGTCCCCTGGCTCTATTACTCCTTCTACTGCTCCCCACAGCCACGGCTCATCCACCTCTCCATCATCTGTGTCCTGGGCATTCCTGCCATCATTGCGGCACAGCAGGACTGGTCGGCCACTCCTAAGCACTGGCAGACAACAGCAGGAGTGTTCCCGGGACTTGGTTTGAGCGGTGTTGTGGCCACCATGCACTTCACTATTGCTCAGGGCTTTGTCAAGGCCACCACAGTGGGCCAGACGGGCAGCTTCTTCTTCACGGCCGTGATGTATGTCACCGGAGCTGGCCTCTAGGCTGCTCAAATTCCTGAATGCTCCTTTCCTGGAAAATGTGACATATGGTTCCAGTCTCATCAGATTTTCCACGTCCTGGTGGTGGCAGCAGCCTCTGTCCACTTCTACGGGGTCTCCAACCTTCGAGAATTCCGTTATGGCCTAGAGGGGGGCTGTACTGATGACTCTTTTCTCTGAGCCTTCCCACCTGAGGGGTGGAGGAGGAACTTCCCAAGTGCTTTTAAAAATAACTTCTTTGTTGACACGAGAGGAAGAGTCTGAGTTGCCTGTTTCTAGAAGAAACCTCTTAGAGAATTCAGTACGAACCAAGCTTCAGCCCACTTCCATACCCACTGGGCGATAAACTACCCATTTCCCTAGCTGAGGAGGATGGGGAGGGTCCAAATTAGACATGCCCCGCCTCAGCAGTCCCCCTCGTTGGCAAGGGGGGGACCGTCCCCTCACAGAGACAGCACTTCGAAGCTCATGTTGAGGTTTTACCCCTCCTCCAACCATTTTGGGAAAAAATGATGGACTGGGACTCTTCAGAAATCCTGTTTCCAGAAGAAAATGTCCCTTCCTTACCCCCATCCTTATTTTGTTATCTGGCTTATAACAGGCCATCCATTTTTGTAGCACACTTTTCAAAAACAGTTAGAACCTGGTCCCATCTTTCTAGGGCCTGGATCTGCTTTTACAGCAGGAAGAACAAAGCCACCAACTTTTACATAGCCCAGATAATCATGGAAGTGTGTTCAGGCTTCCATGACTTTTAATTTTCTTTTAACCTGACTTTTAATTTTCTTTTCCTTGGCACGGTCATGTAAAATTAAAATGGGGAAAGATATTTAATACTTAATACTAAGCTTTAAAAAGAAACCTGCTATCATTGCTATGTATCTTGATGCAAAGACTATAGTGATAATAAAAGAAAGTACAGAAGACACTTGGCATTCAAACAAAAAAATAAGTAAACAAACAAATAAAAATAAAAGTGTTCACTGGGGTGCCTGGCTGGCTGAGTTGGTGGAGTGTGAGACTCGTGATCTCGGGGTAGCGAGTTCAAGTCCCACGTTGGGTGTAGAGATTATTTAAAAGTAAAATCTTAAAAATTAAAAAACAAAATACAATAAATGTGTTCATTGGTTTTTAGTACATTCACCAAGTTGATGATCACATCATCATTCTCTAATTTTGGAACATGCTCATTACTCCTTCAAAAACCTTACACCCATTAGCTGTGAGGATCCATTCTTCCATCTCCATGGCAACAACTACTCCACTCCTCTGTTTTATGAATTTACCTGCACATTTCAGATAAATGGGATCGCAACAGGTGGTCCTTTGTGTCTTGCTTCCTAGGATAACGTTTTTAAGGCCCATGCATGTTGTAGCATATGTTGGAATTTCATTCCAAAAGTTGTCTTCAATATTTTTAAAAGTATTTATTTGCCCATGAATAAAGTCATGGTGGTCACTCTTTAAATAAACACATTTTTTCTCATTTTGTAAACAACAGAAAAAAATTCAAATATATAGAAAAATTGAAAAGTTATGTGGTGCACACCCATGAACCCACAACCTGGATGCGACAAATAACACTTCGGTATATTTACTTCAACACAAATTCATCCATTCATCCATCTATCTTACTTATTTTTAAGCAGTGGTTCTCAAAGTGAGCTGGAGAGCCTGGGAGTCCCTGAGGACCTTCTGGGGGGGTCTACGATGGCAAAACTATTTTCAAAATAATACTAAGGGGCTATTTTCCTTTTTCCATTTCCACTCTCTCAAGAGTGAATGGTGACATTCTGCAGACGTGTGACACCGCGGCCGAAGAAAGTAGAGGTGAACATCCAGCTGTCTTCCAACCAAACATTAGCTGAACAGTAGACAAGATTTGCAAGTGTGGAGAACAATGCCGCTCTGCTCATTTTTGCAGAAAACAATCATTTTCTACAAAAATGTTATTTATGTTAACACCTAATGGGTTTATTATTTTTTCCAGTGCTTTAGCAAATATTTTTAAATTCTCTGTTTTCATTTCTAGCATGGTAAACGTCAACAGCTATAATCCACAAAATCAAAAGCTCTTTGGGCTTTCCAATATTTAAGAGCACAAAGGGGTCCTGAGACCAAAAGGTTTGAGGGCCGCTATTTTCAAGCATTTCAGAGTAAGATGCAGACATCTATATACTTTGTCCCTAACACACCAGCATGCATAACACGTCAGCCACAGTTCAACATTGGTCAATGTTTCCTTTTGTTTTGGTAAGATTTACACATAATAAAACGTACAAATTTTAAGTGTACCGTTCTCGTTCAATGAGTTCTGACAAATGTATGTGCAATCCCCTATCCAGATTACCCCCATCGTGGAAAATTCTCTTGTGCCTCTTTCCAGTCAGTCCCCACTCCAACCTCCTTCAGAAGCAAGTAGTGGTGTGATTTTTTTCACCTTAGTTTCAGCTATTCTAGAACTTCATGTAAATGAAATCATATCTGTTCTTCAGAGGAAGGGTTATTTAATTCAACATAATGTTTCTGAGGTTCATCGTGTTTTTGCACATACCAGTAATTTGACCTTTTTTTATTGCTGAATGCAAACTGTTTCTACAGCAATCTCTCTCAAAAACATAAGGGCCATTGAAGATAAATAAGGTTGGTAACCATGCCTCTAGTCTAAGCTCAATCCCAGCCCCTGCCTCCCCCCACCCAGTTAGACACAGTGGCAGGGAGGAGCTAGCCAGCGGCACCACCGTCCCGGAGCGCCAGCCCAATCACCCTTCTACCACGGTTCCTGCCATTTCCTATTCTCACCTGAGAAGAAAGTTCCCATCTCAATCTGTAAGAGAAGTTTATTACAGGAAATGGAAAATCAATACCAGATGACGGAGGTACTAGGCTTCCCTCAAAAACACGTCGGTCAATGAACGGACACACAAACGTGGTATGTTAATACACGGGACACTATTCAGCAAGCGCGAGGAATAAAATACAGATAGATACATACTGCCACATGGATAAACCTTGAAAACAGGGTTCTAAGTGAAAAAAGCCAGACATAAAAGGCTGCACACAGTATGGTTCCATTTATATGAAATGTCCAGAAAAGGCAAATCTAGAGACACGGAAAGCAGATCAGTGCGTGTCTGAGGCTAAGGTGGAAACTGGGATCAAACGTAAAAGGACCGGAAAGACCTCAGCGGGGGGGACGGAATCTAGTTCTGAAACTGGATTGGGATAATGACTGCACAACCAACAAATCGATAAACTGTATACTTAAGATGACTGCAATGCATGGTATATAAATTATACTTCAGTAACGTTGCTAAAAAATAACAACAAAAACTTGTCTGTGCAAGTAGATAAGAGTCCTGCTCCAAGGCAGAGAAAGACCTGTTTAATAATTCAAAGAACAAAGGAGGCATTTTAAAAGACCCTGCTTGCTACTCAACTAGAAAAGAGTCATGTAAAATAGCAAAGTAATACAATCATATGTTGTTTTAAGAATTCATTGAAAGTCTTTCGTTTTAATAAATAAAAGGGATTTATAAATTAACTTCCTCTAAAAGGCTCCATATCAAGCTATGAGGGCAGGTCCCAAAGGCTCATCAGGAGACGAGGTAGCCCACTGGCAAATGGGCCAGTTACCACATCAGCACGGGACAAAGTGCTTTCGGTTGCTCTTTCAGAAGCTCGAATATTGGGTAAATTTTAATCTACAAACTAAGTTAATTCCCCTACTTTCTTCGTAAGAAGCTATTTTTTGTCCTGTTGGCCAAGTTTATCTCATGGTGACAAACCAAAAGAGGGCACCTTCTTGCCTACGCCCACAAGCCACAGAGGGAAGGAACTGTAACAAGCATTCAGAACGGATCCTCCTACTCCCAGAATTTTCCTCAACAGCAAAGCCATGCTACCTAAGCCTCATGGTTTCCCTCTTCAGTGCAACTAAAACTCCCAAACCTCTGTTTCTACCTGCAGCCTGGTTCTCTCTGCTGTCTCTTTACGAGCTCTCACTGCTTAGCTCTCTACTCAGATTCTTCACGTCCACTTCCGAGACTCAAAAGCAAACAGAAAGGAATCCTGTTTCTGGAACTGTTTTTTCCAGATCTTGGACACCTTCCTGGAGCTACGCTTCTACACTGCCCCTTTCCAGAAGATTTTTCTGGTGATGCAGTCCAACCCCAAACACATGAAGAATGCTAGATCTGGAGAGGCTCCTTTAGGGCATGTAGATCAGGCAATATTCCTCCACCACAACCAGACCCAACTGAGCAAAAACATCTTTTGGGATATACGACAGCATGTATTTCGCAGGAAAAAACACTACCTTCCAGATGCCAGCTCAAAAGTCCAGAGTCTCCCCTGCACATCTGACCCCCTCGAGAGGCACGGTAGAGGTCTGGGAGGCGAGACGGAGCACAGTGTGGTCGAGGCTACGAGAGGACCTCGCCGGACAACTGCAGCGCCCCTTACACTGACAGTCCCCTCGAAGCCCCCTCTTGGGGAAGCTGCCCCTCCCACAGCTCCAGTCACAGGGTACCCACAGCAGACGAGTTTAGTGCACAGCACAGCGGTGTCCCCAGCACACCTGCCACTGCAGTTGACGGGGCCTTCCTCAGCTTCCTCATTTCAGTAACGGCCCCCGTGGTTCAGGCCAAAACCTCCCAGTCACTGCAGATCCTTGTCTTTCTTTAATCCTCCAGGCCCAGTCCACTGGCACGTCCAAAACCCACCCTGAATCCATCCGCTTCTCCCACCTCCGCTGCTGCCATTCTAGCCTGAGAAAGGCCCAACGGCCTCCCAAGTGCTGCCCCAGCTTCTACTCTTGCCTCCTATCAACTGGTCTCCACGGAGCAGCCTCGACAAGCTATATTCCCCAGGGCGGCGAGCACAAGATCCCACCTCCTCACCAACAAGGCCCCTTGCCTCTTGAGTCTCACCTTCTACCGCTCACCTTGCCCTCAACATTCTAGCCACACTGGCCTTCCTTCTAGCCCCGCAATGTGCCAAGTTCATTCCACCCTGGGCCTTTGCCTCGGGCTCTTCTGCAGCCCGGAATGCCTATCCGTGCCTGGCTCCCACTCACCACTCAGGTTTCAGCTCAACCTAAAATGTCACCTCCTCAGAAGACTTCTCTGACCAGCAAGCTAAAGTATCTTCCTCCCATCCCCCTATCACTTTCCTTCTTTCATCCTGTTTTATGGTCTTCACTGCACCAACAATATAAATCTGATTTGCTTACCGATTCCCTTTGTTAGAATATAAACTCCATGCGGGGAGATGACTCATGTTCCTTGTTTACTACTGTATCTTCAAGCCTACAGCTGTGTCTGGCACCCAACAGAGGCCTGACTAACTTCTCGAAGGAAAGAGCCAGACTCATGCTCTGTGGCCTGTGAGGTTCTACTCAGAGAGGAAGGGGACAGCTAGTCTCCCCCCTACCCCCAAACATTTTAATTGGAGGCTATGCGGCTAACTTAGGCAACTGGCAAAGAGCACTGATGGTAGCAGGAAGCTCTAAGCAAGGTCTGAATGTGAAACACAGGCCGTGGGTGAGCTCTGGTCAGGCAGATGCAGAAGCTCCTCTAAGGAGAAGTTTTATTTTTTCATGCTTGTTTATTTATTTTTGAGAGAGAGAGAGGAAGAGTAAGAATCCCAAGCAGACTCCACACTGTCGGCACAGAGCCTGACCGGGGCTCAAACTCACAAACCACGAGGTCCTGAACTGAGCCGAAATCCAGAGTCAGACACTTCACCGACTGAGCCCCCTAGGCACCCCTAAGCAGAAGCTTTGACACAGAGAAGAAACAGGGCTGCAGGTAAGCGAGCCAGCTGGCAGTGGGCTAAGCAAGGCTGCAAGGAAACCAGGCTGAAAACAGGCTGAGAGAAGAGCCGAGTCACTTCACAGGGATGAAGCGGGAAGGAAGGACAAGCCCCCGCCCCGGGGCGGAGGACCCAGAGCGGCCGGGAACCCAACTCTAGTCCGCACTAGTTCAGGCAATGCTAGGAACCCTGGGATCATCGTGAGGTTACCAGCACCCTTCCCAATCCTTGCAATAAACCCGTATCACACGGGAAAGCACAAGAGGGTCCCTGATCCATGCAGCTGGAAGAGTTCTGCCTACATAAAACACAAGTCCTGAGGCCTGGAATTCTAACCATAGACAGAATTCCAACAAAAGATGGAAAAGATCATCTAAGATATTTGCTGTCTGCACTGCACATATTCTACCCAAGAAAATGGGAGCTCACACTGAATTCTTCATCATTGTATGAATCCTTAAAAGTAAGTAAAATTGGGGCACCTGGGTGGCTCAGTCAGTGGAGTCCAACTCTTGATTTCGGCTCAGGTAATGATCCTAGGGCCATGGGATCGAGCCCTGTGTTGGGCTACATGCTGAGCGGAACCTGCTTAAGATTCTCTCCCTCTCTCTCTCTAATTAAAAAAAAAAAAAAAAAAGTAAAAATTAGCTTTCTATAATATCCTATCCTATCAATTATAGTGGGAACTAAGGCTAAGACCCATTCTACAGACTTCTCCTTATATAACAAGGACCCTCCTATCACTAGATCCCCTGAACTGCCACCTACTACACCAGCATTAAATTGATAGAACTCGAGAATGGGCTGCTATGTGTTCCTGTGGTTAAGGAAGAGCTAAAAATGCCTTTTTATAGCTGAGTCATGTGTTTCAAAACATGACCTCAAGAAACACTTCAAACCAGGCTGTATGGCTGCTATAATAAATGACACAAAAGTGAGTGGCTTAAAACACCACCTATTTAGGGGTGCCTGGGTGGCTCAGTCAGTTAGGCACCCAACTCTTGATTTCGGTCAGGTCATGATCACACAGTTCATGGGATCGAGCCCCACATCGGGCTCTGTGCTGACAGCATGAAGCCTGCTTAGGATCCTCTCTTTCTCCTTCTCTTTCTCTTGTGCTTCTCCCCTGCACATGTGTGTATGTGTCTGCATGTGTGCCCACACTCTCTCTCTCTCTCTCTCAAAACGAACAACCAACCAACAGCAACAAAAAAAGAACACCACCTATTTATTACCTTAGAGTTCTGGGAGTCAGAAGTCTGTCGTGGGTCTCACTAGGCTAAAAATCAAGGTGTCAGCAAGGCTGGGTTCCCTCTGAAGCTCTAGGGCAGAACGTATTTGCCCGCCTTTTCCAGCGTCTGGAGGCACCCACATTCCTTAGCACACTGCCCCTCCTCCATCTTCAGAGCCAGCAACATCAGGCCAGGATTTCTCCTGCTGATCTCTGTCTGCTTCTCTCTGATTTCCTCTCCTATTTTTATGGACCTCGGTGATTACTGTGGGCCCACCCAGAAAATCCAAAATAATCTCCTCATTTTAGAGGTAGGTGATTAGTGGGGTGCCTGGCTGGGTCAGTTTGTAGACCATGCCACTCTTGATCTCGGGGCCATGAGTTTGAGCCCCACATCGGGCGTGGAGCCTACTTTAAAAAATCAATCAATCCATCAATAATTTATAAATAAACAAACAAACAAACAAATAAATAAAGGTAGCTGATTAGCAACCTTGAGTCCTCTTTGCCATGTAACCCAGCGTATTCACAGGTTCTGGGGATTAGGATATGGATCTTGGGGGAGGAGCGGGGAGGGCGAGGGGTCATTAATCTGCCACAACAGTCCAAATGAGTCACAATACAAATGCCATTCAACGAAAGCATTCACCCTATTGTCCCACTCCATACCAACATCCCCTAAAGCCCTGTTCCACAGAGTCTGTGTTTGTCTTTGCACAAGTGAAGATAAATAGGTTCACCAAGGACAAGTTTATGATGTTGGCTTCCAAGTACCTGAACTTCCCTTTTCAATCGCACATGTATTTCTTAATCACCCAGTATGTACCAGACACTGTTAGGATCTGTGGGAAAGTCAAAGATAGCATGAAGCGTGTCAGGTCAGGCCTATGTAACGATTTGAGGCAGAATCGATAAGGGTCATGGATTTACAAAGGAATGTGGCGTCCATTCCCCTTGGGAGGCCTTGCTAGGGCAACAGTGCTTGAGCTGGGTCTTGAAGGAAGGGCAGGACTTCATGGGTGCTGAAGAGCGTGGAGCATGGAAAGGCACGGAGCAGCCCAAGGCATTTCTTTTCCCCACCTTGGTTTCCCCAGGCCTTACTTTAGAAGGACTGGCCCTTTCACCTCCTATAGAACCACAGGCTTTTGTGAACAGATGCGGGAGGCAACTTTTCAGCTCCAGAGTCACTGCCTTGGACAAGGTGCCTCAACTCAGCAACAGGACTAATTAACTCCCAAACTTGGGGTGGGGGGTTGTTTTTTTAATATGAAACATGAGGATCCACCACCACCCCCACCCCCACCCCCCCCACACACACACCTAAGAAGGCTATTGTGAGAGTTGCTTAAGATCATGTAAAGAGACTCCAGGACATAGTAGTGTGTGAATTCTCGTCTTCTTCCACCCCAGCAAACAACCTCGAACCTCGTTTCTCAGGCGTTTCCCAACTGTACAGCCTTTCTTCACCCTTCCATCAGGATGGCAATTAGCCAATCAGCCTCTACACGAAAAGGAAATATGCTCCTAGACTACTAATGGAAGAAGACAGAAAAGGAATATGGAGCTTCCTGCTGGGGAATACGGTCCATAACTGCTGACGGTTAACATGGGGAAGGGGAGGTAAGTATTAAACCCTGATGTCAGGGGAAAGTATCCACACTGATAGCAATTATATAAACTCTCAATCTCAGCGCCGCCATCAGAACTGGTTCACGTTTTTTATTGCAGACCTTGCTAATTATTCTACCACTGCCTGTTTTATCTGCCCCCCACCCCTAGTTCATGAGCTCGTCAAGGACAGACACTGCCTCTGTCACCTCTGTAGCCCTCATTCCCACCTCAGTGCACGCCCCGCAGCGCACACTATATAATGATCAAAAACTGAAAAAAGTGCAAAAGAAGAAAACCTGTTTATCTTCGGCATGGCTGCAGAGTAGTAAATTTAGTCATCTGTGTGAACGGTTCTCATTTACAACTGGTTACCACACCTAGCATTAGAAAGTACCTCTACTGAAAACTTAAAATTTGGAGGTCACCGTGCTCTAAACTTTTAATCCTTGCTACTCCTTAAATCTGGCAGAGATTGCCACTCTGGGTTAGGAACAGAGAGTTTCTATACAGAGTACACATATACAGGGGTACGTTTTAGGAATTTGTATCCCAAAGCTATCTTACAGGTCTGAATTAAAGGTTTCTTCAGATATCCATTTAAGCAGAAACCCACTGTCCAGAAAGCTACTGCTTATCACTAAATACATAAAGACAACATCTCTAACCCTCCAGAAACATTCACACCTAGGCTCCCCAATAAATAAAGAGTTACATAAAAAGGTAGAGAAGTGAAACCAAAACCAACCACAAAAAGCTATCTACTAGATGTGCTCAGAATCTGTGTGGGTGAGTTACATGTGTGACATTCCTTAAAATGCTAAGAGGGCAAGAACCATGAACTATGTTCTAGAGTACATAGCTCCATTGTGGAGCGTGGAAAGCATACGCAAAGCAAGAATGTGTCTATTTAGTATTTGTCAAGCAAGCATTTGAAAGCCACACTAAGATACCCCAGTGAGATACGTCAGTTCCTTCAGTTTACAGAGGAGGAATCTTGTCCTCAGCTGGGCGAGGACACAGAATTGGATGCAGCCTGCGAAGCCTTCTCTTGCCTCCTACTAGACACATTCACAGACATTATCTCAGTTATCCTCACCTCCACCCTGCAGGGGAGTTTTACTCTCCCCGTTTTATAGTGGCAGACAGGAAGGCTCTGAAAAGGTCAACCATGGGCGCTTTCCCCCCATCATCTATCGCCTAAGTTTGCCTTGGGGAAAGGCAACTTCTTCCCCTCCAAAATGTCCCAGTGATTGAGCACACACCGTAGGACCAAATCAAGATGCTCTGCTACAGGGCTAGCATCACAGAGCGGGAAGGACATGGATTCTAAGGCCAGATGCACGGAGCTGGAATCACCTCGGCACTGTTACTTGCCCAGGAGGGTCACTGGGCACACTCACACACAGTCCCCACTCCTCCAACACCCTATTCCCCCACCCAAAGTCAGTCTCGCCAAAGACTTTTTCAGGGTTCAAGACTTTGCATGTTCAGGAACAGATCATATTCAGAATCCCTGGACCACTTCACAGGACTGGGGAAAAAATAACCACAGCTTCCCCTGTGCTTAGTTCCTCCCCCAAAGAGCTGCTGAACCTCATCTGGAAACAGCTGGGAGACAGCAGTTAACAGGAAACCAAAAAAAAAAAAAAAAGACAGCACAGAGTGTACCAGGGAGAGTTAGGCAGCTAGAACCAAGAGGCCAGGGAACAGACAGGAAGCTGAGGTTAGGAAGAGCCTAGGCCAGAAACAGTCTTGCAGGAGAGGAGGCCCCACTGTCCTTCCTCTAGGCCCAAGAAGGAAAAAACCCGGAAAACAGTGGCGAGGGCTGGAACCCCACAGAAAGGGAAGTCAGACCACCAGTGGTGAGATCGAGTGTGCTTTCCTCCCTACCCCCATCTCAACCCTCCTTCTCTGAGAGCCAGCTAGTGGTCATAATAGGACAGCTGAGGCCAGAAACTCACTTCTGTTCGCTGCTTTCTGTGCCAGAGGCTACAGCCCAGACAACTGGTTTTGAGTCGTTCCTCTGTCAATCTGTATCACGGCTCCACACTGCCAGCTGAACTCAGGGGCAGTCGCATCAGCCTCACACGGAGAGACAAAGAGTATCTTCATGAGAAATTACTAGGCAGATACCCACCGGAGGCTTGCAGTGGCAGGGCTTGAGCACAGAGAACTACAGCAAAGCGAGAGAGCCAGCGGGGCTGGAGGTCTTGAAGAGCAAGGTAAGGGTGCATTTGGCAATCAAGAAACTTAATTGAGCGATGGCTAGTTGCCAAAATATTTTTGAAAGAAGTGGGGGGAAAAATGCCATTACTAAAATTCTTTGGTGTTATTTAATAATAAGCCTGTGGGTTATCCAAACTGAGGGCAAAGGGAAGTCTGGTTTATTTTTCCTTTAGCAGAGATTAGGTGAGATCTTTCTACCCCATGGCTCCTGCTACATAATCATCCCTTCTCTCCCTGTACACGAAGAAGTTTATATTAAAATAAAGAAAAGGATTAAGTTCTCTTAATAAAACACATTCCTGTCTTTCCCTTATAGTTTTGTTTGAAAAGGCTCTTGTGGTGTATGCTACAATCTAGGTGGGTTTGATTCCAGCGAAGTGCTCAAATTTTAAGACTGAGTAAGCAGGGCTAAAAGAGGGCTGCAATCTCAATTCCAATTCCAAAAAAAAAAAAAAAAAGAACATCTTCACGGGCTCAGTGCCAGCTCAAACTGGCAAGACCAGAGAATCAGAGCAGAGCCTAACCAATATGCCACGCAAGGGGGATGGGAGGAGAGCTATGGGTAATGTACTGCAGCCATGTGGCAAACAAACCACCAGGGAAACCTTCAAGAGAGGAAATGGGGGGGGGGGGCGGGGGGTTTGTTTCAGGAACATAACAAAGGAACAAGTTGACTAATCATTTATTCCACTGGGGGAAAATGCCACCCGGAGCCATGTTTTGACTTCAGGTAAATGTGTAATGTTTTAACTTGGATATATCTGGGTTTAAAGGCTCTCCCAAAAAACAACAACAACAACAACAAGGAGTGGGGGGAATGTACCTATTTTTCTTTACGCTGTCTCTGGAGTCGCCAAGAAAACTTTTCCTGTGCCGCCTGCAGAGCAGACCTAAGACAGCCCAAGCCAGCCCAGTTACTAATGCAATCACCCCCACTCAGCAGAGATCCTATCATGAGCTTGGTGCAGGACTGACTGCTCTGCACTGCAGATGGCCCGGAGAAGTTCTGTCGCTGAGGCAGAAGTCGCTGGGCACAAATACCTAACGTGCGCACCAAAGAAGGAGGAGAGAGTGGAAAGACAGTTTATCTCATGAGGGCCAGGTATATCTGTGACTTAGAAAAAAGGGATCTCTGCCCAGAGCTGGGTCCACATGTCAGGATGGTGTCTGGGATGCCTGCCCTCAACAATGCCATCTCCATATAGTGTTTCAGGGCTGACCCCAGAACCTTCCAACTTGCCAGGAGGGCAGACTGCACCTCCAACAGCTGTGGTTCCAAAAGTCAACCTAGGAAGCACCCAGGCTGGCTGCTAAGGTGGGAGGGGGTGTCCCAATAAAGTGGATGTGAGAAGACCCAGCCTCCCTCTGCTGGGACAATAAGAAAAGTAAGCTAACATTTAGGGAGCATCTACCTACGTGTCAGGCAGTGGGATAAAAGCACTACCTATCTCCTTCCATCCCTAAAATAGCCGATGGAGGCTGATACTACTGTCATCCCCTCTTCATAAAGGAGGAAGCAGGCTCCAGGATTTTACACAACCATTAAAGACTGGAACCAGCACTTAAGCCACCCCTGGACAGGTGCTCCGAACCACTACTCGATATTGCCGAAGCACACAAAGCGTTTGGGCGAAAGGGTGGAGAGTCGAGTAACACAAGGTGCAGCCTGTATTTGCAGCTTTTTCGTGTCCCAAATCGGTGGCCTGGGGACACTGGAGGGGAGGGCCTGGATGGAGAACGTGAAGCCGGAAGAACGCAAGCCCTGCTGGCAGGGGAGGAGGCCAGGACACGGACCCCTCTCGCTACCACGGAGGATCCCAGACCCATAAACACTCCCAAAGGGACAGGAGCCAATGGGAATGCGTGCAGCCCCGGGGTCCTCGGGCGGTCGAGCCCTCCGCGCTGGTTTTGTCAAACTAGGAAGCTCCACTCGAGAGGTGGGGCCGGCCCGGGGTCGCCGGGTCCCTACCTGTAGGCCAGAGTCATGCACTCGAAGAGTTTGGTGAGCGAGGCGTCGATGGACAGGTGGCAGGAGCTGGTCTTGCCGAAGCTGTAGGTCTGGCACGTCTGCTTGTTGACCGTGTCGAAATCGTAGCCCTTCTTGGGCGGGTGCTCGCGGTGCGGCGACGACACCATGAAGTGGCCGCTGTGGATGATCTGCTGGCGGCGCGGAGGCTCCTCGCGGCCAGGCCCGGCCCTGGGCGGCGGCGGCGCGGCGCTCGCGTGGGCCCGGGCCGGGGTGGCCGAAGCGCAGGCGGGCGGCGGGGACGGCTCATCCGTGTCCGAGTCGTCGTCGTCCTCAGGCACCTGAGGCTTGAGCAGCACCGGGCGGCCCCGACTGCGGGGCCGGCGCGGGGAACACATGAAGACGTCGGCGGCCATGGGGGGTGCCGGCCGGGGGCATCCCCCGGGGCTCGGGGCGACGCGAACGAGCGAAGCAGACGGGGCGCCGGCCCGGCCCGCGCGCGGACTGTCCGCGAGCGCGCGGCGGGACTAGAGGGGGAGGGCGCGGGGCGGGCCGACTGGGCAGACTCGGCGCCGGCCCAGGCGTGACGTCACCGGCGCGTCTCGGCCAATCGGCTGCCCGCGTCGGCCTCTTAAAGGTGCAGGGGAACCTTTCCGTATCTAGGCGGACAAAAAAGCAGGGGGGTGGGGCGGGGAGGAAGGTTGCCGGAAGCCACGCCTTGATGCCCCGCCCCTCGCCGCCCCCACCCTCTCCGGGCTGCCTGAGATGCTGTGGGAAGCAGTGGCCAGGGAATGCCACTCGCAAGTGTCCTAGCCTTGGAGAGGCGTTGGACAAGTGGTGCTGTGCCGACCCCGCCCCACGGTCCCGGGAATCGCGCTGTGGGCGGGGCCGGGGCTCCACGTGGTGGGTGGAGATGGGGCTCCTTCCCCCTCCCCCTCGCTGGCTGGCTCGGCCGGGCCTGTAACTGAGTCCTGGCAGCAAGTCCCTTGTGTTGCTGGGCGCGTTGGTTATTGTCCCCATTTAATTGATGAGAAGACTTGAGTCTCTGATACCAAAGGCATTTTTCTAAAGCAGAAACCAGATCAAGAACGCTTCTCACTTAAACCTCATACCCGCAGAGGTGGAAACTGGCTCCGCCAAGTTAAGGTGCTTTCCAAAAAGGCATCACGGTTAGTACGTGGCAGAGCCACCAGCTCCTTTAACTAGGTCTCAAAATACTGTCGTTATTGTTAAGATCTTAAATTTAGACGCTGAACCAGCCCCCAAGCAATTCTAAAAGGGAAAATTGTGAACCCTAGTTTTCTTCTCTTTCAAATAGGGAACAATTCTATGCCTCAAAATTGCGACAGTTAAAAATGATTATAAATCACTTAACACAGTGCCTAGCACAGAATGAGCACTAAAGAAATGTACTACAGACTGAAGCAATGGAACCGACCTGACCAGAGGTACCTAGAAATTGCCAATACTCCATCACTCCGGACCCACAGAAATAGCAATTTCAAATGGTTCAACCTAATAGTTGCCACTTCTAGAAAGCTGTCAAGGCTTCAGGGGCTCAAAGCCAGCCTGTGATGGCGGCCATGTTGGGAAGATGGGGTTTGACAGGGCATCAGGAGGGGGAAAGAGGCCCCTGGCCAAGAGCACCCACGCTACTTCCAGCAGGGCCTTGAGCGTCCTCCATAGCTTCTCCTTTCAAACCAGTTTCACTTCCAGATTTGGGTGGGCACTGAGGGCCCTGCCCCACCCTCTTCCTGGCAAGGGCCTCCGGAAGAGGTGGGTGTTCAGAGAGAAAGTGACAAACGGCTTTTACCAAAGTGGCTGTGCATCCTCCTTCCCCAGTTGTCTTCAAGGACAGATAGGCCCAAGGGACTGGCAGCTTCACGTGTGAGTTTGAGATCTTCCCCGTTGCCCAAACCACCCTTCCCAGCGCTGGTTGCAGATGTCTGAAAGGCCACCCTTTGACTTGTCTTCCTTCATCTGAAGACTTTTCTCCTTGGTGAACTCTTAAATGCCCAGCCGCATTGTCTAACAAGAGGGAAATTGTTGAATATATTATGGCCCCGAATGTAACAGAACACTACATATCAAATGAAGCAAATATTATTGACATGGAAAGATGTCCATGATATACTGTTGGGTGAAAAAACAACTTTTAAAAAGTTATCAGTAGTTTGAGATCAATTTCAAAAAAATACTTATAAAATCATATCTGTATGTGTGTGTGTGGGTGGGTGGGTGGAGAGAGAGAGAGAGAAGGTGAAGCTTAGTGTTCACACTAGTTATCTCTGGGTGGGGTGCTTCTTACTTTCTTCATGTTTATCTATTTTCTAATTTCTTAAAAGAAACAATTATTACTTGTATACCTTTTTTTTTTGGAGCGTACTCCATTTCTCTTTGGTTTCTTAGCACGAAAGACATCCATGTGGGAGGATGTATACTTTACTTTTTTAATTTAAAAAAGTAAACATTGGGGTGCCTGGATGGCTCAGTTGGTTGAGCGTCTGACTCTTCATCTTGGCTCAGGGCTTGATCTCACTAGATCAAGCCCTGAGTTGGGCTCCGTGCTGGAGGTGAAGCCTACTTCAAAAAAAAAAAAAAAAAGAAACATCAATTCCCTGGGAGGACAGAACCTCTAAAGGCTGATGTTGTAAACTGGCCACCCATAGGCCATATGCAGTGCACAAACAGGCTTTGTGTAATCCTCACCATAAATTCCTAAAGATTATATTAGAGAAAAAAATAAGACTGGAGGAAAGCACAGTTTAAAATGCAGGAAGAAAAGAACTACCAAGAGTGAGATCTGGAGGGGGGTGCAAAAAACAATCAGAGGCTAGCGGGAGAAGGTCTCAGGGACAGTGTACTGGGATATGTGGAAATGATGGCAGAGAATCTAGGCTGAGGGCCTCCACCTTCCTTCCTGCACAGTATCAGGCAGCAACAGCCACGTGCACAGAGGGACATGCAGGACAGTGCTCCAAGAGAGCTAACAACCCCCATGAAGGACAGAGAGCTCCCACACCCAGCAAACCACAAGAACACAGAACCTCATGGAACAGCCATCTCTTCTCAAAAAATTGGAAGCACTCCATTATAATCAAATCAGCAATCAGGCAAACAGGAATTCCCAAATACAGAGTATTACAGACCAGCAAACGTCAGCAAACAGTTAAGGAAAGCCAGCCCTCTGGAAGAAAACTACCTAAGAACTAACAAACAAGGGGGAAAGTTAGCGGAACAAACAGAATACTTTAAAAATAATTAATAGCTCTAGAAAGAGTGTGGAAGATTCTGCACCCACCAAGCAACAACTCATTATAGCTTCTTTGTGAAAAGAAGCAAACAGAGGTCTTGGAAAATAAATAAATAAATATATATATATATATATATATCATATATCAAATATAAAAATAATGATTTTGAAAAGCTGAGTTGATAGCAGAATGGATAGGGCTAAAAGAGTAGCAAGCTAAAAGATTAAACTGAGAATTTCTCCTCAAAATTCTAAAAGGACGAAGAAAGTAAATGACCTGGAGGGATACGTTCAAAAGTTCTAGCGCCTGCCTAATAGTTCTAGAAAGAAAGAAGAAAGTGAATGAGGGAGGAAAGAAATAGAGGAAATAATTAAAGCAGAAGGAAAAGAGGGGCGCCTGGGTGGCTCAGTCGGTTAAGCGTCCGACTTCAGCTCAGGTCATGATCTCACAGCTTGTGAGTTCGAGCCCCACATCCGGCTCTGTGCCGACAGCTCGGAGCCTGGAGCCTGCTTCGGATTCTGTGTCTCCCTGTCTCTCTGCTCCTCCTCTGCTCATGCTCTGTCTCTCTCTCCTTCAAAAATAAATAAACATTAAAAAAAAAAAAAGAAGAAGAAGTAAAAGAAAATTTTCCAGTGCTTAAAATAGAAGCATTCTGTATGGATCAATATAGGCTGATTGTGCTGTGATAGCAAACCACACCCAAATTTCAACACACAAAGGTGTGTTTTTTGGCTCAAGCTCCCTACGTATTTGCTGTGTGTCCATCACAGGTCAGCAATGGGCTCTGCCGGTTGTAGTCACTCCAAGACTCAGGCTGACATTGCAGCCACCATCTAGAACGTTGCCCATCGTGGTGGCAGAAAGGAAGAGAAAGCTCAATAGGTCTCACTTTGTCAGTTAAATGGTCCAGCCCAGAAGTGAGACGCACTCACAATTCATTGCCTAGAGCATGGCCTCACCCAAGGAGGAAGGAGCCGGGAAGTGCAATCCGATCATATGACTGTAAGTATTGGATGAATAGCACTGACGACTGATGATCAACTATACCTTTGGTTTCCAGAAATGCAATACTATGGATGACTCTCAAAAGCATTATGCTTAGTAAAAGAATTCAGACTCAAAAGGCCATACATTATTTGATTCCATTTATATGACATCTGTAAAAGGCAAAATACACAGGGACAGAAAAACCAGATCAGTGGTTGCCAGGAGCTTGTGGGGAGGAAACTGACTACAAAAAGGAACCAGAGAACAATTTGTGGTGATGAAAATACTCTCTCTTGATTATGGTGGTGCTTATGTGACTGTGTAAGTTTCTCAAAAATCATAAAAATATATGCCTGAAAAGAGTGAGTTTTCCCTCAACAAGTCTTGGAGGATAAAAGGTTAAATGACTTTTTCATCCATAGGCCATATTTGAAAGAGTTACTGGAGGTTGTTCTTCAGTAAAACAAGAATTAAATTCAAGTAAAATTAAGATAGGGAACGTAAGAAACAGGGTAGAGCAAAACAAACAAACAAAAAAAGAAAGTAAAACTTAAAAGTTTTAAATTATTATTTTAAAAGATTTTTGTAAAAATAAAATATAAAAAATAAAGATTAAAAAAAACAAATTATGTTATTATGTTAGAAGGCTTATAATTAACCCATACCACCCATGCCATGCCCCTTACTACCTGACAGTCCTACCTACCTCCTCCAGAGAGGTAACACTTTTCAAATTTTTAGTGATCACTTCTAGTATTTATCTCCAAATTAAAAAAAAAAAAAAGCAAAACCTCTCTCCCTATATATATCCTAAAATCATCAATTTCAGACATCATTTATTGACTTACTATGTTAGAATGATTTTTTTAATGTTTATTTATTTATTTTGAGAGAGAGAGAGAGCATGAGCAGGGGAGGGGCAGAGGAAGAGGTGGAGAGAGAGAATCCTAAGCAGGCTCCATGCTATCAGCTGATAGCATGGAACCTGATTCAGGGTTCAAACTCGCAAACCATGAGATCATGACCTGAGCTGAAACCAAGAGTCAAACGTTTAACCAACTGAACCACCCAGGTGCCCCTGGAATGATTTTAATTTATTTTTTTATAGATGTCTTTCCTCTCCCATTTTACCACTATAGTTACATTATATTTTGTTAAATTCATATTCAGTGTTTTTATATTTTGGCCACAAAAGTATTGTGCACTATGATTTCTTTTCCTTGTTCCTTTGAACAAAAAATTGTTCAAATTTTTGTTTTTCCTGGAGTTAACAATTGTGTCACTTTTCCCATTTTCTTAGTTTTCCTTGAACCTATGGTTTAAGTCTTCCTGTAACATCCGATAGTTTTCTTAAATATCTCTCAGTACAATTTTGACAGAGTCAGCCCTGTCAGAGTCTATCAACCTCAATTTTTCCCACTGAAGTCTTTTGTCCTAGCAATCTGGATTGATTGTTGCGTAGGCTTAATGCATAGCTATTGTCCCGGGACCTCCCTTTATCATCCTGGACACTTACTTCCTTGATCTTGTGTCAGATGTACTATTTCCTAAGCTCTGTATGGTGGTTTGGATCCCCTTTCATCAGTTTTTACAATTGTTTGTCAGACCCCAGCCACCAAAAGGGTGAAGCAGATCGAGAGCAAGTACGCTTTTTAGGAAGGCTTGAACACTGCAGGAGATACGCTTGCAACAGTTGACTTCTCATCCACATGTTGTGGGCCTTGCAAAATGACCCATCCTTTCTCCATTCCCTCTCTAAAAAATGTTCCAACATGGTGTTCCTTGCAGCCGATGTGGATGACTGTCAGGATATTGCCTCAGAGTAAATGTGTGTGTAGTACTTCGAACAGTGCCTGGCACCTAGTATGTGGGCTATGTTGGCTTATTATTATTATTCTTATTTTTATTTGTTTTGTTTGGTTGGGGTGTAATTTGCATACAAGGAAGCTCTCTCTCTAGTGTACAGTTCCATGAATTTTAAAAAATATATACTGTCATGAAATCACCACCACAATCAAGATAGGGAATATTTCTGATACCCACACACACACACACACACACACACACACACAGAGGCTTCCCTTGTATCCCCCCCTCCTTCCACCCCAGTCCCTGGCAACCACTGATCTGCTTCTCGTCCCTGCTGTTTTGCTCTTTCTAGAACACCATACAAATGGAATCTTTCAGTAAGTAGCCTTGAGTCTGGCTTCTTTCACTTAGCGTAATGCATCGGAGATCTCCTCTATCCTTCAGTGTCTCTGTAGTTCATTCCTGTTTACTTCTGAGTAGGATTTCATTTGAGGAATGTACCACAGTTTGTCGATCCACTCAGCCATTGAAGACCGTTTCAGTCGCTTCCAGCTTGGGGTGATTATATAAATAAGGCCACTATAAACTTTTATGCATAAGCTTTTGTACATTTTAATGCCTCTTAGATAAATATGTGTAGGCGTGGGATTTCTGGATTGTATGGTAAGTTGACGCTTAACTGTACAAGAATCTGCCAAACTATTTTCCAAACGGCTGTGCCGTTTCACCACCCCACCAGCAGCATAGGGGGGGTCTGGTTTTGCTACATCCTCGCTGGTACTTGGTGTGGTCTCTCTTTTTAGCTATTCCAGTAGGAGTGTCCTGGGTCTCACTGGGCTTTTAATCTGCATTTCCCTAATAACTGATCATGTTCAGCGTCTTTTATGGGCTTATTTGCTTCCCATATATTTTCTTTGATGAAATGGCTATGCTACTATTTTGCTAGGTTTCGGGGGGGGGGCAGTGTTTGCTTTCTTCTTCTCAACTCTTGAGAGTTCCTTATATATTCTAGATACAAGTTCTTTATCAGTTATGTGTTCTGCCAAGATTATCTGCCAGTCTGTGTCTTTTCATCTCATAACAGTGTCTTTAGCAGAGCAGAAGTTTTGAATTTTGATGAAGTCCAATGTATTAGCTTTTCCTTGTATAGTTAGTACGTGATGCCATGTTTAAAAAAGCTCTGCCAGGCCACCTGTGTGGATCGGTCGGTTGAGCGTCCGACTTCAGCCCAGGTCATGATCTCACAGTTTGCGAGTTCAAGCGCCATATTGGGCTCCATGCTGACAGTGTGGAGCCTGCTTGGGATTCTCTCTCTCTCCCTCTCCCTCTGCTCCTCCCCTACTCTCTCAAAAACAAATAAATAAACTTTAAAAATAAATAAATAAACTGGGGCACCTGGGTGGCTCAGTCGGTTGAGCGTCCGACTTCGGCTCAGGTCATGATCTTGTGGTTGGTAAGGTCGAGCCCTGCGTCAGGCTCTGTGCTGACAGCTCAGAGCCCGGAGCCTACTTCAGATTCTGTGTCTCCCTCTCTCTCTCTCTGCCCCTCCCCCATTCATGCTCTGTCTCTCTTTGTCTCAAAAATAGATAAATATTTTTAAAAATTTTTTTTAATTTTTTTTTAACGTTTATTTATTTTTGAGACAGAGAGAGACAGAGCATGAACGAGGGAGGGTCAGAAAGAGGGAGACACAGAATCTGAAACAGGCTCCAGGCTCTGAGCTGTCAGCACAGAGCCCGACGCGGGGCTCAAACTCACAGTCTGTGAGATCATGACCTGAGCCGAAGTCGGCCGCTTAACCGACTGAGCCACCCAGGCGCCCCTAAAAAAATTTTTTTTAATAATACATAAATAAACATTTAAAAAGCTCTGCCTAACCCCAGTCACAAAGATTTTCTCTTATGTTTTCTTCTAGAAGTTTTGGAGTTACATTTTGGTCTATGATCCATTTTGGGTGAATTTTGGTACAAGGGGCAAGGGACGGGCTGCCGTTCATTCCTTTTGCACGTGGATGCCCAATGGTTCCAGCCTCCGTTGTCAACTGTTTGCAATGAGCATTAACACTATCAGGATTCCCGGTGTTCTGGGGACTGGCAGTCAGCAAGGGGGCATCCTGGCCCCACGTGTCCCTCAAATCTAACAGCGGGGGCCCCGTGCAGTCCTTGCTGGCAGAGGAATTGGTTTCAGGTCGCTTTACCTCCTCTCTCTCTTCCTGAAATCTCTTGCATAAAACAAACCATGAAAGGGCAGGGGTGGCTTAGTGGTCTGGCAACGTCCCTTTGAAAATAAACAAGTGCAGAAATTGAAAGCCCGCGGCCATCTCTGGGGACTACTCTGAGAAACAGTTTGGGGCCGGTGCATCCGCTGCGCGTGGCTCTCCTGCCCCGGCAGGCAGCAGGTCGGACGTGGCAAAGCCAAACAGGATCCTGATTGCTTCAGATGTCACTTCTGGCCAGGCAGACCACCCCCCGGCTCCAGGCCTTTGCAGAGAGAGGCTGCGCTGGTGGGGGGTGTCTAATCGTCGGGGAGGCCGGAAGAGGTCCATGGCTAAGCAGCCCTGCACAGTTTGTACAGTCGGCCTCCCTCATCTAAGGGACGGTAAGCTCTGTTTTACAGATAGGGAAACTGAGGCGGGGGGAGGCGCGCGCGCGCATGTGTGTGTGTGTGTGTGTGTGTGAAGTAGATGAGTGCAAATTTGGGATTTGGGAGGGACAACTTTATCGAGGTATTGAAGCATACAACTCAGCTTTAAAGAAATTCACACAGCTGTGGGATCCTGCCCACAGTCCAGTGTTAGAGAATATTTTCATCACCTCCTGTCTTCTTGCAGTCCATCCCTGTTGCCACCTGTCCCGGATAACCCAGGCTTTTCCTTCCGTCACCACAGCGTTGCTTTTTCTAGAAATTTCATGCAAATGGAATCACGCAGTAGGCGGTCACAGCGAGATTTCAAGTCAGAATCTAATGAGGAAGCCAGAGAGCCAGGACAGCAGGCACACCTTCACCGAGGGTTTTCCCCGTCCCGCCTGCTGTGTCTCTGAACCCCAGTCTGCACGCCTTTTAAAGAGGCTGCAAACTGGCTCCCCGCCTCAGGGGTGAAGCCAGGGTGAAATGAGATAATGGAGGTCCAATATCTTGCATATTCATAATCAATACTCCATGGAAACTGGAAATAGACCAAACGGCCAGCAGCAGGAGAATGCGTAAGTGCCTTGTCGTGCCTTCACCCTGCGGAATATTCTCTAGCAAGGAGAATGGACTCCAGTCATGTGCAGCCATCCGAAGAATCTCACAAACATTGTGTTAAGTGAAACAAGACAGAGGTAAAAGGGCACATACTGTGATTCCGTGAACAGAAAGCTCAAAACCGGGCAAAACACACCTGTGCAAAGAGAAGTTGGGAGAGCAGCTGTCCTTCGAGGGGTGGTGACTGGAAAGGACAGCGGGGGGCGGGGGGGGGCGCACAGGTGTATTCAGTGTGTGAAGGTTCATTGAGCTACACTCTCACCAGCTGCGAAATCAACGCAAAGTCCTGCATGGTGCCTGGCACATAGTAGGTAATTATTATTCTTATTCTTTCCTCTGCACGGTGTTTCCGTAGGAAAGTGTGGTTGACTGCAGAGGTTGGCAAACTTTTTCTGTAAAGGGTTCGTTATTACATATTTTTGACTCTGCAAACCATATAGTCTCCACAGCAACTATTCACCTTTGCTGTTGCATCATGAAAGCATCCAGAGATTATATGCAAATGCACGAGCATGGCTGTGTTCCAGTAATACTTTTTTTTTTTAATTTTTATTTTTTGAGAGAGAGAACGTGTATGGGGGAGGGCCAGAGAGAGAGGGAAAGAGAGAATCCCAAGCAGGCTCCACACTGTCAGTCCAGAGCCCAAGGCAGGGCTCAAAACTCACGAACTGTGAGATCATGACCTGAGCCGAAATCAGGAGCCGGACACTTAACTGGCTGAGCCACCCAGGTGCCCCTCAATAATACTTTATTTACAAAAACAGGTCGTGGGCTGGATTTGCTGACTCCTCACCCACAGACAGATGGACCGGATTCCAAAGCCTCCTTCCCAGACAGAGTCACTGCAGGACTCTGTTCAGTCATGTCCCTGTCCCCAGTTTTCCTATCTGTATAATGGGGAGTTGGTCCCTGCTCTAAACTACCATTCCGGGTGGCTCGGAGGTCAAATGAGCTCGTAACTGAGGGACCCAGAGGGAGGAAAGAGCAGGAATTAAGAGTCTCTTGAGATTCTTTGGTGCAAAGCAGATTGTTATTTCTGCCAAAGTCTGAAGAGAGAAAGCCATCGACCTCACGTCACCCAGTGCATCCATGGGCACCAGTGTCCCAGGGGTATCTTGGAGGGAGTCGGGACCCACAGGCCTGGCACCACGGCCTGGTCTTTGCCTTCTAGAGGCTTTTCTCTCAAGAGCCTGTGGAGGAAGAACGATGGTGAAGGAGGCTGTAAAATTGAGTCCCCAGTGGGCTGTTCCTCTGAGGCCCAAGGCCCCAAAGCTCCCTGCCTGGGACTGCTTTACTGGACAGCCTGTGTCTGTGGCAGGGACGTACCCTCTAATCTCCAGCCTTTGCTCAAGCCTTGCCCTCAGCCAGGAGTGTCTTCCCTTCTGTTTCCTGGAGGGCTTCTACTCGTCCCACAAGACATGATTTAGGCTATGGATCATCCGGGATACTCTGGGTGGATAACCCCACTGTCAGTCATCTGGGGAAGAGGCCGGTCTTCAGAAAGCCAAGTATAACTCAGAGGCAAGCCCAGGGGCACCTGGATGGTTCAGTCGGTAAGGCATCTGGTCAGCTCAGGTCATGATCTTGCCGTTCATGAGTTTGAGCCCCACATCGAGCTCTGTGCTGACCTCTCAGAGCCTGGAACCTGCTTCGGATTCTGTGTCTCCCCCTCTCTCTCTCTGCCCCTCCCCTGCTCACTCTCTCTCTCTCTCTCTCTCTCTCAAAAATAAATAAACATTTAAAAAATTAAAAAAAAAAAGAAGGTAAGCCCAAAGCAGCGGGGAGTGGGCAATTCTTGCCTTTTCCTGCACCTCATTCTCTGGGAGCTGGGTTTCTGGGGTCTAAACACGATTGAAGATAGTAACTCTAATAGTAACGGTAGCAGCCAACATTTATAGAGATTTACTCTGTGCCAGGACCTGTCACAAGCACTTCACATGTATTGATTCATCTAATCCTTGCGATGGCCCGAGAGTAGGCACTGTTAGTCTTCCCCTCCTAGAGGAGGAAACTGGGGCCCAGAGAAGCTAAGATACTTACCTGACGTGACATAGGTCTAACGTGCTGGGGCTCTGAAGACTGTAGAAGACGTTGCTTCAGAAGTCCGAAATGGGTTCTTATCATCCTTGTTATATCTTTTTCTTCAGCTCTGGACCATCTAAGTCTTTGTCACATGGGAGCGTTAAAAGGGGAAGTTGGAGGGGAGAGAAAGACACGCCTTCCAAGACAATGACACCCAATCAGCAGTCAGAGCTACCATATGGGCAGCCACCCCTCCTTCTGGATTCGTCCAGGAGAGACTCCAAGCCCTGGGACAGACGAGCGGGGACTCACGTGGGAACCGATCCAGGGAAAACTGACCCGAAGGGCCACAATTGACTCGCAACATTGAAAAGTTCAGGAGGAGAGCTGGCTTCGGGGCCGGCTGGGGCCAAGTGCTCAAATGCTGCCCTCGGGAAGCTCACATTCTCCATCGTTCGACTCTTTCTTGTGTTCAAGTCACTTGCAGGCAGGCCTCTCCCTACCGTGCTGGCCCTCTAGGGAATTCTCTAGTGACTCCTTTAGTAGGACTCTTTTCTAGCAGTTCCCACGGAAATCCCAGGGCTGACTGTCACTGGGCCACAATGGCTTACGTGATCATCCTTGAACCAACTGTGGCCAGGGGGTGGGAACATGCGGGTGGTGCAGGCCTGGGTCACCTGGCTGTCCCTGGGACTGAGTGGACAAGGGTGACCTCTACTGGCAGAAGAGGGGAATGCAACTGGCAAAGAGCGTGTGTCTATTAGCCTCCGGAGGGAAATAAAAAAGATTCCTCACTCACAGGAGCGGGGATTGTTAGACTTGGCCTTTAAGGTCTGCACTCCCACCTCGGTCTTGACTGTGGACCTCCATGATCCTTGTTGGCTTAGTCTGGGCTAAGACCCAGACCTCAGTTTCCCTACCTGTCTCTCCCAGCCCACCTGACTCCACCAGCTGGGCTGCTGTACTGATTGCCTGGGAGCACACGGCCTTTTGCCAACTCCCGGCCTCCTGCTTGGCCCACTGCCCCAGTTCCCTGGTTGCTTTGCCCCCATCTCCAGCCTTGGCTTTTTCCAATCCATGCCATTCCCTGGAAATCCTGTCCCCAGCCCAGCAGAGCCCTGGTTCAGAAACCTCCAGCCTACTCCTTGGTGTCAACCAGGAAAACGAACTTCTCATCCCCATGCCTGGACTCCTTGCACCATCCCTGACCCCGCCCCCTCTTCAAAAGGCACCTTCCCTAGTTCCAAACGGTGTTGGCCATCCTGGCACACTGGCTCACTTATTTGCCTATAGCTTTAGGGACAAACTTGAGTCACTGCTGCCCCGGGCCCAGCATACACGTGGTGCTCACACGAATGCTTGCAAAGCTGCATTTTCCAGCTCTTGTGCATGACTGCTTCTCAATTAACGGACAGGAGAGGAAGTCAGGCAGCGCCACAGACGGACAGGAAACGGCAAGAGACAGAGAAGCCAAGAGAGTCACAGAGAGAGTGAGCGTATGACTGAGAAACAGATCTGGGGGGGGGGGGGTGGAGAGAAGGGTGGCGGATCCACAGGGACAAGTCTGGAAGGGACGGAGCTCCATCCAGGACGGAGACGCGGACACGCAGGGAAGACAGAAAAGGAGAGCGCAAAAGGGTGCCAACTGAAGCATATTTTTGGTTGAGCAAAGTCCCTATGATTTCTGTTTTGTCAAGCCGAACTTTATCAGGAGTTCAGGAGTCTCTTTCGCTGAGCAATCAATCCCGGTAAAAACACTAGAACATGGTAAAAAAGAAGGGGGTGGGAGGGAGAGGCAGACAAAACAGAGAACATTTGCCTCCAGGTGGGTTGGCACAGGCAGGCCTCACTAAAACAATAATCCCATCCCTGCCCTCCCTGCTGGCAAATCAGCCTCGGCCAGGTTTCAGGTGGAAGAGGAGATGGTGGGACAGGCCAGAGAAAAGGAAACCATGGAGGGAGACTCCAGGGAGGGAGTCTGAGCTGCCAGGGAGAGAAGCGCCCCAAATGCCAGGAGGGGAAAGGGCCCCGGGAAGGTTCTGCCTCCGGCCTGGCCGCGGGTCACTTAAGCCAAGACAAAGTTGCGATCCACCTCTGGGCCGACTCCTCAGAGTGCCTGCCACAGCCCCGCAAAGTCGAGGACCAGGGCCTTTCCATGGGGGCCCTGCCTGGCTACGCGACTGTTTCTGTGTCCTCGCCTCAGCAAGGAGGTCTGTCACCCCTGCGTCCAGCGTCCAGCTGGTGCTTAACGGTGGCAGCTAACGTGACCCTGGGAGGCAACAGTCCCTGCGTGCGAGGAGGTTAGTGCCCTGCACAAAGTCAGGGCCACACGGTCGTGCACGAGAGGCCAGAGCAGCTGGCGAGGGGCCCTCTCACCATCCGTCAGATTTTACCCTTTATTACGATGCTAGAAAGCCACATGGTGTTCATGATTTGAATTTTTTATTTTCTGAAATGGAACCATTGTACATTGTACAAACCATATCTACTGATGGAATAAATAAGTGAAAAATTATACTGCTGTACAACACGCCAAAAAGAAAGAAAAAAAAAAACGTAAGAGGAAAAAAAAAATTAGGTAACGGTGAAAAAAGGTCTTTATACCTCTAACCAGGTCCTTGGCGATAATGAACATTCCAAACCATGACATCGTTTGTAATGAGAGGTCACCACCCTATAGATCGGTCAACTGCCCTCCAGGTTCTGGGTGTAAAAGTGCCAGCACTTTGTGGAATGTGTAGCCGAAGCCTCCCCGACTTCGTGTGTGGCGGGGAGTAAGGTTGCCCTGGGAGCCCTTTAGGCCACAGGGCCTGGTGTCCGCGGAAGGCATCTGCTGAGGATCCCCGCCCCTGGCTCGGTCGGCTGAAAGGTCTTAGATTCTGTGGTGGGAGGAGGGCGCGGGGCGCAGGGTGGGTGGGCAACAGTGGCTCCGAGGAGCGGACCGTGTCGGGGAAGGAAGCACGTGTGGATTTTTGCAGTCTAACGATGCCGCGCGGGAGGCCTTCCCGGCCAGCGATGCGTGCGGGGCCACTGGCGCTTTGCCTGGCGTGGCCGCGGCGGGGCCGGGTGGGTCCCCGGCCACGGGCCCCTTCCTACCTTCATCAGGCACTTCAGAGAAAAACTAATGACAGCCCCGGGATCGTGGATGTGGTCTTCGTCCTCAACCGCGTTGACTCCCCTTGCCCGTCCAGAGAGGGCACCGCAACCGGAAGGCGCCCAGGGGACCCCGGCCGACTTGCCGTTCCTGTGGATGCGTGTGTGGGTCTCCTTCGGCTGTCTTGCTCCTAACCTCTCATTTCCCAAAAAAGAAAGGAGATAAATCTCCAAATTCACCTTTCATCAGAATGGGAGTTTTGCCGCAAAGAAAAAAAGTTAAGTTACTCTAGCTCTAGAGGATCTGGAGGTAAAGCCGCCTTGAGAGATGCTGAGAGGTAACGCAGAACACAGTTCTCCACAGAACTGACTGCCTGAGGGGCAAAATTGATAAGGATTTTTTTTTTTTTTAAGACAGAAACCTTTCGGCATTGCGAACTTCAACATTAAGATTCTCAAAGTTTGTTGTGTTTTTTTTTTTGTTTTGTTTTGTTTTGTTTTTTCCCTTATTTCAGGAGACATTTTTGCATGAGGTATTTGAAATTCAGGAACATTTTGATTCTTCTTGAAGTGCAGGAAATAGATTGGCTCCCTTAAAAAAAAAGTAAGAGCCTCACCCTCAGAAACTTAGAAACTGGAATCTGGCAGACACTTCCCACGGTGGTCAGGAGAGAGATCCACACGTCAAAGGTGGTACCTGAATATATGCACCAATCAGCAAAACAAAAACGAAAACAAAAAAACCACAAAACAACAACAAAATAACCCCCCCTCAACCCTCCCACCCCCTCACACAACTCAAAGGAAGTTGAACTCCAGTGCAGTAAAGAAAGCTCAGGAAAAGGGTTAAGGTCCGAGGAGTCCATCTAGGAATTAAGAGCAAACCAGGCCTCAGAACCAAACGATCAGGCGGTTTGTCCACGGGGGGCATCGCCGTTTGAGTGAGAGGAAGCTGTCCCGGCACAGGCACAGGACGGAGGCCAGGGGATGGGGGCTCAATCACCCCTTTCTGGAGGAGTGTAGAGCTTTCTGCTCCCCAGTGCCTTGTTTCTGGCCTTTGAGGCCCAATCATCAGGGTCTGCTCCCCAGTGGGGACCATCAGCGCATCCTGGGAGCGAGAGGCGATGGACTGTTGTTGGCTCTGAAGAGTCAGGAACGCTTTGCCATCTCCCCTCCCCCCCTGGGGGGCGTGGGGGGAGAGCCCAGAGGAGCCGGGGAGGCGGAGGGCAGCAGGTTACTGTGGATTTGAAATCCAGGCAACACGCTAGGAGAGAAAGTTCAGCACCAGCTATTCTTGCCATCTGCTCCCAGCCTCCTCAGCCCTTTCATCGTCCTAAGGAGACAATCCTGCAGTCAGCCACAGAAGCCATTTCGTCTTCGGAGGTGTGGGAGAAAGCGGTATGGTGGGGATAGAGGGTGGAAGTGCCAGAACAATCTAAGGGTTCCGTGTATCCGTCTGGGCCACGGTGGGCTTGGAAACACCGGCCTCAGATGCCCCGAGGAAGTGAGAGCACATCCAGTGGCCCGCCCTCGGGGACAGTGCCCCGACGACATCGAGACTCCTCGGACCTTGGACCCAGGCCCCGGGGCCCAGGGCGTGCTCCACGCCCTCCCTCCGCACCTGCAAATCAGGTGGCCAAGGAGGTCCTGCTCTTCCGAGGCCTCAGTTTCCCCTCCTCCCTGCCTGCTCCGCTCCAGCTGAAGTCCCGGGTCAGGGAGGGGAGAGATGTTGAGGACGGTGGCACCGGCTGCCTGGACAAAACCGAGGGCACTTTGCAAAGGGAGATGCAAAACAACCGGGAAAACATGCCAGAGGTCACCTCAAGGGCACAAGGCACAAAAAAAGAAAGCGGAAGGAATCGGCTGAACAGTGAAATGCCCCGACGAAAACCGATTTCCTGATCGGCACCACCCTCAAATATAGCTTATATCGTTAAATAGAGAAGTGGGGGGTGGCGGAGAGGGGAACGAAACAATACAGCAGCAACACAAATGTGATCTTGGCTTCAGAGACAGTGTGCAGACACTCCTGAGTGCTGTCGACTCCGCCTTCCCAAGGACGGTCCCTTCGAGACTCAAGTGTTTTGCTTCACAGCAGAAAGTTCTTCAGTGTCTGAGAAGTTACGCTGTTCTGGGTTTTCTTGGATTTGCACTTGGTAAACTTGGAAAGTTAGTAGTTCTGTCTGCACCCGAGAGGAATCGCTCGGGGGAAGTTGTTCTAGAATTCAGCCTGCAGATGGCTCTCCCGTGGAACGTGGACAGCAGGACTGAACGTAGTGTCTACATCTCTTCAGAGTTCTGTTGCGAGGCCTCCAGTTTCAGCTTCTTAGAGGGTGGGACTCCTTCCAAATCCTTGGGGAAGAAGAAGGGAGAACAGAGGTTAACAGCCAGGGGGGCAGTTTCGGGCCAGCCGTGAGGTAGAAGGTCAGCCCAGGAGGAAACTGAGGCCCACCCCCTGTGGTTCCAGTCTGAGGTTCTGGCCCTGTGCTCACCAAGCCCCGCGTCACCTGGGTCCCCCGTCCCTGCCACGGTGGCTTCCCTGTGGGTCTTCAAGCATACCGTCACCCACGACCGTTACCACACTGCCCCCTGGGCCTCTAAAGCTTCTCTGTCCCCTTCACCACACAGGCCGGGGGAGGGTTTCCCCATTATCAGCCCTCCAATCTGTAATTAATCGCTACGGTAATCATTTGTACACAAGTCCCAAGGGCACCTCTCCAAGCTCGAAGAAGGCCTGGTCCAACCTTGCCGTATGGACAATGGCTCCTCCAGAGCTCCGCACAGGTGCCTGGCCTGGGTACACACTCGGCGTTTGTTGAATGCACTTGTGTGTTTTTCTGGGGGAAAAGGCCCATAGCTGTGACCGAACTCCTAGATCCCATGACCCAAAAAAGGTTCAGCACTCATTCTCCCACCCTGACTTTCCCATTCAGGCATCGCCAACCTGGCCCATCACCCGAGACCAGCTGTTGACCTTATCCGCCTCGACTGCACCCCCGTGTCCGTCCAGGATACCACACCTGCCCGGGATAAAGCTGACGGTAGCCAGGAGGCCTCGTTTGCTCGCCCTGTGCCCACACCCCCCCACGTACTAGCAAGTATCACCAACTCCATCTCCAAATACCCCTGGGCCTGCCCACCTCTCCCCGCTGCCTGCTGCCCCATCCATTGTCCTCACCACCATCACCTGCCCAGAGAAAGCAGCATCCTGTTCCGAGATCTCCCTGTGCAGCCTTTGCCAACGTCTAACCAATCCCAAAATAGAAATCACACACAGAACATAAAACCTGCCGACGCTTTCCCACTGACTTCAGAGCAAAATCCCAACTCCTTACCAGGCTGAGAGGGCCCAGCGGCCAGCCCAGGCCTACCTCTGTGCCTCGCCTCGCCTTGCTCTTCCTTGTCTGCTAGGCCCCGGCTCCCCTGGCCCCCTTTTTGTTCCTCAGGCTCGTTCCTGTCTCCAGGCCCAGGCACCTTTGGTTTCTCTGCCCAGAAAGCCTGCCCTATTTTCCCATCCTTCAAATTCCCGCTCAAAGCCCCTTTCTCTGCCTATACCAGCCCGAAGAACCCTCCACTGTCAGGCCTCCTTGTTCTGGTTCTCCTGAAGCACGTGTTGGGACCTTGTATTCCTCCTGTGCCTGCTGTATTCCGGCTGCGTCTTCCTCCCCGACCCCATCGTGAGCCCCAAGAGGGCAGGAGGGACCCCGTCTCTGGTTCACCCTGGGTCTCTAGTATCTGGTCGAGAGCCTGGCCCACAGCAGGTGCCCAACAAACGTTCCATAGAGGTCCTAGACCTTGATGCAGGCTGTGTATGAGTTTCTTTAAAAAAAATTTTTTTTAATGTTTGATTATTTTTGAGAGGGACAGAGCATGAGCAGGGGAGGGGCAGAGAGAGAGGGAGACACTGAATCCGAAGCAGGCTCCAGGCTCTGAGCGGTCAGCACAGAATCTGATGTGGGGCTGGAACCCATGAACCGTGAGATCATGACCTGAGCCAAGCTGGACACTTAAATGATTGAGCCACCCAGGCACCCCATCTTTTTTTTTTTTTTTTTTAGTATTTCTTTTTGAGAGAGAAAGAGAGCACAAGCAGGGGAGGGGCAGAGAGAGGGGGACAGAGGATCCAAAGCAGGTTCCATGCTGACAGCACAGAGCCCAATGTGGGGCTCAAACTTGTAAACTGCGAGATCATGACCTGAGCCGAAGTCGGACACTCGACCGACTGAGCCAGCCAGGGGACTGTGGGTGTGAGTTTCGTGTGGCAGACCCTGACAGCAGGTGTCGCAGGGAGGCAGAAAGAACCCCTCCATCTGTGTTCTCCCTTGTTCTCATTATGAAAGCGATAAAAGCCCGATAAAGACAGAACAGCAGAAAGCAGGTACTGTGCCTTCCGAGGATGGTGGGTCCCGCTCGGGAGAAGGTCTTTGGTTCTGCAGAGCACCTGGGTGCGGGGGCAGCATGTGAGTTTGGGAGGGGAGCCTGGAGGGAGGTGAGCTGGTGTACAGGGCACAGGAGAGAAGGAGAGAGGGAAGAGGGAGGGAGTGAAAGAGGAGCCACGAATTCAGGACAGTTGAGCCGGCAGAAGAGCCGAGTAAGTCTTCCTCATGGGGGAGGAAGGGAGGGTTTTTTGTTTGTTTGTTTTTGTTTTTGACACAGGAATGGCCACATTTCAACGTCAAGTTGTTTTGCTTAGCTGTGATGCATTCTGCACCTTGCTCACAAGCCTCGGAGCTCTGTGAGCGAGCGTCTGTCTGTGTGTGCGTAACAGCAGACGAGGCCTCGTTTCAGGTCTGGGTCCCCTGGAAATGGGAGTGGAGGTGGGGGGGGGCATGTTAGAACAGGAGACCCCTGTACCATTCAGACATCTGCAGGGGAGGGGAGCACGAGATGCCCCCCAGGGTATGGATCAAAGTTTCAAGCTGGTCTTTCCTCCACTGAGTTCAGGAGGCCAGGAGATCCCAGCTGACATCCTGGTTTTACAAACTGTACACGGGGCTTTGATTTTTATTTTTAATCAAATGGGCTCATGCTATGCCTGAGGTTCTGTGTCTTGCTTTTCTCATTTCATGTTGTGAGGGTACTTCTTTATTGATGGTCTGTACCTGGGTCAACCACACTCTTTTTTTTTTTTAAATTTTTTTTTTTTAACGTTTATTTATTTTTGAGACAGAGAGAGACAGAGCATGAACAGGGGAGGGGCAGAGAGAGAGGGAGACGCAGAATCCGAAACAGGCTCCAGGCTCTGAGCCATCAGCCCAGAGCCCGACGCGGGGCTCGAACTCACGAACCACGAGATCGTGACCTGGGCTGAAGTCGGACGTCTAACCGACTGAGCCACCCAGGCGCCCCAGCCACACTCTTTTTAACAGCTATGTACCAGTCTGTTCTATCCGTGACCCCAGGATTAATTTAACCAGTCCCCTCTGACAAACTTAGGTTGTGGCTGATTTCCTGCCACTGCAAACACATCTTCTATCAACACTCCCTCTGTTTCTGGGCAGAATACTCTGGAGGAGTATTCTGTAGGAGGAGGGGGCTGCAGATCCAAAGGGGCACTTCCTCTTGGGGGGACAGCCTCGCTTAAGGCTGTGCTAAGTGCAGCCCATGTCCCGCACACCCTGCCTCTTCCAGTCTTTTGGCTACTGCTCCTTGTCAGTATCTCCCAAGGTCCTGGAAAATAGTTTTATTCGTTGGCGTTTTGACACCCCTGAGTCCCCAGCTCATCTTAGGTGAGCACAGTGGGCTGACGGTGAAAAAGCACAACGGTGGCTTCTGAGGCATTCCTGTGTCCAGTGTCACAATGAGTGTGTTAACCCACATTCAATCATCTCATCCGCGCCCTGGTCCCAAGACAGTCCCGTGACTCCATTTTGGCAGCTGCAGACAATGAGGCTCAGTTATGCTAAGTGAAGCAGTTGGCGGATTTGAACCCAGGATGTTTGCTCCTGTCCACCGGCCACCTGCTTCTGCACTGTCTGATTCACACCAGATGCGCACCAACGGCGATGACCCAGATCGGGGTCCAAGCAAGGTGGGGGAGGGGTGTGGTCAGTTGCAAAATGCTAAAGGATGATTCATCTGGCATTTAGGATTCTGCAGACTTATGGTCCCAGCTCTCAAGGAAGCTAACTTCGGGTCACGAGAGCAGGCAGGGCCTTTGTGGACCCGAGTAAACAAAGTGATAAGGCTAAGGCTGGGTTATAGGATGCTTCCTCCTTCTACGCCCTGTTCCCCGAGGACTGGGCCCACGTGTCTCTTTCTGCAAGACACCCAGGGTGCCCAGGGCGGATCACAGGATGCTCACGAATCCTGCTCAATGAATACAGGAAAGTTCCGACCTTCCAAGGAGAAAACAAAAAACCAAAATAACAAAAACGCCTTTCAACGTACCCCCGACACCCCAACGGGCTCCCGGCCGATCTGGCTGCCCCTCTGAGGCCTCGATCGAGGTACCTGAGAGATTGCGGACGCCTCTGCAGCTAGACCCGCGTCTCCAGATGGCTGCCGTTCTACTTTCTCTGAACTGTTCATCGAGTTTTCCATTGAGGACTGTGAATTCTGCTCGTCGGAAGCATCTGAGGGAAAAGCAAAATGACAGAAGCTGTTTTCAGACACGTGAGATGCGGAGCCAGATGGACCAATTACTAAAAATACCTGGAACAGGGTAGTTTTGTGGCCAGGCGGTCTGTCGGTGCTGCAGTGAGCTGTGGGGGAGGGGGGCTGGGAAACCTCTTAGTTTTTTTGTGAGGTGGTTTTAACCTGCGAGGCCACAGGCTGGCCCCGGGGGGCCTCCAACCCTCGCCTGCACTCCCACCACCTGCCGCGTGCCCAGAGAGGACATCTTAGGGATGCTACAGGCTTTGTGCCGTGTGCACCTGGCGCCCTCTGGTGGGCACAATGCGCTGCAACCGTCATGGCTGCTGACTCCTCCCTCCTGCGTTACAGAGCCTGCGTTCTCCACCTGGGGAGCCCAAGGAAGGTAACTGTCTTTGCAGACATTTCTCTTAATAACATGGGTGTTTTCCTGACCGTAAGAGCAAGGACTGATCATTGCGAGAAACGGCAAATACAGAAAAAAAAAAAAAAAAAAATAGAGTTAAAATCAGTGATTATCTCACACCACCCACAACTACCAACCCACTAACATTTCAGAGGATTTATTTCCTAACATTTCAGAGGATTTATTTTCATCTCTCCAGATGTTTTCCCCCTACATGCATATAATTCTCTGCTCTCCCCAAATAGAGATCACACAGAATTTTAGAGAAAATTTTCACATCTTGAAAAATTCCCTAAATACAAGAGTGCACAAAATGGCCGCACAGCTTCTCCCAAGCCATCACTGATTTATAGATCCTGTTTTGCCAATTATTTGGGCTATTTCTTATGCATCAGTCTCCCTGCTCCCCACCCTCCCTGCCACGTTCCTTCAGCCGTAGCTGGCTGCATGTGGCAGTGCGGCTGTGGAAGAAGAGACAGCAGTGTTTGTACCTGAAGCTTATTTTGGGTGCCGAGCAGCCGAGCTCACGGGGGGGAACAGCAACATCCTGCCCAGGGCCCCGTTCTGCTTGCACTCAAGGCCCCAACAACATATGTCACCCTGATTTTTCTAAAGTGCACTAGAACACTCAAGAATGCTTGCTTTTCTGGGGTTTCTGAGGCAGAAAAGAAAAAAATCCAGGCTTAAGTTTTTTGTTGTTGTTGTTTTTTTTTTTTAAGTTTATTTTGGGAGAGACAGAGAAAGCAAGGGGCAGAAAGAGAGGGAGAGAGAGAATCCCAAGCAGACTCCGCATTGTCAGTACAGAGCCCGATGTGGGGCTCGAACTCACACACCGTGAGATCATGACCTGAGCCGAAACCAAGAGTCGGACGCTTAACCTACTGAGCTACCCAGGCGCCCCTAGGCCTCGGTTTTAAAGCGAGCCAGGCAATATGGAGACGTGGAGCAAAGTCAGCAGCTCTCCGTGGCCTGAAGCCACAGGGGAGCAGAGGGCTGGGGCTGGGGCCGGAAGGAGGCCTAAGACCTTCTTCCCCAGGAGGCTGACCTCCCGGCACGTCCATCCCGGGTGAGCCGTTGTTCACACGTTCTCTTACTCCCCAAGCCAGCGGCCCTGATACCTCGAGGTCAGCACTGGGACACCAGCCGCCTGGCCGGGGCCACAGGGAGGCTCAGGGGCCCACTTCTCCAGGGCTGCGTGCTGCCTACAAACTGGTGTGTGGGAGGACACAGCGTGGACAGATAAGGCCTAAGTTCCAACAGCGCCTCTGCCACTTGATTCCTCTGGGCCCCATAAAAAGCACGGTTGGCAAGAGCCACCCTGTCGAGTCACTGTGAGGACTAAATGGAATGACAGAGAAAGTGCTCAAGTAGCGGAATAACCCGGGGGGAGGTGGGGTGTAACTGAGGGATTAGCTAGAGCACAGACCCAGAGTCCCCATAAACCTGACAGTTCTTTGATATTTCGCTCTACTCTTCTTTAAAAAAATATTTACCGATTGGGGCACCTGGGTGGCTCGGTTGGCTGAGCATCCGACTCTTGATTTCTCACGGTTTGTGGGTTTGAGCCCCATGTCAGGCTCTGTGCTGATGGTGCAGAGATGGGATTCTCAGTCTCCCTCTCTTTCTGCCCCTCCCCTGCTCACGCTCACTCACTCTATCAAAATAAGTAAGTAAATAAATGACAAGAAAGAAAGCAAGAAAAAGAAAAGCAAGCAAGCAGATTGACAGGGGCACCTGGGTGGCTCAGTTGGTTGAACATCTGACTCTTGATTTTGGCTCAGGTCATGATCCCAGGGTCATGGGATCGAGCCCCATGTTGGGCTCCGTGCTGAGCATGGAACCTGCTTGGGATTCTCACTCTCTCTCTCCCCCTCTGTCCCTCTCCCCCACTGGAGTTCTATCTGTCTCTTTCTCTCAAAAAAAGAAGAAGAGAAGAAGAGAAAAAGAAAGGAAGGAAGGAAGGAAGGAAGGAAGGAAGACAGACAAGAAAGAAAGACAAGAAAGAAAGACAAGAAAGGAAAAGAAAAAGAAAGCAGATTGGTAGTTGCCATGGGTTAGGGCCAGGTGGAAGGGGAAGTGAGTTTATGGGCACAGAGTTTCCTTCTGGGGTGACAGAAATGTTTGGAACTGGTCAGAGTTGAATTTTATCTCCATTTTTTAAAAAAGGAAAAAAGGTCTCTGCTGATGTTATATATTCTGTTTCATAATACGTGTTTGCTTTAGCAAATACCATCAATTGTTATTGTCCTCTAGCCTGCAGACCGGACAAGGAGGTTCAGAAATCATGGCCAGTCACCCAGTCATGCTGAGCCCCTGCCCGGCCTGAGAGCTCGCGGAGCACTCTAGGGCTCGGTGCAGCGCTGGTGCTGGAACTCACCCAGGGGAAATTATTTTCCTAGGGCCTAAATTTAGTCCAGTGAGTTTGGACATTATGTCATTCCCTGAGCTCACTCAGCAGTAAACAAGTTCAAAGCAAGGTCAACAGCTGGCGACCAACCTGCCCTGTCCTGCAGGCAGCGTGCACCCACCTGGGAGGCCTCCAGGCCTTTCCCATGGGGGCTCCCCCAGCTGTGGCGCCCCCCCGCCCCCCACCGCCCCGGGCGATGATGCGCAACCGTGCGTGCCCAGTGGCCCGGGGTCGCCAGAAGAGGACCCTGGTGTAGTTTCCGGGACCAGGAAGGCTTTTGGTGGTAGTGGGGGGAGGGGTGGGTAGTGGTAATAGTCACCAAAATGTGGCAACCGTGGAAGCAACAGCCCAAGAAGCGATTCCTGAAGTAGAGCTTTAACCGGCCTTCAGGGAAAGGAGCTGCGGATCCCAGACGTGGGAGGAACGCGGGAGAAAGCAGGCAGGACGGGGCGCACGTGGGCATCACCTCCCCTCGCTCACCAGGCCCCTCCTACACGGCGGGCTCCGACCCTTTGCTTCCCTTCCTGCCCCGTTCCTTGCGGGGACCTGACGGGGGAGGCAAGTTTTACTGGTCTCACGTCAGCCCAGCTGTGACCAGCGCGTCCCGTCCCCGGGCCCGGCCCCCTGGTTCCACCGCCCTCTGCCCGCAGAGCCACAGGGAGCCCAGGAAGGCACTGGGGGCCTCTGTAGGGACAAGGGGACGCCCGCCCGAAAGGCCCGCGTCAAGCTTCCTACGACGGTGGCTCTCGACTGAAGATGATTTTGCCCCTCACGCGAGGGGGGGCGTTTGGCAGGGTCTGGAAACATCTTTGGTGTCACAACCAGGGGTGAGGGAAAGCCAGGGATGCTCCTCAACATCCCGCCACACGCAGAACGGCCCCACAGCGAAGACTCGTCTGGCCCCGAGTGCCACCAGTGCCGAGGCTGAGAAACCCTGCCCAGCCACCGCCTCTCTGGAGGAAACGGTGGGATCCGGCCAAATTTTAAATGCCCGCACCTCTGACTGAACACACAGCCCGCGATCCTTCAGCTCCGTCACACCTGAGCACAGACGCAAAGATGTGTGGACAAGACCCCACGCAGGACCGTGTACGGAAAACACAACACATCGCCCCCCACCCCCACCCAAAACCACCCAAATGACCATCGACACGGGGACTATTTAAATGAATTAGGACACACGCACACCTCTGCATATGAAGCTGGCAAAGAGAACAAGACAAACCTGTACGTGCTGACATGGAACAATCTCCATGGTGATTGTTAAGGGAAGTATTCTTAAAAAAGGGAGGTTGTAATCTCATATAGATTCTTCTAGGTGCACAGACTGTTTATCTCGGAGGGCCACAACACAGGCTCAACAGGGGTCCTCCCTGACGAGGAGAACGCCAAAGGCTCCAGGTGCGGGGCTGTCCAATCTGTGTCCTAACACTGAACTGTTTCACTCAGTTACCTGCACCCCACCCTACCCTGCCCACGGGCCTACCTGGCACGTGAGCACCTTCCTCACGCCTGGCTGGCCTGCCCCTTCCCCAACCCATCCCCAGGCACTGCCCCTCGGCCTCTCCTGCTGGCACTGTTCATTCCCCCCCATTCCCGCTCATCCTTCAAGCCTCACTCAGGGAGCACCTCCTCCAGGAAGCCTTTCCTGAACTCCTTAGGCTCCCTTTTCTTACCGTCTAGCACAGCAGGGGCCATGAACTCAAAAGCCCCCTTAAGGGCCAGGCAGTGCCATGAATGAGTCAGAGAAGCTGTTCGGTTCAGACACAAATAAAAAAAAAATCTAAAGGAATGCTCTTCTGTTCCTCTAAGAAACATATATTCGCCCAACCTCTCAGATTTTTACTTTTCTACTTTTGATAGTGAAATCGGTTCAAAAAGCAACTTAGTTTTTCCTTTAAATGTGCAATAAGAAAAGTAACAGTGATCGTGGAGTGACACGGGCTACTACTCTTGGGCCTCAGTGTCAGGGAGACATTAGGGAGTGGTGGGGAGTGTGGTAACTGGCAAGGGTGGGTCCGCTCGCCCTCCCTGGAAGGGCAGCCACATCTGTTTAACCAGCTGCTGCTCCACAGAAAAGCAGACCCAGTATTGCCAGATCTTCTGATTTTTCAAGAGGTGGAAATCAATCTCATTTTAAGCAAAATTGTTTTAAGGTTAAATTTTTGACATCAGGTGCCTGGATGGCTAACCAGTTAAGTGTCGACTTCGGCTCAGGTCATGATCTCATGGTTCGTGAGTTGGAGCCCCACGTCAGCTGTGCTGACAGCTCAGAGCCTGGAGCCTGTTTCAGATTCTGTGCATCCCTCTCTCTCTGACCCTCCCCTGCTCGCACTCTGTGTATGTGTGTGTGTGTGTGTCTCTCTCTCAAAAACAAATAGACATTTAAAAAAAGTAGAATATGGAGGCACCTGCATGGCTCAGTTGGTTAAGCAACTGGCTTAGGCTCAGGTCATGATCTCGCGGTTCATGGGTTCAAGCCCTGCACTGGGCTCTGTGCTGACAGTTCAAACCAGGAGCCTGCTTTGGATTCTGTGTCTCCCTCTGGATTCTCTGCCCCTTCCTTGCCTGCTCTCTGTCTCCCTCTCTTTCTCTCAAAAATAAACATTAAAAATGTAAAAAAATAGAGTATGTTTGAGATAAAATTTTGACATCAAATTCAAATTAAAAATAAAAATACCACCAGGCCCATGACCACACCCACACACCACACGCTGGGTCTAGTCTGTCTCTGACCTCTGGGTGGGTGGGGGAGGGGGTCTCAGTCTCAGTTTTGGTGTCTGTCTCCCCTGCTTCCCTCTGAGTGCTTGTGGGACAGGAAGCAGGGCTTAGCTGTGAGTGGCGCCAAGCCTCACACAGGGTGGGTGTGGGAAAGTGTGTCAAAGGGAATGGGGTTCGAATTGCCTCCATGGCCCCGAGAGGCCTTCCTCCTGAGAAGCCCCACTCCCTCCCCAAGCACAGAGAAGCCTGGACTCCAGGCCGGCCGCCCTCCCTGTCAGGAAAGCTCAGCCGTGTGCGGGGGCTCCAGCCGCAGCTGGCCCTTCATGGATGCTGGCAAGGCCATCCCCCCAGGTGCTGGGGGTCACCCTCCGGTCCCCGCTCCGCCCAGGTACTCCCGCCTTGGACCTTCAAAATATACCTCAGTTATCAGACAATCAAAACCTACGGACCTGTCTTAGGTGCGATGATGGTACCTGTGATGAGGGAAGAAAAGATTCTTATTTTTGAGAGATGCGTGAAGTGTTCAGGGACGGAATGCCGTAAGATCTGTAACGACTTTCAAATGGCTCCCCCCCAAAATATTTATAGACAAAGCAAAACCAGTTAAGAATTGCCGAATTCAGCTGACATACATGGGAGAGTACGCTATTCATTTTTCTCGATGTTTGAAAATTTTCAAGAGTCGAGAGATCTCAAAATAGACAAAAATAAACCGACATACACAGATTCGAGTACATACACGTCCTCTATGACAAGACTGCTTCTTGCCACCCTCTTCCATCTGGATGACCGCAGTAGCCCTACCATCTGTGCTCGATCACAGTTAACCAAAGTGACCCTCTAGCCCACAGTGCTCAATCCCAGTGGCTCCTGCCTCACTTGGCACGGAAGCCAGGTCTGTTGAGTGGCCTACGAGACCCCCTTACTCGAGGTCCTGCCTCCTCTCTCATCTCACTTCGTAAACCCCTCATCCGCACTTCCCCGGCCACTGAGCACACTCCTGCCTCAGGGCCTTTGCACTGCCCATTCCCTCCTGCCCAGAGTTCTTTTCTTCCACTTACCCACATGGTTTGCTCCCTTACCTAATTTTAGCCAAATTTGCTCTAATGTCACCTTCTCAGTGAGACCTTCCCTGGTCACCCTATTTAAAATTGAAACACTCCCCATAATTCATCAAGACTCTCCATTTCCCTTTCTTATAGTTTTCCACAGCTCCTATCTTCTAAAAACTAGACTGCCGCATTTTTAAATTGCCCCACAAGAATATGAGCTAGTCTAGGCGTTACCCTGCTTCTACTTCTGCCGTGACCTTCTAGGGGCGGGCACGTGGCAGGGCCTCCTAGAGACCATCAGCGAACTACAGGAAGGCTGGCTGAAGACAGGCCCCTCTGATCCCAGGCCCCAAGGGCACATACCTTCGGCCCCAGGGAGCTCCTTCCCATCTGCCTGGGTCTCATCTGCCTTGGTGTCAGTGCCTTCGCCGGGCACAGCCGAGGTGGGCTCGGGAGCAGGGCTTGAGTTACTGCTGTTCTCCTGTTTGATGGGGGAGGCATCTGCTATGGAGCTCTGGTTGCTGTTATCATCTGCACAGGGGGGAACAGAACCACAGGGTGAGATCCCGCAGCTGCTGGGGAAAGGTGGGTTGGGGGCTCAGCCTCCCCAGGTCTCAATGCCTGCAGCCCCACCGGACGCTCTCCCAGGGAAGGAGGCACTTGCCCCGCCCTCAAGACCTCTGAGATGACCCACCCAGAGCCGTCCCACATGTCCTAAGAGGACAAGGCTTCTAGGAGCCTGCCTGAACTTCCCCTGCGGGCTGGGGCCCGTGTTTGGGGGCAGCCAGCTGCAGACAGCGGCCTCACACATTTTAAGTCTTTGAGGGACATTTAAGACCCCATTCTGGGTTGAAGAAGCCAGACTTGTGCACTTGGCTCTGTAGCAAGACAAAGGCTGAAGCATGGTTCGTGTGTGAGGCAACACTGCCAAAAAAAAAAATGTTCTGTTGATCTAATCAAGTGTTTAGACCAACTTCCACTTGATACAAAGTAAAAGGGGGAGAGGAACATGTTAGCAGAAAGCAGGCTATTCTACAGGACAGTCAGACCAGGCTCAAGTCAAAACCATTGATTAAAAAAGAGACAGAGAGAGAAAGGGAGGGAGGGAGGGAGGGAGGGAGGGAGGGAGGGAGAGGGAGAGAGAGAGGGAGAGAGAGAGAGAGAGAGAGAGAGAGAGAGAGAGGAGAGAGAGAAGTTAGGAAGATTATGAAAAGAAATTTAAGAGGGGCCCCTGGGTGGCTCAGTGAAGTCGACTCTTGACCTGGGCTCAGGTCATGATCTCACAGTTCATAAGATGAAGCCCCACTCTGACGGCACGGAGCCTGCTTAGGATTCTCTCTCTCCCTATCTCCCTGCCCCTCCCCTGCTCGTGCTTTTTCTCTCTCAAAATCAATAAATAAACACTTAAAAAAAAAAAAGAAAGAAAGTTTAGAGGCTTAACAACTGGAGTGCCTGGGTGGCTCAGTCAGTTAAGCATCGGACTTTGGCTCAGGTCATGATCTCACGGTTGGTGAGTGGGAGCCCCAGGTCGGGCTCTGTGCTGACAGCTTGGAGCCTGGTGCCTGCGTTGGATTCTGTGTCTCTCTTTCTGCCCCTCCCCATCTCGTGCTCCGTCTTTCTCTCAAAAATAAACATCAAAAAAAACTTTTAAAAACAAATGAATAAACGTTAAAAAAAATTTATGAGATGTAACAACTAAATAGGACACGTGAAAATTAGATTCTGTTTTGAACGTGCCAGCTTGTAAGGGACATTTTGGAACAACTGGGGAATCTGAATATTTGAATATAGTCTGGAGTTTAGAAGATACTACTGTTACTTTTGTTAGGAGTAAACACAGCACACCGGGTGTATAGAAATGCCATTTATTAGTGACGGGTTCAGCCATGTACTTCAGACACAAGGTGGGGAAACTGATTTTAAAAGGCTTCAGTACAGGTTGCCTACGATTGTCAGAATTCCCTGAACTTAACACTCAAGAGCTGTGCAATTTTTATATGTAGATTACATTTCAGTTAAAAAAACTTAACACGTTAGGGGCGCCTGGGTGGCTCAGTCGGTTAAGCGTCCGACTTTGGCTCAGGTCATGATCTCACAGTTCATGAGTTCGAGCCCCGCGTCGGGCCCTGTGCTGATAGCTCAGAGCCTGGAGCCTGTTTCAGATTCTGTGTCTCCCTCTCTCTCTGACCCTACGTGGTTCACACTCTCTCTCTCAAAAATAGATAAATTTTTTTTTTTATTTTTTATTTATTTTTGGGACAGAGAGAGACAGAGCATGAACGGGGGAGGGACAGAGAGAGAGGGAGACACAGAATCGGAAACAGGCTCCAGGCTCCGAGCCATCAGCCCAGAGCCTGACGCGGGGCTCGAACTCACGGACCGCGAGATCGTGACCTGGCTGAAGTCGGACGCTTAACCGACTGCGCCACCCAGGCGCCCCAAAAAAAATAGATAAATATTAAAAAAAAAAAAACCAAAACCTTACACATTAAAGAAACGGATGAGGCAAACATAGCATGTAAGGGAAAACCTAGATGGCAGGTGAATGACGTTCATCACACGATTCCTCCTACTCTTCTCTGCTATGAAATTTTTCATCAAAGAAAAAGGAACAGTTATTTGGGCACATCCTGGGCACCCACCACGTGTAGGCGCTGGGCAAAAACATCTACAGTCACGTCGCCTATCCTCCCGACAACCTGCCAGGTAGGAGCTGTTACCTCCTTCACTTATAGAGGGGGAAACTGAGGCTCTGACGGGCAGAGCCCCTTCATGAGGCTGGTCTGCCCCGCTCTAAACTCAACCTGCTGACGAAGCAGTTACACAGTCCCAGCCAGGTAAAGTGCATCTGACTCTTTTTTTTTCTTTTAATCTATTTTTTATTTATTTCGTTTTTATTTCTTTATATTGAGAGAGGGAGAGAAAGAGAGCAAGCACCAGTGGGGTAGGGGTAGAGAGAGAAGGAGAGAGAAACTCCAAGCAGGCTCCGTGCTGTCAGTGCAGAGCCCAACATGGGGGCTCGAACTCACGAACTATGAAATCATGACCTGAGCTGAGATCAGGAGTCAGACGCTTCACCGACGGGCACCGGGCTCCCCTCATCTGATTCTAAGTGTCCTTGTTACAGAGAAGTATTCTCTTGCGAATTCTGGGGCTTAAAAAAAAAAAAGTACACTCTCCTGATTTACCTTTCAAGAACATCTAAACCTCCTATGCCAAGCTATGTGTGCCCGTGTCTCAAGAGGCACAGAAGGCAAAGGCCCGACCCACGGGTCCCAGCATGAAGTCGTGGTAAGAATGACAACAAGCACAAATGTTTAACTAGTTAGTTGCCCGAGCCTAGCCTGGTCACCTAGGAACTGCACGACGCTGACACTCAACACTGGTAGGATCTTTGACACTAAACAGGTGGCTGCAGGTGGCCACTGCCCCCACCTGGAACCTTCCAGATCATCCTGTCCAGGTACACATGCTTCCTTGCCTTTGTACACATACACGTCCCGCGGCTGGACTTGGTGTTGGCTGCACACGTACTAAAACGGAAGGGATGCCAAGAAGGTGAGCGAGGCTCCTTCCATCAGGGATGCTTACTCAACAGTCCGGATTTTTCTGGAGAGTAAGCCCGGGCTGGTGTCCATCCACTTGGATTCTGCCTCCAAAGGACCTCATAGGCCAGCACTGGCATTTATGACCTTCCCAACCCTGGGTGAGCTGCATCACCTGTCCAAGCCTTCGTTTCCTTATCGGCACAATGGGGCTTGTTTGCAGGATGAAATGAGGTAAGGCACGAAATAGGCTTAGCAAGATGCTTGGCACATTGTGACAGGTCCTTAAATGTCAGCTACGGACATGCCAAGGCTTTTAAGGGATTATCTTATAGAATACTTACAATGACCTTATTGACCTTATGAAGGAGGTGTTACCATTCCTATTGGATGGACTGAAAACAGACCTGAAAGGTTATGTGTTCAGGATCTAGCCCAGGTTCACAAGCTACGAAGAGATCCCAGGGACTCAGATGGGAACCCAGGTGGGATCTTGTCCTCTGCTGTAAAAGGCTCTCACCTGTGAACCAGGTTGAAGGGTGTGTGTGTGTGTGTGTGTGTGTGTGTGTGTGTGTTCGTTCTCAATCCCTAGAGAGTGGGGACCTAACCAGTGTCAGGGAGACAGGTTACGTCCCAGCTCAAATACCTAATTGTGAAAAGGAAAGGATTCAACTATAATTGCATAGCCAGTAAGGGGCTTTCTTGACACACAGCCGTCAGCAAAACCCTTCTGTGCTTTTCTGAACCCAGTTCAGCAACAAGCAAGACTCCCTGCCCTCGGAGCTTGTGACTGTGTTTTCCAGACTGGTCGGTCAGTTTGGGAAAATGGGGAAGTTCAATGGCATTCTTTCCCTGGAGCAAAACGGCCCTGGAGCCAGAGGAGTAGCAACTCGATCAAACCAATATTCCGTGTTGATTTACTTATTTATCTAATGCCACGTTGGTGTACAAAAGGCTTGGGTAGTCAAAAAGACAAAGACACTGATATTGGGATCGAGAGGTGGGAAAGGGGTGCCTGGGTGGCTCAGTCTGGTGAAACGTCCAACTCTTGGTTTCAGCTCAGGTCACGATCTTGCAGTTCATGAGTTTGGGCCCTTTGTTGGGTTCTGTGCTGACAGTGTGGAGCCTGCTTGGGATTCTGTCTCCCTCTCTCTGCCCCTCCCCGGCTCATGCAGACAAGCATGCATGTGCACACGCACGTGCACACACACACACACACACACTCTCTCTCTCAAAATGAATAAGTAAAAACTTAAAAAAAAAAAAAAAAGAGGGAGAGATGGGAAAAGGCAAGTGGTACAAGCTCTTCCACTGGCCAGCCAGGCAGGTGGCCTCCCAAAGAAACAGCTGCTGCCACCTCGGGGGAGCACACTGCTAGGGTTTCTGGGTCTGGCTTCTCACGGGATAGCAGAAATGCAGGTTTCCTGACTTATAAATAACAGAAACTCAATTTTTCGGACATTTCATGTTTGAATCTCTAAGGTCAGAAATCAGGCAGTGGTTTTCCTTGGAGGGGTGGGGACAATCAAGAAGGGACAGCGGGGGGACTGAGGGATGTTCTGGGCTTGATCTGGGCTGGTTACACAGATGGATGTAGTCTGTATACACATCGTGGAGCCATACACTTATGATCTGTGCCTTTCCTTTCAGTTAAAAAGGTAAAACAGGGGGCACCTGGGTGGCTCAGTCGGTTGGGTATCTGACTTCGGCTCAGGTCATGATCTCGCGGTCCATCGGTTCGAGCCCTGCGTCGGGCTCTGTGCTGACAGCTCGGAGCCTGGAGCCTGCTTCAGATTCTGTTTCCCTCTCTCTCTCTGCCCCTCCCGTGCTCATGCTCTGTCTCTCTCTCAAAAATAAACAAACATTTAGGGGCGCCTGGGTGGCTCAGTCGGTTAAGCGGCCGACTTCGGCTCAGGTCATGATCTCACGGTCTGTGAGTTCGAGCCCCGCGTCAGGCTCTGTGCTGACAGCTCAGAGCCTGGAGCCTGTTTCAGATTCTGTGTCTCCCTCTCTCTCTGCCCCTCCCCTGTTCACACTCTGTCTCTCTCTGTCTCAAAAATAAATAAACGTTAAAAATAAATAAATAAACAAACAAACAAACATTTAAAAAAAAAAGTCAAAACAAGTGCAGACTGGCTAAAGCAGGTCTCCAGCCTGGATTCAATCAGACAACTGGTTGGGTGTCATTTGTGAAATAAGACAGCAAAGGAAGTTAGGAGGATATCAATGTGGAAGGCAGGTCCCCGGGACCCAGAGTGATAACATGATGTCAAAAATCCAGTTTCCAGTTTCCCAACAGCCAAAGCAAAATAGGAAATGGAAAATACAGTCATTTTTATGGTATGTCAGGCCTAGGAGGGGAAAAAGTACCCCCAAAAAAGTGTCTGAGCACACAGGGCTGAGAGGTCATCTCCTGTGAGGTCTGTGTCCCTGGGTGAGGAGGTCTCTGGCTTGTTGTATGTTTCTTGGCTTGCTGTGCTGGGAACAGAAGTTTCTTCTCCTCCACGGAGCCTTCTCCCGGGCACATAGAGGCCTCCTCGCACTGCCCAACCCTCCTACCTTGCCTGGAATGTGAACAAACCTGCTGTTGAGAACAAAACCTCAGTGCTCTGCCACAGCCCAGCGCCTGGCAGGGGAGCTCACCGTGCATGTCCATCATCCCTGGGGAGGAGCTGTTCTCCGGAGTGGTCACCTCTGAGCCACACTTCTCATCTTTGCCCTTTTTCTTGTTCTTGTTCTTCTAGAGGAGAAAATGGAGCAGAAACCAAGTCACCACATTGTGTGTGCATGCGTGAGCAAGCCCCCTGGGGGGTGATATGAATATTTTATTCAGCTGGTTCATCCTGGAGCCTGCAAGCCTCTGGAGGGCTCTCCTTGGCCTGCATTTGAACATGTCCCATTAGAGGCCTCACCTGCAGAAGGGAGGATTCTGGGGCTGGACTGGGAGGCTGGGAATAAAAAAAAAAAACCTGCCTTGTTTGTGGGGTCAGCACCGGCAGGCATGCAAACACCCTGGCTTATGGGAATTTCCTCCACTTGCCAGGAGAACATCTGGGGAAAAGGCCAGAGTCACCCCGCCCAGAGCAGGTACAGTGATGCCAGGTGAGGGATGGAGAAGACACAGGTCACACGCTTTCACTATCTGCAGGCCCCGGGGCTGCCTTTCTCGAATAGTCAGCTGACTCCCAGAACCACATTGGAAGGCCAGGTGAGGAGGGAAATCCCAGAGAGGAAGGAGGGAGAAGAGGATGCGTTCTGTGTGCAGTTCTGTTTTGGTGTTTGCTATTGTTGTTGTTTTTCTTTACAGATGGAACAGATTCCTGTTAGAAATGACCTGTGTCCAGTGGTAAGACACTCATTATATTATGGCATATTCTTTCAATGTAATGTAATGCAACATTTACAGAGAATAAGGCAGTTCTTTGTGTACTGACGTGGAATGATCTACAAAAATATCAGCATATTGGAGTATCTCAGTACCTTCAAGATGTATACAAGGAAGGTTCCAGAACGTGGGAAGAGACGACTAGTAATGGAAAGGACACACGAACATGTGTCCACACGTGTGTTTGCGTGCACTCTCTCTGGAAGGATAAACAACGCTGGTCACTTCCAAGGAAAGGAGCTGGGTGTGGGGGGACCTGCGCAGGGATGGGAAGCAGATTTACGAAAAGATATGTATGTATTTGGGAAAGGTAGCATTTGAGGAACATGCATACCTATGGATAGAAAGTAGATTGGTGGACTCCAGGACCTTGGGCGGGGGGGGGGACAGGAGTGACTGCTAACAGGTGTGAGTTTTGTTTTTGGATTTACAGCAGCGATGCTACATGGATATATAGTAACACTGACTCGCATATCTTAGAAGAGTGAGTTTTATGGCATATGAATGGTCTTCGTTTAAAAAGCATTTTTAAAGTAATACTTGAACTTTGTAAAATGGTTTCCCTACTTAAAAGAAAACAACTTTCAAGAGTTCTGAAGTAAAAAAAAAAGGGGGGGGGCAACCATGTCGCAATTGGGTGTTTAAAAAAATAGAAAGCGAACCCTCCACCATACAGGTTTCTGGCCACAACCACCAGAGATTCCGATTCAGCTATCTGGGGTGGGGCCCAGGATCCTGCATTTCTTCAAGATTCCCAAGGGATCAGATACTCAGCCAGGTGTGGGACCCATCGCCCTGGAGAGAAAGGGGGTAGGGGAAACATACTGTACATCATGGCTCAGAGACAATAGCAAATTAGCATTGTTCGAGCTCTGTCTGCACAGCCGTGCTGGCTGGGTTAAGTTCTCTCGGTTTGATGTATTGCTTTTACACTGTTGCAGAAGCCTCAGGAGCTAGATATTGCTGCCCCACTGCACAAAAAAGGGAACTCGGGCCCAGCAAGTTGGGGTCACCTGTCTGACATCACAGGTTAATCGAGGGTAGCCTGTCCCAAACCTCTCTGCCCAGCCCGGAGCTGCCCTGTCCTTCCCGACAGCCCATATATTATACTTTCTCCTTGATCACTATCCATTTTGGCACTTCCCTGATGTCTGTTTCATGCTATTCTATAATTATCTTTCCCAACGAGATTATAAATTCCTTGAGAGCAGGGACCATGTCTTCTCAAATGCAACCAGCGTTTATATAAAACACCTAATGATGTGCAAGGCACAGACGTGGGCCAGAGCCAGGAGCTGCCTTCGAGGAGCTGGCTGCACCCTGCTCTCTCCTCCAGGACAGCCAGCACCAAAGGCCACAATGGGCTAGGTCTCAGGGCCTCTGGGGAAGGCGACCCTGGTGGCTCCATGAGCCCAGGCCAGAACCAGAAAGGGTGACAAACACCGGCGTTCTCGGCCCAGCACCAACCTACCCGGAGGTGAGCAGGTGATCACAGGGTCAAGAATGGAGCCTCAGCCCTGTCTGAAGACCCAAAACAGGTCACTGAAGATGGGGGAGGGAGGCTCAGCTCTGCCTTTAGGGCCCCCTAGGAACCCACCAATCACGACCACGTCACCCCAGAAGCAAAGGGGGCCATGCAGCCTACTGTGGGCCATCTTCCTGCAGGAGAAGACTGTGTGCGCAAATAGGGAAGGCGTTCCAAGCGGGAGGAACGGTCCATGCCAAGGGCTGTAGGTGGGGTCATTCTGGATGTTGACCGGAAATAAGAGTAGCTGATCTGGGGTCTAACTGGACCGGGAGCCATGAAGCTGAAACACTGTCTGTGATGTGGCAACACTGTCAGCAGTCCCTGGGTGAGATGAGGCACAGCCGCAGGGGCTCCCTCTAGTGGTTGGAGCCAGCCCCCCCCCCCCCCCCCCACAAGCACCCCCAAGAGTGGCTGTGTTCCCACGTACCAAACCCTCTCACTCGGGCTCACCAGCAGCTCCAACCACCAGAAGGCTCTCCGACAGCAAAGAGAGCATGTGCTTTGGTGTCACACAGCTCTGACGCTTGCTGTGTGATTCTGGGAAAGTGGCTTCACCTCTCTGAGGCTGTGTCCTTACTTGTACAAAAGGGATAAAGACAGCAACTCCACAGAACTGGCACGAGAAATACGAGGCAATGCCTGGCAGGTGGTCAGGTGCTCAGAAACAGCGGTGCTACGACGATGGGACAAGGCCTGCTTGTCTGTGGATATGCCATCTCCAAACCGTGGTGCCCAGGGCACTAAGGCACGTTCCCACCGGCAAACTGTGGAGCCCTCGGTCCAGAAGAGATGACTTGTGGGGGACACTCCCCACCTATGTGACGGCCAAACTCTGGGCTGGACCGTGAGTGAGGAGCACACAGGTGCAGCATCCTTTCTAGCCCGAAGCTGGGTCCTTGTACCTCCCAGGTGGCCTTGGCCCCAGGTTGCACACTGGTGGGCAGTGGCAGGCAACGCCTTCTCCCTGTGGTGGGGAGAGCATGGACGGATGGACGGCCCGACCCCAGGGAGCCAACCCCGCATACTCACATCGTCCACCTTTGGCTCTGTCACAGGGACCCACTTGTAGATTCGCAGGGACGTGTCACCCACAGTCACCCACTTCTTCTCCCTGCAGAAGATGAGGAAGAGCCCATTACCAGGGGGTTTCTGGGGCAGGACCCTGCTCACCCCTCGTGGGGGACACAGGCCGCACAGCCTTGGAGTAGCTGCGACAAAGGGGCTGGTCAACTTGGGGCTAAGGGAGTGCGCTCCACATCACTCTAGATCTAGTAGCTAGGGGACCCCAGGCGAGTCACTTCACCAATTCGAGCCTCAGTTTCCCCATCTGTTGGACCACAGAGGGTCACTAATCTCTCCAGGCTGCCATAAGGACTGCCATGCTGCCATGCATGAGACAGCATGTGTTAACAGCTTCCCCTCTGCCTTGAAGGATGCGCCTGGTTGACGCTGGGGTGCTGAGGGGCTGCCATTTAGGAGGACTCCTGTGGATGAAGGGAATTGGGCCCCGGGGTCCTCTAGCTTTGCCCCACACCACGGCCCACTCCAGGGAGCCAGTGAACTGGGCCACCCCAACCCCTGGGCAGCAGAGAGGGCATCAGGCCAACAGGGCATTTCCTTCTGGGTGGGGGTGCATATCTTCACCAAGGGCACCCGGGGGCTTACCCTGTCCTCCTGGCAATGCCTGTCAGGTCAGGGGAAGGGAGGCAGGAGCGGACAGTGTGAGTGACCAGCCAGGGCTCTTGGGGCAAACCCCATCTGGAGCAGCCAAGGGGGAACGGTGGAGCAAGGGCAACCCGCACGGCCATGCCCTTGGCCCAAGGGTGATCCCCGGGCCTCGGCAGGTTGGCACGACCCATACTGTGGGGCAGCAGGCAGCCAGAAGGATGCTCTGAGACGCCACTCCCCGGTTCTAAGACAGGCACATGTTTCTGGGTCTCCCCTCCTAATACCCACCTCTGCACACTGCCCCCACCCACCCCTGCCACATCCTGAACTCCTGGGGGACCGCGTCCAGGGTGGAGAGCAGCTACTAAAAGCAGGTTTATGGGTAAGGAGAAAATCACAAGCCATGAGAAGAACATGGGGTGACTGGTTTTCATTAAGGATAATAATTAACACCCTCTCCTCCACACCACTCTGCCTAAGCTACCATCACTCCCCAGGCGCCTGCCATAGCCTCCAAACTTTGGCCCCTGACCCCTGCAGTCAACACATGAGGTCATGTCACTTCCTGCCCCTAACACTGGGCATGGCCATGCACCTGATACCGAGGCTCAGAGGAAACTCCTGGAAGGAAAGCTGGGACTCCTGAACCGAGCAGTTTGGGCTCTAGGGTGCGCATTCCTGGCACCAGCCTCTGCCATCTAAGAAGTGGGAGGTCACAAAGGATCTCTCAACTGCTTCACAAGGACCTGAGCTGATTCAAGGAACCTGCCACGGAATGAGAGGGACAGATGCACACCAGGTACAGGCAGCACAGCAGCCAGGAGCCCTCGGCAATTTTAGGGACAAGGATTCCACCAGAACGGAGATTTATGTGTGATGTGAGCACCTCCGTCTGGGAGCCACCAGGTACCTGCCCAGCCTCCCCTCCCTGGGTGGGTGGCCCTCACGTGCTGGAGGGACACAGTACAGCCACCTGGCACCCCTTTACCACACTCTGGGCACCTGGCGCACTCAAAACCAGCGAACCCAAACCACAGACATCTCCATTCCCCAGGCTGTGCCTGTTTGGGTCCTACACACTTCCTGCTGGAAGAAGCCACAGTCAGGCTTTTATTTATTCTAGGATTATTTCTAGTGCTTTCTATGAGCTAAGCCCCATACACACTCTAATCTTCCGATAACCTTGAATGGCAGGAACAGTCACCTTCCCCATTTGACAGATAGAGAAACTGAGGCAGGAGGAGGTGAGATTGTTCTCTCCCCGGGGCTGGTGTTCAAAGCCTCCATGTGGCACTGCCTTTAGGAGAAGCTTCTCTGGCTTCTCTGGTTTTCATCCCTGCCCTTTTCAGCCCAGAAAGAATTAAGTAAAGACACATATCTAAGTCACCACCCACCCATCTCCTACATCCTGGAAGCAGGATGGACGACTCATAATCCCCGTCTTTCCCCACGTCCATACTGAAAAATCAGAAGGTACCCGGAAGGGACAGGGGCGTTCCAAAGAACAACCTTGGTGACAAAGCAACAATCATAACGGACACTGTGTGCTGAAGGCTTACTTCTGCCAAGTGCTTTATTTACAATAAAGCCCTCTCCCCCTAAGACTGCCAACAAGCCTGCGAGAGGGGAACCAGTCTCACTCCATTTTATGGATGGGAAACAAGATGCCCAGAGAGGTTACATAACTGCTTCATAGTCACACAGCTAGTCTGAGGCAGAACCCGGACCGGACACAGGCTCTGACCTTAGAGCCCACTCTACTATGCTGTTCTGTCTCCTGTGGAAAAGTAAGAAATCATTCCACCGAGCACATGGGGACAGAAGCCGGATAAAGAAACACAAATTGCTAGAATCCCACGCAAATGGCCAAAGGCACTCACTACCCGCAATCCCTGTCAACTGGCTTCCTCGGCCTGGGCCCCACTAGGTCAGCAAATCCAAGGTTTGATTGTCTTAAAAACAAAATCAAGAACAAAAGTAACTGACTTGCAAAACCTAGGCCATATCTCAAGGCAGAAAGTGGGCCAGCTCTGGGCCCTGCGGCCTGCACACGAGCCAAGACAAAGGTCCAGAGTCGCACGTGCTTCCCTGAGCGGTTGAGGGCCCTGAAGCTTCCAAGCTGGCAACAGCCAGGTTCTCGTGCCTCCCTCTGCCCCAGCTGGTGACCCCTTGGCTTGAGTCCCCTAACTCACCCCAAAGATGAGAATCTTTTCTTCAGGAGTGCCTGGGTGGCTCAGTCGCTTCAAAGTCCGACTCTCGGTTTTGGCTCAGGTTGTGATCTCACGGTTTGTGAGTTCGAGCCCGGCATCGGGCTCTGCGCTGACAGCACGAGCCTGCCTGCCTGGGATTCTCTCTCTCTCCCTCTCTCTCTGCCCCTCCTCCACTCTCTCTGTCTCTCAAAATAAATAAACTAAAAAAAAAAAAAAAAAGAAAGGAACCTTTCTTCAGTTGCATTTCTACTGGACGCTGAGGGGCCACGGGACCCAGAGACAAGCACTAAGAACCCCCCCTCAGGAATGGACCTCGAAGGACTGCCCTTTGCTCAGCGGGCCAAGCAGGGACACCAGGCCCGATCTTAGGGAGTCAGTCACTGAGCACGTAGCAGGGAGGACAAGAAGGGATTTCGCAGACATGACCCACAGGCTCTGGGCGTCCCCACCAGCCGGCAGCGCCCTGGGAAACAACACACGGGCTCGGAGAGAAGGAGCCCCTATCAGTCCCCTAAACCCATCATCCCAGAACGCGCTGCCCCGATCCTCCACGGGAGAACGAAACTGTGCTTCCTACTTCATGTCTAGGGTGGCAAACGAGCACCCACAGGTAGGTTTTGTCTGGTCTGCATGTGGACTTACAAATGTGAATCACTGGCCAAACTCTAAGAAGAAAAAAGTCAGACTCCACACAAAAATCCAGATCCCTGACTACTCTCACACACACGGTGACCTGGCCACGAGGGGCCCACGTGCCTCAGGAGCAAGGGCTCTTTCAGATCCCCAGCGCCCACCCCCACCCCTGTAGGCATGGGCCCAGATTCACCAGTGGGCTGCACCCCCCACCTTGCCACAGAACTGCCCATGGGCACACCCTGAGCACCCGTGCCCTGCCGGGCCCTGGTTAACCAGCCAGGTAAGTACCTCTCAGTTCCTCTCCGGACTTGGGCTCCTGGACAAAAGGGCAAATAGGGTCCCAGCTGTAGCAATAAAGCTCTAAACATGCCCCTGCCCCCCTGCACGGGCTCCCATATAAATCGCAAGCACCCATCACAGATTTTCTAGGCCAAGATCAATTTCTAATGTTTTCCTGGGTGAAGGTCCAAGAGCTAGCCCAGGAGACCATCTTGGAGTCACTGCCCACGGGGGCCCTGATGACTCCCTCAAAGAGACTGAATCCCGCACTGTGTATTCACTTCCCAGGGCTAGTCCTCGATACCATTAGGAGAATGGTGTCGTCCTAACTAGGCCCGAGATCGCTCGACCTGCCCTGTACCGGGCAGGAGGGCACCCCCTAAGGTAATGCGATGAGGCCCTAAACGCGGTCAAACTTCCTCCTCCCCCAGGGACCGGTGAGAAGTCTCCGGGGAACAGGCCTATCTCCTTCTTCGGTAAGTCACTGAGGGACCCTTCAGACCAAGGGCCCAGGGGTCCGAGGCCTCAGCCTACTTTGTGGTTCAAGCTTTTGTCTCCTGTCCGACGACCCCACTCCCCTGCTCTTCTGCACCCACACTGGGCCTCCTGACCCTGGCCCGGTTTCCCAAAAAGGGGCCTGCCATTTTGTTCTTCTTCCGGCCATCTTGTGGCTGCCTCCTAGCCTACCAGCCTGCCTTGCTGGGACCCCAGACAGGGGAGGAAAAAAGGCTGGCAGCTAGGAACAGGGTGGTCACGGCTGGCTGCTGTCTTTTTCTGGGGACAAGAGAAGGAAAGGGTTGGCAGAGGCGGGATTTTTAGGGGTCACCAGGGCTGAGAAGAAATACTATCCTAGGCTTCCAGGCTAAATGATATGACAGACACCTCTGTTCTCTGGATAAAATATAGGATGCTGCATTAAATTTGAATTTCAGATCTGTAACAGTTTAATATAAGTAGGTCCCACATATTGCATGGGACATACTTACACTAAAAACTATACACATATATCATTTATTTTTTCAAACTAATTTCATTGTTTATCTAAAATTCAAATTTAACCGTGTGTCCTGTAATTTTATTTGCTAAATCTGGCAACGTGATGTCCCAGCCACTAGTTAAATGCATGGTTGGTGGCCACGCAGTTAATAAACAACCCAACGTCTCGAGGACTGACTGGAAGACCTATTCTAAAGGTGCAGTGGAGGTGAGATTCGGCTTCTCCGGGCTGGGGAAACCGTGGAAATAAGGCGAAGTCTTTTTTGCTTAAAAGGGGCAGGGGAAAAAAAAAATGAGCAAAACACATATTTTATGGAGTCCACCTTACAATAAGGGCACAGTAGTGACTGCTCCTGTACGCAGGGCTAAGTGCTTTTGGAGACAAGATCTTGTTCTAGGAGAGAGAAAGCAGCAAGGGACCCCTTGCTGCCGTGATTAAAGGAGTTCCACAGTTTGCCCAAGGTCACGGCAAGGAAGTAAACTGGAGGCGCAGCCCTGAGATCCTTTATCATGACCTGTTTCCCAAAACACGGGCAGGGAGGGAAACACCTTCTTCTCCCCTTCCCCCAAACACAGGCCAGGTCCCCAAGTGGGCTCAGCAGCACGGACGGCCTCCAGGCTGGCTGCTCCAGGGCCCACGGGGCAGCAAACCCCACAGCTCCATCTGCCCTCCCCGTGGAGCAGCTGGCAGACCCGGCCCTGCGGGAGCAGCTGGCAGGGTGCCTGAGCCCCTGCCCTGCTGGAAACCTGGAGCAGAAGGCCCCACCACGCCTCTTTGGAACAGAGAAAGGCGCCTTGCCCCCAGCCCCTGTCTCACCTCCAAGCCTTGACAGAAGGGACTCAGGCCCAGACACTGCTTCTTTCTGTGCACAGGCAGGCACTAAGGCGGGGGGCGGACTCCAGCCTTCCCTCTGGGAATCCCACAGGAGAGGGAATTGTGGGCTTGTTTTCCTGTGTGTGTTTTGGCCTGCAGCTGTTTCTGCCATTTTTAAATGGCTCCAGTTGGGCAATGGGCACCCTGCGTGCCCCGGGAGCTCCCACAGTGTGGAAGACTTGGATCTCAACTTTGGAAGGGCTCCCCTTCTCACGGCTCTGAAAATTCTTTGTCCCATTGGAGCCAAACCCAGCCCTTGGCCGGGCATCCGGCCATCCGCAGGCAGCCCTTTCCATAGGAGGCCCGGGAGCACGTGGACTTTATTGATTTTCCTCTCGCCTTTTTTTGTTGGGTTTGACTCAGAAAGGACAGCTAACTTGTGACACGGCTAGGCTGCAGGCTCGCCCCCGGTGGTTTTTAGAGACCGAGGCGTTACTCGAGAAATGACACCCCTAAACGTAAACATACTCCACCGGGGGGCCTGCCCAGTTTTTAGTCTTTAAATAAAGGGTCAGGACGAGCCCGCGGGGGCTGACACTCGAGAACCTCGCGGCTGCTCCTCTCCCTCCCTGACCCTGGTGAAGCCGTGGGAAAAAAATAATAAAGTTGAAATCAAGGAGCCAGGAGTTTTCAACAAGTCTGCCCCAACCTGGCGATGTGCTTGCGCCTGGGGCCTGGCCCGCGGGCCGATTCCGAGCCAGATCCCGATGAGGCGGCGAACACGTTCGGTCCCCCATCAATTACAGCAAGGCCACGCCGGACAGACTCCAACGTGAGCTCGAAGAACACGCACGGCCAACACCGAATCTCCTCTCCCCCCGCGCGGAGAACAAAAACAACGGCTCTCTGGGCAAAACAAACACGAGCCGCCGCTTCGGGAGAGGCAGACGCGGCCGAGGACCGGTTTCTGGCCAAAAAGATCCGCCCGCCGACCCCCGGGCGCGGGCGCCGGCCGGGCAGGCCGGGCAGGCCGGGCAGGGCGGGCGGCGCGGGCAGGGCGGGGGGTGCCGGGCGCCCCGGGCCCGCGGCCGCCCCGGCGCTTCCTCCTCGCGCTCGCCCCCATCTTTCTTCCTCGCCGAGAGCCCTCGCTCCAGGCAGCCCAAAGCGCTAAATTTAAACGGCTCGCGCTCTGCAAACTCCGCAGACTCGAGGGCGCCGGGCCTGGGAGGCGGGGAGCGAGCCAGCCAGCCAGCCAGCCGGGGAGGGAGGCGGGAGGGAGGCCCGGCGCGGGCTGGGGCGCGGGGGCCGGCGCTGCGCCGCCCGGGGCGCGCGGGGAGGAGACGGAGACGGCGGCGCCCCGCTCGGTGCCTGCACAATGGAGCTCGCGCTCTCCCCTCCGCCGCCGGCATCGCGGCCCCGGCGCGCGGGAAGCCGCTTTCATGTGACTTGCACAAAACGAAATGGCTTCTGGGGCCGGCCCCGAGCCCCCCTCCCGGGAGCCGAGCGCCGCGGCGGGGCCGGCCCGCCGCTCCACCGCCCGGCCCGGGGCGCCCCGCCGCCTCCAGGCTGCCGCCGCCACCGCGCCAGGTGGGCGACAGGCGCGAGCGCACCTGGGCAGCGGCCGCGGCCCCCGCCTCGCGCAGGTGACCCGGCTCGCGCGCCGCCCGCCGCTCCAACTCCCGGGCCCGCGGCCGGCCCGCGGCGAGGCGCCCGCCGGCTTTTTGTATGTGCTCCGGGGGTCTGGGGCGGCCGCGGCGCCGGGCGGGCGGGCGGGCGAGCGAGCAGGCGCCTCCGCTTACCATTTGCGCACTTTCTCGATAGCCGCCATGACCCTCTTGATATCATCTTTGGCGCGGCTCCTGGTCTCGGCTCGAACCGACCTGCCCGACATGGTTCTGGCGGGGAGAGAGAGGCTGGGGGAGCGCGCCCGCCGGGTCCTGCTCGCGCTCCGCGGCGGCCACACTCGCGCCCGCCCGCTCACTCACTCACACACTCACACACACACTCTCTCACACACTCACACACACTCACACACATACACACAAAGCCGGAGCCGCCGCGCGCGCCCGGGGCCCAGTGCGCAAGCGCCGGGCGCCAGCTGCACCGAGCAGGGGGAGCAGCGCCGCCGCGGCCGCCAGCAGTGCGGCCTCCGGGCGCCGCCGCCGCCGCCGCCGGCCAGCGCCGCGAGCCTCCCCGGCCCGCCCGGGGAGGCGGCCGCGACCCCCCGCTCCCCGGGGAGGCGGCCGGGGGCGCCCGGCGACCCCCGGCCCTGGGCGCGCGGAGGGCGGGGCGGGGGGGGGGGGGCGGCCGGAGGCAGAGACACTCACTCGGAGGCCGCAGGTGCCGCGGGGTCCCCCGGGGAGGGCGCGCCGGCGGGGCGGCGGGCCGTGGAGGGGGCGCATTCCTTGGGAGCCAGCTCGGCGGCGGGTCCGCCGCCCCGGGTGTGTGGCAGCGGGTGCAATAACGCAAGTTTCCTGTGGGACTCCTGACTTCTCAGAGTTGAAGGCGGCGATTCGGGACGCGAGGTGCTCTCGGAAAGAGTTGGGAAACACGGATCTCTGCCGGTCCTCTGCCCTGTGCAAATACGCGAGCTAGGACGTCGCTTCCCTTTCCCTCGTCCTTTTGGAAAACGAGAGTCGGAGGAAAGGTGTCAGGGGCGAGGCGATGGCGAGACATTCGACCCTGCCTATTAAATAGCTTTCCGTGCAGGAAAAGCTCAGTGATTATCAGCATTTCAACAGGGGTTCTTCCTTTCCTTCTGGGGTTGCTCTCAGAGAGCGAGTCACGATTTAAATCGAAGCCACTCCTCACTGAAGTCCCAGGCTCAGACCAGGTGCTACCGCACGAGTGCAAATGACCCTAGCAGGTGTAATGGGCTGGCCGGCCTACAGGGAGGATTTTGAGGTAGCTTCTTCCCCATCATGCCTCAGGACAGCTCTTGGAAGGATCCCGGATAACCCAGGTGCCACATCTTTGTGTTCAGCTGCCGATAAACCGACTTGACCAGAGCTAATCCGTGCCCGGATGAATGCTAGGAAAAATGAGAGTGACCCTGTTGGCACACCTAGACCCTTGGAGATAAACTAGCCCGACACAAGTCATTTGACCTGTGGGGAAACTGAGTCCCAGGAAAGCTAAAGGTCGCAGCCATAAACTGGATCCCAGACTCCTCACTCATTCTAGAACCAAGCAGTTACCCCTGAGAGTTTGGTTTTGGGGAGAAAAGCCACAGGGGAAATGGGTGCCTGATATGAAAAATAAGACAACACTTACCTTAGTGAATCATTCTGAGCATTATATCTAGGAAAATAAGACACAGCAGGTCATAAAACAGATTTCTACTGTTGGCCCTCAGATGGCTTAGAACCACAAAGAACTTCTGAATATGTATATTTGAAAAATAGGAAGATTTCTGGGGTGCCTGGCTGGCTCAGTCTGAGGAGCATGGTACTCTTGATCTCTGGGTACTGAGTTCAAGCCCCATGTTGGGTGTAGAGATTACTTTAATAAATAAAACTTGAAAAAGTAAAATGGGAAGATGTCAAAAATTCAAATATCAGCTAATAAATGGATGTGTGTATATTCACCCAATAAAGTATTATTCAGCCATTGGGAAGGAATGAGATCAACTTTGAAAACATAGTAAGTACAAGAAGCCAGTCACAAAAGATCAAATATTGTACAGTTCCACTTCCGTGAGATACCTAGACTGGGGAAATCCATAGAGACAAAGCAGGTTGGTGGTTGCCAGGGGGTGGGAGTGGGGGTGGGGGAATAGAGAGTGACTTCCAAGGGGTTTGGGATTTCTTTTTGGGGTGATGAGAAAGTTCTGGAACTAGATAATGTTTCCTGTGCACCATTGTGAATATACACTTAAGCATACTGAATTGTACACCTTCAAATGGTTACAGTGGTCAGTTTTATGTGTATTTCACCACAATAAAAAGAAATCAAAATATCCAGCTTCTCCAGAAATAGCAGAAGATCTGCAAACTGGTCCCCCAGTGCTACATGGTAACAATCAGCTGGAACTGAGGAGCCCTGTGCCCCTCAAAGCTCTTCAGGTCACCAATGTGTCACCAGGTCACTTTACTCATTGGCATTATCAGATGGCCCCTGAAGGTATTTGTGTTCTTGATCTCTGATTAAACTATAAAGCTTTCTACAAATGTTCTTTATAAATCTAGTATGTCACTTTTTATAGTTCCCTGTCCCCTGCAGATATTTTTAACCTTTCTTTCAACAAAGCACAGTTGTGGTATAGTCTGTGGTAATTCTAACATTTGAAGTACCTGAGGGTCTGTTTCTCCTAGTTCTTGCTCATGGTGTCCTATTTCCTTGTGATCTGTCTGGTTCCCTTTGACCATGCTGGACACTGTATTTTAAAATTTATTTAGAGGAATAATTTGAGGCCTAGGATGAAGTTACCTTCCTCCAGAGATGATTTACATTTCCTCCTGCCAGGCTCCCGAGGGCACTGCTATTCCAGGACTAAGTTCAGGGCTCATGGGTCCCTGGACCACCCTGATGATGCAAATATATGCTGCCCTATTGAGCAAGTCTGGTTTGCTTATTGTACCCTCGGGGGTGGGGGGGGGTGGGCGTCAGTGACATAAGCAGCTGGCTAACAGATCTGCACTTCCCAACTCTGAGTTCAGTGACCCTGTGTTGATGGTTTGAAATCAACCGTGGCAGGAGTATTTACACTTATGGAAGTTGGCAAATTCTGTATATAAGGATCCTTTCCTCAACCCCACCCAGAGCCGGTTGGTGAACGTTTACCAGAATACCACTGGTGGAGCCCAGTAGGGTCTCAAATTATTGTGGGGGAAAGTCTCATCTCCCACCCGCACTTTTATTTTTGGCCTCTTGCCTCAAAAAGCCAGTCACACTGGAGTTCGAATATGCTAGACTTGACAAATGTCTGCAGGGTTAAATGGCTTCTTTGCTGGGTTCTCCTCCAGGGTTCTCTTCTTCCTTCCATTTCAGCTACTCCTTACTATTTAGACTATTCCTTATTTTTAGATTGAGAGTTCATCTGAATACCTACTTAGTTACCAGAAACTGGATGTCGGGCTGTCTCTGAATATTAGTTATTATTCTAGAGATGTTAAAAAAGAGATCATACGGTTACAGAAGTGAGTTATTTAGTTATGGCTTGTGTCTTAGCCTCTCTTTGCCTCATCTGTAAAATGGGATGAAAAGAACACCACCTGCCTCACGGAGCTGTCATGAGAATTAAACACAGTATTTGTCAAGCACATAGAACAGTGCTTGGCACATAGTAAGTGCTAGAGACCGGAGAGTATTTGTTAAATAAAGGACCTGGGTGATCCTTTGCACCTTTATGACCTATACTAGGAACTGAAGTCCAACTACCCCTCTTTCCGGGCTGCCAAACTCAACCCTTAATCCACTGTTGCACAGGGAGGAGGTTTGAGGAGGTTTCCACCTCTGGAGAGTGGTACGAAATTGTGAGCACAGGCCCGGCTCTTGCTTCTTGGCAGGTTTGGTCCTCACCTAGCAACTTGCAGGAGCAAGTTGTTTTCATAAACAGAGGTGCTTTGGTGTTTGGGGAGCAGGCCATTAGCAAAGCCCAGCAAAGGGGGAGAACTGAAGAGAATGCTCCAACCACAGAATGGTTCCTCAGAGACAGGAGCCAAAGGGTGTGCTGCAGGGTATGAAACCTCCCTCCTATTATAGAAAAGGACACGAAAACTCAGAAGCCACACAGCCAGTTAGCAAGCAGCGTTCTGGCCAGAACCCTGCTCTCCTATTGTGGTCTCTGGGATTCCCCACTCCACATCCATCATAAAGTTGGTAGTTGGAAATCAACATGGCAGGAATGTTAACACGATGGAAACTGGCAAGTGCTTTTCATCAGGACCCTCCTGTCCCTCCTCTTTCCAGAGCTGGTTGGTGAACATTTACCAGCCTACCACTGGTAGAGCCTAATGGGGTCTCAAATGATCGTGGGGGAGATCTCCCCTATAGTGTGGGCCTTATGATAGACTGGGGAGACCTTGGAAAAAAAATTTGTTTTGACAAACCAGATGCTGCAATCTGCCTCTCCGTATCTTTCTTCCCTAAAACTACAACTGTAAAAATTGTCACCAGCTCAGACACGAGTGAATCGGCAGTTTGCATATCCATCCATGCAGCCATTGGCTTGCCCAGAAGCTGAGTCACTTGAGGTCGCATAAAAATAAAGAGATAGTGGACATGAAGTGCTTTGAAACATTCATGTGTTCAAAGGTGAGTCAGTGTAGGCCAGACGCTCTTCTAACAACAAGTGATTAAACACAGGATGTCTGCTCAGGACCCAGTGACTCGGAACAAAGTTAGAGATCTGTCCACAAACAGGCTTGGTGAGTTCTCAGGTCAGGAATCTAGAAGGCTGCCCAGATGCCTTTTGCCTCCTTCCTGCATGCTGCCCAGCATCTGAATATCCTTCCCAGTTTTGGGTGAGCCTTTGGGGTTGAAGGCCAACCCCTCCCCAGAAGCTGTCTTCCTCTTCTCCCAAGGCGTTAGGTCCTGGGCATGGGTTGCAATCATAGACTGGTGGATGGTTTAGCCAGTTGGTGTTTTTTTTGTTTTTTTTTTTTCTCTTTTTTTCCCTATGTTTGTTTGTTTGTTTGTTTACTTTGAAAGAGAAATAGTGCGGGCAGGGGAGGGGCAGAAAGAGAGAGAGAATCCGAAGTGGGCTCCACAGTGACAGCAGAGTGCTGGATGTGTGGGGCCTTGAACCCATGAACCATGAGATCATGACCTGAGCCAAAGTTGGACGCTCAACCGACTGAGCCACCCAGCCGCGCCTAGCCAGTTGGTTTTTTAAAATATTAGTTTTATTGAAATATAATTAGCATGCCATAAAATTCACCCTTTTAAAGTGGTTTTTAGTATGTTTGTACAGAGTTGTGAAACCATCACCACAGTTATTTTTAGAACATTTTTGTCATCTGAAAAAGAGATCCTCTCTCCACCCAAGGTTAGAGGCAGTTACAGAAAGCCACAAATCTACTTCTTGCCCCTGTGGATTTGCCTATTCTGGGCATTTCACATAAATGGAACATACGATGCGTCCTTTTGTGTTTGGTGTCTTAGCGTATTTTCAAGGTTCATCCGTGTTGTAGCATATGTACTAATATACTTCATTCCTTTTTATGGCTCAATAGTATTCCATTGCATGTGTGGATTTACCACATTTTGGTTATCTAGGCATTCACTGATGAACACTGGGATGTTTCTTCCACTGTTTGGCTCTTGCGAACACAGTTACTATGAAAATTACTGTACAGGTTTTTGTACAGATGTGTCTCTTGCCTGTGTATACCGAGGAATAGAACTGCAGGGCCATATGGTAACTCTGTGTTTAACATTTTGAGCAGCTGGCAGACTGTTTTCCACAGCAGCCGCGCCATTTTATGTTCCCACCAGCAGTAGACTAAGGTTCCAGCTTCTCCACATCCTTGCCAACACTTGGTTTTTTCTTTTTTCTTTTAGCCATCCTAGTGGGTGTGGAGTGGATCTCACTGTGGTTTGTTTTTTTTTTTTTTATTTTGACTTTGATTTTTGAGGGAGTGTAGGGGCCGTGGAAAAATGACTTACGGCAAAAGTGGCCCCTGCAGAGCCCCAGAGGATTGGAGGCACTGAGCTCACGCATCTGGCCTTTTTTTCGTTCTTTAAAAAAAAAAAAAATTATTACTTTTTAATTTTTTTAATGTTTATTTTTAAGAGAGACAGAGCATGAGTGGGGGAGGGGCAGAGAGCAAGGGAGACACAGAATCTGAAGCAGGCTGCAGGCTCTGAACTGTCAGCACAGAGCCGGACTCGGGGCTCGAACCCACAAACCAGCTAAGTCGGCCGCTTAACCGACTGAGCCACCCAGGTGCCCCTGGCCTTCTTTGGTTCTTGCTCATTTCAGAACTTGCTCATCTTCCACTGAAGCTAACCAGCTTCTGGTATGCTGCAAATCAAAGATCATGACTGATACCATACTGAGGTTGCCCCTTAGTCTTTACACTTCTTTATACTTCTGAATTGTGTCTTGTTGCAATCCTTTCCTTCTCCCCCAAATACCAGAATACTCTCCTTGCTGTTGTCCCTTTGCCCAGCCATCCCCTCCTGCCCATCAGCCAGTCCTACCTCTCTAACACGCAAATGTAATCCATTTCTCCTCCTTTACTTTAATCTTCAAGTTTAACCTCCTTAGTGCACAAGGCCATTCCCTAATGTAACCATTGCTTTCTCTGGGTTGCTCTCCTGCCCCCACCCCCAGAGACCCCTCAGATTGGCTTAGAGTGCCTCATTTATGTAATTTCTCCTCTACCTACCCTGATCTCCTCCTCCTTCCCACCCCATCTGCTCCAGATGCCCCTATATCACATCACAAAATACTGTCATTATCATTGGCGTGTCTGTTTCCCTCACTACAATGTAACCTTCTTAAGGGCAAGAACCACGCTTTGTGCTACAGTGTATCCAGGGCTTAGCACCTGCGTTGACCCTGGGGTCACTTAGTGAGGATCTGCAGGCTGCAAGTGATTGCCATCCCAGCATTTAGTCTACAAAAGTGGAAAAGGAAGAGGTGGCCAACAGGACACAGGAAGGGGTAAGTGGCATGCATTTGCTGACGCTTTACTGCATAGCAGGCTGCCTTCGGGCAGTTGCCAGCGACTAGGGGAATGTATAGTTCAACATGATTGTTGATGAAGGAACAAGATCACTGAGAAAACTGTGGTCATGTTTAAAAAAAACATTGAGGGGCGCCCGGGTGGCTCGGTCGGTTAAGCGTCTGACTTCGGCTCAGGTCACGATCTCACAGTCTGTGGGTTCGAGCCCCGCATCGGGCTCTGTGCTGACAACTCAGAGCCTGGAGCCTGCTTCCGATTCTGTGTCTCCCTCTCTCTCTGCCCCTCCCCTGCTCATGCTCTGTCTCTCTCTGTCACAAAAATAAATAAAAACATTAAAAAAATTTTTTTTTAAATATTGAAATCTCTGGAAAACTAAGGAAGATGAAGAGATGCCAACTCGGGACATGAGGTTTAGGAAGCCAAAGCCCACAGTCAGCATTCCTACCTTTGGCCTGTGTCATGTGAAAGAATACGTCAGCTTCAGGCCTGGCTCCACGCGTGACCTCGTTCTGGTCTTCCCCGGGATCGTCTATCCCACATCGAGACTCTGGATAAAAGAAATGAGACTGCCTCCTTCCTCCTGCGGCTTGTTCACATGAAAACGTTCCTCCTCCGGCTCCCAAGGAAGACCCACATAATGGTAGCACTGAAGGAATACTAGAGATCCTTCTAGACCCCTGAGGACCTCGTCTCGAGCCCACATCCCCCTCTGTGTTCCCACCACACAAACCTTGGCTCCACTGAATGCTTCTGGCTTTGGTGCACACTGTGCTCTCTGTCTGGGATGTTCTCTCCTGTCTCTTTCCATGACTGGCTCTCAACATCGACGTCTCATCTTTGGAGAGACCCTCCCTGACCACCCTAACTAAAGCACATCCCCCTCTTGGTATTCTATGTCACAGAGTCTGGGCCTTGTCTTTATGACTCTGAGCATAATTTGCAATGACATATTTACGTGCTTGTTTAACATGAGCTCCCTAAAGACAACGGCCGTGCCTGTCTTGTTTGCAACGGCACACCCAGTGCCAACGCAGTGCTAGCATGCAGGAACTATTTGCTCAATTCATGAATGGACAAACGGATGCACGAAGCCCATCTGTGAAGAAATCAGGCGCTCACAGAGGAGAAGCGAGGCAGCAGCCAGTCCCTTAGATGGGACTCTGGGTTTGCCACAGCCCCATGTCTCCCCCATGTTGGAGCCGGCGCTCAGGGTGTCCTCTGTGCTTCAGACCCCAGGACCACGGTACCACCCAGTGCTCCCTTCTCCGGGGCAGGTGTGCTGGTGGGCTGGGGGAACTCGCACCTTGCAACACACACTTCTGCCATGTTGGAAGGGCTGGCAAAGGAGCATGAACTAGTTCCGAGGAACCAAACCTGCTCCCCTCCCAGAGAGAACACCCCCACTTGCTCTAAAGAGTAAGATTTAGAGGGGCGTCTGGGTGGCTCAGTTGGTGGAGCGTCCGACTTGGGCTCAGGTCATGATCTCAGGGTTTGTGGGTTCGAGCCCCACGTCAGGCTCTGTGCTGACAGCTCAGAGCCTGGAGCTTGCTTTGGATTCTGTGTCTCCCTCTCTCTCTCTGCCCCTCCCCTGCTCACGCTCTCTCTCTCTCTCTTTCAAAAATGAATAAACTTAAAAAAAAAGTAATCTCTTCCCCCAATGTGGGGCTCAAACTCATGACCCCAAGATCAAGAGTCACAGGCTCTACTGACTGAGCCAGCCAGGCGTCCCAGAGTGTTTGGTTGTTATTGTTGTTGTTTTGTTTGTTTTCCTTTAAGCTAAGCTAGCAGAGGGTAGTTCTTTTTTTTTTTTTAATTTTTTTTTAACTTTTTATTTTTTGAGAGTCAGAGAGAGACAGAGCAATGAGCGGGGGAGGGGCAGAGAGAGAGAGGGAGACACAGAATCCGAATCAGGCTCCAGGCTCTGAGCTGTCAGCACAGAGCGCGATGCGGGGCTCGAACCCACAAACCGTGATATCGTGACCTGAGCCGAAGTTGGACTCTCAACCGACTGAGCCACCCGGGCGCCCCAGGACACAGATCTTTTCAAAAAGACCCTTCTTGTCTGCAGTGCCTGGAAGCACAGCAGAGGCTCATGGCCACAGAGGACGGACAGCAAGTGAGGTAACACAAAAGCAACCAGCCCTGACTGGCTTCGGGAGTGTTTGCTTGGGAACAGAGAGGCGTAGGGCAGAGCACGGAAACCATTCCGGGGCGACTGACTCAGAGAGGTGGTGTGTGTGTGTGTGTGTGTGTGTGTGTGTGTGTGTGTGTATGTGTGTTTGTGTGTGTGTGTGTATACACACATATATTTAACTTTTAATTTTGAGATAATTTTAGATTTACAGGGGAGTTGCAAAGGTAGGACAGAGAGTTCCCACGAGCCCTTTGCCCAGCTTCCCAGGTGTGTACCCCATGTAACCACCATATAGTGATCAAAACGAAGACATTAACATTGCTGCAATGCTGTTAACTCATCTACAGACCTCACCTGGAGTGCACGGTTTCCCCGTGTCGCCTCCTGTCCCGGACATCCCTTCCGGGGTCCCATTTTGCACTTCTCCACCATGTCTCCTTAGTCTCCTCCCATCGGAGGAGACTTGCTCGTCTTGACCTTGACGGGATTGGAGAGCATGTCGGTTTGGTCTGGTCATTTGTACGGATGCACTGTATTTGTAAAACTCTGTTGGGATGAGGGATCCTGGCCTAGGGGGTACGGCGGATGGAGTTTTCCCTGCAGGTTAAGAATGGTTTTCACATTTTTAAATGGTTGAAAAAAAAAATCAAAAGAAGGTGATTTTGTGATAGGTGGAGATGATCGTAAAATCCAAATTTCAGTGTCCATTAAGTAAACTTGGTTGGAACACAGCCACAATCATTCTTTTCTGGATGGTCTGTCATTGCCTTTGTATTCTGATGGGCAAGTCAAGGAGTTGTGACAGAGCCATAAGGCCTGCAGAGCCTCGACATTTACCCTCTGGCCCTTTACAGAGAAAGACCCCAGTGGAGAGAGCCTGGCAGGACCTGGAGCTCACCTTTGCTCTAAAGCAAAGCCAGCTATTATTAAAGAGCTGTGAGTTCATCCATCCAGTCATTCCACGGATACTTACTGAGGGCCCATTGTCAAAACCAGCAGGCACCCCTATTCAAGCAGGTGCTAACGAAGCTAAAACTTCGGAACCGGAGGAGGTTAATGCCCATCAATCATCTGCCCAGGTCTCAGGCGCAGGTGTCCTGTAATAATAACAGTCACTACCCCATTTTGAGCTCTGCCTTATGCTGGTAACACTTTCCTTGCACCTTCTCCTTTAATCCTCTCAACCACCCAGGAGAATTCCAGGAGGAAACTGAGGTTCAAGAGATTAAATTAGCCACACCCAAGGGTGCATAGGGAGCCACTAAATGGCAGGAGCAGCAAATGAGCCCAGTCAAGCCCCTGGGCTTCCAGAGCAGATAGTGTGCAAACAAAACCCTCACCATGCTTGGGAAGAGCCTCGGGGTCTGGAGCAGAAGGAGTGGGGTGGGGAGGCTGCTGGTGGTTCCTGAACTCTAGAAGCAACAAACCAGGATGGTTTGGTTGGTCAGTAGCCAGAGACCCCATCTGAAATAGCGTTCTTCCAAAAGAGCATCACAATCTTCAGCCTTGATGTTCACGCCCAACGATTATCCTTCTTTGGTCTTTTCCTCGCTCCTCTTCTGGCGTCGCTGCTCTGCCATGCATGCCGCGGGAGAGTCTGGGTGCTCTGCTCACTTGGGGAGCTGTCTGCTCACAGGGGAGGCTGTCCTCCACTCCCTCCCCTGAGTGGGGACACCGATGTCCTACATCCCATGTGGCCAGCAGGTGGGGCCTGCCAGGAATGGGAGGCAAAGGGCCTCCTGGTGCTGAAAGGCGCACAGGTCCTCTCCGTGTGGGTCAAACGGGTTGAGAGACACCCAAACAAAAGCACTTGCAGAAAGGGGCCCTGACGGTGAGAAGGGCGCCCCCTGGCCAAGCTGGGCTGGGAGCGGTTGGGAACACTATTGACACGAATGCTGCCGTCCCCTGGGGTTCTGGCCTTCCTGGGTGAACCAGAGCCAGGTGAATCAGAGCCAGGGCCTCATCCCCCACCCCCACCCCGCCCCCCCGTACTGACCTGGAGACGCAGGAAGCCGGATGGACACAGCGTGACGGTGGTTCCAGCTCACGGGTCCAGCCACAGTGGGTCCTCCTGGTCACTGGCCAGTTCTGCTTCAGACAGTGATTCCAGTACATGTAGTCGATCAGAACGAAATCAGTGTGCCGGATTTAATGAAAGAAGCCCTGGCTGGTGTCCGGACAGCATCCCATTCTGAGTAATTTTTTTGAAGAGAACAGTCATCTGAGAGTTTCCTGTTCCCTAAAATGTCCCCAGGAACTTTTTAACTGGCTTGGTAATATGTCTCCTAAGCCCTTAGCAGCTGCAAAATTGATTCATAAAGCATGTTTGGTTTTTTCTTCTGTCTTGTTTTATTTCGCCTTTTTTTTTTTTTTCAAAGAACAAAATGTAAACCAGGTTGCAAAGCCCTGGCCACACAACCTGATGAGAAGGTGCCTGCGGGACCCTGGCCCACGCCGCCCGTCCCAAGGTCACGGTGACGCAGCCGGGTTTGGGGTAGATGGTTCTGTTCTATGTTCCCAGGCGTTCCAAAGACTCACTGAGGCCACGTCTCCAAGAGGACCCCCACGCAGCAGGGAGGGCTCAGTGCATGAAGGACGAAGGTACTGCCGTTTACTTCCCTTGCACACACTCTGGTCCTTAGCAAGAAGGGCCTTTAGGGGGTCAGAGATGTTATCTCACGTGCCAGCGCCTCTGGGGAAGGGCCCGGTTTGGGTGGGAGGGTGCGATGGGCTCAGCGTGTGTACAGAATAACACCTGGCACTTGTGTCTGAATGAGAACTCATCACTGATAACAAATCTCTAAAATCAGACCCTAACTTTCATCTGTGTGCACAATGATGATACTCTATTCTCAAGGTCAAAACACTGCTGAAAACTTAGCAGCGTGTCCTAAATGTCCCCCGAGCTGGGGAGCTGGGCCCCGTTTGTGCCTACTACGTGCTTGGGAGCCCTGTGGAGGGGGCGTAAGGCGGCGGCCGACCACCCAGGCCTGTGGCAGGGGTGTGTGGGGGAGGGGAGGCTCACAGACTCCAGTTGGCGAGTTCTGCCCCCGCCCCGCAGGCCTGGCCGGTGGTTTCTGGTCCAGGTGCTGCACACACACCGGGCCCCAGGGGTGCTTTTTTGCATTCTCTCTGGCAGTTGCCACCGGGGTTAGGCATGGCCAGTGAAGCTCTCCATAACGGCCGCACACAACTGCTTAGTTGTTTTGCTGATGAGAAGGCACGAGCGGGGACTCTCAGGAGCCCAGAACACCCAGCAACCCCCCGCCGGTCAAACAGCAGGCAGGGGTGATCCCCATTAGACCATATGATGCCAAGGGTCCGGGGAGGGGGAGGGAATAAGGCCGCACGTGTCCCTAGGAAGGCCTACGGCAGCTGGAACCCTTCTCTGCCCCCCAGGGACCAGCCACCTGCCTGTCCTGTTCAACCCTGCTCAGGCAGCACTGCCTTGGACAGAGCAGAGAGCCACCATTCTCCGGCCACCATTCACATCCAGCTGCCAGTGTGTTTTTTGCCTCCACCCACTCTTCTGTTTGAGAAACAGTGGAATGTCCAACTTTGTGAATTCCATTGCTTAACCAAAATTTCCTTTTAATGTCTAAATGTTCCAAAGATTAGGGTGGGGGCAGGGAAATACAGGGAAGCAGTGCTTCTCGGGGGGGAGGGGGAACCCGCACACACAAAGTCCTTTGTGCCTCAAACATTCCTTACAACTTCACTGACCAGAGGATCTTGTGTGAAATCTTGTGAAATGGTTAGGCCAAGAATGTCAGTCGTGAATATTTCTGCAGTGATTTCGTCTGGAAGTTGTTCTTCAAAGCAGATTTCTGAACCTAGCCAAACAAGAAAACAAAACAAATGCCTTCATTATGATGAGGTTTCTAACTCAGAAGCACGTTCCAAAAATACAAGGAACCGATACTGAACAAAAGTGAGAGGCGCTTTGTGTCCCGGTTTGTCTGGGAGTCCTTCAAAAGCCCCGGGTCGGTTTGGAGCACTCTCACCAAATCTCTGCAAACTTCATGGGAAAGCCTTAAACCACACGGTATGGTTGATTTACTGTTTGGAGACATCTAGGAACACAGCGTAAGTTACAGTCTGATGTCCTGAGGACACAGGGAATGGGGGAGGGGAGCTGGGAGGCTCGAAACGACCCCCTGGATACTGGAGTCTAGAACTGTCTGAGATCAAGAACTCTGTTTAATGTGACACTGGGATGGGCAATAACAGGAGAGGGAGAAGGAAGCCTGGGGGGGGGGTCTTTGCTCGTGACCCCAGTCTCGGTACTGGTGACGGGCTTTGACCACCGAGGGGCATCGGGCAGTGTCCTGGGCCTGGCAGTGGAGACACCCCCGCGGGCCCGGGAGAGCTGTTTAGACTGGTTCCTCCAGAGCTTAAATTCCCAGCCTAACTTCGGGTCCATTTTCCTCCCTCCGGGGTACTAGAGAAGGAGGTGAGCAATCCTTAGGCAGGAAAGGAGGACGAGCTTTAAAAACTTCCAAGCACTAGCAGCTCGAAGCCGGGCTTGTGCCTGTTCGCAGCCCTGTCCTTCTCCAAGTCTCTGACAACACGTCTCCTGAAACACCTTCCAAGCTGTATCTTCTCCCAGCGGCCAGTAGGCACGCACCCAAGCTGAAAAGATGCAGACCGGTCGGTGGAATAAAGGGCGGAAATAAGGCCAGAAGACACAGGATGGACAGCGCACGGCAAACAAACGTGACCGCGCTCACTGGTCCTTCCTTGCTCACGCTGGGGCCCAGGCAGACTTGCTTCGTTGTGGGCACGGTATTAAGGAGGACGGTTTGCACCAGTCAGGAGAGAGAAATACGCTTAAGTCTACGACAAATTAGTGAGCTCCGGCTGCAAGCCCGGGCAGGGTCAGGAACGGTACCTTTGATGGAGGAGGCTGCGGGCTCGGATTTCCACCCCTCGGGATTCAGTCCAAACAGCGTAGCAAAGCAGTCACACATCTCCTCCTCAGTCATGTGCTCACCTGAGTATCGTAAAACGAAAGAGCGTCCGCTCCCACCCTTGGGGCTCCGCATAATGTCAGAGCTTAGCAGCGTCATCCTGAGGTCTTAAAAGAGAATTATTCCACGATTTCCTTTCCTTGAGACACAAAAACAATCTATAGAGTCCCGTGTTAGACATATCCTTCCTTACACGGTGTTAAGACTGGTGTTGCTCATACAGAGAATAAGACAACTTTTTTTTTTTTTTTTTTTTTTAGTTAATTTATTTATTTTGAGAGAGACAAGACAGTATGAGTGGGGGAGGGACAGAGAGAGAGAGAGAGAGAGAGAGAGAGAGAGAGAGAGAGATTCCTAAGCAGGCTCCACATTGCCAGCGCAGAGCCCAAAGCAGGACTCGAACTCATGAAACCGCAAGATCATGACCTGAGCCAAAACCGAGTCAGACACTTACCCGAAACCGACTGAGCCACCCAGGCGCCCCAAAGACCACTTTATGATCAAGACTGTGCTCTGCTTCGTTTCATGTTCCCTCACACTAGAACCACCAGCTTGATGAAGAGGAAACTGTCACCCGAAGAGAAAGCCTACTTGACTTCCTCACATGAAATATTGAGGAAAACAGCAGGTAAAGAGGAAAAATCTTACACTGGTGTGGTTTTTATCTCACAATCACATCCCAGTGTCATAATAGCCCTGTGACATTGGTGGCTAGCACTTTCATTCATAAACACCGACTCAAGAGGTTCAGCAAGTTGGAACACAAATCAGAGTCTTAGGGGACCCAGGATGGCGCCCTTCCCATCACCCCGCGTTTGCCAGCTCTGTGGGTCAGTAGATGGCATCCCTCATGGTTGAAGCCCCCGTCCGATTAAAGATGCCAGGAGGTCCAGGCACCTGGGTGGCTCAGTTAAGCATCAGACTTCAGCTCAGGTCATGATCTCATGGCCTGTGGGTTCGAGCCCCATGTGGGGCTCTGTGCTGACAGCTCAGAGCCTGGAGCCTGCTTCAGATTCCATGTCTCCCTCACTCTCTACACCTCCCCCACTCACACACTGTCTCTCTCTCTCTTAAAAATAAATAAACATTAAAAAAAAAAAAAAGAGGGGCACCTGGGTGGCGCAGTCAGTTAAGCATCTGACTTCAGCTCAGGTCATGATCTCACAGTTCATGGGTGTGAGCCCCGCATCGGGCTCTGTGTTGACAGCTCAGAGCCTGGAGCCTGCTTCAGATTCTGTGTATCCCTCTCTCTCTGCCCCTCCCCAACTAGTGCTCTGTCTCTGTCTCTAAAAATAAACAAACAAATAAATAAATAAACGTTAAAAAAAAAAAAAAAAAGATGCCAGGGGTCTGCCTCCCCAAACACAGTTCTCTCCAGTGGAAATGGCCCAAGAATGGGACAAGATATTCCCTATTTATGGATTTACCTTTCGTTAGAAGCAGTTTTAGGAAATCTTCTCTTCGTATAACCTTCTCTCCTTTTGAATTGGTAAAACCAAGGATGTCAAAGCTATGCTGAATGCCACGCATGGTGTTCCCAAAAGGTGGTCTGTGATTAAGGTAAACTTTGAAGAAATCTGGTAAGTTGATTTTGTCAACTAGCTTTCCAGTGTCCACATACTCACTAAATCTGATTTCGTTAAACATATCTTCAATCTAGGGAAGAGATTGGAAAAAAAAAAAAAAAAAGACCATGGTTAGCAGAAAAGACACTTTGATATACTTCTAAAAATTGAACAGTAACAGACAAATGTTTACAGTTAGCTGAAAACATATCTGTTAAGGGTTGATTATACCCCCAAGAAAGAGATGTTGAAGTCCTAACCCCCAGGACCTCAGACTGTGACCTCATTTAGAAAAAGGGCCGTGGCAGATGCAATTAGTTAAGATGAGATCATACTGGAGTGGGACGGGTCTTTAGTCCATTGTGAATGGTGTCCTTGTAAGAAGAGGAGAGGGACACACAGGGAGGGGATGGCCATGTGATGATGGAAACAGAGAGTGGAAAGATGTGGTTCAAGCCCAGGGCTGCTGGTAACCACCAGAAGCCAAAAGAAGTGAGGGAGGAAGGGTTCTCCCCTAAAGGTTTCACAGAGAATGTGGCCCTGCTGACAGCTGGCTTTATTCTGTGGGAGAATAAATTTCCGTTGGTTTAAGCCACCCGGTTGGTGATGTTTTGTTGCAGCAACACTAATACAGTGGTCAGTTTTTCAATACTATTAACACGGCTACATTATTATCACCTCTTTCTCGCTTTGTGAGACAGATGTTAGTTTCGTTCAGAAGGTAGAATCCTCACGGATTTGGAAATTAGCTCATAAGAATAAGCAGGGGCGCCTGGGTGGCTCAGTTAGTTAAGCGTACGACTCTTGATTTTGGCTCAGGTCACGATCTCAGTTTGCGGGATCGAGCCCTGCCGGGGGCTCCACGCTGACAGCGCACAGCCTGCTTGGGATTCTCGGTCTCCCTCTCTCTCTGCCCCTCCCCAGCTTGCTCTCTCTCTCTCTCTCTCTCAAAATAAATAAACCTTAAAAAAAGGAATAAGCAAATAATTCAACATGAAACTCAAATATAGGACCAATGGGCCTAATAAATTTCTTAAGACAATTAGCTGCACCATGATTTCAGTTTTTCACCATGTTTTCCCTTTTTCTCTTTTCCATTTTTATATATACAAAAGACTGTATGTAACTTATGGGGTATAATTAAAAAGTGAATACCTAAGAAGCAACCATTCATTGAAAAGATCAACAAAACTGATCAATCTTTAGCTAGAATAACCAAGAAAAAAAGAGAAAAGACTCAAATTACTAATATCAGAACTGAGAGAACATTAGTACCAACCTCTCAGAAATAAAAAGTATGAACAGCATGTTCATTTATAGTTCATTTCTATATATCTGTAACTGATGATGTTATAATGAGATAACTTAGATGAAATGAACACATTTGTAGAAAGACACAAATGACCAAAACTGACTCAAGAAGAAATAGAAACTCTGAACAGACCTATAACAAGTAAAGAGATTTAAAACTTCCACAAAGAAAAGCCAAGGACCAGAAGGCTTCCCTGGTGAATTCTACCAAATATTTTTTTAAAATACCAATTTTCCACAAACTCTCCCCCAAAAAAACAGGAGAAAAGGGAACACGTCCCAATTCATTCTATGAGGACTGCTTTCTGATTTGGAAATTCATTGTGTATTTTCCAAATTTTCTAGGATGACAAAGAGTGCTGTCATGTCTGTGGATTCAAACAGAAATGTGGTGACCATTAATGTGGTCTCCACATGGGTCTCCTTATGTAACTGCCAGAACAAAAGACAGGGAGAAATATAAAAACAAATAAAACCACTCCTCACTGCCATCCATCTCTCTCTGTGCAGTATTTTTGTACCATGCACATTGCAGGTGGCTGAAATTCAAAAACCCAAATTATACCTGGCAAAGGGCTAGAAACGAGTAATTTATTTTAATATCTACCTTAAAAAAATTTTTAACGTTTATTTATTTTTGAGAGAGACAGAGACAGAGCACGAGCAGAGGAGGGGCAGAGAGAAAGAGGGAGACACAGAATCCAAAGCAGGCTCCAGGCTCTGAGTTGTCAGCACAGAGCGTGACTTGGGGCTTGAGCCCATGGACTTCGAGATCATGACCTGAGCTGAAGTTGGATGCTTAACCAACTGAGCCACACAGGTGCCCCTTTAATATCTACATTTTATTTAAAAAAAATTTTTTTTAACGTTTATTTATTTTTGAGACAGAGAGACAGAGCATGAACAGGGGAGGGGCAGAGAGAGAGGGAGACACAGAATCTGAAATGGGCACCAGGCTCTGAGCTGTCAGCACAGAGCCCGATGCGGGGCTCGAACTCACAGACTGTGAGATCATGACCTGAGCCAAAGTCGGACGCTTAACCGACTGAGCCACCCAGGTGCCCCTATCTACATTTTAAACTAATATGTGTCCTAACAAGTTGTAGGGCTTGGAATTTTACAAAGAGAGAGAATAAGAGCCACAGAAAAGCAGGAAATAATTTTTTTTTTCCAGAACATGAACTCTGCTTTCGTCTGTAGGAATGAATCAGGAATTGAATCTGTACTTGTACACAATATTTATCAATAGGTAACCAATTTCTCCCTGTCCAATAAATTACATAGAAAAAAATCAGAAGAGCACCAGTTTGAAGAAACACCAAATATCAGACTGTCTGGGGCACTCTCATGTCTTGGTCTGGCCCCAACTATCAATAAGAAAATAAAAATCTTTTGCAGTCCAACCATCCAACCATAATTTCTGTGAAAGATCTGAGGCACTTTCCATTTTTCCCCCATAGGTATAAAATATATATGTATATGTTTTGCAAAATTCTTATATGTATATAATTATGGATCCTGCTTTCCCCCCCTTTAACACTGTATCTGAGTAATCACCTAGTATTTTCTTTTTTAATTTTTTTTATAACGTTTATTTATTTTTGAGACAGAGAGAGACAGAGCACGAACAGGGGAGGGGCAGAGAGAGAGGGAGACACGGAATCGGAAGCAGGCTCCAGGCTCTGAGTCATCAGCCCAGAGCCCGACACGGGGCTCGAACCCACGGACCGTGAGATCGTGACCTGAGCCAAAGTCGGACGCTTAACCGACTGAGCCACCCGGGTGCCCCTCACCTAGTATTTTCAAAGAAGCCATATATTTTCAATGCAACATTCCAGGAATGATCCTTAGACATAATATCATTGGTTACAGATACACATGAATTACAATCGATACTATGTAAGTAGCTTTAAATTGTAACATCTTCCTATGGAATATTTATTGAGTTTATATTACGTACAGTTGCAAGTTAAATTATGTATAATTTTAGTTATAAATAAAACATTATCCACCATCATATTATTTATACTTTGTACTATGTAATTTTAGTAGTATTATTATAAACATGTGCTACTATTTACTATGAGTCTCTACTCTGAGTAGAGACTAGGGCTAGAAGTATGACCTTTGATGATAGACCTAGGTTCCTAAATTCTGGTGCTCCCATTTTCTATGTGACCTTCTCAACTGCCTTATCTTGGAAAAGGGGGTAAAGGAGTTTTGAAGTTTATTGCAACAATATATTTAAGGTGCTAAACATAATGCCTAATACACAGTAAGCTCTCAACAGGCAGTAACTATTCTTATGATTATTATACTTTCTACGCCTTTGCTAATTACAATACATATAATTATAATATAAATTATAATTTATAGCTATAAATTATAAATTATATTATAATTAAATTATAAATTATATGTATAATTTATAATTACATAAATAATATAAACGATATATACAAATTATAAATGTAACATAATGATTTAACTCAATTCAGAACTATAAGGCTAACCCAAAGATACCAAAAAGGAACTCAAAAGTGGGAGTTACTCATACCCAGAGCGTTCCAAAGATCTCAGGGAACATTCTCAGCACAAACCATTGAGTAGGTGATTCACCTCTTACTCTCTTTTCCCATATGACTGATCAAGAATCATAGCTCGATGGGGCGCCTGGGTGGCTCAGTCAGTTGGGCACCTGACTGTGGCTCAGGTCATGGTCTTACAGTTCGTGGGTTCAAACCCCCCGTCGGGCTCTGTGCTGCCAGCTCAGAGCCTGGAGCCTGCTTCGGATTCTGTGTCTCCTTCTCTCTCTGCCCCTCCCGCACTCTCTCTCTCTCCCTCTCAAAAATAAACATTGAAAAGAAGAAGAAGAAGAAAGAAAGAATCACGACTCGAAAAACAAAGTTGGCAGCTTCGGCATCATTGACATTTCTTTCCTGAGCCTCCTTTGCAAGTGTTGGTTGAAAAGGCATGTCTAAACAAAGTTCACGCTTGGGAGAGGAGCCTTGGAGATGGACTAGAACGCCGAGAGCCTTCCCTACGCTCCGGTGTGAAGCCGACCCTGCTGCCCTGCCTCTGCTTGGCTTCAGCCAGCCCTTTGGTGGCATTCTCACGCCGGCCCTCCCTCCACTAAGGCAGTGTTTCATTTGGGTCACTCGGGGAGCTTTAAACATTCTGAGCCCCAGGCCCTGTTCCCAGAGATCCTAACTGAATTCGTCTGGGGTAGAGTATGAGCAGTCATATTTTATAAAAGCTCCTCAGGGGATCTGAATGTATGGCCAGGGTTGAGAAGCATGGCTTTAAGGCAGGGGTTCTCAACTTTGTCGGGGGTCAAAATGACCAGGAGGGCTTATTAAAACAGATGGCTGGTCCCGCCCCCAGACTGATTCAGTGGGTCTGGGATGGAGGGGGAGGGGGGCAGCTGAGAATGTGCATTTCTTATAGGTCTCCAGGTGATGCCAATGCCCCTGGTCTGGGGGCCACATCATGGAGAACCACTGCTCTTAGACCACATCGCTTCTGCAGAGGTGATACTCCTGCCAAAAAGCCTTGTGATTTTCACTGGAGAGGAGTGGTGGCGGGCAGCTGTGAACTTGTTCTTGCTTTGGGCCCACACCTGTCTCCTCCATTAAGCTGTAGCGATCACTTTCGTGTCTATTTCCTCAGCAGCTTCAGAGCCTGGCAGTTGTAGGGACCAGAGAAATAAGAAAGAAAACGAAACAAAACAAAACAAACAATGCAGGCACAAGTGAGGTCATGGGAAAATTTTTCTTAAAATATACCAAAGGCTGGGGCGCCTGGGTGGCTCAGTCGGTTCAGCATCTTGACTTCAACTCAGGTCATGATCTCTTGCGGTTTGTAAGTTCGAGCCCCACGCTGGGCTCTGTGCTGACAGCTCAGAGCCTGGAGCCTGCTTTGGATTCTGTCTCCCTCTCTCTCTCTCTCTCTGCCCTTCCCCTGCTTGCATGCTTGCTCTCCCTCTCTCTGTGTCTCTCAAAAATAAACATTAAAAAAATTAAAATATACAAAAGGCTTATTTAGAATAACCACTTAGTTACTGCTCTTGTTAGTGCAATTTACTAGAAGTTACCGAGCATTTGGTTTAGTGCTAGGTGAACGAAAGGCAAGACACTTAATTATTCCAGGATAGCCCTATACTCTAGGACTTTATGGTCAGCAAATATCTATTAAGCACCTGCTAGGTGCCAAGCACCGGTCTGGGCCCTGTGAAGAGACACGCAAGAGATCTTAGAATCTTGTTTCAGCATCGTGTTTTATAAATTATGCTTTCTAACCTCCCTGTTAGGCGGTGAGGAACATAATACATTAGAACCGAGGCCTTCCTCACTGTACAAGCGGGCTCCCGGTGTGGGTCAGTGTCTTTTGTGCTGGTTTTATAGGCTCGCAGGCTGGGAGGACTCTCCCTGCTCCACGCGCCTGCCTCCCGACGCAGGGTGCTCTCTAGAACCTCCTCTGCAGGTGAGGAGCCTGTCTCATCACAGCGCACGTCTTCTCCTCTCCCGGGACCCCTTCGAGTGCTTCCACACTGCCCTGGGCAGGGAAGGAGGGGCGCAGAGGAGTAGGGTTCAGGGCTGGGCAGCCTCACTGCACAGTCACATCTGGAGACACTCCTGCTATTTATGAATTGCTCCGTGACTCACAGCTGCCCCCCGCTTCCTCCAGGAACTATATTTGGACGACAGCTGCCTTTCTCCAGGAGTAGGACATGCCACACCCACTGGATGCAGTCCCAGGCCAGCCCTTGGTGCGCGGCCACCACGCTTTCTCCCTGCTGTCTGGGGTGAGGTGACCCAGAAATGAGAACACCACCCATTCCAGGGCCCTCTATGGTGGTGACCTTCACTCAGCCCCTCATCGGAGCCCAGGTGTCAAACACTTCCAGGCACTGACTCCAGGAAATGGTTTTAAAGGCTTTCCAATCTAGATGACACTTTCTCCAGCTCATCCCAAACCTACAGTGAGGGCTTGTCAGTTAAGCGCTCACAGCTCTTCAAAGTCCTGCTTCCTTGTAGCTGTGCCCAGAAACAGGGGATAGGTCCTGGTTCCAGTCAAGAAATAGCATAGATGGAAACCAATCTGGCAGTCCTCAAACATAGGGTTATTGGCACAGCAATTCTGCTCCTAGGGACGTATGCGAGAGAAAATAAAACATAGCTCTACACAAAACCTTGTGCACAAATATTCATAGCAGTATTATGCGTAACAGCCAAAACGTGGAAACAACCAAATGCCCATCATTTGATGAGTGCAAAAATAAAATGTGGCACATCCATAAGAACGAACAGAATATTAATCAGTTATAAAAAGGAGTGAAATGCGGACACCTGTTACCACATGGGTGAACCCTGAAAACATGATGCTCAGTGAAAGAAGCCAGTCACAGAAGACCACATGGTATGATTCCACTGATATGAAACATCCAGAACAGACAAACCCATAGGGACAGGAAGGAGATTGGTGGGTGCCAGGAGCTGAGGATGGGGCGGGGGGGGCGGAGTGACTATTCACGGGTCACTGCATTAAGTGTGTTGATGGGTATGAGGTTTCTTTTTAGGGTGATAAACATGCTGTGGGATTAGATGGTGGTGATGGTTGCACGACTCTGTGAACAAACTAAAAGCCCCTGAATTGTACACTTTAAATGCACGAATTGTATGGTATGTGATATATCTCAATAAAGTTGTTAAAAGGAAAGAAAAATACGGGCGCCTAGGTGGCTCAGTTGGTTGGGTGTCTGACTCTTGATTTCAGCTCGGACCATGATCTCACAGTCTGTGGGACCGAGCCCCATGGTGGGCTCTGAGCTGATGGCGCGGAGCCTGCTTGGGATTCCTCTTCTCCTCTCTCTGCCCCTCCCCTACTCTCTCTCTCTCTCTCTCTCTCTCTCAAAATAAATAAACATTTTTTAAAATCTTAAAAAAAAAAGAAAGAAAAATAATACAAGGTGAAGCCATGGCAAAGGCAAGTAACAAAGTATTTTTTTTTAATTTTTTTTTTAATGTTTATTTATTTTTGAGACAAAGAGAGACAGAGCATGAACGGGGGAGGGTCAGAGAGAGAGGGAGACACAGAATCTGAAACAGGCTCCAGGCTCTGAGCTGTCAGCACAGAGCCCGACGCGGGGCTTGAACTCACGGACCATGAGATCATGACCTGAGCCGAAGCCAGACGCCCAACCGACCAAGCCACCCAGGCGCCCCACAAAGTATTTTTTTTAAATATATTTTCTACCATCACTATGTTCTAACCTGTTCTAATCATAAAACCAGTAAAGATAGAATATGCTTGTTATAAAAAATTGAAGCAATGGAGATAGGGAAATGAAGTGCCCTATAATTCCCCATCTCTCAGCAATAGCCAGTGTTTGATGTCCCAGCTTTTAGGGTTTCTTCCTTGTTTGCACTACAGCACATGTGTAGAAACAGAACATGGGGTCTGGGCCCGGCCAGCTGGGGCGCAGACGCAGCTCTACCCTCAGGGGCTGTGACTGGGAAAGCTCCCTCGCCTCCCTAAGCCTCACTTCCCCATCTGTGACACTGAGACAATAAAAGCATCTCCCTGCTGTGGGAGGGAGGACTGAAGGACGGTGGGGTTAGCCCCGAACCTGGCACAGGGTGAGAGCCCCAGAGAGAAGAGCCTGGTTGGTGCTGTTGCTGGTGTTATTACGGTATTATGGTCACTTCCATTCTTTCTTGGTGGCTGCGTGGCATTTCAGGATTTCCTTCTTTAAATGCATTAAAGTGTGAACAATAGAAATTATTTTGTCTTGCCCTCATCTCTCTGAAGGGGAGACACCCTGCTCGCTGGTGTAGGGACTCAGCTGACCGGGAAGGCCTCCCCACAATAGTGGGCCATGGGAAACAGCTCCTGACATTCTGGCTTCAGAGCAAATCTAACACAGTGACGGCTTCTTTTCAAAGTGCAAATCACCAAATTCCCACTGGGGTCTTTATCAGAGCAGAAATTGTGCCCATGACCACTGGCTCAGATTTCTCCTCCTTGTATGGGGAAGGCTGTGCTGCTTGGCCACAGTCCCTCCATCCCAGCTGGGACCATGGTTTAGCCACAAGATTAGCACAAACGGCTTTGGGAGGATTTGTTTGTTTATCTTTCTGGGTTTTGTTCTAGATACAAAAGCAACACAAGCTACATGCTTGCAGCTAAGAAAAATTAGAATAAATTAGAATACTACAGAAGTGTATGAGTCCCCGCCCCCACCCCATATATAACCACAACTGTCTTCTGAGGAGGGTACAAGCCACTAAATGGGAAGTTTCTTCATTTATAGACCCTTGAGATGGGCTTATATTGCAGGTTTGGAAACCAGCTAAGAGCCCAACTGCCACGGCTGGCAGAGGGAGAACGTGGAGTTCCTGGGGGCGCACCAGGAAAGAGGGGGAACAGAGCACGGAATTCAGCATGGGGTAAAGGCCAGCAAGGAAGCCCCTGTCCGGGTCCTCGTCAGGACTGGGAAGAAGGTCTCAAAGCAGTTTCAGGTAAATTGCTGTGAAATGTGCTTACGTGTGACTCTTTCTGACGATGCCCAAATTTTCAAGAAAGTTGTCTTGTGTGTGTGGGCTTTGTGTTTTTGTGGAAACCAAGGAAAGAGCTGAGAGTATCAGGTCTGGAATGATGTGGGCTAGACAGAGTCTGCACACACACACGTGGACGCCCCCCCACCCCCAGGGTAGCCCCAAAACTCTGGAACCAGAGCCAGGTTCCAGCTGGTACCAGGGGCCTCTGTGGACATGGGGTTATATGTACAGAGTAGGAAGTAAAAGTTCTCCCAGATCCCAGCCCTCAGAAATCAATGTCATTGAGCGTTTGGAGCATGTTCTTTCAGAGTTTTGCTAGGAGTGTACAAATATATAAATTATCATTAATGAGATGAGATTATGCTTTACATACTGTTTTGCCCTTTTCCGTTTAAATTTTTTTAATGTTTATTTATTTTTGAGAGAGAGAGAAAGAGAGAGAGAGAGAGAGAGTGTGTGTGTGTGTGTGTGTGTGTGTGTGTGTGTGTGTGTGTGTGTGTACATGAGCGGGGGAGGGGCAGAGAGAGAGGGAGACACAGACTCAGAAGCAGGCTCCAGGCCCTGAGCGGTCAGCACAGATCCCGACGCGGGGCTCGAAACCACAGACCATGAGATCATGACCTGAGCCGAAGTCAGACGCTTAATGCTTAACAAGGCCACCCCAGTGCCACTGCCCTTTTCCATTTAAATAACAAAACCTGAACATTCTTTAAGTCAAGAAATGTAGGTCAGTTTCACTTTTTAAGGACTGCTAAGCGTAGGTCTGCCTGGTTTATTTATCCCATCTCTTATCAAGGGACATTAGGGTTTTAACATTTCATCATCAGGAAAATAAACGACAATTGTCCTTTCATATGCACATCACTCACATTTGTGTGAGTTTTTCTGGAGGACACGCTCCTAAAAGTAGATTAGGTGGGTCCAAAGACACGTAAAAAGTTAAACAATTGTTGGGGCGCCTGGATGGCTCAGTCAGTTAAGCGTCCGACTCTTGGTTTCGGCTCAGGTCATGGTCTCGCGGTTCGTGGGTTCGGGCTCCACATCGGGCTCTGTGCTGACAGTGTGGAGCCTGCTTGGGGTTCTCTCTCTTTCCTTCTCTCTCTGCCCCTCCCCTACTCATACTATCTCTGTCTCTCTCAAAATAAATAAATTAAAACTTTAAAAAAGGAAATACAAAATCAAAAGTTAGACGATTATTTATTTCTTCTCTAGACACTCCTAAACAACACTTAAGTGCTGTTGTTGAATATACCGAATACTTCAGGGCTACTATTAACTACTCTGAGATCAGATAATAATGGCCAGGATTCTATTTTCCTTGTTGTCTTTGCAGCCACATATGACCAAAGAGCGTCCGTCATTCATTCGTTCATTCACTCACTCGTCTGACCAATATTCTCTGAGTGTCTATTTATCATGTGAGCACTTGCCAGTCATAAACAGACGTCTCTGCCAGGGTTGGCCTTACATTTATCGAACTAAGTGGTTACACTACTGTTAATTCACTGCGAAAACCTACCAGGGTTAAACACCGCTCTGCAAGCTAAATAGAAACGTAGCCACCAGTAACCAGGGAACACATGTGACAGGTGAGCCCTGCCCCAACATGATACTCCAAAGTCCTGGAGGAAAAGAAAACTTCTACAGATAGAAGATGAAACTCTGTCTTATGTGAGCTCAGCTATAGGAAACAATGACACGTAAGTTTTGGTTCCTTCTGTAACACTATGAACAGTGTAAATCTTTCATTTAAAAAATGAAGCTGTGTGGGGCTCCTGGGCGGCTTAGTCGGTTGGGTGTCCGACTTTGGCTCAGATCACGATCTCACGGTTTGTGGGTTCGAGCCCCGGAGCTTGCTTCAGATTCTGTGTCTCCCTCTCTGTCTGCCCCTCCCCCACTTGTGCTCTGTCTGTCTCTCTCTGTCTCTCTCAAAAAAAAAAAAAAAAAAAAAATCTGTAAGAGCAGCCCAGCCCGATGACTTTGGCTGTGTTATGCCCAGGTACAGCAAAGGATGGGAGTGGTTAGGGATTCTTTGGGGAGGGTTATATTCTTGTGTAATTTGGCTTCAATTTACCACACTGACTAGAGTGAAATCCCCAAGCCAGTTAAAATGACGTCAGAAAAATATAAATAATGTATAGCCTTGGTTGGGGCGGGAAGGCTGAATCTCTGTGACTGAGTCTTTTATGTAACCAAGTTTAGCTGGGCAGACTTCTTCGTGCAACTTCTCGGGGGAGGGGGAACAGCTGCATCTCAATAGGAAATGTTTCATTAACCACGACAAAGCCTGGATTTAAAAGTTTCAAAGCCCTGAAAACATTTTTATTGAAACCGCTATAAATCCAATGTGAAAACAAGAGACCAAAAAGCTCTCCCTGTGCAGCTTCAGACATGAACTGACTCATCAGCTAGCAAAGTTTGCACACTCACATGGCCACATCTGGATCGGGGGTCTTCAGAGAACATCGCCAAAGAGTGAGTGTATTTTTCTTTTAGGTGGATTAAAAACCCTGGAGTCCAAGGGATTAATGAAGGCATTCGAGCGGGGCACTGAAAGTCTCCTTTTTAACAGCGGGAGAGATGTATACAACAGCCATTGAAAACCTTGCAATCACCATTTTTATTTCTATTTATGTTTGTAACTAATGCTCAATGTCACTTTATGACATTTGTTGAAGACTGACATTTTTTTTCTGGGTACCTTTTACTCATCAACGAGACATGGAGAGGCTGTTAGGCTCTATTACATTTTGCCAATGACCAGGTAACTGAGTATGCCTTAGTGACTGCCCGTCCTTGCTTCTGCAGGAAGCAGGGAAAGGCTGGTCACTCTGTGTCTACCCTCCGTCTGTAGCAGTTCATGTGGCCGGTGAGTGATGGTCACTAAGGCTAAACGCCCAGAATTCCCTCACTAACCAGGCACGACTGCAGAGGAGGAGGACACGCTTATATAAGCTCAGGGCTGAAAATTGAGAATCCTGAAAGGAGTGGCTGGCTGGTTCAGTCGGTAGAGCCTGCAACTCTTGATTTCAGGGTCGCGAGTTCAAGCCCCACACTGGGTGAAGAGGAAGGAAGGAAGGAAGGAAGGAAGGAAGGAAGGAAGGAAGGAAGGAAGGAAGAAAGAAAGAAAGAAAAGAAAGAGAAAGAAGGAAAGAGAAGAAAGAGAAAGAAGGAAAGAAAAGAAAGAGAAAGAAGGAAAGAAAAGAAAAAGAAAGCCCTTAAAAAAAAAAAAAGCAAAGAAAGTCCTGAATGAGAAGCCTGCCATCAGTTTGATGACTTTCAGTCACTTGGCAAAGTGCCCTTACCAGATGAGTCAAGGAAACAACGAACTGGTTTTAGAAAGGAAATTGCGAGCAAAGAACCACACGGTCGGAGGAGTGTTCGTCTACAGGCCTTTCACAATCACACGTCCAGAGATGAGGACTTGAGGATGAAGACAGTAACACTGGATGGTATTTTCTGAAGACTTAACATGTGCCACGTCCTGCGCTACATAGATGCTCATTTAATCGTCCGTCATTCTGGGAGGTGGGCGCCACTACTGTCCCAGTTTTACACTCGAGACAGAGACTCGGGAGAGATCCAGGAACTCGACCAACTCTTCGCCCCAGAGCCCCTGACATGGGAGCCTGGGCTCCCAGCAGCTATCGGGTGCTACGTCCCAAGTAGGACGGCTTGGATCTGCGACCTTCAGAGAGGCACCGGAATGCTTGCCCACAGGACAGAAGTGACCGTGAGCTGGAGACACCCACTGGGGGTGGGGGAGTGGGAGAGGAAGGACCCTCTCCCCAGCTGGACGACTGAGTAAGGGACACCTCAGTTCCAGAGGCCTCTCTGTGAGGTAGGAGTGCCTGGAACCTGCTTCAGAATAGGCCACAGGTGGAGAGGAAGTTGGGGGGTCTGAATGTAATAGGAGTTGATAATTGTTGAAGGTGACTGATGGGTACACAACGGTTTATTACACTATTTTGTCTGCTTTTGTCTATGTTTGGAATTTTCCAAAATAAAGAGTTAAAAATAAGTAAAGAGGGGGCAATCGCATCAACCTCTTAAAAAGAGCACACCGTTTCAGGGCGCCCGGCTCAGTTGAGCATCTGACTTCCGCTCGGGTCATGATCTCACAGTTTGTGAGTTCGAGCCCCGTGTCGCCCTCTGTGCTGACAGCTCGGAGCCTGGAGCCTGCTTCAGATTCTGTGACTCCCTCTCTCTGTCCTTCCCCTGCTCATGCTCTGTCTCTCTCTCAAGAATAAATAAACATTAAAAAAAAAAAACAAAAAGAACACACCATTTTGACAGGAAATACTGAAGTAAGAAGAGGGTCTGAGTAAGCACCTATTCTGTGTCACACTGGATGGGGGGGGGGGGGCGCTCCTTGGACTCCTGTCCTCAGGTCCTCGTGATGACATACGAGGTCAGAGCTGCTTCCAGCCTCATCTGACAGATGGGGACGCAGGAACTCAGACTATAGTGGAAATGACTTGCCAAGGGAGCCAGTAGGTCAGCCAGGTTCTGCGTCCCTGCCCTTCCTACAACATCTGCTTTTCCCTCCTCCTCAGTCTGGAAGTACTAGGCATTATGCCAGCCAATCCCTCGAGAAGATGGGTATTAGCTTAAGATAAATGTTTGGCTAAAAAAAGAAGATGAACCATAGATACAATAGAGAAGATGAAACGCAGAGGGAGTAGAGCCTGAGTGAGAAGTCAAAGGCAATACTTCCAGACTGAACTGAGACAGGTTTCCACAATCAGTCCATTTGGGGGGTGCTATCCTGCATGCATACACCTCACTTCAAGACTCCCAGTGTCCAACAAACTGTTATTTTTTATTGTCCTTTAAAGTTTATTTATTTATTTTGAGAGAGAGAGAGCCAGCTCACGCACAAGTGGGGGAGGGACAGAGAGGAGGAGAGAGAGAATCCAAAGGAGGTTCCACGCTGTCAGCACGGAGCCCAATATGGGGCTTAAACTCATGAACCGTGAGATCTCAACCTGAGCCAAGATCAAGACTCGGACGCTTAACTGACTGAGCCACCCACGTGCCCCTTCAGTAAACTTTTAGCGCCTCAGAATAATGGACCCATTTTTTTTTTTCTATGCAGAATTCCATTTGGAGACCACTCCTCCTGCCCCAGAATCCTCATGGTCAAGGTGGCTGACCCTGCCTCTGATTCCAGGTGCAGGGAGTATACAGGCCTGGCCAACCCGAGCAGCACCTGCCCGAGGACAGTGGCCAGGAGGCCGGGGGTGGTCACCAGGGCTCTGGGGTTGTGCATGCTGAACATGGGCCAAGGGACCCCCTGAGAAGAAAGGCAACACGGAGGCAAGTGAGGCCCCGGAAGAAGGACACCCTCTGGAGGAGGTGTGAGTGCCCGGATGAGGTTACACTGGGTGTTACCGCTGCCTCTAGAGTCGGAGTGTGGCGACCCAAAAACTAGTTCGCGTTAGGTTTCTATAACCCGTAACCAAAGGAGAGTCCTGACCAATAATCCTGTTTCGCTGTGCTGAATCGTCCTTCCTCCGGCATAAGTGGCCTCGGTAAACACCTCAGGGGCCAGTGTGCTAAGGCAGGGGTTTGAAACCTGGGGGGGATATGCAGATTGCCAGGCCGCATACCTGGAGATTCTGATTGGCTAGACCCAGGATGGGCCCAGGAATCTGTCTCCTTAGCAAGTGCTCCACGTAATTCTGATGCAGCCTGCCAGTTTGGGAACCAATAGTCCAAGGAGCGTGCTTTGGAGCGACAGCTCCCAGGAACACTTTCATGTGGGTCGCGTCAGCCTCAACTTTCTCCCTACCTGCTTCCATTTCCGGGCATGTACTTTTACCAAAACGTACATTGGTCAAAAGACCTTTTGATGGGGCGCCTGGGTGGCTCAGTCGGTTGAGCTTCCGACTTCGGCTCAGGTCACGATCTCACCGTCTGTGAGTTCAAGCCCCGCGTCCGGCTCTGTGCTGATAGCTCAGAGCCTGGAGCCTTCTTCAGATTCTGTGTCTCCCTCTCTCTCTAACCCTCCCCCGCTCATGCTGTGTCTCTCTCTGTCTCAAAAATAAAATAAAACATTAAAAAAAAAAAAGACCTTTTGAGGAGCTTGTTAGAATACCTGTTGAGCTTAAGGTGCTCTCCCTGGTCTCTGCATGGGTCTGTGGGCTCACAGAGCTCATCTTTCCAGATGCCATCTGGAGAATGAAGGTCATCTTCCCGTCACACCCAGAGCACACAAAACAGGTGGTTCTAGGCGGGCCACCAAAGCTAGGAGAAATACCAGGGACCAGAGCTTACACCCCTAAAACGCACCGAGCCACCAATGTGGGCACCACATCTCAGCTGGGTCTCAGGCCTTCCGTATGCCTGATGGCGTGCCGTGAAATGCTACATTTTTGGAAAGCTGTTTGGCAGCACAGCCTTGAAGTTCCTATTCTCTGACCCAGTGATTCCATTTCTAGGACGCTGAGACTGGAAAATAATCAGAGGAGTATGCAAAAACTGCACACAGAGATGCTCATCACAACCATGTCTCTGACAGCCAAACACTTCAAGACAATCTACATGGCTGTCAGCTGGGGACCGGCGCAAGCAAGTACCCAGCCTGTAAAAAGCATGTTGTCTACATCAAACGAAAAAGCTCCCGCCCGGTGGGGTGTCTGGGTGGCTCAGTTGATTGAGTGAGCACCCAACTCTTGATTTGGGCTCAGGTCATGATCTCATAGTTCAGGGGATCAAGCCCGACACTGGGCTCAGTGCGGGCAGCATGGAGCCTGCTTGGGATTCCCTCTCTCCCTCCCCCTCTCTCTGCCCCTCCCTTGCTTATGTGTGTGCACATGTTCTTTCTTGCTCTTGCTCTCTAAATAAATAAGTAAACATTTTAAAAAAGCTTCTGGGGGCGCCTGGGTGACTCAGGTGCCTGAGTGTCCAACTTCAGCTCAGGTCACGATCTCACAGTTTGTGGGGTTGGGCTCTGTGCTGACAGCTCAGAGCCTGGAGCCTGCTTCGGATTCTGGGTCTCCCTCTTTCTCTGCCCCTCCCCTGCTCGTGCTCTGTCTCTCTCACTCTCTCTCTCAAAAATAAATAAGCATTAAAAAAAATTAAACAAAACATTAAAAAAAAACTTCTGCACAACAAAAAGAAATTAGTAAAATGAAAAGGTGACCTATGGAATGAGAGAAAATATTTGCAAACCACATATCTGATAAGGGGCTACTCTCTAAAATATATAAGGAAAACATATAACCCAATAGCAAAAAAATAAATAACCCAATTTAAAAATGGGCCAAAGACCCGAACAACCATTTTTCCAAAAAAGATATTCAAACGTGAAAAGGTGCACAATGTCCCTAATCATCAGGAAAACACAGATCAAAGCCATAATGAGCTGTCACTTCACACCTGTTAGAATGGCAAAAGGTAACTGGTGACGAGGATGTGGAGAAAAGGGATCCCTTGTGCACTGTTGGTGGGAATAAAGAAAGAAAATGTGATTTCTGTATACATCATGGAACACTATTCAACCATAAAAAAGAAGGAAATCCTGCCATTTACGACAACATGGATGAAACTTGAGAGCTTTATGCTAAGTGAAATAAGTCAAAGAAAGACAAATGCATGTATGTGGAATCTAAAAAAACAAAACAAAAAAAAAAACAACACCAAACTCATAGAAATAGAAAACAGAGAGTGGTTGCCAGGGTACAAACTTCCAGTTATAAGATGAAAAAGTCCCAGGGAGGTAATGTACAGCATGACGACTATAGATTTTGAAGGTTCTCACCACACCAAAAAATGGTAGCTACACGCGGTGGTGGTCTGTTAACTGACCTTACTGTGGTGATCGTTTTTGCAACAATACGTATATAAAATTACTAAACTGTATGCCTTAAACTATATAGGTTGTATGTCAATTTTGTCTCAACAAAGCTGGGGGGAAAAGTATATTGTCAAGGAATTTTTGCCACCATGCTTACAAAACAACAGTTACTGAGAATGTTGACACAGGGGCGCCTGGGTGGCTCACTCGGTTAAGCGTCCGACTTTGGCTCAAGTCATCATCTCGCGGTTCGTGAGTTCGAGCCCAGCATTGGGCTCTGTGCTGACAGCTCAGAGCCCGAAGCCTGCTTCAGATTCTGTGTCTCCCCCTCTCTCTGCCCCGCCTCTGTCTGTCTCTCAATAATAAAGTAACGCTAAAAAAAATTTTAAAGAATGTTGATACAAATATATACATATATATACACATACACAGATATGCCTATATACTCACACAAATCTGTACATATGTACATGTATATGCACACATCCTCTGTAAACTGTTGATATATATTGTCACAGACACATATATGCCATATAATGCCAATTCCTTATTTAAAAATATAGATGTATCTGGGGCGCCTGGGTGGCGCAGTCGGTTAAGCGTCCGACTTCAGCCAGGTCATGATCTTGCGGTCCGTGAGTTCGAGCCCCGCGTCGGGCTCTGGGCTGATGGCTCGGAGCCTGGAGCCTGTTTCCGATTCTGTGTCTCCCTCTCTCTCTGACCCTCCCCCGTTCATGCTCTGTCTCTCTCTGTCCCAAAAATAAATAAAAAACGTTGAAAAAAAAAATTTAAAAATATAGATGTATCTATACCCATGCATAAAACAATAGAAGGAAGTCCACTAAAATGTTAACAGTGATTATCTCTGAGTAATTTCTATTTTCTTCTTTATAGTTCTATTTTCTAAATCAGGGTAAGTTACAAAATTAAGGCATATCCTTCAAAAATCATGTTCTCAGAGAATTACTAATACATGGAAAATGCTTATGAAATGACATCAAGAGGAAATATAGGGTAAAAATATATATTCAATACAATACCAATTAGGTGTTTAAATTATATATATATATGAAATATATATACAAAATTTTATATAGATACCCCGGAAAATACTAAAAACTGTTAAGTCTGTATAGTGGGATTATTAGTATTTTCTTCATTTCATTTGCGTACCGTTTCCAAGCTTTCTTTCCTTTTTTTTTTTAAGATTTTTTTTTTAATGTTTATTTACTTTAGAGAGAGAGAAGGGGGGAGGATCCAAAGCTGGCTCTGTGCAGGGCTCAAATTCACAAACTGTGAGATCATGACCTGAGCTGGAGTCGGAGGCTTAACCGACTGAGCCGCCCAGGTGCCCCAAACTTTCTACAATGAGAATGTGTTAACACCTCAAGTCTGAGAGAAAACCAAGTCAGTTGCATCGTAACCACGGTTTCTAAGGGGAACACTCTCCCTCGAGAGCTTCTGGTCCCTTGCGGCTGGGCGTGTTGTGTGAGGTCATGAGGAATGACTGTGTCTCCTGAGCCCACAGCACAGGATGAGCACCCACCTCCCAGAGGCGCCCCATTCACACAGGCCAGGTTAACAGCAACTACAAAGTGAAGGTCATCCCAATAACGACCATTTACGGAGCTTTTCCTATGCGCCTGGCCCTGTGCTGAGTGCTTTGTGGGCATTTCTCGGGCATCATCTCCTTGAACTCATCAGGGGCCAGTCTAATTCCAAAACCCAGGCTCTTACTGGCATCAAACTGTGGTAAGGAAGAGTCTTTAAGGAATATCTTTATGGTAAGTCTGTTTCTAAGGAGAGTGTCTGGGATGCCCACAACCTTCTTTTTGATCCATTTACGTAAGAATAATGTTAAATTTTTACTTTTGACCTATAATTGTTGCTCCCAGAGGTCGTTTCCATGAATAACATGTCCCACTGCTGCTCTTGTTTTCGTTCCGCCTACCTTTTCTTCCGAGGGGTAAAAGCCAACTGCTCTCATGACAAAAGGAAGCTCCGACAGGCAAATGTGTTCCGACACCTCTCTGGTCTCCATTGTATCAATTCCTTGACTACGGAGCTGAGAATAGTAAAAATAGTCTTCCAGCTCCTATGTGCAAATACAATGAAACACAACACACATTTTGGCTCAAGTCTGCAGCATCCATTAGGACTTCAAGGACATTTTCTAGAAAGTACGTTCTGAGCTCAGTGGGGAAAAGAGCTTTGGGAAAAAGGCAAGAAGGTTCATCCCGGGCTCATTTGTTTCACAAACTTAACTAGATGTTACCAGGAAGTGTTTACTCTGAGGACAATTACCCTGTAGAATTTTCCTTCCCTGCCACCAGCCACCAGACCGTAGAACGGGGTCAAGTCTTCACCCCCGAGAGAAACTGCAGCCTCCAGAGCACTAGAACGGTGACAGAAACATCGCTGTTAGGGAGCGCTCGCGCCTGAGCACTGGCCAGCCCGAGTCCCGCTGGCACTGCGGACCTCGGCAGGGTGTCACGATGTCCGTACAAGTAGGGTCTCGGTAAACTTGTCAGGAAAATTCCTTCTGAAATGAAGCCAAAAACGAAAAATTCAATTTCAATGTGGAACCTGGTGGTACAGGGTACCTGCCTTAACGGTAGTGATATTCTCTCGCCGATGACAGGGCAGGCGCTTGGCAATTTGTGGGCAATCTTCGGGGAGCACGGCTCCTCCCCTGAGGGAGGCAGGGAGGTGGGGGGAGGGAGGGAGGACCCCTGTGCACTGAAACCACAGTGCTCCCCAGTAGAGCCGCGTCCCTCGTGAGATCTGTGCGACCAGAGCCAAAAACGGGGTAAGCGCAGGTACACTGCCAACACTAATTGCTTCCATAAAAACTCGGGAGGCCACAAGGGACCCATGCCAGTCAGATAAAAATAACCCTCTGCTCTCTAACATGGGGTCAGGTTTTCTAAAAATAGGCACCGTAAATGGTAAGAAAACCTACTTTTGTGTGTGAGACTGACTCTGCCCCGCACGAAATACACGTAATAGGAAATCATTGTAATAGTCCGCTAACTGGATTTCTGCTAATCAGGCCGTTAGCCTCTTCGTGGAGCTGTTAAAACACACTTCGGTGTAGACCACGGCAGGGAAGTGGTTAAGTATCCAGAATCTGGAGTCAGAGGGACACTCGTTGAGTCCTGGCTCTGCCACTCGCAAGCAGTGTGGTCACGGGTCAGCGACAGCCTCCCTGGGCCCCAGTTTCCTCATCTATGAAATGGGAATAGTCACAGGTCTGCCTCACAGGGTTGTTTCGAAAATAAAGTGAAGGCGCATAAAGGGTTTGACACGAAGCCCTTTGTTTTCCTCTTTGTTTTCCTCCGTGATGAGTGTTTGTTAGGTGTGGCGTTGAATCAGAAAGACCGGATGTGAATCCCAGCCCCACCACTTACTCCAGTGCTTGGGGCGGGAGGGGGGGGGGTGTCATTTAGCACCCTGGAGCTAGTTTCCAGATATATGGGGGTACCACCGTGGGGACACTGCCAGTCCCTGCCTCCCAGGATGGCTGTGAGCATGAAATCAGACAATGGGTGGAGAGCAGTCAGCACAGGGCCCGGCCCAGCGAAGGCTCAGTACGAGGAGCGATTATTACTGTTGAACTGGGCATCACTATACACCTGCATGGCTCTCCTCTTCAAAGAGTCAGCCACAAAAGCGTGCTGGCCCTCTGTCGGGAGAGCCCGCATAAGCAGGCTGCCTTCGGGTCTGGGGGAGCTGGTGTATTCTCCAGGGGGCCTGAGGCCCCTCTCCGGCAGGGCCCAGGCTTCACCCAGCTCTCAGCTCTGGTATTAGCCATCGAGGCAGGTATCCAGCGGACAGGGCTCCTCCTCTGTGGCCTCCAGGCCTTGTCCAGGCCCAATCCCGACAGGCTCTGTGGGAGACCACTTTTAGCCACGTGGCTCTGGAACGGGGCCAGGTAAAGGCCAGAAGCGACACAGAGGAGCCTGTCACTACTAGGAGTGTCTGGGAGAGGCTCACAAGAGCTCCAGATTCTCTGGAAACAGCACTCTGGTGGTCAGGACCATACCATGCACCCTACTTCCTGCCCACCGCTGACTGACCCCAGAGAGCGAGAGGGACAGGACTGGCCTGTCCGAGCAGAGCTGGAGAAAGAAACCCACTCCCTCTGCCGTGAGAGCTCCAGTTTGTGAAATCTGAGGACTGTCAGTGGCCATGTTCACTCCGGGTGACAAAATCCACTTGTGCAGAGAATGAAGCCAGTAGCAGAGCCCCACAGAGAGCAAGTGGCGAGGGCGCCTCGTGCACACGCAGTCCCTGCACCTCGTGCAGCATGGTTACCTGAGATGCCCATGACCTTCTCATTAGTTCCCCTTTGTGCTTCAGCTGGGTTTCGAATACTTGCAATAAAAAAAGGGGGTCATTAGGGCACAAAGGGCAAGGAGGCTTATTGCGAACCTACTGTGTGCCGAGCCATACTTCTGGGACATGAGCTCAGTCAGGAGAAGCAGTGAACACTGTAATCAGCACATGGTAAGGTTCAGCAAATGCTCCCTAGGGGAGGAGGCAGGAGAGGAACAGCAGCTGTGGTAATCTCTACCCTCAAAACACTGATGGTATTCCCATTTAACAGATGGAGAAACTGAGACGCAGAAGTTAAGGGACTAGCCTGAGGTCATACAGCAAGCAGGCAGGAAAAGTGGTATGTGAATCTGGGTCTTTCTGCTCTTGTCTGAGCACAGCAGCAGGACCCCAGGTGGCTATGAGGTTAAGCACAAAAGAGCAACGGGGGATTTAAAAACGGGTGCCAGGGGCGCCTGGGTGGCTCAGTCAGTTGAGCGTCCCACTCTTGATTTTGGCTCAGCTCATGATCCCAGGGTCGTGGGATCGAGCTCTGAGTCAGGCTCCACACTGAACATGGAGCCTGGCTTAAGACTCTCTCTCTCTCCCTCTGCCCCACTTCTCCGCTTGCTCTATCTAAACAAACAAACAAACAAACAAAACCATAAAAACCAAATAGGTGCCAAACAAGGGGAGGAAAAAGGTAGCATGCCAGCAAAGTCGGGGCAAAGGCACAGCACAGTATGCGTGGAACGAACCCTAGGAGAAGATGAAAGGAAGGGGTCTGCCCAGGAGAAGGTCAATGGGCTGCAGTGATCGTATTTGGGCCCAGAAGCACCCTGATTACAATCATGGGAACGTGAGCGGACTTAACATCTGTACCTCACCCTACGACTCACCGTCGTTAGGCCAGCAGGGAATTTTGTTTGTTTATTTGTTTAGGGTTGTTACATTTCTTCCCATTAGTGGAGCACTGAACATATTAAGACACCAGAAACAGCAATGAAGTGCTAATTAGCTTATAATGATCCTTTGTCCCCACAACAGATTAAATTGAAATTCTCGGAAGCCTGGACTCTGGCCAGGCACCGGGAAGCCATTGCAAAGCGGGTGCCGTTTTTCACCCTTTAATCTCTACCATGATTATCGAGAAGAAGACAAAAATGAAAAGGTGTGTGTGTGTTGGGGGGGGGGGAGGGATTCTGTTCTCTCAGCAGGGTGTGGCTCGCCTCCGCTGTTCCAGGGACTGGCCACACACTCAGGAAGTGCTTTTCAATGTGAGAGCTCACCTCTAGCTTCGGAATTCCCAAATTCCCACGATCTGCTCTTAGGTGAAGGCAGAGGTGAAGGTCAGAGTGACAACTGCAGTCTGAAGCCAGCGAGGATCCAGAGCAGACTTACCTGGCGAGTTTTGCTTATATTCAGGTTAAGGGAAGAAGCTTCGATGTCTGCCATAAAAGAAAGATGTACGCTTGGCAGATGACAGGGGGTACACTTTCACTGGGAGCCAGGAATCGAAGGAAGGTAGGATTCTTTAAGAGGGAAGGTGCCGCTGAGCTGTCTATACCCAGCTCTTCAATGGGACGCTGCCGGGCAGGAGGCCATCTGAGAGGCAGGGGCTGGGAGAAGGTGTTGAGGGACGGGCACTGGCTCTGCCCGGTGGCAGCTCAGTGAATCGGGGTAGATGAGAGGATTACTGTAGTACTTGCCCCCCTTTTCGGGAAAGCTCTTTAATAAGACCTTCGCAAGGAAGACCAGAAGAGAGGAAATAATGTACCGAGCCCTTAGCTCTGTGCTAGATGCCTTCCCTATATTAACCTACTCAATCCTTCTTACAAGGATCCTATTAAAGTCCCTATCGTTACCCTCCTTCCCCCCACCGTTTCACAGACAAGGAATCTGAAGATCGGAGATGGTAAGAAGCATGCCCTGGGTGTCACAGCCAGCAGAAAGGAGGCTCCACATCCAAACCCATGTCTCTTGGGCCTCCAGGTGCGGGTACTGTCTGATCCTCAACCCGGACTTTTCCAGCCTCGCCCGAGGTAGAGCGTCTCAGCTCAGGGCAGGCGGGTGTGAAGAGCAGAGTGGACACACATGTTTCAAATCAGACTCATTTCTGTTACACACACTTGGGAGATTTGAGCAAGATCTTTGTAGCTGGTGCGAGTCTGCAGATGGCAGAGTGGGAAGTATTTCAGGGGCCACACCGAACAAAGTGGAATCACGCTGCCTTCGCTGCAAATAGTAGTGAATAGTAACCTTTTATCCGCACATCGGTATGGACAGATGTCATGGGGAGGAACCCGAACGCCAGGCCTGTAGGGGGTTAACACCCGTCTGCTGTTACTAGTTAAGAAAAGAGGGTCTGGGGGCACCTGGGTGGCTCAGTCGGTTGAGTATCCGACTTCCGCTCAGGTCATAATCTCGTGGTTCATGGGTTCGAGCCCTGCGTCAGGCTCTGTGCTAACAGATCCCGGAGGCTGCTTCAGATTCTGTGTCTCCGTCTCTCTCTCTGTCCCTCCCATGCTCGCTCTCTCTCTCTCTCTCTCTCTCTCTCTCAAAAATTAATAAACATTAAGAAAAAGGCAGCTACACTTGACACCTTCTTTGTGGGGGTAGGGTTCTCGCCTCAACACATACCTTAAGTTGATTTCCCATTGCACCACCGATCGATCATGTCCTCCTGCCGTGAAGGCATAGCAGCCGTCATAGGAAACGGTCATTCCAGCCACCCCGCTTGGGTGGCATATAATAGCAGATGTCTTATGTGGATTGCCATCCACAGGTAAGATCTGAAGTCCAACCTAAGGAGGAATATGTAATTGGAAATTCAGATTCAGACAACTGGGGCCTGGGCTAGGACCTCGCACATTCACGTGCTACCTCCGGTTCTGTTTACCGGAAGGACGTATGCATCTGGAGCTACCCCACACATTTCGTGTGGCCAGGGGCTCACATACACTGACCCCTGTGGGGCGTTCCCTTAGGGGAGAGATGCCAGGTCCCGGTAGAGACACAGGAAGGATTTCACTGGTCTTCAGAGTCAGATATCCAAGGTTTTCCAGAATAATTCTGGAATCCCACGATTTTACGCTTTTCAATAGGTTATTTATTTAAAAAATTTTTTTTTGAAATATTTATTTATTTCTGGGAGAGACAGAATGCGAGTGGGTTAGGGGCAGAGAGAGGGAGACACAGAATCCGAAGCAGGCTCCTGGCCCCGAGCTGTCAGCACCGAGCCCGATGTGGGGCTGGAACCCACAGGCCGGGAGATCATGACCTGAGCCGGAGCCAGACGCTCAACTGACTGAGCTACCCAGGCGCCCCTAGATTATTTATTAAATGTAGGACTAAGTGCAACGAGTTTGCATGTCTTTATAAGTTTTTTCCATGTAAATAAATCAGAAAGAAAAAATCCTTTGGTGACAACGTGTCTTCATGGGAGTACAGAAAATAGAGTTAACTCCGCTCCAAAATGCCTCCTAAGACCCGTTTCCACTCATTTATGGCAAATTTCAGTAGCACTGTGGACCGGGACAGAAGTCAGGGGCTGGGCTCTCCTAGAGTCTGATCCTACTTGGGGCTGACTGCCACTCAAAACCCACAGCGTCATCTCACAGAGGCAGAGAGCAGAGGCTCATACCTTGTCTCTGTTAATAAACACCATGTAGCGTTTCTGCAATTCCAAGGTGCTCTTCACCGGGAGGATTTGTACCTGTTCAATGGAAGAACCGTAAACTGGCCCAAGAAGCGTCTTTCTGCATGAGAAAAAAAAAAAAAGAAACATTTTTTTTTTTAATTCCACAAATCTGAATGCAGTTTCCTGACTGGCTACGTTTCATGATGCTGTATACATTTTAAATTCTGAATTTCCTGACCTGTCACTTGGCTAAGAACCTCGCTCTCAACTGCGGCTAACAGCGGCCATAAATAAGGGGCACAGCCTCAGACAGTAAATGCTCCAGGAAAGTCAGACTGTGAAGGATGCTTTCTGCGTGGAGGTTCTGACTTTCCTTCCTGACGGCTGAGTGAAGGGAACATTATGCCTCGAGAATGTGTACGGGAACAGGGGATGTGAAAAAGGCGGTGAACGAGTGGCACGCGTGGGCAGGAAGCAGGAAAACACCCCTTCCTCAGAGGTCGGCCAAGAGATTAGATGACGTGATACCTGTTGCTGCAGACGCCTGACACGCGGGTCCAAGTGCAACACACAGACTTCCGAAAAAACTGTCTGTGACTCAGACTGTAATGAATTGTACCTCCACAATGGTCAGACTTCTTTAACTCAGACTCTGTTAGGAATCTGATCTGAGGCGAGGAAGTGACGGGATGTTACCCTGAGCCCGGAGCAGGACATTTCCTGAAGCTGGAAAATGGTAGCTTCAGGACTCTGGCTCGCACAGGCATCTTCTGAGGCCTAGGAGGAGTCCTGATGTGTTTTAGTCTTAATTATATACCCCCTTTTTTTTTTAACAGTGCCCACAAATCCGAACACACTTCACACCCCACAAAACCTGGATCTGTCCCTGTGAGGCGAGTAGCTATTACAATCTTATTATAAGTCCCTTGTTGTTTGGATGTGTTTTCTCCCTGTGTCCCCTGTCCCCAGCCCATGTCTAGTGGGGACAGTACATACTCCATGTACGTGCACTGAACAAAGTACAGATCCATTAAACAGCCTTTTTTAAGGACCTTCTGTGCCAGGCACTGTGTGAGGTGCTCGGACCCAGACGTGAGCTCACAGCCTGGCAGGGACGACAGGCACGGGAGCACCGTGAGGGCAGAGACATGGGAACAGGCAGGTTCAGGGCTCAGAGACAGCTCTGAGGAAGGAGACCTGTGAGCTGGGTGTGCAATGGTGAGTTGGAAAGGTGGAGAAGAATATGGAGGTGACAGAACAGGCAGTGAAAACAGGGGGTGCAAGTGCATGGAAGATGGACTGTTGGTGGAAAACTGCGGAAGGAAAATTTAAGGGGGGAGTGGGAGGTGGAGGGCGGTGAGCTGAGCAGGGGAGCAGGGGCCAGTTGTGAGGGCAGATGCTGGCCGGGCTGCAGGATGCTGCAGGGGGCCGGGGGCGGGGGGGATCAGGTTGGATGATCCACGGTCAGGTTCATACACATGGAGACTTAGGTGAAATGTCAGAAATGCTAAACAGCCACCTGAGGGACCACACGTTGGTTAGCCACAAGTCACCCTGTGTGGGGATGTCCGAGGACCTTCCCCAAGTATCCCTGAGTGGACAGAGGCGGGGAGACCATGGCTAAGAGAAGACTGATTTGAATCCCACGTGGAGGACGTGGGGCTGTCACACACCACTGGTGGGAACGTGAGTGGGTGGTACTGTTTGGTAACCAGTCTGGCAGCTCCTCATCATGGTTAAACAGTTACTATGTGACCTGGCAGTTCTACTCCCAGGTCTCTACCCAAGAGAAACGGGACATGTACCTGCATGGAAACCTACACACAAATGTTCATAAGAGCCCAACACAGAGACAACACCGATGTCCACCAACAGGTGAATGAATAGACAGATGAGGTAGACGTTTTTTTTTATGTTTATTTATTTTTGAAAGAGAGACAGAGCGTGAGCAGGGGAGGGTCAGAGAGAGATGGAGACAGAATTGGAAACAGGCTCCAGGCTCTGAGCTGTCAGCACAGAGCCTAATGCAGGGCTCGAGCTCACGAACTAACTGTGAGATCATGACCTGAGCCGGAGTCAGGCACTTAACCGACTGAGCCACCCAGATGCCCCCAGATGGGATACATCTATAAAATGGAGTATTATTCAGCCATAAAAATGAACACTGAAACATGCCACACCACAGATGAACCCTGAAAACAGGATGCTGAGTGAAAGAAGCCAGACACAAAACGTCACACAGGTATAATTCCATACACACGAAATATCCAGAATAGATAAATGCACAGAGACAGATGCAGATTGGTGGCTGTCAGGAGTGGGGCAGGAGTTGGGGAAGGAAGGAAGGAGGGTATGGGGGATGGCTGCTAATGGGTGCAGGGTTTGTTTTTGGGGTGATGAAAATGCTCTTGGATTAGACAGTGGTGATGATTGCACAACTTTGTAAATATAGTAAAAACCACTGAAAAGGGGTAAATTTTATGATATGTAAAACGTATCTTGATTTAAATTATAAGCAAAAAAAAAAAAAAAGTCGAACTATTCAGCCTCCCGATGCTTCCACTTCCTCAACAGTAAATGGGGACAATGACAATGACAGCACCTCCCCAGGAGTCAGTGGTAAACATTAAGTAGGTTAATATACATAAAGCACTTGGAACAATTTCTGGCACATAGTAGGAGCCAATGTAACTGTCACCATTGTTAAGCATATCTGACAATTTCATAAAGTTAGCATCTTTTGCTTCTAATTAAAAAAGTATTACATATTCATTGTAAACAATTTCACACATTTAGACATGCATAAGATAGACAGTCTACCTAGACCCCCACATTGCTGCACTCTTTCATCCCGAGATAATTGTGGGTAACAGTCTGGTGTCTGAGACTTGAGAATTTCTTTTATGTATTCTAACCTATATAATTATAATTTTATGTGAAAATTATATAAATTATGGAAACACCATTGTATATGAAAATATAGTATGTCATAGGGATAGTTGCATGATACTACACAGAAAGCTGATTTTTTTTTCTTTCTTTTTTTTAAGTAGGCTTCATACATAGCACAGAGCTCAGTGTGGGGCTTGAACTCACGACCCTGAGCTCAAGACCTGAGCTGATCAAGACAAATGCTTAACCCAGCCACCCAGATGCCCCTCTTTTTTTCTTTTCTACAAGCAGTATCATGTTTCAGCGTAGTAACAAGCCATCATTTAACCAATCCCCTATTAATGGACATCTGGATTGTTTCCACTTTTGAAAATATTTTCAAACAAGACATCCTTTTACTTATGTCTTGGCATACTGGGTGAGGATGTCTGTGGGCTACATTCCTAGACATCAGACAACATGATGCAAATTAACAGCGGGCAACAATTGCTCTCCCAACGGATGCCCCAGTTTCCACATCTCCCCAGCAGGCAGAGAGTGCCCACCCCCCTACACCTTTGCCAACACTGTGCACTGTTGGTCAACTTTATCTTTGCTAATCTGGTTCGTGAAAAATGATGTCTTGCTTTCATTTACATCTTTGATACACTAGTGAACATCTGCTCATAGGTTTATTGGTCTTTTTCTGTGAACTGCCTTTTTAAGGTCTATTTTTTAATGCATTTTAAAATTGTTTTGGATTTATCATGAAAAGGCACTTCTTACCCAAGCAAGTGTGGTTATGAGGCCTTATTATTCCTACAACTTAAAAGATGCTTTATGCAAAGGGCTTTACTTTGGAGTGATGGAGATGTTTTGGAATTAGATACAGGTGGTTGTTGTATGACATTGTGAATGCATTAAATGCCAGTGAATTGTTCACGTTAAAATGGTTAGTTTCGAGGTGCCTAGGTGGCTCAGTCAGTTAAGCATCTGACTTTGGCTCATGTCATGATCTCACAGTTCGTGAGTTCAAGCCCCATGTTGGGCTCCACGTTGATGGCTCGGAACCTGGAGCCTGCTTTGGATTCTCTGTCTCCCTTTCTCTCTCTGCCCCTCCCCGGCTCACTCTCTCTCTCTCTCTTTCAAAAATAAACAAACATTAACAAAATTAAAAAATAAAATGGTTAGTTTTTATGTTTTTTTAAATGTTTATTTTTTTGAGAGAGAGACAGAGCTGAAGTCAGACACTCAACCGATTGAGCCACCCAGGTGATACTAGTTTTTATGTTTTGTGTTATTGAATTTCACTTCGATAAATTATTTTTTAAGGGACACCTGGGTGGCTCAGTTGGTTACATGTCCAACTCTTGATTTCAGGTCAGGTCGTGGTCTTGGGGTCATGAGATCAAGCCCCACTTTGGACTCCCTGCTCAGCATGGAGCCTGCCTGACATTCTCTCTCTCTCTCCTCTCCCCCTCCCCTGCTCAGGCTGTCTCTCTGAAAAAAATTGTAAAAGATGTTTTATGAAAAGAAATTTTTGAATAAAAATAAAAAGATGCCTTATGCTAATTTCCAACTGATTATCAATGGCAGAAACTCCTCTAACTGTGTGGCTCTAAGTCTCTGCTTAGTAACTGTTAGCAGGAACTTCGAGCCTGGGGGCCCTCCGTGCCCAATCTATCTGCTTGGCAAAGTCAGATTTCCTCAGGACTTGCATATCTATGGGATAGTCCATGTCCAAAAGGTTTGTTTCCATTAAAGATGATGTATGAAGATTCCAGGATCGTCCTAAAATTCTTTTGCCATGTATCTTTCAAATGTCTCCTTCCCAGTGTTTTAACATTAAAAAAAAGTTGTGCTGGATTTCTCTCCTATTCATGCCACATGACATAGCATTTCTCAGTCATTTTTCCTTGTACCCTTCTGGAAACAAATGTTTAAAAAAGGAAGAAGAAGAATATGAGTGTGATCCTTTGAGGACCTATCTTACTGAGAAACATTTCAAAACGATAATCTTCCTCAAGCATAGGACCAGCTGCTATTGGCCAGTTTTCTCACTTCTTTCTCCCAGGTGAGGTCACTAATGAGTTCTCACCTCTGTGTTTCTCCAGCCTCCATGGCTCTGATCTTGCCAGCCATACCACAAGGCAGCCAAACCCCGGGCAGAGAGGGGATGCACCCAAAGCAAGGGCTGCACCGGCACTCAGTGGTGCGAAGTAGAGGACAGAGTCAGAACTAGGTTCAAGGATTAAGTCTCATCCTGTCCTGAGCAGCAATTTCTGTTGCATGTCAGAACCTCAGTGGGATAATACTTGGGAGCATTGTTGAAGAAGAGTGCAGAGCCCTGGTGCAGGGACGGTGCACCATAATCTGTATCTCTCAGGAGGAGCAAACCCTGGGGGCCGGGCCTAGCAGCACAAGCGCCAAGCACAGATGTAGACCTACTTCAGGATGGAGAGGCTGCTGCTCTGAAAGGCTCAGCTTTGAAGATGCCCTGGGCTTGGTCCTTTGGCCGCTCCTCTATACACTTTTCCCTTCTGGAATCTTCTCTCACCTCATGGCTTTAAAGCACCATGTGCTCCTGACCTCAAACATGGACCCGGCCCAGAACTCCCACGAACTCCACTCCCCCTCCAAGATGCAAATTCCATGGTGGCAGGAACAATGCTGTTTGCATCCCCACCTTCAGCACCTCGGACAGAACCTGGCTCAGGTAGGGGCTGGGTGAATACTGCGGGAACACACGAATGCCATCAGGTAAACTGAAAAACTCCTTTAGGAACCAAGAGTAAGAAAAATTGCACAATTAGGGGCATCTGGCTGGCTCAGTCGGTAGAACATGTGATTCTTGATCTCGGGGTTGTGAGTTTGAGCCCTACGTTGGGTGCAGAGATTACTTAAAAAAAAATAATAAAATCTTTTTTTAAAAATCACACAATTGGTAGTATTCAAGTGAAAATATCTGTTGTTATCCACGAGGGAAGGATAGGAGAGCTTATAAAGCATCAGCAACTTCTCGGGTTCCTTCACAGGGTCTCAGGCACTGAGCTCTGGGTCCCTCATCTCTGTGCAGGGCTGGGCTCAGAAGAGGGCTCTGGATTTGCATCCTGCCTCTGGCAACTTCCCAGCCACGTGACCCTGGATGAGAATTTCTCAACTTTTCCATGCCTTTCTTTCCTCCTCTGCAAAGTGAGTGTGAGTAAAGGTAGCCAAGCTGCTCATGGGTCCACGAGCTGGGACGTGAAATAAGCTGGGGGCTGAGGAACTGATTTCTGCATCAGTGGGAGGCTCCTGCTGCTTACCTGCACATTTTCGTGGTGGAATTAAAAAGTTTCACTTTGTAGCCACTGTTGCAAATGAGCAGGAAGAGTTCCCTGGTGAGTGGTGGGTACCAGACCATACAGGTAGGGTAGTTGCCCTGATCGGTTCGGTGAATGTCCAGGACTTCCAGGTGGTCTTTGGAGCTCTTCAGAAGATTATACTCGATCTGCAGAGGAGCCCAGATGTTCACACATGAGGACTGAGCCAAATGAAGTCAACCCACAGTCTTATTCTGGGGGAAACAACGTTGGGCCTCTTAAGAGAAGACTTGCTTAGACCCTTGCTCCTAATAAGCTGCCATTATGGAGCATTCCTTATGAGCAAAGACAGTGAGCTAAGCACCTTAAAAACATGATGCCATTTAACACTCATGACTCCCCTGTCAAGTCATACCATTGTGCCCATTTTACAGATTAGAAAACCTGTTCAGAGTGGTTCAGTGGCTTGCCCAAGGTCACACAGCTAAGAACTGGTAGGGTGAGAATTCAAATTTAGGTTCCAACTGACTCCAAAACCTGAACTCTCACAGTTATGTTATACTGTCTCCCTTAACATTATCTTGGGAACTCTTTGAGGGTGGGAACTAATTCATATCTAAATCTCAGCGCTTGACCATGATAAATTAGCAGCTTGCTGAATTTCACCCATAGGTAGATTTTGGTGGCCAGGCCAGGATGAATGAATGGATGGGTGGCCATAATAAAGGAGACAAAGGGATGGAGGAAAGGGAGGGAGCGAGGAAGGAAGTTAAGATGGATAGAAACAGAACTTCTTTGACTCACGATGGGGTTACATCCCAATAAACCTATCGTAAGTCAAAAATGCATTTAACACACCTACCCTAGGGAACACCGCAGCCTAGCCTGGCCCGCCTTAGACGTGCTCAGAACACGGACATGAGCCTCCAGTTGGGCACAGTCATCCACCACAAAGCCTGTTTTATAATGAGGTGTTGACTATTGCATGTAATTTACTGAATCCTGTACTAAAAGTGACAAACGTAACAGCCGTGTGGGTGCAGGTGGCTGTCCGTGTACCACCCGTTGACCCTCCCGACCGTGTGGCTGACCGGGAGCTGCTGTGGCCTCTGTCCAGCATCGCGGGAGAGGATGGGGCCACAGGTCGCTAGCCTGGGACAGGATCCAGATTCAACCTTTCAAACACAGCTTTTACTGAAGGAGCATTGCTTTTGCACATCCTTGAGACCAAGCATCGACCCAGAGATGTTTATGCTACTATGTTATGCTGTACACTCATTTTCTCCAACATGCACTGTGGGCCCAGTGCTATACCAGATGCCAGGGACACAACAAGAATGAAATACACACAGTCCCAGTGGTGAGATAAACGGACACTGAACGGCTTACCAAGAGCCTGTCTTTCCCGAGGCTCAGCAGTCTCGGCTCATTGCTGTCCAGATGAACCCCAAACAGGAGACTGCAAATGCTTTTGCGATGAGAACGAAGTCTTGCCAGATATTCCCAGACCCTGTGTCCATTTCTGACTACCACCACATAAACAGACACGGTAAAACGTACATCCTGAATAGGAGCAAAAGAGTACAAGTCATTCCTTGCTAGGTTTTGTAACTTGAAAATCATCATCATGTTTTTCATACTAATGTTGCCGTTAGAATATTTTATCCAAGAGGCACCCGGGTGGCTCAGTCGGTTGAGCATTCAACTCTTGATTTGAGCTCAGGTCATGATCCCAGGGTTGTGAGATCAAGCCCTATGTCAGGCTCTGTGATGACAGCATGGAACCTGCTTGAGATTCTCTCTTTCTCTCTCCCTCTGCCCACCCCCCACTCTTGTCTGTGCTGTATCTCTAAAACAATAAAAAGAATAATAAAGAAGACTATTTTATCCAAAAATAAATTTTAGTCTATCAGAGCAAGTAATAAAATAACACCCATTTGGGGTGCCTGGGTGGCTCAGTCAGTTGAGCGTCCAACTTCAGCTCAGGTCACGATCTCGCAGTTCGTGAGTTCAAGCCCCGCCGCGTCGGGCTCTGTGCTGACAGCTCGGAGCCTGGAGCCTGCTTCAGATTCTGTGTCTCCCTCTCTCTGCCCCTTCCCCACTCATGCTCTGTCCCTCTAAACGTTAAATTAAAAAAAAACAACAACAACAATACCCATTTTACAGAGGAACATATTAAGGTTAACAGTAGATAACCCACAAAGGTAATTGTCGGGGAGGGAGACACTGACACTGTGGCCTTACCCTTCTTTCTGGTCCCCACCTCTTTCTGTGTGGAAAAATGAAACACTGACTCTTTTGCCTTTGTCCTCCCTTCTCTGTATCCAGCTACACAAAACTTAAAAGATGTAAGTTCTAAATAGTATCATGGCTGAGAGTGAACTGGGTAGGAGAGTGTGTGAGAGCAGCCTGAGGGAAGGGGGCGCCAAAGTCAGGTGCTGCAGGGGTGCGGAAGCTCAGCTTTGGGCCCGTACAGGCAGCACCAGAGGAGGAGCCAGCACAGAGGCAGGGGTGGGAGAGCATCGGGGACATGGTGGCTCTTACTCCTCACCCCACATCAGGGCAAGACTTGCGCATTGCAGACCAGGAGAGCTGGCAGGAAGGGAGAGGTTAAAGGTCTCGGAAAATCTTTACTGAGCTTAAGAGCCCTATTCACAGAGGGAAGGAACAGAATCCAAAACACCAGGGAAGACTGTGCTTTGAGATGAATGAGAATGTCATCTTGTCAAAAATCAAAGAGAAAGATGAAAGGATGGATGCCGAGAAAGGGGTCCAGAAACCAACACACCAAAATGAGCTGTCAGGATGGCCAAATCCCAGTCCGCAGGTCCTGAGGCCCGGTCTCGTTTTCGAGCGAGAGTCTCCCCCACCCCCTTCACAGCGGCTTTGTGGAGATACAGTTCACACTCCACACAATTCACACCTTTAAAGTGTGCAACTCCATGGTTTTTAGCGTACTCACAGAGCCCTGCCCCATGCCACAATTTTAGAGCATTTACATGACCCCTCAAAGAACCCCGAACCCATCAGCAGTCACTCGCCAGCGATCCCCGCCCACCCCACCCAGTCCCCTCTCCCTTTTGGTCGTAAACAAGGCTGCTAGACCACTGGATGGCACACAGTGGAAACACTTACAGCAGTTGCCATGTACTGGGAGTCATGCGAGAAGCTGACGTGAGTCACGCTGGTTCTGGAATATTTGAAAGGCTCCGGGGTTTGGTTTTCTAAGGACATTGCATCGAGGATGTAAACTGTCCCTTCGGTGAAGCCGACTCCAAGAAGGACTCCTGAAATCACAGGCCAGAGAACAATGCTGGAAAAGGACTTCACTCATTCAAGAAACATGGACTCCGGGCCAGGCCTTGTTCTAGGTGCTGAGGAGACAGCAATGAACATGACGGACAAGGACCCTGGACGGAGAAATGGACTGAAAAGCAGGAGTCTCTGGGATGAGTGCTCAGAGACTACTAGGCACCGAACGCTGCAGGGTCCAGAGGGACAAGGTGCGTCATCCGGCCTGCTGGGGGGAGTGCGGTCAAGGTGAACTTCCCGGAGCTGTTACAGCCAAGGGCTGCAGCCATTTGGGTCTGTTTTTGATTTGGAGGCTAAGACAGGCTGATGAAATGAAAATACCTTCAGGGTTATAGGTTAGACTCTGGATGCCAAGCCCCTTCTCAAAGACCCTGCTGAAAAGGTATTTTTTCTTTTCATAATCCCACACTTTGATCATCCCACAGAAACTCCCAATGGCGAGGAGGGGTTGATATGGGTGGCAGGAGATGGCACAAATGGCATCCTTGGGCTCCACGAATAACTTCTCAAGTTTGGTCCCGTCCGTCGTTAAGTGGTACACTGTAGCGTCAGATGTTCCGATGATAAGATTCCTGTTTGCCAGGGAGAGACCAGACACTATCAGCGTTTGCAGGGAACGGGGCACGCCAGCTATTCTGCTTCTAATTGCACATGAAACGCCTCTGTCGTCTGTAATTTAGTGACATTATTAACCCACCATCTCCAAAAATATACTACCAATACCCAACAGCCTCCATTTGCAAGTGAAAAAGCCCACATTTCTACATGTAAATTGAGTCATTAAGTATGCAGATGGACAGTCAGTTGTACAATTAGCTAATCTGCACATGCAAATATTCATTTGTGTATGCAAATATGGAGTTTGGTGCACACATACAGATGTGCCTGCAAATACGGCAAGGGTAATTAAGCAGACTCGCACATAATTCAGTCTCGAAATGTTATGGCTATTAATTATCAAATGCCTTTAACCGCAGCGCTAGGGCAAACTCGGCCTGGAGAAGAGACACCAAGCTACAGCGAGGGACTCCAAACACAACAGAGATTAGAACTCAGGGATAAGCCCTGTCCAGCTTCCAGTCGCTGAAGAGTCTCAATACGAAAATAATGCCTCATCTTAAAAAATGATTAAATAGGGATGATAATCAGCCTTGGAGATCCATCTTCGAGCCCTGCAAAGGACTGAGCGATCCTGTTCTATCACATATGCTAGGAACAAGGTGAACATTCCACCGCATGCCAACTATAAGACATCAATCATTTTTTTGGCCACTCAAATGACTAGATTCATTAACAACTTACCTTACGATAAAAAGGTCACCTTTTAAAGTGCAGTCTGGAGGATAGTTTGATTTTTCGGTAGGCGGAGCTGCTGGGGTCTTTGAAAAGGACAGGGTCCTTATGGAGCTCAGTTTGAAGTGGCTGTACCAGTTAACAATGGACAGGGTGCGATCGTAGAACTTAATGTTACCTCTAATATCACCCGTGACAATATAGCTGAAATGGAGAAAAACGTGAGTTTGTTAGCTAACTGTAGTAAGGACCAGATATCTATTGAACAGCTAATCATATGTCAGGCTCTAGACTCCGGGAATTGTAAAAACTTGACCTCATACTACCATCCAAGGCTGATTTTACTGTTATTCCACTTTACATCTAGGAAACTCAGGCTCAGAGAAGTTGAGAAATTTGCTCAAGGCCTGGGTTTGCCAGATTTAGCAAATAGAAATGGAGGTTGCCCAATTAAATTTGAATTTCAGTTAAACAATGAGTAATCTTCTAGCTTAAGTATGTCCCAAATAACGTACGGGACATACTTACACAAGGCAACTTTATCACGCCCTGTGGCTAGACTATGCAGATGTACCTAATGCAAAATCTGTGCTCTTGCTTTACTCTCCCTGCCTTCCCAGATCAGCCATGTGCAGTGGCAACGGGCAGTGATTTACATTCTCTGCTGTGAAACCGTCTACCAGCCCTCCGATATCACCCAGCCTGGCAATAGGACACAAGCTGCTTTACAAGAAGGCACTGTTGTTAGAGCCATCGTAAAACCCTGTCCAGTCATCACAGCCAAAGGCAGTGCCGCGTGACAAAATGGCTTTTATTTCCAGTCCTCAGATCCATTCCAAATGGGCTTTTTTAAAAAAAGTCTCTAACGTAATTCTAATTGTGGGGGGGGGGGGGACAGGGGGATGAATTTCCTCTCATATATGCAAAGTGATTAAATGAGGTTTCTGATTAATAAGCGAGGCAGGTGGGCAGAGTAATTGGCTAGAACACACCTTTCACTGCCCCTCTGCTGGACAGAAAAGGCAAAACAAGCCAAGTATTTTCAAGACCTTTTCCCTTCATGGGCTCCCTGGTCCCGTCTGGGTTTTATTTAACACGGAGAGAGCGGAACAGAGGCCTGGTCTTCACTGGCCCTAACCCCCAAGTAATTAAAGGTTGGTTCATCATCAGCGGCAATTCCATCACCGTCTTCTCCACACGACTACGTGAGGACAGCAATTTACATTTCTCTTTGAAAAGCCATGCCAGACCCTCACTGCTCCCTTTATTAAAAGAAATGAAAATGAAAAAAAAAAAGAAAAGAAAAGAAATGAAAATGAAAGCAGGGCTTTTGGAAAGCAGATGGCACAGTGGCTCCAATTATATGGGCATGGTCCTTGTCATTTGGCAATTTTCTCCATCACTTTTGGGAACTTCCTAGCATACTAACTTTTTCACCGAGGGCTCCCTTGTGCCAGACGATGTGTTACAAGTTTTACATGCTTTGTCTCACAAAATCCCCATAAAATCACTCTGAGAGCGATAGTATTGTTATGCCCATTTTACAGATGGAAAAATGGAGGCTCAGCAAAGTCCCTTGCCCAGGGTCCCTCAGCAGGGAACAGATGCACCTAGAATGTGAACCCCTTTCTATCTGAGACTAAGGCTTTTAATGATCCTCTCTGAGCCCCTACAACCTCTCAAGTCAGTGAACTTCATAAAGGTCTGTTGTATTTCATCTTTTCATAATGGGTAAGTGTTATTTATTTATTTATTTATTTATTCATTCATTCATTTATTCTGAGAGGGGCGGGGGGAAGAGAACCAGTGGGGAAGGGGCAGAAAGAGGGAGACAGAGGATCTGAAGCAGGCTCTGTGTTGACAAGAGAGAGCCATACATGGGACTTGAATTCACAGACCGTGAGATCATGACCTGAGCCGAAGTCAGGGTCCCTGACTGGCTCAACCAACTGAGCCACTCAGGGACCCTGGTAAGTGTTACTTTGTAATCAGAAAAAAACCCCAACATAGTTATTCACGTTATTTTCTTAAAATTAAAGTATGTAAAATTTAGGGTGCAAAATAAAGTCTAATTAGTGTGGAAGGAAAAACAAGTTACTTTTTGTTTCACCAACACAAAGGGATTTTTAAAAGTAATATATGCCCATGATTAAAAAAATAATAATAAAAGCAAACCAATTAGTACAAATGAGACTATAAAAAGAGGTGAATCTAACCCCCACCCTGATCCTACTTCTCCATTCTTTTCCTCAGAGGCAACAAACATTCCCAGTTAATAACGAATTTCCCCAGAAATAGTCTATGCATATACAAAATACATGTATACATCCAAAAGGGTTTTAAAATACTTTTGTAATCCTTGATAGCTACTTTTTAATTAAGTTAATTACCTATCAACTGTAGTAAGCACAGTGATGCCCTCTTTCTGCAAATGAACCAATTTACAAGGTTTGATATGAGGAAAGTCCAGAGAGGCAGAGGCAGACGATGGGGGGCGGTATATGTCCCAGACAACCAGCTTCCCTTCCATTGTTGCTGAGAGTATTTGTGTTAAATTCAAATGAAAGACTGACTGGGTTAATTTTCCCACGAGCTTGTTGAACGTCTGCATTTCAAAAGACAGATTACAAGTTACCGTTGGTAATAAATATAAAACAAAACATTTATCAATATGACATTTTATAATATTACACTGAAATACAGTAGGAAAAAGATAAAATCTAAACAAAACAATCACTAACAAATCTCTCCCTGGTGGATTGCCGGGGTGCAGGCAGTTCTGAGCCTCTGAAGGTTTGCTCAGAGCCAAGTGAAGGGTTATGTACTGTGCTAATTAAACTGTTTGCTTAAATCAAATGAAAGAGTGGTTAATCACTTGTTTATACCTGTTCAACTTCTCTTACTTTCAGAGTAAGGGGTTTCAGAGACTGATAAAGAGACTAATGTCTGTCGTGAGCATGCTCCAGTTGTAAGATATCATAAAGTAATTATCCCAGTCTCATAATTATAGCCTTTTTCCCATCAGTAGAAATTAAGTACCATACAGTACAGAAATGCCCCTGACTCCTTATGAAATGTGTGCTACAAAAAATAAGGCACTAGGCCATCTCTCTTAGGCAACATCTTAGAGATGAAGTATAGAAAGAACCCAAAGCAGTGAGTGGAGCCCCACAGTGAATATTTAACAAATGAGTAAATCAAAGAAACTCCACATTTTGTCATGCAAGACAGCATGTCTGCTGCCCGGTTCTCCCAACTACACAGAGAAGACTCTACGGTTTACCTCTATTGCCCTGAACGCAAGAGGGTCAGGAAAACGATAGCTGGTTAAGCAAGGGCATCAAGTTCTTTCTAAGAGCAGCTCTGATTCAATACAAGGCATTTTCATCATTTCAAACTACAGACAATCCTCATTGTGGGTTCTGTATCTGCAACTTCACCTCCTCGCTGAAATTTATTTATAACCCAAATCAATCCTTGTGGGACTTTCGATGATCATTTGCGGACGTGCACATGTGCAGAGAGGCAAAAAAACTGGACTCTCCCTAGGCGCACGTTCTTAGCTGAGGTCAAGCGAGGATGCGCTCTGCCTTACTTCAGCTCTCAAACTGTAAACAAGTGTCCTTTTCGTGGTCTGTTTAGTGCCATGTTGTTTGCAGTTATGAGGTGCTTTTTGTTGGCGATTTCAGTACTTAAACTGGCCCCAAACAAGATACTGAAATGCTGTGTAGCGTTCCTGAGTGCAGGAAGGCTACGATGTGCCTTCCAGGGGACAGACCTGAGTGAGATAATCTTCATTCAGGCATATGTTCCAGAGTTGTCGGTCGTGAGTCAAAGTTAGTGAATCAACATTACATATTAAATATGGTGTCTTTAAACAAAAACATACATAAAACGAAGTTATGCATCTATCTGTTGACGAAAATGTTAATGACCAGAGGCCGGCAGGAACCTAATCGTGTATTTCACCTAGGAGCAATGACTTCGTATTCACTATCTGAGGTCTGCAGAGACTTGATCCAACGTAACTGCCACGAACAATGAGAACTGACTTTATTTTGCGAAAACTTTGATTTATGAAAAAGAGCTTGCAGACAGAATATTCTCTCCTTGTATTCATCCATCTCATATTTTTTTTTTTTGGCATGCCCTCTTAAAAAATAAGTTCCTATAAATCATAACAAGAGTGAAGAATGAAAGAAGAAACATCATAAGATGCTCGCCGGGGGCAGGTGACATGGGTGTCAAATGCAGAAAATGCTGTAGGAGACAGGACCCCAGTTCCACCTTGGACGGGACAGCTGGAGGCGAGCAGGCAAGACAAACAGTTTCCTCCAACCCCTGCTGCACTGCCTTCCCCCTGGTTCTTAAACCTCCCAATACCCCACATCAGGTTTTATTGCTCTGAAAACTGGGTGGCTTAAAAAGGATCCACTCATGTTCAACTATTATATCACTCCAAATTAATTTTCATTCTGTGTCTCTCTCACACACACACACACACACACACACACACACACACACACAAATCTATTGCTGTTTTGGGTATTTTCTCAGGGTAGTCAACTATCATTTCCATAATATTTTATTTTGAACAAAAGTCCATTATTTTCAGCTGGCAATTCAATATGGTGAAGGACCCAAGTAAAAAATTCAAATGATTTCCCAGTGGTTTAATATCAAGACACCAAGAGTAGCCCAAAGCGACTAAGCTCACACATACATATTTACTCTGCACAAACTCTGACATATAAAAGTGGAACAGGCATACTCACTTTTTCTGTTAAATGTGGGGCACTGTGAGCAAGTATATCTCTCTCTTCACACTATTAGGTACAGAAAAAATAATCACTACTAAAAAAAAGGACCTGGTTTCCAAAAGGAGAATATAACCACAAAATCAAAACAAATGCATCTAAACAGGCTCAGAGCTTTGCAATCTCTATAGATAAGGGAGCCTGCTGCCTCCAGGAACATCTGAAAACATTCTGAAAGAAAAGCAAATGCGTAAAAAAAATGCCACAAATGGTTGTGACTTTAAATGGGAATGAATGCAAATCTGAATTCTACATTTGTAAGGCATTGAAGCTACAATAAATACTGGAAGTAATGACTACCACAGAAAAATCAGTGATTCATTCAATCAGTGTTTTCGTTTTGCATTTTTAACTGAGGTAAAGCCCACATAACATAAAATTAACCATTTACCATTTTAAAGTGTATAATTCAGTGACATTTAGTACATTAATAATGCTGTGCAGCCATCACCTCTCCTAGTCCCGGAACACTTTTATCACCCCGAAAGAAAGCCCCCTCTCCATGAAGCAGTCCCACGTGCGGCTCCCGGAGCCCCCAACAACCACCATTCTGCACTTTGTCCCCTGGATTCTCCTGGTCTGGACACTTCATATCAGTGCAATCATACAGCATGTGGTTTGCTGTGTCTGGCTTCCTTCATTTAGCACCATCACCATGCTTTCGAGATTCACCCACATTGCAGCAGGTGTCAGTGCCTCGTTCTTTTTTTATCGCTGAATCATATTCCATTGTATGCATTTGCCACATTGGGTCTGCATTCATGAGCTGACGGACAGTTGGCTTGCTTCTGCCTCTTGCTTATTGCAAATAATGCTGCCCTATGAACATCTGTATGCGAGTATTTGTCGGCTTGCCTGTTTTACATTCTCTTGCATTTAGGAATTCCTGAGTCCTGTGGTAAGTTTATATTTAACTTTCGATGTTTTTTTAATCTCATGATTCCACCCTGTATCAGTATACATGTTGCTGATCTGTTTGCTAATTCCTATCTATAAAAACCAAGGTCTTGAAAAACCCCGCATTTTAAACCTGTTAAGGACGTTTAAATAAATATTTGACTCATTACTTTAAAAAATTAAATAAGGGGCGCCTGGGTGGCTCAGTCGGTTGGGCGTCCGACTTCGGCTCAGGTCGTGATCTCGCGGTTCGTGGGTTCGAGCCCCGCGTCAGGCTCTGTGCTGACGGCTCAGAGCCTGGAGCCTGCTTCGGATTCTGTGTCTCCCTCTCTCTGCCCCTTCTCCGCTCATGCTCTGTCTCTGTCTCTCAAAGATGAATAAATGTTAAAAAAAAAATTTTTTTTTAAATTTTTTTTTTTCAACGTTTTTTATTTATTTTTGGGACAGAGAGAGACAGAGCATGAACGGGGGAGGGGCAGAGAGAGAGGGAGACACAGAATCGGAAACAGGCTCCAGGCTCCGAGCCATCAGCCCAGAGCCTGACGCGGGGCTCGAACTCATGGACCGCGAGATCGTGACCTGGCTGAAGTCGGACGCTTAACCGACTGCGCCACCCAGGCGCCCCAAAAAAAAAATTTTTTTTAATAAATTAAATTAAATTTAAATTATCTGTTTCTGACTTAATACACTAATTTCCAGTGGGGCTAAAATTAAAATTGTAATTACATAAAAAACATTTCAATACATATTTATTGCTTCCTAAGTGGATACTATATTGTTACATTACCAATATATCTGTATTTAGAGAATGAACACATACTTGTCCCCATATTTAAGACAAACAAAAATATTTCTACTTACCCACAAATAATATATTGCCTGTGTTTTACTATTGCTCACCAATTCTTTATTATTTGTTGGATTAAAAATAAGGTAGTTCTGAAATATAAAGTATAGAAATATATTACATTACAATAAATTTTCTGTTTCTCTCTGGCTAAACTGTTAAAATTAAATAATATTTTTATTATAATAAATAACTGGATAGGAATATAAAACAGAAAAGACATGGCATTTTGTAAACAACAGGAATATAATCTAAACATCGAGTGTTAAAATTAATGGTCTCAAATGTGTTCCCTTTCTCATTTAGTCTTATTTATTATAACTCATCATCTGTAAATTGGAACGAGCAAAAGTTGAACAATATTCACTAATAACCTTTACTCTGTGTCCTTTTGGACAAAACCTGCTGCATCCACATTTCTAAATTTGACAAGGCCACAAGGTAACTTGGAATGAATGCCAAATACTGGAAGGAGTTTCTGATTCCTGCCAAGGCAGCGAATAGCACGGGTTGCCTGGCTCTCTTCCCAAAAAGCCCTGCAGCAACTATGGAAGCGAGGAAACCATGAAATGCAGGAACTAAATCAAATAGCAACAACACGGCTGAAATCCCTCGGGAGACTTAGGCACATGTCCTGCCAGGGTATGTATGTGGAGGGGGGAGGGGCTGGCTGCAACCTGGGGTGAAGGGCTGTAGCCGGTTGCCCTGGAAAACAGGTTCCAGAAACACATCAGGTGCTCAGGGGCACCTGAGCGGGTGGCTCAGTCGGTTGAGCGTCCGACTTCGGCTCAGGTCACGATCTCGCAGTCTGTGAGTTCAAGCCCCACATTGGGCTCTGTGCTGACAGCTCAGAGCCTGGAGCCTGCTTTGGATTCTGTCTCCCTCTCTGTCTGCCCTTCCCCCCCCCCCTTAAACATAAACATTAAAAAATTTTTTAATATATTTTTTTAAAATTACAAAAAAACAAAAAAAAAGCCAACTGTTGAAAACTAACAGAAAATCATAAAAGCATCCAGACTGGGGCAGGAGGGGAAGGAAAGACACATAGCTTTCAAAAGAAGGAACAATAAGATTGATAGCTGACTTCTCAATAGAAATGGTGTAAGTCTGAAGACAGTGGAATAATATCCTGAAAGTATTGAAAGAAGATAACTACCAACCTAAAATCCTATAGTTAGGGAGAACAACCTTCAAAAACAAAGATAATTACCAGAAGAAACGGAAGCATATATCCCTACAAAGACTCGTGCATGAAAGTTCATGCAGCCTTGTTTTCAACAGCTAGAGATAGAAAGAAAACAATGCAAATGTCTTTCAACAGTGAATAGATAAACAAATTGTGTCATATCCACTCAATACACGACTACCATTCAGCATTAACTCAATAAAGGACACAAAGAATAATATAAAGGAATAAACATGTAACAACATGGATGAATCTCAAAAATTAAATTGAGTGAAAGAAGCCGGAGTCCCCCACAAAAAGAGTCCATTCCTGTACAATTCTAGGGTATGGAAACTAATAAAACATTAATAAACAGGAGATAGATGTTGGGAGACAGGTGGAGGGGGAGTTTAAGTTTATTCCCATGCCAATGGGAAGTCACTGAAAGATTTTAAGAGAGGGATATAATTTGTTTGGCTTAAGAACTACTGCTCTGGGGGTGCCTGGATGGCTCAGTGGGCTAAGTGTCCGACTTTGGCTCAGGTCATGACCTCAGGGTTGGTGAGTTCAAGCCCCTCATCAGGCTCTGTGCTGACAGCTCAGAGCCCAGAGCCTGCTTCAGATTCTGTATCTCCCTCTCTCTGCCACTTCCCCGCTTGTGCTCTGTCTCTGTCTCTCAAAAACAAGTAAATCGTAAAGAAAAGCAAAGCAAAGCAAAGCAAAGCAAAAACTGCCTGCTCTGGCTGCCACAGGAAGGCTGGTAGGAGTGCGTCAAAACCGAACCCAGATCAGATGGGAGGATGTTGTAGTCATGCAGGTGGATGTGATGGCTGTAGAAACAGAGAAGGGAGGCAGGATTTTGGGATGTAGCTGGGGGGTACAGAGTACTTAAAAGCCATGGCAATGGATGAGAACAGCCGGGAAGAAGGTGTAGCAAGAGGAGGAGCTCCCACAACTAAACTCTGAGGACCGCCAACACGTAGAAGGTAGGCAGTGAACGAGGAAGAGCCCACAGAAGAGCCCGGGAAAGAAGGCCAGTGAGAGAGCCGGAAATGCCCCCAGGCAGGGATGCACCTGAGGACTTAATAGTGCTCATCTGACTTGGTCGCTGTATCACCAGCGACTGTGATAAGGACAGTTTCGGTAGATCTGTGGGTGGACGGAAGACAGATGAAAAACACCAAAATCTTCATCGACTGTACGATAAATGAGCTGTATCGTACTCAAACGAGGAGAAACTACACAGCAGTGAGAACGGATGAATTACAGCTCAATAATCAACATGGATGAATCTCAGAAACCAGGCGGAGAGAATGAAGCAGTTATGACTCCAAATATGTACAGATTAAAACAGGTGAAACAAAATAGGATAGTACGGAGGGCTACGTACATTGCTGGGGAAAAGTGTAAAGGCAAGCAAGGGAATGGGTAACACAAAACCTGGGACACTGGTTAAGTTGGGAAGCAAGGCTGGAGGTGAGATTGGGGAAGGGGGACAAAGGGACTCAGG